>NC_138969.1:149566250-150826666 GCF_055761805.1 Camellia sinensis
CAAAAAACCCATCTCTCTCCCTGACTTAGTCTCATCTCTCCAATTGCCTCCCTCAAAAACCAATTCTCTCCACAGAATCATGTCCTTGTTAATTCACTTGGGGTTTTTTGCTACAATGAAAATTGATCCAAATCATGGAGATCGAGAAGGGTATGTCCTCACTCCATCATCTAAGCTTCTCATCAAAAGTGAAATGGCCAATTTGTCACCATTTGTCCAAGCCATGGTCGATCCGGTTTTGGTCACCCCATTTTTGGGAGATTGGTTTAGAAGCAATGAAGCAATAACATTTTCAATGAAGCAATGGGCAGTGACTCAAGAATGATGAGCTTGGTGGTTAGAGACTGTGGGGCACTGTTTGGAGGACTGAATTCATTGGTTGATGTAGGGGGTGGTACCGGTATCAATGCTCGGATCATTTCCGAGGCATTTCCTGGTATAAAATGCACTGTTTTTGATCTTCCATATGTTGTTGAGAACTTGCCAGAGGAGAAGAACTTGAACTATGTTGGGGGCGCTATGTTTCAGTCTTTCCCATCCGCGGATGCCATTTTCTTCAAGGTATGCAATTTTTTGAATTCTTAGTTCCAGTGATTGAATCTGGTAATTGAGCAAATTTTAGGATTTGCATCATATATGTGGGGCAATTCCTCTTTCATCAAGTTATTTCAGTAAATTTCTGTCTTTTATTTATTTTTTATTTTTTTGTATTTTGGATTTAATTTGATGTTGAGTTGCTTCAGTATAGATTGATCAAATAGCCGAATTCTAAAGAGAAATCATTTTTGATGATCCCAGATCCTACATATTGATCTATAGAACTGTTATTTATTTGTTGAACGAACATACTGATTGACGAAATCACAAATATACTTAACAATAAAACTATCTGAAAAGGTTATATACGTCAAAGAACTTTAATTTTCCACTCCTATTAACACCAAAAATGTGTACAATTTAGGAGAATTGTAGCAAATTATCATTTTTCTCCCATTATTTCTTTCATTAAGGAAACACAAGGAAACCATAAGTCAAGGAGATGGCTGCATGTGCTCTGATTCATTATTTGGGCCATTTTATCCAATTCCTCGGTACTGACAATTGATACTAGAAAAACAGTTTTCAAGTATTTGTCGCTGAATTATTCTGAGAAGTATTCTATAAAGCAATTAATGTTCATATAATAAGCAAAGTAAACTTTAAGATAATCAATTAAACTTGAATGTGTTTTTGGACTTGAAAATGGCAGTGTGTTTTGCACAATTGGAGTGACGAGAACTGCGTAAAGATACTGAAGAGATGCAGAGAAGCTATTCCAAGCAAGGAAGATGGAGGGAAGGTTATCATCATAGACATGGTGGTAGATGGGGACAGAGATGAACATAACATTACTGAGACAAAGCTTGTATTTGACATATTGATGATGGTTTTGGTCACTGGAAGAGAAAGAAGTGAGAAAGAATGGGAAAAGATATTCTTAGAGGCTGGCTTTAGTCACTACAAGATCACACCCATCTTTGGTTTAAGGTCCCTCGTTGAGGTATATCCTTAAATTATGTAAGGTAAATTTCATTTTACCTCCTCGTAGTTTGGCTCATTTGCAAATAACATTTATATGGCTTCTAAACTGAAATATATCGCTTTCCACCTAACTTAATTTTAAGTGCATGCCAAAATGAAAATAGTACATCGAGGTTAAAGTGAATTTTGTCTCCTAAAAAAATAACGAAAATGTTCATGTTTTACACAATGAGATTACTTATGTATAAGGATATTTTAGTTTTTTTTTTTATTATCTAGCTTTTAATGGGTCTAACGGTACTCTTTAGTCTAGAAATCAGAGGGAATTATGTTCTTATAAATGATAAGGGTTGTGTGCAAATAGGTTAAACCATGAGGGACTAAAGTGAAATTTGTTCAATTATTCATTGTGAAACCTACGACTCCTATAATAATTTTTGTACTGTAAACTTGTTCTGAACTGTAAAATATTGCTCATTGCTCTGTTTCCTTTGTTTCCACATCTCTTGTAAACTTTAACTGCATTGGTGTTGGGGTTTTGGTCCGGTTCTAAGATGAACAGTCCTAAAAAAATTGGGACCGAGCCGAGCCGAAACAAGCTGAACCATTAGAACCTATGGAAATGAGCAAGAACCAAACCAAAGAAAAATGTTTGGTTCCATGGTTATGGGCAATTCAAAATTAATCAATTTCCACAACTCAATTTCAAAAATTAATCAATTTGAGCAATTCAATATACAAAATGCATTTGAAGTTACCAATTCAAAAATTGCAATCAAAACACTCACAATAGTTAACAACCCAATTGAAATGTTCATATATATACACATATAGTCTTACTATGTGTGTATATATATATTGAACGGTTTGATTAGGTTCCAAACTGGAACTGGCAGGCTCAAACCATGAAACGTTGTTCATTTTTTATAACCACCATTCCATCATAGGTTTGGACCGATCGTATGGATTGGTACAGCTCCAATTTGTTGTTTTTTTTTTTTTTTTTAAAACACTTTTTTTCAGGTGGTGGAAAACAGAAATTAGAAAGCAATAACCTCAATGCTAGCTAACGCCACCAAGGAGGGTGGGACTTTTCCATCCAACGAGGGAACCAGGATTTTATTACCTAAGGAGCCAAAAGAAAAAGAAAAAAATTCACCACATACACAAACATACATGTATGTACAATATGCTGTATAATTATATATACGTAGAAAAAAAAAATTAAATGCCACAAAAAATAATTTCTAATAGGATGAAGAATTTTTTTATTTTTTATTTTTTATTTTTTTACAAAATAGAAAAAGAATACAAGATGAGAGAATAATGAGATATATATTTTTTATATTACAGAGCCATTTTATGCATAAAATAATATATATATATATATTTAAAGTTCTATAGCAAATAATATTTTTCACAGAAATAACGAAATTTTGGCTCCTCATAATCGTCTTCTAATTCCGTCTCTACTTCCATCCAAACTTCTTGATGAGGAGAGTGCCGACCTAACTTGACCAAACCATCAGCCAACTGATTACCTTGAAGCCTCACATGCGAACCTTTGAAGCATCAAAACGATCTACTCTTACAGCAAGCTGCACTATATGACCACAATCTGACAGCGATGTGACTGGACCTTGGAATGCCTTAATAATGTTCAAAGAGTCTCCTTCCAAGTGAATGCCATGAATCCCCAAATCTGCCGCCAAATCCAATGTCTTGTCTACAGCATATGCTTCCACACAATCCACCCCTTAAAGAAACGGATTCTGATCTGCCATAGATGCAATCACCTCATCCATACCATACTACGACGGACTACTACACCCACACCACTTGCCCGAAGCTCCCTGAACACTGCACCATCAAAATTGATCTTGAACCAGCCCACATCCGGAGGTTGCCATTTGATGTCCGTCCCACTCTGTCTCCGGCCTATTACCGTGGTCTGCACTTGAACACAATCACTGAGAAGATTACACACCATCACTACAAAAATTTAAGTTTCAGAGATCAAAATTAAGGGACAAAATTATTTTTTAAACATCAAATATTTTTATTGCGAAAATTGTCGTCATTATATTTTTAACAATAAAAATTAGACTTTTAGTGATATATTATTATCTTTTGGGACTAAATTTTTTGTCTCAAAAAATAAATGATTTTGAGATCAAATTATTTCGTCCTTAAAAGTCTAAAAGTCTATTTATTAATAACATTTTCAAAATTTTGTTACTAAAATCCTTGTTTTGGATTTTTGAAGACGACCTTTTAACGACTATCTTCATGATAATAGAAATTAATTCCTAAATATCTTTTGTAACAAAATTTTTACTTTTAGAAATCAAAACATTTGATCTCTAAATTTCTTATATGTTATAGCACCATCTATGCCAATGATAGCCCAATCTTAACTAATACACACCACCTTTTATAATAATGCCACACAAACTCATCAGAGGGAAAGATTGGACATATTGGAATTTGCCTGATGGCCTCTACATCCAACTCAAAAAAACTTATGCCGGATCACATCCATATCCCAACACCTCCAATCCCGATCAATTAAACAACTAACCGTGGCCTAGGCACCCATTTATCTCCACACACTAGAATGTTCACCCTGTTACCATCCCTCCATCTCACCCCAACCTCAAAAAGAGGCTTCGCATGCATAATGCTCCTCCAGGTGTATGACGGATTCATTCCCAACTCAGCCCTCAGAAATGACGAGCTCGGAAAATATTTAGCTTTTATCATTTTGCCCAACATAGAGTTTGGATGTTGGACCAGCCGCCATCCCTGTTTGGCTAACATAGCAAAACTTGCTACCCCGTTTGGCTAGCAATGGTTTTACTAGGCGTGCCAGAATTTGTAAATATAAATTTTGAAACATGTGTTTTAACATATTTTAAAATTCATGTTATAAATGTTCACGGTTTAGTTTTTGAACTAAATGGTATTGATTATTTGAAAAGTAGGTTCCTATTTTCAATATGTATTCCAGATTGTTAATTACACATTTTATTTAAATGAAACTTTCGATTAATGCAAAGCAAGAAAACTAACAGAAAATAATATAAGAAAAAGAAATATTTTATTGAAATTATTGTAGGTTTTAAACCCTTGAATACAAAGTACAATTCTTAGGTTTGGAAACCTTTATCTATTATTCACCATTATGCGTTTATAGCGTAGACACTTGAGTTCTCTGGGTTTCTCTTCTTCTTTCTTGTGAATATTTCTTTAACTCTCTCTCTCTCTCTCTCTCTCTCTCTCTCTCTAACTTTTGATTTTTGATTTTTCAATCCCCTTTTTGTGTGATGATTCCTCATATTTATAAAGGTCATCCGGATGATAAGAAGATCTTATCCTCAATTTGAATTTCAAATTAAATGATAACGCCATTTGAATTTTGAATGATAGCATCATTTGAATTTAAGTGTAACCATATCTGATTAATCATATATCTAATTAATCATATTGATCCTTTGGATTTCGTCCTTTGTGATGTCATTGCTATAGGTGTAACCATATGAATTTTGATATGTCATTGCTGTAGGTGTAACCATATAGATGTCCTTTGTGATGTCATTGCTGTTGGTGTAACCATATTGCTGTAGGTGTAACCATATTGCTGCAGGTGTAACCATATAGATGTCCTTTGTGATGTCAAATTAAATGATAACGCCATTTGAATTTTGAATGATAGCACCATTTGAATTTAGGTGTAACCATATCTGATTAATCATATATCTAATTAATCGTATTGATCCATTGGATTTCGTCCTTTGTGATGTCATTGATCATTTGAATTTAGGTGTAACCATATCTTGTGATGTCATTGCTGTAGGTTCTACAAGTTCATCTTTCGTAGGCTCCACATGTCATTTAAGTATCTTGAATAACGTCACTGAGATACGGCGTCATTTTAATTATGCACTTTAACGGATCAAGTTAATCATTTTAGGAAGTCATTACCTACAATAATCCTATCATAGGCTCTATGTGTGTCATTAACTGATTGACCGTATTTGAAATGTTAACATAAATTTGATTAAAATTTATATGACAACAAAGCTCTCTTGTGATTTGTACAAGTATAAAGTGAATTTTTTTAATTGTGCGAATCACTACAACATAACGCTCTTATCTAAGCTTTTTTAAATTGTGGATTGGATTTTCTTGGCCTTGATAATTTTGGCCCCTTGAATTATTTATTTTAATTTTTTTTTATGACACTTTTTGGATGATAGGTTTTTCATGTGGACCCCTTGTGCACTCGGGATTTTTTCTTTGCAAGACCATACCTAGACTCCCCAAAGGATTTAACTGATGTCTTTTTCATTTTTCATTTTTTTTTCATTTTTTTTTCTTATGCTTTATATGCTTGAGATTTTTCTTGTGCTACGCCATACATGGACCCCCAAAGAATTTAATACGGGTTGGTTTTATTTTTTTGCATGGGCCCTTTTTCATGGACTTGGCCTTTTCTTTTCTTTTTTTTTTTTTTTTTTTTTTTTTTGAAATGAAAGGCCATGGTAAGGCCCAAGAATTTAATTAAGCCTTTCTTTTGTGGGCTTCTTTCTCCATGGATTTATTTTAGGGGAACTTACAATTAAGTCCCATATACAAAGTTCAAGACCTATCTAATCCCCAAACAAAACACTTGCACCAATTAGTCCTATATATTTTTAATTGTTGCCAAAAAATCTAATTTTTTTTTTTAATTTACAGCTGCTGCTACATCCTACTATCGTCGGACTTCCGTCGACGGTCACCAGAGACTTGTCAGAATGTTCAACATCACCAGGAAATCGCCGGAGTATCACCGGGAAGTCGCCGAAGTATCGCCGGAAGTTCACCGGAGTGTTATGAACATTAATGGAAGTCGTCGGAATGTTCAGAACATTCACTGGACGTTAAGAACATCATTGGAGATTCATCGGAATGTGCACAATATTGCCAGAAAAAAAAAAGAATAAATGAATAAATTAGAGCGAAAAAACGTAGCAAAATGTGCTAAATATTGATAAACTAAAAGAAAAAAAATAGAACAACAAAAAACAGCAACAATGGGAAAAACATATGCTATTTTTCAATTTTTGTAAGGTTTAAGCAAACAATCTCCAATATTGATCAAACTGAAAAACAAGTTTTGAAACCGTAAAATGTTATAGTTTCAAAGAAAAAATCTATTAAGCATTTATCTTTATTAATCAAACTGAAAAATATGTTATGAAACTGCAAAATTTTACAGTTCTAAAGAACGTTATTAATCTGCAAAATTTTATAGTTTTATACCATGATTCATTCCAGCACCAAAAAATTTTGAAACCGCAAAATTTTACAGTTTTCACCGCTTGTAACTAAAACTTGAAAACAATTTGTTCAGAACTTGAAAATTTTCTCCATTAGAACAGAAAAAGAGAAGTGTATAGCAAAGAAAATGTAAAAAAAATAAGAGATCGAAGAAGAGGCGGATATAGAGAGAGAATTGTACTCCAGCAACTATTTTTTGTTCAGATCTAGTCGGATCTGATGTAGATCTACTCCGAATCTAAATAGATCTACTCATCTTCTTTATCTTCTTCGTCGTAAACATATTTTCCTTACCGTCGGTGAGGTAATGAGTCAGCGGTCGGTGGTTGCCGGTGAATCCCAATCGATGGTAGTCATTGGTCGCTGGTGACTATATATCAGAAAGAGAAAGAGAAAGAGAAGAAGCAAGATATGGTTACCCGTTAGTGATCGCAGGAAATCACAAAGAGAAGAAGAAAGGCATAGAAGAAGAAAGGTAGAGAAGAAGAATAACGTTATTGGACTTTTGGGTACAAATAAAAAGTTATGGGACTAAATAGACTACACGTTTTTCAAAGAAGACTTTTTGATAATTTTCTCTTTATTTTATGTAAGCCAAACCTGCCACCACTTCTTTTTGCACGAGTCTTTTATTTATGAGACTCATAATCCTATTATACTTCATTTCACTTTGCTTTGTTTTGCTTTTCTTTTTTCTTTCCCTTTTTTTTTCTTTTTTCTTTTTACACTGATTTGCAGGATCAGTCCTTTTAATTTATTCATTTTTATTTATTTATTTTTAATTAATTTATTTATATGCTAGGAGCTTGCCTAAATGAAATAGGATGGATTGGCGTTGATAGGATTTCGAATCCTATATTGTTAGGTTTTTATTCTGGGCAACCCCGTTTGACAAAATTCCTTTCAATTGTATTTGTTTTCGCTCTTTTATTTCAGTGAAGCTATGAGTTTATTAGATGCGAATCCAACCCGAATCAAGCCTTGCAGAGAAGTTTGTGATGTTAATGCTTTCAAGATTGCCACTTCCCTGATTATGACGGGGGTCGAGCTGCCCGGTCAACTCGCGCCCCCGAAGCAAAATGCAAAATTGCATTCAAAGTTGGTTGTCTGCCCTTGCTCGCTCAGCGAAGAAGTCCTCGCTTGAGTGAAGGATTGCGTCTTTACAAAAACCTGAAAGAGCTCATTGTTCGCTCAAGCGAAGGGTTCGTGGCTCGAGCGAAGGCACTAGTGGAAATCACACGAGTTAAGGTTCTCGCTCGAGCGAGAGAAGCTTCGCTCCAGCGAGCTTCAAAATCTGGATTTCTACAAGGAATTGGTTTTCTTCCAAAACTAGGATTACTTTAGATTTCTATAAGTAGTTGGTTTTCTCCCAAAACTTTACTTACTTCTCCAGATCTTCTTCTTGGGTTTTAAGGTTTACATTTGGGGATACTTTGGTAGTTTTCTTTGATGTTTTGATTGAGTATTTAACTCATGGTTTAAAGAATATACATCAAAGGATTATTTTTTTTTTGTTCTACACAAAAGAAAAAGTTGTTCTTCGGTGGATTCTGAAGAATTTGAGCCTGAAGCTTTGGTGGAATCTGAAGTGGCTCATCGTCAAGACAATTCCGAGGTGAAGACGGGGTTGAAAGAGACATATAGAGGTTGGTTCAATTCGGGCTTGGATTCGCTAGGTAATTGAGAGTATACTTGTGTAATTCCTTTATATCTTCTTAGTAGATTGTTTTGTGGCTGTTGCCTGTGATTTTTTTATCACAACTGGAGGTGTCCAATTGTGATTTTTTCACATAAAATCGTTGTGTCGATTTGTCTTGATTGTTTGATTGGGATTGTTATATACTGCTTAAAATTGATACATAATTACAAATCAACATCTAGGGGATTTCTAGTTTTTTCAATTGGTATCAGAGCGGGTCGTTCTATTTTTTTTTTTAAATATATCTTTTATAACAAGATCTTGTTTGATTTGTGATAATGGATTCAATTCGTGAGGGAAATTCCATGGTTTGACCACCCCTACTTGACTTATCCAATTATTCTTTTTGGAAAGCTCGAATGAGATCGTTTTTGAAATCTATAGATGAAAAAGTTTGGCAATCTGTCATGAATGGGTGGACCGAACCAACAATTACCGTTGATGGAGTAATTTTCCCCAAACCAATTGGTAAATGGGACACAATTAATTACCAAAATAGTAGCTGGAATAGTAAAACTATCAATTCTCTCTTTTATGCTGTCACACCTGAAGAGTTTAGTCGAATTTGCAATTGTGAAGTCGCAAAAGAGGCTTGGGATATCTTATAAACTATTCATGAGGGCACTCCTTCTGTTAAACCCTCAAAACTTTAAAGGCACACGTCTAGTTTTGAAAACCTTTCAATGAAAGATAGTGAGACCTTTGATGAATTTTATGCGAAGTTGAGTAACATTGTAAATTCTAGCTTCAATTTAGGTGAAAAAAAACTAGAATCCAAAGTTGTGGGAAAAATTTTGAGATCCTTGCCCAATCGGTTCCAACCAAAAGTTACGGCTATTGAGGAGGCTCAAGATGTTGACAACCTCAAGCTGGATCACTTGGTTGGAAATCTCCAAACTTATGAGGCACATAGGAACTTCAAAAAGAAACAAAAAGATATTGCTTTTAGTAGTGCTCATAGAGTTGGAGAGGATTCTGATGAGGATTGTGAGATAGATTCCAAGATTACGACTGCTTTTGTTAAACAATTAAAAAAATCTTTTTTGAAAAAGAATCCTAATCTTTTGGAATCTACTCATACTCATAAATCTAAAGGCAAAGATAAACTCAAAATTAATTCTATAACCAAAAAGGAGAAATGAAATATACAAGGGAACTTTGAAAGAGTCCAATGCTATGAATGCCAAGGATATGGCCACTTTGCTTCAGAATGCCCCACTCGTTTAAAGAAGAAGAAAGCCCTCGCTATCACTTGGGATGATGAATCAGAATCTGATAAAGATAAAAGTGACAACGAAGATCAAGGCGAAGGGGGATATAAACAATTCCTTGCTTTCATAGCGGCTTCTGAAACTGAGGGACAAACAGAGTATCCAAAGAGCCCGGTTGTGAATGCCACTAATGATGAATCCTCGGGAAGTGATGATGAAGAGCTTGAGCAAGCTTATGAAAAGTTGCATAAGGAATCTCTTAAGTTATCCAAATTGAATGACAAACTCACTATGAAACTCAAAGCATGTGAAAGTGAGAATGTCAAACTAAAGGAGGAGATTTCCGAGGCTAGGATTGATGCTATCAAGATAGCTAATGATCGACAAGCTCTTTGTGCAAAACTCTTGACTTGTGAGACAGAGAGGAATGAGTTACAATAAATCTATGCAACATATGAAGAAAAAATTGAAATTCTCGAGAAGTCTCAAGTTGCTTTGGAAGAACTAATGATCAAGAAAGAGGAAAAACTCAAGTGTGCTATGGTTACCATTGGTCTTTGGAACAAAGGATCAAAGCCTTGGACAATATCATTGGGTCTCAACAAATTTGTTCTAACAAGAGTGGCATTGGGTTTGGTGGTAAGAAAGAGCAAAAACAGAGTGCTCCCACATCTCATGATACAAGAACTCAGGGAAAGGGGGAACAAAAAATTTGACATAAGGATGGACTTCTCAAACTTTCTAGAGTTAGTAAGGTAAAAGAAAAGAAGGTACACCCTGTACACCATGTTTTTATTTGTCATCATTGTGGTATGCATGGTCATATTCGCCCTTATTGTTATAAGTTGCATGGGAAAGTGTATTTGCTTAGACCTAAAAATAGGATGTTGGAAACCAAGTCAAGACGGGTTCCCATTGAAAGCAAAGGGAACCACAACGTCAAGACACCACCCAAGAACCGCAATGCTCACAACTTTGTTTATACTAAAGCGGTTTGGGTGAGAAAACTTGACTTGTGTTAATTTGTTTATTTGTTTTAGTTTTTAGGTTTCTGTGTGTTTTTTTTAATGAGAAAAAAATGTGTGCATGCTCGTTTTTATGTCTTGCTTTGTTTAGAAAAAGAAAACAAATGAAAAAAAAAACCCCCCAAAAAGATTTTCTTAGTATGGTTTTGCAAGCTTAAAATTTTTGAGTGATCCTTGGTGCATATTGGAATTGATAAGAATATCCATTATATGTTAATATGTGTGTGCTTTCTGTGGTCATTACTCATTTTGGAGTGTGTGTTCTTTGATTAGTATGTCTCATTCTGTACACACTCTTGGATTAGTAAATTTTAGAGTCTTCCGCCTTAGTGATTATTTTTCTCTATGGACTTCTGTCATTGATCTTTTACGTTTCTAGAGGAATTGACCTATACTAGTATATCATGGGTGATGTTGAGTCTCTTAACCATCTTCCATCTTTTTGCATCTTCACGGCTTTCCCCTCTATTCTTTGTAGTCCAGCCATGAGGAAAAGGCTACCTCAAAGTCACCAACCAAGCCATCCTTATTATATCTATGCTTTTCTGGTTCGGTTTCCATACTCTTGAGCTTGTTAGCCGCTAATGAGTGTGTAAAAGAAAAAGAAAAAGAAAAAGAAAAAGAAAAAGAAAAAGAAAGATAAGAAGAAAAGATATGCAAAAGAAAAAAAAATGTGCAAAAGAAAGAAAACAAAAAAAAAAAGGGATTCATTGATTGAGGGGGAGCCTCCGCCTTTGCTCACCAAATACCCCTTGATTCCTAGTAGTTTGACTTTCCTTAGTTGTGCTTAGATTCTCTTGTCAGAGGTCCAACTTTCAGATCACTACTAAAATTGAATCTAGTGTTTGTCGAACTCCAAGAGTCACACACACACTTTTATCATGGGATCTATGCTTTTCACATAACGCATCATTTTCTTTCATGAGGAATCTTCTACAGACTGTGCACATTGTGTTTACTAGTAATTGTACTTCTTGGATAATCTTATGTGTTTTAAGGTACAAATCTGAGATTTCTTGCTTGCTCCACCATATTATTTTTGTTGTTTTTCTTCTTGTTCATTGTTTTTAGTGAAGGGGAGTTTGGTTTATCATTGCAAGAGTTTGTTAGCATGGACAGTTTGATTTGTTTGGTAAGGGACATTGGCTATAGTTGTTTTGCATGTTGCTATGCACTGTTTGCTAGTTATTTCCTTCTTGCATGTTCCTGGTATTTACATCGTCATATCATTGTTTGTGTGGTTTATGATCTTGCTTTTGTTGTTTGAGAGTTGTTTTTTATGAGTCTTAGTTTTCATCTATTCATGTTTTCCATCTCATGTTTCAAGATAATCGTGTCATATGTTTGTTGCTTTTTCCTATACTCTTGTGGGACTAATAGTTGTTTTGGAGATTGTGGCACTAATAACTATTTTGCAGATCATGACCTTGAGAAAGAAGTTGGCTTTTGTTGGCTGTAATGGGTTGGGGTGATTAGGATTTTATTTGTTAGGTGTATTTTGTCACGGCATTGCCAAAGGGGGAGATTGTTAGGTTTTTATTCTTGACAACCCTGTTTGACAAAACTCCTTTCAGTTGTATTCGTTTTCGCTCTTTTATTTCAGTGAGGCTATGAGTTTATTAGATGCGAATCTAACCCGAATCGAGCCTTGTAGAGAAGTTTGTGATGTTAACGCTTTCAAGATTGCCACTTCGCTGATTATGACGGGGGTCGATGTCACGACCCAAACCCGGCCCTATGGGTTTAGCACTGTAACCGGCCAGTAATCCAAGATTACCGAAGGCCTGCTGAACAGTAATACAGTAAAACAGAGTACAGGGCCTGGTGGAAACCAATACAGTAAATAAACAATGCCCAATGAGCCGTGATAGTCTGTATGCAAAAAGACTTTTCATACATATATACATAATCAGTACAGAACAGTATGCACAAAATGTACAATCATTCAGACTAGGGACTCAACCCTTTACATAACAGTGCAGTAAACATTAATCCGAGATTACCGAAGGCCTGCTGAACAGTAATACAGTAAAACAGAGTACAGGGCCTGGTGGAAACCAATACAGTAAATAAACAATGCCCAATGAGCCGTGATAGTCTGTATGCAAAAAGACTTTTCATACATATATACATAATCAGTACAGAACAGTATGCACAAAATGTACAATCATTCAGACTAGGGACTCAACCCTTTACATAAAAGTGCAGTAAACATTCAGTCTATACAAAACAGTAAGACAGTACAGAAGGGGGAGTCCTAAAACACCCCTAAGCCTTAGCAGGATAGGCTCGGAACCTCGCAGTGAGGCACATAGGCTGGCTTGACAAAACTGGAGTAACCCTAACGCTCCTAGCCGCGGTCTGGTGCCTGAACACCTACATATATATAAAAGCAGTGAGCTAAAGCCCAGTGAATAACATAATGCGTAAAGAGGTTAAGAATGAATGTCCTTACAGTAATGAAAACAGTCCATTTAAACAGTATTTCAGTCGTTCAATCAGTACAGTCATATGTGGTACACCCATTAGCATAACAGTACAATAAACAGTAGGTCTTAAAAGACCGAACAGTAATGATTGCCATCAGTCAGTAAACAGTAGTGGTTCCAACAAGGGAACCGACAGAGAATTCTGTCACAGTAACAGTAAATAGTAGGTGCTAAGGATGCCACAACACAGTTTAGAATATAGGACATACATTCATTCAGTTAACAGTAAATCAGTTCAGAAAACAGTACGGTTCAGTTGTTCAGAAGATAATCATTTGTGAACATATCTTTACACAATCGTTACTCACAGAGTTCTGGGCTACAGTATGCTAGAGCGTGTCTCTCCAGTCGCCAACCCTACACAGTTAACAGAGTGAACACACTAAGCTACACAGCCGGGAAAGATAATAACTTAATCAGTTCTAGCCATCTCCGCTGTCTCATGTTTAGTTCTTTCTGTGTGGAGAAATACTTTAAACTCTTATGGTCGGTATATACTTCACATGTCGCCCCATACAGATAGTGACGCTAGATTTTCAGGGCAAATACCACTGCAGCAAGTTCCAGATCTTGGGTCGGGTAGTTCTTTTCATGCGGTCTCAGTTGTCGGGAAGCATAGGCAATTACACTCCCATTCTGCATTAAAACACATCCCAAACCCTTATGAGAAGCATCACTAAATACAGTATAACCATCCGTACCTAAAGGTAAGGTCAGAACAGGTGCAGTCACTAATCGAGTTTTCAACTCCTGGAAGGTAGATTCCCTTTGGTCAGTCTAGTCAAACCCAAAAAGCTTCGGACTTCAGTCATGTTTGTTGGTCTAGGCTAGTTCACTACAGCTTCGATTTTCTGCGGATCAACAGAAATTCCATCTTTGCTAACAACATGCCCCAAAAACATAACATGGTCAAGCCAAAATTCACATTTAGACAGTTTAGCATACAGTTTTTGTTCTCTTAGGGTTTGTAGGGCAAGTCTCAGATGATGTTCATGTTCTTCTATACTCTTGGAGTAAATCAATATGTCATCAATAAATACAACAATAAAATTGTCAAGGTACGGTTTAAAAATTATGTTCATGAGGTCCATGAATGCAGCAGGTGCATTGGTAACTCCGAAAGGCATAACTAAAAATTCGTAATGTCCATACCTCGTTCTAAAAGCAATTTTATCAATGTCATCTGATTTAACTTTCAACTGATGGTACCCGGATCTGAGATCAATCTTCGAAAATACTTTAGCACCCTGTAACTGATCAAACAGGTCATCAATACGCGGTAATGGGTATTTATTCTTTACAGTTACCTTATTCAGTTCACGATAGTCAATGCACAGTCTCAGTGAGCCGTCTTTCTTCTTTACAAACAAAACAGGCGCACCCCATGGTGAGGTATTGGGTCTGATGAACTTTTTGTCTAACAGTTCTTGCAGTTGCACTTTCATTTCTTTCAATTCAGTTGAAGCCATTCGGTAATGTAACAACCCTCATACTGTTTACCGACTTATGACTGATTGATTACCGATAACCATCGATTACCGTTAAACTGAATTGATTATGACTGATAATTGAACTGATTAAAGTACTGAACTGACTGACTGAAATTGGAAACCGAATTGATTGAGTATATGTTAGTTAAATTGCATTTTATCTGTTTGACTGTATGATTATCTGTTCATGCTTATATGTTTAAACTACTAATTGAAGGCCATATCGGCGGCCGAATTAGAAATCGATTGATGTTCCTTGACCCTCGTAATTAATGTGATTTTATGGTGTATTTACCTGAAAACTGATTAGGTATGATTAAATTAGATTAAAATAAGCTAATTAAAGAGTTTGACGTAATTACACTTTTGCCATCTAGTGGGACCTTTGTTTACTCATATTTGAAGCCTTGTGTATGCTTTATCAAAACATTTCATCAGCCATTTCTTCTTGTTCTAGCCGAATTTAGAGAGAGAGGAAGTGAGAGTCTTGAGTTCACTTGTAGAATTGTTTGGAAATTGAAGAAATTGTTAAGGAGATTGCATATTTGAGCTCCCTTCTTGAACTACAAGACTAAAGGTAGCTCCATTGTCTTCTTGTTCATGTTTTGAGTTGATTGTTGCATGGTCTATGTTAGATTGTAGAGCTAAGTCATGATTTGGGTCATTAATGATGAATTGAAGCTCATTTCATGCATGCATGTTTGAATTAATGAGTTTTGAGTTGAATTCATGGTATAATGGTGCATGCATGTCATGTTTGAGGATTGTTCTTGGAAGTGGTTTGAAAATGGGTTTGAATATGGTTTTAATTGACTCACCTTTGGGGCTTGAATTCATAAATTGAGCTTTGAAACTTGTTATACATTGAATTTAGTTATGTTTTCCAGAATTTGGGCCCAAGAGGTCGAGTTTGGAGTGGTAGAATGCTTGGTTTGAGCTTGGGAGGCAAATCTGGAAATTCCAGATTTGGCTTCCTCGCTCGAGCGAAGGATTCCTCGCTCGAGCGAGAACCTTTGTCCAGGGCTCCGCTCGAGCGACCATCGCGCGCAAAATCACAGCATCCAGTATTTTTTTTTACTGTTTCGACAGACCGCTCGAGCGAAGGATTCCTCGCTCGAGCGAAGCCTTTGATTTTGGACTTCCGCTCGAGCTAAGAAAGTCTCGCTCGAGCGAGGCTCCTATTTTCAGCAAAGTTTGCAAAATGTTTTTTTAATGTACATCTTTGCATCCTCATCCCATTCTAGGCATTCTTAGGCCTAGTTTAGGGCATCTTGTTGAGGATATAGATGTAGAACACACCGAGGCATTAGGAATTAAGTTATTACCGTTCCCAATTGGGTAGCTTAGTGTGTGTTCAATCTGTTAACTGTGTAGGGTTGGCGACTGGGGAGACACGCTCTAGCATACTGTAGCCCAAACTCTGTGAGTAACAATTGTGTAAAGATATGTTCAACTGATATCTTTTGAATACTGAACTGAACTGTTTACTGAACTGGTATTACTGAATGAATGTATGTCCTTTATTTCTGAACTGTACTGTGGCATCCTTAGTACCTACTGTTTACTGTTACTGTTACTGTTACAGAGATCTCTGTCGGTTCCCTCGTGGAACCACTACTGTTTACTAACTGATGGCCATCATTACTGTTCGGTCTTTTAAGACCTACTGCTACTGTTATGCTAATGGATGTACCACATATGACTGTTTACTGTACTGAACAACTGAAATACTGATTGAATTGAACTGTTTTCATTACCGTAAGGACATTCATTCTAAACCCCTTTACGCTTTATGTTATTCACTGGGCTTTAGCTCACTGCTCATATATATATGTAGGTGTACAGGCACCAGATCGGAGCTAGGAGCGTCAGGGTAACTCCGGTTTTGTCAAGCCAGCCTTTGTGCCTCACTGCGAGGTTCCGAGTTGCCATGCTATGACTTGGGGGTGTTTTGTTTGTTTTCCCCCGCCTGTCTTCATACTGTCTAACTGTTCTGTATAGACTGAATGTTTACCATACTGTTATCAAGGGATTAGGTCCCTGTACTATGTGACTGTAAATTCTGTATAGACTGTACTGTTTGTGTATGTATGAATGCATAAAAAATCTTTTTGGCATACAGACTGTCACAGCTCATTGGACATTGTTTAATTACTGTATTGGCTTCCGCCAGGCCCTGTACTCTGTTTTACTGTATTACTGTTAAGCAGGCCTTCGGTAATCTCGAATTACTGACCGGTTACGGTGCTAAACCCATAGGGCCGGGTTTGGGTCGTGACAGGTAAGGAGCTTTAGAAACTGGCTGTGTTCCGGGAACCACATCAACAGTAAACTCAATCTCCCTATCAATCAAATCCCCTGGCAAATTGTCTGGAAAAACATCTGGGAATTCTCTGACTATAGGAATACAGTTCACATTAGCATTATCATCAGTAGATGCAGTCTGTACAGAACACAGATACCCTTTACATCCCTTCCTAATCAATTTTACAGCTTTCACAGATGAAATCAGATACGGGGGAGGTACTACTCCAACCCCATTAAACACAAATTCAGGTAGACCAGGTGGATGGAAAACTACTTGTTTCGTTACACAGTCTATGGTGGCATGATATTTCGTTAACCAGTCCATCCCTAATATAACATCAAAATGGTCAATGTTCAATGGCAGTAAATCAATAAACAGATGTGCATCTCCAACAATGATTTCACAAGCAGGGTACATGTATGCACAGGTCATAGATCCCCCAACGGGTGATGATACAGCTAACAGATAGTTCATGGGTTCTAAGGGTCTATTCAATTTATGCGAAAAAGCATACGACACATAAGAATGCGTAGACCCCGAATCAATCAGTACATAAGCATTCTGAGTACAAATAGAGAGAATACCTGACACAACGGTCTTGGTATTCTGGACGTCTCCTGGTACTAGGGCGAACACTCGGCCCTGCCTCATAGGCTCTTTCCCGGTAGCTTTGGGGTTCGGTTTTGGTGTAATAGTTGATGCCGCTACGCTTGGTGTAGCTTTACTACTAGCTTGTGGAGCAGAGGGACAGTCTTTAACCATGTGGCCCACCTTGCCACACCTGTAACAGGCTCCTGATAATTTGTAACAAACTCCCTTGTGATTTTTACCACATTCAGAACAGGGCGGTATTGTACGGTTTCCTTGACTAGACGTAGTCGTTGACCCCGTATTCTGTTTCTTATTTGCTGGGTTGCTTGCCTTTCTTAAATTTAAATCCCTGCCTTTTCCCACACCATTCGGACGCTGGTGTTTCTGTTTTCAGTGCTTCAATGTTTGATCCAGCCATCAAGGCTCTGTCAAGAACATTCACATAGTTCGGTAGCTTCAGCACATTTATTCTGCCGAGAATTGCAACATTCAGGCCGCCTTCAAATTTTCTGGCCTTCTTATAATCAGTATCCACCATATGCGGTGCATATCTAGCAAACTCGGTGAACTTCGTTTCATATTCAGCCACAGACATTGCCCCTTGTCTCAGCTGTTCAAACTCAGTTACTTTTCTGTCCCTTACACACTGAGGGAAGTACTTTTCAAAGAAGGCTCCTTTGAATTGAGCCCAAGTCAGAACGATATTTTCATCACGGATGAGCATCCACCACCTTCTAGCTTCTTCTTGCAATGTAAAGGTGGCTAACAGTACTTTGTGTGCTTCAGAGCACGGGAAAGCTTTAAACAATTTTTCAGTCTCCAGAACCCAAGCTTCAGCTTTTAACGGTTCAAGGCCTCCCTGAAAGGATGGCGGTTTCATTTTACTGAACTTCTGGGTCAGTGCAATTATGTCCCCATCATTAGCATTCATATTTTGTATATTCACATTCACATTTTGTTTCAGTACAGCCGGAAGAGGAGGTGGGGGCTGTTGAATCAGTTGTTGGTCCAGTCTTGCAGTTATCAGTTCCATCATTTGTTCCAGTCTGGCCATTCTGGCCTCAGAGGATGAGGTTCCAGTTTCATTTGCAGTGTTTGTGTTATCCATTTCACTATAAGCAGTTATAACCGTTTTAAACATAAGCAGTCATTTGTTTAACAGTTTAACACGTTAGCATATATTCAGTCATAACATAACCACACACTTATCATGCTCATGAGATGCCCTAATCACTTTTCTAGGACACCCTATAGCTCATTTGGACACGTGTGTGCGGTATAACTCGTGGTAAGTATCGCTCTGATACCACTCTGTCACGACCCAAACCTGGCCCTATGGGTTTAGCACCGTAACCGGCCAGTAATCCGAGATTACCGAAGGCCTGCTAAACAGTAATACAGTAAAACAGAGTACAGGGCCTGGCGGAAGCCAATACAGTAAATAAACAATGCCCAATGAGCCGTGATAGTCTGTATGCAAAAAGACTTTTCATACATATATACATAATCAGTACAGAACAGTATGCACAAAATGTACAATCATTCAGACTAGGGACTCAACCCTTTACATAACAGTGCAGTAAACATTCAGTCTATACAGAACAGTAAGACAGTATAAAAGGGGGAGTCCTAAAACACCTCTAAGCCTTAGCAGGATAGGCTCGGAACCTCGCAGTGAGGCACATAGGCTGGCTTGACAAAACTGGAGTAACCCTGACGCTCCTAGCCGCGGTCTGGTGCCTGAACACCTACATATATATAAAAGCAGTGAGCTAAAGCCCAGTGAATAACATAATGCGTAAAGAGGTTAAGAATGAATGTCCTTACAGTAATGAAAACAATCCATTTAAACAGTATTTCAGTCGTTCAATCAGTACAGTCATATGTGGTACACCCATTAGCATAACAGTACAGTAAACAGTAGGTCTTAAAAGACCGAACAGTAATGATGGCCATCAGTCAGTAAACAGTAGTGGTTCCAACAAGGGAACCGATAGAGAATTCTGTCACAGTAACAGTAAACAGTAGGTGCTAAGGATGCCACAATACAGTTCAGAATATAGGACATACATTCATTCAGTTAACAGTAAATCAGTTCAGAAAACAGTACGGTTCAGTTGTTCAGAAGATAATCATTTGTGAACATATCTTTACACAATCGTTACTCACAGAGTTCTGGGCTACAGTATGCTAGAGCGTGTCTCTCCAGTCGCCAACCCTACACAGTTAACAGAGTGAACACACTAAGCTACACAGCCGGGAAAGATAATAACTTAATCCCTAATGCCTCGGTGTGTTCTACATCTATATCCTCAGTAAGATGCCTTAAACTAGGCCTAAGAATGCATAGAATGGGATGAGGATGCAAAGATGTACTCAAAAAGCAGTTTTATAAGTTTCAGAAAAACAGAGTCTTGCTCGAGCGCAGGTTTACCCGCTCGAGCGGACATGCAACAAAGGTACACGCTCGAGTGTCAACTTTCTCGCTCGAGCGTACTGTAAAAGTACTGGATGGGTGAAATCTCCGCTCGACGCCCGCTCGATCGTGAGACACATGCCTCCGCTTGAGCGCCCAATCCTCCGCTCGAGCGGACTGTAAAACAGTGCAGAGAAAATACTGGATGCTCGGATTCCACGCTCGAGCGTCACTAGTCCCCGCTCGAGCGGAAGTGCAAAATCTGGAAAACCCAAATTGCACCTCCAAGCCAAAAATGAAGTTTTAACAACTCAAAACTCGACCTCTTGGCCTAAATTTCCAGAAAACATTTGTAAACACATAGTTAAACATGATTCAAAACTCAACATTGAGAAATCAAAGCCCAAGGGTGTTTAATTCAAACTCAATTTCAAACCATTTTCAAGAACAGGATGAACATGCAAACATGCATGAATTTTAAACAACTCAAAGCTCAATTTGATGCTCTAAGGAGCCAATTGATCCAAAAACAAGATGAAAACATGGACCATTACAAAATCATGGACATGCATGTACCATTTTATCATGAAATCAACTCACAACTCAATAATTCGAACATGCATGCAGGAATGGAGTTCTAATACCATACTTTAAGATCAAAACTTGACTCAACTCTACAATTAATCATGAATCATGCAAGAATGAACTTAAATTCCACAATCAAAAGGTTGAATTCCTTACCTAAAGCTTGAAAGGCAAGTCTAGAACTTCAATTATACAAGGGTCCTCCCAATCTACTCAATCTCCAAGCAAACCAAGCCAAATGAGATGAAACTAACTCTCTCTCTCTCTCTCTCAAGGTCGGTTGTGCACAAGAAATGGGAGAAGAAATGTTGATTCAATGTATAAACACAAGTCTCAAATGTTGCCTAAGTGATCCACTAGGGATGGCAAGGTTATAATTAAGCCAACTATTGCAATTAGATGCATTTCGATCCAATTTAATCATACCTAATCAGTTTTCAGATAAATTTACCATAAAATCACATAAATCATGATGATCGGGAAACATTAATCAATTCCCGGTTTGGCCGCCGATAAGGCCTTCAATTAGCAGTTTAAACATAAAACGTGAACAGATCAAATAAACAATCAAACAGATAGAATACAAATTAACACACATACTCAGTCAATTCAGTTCCAGTTTTCAGTCAGTCAGTTCAGTACTTTAATCAGTTCAGTTTGACGGTAATCAATGTTTTATCGGTAAGCAGTGATGAGGGTTGTTACAGTTGAGCTGCCCGGTCAGCTCGCGCCTGATGCAAAATGCAAAATTGCATTCAAAGTTGGCTGTCCGCCCTTGCTCGCTCGAGCGAAGAAGTCCTCACTCGAGCGAAGGATTGCGTCTTTACAAAAACCTGAAAGAGCTCATTGTTCGCTCGAGCGAATAGTTCGTGGCTCGAGCGAAGGCACTAGTGGAAATCACACGAGGTTAAGGTTCTCGCTCGAGCGAGAGAAGCTTCGCTCGAGCGAGCTTCAAAATCCGGATTTCTATAAGGAATTGGTTTTCTTCCAAAACTAGGATTACTTTGAATTTCTATAAGTAGTTGGTTTTCTCCCAAAACTTTACTTACTTCTCCAGCTCTTCTTCTTGGGTTCTAAAGTTTATATCTGGGGATATTTTGCTAGTTTTCTTTGATATTTTGATTGAGTATTCAACTCATGGTTTAAAGAGTATACATCAAAGGATTGTTTTTTTTTTTGTTCTACACAAATGAGAGAAATTGTTCTTCGGTGGATTCTGAAGAATTTGAGCCCGAAGCTTTAGTGGATTCTGAAGTGGCTCATCGTCAAGACAATTCCGAGGTGAAGACGGGATTGGAAGAGACACATAGAGGTTGATTCAATTCGGGCATGGATTCGCTAGGTAATTGAGAGTATACCTGTGTAATTTGTTTATATTTTCTTAGTGGATTATTTTATGATTGTTGCCCGTGGTTTTTTTTATCACAAAAGGAGATGTCCAATTGTGGTTTGTCCACGTAAAATCGTTATGTCGATTTGTCTTAATTGTTTGATTGAGATTGTTATATACTGCTTAAAATTGATACATAATCACAAATCAACATCTAGGGAATTTCTACCTTTTTCATATATGAACTCTTACTTTTTTGGAGTGTTTCAAATCCTACCTATACTCTTGCTTTTTTGGAGTGTTTTAAGACACCACTATATCTTTTCTTAAATAAGACTTTGTGCTTTATATAATACCTATTCAAGCCCATATATATTTTTTTTCTCCTGCAATTTTTTTTTTTTTTTTTTTTTTTTTTTTTTTTTTCAGCAGAATTTTTTTTGGTGCATATCAGATGGCATATTTCCAACAGTAGTTCTCCACTCATTCTCTTTCTTCCTAGCAAAAGCTGTTATTCTTAGACTTTAAAGAAGACACAAAAAATCGCTTCATATCAGGTATGCATTGCTTCTTCTTTTATTTGTTTTTCTTATATTTTGCTTCCTTGTAAAGCCAAAAGAAACAGACCCTTTCTTCTGTAAAATAAATAAAAAAATAAAAAAAACTGACACGTTGTATCCTTTGCACACTGATTCTTTATGCTTGCTGCTCCCTTGGTTTATATACATATTAATGTCCTTCAACATGGAATGCGGCTTTCTTTTAATATATATGTATATTTTTAATACATTCATGCAAGCAGATTTTTTTGTTAGATCATGAAACCAAATATGAATAAAGACTTTTTTGTTTTTTTTTGGTCTGTCTGTCACGGTAATGATCTGTTTGCTGCCTCATATATATATATATATATATATATTTTTCTTGAAGTCATGCAAGCCTTTTTGTTGCTAGATCATGAGCTTAACTAGCCCCAGTGGAGTCCCTACTTATAAGTATGAAGAAAGACAGCTTTTCTTTTCTTTTATTTCTCTTTCTGTCCCTTTTCTTTTTTTCACAGTAGAAACTTGTTTGCGGTTTTTTTTTTTTCTTAATCATGCAAGTAGATTTCTGGTAGACCATGAATTTGAGTAGACCAAACAAAGTCCTTGCCTTACAAATACAAATAAAGAGCCCTTTTTCCGTTTTTTAGCAAAACCTGCAAGAAAAATATATTTTTTTTTCTTCTGGTTTTTTTTTGTTTTTTTTATTTTTATTTAAACTATTCTTTTGGTAGAACCAACACAGGTTGCCTATCAATTGGGTTACAAACCCGCAGGAGATTTACACATTTTAATTACTCTGTATCTCTGCTGCCATTTTTTCTTAAAGAAGAACCTTGAGCCCAAACAAAGACTTCTTTATGATAGCAAAACCTGCTACCCCTTTTGTTGATGGGAGGATATTATCAATTCATAGAGAACTAAAATTAATAGGGAAATGTACCGGTGCACAATGCACACGGTATACAATCTTATTATAAAATTATGCAAATTTTCATGAACTTACATAAGTAATCTTACAAAAATGCATAAGTTGAACACAAATTCTCGTAAAAATAATTTCAAATTACTTAAAGAGCAATGCCACATTCCCTAATGATGTGGCAAACAATACTAATCAATTGTGAGAAAGGGGGAAAAATTATAAGGTTTGGCCTTTTGGTTGTGTTTCATTTTTCGAAATATATAAAATTTAGATAAAATTACAACTCATTGCAATTAATAAATATTTTTGAAAGATAAATTATTCTTAGAAATGGCCAAGCTAAGATAGAGTTTTGTTGGAACGAACGAACTAGAGCACTTCAAGAATGAGCAGGACAAGTAAACTCAAAGATCCGAACTAATTTTTTGCTCAGATTGAAGATTCGAAAAGCCAAACTAGGTCAACGTATAGTTCAACAAACGTAGACCAACCACTCCTAGAAATCCATGAATGTGCGACATGATTCCACATAAAGCGGAACAGACGTGAAGAGTTGTACGGAGAACTCAACCACCTCCAATGGTCACATTTGGGCATATAAGCACAGTTCACCAACATAGATAGAGGTACACAACAATTATGACTATTACATTCAAACTTTGGTGCTCAAACTCTTACTAACTTAGGCCTCAGAGATTTTGCTGACTAACAAAATTAGTTAGGATAAGTTATCTGGAGATTATAATCCAAAAATAACTCTTTCGTTGGACAAAATTTATGAAGTTTTGCAATAGAAAGTGTTATTCTACAGGTTGTCATACCCCTTCTCTTAGGACAAAATTATGTCCTATATGCATAGAAGTCCCTTTCAAGATTAGCTATTATGTGTAACATTTAATCACCATACTAAGGAAAGGAAAATGAAATTTATGTCTCTCTCTTCTATAAAGGGAAGTAAAGTGCATGGCATTGAAGTGAAGAAACGTCAATAAACACAATTTGTTTAAGTGATTTTTTTTACAATTTGTTTACTTTTTATTTGATACTTCAGTTTAAATTATTTTTATAACAATTCTAGTTTAGACCCGACCCATTTATTACTTTTGGATCCGAGAAATCATGTATTAGATTGTTGTTCAACTCATTTTTCGTCTTATTGCTCATTGAGTCAGGCTATTGAAGTTTTAGTTGTGTTTAAAACAGGATTGGGAGTTAGCTTTTCAAAGTGTTGCTGCCCAGGAATTTGTCTCGAGCGGTCTTTTATAGTCTGTAAAACTTCTAAGTATTGAGTATCTTCGCTCGAGCGGTCCTTCTTACGCTCGAACATACTCTTGCAGGTCTGAACTTGTGGAAGGAGGTTATTGTGTGCTGGAGCAGTGGTTTTGGTCGCTCGAGCGGTGTCACTTATTGTGTCTGTCACTAGAGCTACCATTCTTGTGCTTGAGCAATCTGTGCGTATATCAATCCGAAAAAATGACTTTTTGAATCACTTTTTCATCTCTTTCTCTCTGAACATTTCAAAAACCCCAGATCTACTTTCCCTCTCTCTAGTTCTTGAGTTTTTGCTCCATATACACTCAATCCACTAGTTTCCTCACCCTCGCCTTTTGGAGTAAAAGAGAGAGCATGATGAGGGCTTCGTTTTAATTGGAACATCTAGTGTTTTCGACTTCGTCAAGTTCTACCCATTGTTCTAGCTTATCTTCTACCTTGAGGTATGGATTTCTTCAACTCTTTCTATAATTTTTGACTTAGTTATTTGCTCTCTTTTTTTAGGAGTTATTTATTTGGGAGTTTTTGGTAAACCTAGGGTTTGGTTTTTAAATCCGAAGAGGGGTTTTTCAAATTGATTCTTGATAATGGTTGTGGAAGTATAGTTATGGAGAAATTGTGTGGTAATGATGGAAATATTTTTCTTCAAATTAATTTTGAAAGAAAATGGATTTTGCCCTAATTTTTGGTATTTTGGAACTTGAAAGAGAAAATGAAAAATGATGTTGGATATTGAAGAATTGGAATAATGGGTATGTTGATGAAAATGGTGAAGTTGGATATGTAATATCACTCTCATTGTGATTGATGAAAATATATCTTTTGTTTTGAAATTATCTATTATATAGAGATATCTGTTTTGGGCTATCGGTAGAGGATAGTCTTGATTGTTGTAGACATTGCATGAGGATTAGGTTGAATTGAAATTGATTTCTCATCCATATTGTAATGTGCATCATTATACATTGAACATTGTAAATGTATCAGTTTTTAAGAAAAATGGATGAATACCTTGGTGAATCTAGTTAAGGGGTGTGGTTGTGGTAATGATGTTGGCCTGTGTGTCTTTGGTGAAAGTTCAGAAACCCACGCAGTTAGGTACTGATCCTTCCGGTTAGTACAGGTAAAATGGCTTTGGTAATGCTTGAATAGCCTATTGATAGACACGTACCTAAAGATTGCCAGTGTTTTGTATCTACTGCCTTGTTTTCTGTATTAAAAGGATTGTTTTCATGAATTGACATATAACCTAGCATTGCATTGTTTTAAAATGGAAAACGAGCGATGTTTATAGCGATCCTGGTTTGAATCCGACCCGTTCATTGTTCTGTATTCGGGATTTCTTGTCTTGATGGTTGTTTATGTCTTCTTTCATCTTATTTCTTGTTGAGATTGGTTATTCAAGTGTCTTGATTGTGTTTGAAACAAGTTGGGAGTTAGTTTTTCAAAACTGTTGCTGTCTAGATTTTGGCTTGTTCGTTCGAGCAAACTTTCTTGCGCTCGAGCGTACTTTGAGAACTTCTAGTACTTTTGTAGAAGGGTGATGATCTTCGCTCGAGCAGTACTTTGTTTGCTCTAGAGGTCTCTCTTTTTGTGTCTAGTTGCTCAAGCGGTGTTTTAGTCGCTCGAACGGTCTGTGCGTATATTAATCTATAAAAGTCACTTTTTGAGTCACTTTTTAGATCTTTCTCTCTCTATCTAAACATTTCAAAACCCTAAATCTAGACATTCTCTCTCTGAAACTCATCTTCAATCTCCAAATACTCTCAATTTATTGATCTCTATACCCTAGTCCCTTTGTTAAAAATGTAGAGCTCACCTAGAGTTTCATTCTAATTGGAGCAAAGTTAGTTTTCGGCTTTGCTGAGGTTTCTCCACTTTCCCTTTCATCTTCTAGTTTTGAGGTTAAGATTTCTCCACACTTTAGTATGGTTTTTAACTTAGTTATTTGTTTTCTTAAAGAAATCATGGGATTTGAGGATTTTGATAAAAATCTAGGATTTTGGTTTTAAAATCAAAAGAGGGGTTTTCAAATGGGTTTTTGAAAATAGTTATGGAATTGTAAATGTGGTTGAGTTGTGATAAAATGATGCATTTTTATCCTTGAAATTGATTTATAAAGAAAATCAGATTTTGTCCTAAAATGTGGATATTTTATTTTGTAAATAGGAAATGGAAATGACGTGGGTTTTATGGAATTAGAATGATGATGATGGTGATGGCAGAGTTAGATATGCATCATCACTCTCATCTTGAGATTTTGGAAAATATATCTTTATTGGAACTTATTTATCTATTTAGAGATATCTGTTTTGGGCTATCGGTGGAGAATAACTATGATTGTTGTAGAAATTGCATGAGAATTAGGTGAATTGAAACTAATTTCTCATCTATTTGCATCGAGCATTGTAACATATTTAACACATTAAATATGTTTATTGTTTTGAGAGAAAAGAAAAGAAAAGAAGGGTGAATACCTTGGTGAATTTGGATAGGAGTGTAGTTGTAATATTATGTTAGCCTGTGTGTCCTTGGTGAAAGTCTAGAAACCTGTGCAGAAAGGTGACAAGCCTTCTAGTTAATACCAGTAAAAATGGTAATTGGTAGTGCTTGTAGCCTACTTGCAGACACATCCTAGATATTCTCAGTATTGTATCCACTGCCTTGTTTTCTATTGTAAAGGGAATGATTTCATGAATTGTAATATAAACCTAGCATTGCATGTTTTTTGGAAAGAGATATAAAATGTTTTGGCGAGCATTGCATATGCATTCACTTTATAGCTTTGTTAAGATTCATACACTGTAATAGAGTTTCTCTACTACGTTTTGGCTCACCCTATGTGGAAAACTATTTTCAGGTGCTGATGATATGCTCTTGCCAAAGCCATAGCTTGGGAGGACTTGAAGCCAAGAGCTTCTTCTGTTATTGTTGTAATTATTTTTGTACAAGCCAAAGGCTTTATTTGTATTGAGTTTCAAACTCGCTTTTGTTGTAACCAAGCATCGACTTAGAAAGTTGTAGTCATTAAGGCATTCATTTTTCCGTTTAACTCTTTTTTCATATCTTTTGTTTATGACACATGTTATAGATTCAGGATTAGGACTTATGAATGTATAATTGCATGTACCATCTTTTGTACAACTGGATTTTATGAATGTAAAGATATCATTTTCTAAACTGTAATGTTAATAGGTGATTATTGTGAGAGAGTACTATTGTTAATTACTTTAGGGCGTTACAATGTTTGATAAGAGCATGCATGTGCATTCACTTTATGATTTTGTTAAGATTCATATACTATGCTAGAGTATCCCTATTAGGTTTTGGCTCACTTTATGTGGAAAATAACTTTCAGGTGTTGATGATATGCCACCGCCAAAGACATAGCTTGGGAGGAACCAGAACTTAAGGCTTCCTTTTTGTTTCTTGTTGTAAATGTTTTTGTTGAAGCCTTGGGTTTTATTTGTATTGAGTTTAAACTCATCTTGTTGTAACGAAGTATCATCTTGGAAAGTTGTAAACTATTAGGGCATTTCTTTATTTGATTTTAATTTCTTTTCTTCTCTTGTATCCATGTCATATGCTATACATTTAGAATCTAGGATTTATGAATGTATTGTGCATATGCCATCTTTTATAATGATCACAGATATAATGAATAGAAAATATGAAATGGTTGATCAATGCATATGATAGCACTGTTATGATGTGGATAGATGTCATTTATTTCGACGTGTTACAATTCTGGTCATTTTTCTTACTGTAAACTACAATATATATTTAAGTGAATTTTAATATGTACTCCCTCCATCTCATTTTATTGGTCCACTTTTCCATTTTAGTTTGTCCCAAAATGTTTGTTCACTTTCTATTTTGGGATACTACATTTTGTTAGATTTTCAAAATTGCCCCTATAGATCATTATAATAAATACATTTTAAAAATCAAACAAACGGGCAATGGTGGGAAATATATTTTAAAATTTGAATTAAAATGTAATAATTGCATGTCTTCTTAATAAGTTGGATTTCTGTAATGGATAAATAAATTAGGACGGAGGAAGTATATATATTGGAAGTAACATTTTTACGAGTATTGTCAAATACCCAAAAAAAATTAGACACATAATTATTTTTTAAAAAAAAAATATGTATGAAAGCCCCATGTTAAAAGTCCGCTTTGAGTCTCAAAAAAGTCGAAACCAACCCTGTATATAGAATGTCCTGCCTCATCCTAGATTTATTCCATGTGGGAACAATAATTCATCTAGTACTTATCCACTAACCTCTCGCAATAATCCTAACTTTCCCGACTTATGAGTCAATCCTTAGTTGGGACTAATATCCCACGCCGATTATCTCAAATGAGGTAGTGGATCGTTCCCACACCACAACCAATCACACCCTACTAAGTGGCACCTTGGCCCTGGGCTCCGCCACATGACCAAGTCAAAATTTATGTCCTCACAAGCCTTAAATAATAATAATAATAATAATAACAACCTACAAATGTGGTGTGGAATTGATGACAGCAACAATTGTTTCTTTCTCAAATAATCAAAAAAAGAAGCAAGTTCATCACTTGTCTTCATATGTTGGCTACAATTTGTTCTTGCCAGACACTCCCTTACAATAATTGTATGAACTCAAAAATATATATATATATATTCAAAAAAAATACTTAAAAAAAGACAATACATGATTCAGATTTGTTTTAAATATGAATCTCACTATACAATAATTAAATTTAAACTACATATTACTTTCCAAAGTAAAACTTTAAATATTTTTTTTTATGGGTCCTACCCTTTTTGCATTCCCATACCATTATTCATCAACAAAAGTCGCTGTTGCAGGGCTTGATGGATCACCACCATCACCAAAAATCACATTATTGTAATTGGCCTTTGTTTACTACATATCATGGCAAGAAGTAACAAAATTATATAAAATTTATTAATTTATATAATATTATTTTTAGACATGAAAAGACTGCAAACGATATTATTATTTTATATAAAAATAATGTACAAATCTTCATTTGTATATCATTACTCACAGGAAATGAAACGCCCAAAAAAATGTAGATATACAATATTCATTCGGTTAGAAATGGTTTTGGAAAAAATAAATTTTTCCTCAATTTTAGTCTAATTTTTAGGTGGGATCCACGCGCCAAAGTTGGCGGGTCTAAGTGGTAACGCGTTCTATGCCGTGTTATGATTCACGTAGTATATTTGGCTGCTCAAAACCATTATCGGGTGAATGAAAAATTGAAATTAATGTGAGCTCCATGGAAATGGTATATTGGTGAAGTTTCCTTAAAGGTTTAGGTTTATCCCACATTGGTTTGGTGAGCAAACTTGTATGGGTTTATAAGGCATGAGTTTGTAACTTGGGAAGGGCCCCAAGGAGTACCCAAGTTTTGTGGAAGGGTGAGGTTATGAGCAAAGTGGGCTAGACCCATTGGATCCAAAATAAACATGCGCGCGCCGTCCGGTCGGGCCTGGGCGCAAGTGTAAAGTTGGGTTGGACTTGTTCGGCCTAATGCTTATCTTTTCTAAAATTAAATTCTTACATTTTTTAAATTTAAATTTTGAAAACAATTTCGAAATGGTGTCTAGATTATTCCTACACCCAAACAGGTCCATATATGTCCAATATAAACCGAACAGATTCAGTTATTTGTTCAAAATTCAAATCGAACAAGTTGTATCTGTTCAAATAGTGCCGAATAGGTACGGTACCTGTTCAAACAAATCTACTACCTATTGGATTCAAACCGAACAACCATTTTGCACCTATAAATAGTCAAGTCCCTCATTTGATTTTTCACTAAATTTTTCGTCTTTAATTCTGCTATTGTTCTCTCTGCATTTTGCTGCATTATTTTCCTATGAGAAAGAGTGTAAATACAAAGTGTGTTCGTTGTGTGAATAGTTTGTAGTGCTGTTACTATTCACTATTGATCATATTATCCTGGGAGATAAACGTCCATAATCTGAAAGCACCGCGGAGAGGACGAATCTATCTTAAGGACACAGTGTTAAACACTGAATTTGATAAAAAAATTGTCACCAAATAAATAAGATAAGTAATTAATTTACTTTATGTTTTATTTATTTTTATCAGATTTTGATTTTGTTTTTGGAACAAAATAAAAATCTGTTGTTTTATTTTATTTTATTTTATATACTGTTTTGATTTTTGTAATGAAATAGTTTATCTCATTTCTTTAATTTTTCAAATATAGTAAAGATTGTCCAACACATTCAACAAGCGGAAACTTAATTAAAACCCAAAACATTCTATATCTCATCAGCACTATTAATATTACAAAATCATATCACATGCATTCCAAAACCAGAATGTATAACATGTGATCAATAAACAATACTATCTAAATTATTATAATTTCATGCTTTACTGGTTACAAGTTTTCAAAATTATACGTGGTTACAATAAAAGTGGGTTTTAAACCCAATACACAATAACATGTGGCTTACACAGAATTAAACACAAAAACGAGTGTTCAACTCCAGCTTCTTCACAAGCTATCCCCTTGGCGGAGGCAAACCATCAGCACTTGAAATGTTTTTCCACATAAGGTAAACTAATACTCAGTAGAAACAAATTTAATGATATGTATGATGTTTAATAAAACCATATGGTAAATACATATGACATGCCGTTATAAAATATGCATTTCCCCCTTTAGGAACAATGCTATGTCAGAGTTCAAATTACAATTTATATATTTGCTTCAATATAGAAAACATGGTAGTAAATACACACACTGCTAATCGCTAGGTACGTATCTACAAGTAGGCTATAAATGCACTACTAAAGCCACACTTTATCGGTAAGTAACCAAAAGGAAGGCATCCCTAACCGCGCAAATTTCTAGACTTTCATCAAGGACACAAAAGCTAACTTAATTAACTGCAACCACACCCCTTAACTAGATTCACTACGGTATTCACCATTTTTTTCTTAAAGCCATACTTTTCAACATTTTTGAATGTATAAGTATGCAACAATGAAATAGATGAAATGCATGAGTGAATGGGTTTTAGTTAACCTAGTTCTCTTGCAATTTCTACAAGTAATGCTATCCTCTACCAATAGGCAAAACAATTATCTCCATTTAATATATTCCAACAATGAACAACATATATATATCTTGCCTTAACATTTCTCAATCAACTGATATTTTCCAAATCTCATTCACTTCCATATAATTCAAGTTCATGGATTTACCTTTGATTTCAACAACACAAAATGCTCCTCAACATTGAGCCAATTTGAAGGGTTTTGGTAAAAATATTGAGGTTTCTTATTTTAAAAGCAATTTCATCAAATCCCTTCAAGTTTCCAATACCACTCATCATTGTCAACAACCAAATAGAGTTTTTAAGAAAACATTAAGAAAAACCCTTCTTTTATGCATTAAAACATACATTAATTAAACCCAAAACTTCCAAAGTGTTAATTTATTCAACTTACACGTAGCAAGATTAAATAACATGAAAATCATTAAAGAAATCCTTACCTCAAAGTAAAAGGAGAGAAGAACCACAACCAAAAAATTAACGGCGACAAAAACTCAAACTTTTCAAGTTAAAATGTAGCCATCAATGTGCACTGCCTTAAAGCCTTAAGTACTAGGGGTACGAAATGGGTGAAGCTAAATGAAAACCAAGGTTTTCAAGCTTAAAAGCCAAAAATGGAAATTTAGAGAGAGAAGAAAAAGAAAATGAGCTCAAAAAGTAGATATTTCTAGCTTTTGGGTGATATTTATAGTCAGTTGCATCACGGGCGTGAACTTAACATCGCATGCATGAAAGACACAATCGCAGGCGCGAACACCCATTTCACAGGCGTGATCCCAAATCGTGACCTCCTCCTCGCGGTCCCTCACGGGCCGCACAACTTCTCCATACTAAGGACCTGAATGTCACGCCCCAAATTTTGGACAATTAAATATTAAATTAGGGCTAAACCCCAATTAATATTCTATCATCCAAATCCTAAGGGTGAAACAAACAAAAAAAAAAAAACTAAATGCCAACCAAACCATCCACCATAATTTCATAACTAATCAATACCTCAAACATTAAAATAACAATAAATATTCAAAATAACTTAAACAATGTACGGTTACGAACCATGCCAAATTATTCCAATATTAAAGTCATAATAATAATAATAATAATAATAATAATAATAATAAATACATAAACTAATATCAACTCTAAGTTCAAGAAAACAAAAGACGTCCAAACGACATGTCCTACGATCATAGTTATTTTTTGTCACCACCATAGTCTCAACTAATCATGCAAAGGGAGCTCGACTGCGCTCAAACAGAACGCACCTAAATTGCCAAGAGACAAAACGGGTCAGTATACAGGTATACTGGTATGAGTACATGATTTAACACCCTGGTGTCCACTAGACACAAACAAAAATACATTTAATTCTTGTTACGGGACAAGACAAGTAGTTCTAACCGCACCGAGAAGAATGGGTAGTTTCTTGAGATACGGTGGCATTTAGTTTCTTGTCCGTACACAACGAATTATAAATTAATTATAAAATAAAAAAAAATAGAAATAAAAATGTGGTGGGTCAGTCCTATATAGAAAAGTTAGTAAGACCCACTATCCTGCAAAAAAATAAAGTTAGTATAATTTAATCGTAAGTAACTTGCTGAAGAAGTATAAAAATGCACCGTTTTATGCTTAAATAATTCGAATTGACCAAAACTCAAAGAACGAAAGTTGTACAGAATCAAATTTCCTAAAAGACATCACGAATGAATTTAACAGAAATTGAATAGGTTGAGAGAAAAACTTAATAGAAAAACCTAGACGGAATTCAATCGAAAAATCTGAAGCTCAAAACGAACAAAATCTGGCCTAAGATGATTTTTTTCGAAAAATTTCAAAACACAAAAATGTGCAGAATAATGTTTTACTTCAGTTTACGCGAAACCAATAAAAATGAGCTCGTTTCGTGGATTAAAACAACCTCTAAAATCTGCATTGCTAAAATAAATCAAACATACAATAACCAAGATCATCCGATTATAAGTTCTAATCGCTCTTTTTAATAAAAAGTTAAAACACAAAAGTTATCTATGACCACATATACATGCCTCTGCTCAAATTTCATAATTTATCGAGGTCGATTACTATTTTCAAGATGTACAAATCAATGCAATTCACATTATACCAATAAACTCATAATTAAATTCTTTGTACCTTAACTCCACCACTTCGGCCCTCCACTTCTGGCCTACACATATATCCCATGTACCTCCCGTATACCTAACACCGCTCTGAAGCCAAACTTGTACGGGGATATCGTCTTGAGTTTGACCCACACTCCCCAGATGGTTAGCATATACGAACGCATGTAAATCAAGGCACTCATCTACTCATGAGAACGAGGCAACAATATACATATACAAAACATCTCACTCATGAGAACAAACATAACAATGCCAAGCCTAAGGCGTTCAAATAAATCTCATAATCCTCACTTTTTTTTTATACACTCTTTCTCACCAACACTCAAATAAAACAACAATCTATGGAGTTATGGTGCAGTATAAGAAATTTATCTAGGGTTCCTAATTAATTTTAATTTCATATAACTATGAGTGTGATTACAACTATAAAATAAATCCATATAAAAACTTTAAACCTAGCATAATCAAAATAATTAAAATCAATCAATCAACTAAAAACCCTAAACCTTACATACACAACTAAACAAAATAATTAAAATCAATTTATCATCTTTATGTAAATACAAAATCAAACTAACATCAAATAAATAAAAATAAATAAATAAAAACAACGAATTAAACATAAATCAAGGGAAGTGGATTTTGTACTCACAATATTTTTTTTAAAAATCAAAGAAATATTTGAAGAACCAATAGAGTCATCAAAACAAAACCCTAACTTTTTTTTCTTTTTCTTTGTTCTTTTTCTCCTCTCTTTTCACGCCATACACACAGCACTCTTTTTTGTCTTGGATTACTCTCTCTCTCTGATTACTCTCTCTCCCTCTCCCTCTCCCTCTCTCGGCAGCCGCACAAACAAACCCTCTCTTTCCATATATATATATATTTTTTTCTTTTCCTAATGATAATGTGGGGGCCGAGTATTGGGAGTTGTAGAGATTCTGGATAGTCGAACTTGGAGAGTCAAAATATGTAGCACTCGGCGTTGTCTCGCACGCTCGAATCCAATCCTACTCGGCCAAATAGCCAGTTAAGCAAGGGGCCGAGTGAAAAGCGATTTGCTACAAAACATGCTGAATAGCGAATTGAAAATGGACCTAATCCCGAGGCCCAAGAAAGAAAAGATATAAATAGAAGAACATCAGCTAGAAAGAGGTACGTGAGAACCATTACACTTAACTTAAAATACAAGTAATTCAGAGAGTAGAGGCTGACTTACCCGTCGGAGTGCTAATTCTGGCACCCCCGACCGCAGTGTTAATTCTTTTTCAGGTGGCTAGCTAAGGATTACGAGCGTCCCCCCAGGATCAGAAGAGTATTTTCAAACCACTTTTCCACAATTGGCTCTATCTTTGGGAATACTCAAATACATCCATGGCGGGTGTAACAGAAGACCCTTCGATAGTCGCTGACGAAACCATACAAAAAGACGACCTCACTCCAACAAACATGCTTGGACCGGAGACTATCGCCGCAAGACGTGCCTTGAACTTCGCCTCACCCTCGACTTCGGAGCATGAGACAATGCAGGTGATCATGGAACAAGCAAAGAAAAACGAACAGAGGTTGGAGAACCTGATCGCTGAGAATGAACGTCACCATCAAGATTTGGCCTTGGAAGTGGCGAAGTCCAAACAAGCTGTACGCCTAGATCCGGAACGACCTCCGAAGGCAGGCGGTCGATGAGCTCGAGCCCGACAAGACGACACTGATAGCAACTCCGACTCATTATCCCCGGAGCCCAAGAAGAAGGGGCGACCTGAAACTACCAGTTCTTCTGAAGAGAGTCCCCGTATAAGGCATAAGCGAAGAAGAAACAGTTTAGATGAAGATCAGCACGATCTCTTTGTACGACGTATTGCAAAGGCAGTGCTACCCAAGAAATTCAAAGCATCGTCATTCACCTTGTATGACGTTAAATCAGACCCCACCAATCACATCCGCCATTACAAGCAAGCCATGACGCTGCATCCAGATGACGAGGCTCTCATGTACAGAATATTTCCGAGCAGTTTGGGACCACTAGCTATCAGGTGGTATTATAAATTGGAGCCAGCTTCAATTAAAAGCTTCCACCAACTCCAAAAATCCGCCAGGGCAAGGTTTATCAGTAATGAGGTCCAACTAAAGCAAGCCGATTCCCTCTGGGCAATGCAGATTCAACCGGGGGAAACCCTTCGTGCCTATTCGGCGCGGTATTAGGAATGCTTCAATCTGGTAGATGATGCTTGCAATGACTCCACGGCCATCACCGCCTTCAAGATGGGGCTGCATCCCGATAGTGCCCTCTGCAGCTCTTTGATCAGACGGCCCCCCAAAACAGTTTGGTCGTTGATAAAGAAAGTTGAAGAATACTGTAAGGTAGAAGATGATGCCTTGCGGGTTAAAGTCGAAAATGTGACTAACAATACAGCTCTTGCTGAAATTGCTCAGCCGTTAAATTCTGTAGCACCCCAGAGCCCTGAACCACGGCATTGGGCGAAACGAGATGAGAGATGAGATTCTGACCGATCAAGTGACCAATGCTCCCACCGAGCGAATGAACAACTGCAAGTTGACAGCAAGCGCACAAGGCGCGCCGACAAGAAATATACTGAGTTGTCAGAACCGATCAGCACGGTCATGTCCAAAGTCCAACATCTTTCATTCTTCAAGTGGTCGTCAAAGATTGTGGGACCTCCTGACACTCGAAGATGGGATAGGCGGTGCGAGTATCACAAGGATCATGGCCATGAAACTGAGAGTTGTTATGCATTGAAGGATCACCTGGAGGAATTGGTACAGGATGGTCGGCTACAACAGTACGTCCAAATGGGCAACTCAACCAAAGCAATAGCCTTGAGACAGGATTTCCCTCAACTCGGCGTGATCCACATGATATACTGCCTGCCAATTTCATCTGCGGTGCATACGATTCAGTCGAATCTCGACCCTCAAAATAAACTTACTCCGGCTAAACGGCCCCATGAAGCTGTAAGCATTTCTTTTGATGATTCAGATCTGACCGGAGTGACACTTCCTCACATCGATCCCTTGGTAATTGAATTATGCGTAAACCGATTTACCGTTGGGCACGTACTCATTGATCCGGAGAGCACATCAAAGGTTATGTATTACAAGGCATTCACCAAACTCGGCTTCTCAGAATCGGATCTCTCTCCGGCTCCTTATCCATTATTCGGTTTCAACGCCAATCAAAAATGCCCACTGCGGAAAATCACGCTACCAGTCAGAGCAGGCTCCCGAACAGTGGATATGGAATTCTTGGTCGTTAGGCTGCCCTCGCCATATAATCTCATTATGGGGCGATCCTGGTTGCATGTTATGCAGGCCGTGCCAAGCACCTATCATCAGCTGCTACGCTTCCCCACAGAACGCGACATTGAGCAAATCCGTGGCTCTCAGAAATCGGCATAAGCATGTTATTTCCTTGCTCAAAAGACGCCAAAGGAGTTGCAAGTGAACTCTATTGAGGTAACAGATCGCGAGAGCCTCGACGACGTTGGGCGGCTCCCAAATGAAAAGGCCACGGAAAGCCTAGGTCGAGTTGAAATCGACGGCAACCCAGACAGGTTCGTCATGGTCGGCGCCTCCCTGAATTAAGCCGACAGACAGCAGCTAATTTCCTTCCTGCTCGGCAACCTTGATGTATTTGCGTGGACTCCATATGAGATGCCAAGTGTAGATCCGTCTGTTTTGCAACACTATTTAAATGTTGACCCTAAATGCAAGTCAATCATTCAGAAAAGTCGGTGATCAGTCGCAGAGCACACTGCCACAGTTGTTGAAGAGGTTGACCGGTTGCTTGACGCTGGGGCAATCAGGGAAGTGATCTACCCTACATGGCTCTCTAATACTGTGGTTGTGAAGAAAAAGAATGGGACCTGGCGAGTCTGCGTTGATTTCACAGACTTAAACAAAGCTTGCCCCAAAGATTGTTTTCCTCTCCTAAGGATAGACGAACTGGTAGATGCTACAGCACGTGATCAGCGCATGAGCTTCCTCGATACCTACAAAGGCTACCATCAAATTGCCTTGCATTCTGAGGACCAAGACAAGACTGCATTCCTCACCCCAAGAGGAACCTATTGCTACAAGGTTATACCTTTTGGGCTGAAGAATGCAGGGGCAACTTACCGGAGACTAGTCACCACCATGTTCAAAAAGCAACTCGGCCACACTATGGAAGTATACATTGATGACATGGTGGTCAAATCCAAGGAAGAACAGAATCATATAGCCGATCTGGAGGAGACATTCCGCATTCTACGTAAATACAAAATGAAGCTGAATGCCTCCAAATGTGCGTTTGGGATCGACTCTGGGAAGTTCTTGGGTTACATTGTCAACCACCGAGGAATCGAGGCCAACCCGAGGCAAATCACAGCAATCTTGGAACTCGGCTCCCCTCGTTCGGTAAAAGAGATTCAAAAGTTGATGGCGATGGCCGCCGCACTCAATAGGTTCATCAGTCGGCCTACAGATCGCTGCCGGCACTTCTTCCATACACTACGGCAGGGCAAGTCTCTCGAATGGCCCGCCGAGTGCGAAGCCGCTTTCAACGGTCTCAAAACCTACCTTCGATCAGTTCCCCTCTTGACAACACCCTCGGCAGGTGACCCGCTCATCTTGTATCTGGCAGTTTCTGACAGGGCCGTCAGCGCCGTACTGATTAAGGAAGAGCTGGGGGAGCAACGGCCAGTGTATTATGAGAGCAAGGCAATGGTCGATGCCGAAACACGCTACCTGCTATTGGAGAAACTCATCCTAGCCTTAGTCATGGCGGCAAGAAAACTGATGCATTACTTCTAGGGACACAGCATCGGGGTGCTAACAGATTACCCCCTCCGATCAGTACTACGCAGTGCGGAAGCATCAGGACGCGTTTCAAAGTGGGCTCTTGAACTCGGCCAGTACGACATTCAGTTTCTACCTAGAACCTCAATCAAGGGGCAGGTGCTTGCCAACTTTATAGCTGAATTTATCGGGGGTCTTGCCGATTTCAAGTCTAATGAAATTCGACCTAAGCCGAACTGGAGAATCTATGTTGGGGACATTTGGCAGCTGTACTGTGATGAGTCATCCAATCAGCGGGGCAGTGGAGTCGGAGTAGTAATCATGGCTCTTGACGGCGCAATAATTGAGTAGGCCGTCAAACTCGGCTTCAAAGCGTCAAATAACGAAGCCGAACACGAAGCCCTTCTAACCGGTTTGCGGAATGCACATCTTCTGGGTGCTCGGCGTTTGCTCGTATTTTGTGATTCAAAACTGGTGATCAATCAGTTGAAGGGCGAGTACGCAGCAAGAAATGACCGTATGGCGGCTTACATGAAAACGACTAACTCCTTGCTAGCAAAATTTGATCATTATGAATTGAATTAGATAACATGTGATCAGAACACGCATACAGACGCCCTGGCGTGCCTAGCCTCCGCCATTAACTCAGAGATCAAACGGACCATCGAGGTGGGTTTTATCCCGGAGCCAAGCATTGGTCCTTCGAAGGAAGTCCAGGTCAATATCATAGAATCGGGACCGAGTTGGATGGATCCCATCACCGCATTCCTGTCTTCCGAACAGCTCCCAGAGGACAAGAAAGAAGCGCACAAGCTGCGAAACAAAGCCCTGCATTACTACTTGGATCCGCAAGGAAAGCTTTACAAAAAGTCTCTTTCTGGCCCATACCTAGAATGCGTGGATCCGGACAAAGTTGAAGAGCTTCTGGCCGAAATACATGAAGGTAGTTACGGCACACATTTTGGCGGGCACTCTTTGGCCCATCGAGCTATAACATAGGGGTATTATTGGCTGACAATGAGATCTGATGCCGAATGCTATGTGAAAAAATGTGAACAGTGCCAGAAGTTTTCCCAGTTAACCCATTTGCCTGCTGAAGAGTTAAGCTCTATCACCAGTCCCTGGCCATTTGCCCAGTGGGGGCTCAATATCGTAGGACCATTGCCGAGGGCCCCGGGCAACAAGCGATACTTGATCGTCGCCACAGACTACTTCACAAAATGGGTCGAAGCGGAGGCATTAACGCACATTCGAGATGCTGATGTCAAGCGCTTTGTGTGGAAAAATATAATAACACGATTCGGCATTCCAAGAGCTCTTATCTTAGATGATGGCACCTAGTTTGATTTTGGCGTCTACCGGGAGTTGTGCAACAAGTATGGTATCCGGTCCTACTTTTCCACGCCGGCTTACCCCCTGAGCAATGGTCAAGCAAAAGTCTCTAACAAATCCATCTTTGACGGCATCAAGAAGAGGCTGGAGAAAGCTAAGGCCAAACGGGTCGAAGAATTACCAAGTGTATTGTGAGCACATCGAACTACGCCGAGGCGATCCACTGGAGAAACGCCGTTTGCTTTATGTTTTGGAACCCAGGCAATCATACCCCTGGAGATCGGCCACCCAACCCTGAAATTGCAAGTTTTTGATATGGGCCGAAATGACACGATGCTGGCTTTGGATTTGATTCTGATCGAAGAACGAAGAGACTGCGCCCTTGCCTCAATGGCACGATTCCAGCAACAGCTTGCCAAGTCATATAATCAGCGTGTTCAGCTGCGCCGTTATACACCAGGAGAGTTGGTCTTGAAGAAAGTACTTCCGGCGGCCAAGAAACCGGCTGATGGAAAATTGGACCCCAACTGGGATGGCCCCTATCAAGTCGATTCGATCACAAGGGCAGGGGCGTATCGGCTTAAAGACATGTCTAGAAGGAGCCTCCCACGGCCCTGGAATTCAACGCAATTACGAAAATTCTATCATTAAACCCGACTTGTGGGGAATGATACTAGTTCTGAATGGTTTAACGTGTACGTGCACCACTTTTGTAATGCAAAGATCCTTGTTTACTCATTGCCAAATCCAGTTCAAAAGTATTCCGAATAAAGCCTCTGGATTCGGAGCGCCCTTCGTGGATATCATGATTGGCCAAACAAAGTCTCTGGATTCGGAGCCCCATGGGCGCATGACGTCTTTGGGCCGATAAAGCCTCCGGATTCGGAGCGCCTTTCGTGGATATCACGATTGGCCAAACAAAGTCTCCGGATTCGGAGCCCCATCGGCACATGACGTCTTTGGGCCGATAAAGCCTCCGGATTCGGAGCGCCCTTCGTGGAAATCACGATTGGCCAGTCTACGGATTCGGAGCCCCATCGGCGCATGACGTCTTTGGGCCGATAAAGCATCCGTATTCGGAGCGCCCTTCGTGAATATCACGATTGGTTGGATAGTCTCCAAATTCAAAGCCCCATCGGCGCATGACGTTTTTCGGCCGATAAAGTCTCCGGATTCGGAGCGCCCTTCGTGAATATTATGATTGGCCAGATAGTCTCAGGATTCGAAGCCCCATCGGCGCATGACGTCTTTCGGCCGATAAAGCCTCCGGATTCGAAGCGCCCTTCGTGGATGTCACGATTGGCCAAACAAAGTCTCTGGATTCGGAGCCCCATCGACGCATGACGTCTTTGGGCCGATAAAGCCTCCGGATTTGGAGCGCCCTTCGTGGATATCACAATTGGCCAGATAGGCTCTGAATTCGGAGCCTCATCGGCACGTGACGTCTTTCAGCCGATAAAGCCTTCGGATTTGAAGCGCCCTTCGTGGATATCACGGTTGGCCAGGTAGTCTCCGGATTCGGAGCCCATTAGCGCATGACGTCTTTCGGCCGATAAAGCCTCTAGATTCAAAGCGCCCTTCGTGGATATCACGATTAGCCAGATAGTCTTCAGATTCGGAGCCCCATCGGTGCATGATGCCTTTGGGCCGATAAAGCCTCCAGATTCGGAGCGGCTTTCGTGGATATCACGATTGGCCAGTCTCCAAATTCGGAGCCTCATCGGCGCATGACGCCTTTGGGCCATAAAAGCTTCTGGATTTAGAGCCAGGGTCGTGCGTAACACGTATGCTGAATAAACATTTAATGAAGAACGCTCTGTTATGACGAGCCGGCTAAAACGGTTTGTACATTAAGGCATTTACACATTTGAAATGAACTCCAGACGGTCAATGTCTATCCAACTATCTAAAACACATTTATTCGAACATCTATACAATAAAGCATAAAGCATGCAAACATATGTGTGCCGAACAAAAATTATAAAGAAACATGAACATTGAAAACAAAACATTTTATTCAATCAACCAATGATTACATAGTTTTTAACGCAATCTGCGTTTTGAGCATCACAATGAATATTTTTATCCAGCGTCTCCCTTATCGTCACTCTTTTCGACTTCAAAAGCGAAAAATGAAAAATGATCACGCTGGTATAGCGGCAACGCCGAATCAACACCCTTTGCTCGGAGAGTCACAGCGGCGTGAAGTGCCTCGATCCAACCGTACCTAAATCCCCGGTTCTCGCATCGGCAGACCTCCTCTGCAAGTTTCTCTTTGGTTTTGTCGATCCCAACCTTCCGGCCCACATGGAAGCCTTGTTCGTAACCCATGGTCCTCGCATTCTCTATGGCGAACATGCTTGCCATATCTCGGTCGGCGATGGCGTGACTCAACAACCGTTGAATCACCCTCTCCTCCACGATCGGGTTGGATTGACCCACCGCACGCAGCTCGGTGGTTTGGGCCTTCCTAAGCTCCTTGAGCTCACGCTCAGCCTTCTCCACGCGAGCCTCCAAACTGTGAATTCTCTCATCTTTCTTTTCTATTTCTCGTCGCGTGGCGCGCAGGCGCATGCCGACCTCATAAACAGTGTATAGCCCCTTCACCGCCCCATGGATACCTTCTCGAAATACTTCGAAATCTTGTCGTCCAACCATTGATTACTGGACTTCCGGTGGAAAGATCTGTCGAGCAAACTCGATCGCTACTCCCGGATCCTTGACAATGGAATCCGCCTCCATCATCGGTTTATTACCCACGAAAATCGCAAAACTCAATGGTCGTGGCGCCACGTCTGGCTCGTTCCTCGGTCGCGGTCGCGGGGAGCTTCCCCGTTGCTGTTTTTCTTTCCAGGATGATCTGTTTCGACGACTTGGGGGCTGATCTTTTTCCCGTTCCTTGGACGTCCTTCCTCCTGTGCGTGTAGGCTCGCCACTGCGATTCATTACAGTGTCTAGCTCCACTAATGTTCGTCCTTCTCCTCTGCTGTTGAAGAACAGTCTGTTTGACATTCGCACTTACCCCAAGCTAGTTTAAATCAAGTATGAATAAGAATAAATGGAATCACTAGTGCGAGCTCACCCCATTTATTCTTACTGTATGCAGCGCCCCCGAGGCGATATCTTTAATGCCAAGCGCCAAAAGTCGGACGCCGATTAGATCATTCCATGAACTAGTCCTATTCGGTTTATGAAGCTCATGCACTGGCTGGGGTAAGAGCAGATTTATTAATCCGATTGGCCAAGTATCTAAACCCAATGCCGATCGTTTTATGCCTCAGCCAGTCCATGAACTAGTACTAATCGGCTTATGAAGCTCGCATTGGTTAGGGCAAGGGCATATTTATTAATCTGATCGGCCAAGTATCTAAACCCAATGCCGATCGTTTTATGCCTCAGCCACTCCATGAACTAGTCCTATTCAGTTTATGAAGCTCATGCACTGGTTGGGGCAAGAGCAAATTTATTAATCTGATCGGCTAAGTATCTAAACCCAATGCCGATCGTTTTATGCCTCAGCCACTCCATGAGCTAGTCCTAATCAGCTTATGAAGCTCATGCACTAGCTGGGGCAAGGACAGATTTATTAATCTGATTAGCCAAGTATCTAAACCTAATGCCGATCGTTTTATGCCTTAGCCACTCCATGTACTAGGCCTATTCGGTTTATGAAGCTCATGCACTGGCTGGGGCAAGGGTAGATTTATTAATCTGATCGGCTAAGTACCTAAACCCAATGCCGATCGAATTATGATGCTTGATATTGAAAGCAAAATGCAGCCATTTCACAATTGAAAGCAAATACCATTCATCAATAACAAAATTTAGCACAAATAATAGCAAGGGAAAAAGGAAATTTTCATTAGTTAATTGGGCACCAATTGTAGCCATTTTACATACAAAAATTACTAAACAAAAAGCTACAAGTTCATACGAAAATGCCTAGTAAAAAACTATGACTGTAGCAATACATGAAAACGAAAAGGTGTGAAAGTACATTCGAAATCCTAAAACAAAAACAACTGTCGCCCAAATTAGTCCTCGAAGTCAGACTCCAGCAGCTCAACATCCACTTGCTCGTATGGAATCGGCATAGCCAATGTCACATTAGTAGCAACACGGGCTTTGAGCCAGCTGTGTTTGAATTCCCGATTTTAAAATTTGGGGACTTCGTCTACGTATTCGGCGAAAGTAGCACTTTTCCCGACCTCGAATGCCGTGGAAGCCTCCAGGTCGGCTACTTCCTTCGCCTTCTTTATTTCTTCCAACTCAGCCTCCAGTTTGGAGATCGCCTCCTAGGCCAATTTAAGCACGTCGTCGCTCGCGTCCGCCCTCTTCTCGGCGGCCGATCTCAGTTGATCAGCGTTACGGGCTCTCTCTATCTCGGCCTCGGCCCGCGCACTTTTCATCTTCGCCCTTAAAGCCTCGAACTCGGCCCTACTCCTTTGGCCCTCAACTTCCGTTTGTAAACGGCCAAGCTGTTTGACGGCGTCATGATGGTGACGGCCCATCTCGGCTATCCTTCCAACGGTCTGCAAAACAGGAAGTTAAGACCAAAATAGTAGTTGCGTAAAGTGAAAAGACAAAGTCAAGATATATACCAAAAGAGCCGATTGCGCGGCCAACGCTATTGCAACAAGATCCGGCTCCGCCCGAAAAGCCGCCTTGTCAACAGGCAGTGAAACGGACGTAGCCATGCTTAGTGCAACCGCTGGATCTTTAATTACCGAAGCATCGGAAGGGATCAGCGTGTTTTTTATCTTCGGTTGAATAACAAAAGGTACAATCACATCCGATTCCTCCAAATGAGGTCGTTTGTCGGCGCGGTCTTCTTCTGAGCCGGCCTCAACCTCGGTAGGGCGCTTCTCTGCCCTTTGCTCAGTCTCTTGACCGACTTGCACAACCAACTCGGCCTCGGCACTTCAATTTTTTGTCGTTCCCTCCTCAATAACAGGCAAGGGGGGCTGAGATTCGCCAACAGGCAGGGAGGGCTGAGATTCAGCAGCTCAAATGGCCTCTACTCTTCGCCTCGTAGCCATCATTTCCGCGTTCGCCTTCTTGGCAAGTTGGGTGAGGCTTAACCCAGCCATATTTTCGGGGTACGCGCCAGGAAGGTCCTCTAGACCGTGAAAAATGTCGTCAAGTGGAAGGTCCTCTCGGCCTGAAGTGGACGAAGGGTCGGCTGAATTGAGGCTGGCTTCTTCAAACGCTAACTTCAAAGCCTTGTCGACTTCGGCTTCAGACTAATCTGACTCAGCGACCTCAGCTATTTCTAGTCACTCCGAATCTGACCCTTCGAAACTGACTTGCCTCAAATTTTTGAAATCAGTCAAGATAAGAGCAGTAAGAAACTCCTCACCCTTCAAAATTGGGATGTTTTCTGCCGCCGAAAAGGTCGTATAAGTCGGCTCGTAGCAGAGTAGAACGTGGGCCCCCTTTCTCTGTTTTTTGAGACTCGGCCGGCCGAAATATTTGAACACAACATTGATTTCCGAAAGAACAGCGTCGTCGGTTGAGGTCAAGACTTTCTTCAAATCGTTTCCTGCACAAGCAAAATCATGAGGTCTCGAAAATGAAGCTTTATAAATATAACAAATAAATAAATAAAAGAAGCTATACGGCCACCTGGTTCGCCCCTCCGTCTAGGAATAGGATCGAGGCGATTCTCGCCTTCGCCAAATTCCCAGTTTCCTTGGACGATGACCATAACATCGTCGACTCGCTTCCCAGAACTGGAAAGCATATTCACTAATTGATGGTCGGCGTCCCTAGCCCTAAGGAAATAACGCCCGTGCCGACCAAAAGACTTGGCCAAGGCATAACAATGCCGAATAGCGGGAATGCCAAGGTTAAGCCTAAGGTGACGGTTTAGTGCGATAATCCTCATTACGATTCTAAAGAAGTTGACATTGGGTTAGGAAGGGATTAAGCCCCAATGGCAAAGCATAGCCCTAAGGAATGGGTGAAGAGGGAAGCAGACTCCACCCTCTGCGATTGATAGGAGAGGGAAAATGATCGTGGTTTCATCAGCCCTCTTCATATCGAGGGTGCCGTCTGCCAACAGACGGACGTCATCAGGAATGGAGAAATGGCATCGGAAGCCAGAAATTCGATCCGAAGAGAGGAAATCTTTTAAATGTTTTTCCATTTCCCCCAGCCTATAGGAATATGCTAAGCCAGAAACAAAACAAGAAAAAAGATTCAAAGTAGAGAGAGAGAGAACTTACAAGAGGCGAAGAGGATAGTGAAGAAAAAGAAGTTACAGAGGTAATTCGGAAGGCAGTCCATTGACGAGCGTATAAAAGTGTGTATGTATTTGAAATGACGTCGAAATTTTAAATCACAATAAATAGAAGTGTACGAAGGGGTGGGAAATTGAAATGATAACCGAGAAGTGTGTGTTCAGACATTTGCGTTGGAATGAGGTTAGCCGCCGAATTTCGGATTTGACTTTTTGAGTTCGAAGCCAAACACTCAAGCTAACTGTCGTTAGTGGAGTGCTCGGGGGGCAATTGTGGGGGCCGAGTATTGGGAGTCGTAGAGATTCCGGATAGTCGAACTTGGAGAGTCAAAATATATAGCACTCGGCATCGTCTCGCACGCTCGAATCCAATCCTACTCGGCCAAATAGCCGGTTAAGCAAGGGGCCGAGTGAAAAGCGGTTTACTAAAAAACATGCCGAATAGGGAATTGAAAATGGACCTAATCTTGAGGCCCAAGAAAGAAAAGATATAAATAGAAGAACATCAGCCAGAAAGAGGTACGTGAGAACCATTACACTTAACTTAAAATACAAGTAATTCAGAGAGTAGAGACTGACTTGCCCGTCGGAGAGCTAATTCTGGCACCCCCGACCGGAGTGTTAATTCTTTTTCAGGTGGCTAGCAGAGGATTATGAGCATCCCCAGGATCAGAAGAGTATTTCCAAACCACTTCTCTACAGACAACAGCTTTGCTTTTAACCTAATTGATAATAAATTTTATTTTACAAATACAATATAAATGCAATATATATAATTATAAATATCTCATATAAAATCTATATAAATAATTTCTTTTTTTTTATATATATCAAAATATATAAATATAAATATTCAGATTAATTATATATAATTAACTAACACATTAAATTAATTAAGTAACACATTAAATTAATTAAATAACACATTAAATTATCATGTAACCACACAATTAATAAATTCAAAACTAAATAAGATAATAATAATAATAAATAAATAAAGATTTACGAAAAATCAGGATCGCTACACTGAATTTGTGTTTTGGTCGTTGACGACATCACGAGCACATACCCACATCGTAGGCACGATCTCATGGATTGTGGCCTCTTTCATGGGCCACCACGAGCCACACAATTCTACTAGGCCAACAGACCTAAAGGCCATAATTGGTCGTGGCGTCTCGTGGGAGCAACCTAGCACCATCATGGGCTCAACCTTGCAAACAAGAAAAAAAATTATGCCAATGTGTGAAGCACATACCAAAGTTCCTTGTGACAAATAAACTTAAAGAAGAGACAATACAATCCAAAATAATCACCAACCCAATACCAACAAATATAAAAAGGATCGGGTCTAAACCCAAGCCACTATAGGAAATGTTTGATCGGTGGACTAAATTTCTTGATATTGTTTGGGATTAATAACACCATTAGGTTAAGGTCGGGATTAGTAATATATAAAATAAGTTATTTTAGTTGGCTAATTTAGCCTGGTTAAAAAAAGTTGTGTTTGAGATGATAGTTGATTTTATTTTTAGTTGATTTGATGGTTGTGAGAGATCTATAAAGCATAAATACGGATATGAAATACGGTTACAAGAAGATATGGATACGACAACACGACAAAATCTAAAAAAATAGGATACTAGTGCGACTTGGATATATGTAAAAAAAAAATATTTTAAAAAAAATTATTAGTAGTGAGTTACATATAAGCTCAAGAATTTAAGAAATCACATTGTAATTTTATGATGCAAAATACTAACATTTAAGAATTATGTATTAATTTAAGTTTTTCAATAGGTCTTGCAAACATTTTACTATTTCAATATCAAGTCTAATATGCTTATATTATAATAGTAGAACAATTCACAATTTGTCTCTATACTTTTTCCTTTGTCACTAATAAAAATGTTGTATTCAAGTTTCCTTGTTTATTTATTTATTAATATTTAATTTTACTATTATTATATTCTTTCGCTAATCGTTACTTTCTATGTAGTTATAACATGCCTGAAATAATAATAATATATCAATTTAACAAATTCTATTACTTTAACTTATTATGTTCTTCTAATCAAAGAACTAAACTAAGTATTAGAAAATATTCTTGTTTTTCTTTACAATTATATTATATTATGGCCTCGTTTGTTTTGGGAGATGGATGAGGGATTGGGATTGAGATGAAAGTGAGATCCACTAATGTTGTGTTTGTTTTGGGAGATTGAAAGGGAATTGAGATAGGTCTCCGGATTAGGATGAGCCGTGGAGAGGAGATTGAGATGGAGGTGGAAGAGTTGATATTAAAAGTTAGTCCTCCTGCTTAGTATTATTATTATTTTTTTGAACATTAATGTTTAATGTTTTTGTTTTTTTGTTAAATAAAAATTATAGTTTTATTTGTTTTAATATTTTATATTTCTTTTATAGAGTAATAATTTAACAATTTTTACACTAACAATTATCATCAAAGCAAGTACAATTTTACTTAATCCCCTCACTATCAATCCACTCATTATCAATCCCCCTCTATTCTACCTCTGAAAAAGGGCCCTATAATGCTATGTAATAAATACTGCAATACTAATTTTGTAAAAGTAATATGTGACTTTGAGTATCCGATACTTCAAAATTAAGTATCCGATACTCCAAATTTAATGAAAAATTAATTAAGAAGTATCCGATACTTTTAACAAGTATCTGCTAAGTATCCGTGAGTATCCAAAGATTATCGATATTTGATATGGATACGATACAGAGATGTCTCTCTTTTTGGAGTATCTGTGCTTTATAGTGAGAGAAAAAATGAAATGATTATAAATTAAATGTGACATTTTATTTTATTAGTTATTTAGTCTATTTTTACTTTTATTAGCTATTTTAATCAAATAACCTCTAGCCAAAGAAAGCCTATATATATGTTGTGAGAGTATTTGTACTATGGTTGTTTGGGGTGTCCTAAATAAGTGCACTTTTTGTCTTTTTGGACTAAAAAATTAAGGAAAAAAATATGGATGTTTGGGTTAACTTTTTAACTTTTTTATGGAAAAATGTGTAATAAAAAATTGTAAAAATTGATTTGTAGGGAAAAATTAGGATTGGGAGTTGTGCAGCCGTAATTGTTGACTTTTGGTGAATAGTGTTAACTTTTTAACGTTTTGAGTAACTTTTTGACTTTTTGACTTTTTTACAATATGTTAAACTTAGCCTTCATTATGATATAATATAATACGTGATAAAAGGAAAATAATTATTTTTTAACCAATGATGTGACATCCCATGGCTATGGGATTAGGAATACCATCAGGGTTGTTATTGGTAATCTCCCACCGATGGAGTAGCAATATCATGACATTATCAAGCCTATTCATTTTAGCCAATCAAACACAGTGTAGGGACAAGAAAAAAATAAATAAATAAATTTGAGGGGGAGGGGGGGATTACCATCAGTGTTAATTTGAGAAAATTATTACATATGTGTGGAAAATTTTATAATTTTAATTATTGATATTGATAAAGTTTATCATTAATTTATAATTATTTTTCAAATTCTACACTAATATGAGAATTTTCACAAAAAAATAAAATAAAATGAAACCTATTTGGACTCTGCGTTTTATATATCAATCCCAATCCTCTCCTACTCTACGAAACAAACGAGGCTATAAAGTTGATCATTTCTCTTCATATCCTGCCTAAAATTTGTTCTTCATCAAACACTGTAATACCATTACTCATCCATCCGAGCAAGATCTACAAGGCTAGCTAGCTATCTTCATGGACCTCCACAATGGCCAATTAGGAGCAAGAGAGTTGTTTCAAGCTCAATCCCACATATACAAACATGGATTCAGTTTTGCAAACTCCATGTCACTCAGCTGTGCAGTTCAGCTAGGCATACCAGACATAATTCACAACCACAAAAAACCCATCTCACTCCCTGACCTAGTCTCATCACTCCAATTGCCTCCCTCAAAAATCAACGCTCTCCACAGACTCATGTCCTTGTTAACTCACTTGGGTTTCTTTGCCACAACAAAACTTGATCCAAATCATGGAGATCAAGAAGGGTATGTCCTTATTCCATCATCTAGGCTGCTCATCAAAAGTGAATTACCCAATTTGTCCCCACTTTTCCAAACCGTGGTCGATCCGGTTATGGTCGCTCCATGGCAGTTTTTGGTAGATTGGTTCAGAGGCAATGAAGAAACAGCATTTGAGACTGCACATGGGGTTGGCATCTGGGAGTTTTGCGACAAAAACCCGAAATTCAATAACCTATTTAATGAAGGAATGGCCAGTGACTCAAGAATGATGGGCTTGGTTATTAGGAACTGTGAGGCAGTGTTTGGAGAGTTGAATTCATTGGTTCATGTAGGGGGTGGCACCGGTATCATTGCTCAGATCATTTCTGAGGCATTTCCTAGTATAAAATGCACAGCGTTCGATCTCCCACATGTTGTTGAGAACTTGCCAGAGGGGAAGAACTTGAACTATGTTGGAGGTCACATGTTTCAGTCTTTCCCATCCGCGGATGCCATTTTCTTGAAGGTAGGCAATTATTTTCTGGATTATTTCCAATGTTTCGATATGGAAATCAAGTAAATTTTAGGAATTGCATCATATATGTAGGCCAATTTTTGTCTTTTTGTTTAATTTGATATCGAGTTACTTGAGTTGATCGATCAAATAGCCAAGTTCTAAAAAGAAATCATTATTAAGGATTCAAGGCCATACATATTTTTACGGGAAAGAAATAAACCTTCTCGTATAATCTTGTTGATCAAGTTTGCACTCCTCCAAACGTCGTCGCTTTGCCACCTGAAAACACAAACGTGAGCTAACCGGCGGGTGTGTGCCAGAAACCCCTCCGATGCTTAAGTCAGCAACTAGATAATAGACAATAAGCTCTGTGTATTCTAGAGTAATAATTGGGATACCTGTACAAAGGTCTGGTCATGAGCTTTTATAGACTTTACTTTGGCACAATCCTAGTAAGATTCCAACTCTCCCTATGAGAGTCCTCCTAGGAATCACACACCCTACTCACTACCAACCAAGTGAGATGGTTTTGCACAATCCTAGTAAGACTATACTCTCCTTAGCAGAGTCCTCCTAGGAGTCACACTTCTACTTACTACCAACCAAGTGAGATGGTTTATACAATCCCAGTAGGACTCTAACTCTCCTTATCCTACTAGGAGTCTCATCACTGCAAGCCAAGTGAGATGGCTGAACTTTTTACCTCAGTTATACATTCCTGCCCGAACTGATTTATCTCGGTCCCCTGCCCTTCGGACCGTGTGATCGAAAATCGATCTAATGGATGCCACCCTGCCGAGCTATACACAGCTCGGCCCTTGCCATTGATGCTACCTCCTTTTAATAAGCTGCTGCAACCACACCGAGCTAAGTTACCTCGGTTACACGCTTAAGTAATGATGTAGATGGCGCTCGGCCGAGTTACACCAAGACCGGCCGAGCTATACTAAGCCCGACATCCTTTTTCACCAATACCTCGGCTGACCACCAGGCCCACTTATTTCGGCTGACATCTTTACCTCGGCTAACATTGCGGTCAGCCAAGTTACTTCGGCTCTGTGATACTTTAAGCACTACTATCAGTCTTGACTTCGAGATGACGCCCTATAGAGCTATCGTTTAGCTCGGTCCTCTTTCTACCGATACCTCGGTCCATAGTTCGGCCCAAACCCAAAATATGAGATGTCTTCTTGGCCTAAGACCGAGCTACACCAGCCCTTATCGCGGTCCAACTCCCAAAGAAGACTCTTCCTAGCTCGGCCCAATTTGTTTACAAATTACCCTCTCAATTGGCCCTTAATTCCATCTACATAGCATGATTGGGATTATTTTTCCTCCAGCCGAGCTAAGAAGTTGTTCGATTTCACGGCTTGTTCGGTCCCAATAAGCCTTGTCAGTTGCTTAGCATGTCCTTCCACTAATCTGGTACGACGTTATTCCCAGGATACATGGCGTGCCCCCAATATCCTTGTTCTCCTTGTTACCATCTTCATGCCAAAAATTTGAATAGCCCTGATTTTTTGCCTTTAACGTATATATCCTTCGAGTGTGTATACGTCAAGTCATTCTTTCTGTGTCTTGTCGAACAGACTAAATCGGTTTATATGAACCTTGCCAACCTGTTTTGGCTGAGGTAACCATCATTCCGGTCAAAGAGTTCTAAAAATTTGTTGGTCAAACCTGCCAACCTGCTTTGGCCAAGGTAACCATCATCCCGGCCAAAGAGTTTCAAAAAATTTTGTTGGACATACCTGCCAACTTGTTTTGGCCGAGGTAACCATCATCCCGGTAAAAGAGTTCCAAAAATTTGTTGGTCAAACCTGCCAACCTGCTTTGGCCGAGGTAACCATCATCCCGGCCAAAGAGTTTCAAAAAATTTGTTGGACATACCTGCCAACTTCCTGCAACCTAGATCCTTATATCAGCTTAGGAGAAGTAAGTGTTGGTTTTTCTAGTCAATCACTCTTTAACCGATATCCTTACTTTGGCTAAAGAGTACCAAGTGTTGGTTTAATCCAGCCAACCACTCTTTAGCCGATATCCTTACTTCGGCTAAAGAGTACCACGAGTTGGTTTAATCCAGCCAACCACTCTTTAGCCCGATGTCCTTACTTCGGCTAAAGAGTACCAAGAGTTGGTTTAATCCAGCCAATCCACTCTTTAGCCGATATCCTTACTTCGGCTAAAGAGTACCAAGAGTTGGTTTAATCCAGCCAACCACTCTTTAGCCGATATCCTTACTTCGGCTAAAGAGTACCAAGTGTTGGTTTAATCCAGCCAACCACTCTTTAGCCCGATGTCCTTACTTCGGCTAAAGAGTACCAAGAGTTGGTTTAATCCAGTCAACCTCTAAGTTGGTTATTCCGGCTAACATAGAGTAAAGTGTTTGGTTATTTCGACCAAACGTCCTGCAGCCTGGATCCTTATCCTGGGCTTAGGAGGGGTGTTGGTTTTTCCAGCCAACCTCTAAGTTGGTTATTCCGGCCAACCTAGAGTAAAGTGTTTGGTTATTCCGACCAAACGTCCTGCAGCCTGGATCCTTATCCTGGGCTTAGGAGGGGTGTTGGTTTTTCCAGCCAACCTCTAAGTTGGTTATTCCGGCCAACCTAGAGTAAAGTGTTTGGTTATTCTGACCAAACGTCCTGCAGCCTGGATCCTTATCCTGGGCTTAGGAGAGCTAAATGTTGGTTATTACGGCCAACATAGAGCTAAGCGTTTGGTTATTCCTGCCAAACTTCTTGATTGCCTCCCAAGTCGGGCAAAGACTTGTTGGTTAAACCTGCCAACTTCCTGCAGCCTAGATATCCTTATCTCGGCTTAGGAGAGTTAAATGTTGGTTATTCCGGCCAACATAGAACTAAGCGTTTGGTTATTCCTGCCAAACTTCTTGATTGCCCCCCAAGTTGGGCAAAGACTTGTTGCGCTTGGTTAGTCATTCTTTCCAACCGTGCTAACTTTTGCCGAAGGTGTTCTGTCCGATATCACTGTTTGTATCGAACTCTACCTTGGTGTGCATCCCATCTTCCTCTACCAAGATGTGTTGGTGCACTCGTTCCATCATGGCTTCTATAGAAAGAGGTGGCGTCATTGTTATTGAATCTCTCAATTTATGACCCACTAACAGACCTTGCTTGTACTGTGCAATAGCTAGGTTTGTAGGACAATCTGTTACTTGGTTAAAGGTCTCCCAATACCGATTGTCGTAAGACTTCAATGTTTCATTCTTGCCCATGCTGATGGAGAGAAGCTGGTCAATCTCCACTGGCGTCTTGGTGTTTGTTCTGAATCTGGTTACAAATGCCTCCGTTAGTTGCGCCCATGAGGCTATACTACCTTCTGGTAACCTTTCAAACCATGCTAAACCCATGTCGCCAAGGCTGGACGGAAACATGATACACATTAAGGGCTCGTTTTGTCGATACACGGCCATAACCTGGCGAAAGTGGCTTAAGTGTATGTAGGGGTCTAACTCTCCCTCACAAGTTATGAATTTAGGCTGATGGAAGCCTAAGGGTAATGGTGCGTCCTCAATTGTCGGGATGAACGGTGAGCTCTGCAACCTTGCTCATGCTTTGTCTGCTGGTTCATAAGCGAGGCGTGGTTCTGGAATTCCAACCTCGACACTCCTATGTGTTTTAGGAGCCAATCGTTGTAGTGCGGAGACTCTGCGGGGGTCACGAGCCTGAGTGTCTTCTCTCCTTCGAGCCCTTTCAGTCTTCTTTCTCTCAGGTCTGGAGTAGCGTGTCCTGGAAGTTTTTGATTGTGTATAACCCGGCCTGAGGCTTCTACTTTCAGTTTGTGATAGTGTGACTTGTCTGTCATGATCTTCTAAGTGGCAAGAGTGTGTGTTGCCTCTGCTCTCTTTTGTTGCCACCTCTTTGCTTTGTATCTCGCTCTTCATAACTCTATGTCAGCCGCTATTCTTCTTATTACTTCGTCTTGTTCCCTTACGTGATCTTCGAGAACCTGATGATCCATCTTCCGCCTCTGTCTATCAGGGCTCCGAGAGCGGTGTGGACTTGAGCCCTGTCTTCTTCTTGCTTCTCTCCGTGGATTCCTTCGTTGAGGATCTAATTCCGCCATGGGTGTTTGGATAGAACGTAAACCTTCATGCCTCCCACCCCCTTCTGGAGTTTGCCCATCTATAGCAGATTGCGGCAAGTCTTCATTGTGCGCCATTGCTTTCAACTAGAGAGGAAAACTTTATCAAGAGGTTTTGCTCTTTGTAAATTTCCCACAGACGGCGCCAATTGTACGGGAAAGAAATAAACCTTCTCGTATGATCCTGTTGATCAAGTTTGCACTCCTCCAAACGTCGTCGCTTTGCCACCTGAAAACACAAACGTGAGCTAACCGGCGAGTGTGTGCCGGAAACCCCTCCGATGCCTAAGCCAGCAACTAGATAATAGACAATAAGCTCTGTGTATTCTAAAGTAAGAATTGGGATACCTGTACAAAGGCCTGGTCATGAGCTTTTATAGACTTTACTTTGGCACAATCCTAGTAGGATTCCAACTCTCCCTATGAGAGTCCTCCTATGAATCACACACCCTACTCACTACCAACCAAGTGAGATGGTTTTGCACCATCCTAGTAGGACTATACTCTCCTTAGCAGAGTCCTCCTAGGAGTCACACTTCTACTCACTACCAACCAAGTGAGATGGTTTATACAATCACAGTAGGACTCTGACTCTCCTTAACAGAGTCCTACTAGGAGTCTCATCATTGCAAGCCAAGTGAGATGGCTGAACTTTTTTCCTCGGTTATACATTCCTGCCCGAACTGATTTATCTCGGTCCCCTGCCCTTCGGACCGTGTGATCGAAAATCGATCTAATGGATGCCACCCTGCCGAGCTATACACAGCTCGGCCCTCGCCATTGATGCTACCTCCTTTTAATAAGCTGCTGCAACCACACCGAGCTAAGTTACCTCAGTTACACGCTTAAGTAAGGATGTCGGGCTTAGTATAGCTCGGCCGGTCTTGGTATAACTCGGCCGGGCGCCATCTACATCATTACTTGAGTTGATCGATCAAATAGCCAAGTTCTAAAAAGAAATCATTATTAAGGATTCAAGGCCATACATATTGATATGTAGAACTACTATTTATTTGCTGAATAGGGTAAAGTTTGCACAATTTAGGAGAATTCTAGCAGATAGCTTTATTTATTTATTTATTTATTTTTTGTTTATAATTAAACAAAAACAAGAAAACTAAAAGGGAAACTTAAAGAAAAGAACAACTATGAAGCATTTGTTTCAAAATTATTCTGAGAAACATTCTAAAACACTTGGTTCATGCAAGTATTGTAAATTTAAGGCAATCAATTGAACTTGAATATATTTTTGGACTTGAAAATGGCAGTGTGTTTTGCATAATTGGAGCGACGAGGACTGCGTAAAGATATTGAAGAGATGTAGAGAAGCTATTCCAAGCAAGGAAGGAGGGAAGGTTATCATCATAGACATTGTGGTAGATGGGGACAAAGATGAACATGACATTACTGAGACAAAGCTTGTTTGTGGCATATTAGCCCCGTTTGGTAGAGCTGTGGGAAAGTGATTATAACTTATAAGCTAACAACTTATAGCTTATAGTTGTGAACATAAGCTGATTTTTGACTTATAAATTAAGCTTCTTCTCCTCCACTCAAAGAATAAGTTGATTTTTGATTTACAAAAAGCTATAAGCTGTATTGTTAAGTTGAACCAAACACATCAAAATAGCTTAAATTAAACTAAAAGCTGAAATAAGTTGGAAATAAGCCCTACCAAACAGGGCCATTCATGATGGTTTTGGCGATTGGAAGAGAAAGAAGTGAGAAAGAGTGGGAAAAGATTTTCTTGGAGGCTGGCTTTAGTCACTACAAGATCACACCCATCTTTGGTTTAAGGTCCCTCATTGAGGTATATCCTCAAATTATGTGGGGAAAATTTCATTTTGCCTTCTTATAGTTTTGCCCTTCTGTAAATTATCTCCTATGATTTAGAAATAATCACATAAACTTTTTATGATTTGTAAATTGAAGTGTACTCTTTTTCACCTAACTTAATGTTAAGTGTGGAAACACATGCTAGGATGAAAATAGTACACGGAGGTTAAAGTGAACTTTGTCTCCTAAAAAAATGACGAAAATGTTTATGATTTGCACAATGAAGTTACTTATGTATAAGTGTATTTTAGTGTTTTTACTTAAGCTTTTACTACTAAAAAATGCACGTTGCGGCCGTTACAAGCCGTTGCAAAAAATAGAAATACAGTCGCAAAAGACTTTTTAGACGGCCATGCGACGGGAAACGGAGGACACAAATGTGAGGGTAACAAATACTTTTTACTACGGTAAAGCGTCAGTCACAAATTATTTGCAACTGCCTAACCTACTTATTGCATCTACTATTTTGCTGTGGAGAAAAACCAAAAAAAAATACTTACTATGTTTTAGCGACTATCTTGTTATTGTTGCAAATAATTATTTATTATAAAAAATATATATATGCATTTGTTACAATCAAAAGATCAATTGCAAGCACCACAAATTTATTTATTTTTAAAAAAAAAATAAAAAAAAAACTTACCAACACCAGATACATCTCATAATGGTAAAAAAATTCTTGTTGCAACAATTTATCTATATATTGCAACTAAAACAAATCTACAAAGAAAAAAAATATTAGAAAAATTAGAAATCAGTCATTTGGAGACCTAACAATCTTATCAGCACACAATGTTTACCAAATCTTCAACTAAAAGCGAAACACCTAAACAGTAACCATGACAAGTAGTTGGACTATGAATTTCTACATAAGCTTTGTACCAACCAAAGAAATGGTCCTCCCTTTTGAATTCTTATCAAAGCACAAGCTGCAAGCAAGCAAGCCGATTTCTCTCTAGCATACACGAACACCCGCTGAGGGTTTTATCACAAATTAACTGGACACTAAAATGATTTTCATTAAAATAAAATACAAAATGCAATAAGATTTCATAATAATTGATAGAGATGTAGTGGTCCATGGCATTGTGATTGGTGGAGAAGGTATGGTATTATGATTTTGTATTGGGTGATTGAGGAATATGAGAAGATATAGTGAATGATAATTGGTGAAAGAATATGGACACGTGATACTCCGGGAATATTTAATAATTTTCCGTTCTGTTAATACAAAAGAATAGAGGGGAAATACATTGTTTACAGCAATGAGGGTAAAGATGTCTTTTTGCATTTTTTGTTAACAGTATTAGTAGTGCACTTTAATTCAAAACCATATGGGTGGCATTTGCATATTTGTAAAACACAGCAGGGTAAAGTGCTCTTGAGTAATATCACAGGAGTGTAAAGTGACTTTTTCCCTTAATTTTAATTCAATGCATGGCACTATTATTAAAGGAAAAATGATGATGTGGCCAAAATGAAAGCAAAAAATGACTAAGGTGATTTGCAATACAAAAATGTTAGGGATACATAAAAAAATTATCAAAAAATTTATCAAACCACCCATATGAGTGTGAGTATTTGATAATTTTTTAATAAAAAATTTGAAATCTCTACAATCACTGTTCATTAAAATAGATTGATGTATGACGCCCACAAAGCCTTGTACAAATTAGAGTTAAATAGGTTTGAAGAACAGTACTCTTATTTTGTGCTTAGATTATACATTTATATAGCAATTGGGAAATGAATAAAGAAAAATTATATGAAATGTGAATAAAATATAACTATATTTTACATATTTTTTAAATTTAATTTTTCAAATTCATACCCAAATCTATAATCCAACATATATTGTATCTAAATCATGAATTTGGGTAGAGTATGAATTTAAAAAAAAAAAATGAAATTAAATGTATTATCTTTTTAAATTCCTACCCAAATCTATAATATAAACACAAGTTTATTAAATCGCAAGAAAGAATTCTAAATCTTAGCAGATAATATTAAAAAAGAAAATTACACCTCAGCGGCAAATTTAGAAAATATTTACATATTAATGAAAAAAATTATAAATTCAATCATTAATGTTTATAAATTTCACCGTTGATTTAAAACTATTTTTAAAAAGAATGGGCTACGTTGTAATTCTCTCATATTAAAATGCATCATCTCTTTCGCATCAGCAGGCCATATCTGTCGCTCTTATTTTTTTCTTATGGGACTAGCTTCTTCCAGTCTCAAATAGAACTGGAGAGGTGTTATTTGGCTTATTAAACTCATTTTTAGGTTTCATTTCAATAATCTAAATTGTTCATATTTTTGAATTTATTGAATACATCATCTTTGTAAGAAATTAACTTGATCAAATAACAAAACTATGTATTCAAATAAATTTTGTATAAAAAATAAAATAAAATAAAATTCATACACAATTTATTCAAACAAGTGGTTTCGTTAACCGCATGTTTTGGAATTTTTTGTTTTTTTTTTTGTTTTTTTTTTTTGGGAACTGATGTTTTGGACTCATTAGTGGACTTGAGTATCAGTCCTCTTATTTCGTAATACTAGGTGGCCCCCCACGCGCGAAGCGCGTGGGGGTCATGCTACAGTTTTAATATAAATATTTCTACAAATTGTGATTGGTTTATGAATTTGAGAAGTAGACTGTAATTATATTTTGTGTCTAAGTTGTTCTGTTTGTGAATTTTTTCTCCAATTAATAGAAATATGAACATAGGTATGTGTCATATCAAATATAAGTATATCTTTACATTTGCAATTAAAAAACAATTCTTGTCGATAATTCACTATGTAATTTCTTTGAATAACATGACAAGTGATAATAAGTATTCTATGCGATCTTATCTAAACGTTACATATAACCATATTAATGTTGATGGTTTGATAATAATATGCATACAGTATACATCTTATAACATAAATTTTACCCCAAAAAAATTTGATAGCATTATACATTATAGTAGATATGTACAACGGAGATTTGTTTACAAAAGATAAGAAGAGGAAGAAGTATTACCTAGCGAATTACCTTTTTGGAACACACGTTCCGAAATATGGTACACTTTCGTTCCAAAATGTTACATTTGGCGGTCCAAAACAATCCCCTAAGTTTTTCCTAATATATTTCAAGGTTTGAAAAAATACAATTGGCCCCACACTTTATCGTGCTATGTTGGCTGATAGTGTATTGCATTCCATCATGATTTATTAGGTAATCGAAAATAGAAGAGGCAATTATTATTTTCCTCAGCATTAAGCATGAGTGTATGTCATGGCTATGTTCCCCACATGTCATAACTAATCCAACAAATGCAACAATACATTATTTCTTGGCGAAAATACAATATTATATGAATTGCTACACATACATTGAAGAACAAATCAAGCATCAAGAGAATGCCTAATGCAGTCCATTCTTGACAAATTTCATTTCTTCCATACATTAAAAAAACCAAAGTATTAGGAAAGAATCCATTTCTAAACCCCAATTATAAGCCTTTAAGATTATCCATAAGTAGCAATGCATACCAACTCATGAAATATTTGATTATTTCAAGTATAACTTTTCCGTAGAAAATGGTCAACCATCAAATTCCAATACGAACTTAAAATTACCTGAAACCCAAAATTAAATGGACAGAAGCAGGTAAATCTGAAGCAAGTAAATTTGAAACAGACTTCAGTGAATATGGATCCATAAGCGAACTCATTTATCAGTCCACTGAGGAAACAAATGATCAAAATCTCTATCTTTTATTTAATATGTAATAGTAAATTCCGTAGGATAATCATTTCAGAAACACATAATACAGAAAAAGGATCAAAGCAATCCATGACAATTTAACAAAGACTATCAAGATCCAATTACCCAAATCAGGCGGGTAAACTTTTGTTTATTGAGACATATTGACAAACACTTGGTGTGCATCTATTTAACATATACCTAGGAATAATGAAAACAGTGTGGGTAAATATTGTGCAACAGACATATAAATAATAGGCATCAAAATACAGGTGTAATTACCAGGATTTGCAACGGTGGAAACAGAGCTTTGGATGACAAACTTCGACAACAATGCCGACAATGATGTGAAGAATAGTGTAATAGCAATTCTATCTCGTGAGAAATTCAATGTTTGATGCAGAAACACATGGCATGAAAACCAAAATCCAGCCAGCATCATGAGTGCGAGTTAAACCTGTGAGGCGGTGAGGTTTGCTCTTCGAAGTGGTGAAATTTGTTTTCATCTTCATTGTCGGCGTCGGTGATTTGAATCCCACGTGGGTAACCCAATATATGCAAGAAAATTTGGCAGGGAGAAGCTTTGGGAAATTGCCAGGAGCACCGGTGGGGGAAATTTCTAGGAGGAACGGTGGTATTTGTTTTCTTCTTATATTGTGTATGTGGATGATTTGAAGCCCACGTGTCCAATCCAAAAGCTTTGGAAGAGAAACAAACAGCAGCTTGAAGGATTTAGAAATTTCTAGCAGGAATGATAACATTTGTTTTCTTCTACTATTGTTTGTGTGGATAATGTGAAACCCATGTGTCCAGCCACAATCTTAATAATTCGAACCGTTCCCATTTTAAAATTTATCATGTAAATTATACCTGTAAAAAATTAAATTGATAAAATATCAGAAGAACTAAAAATAGTTTATTAAAAAAAAAATTAATAAATAGTTTTATTGTTTAATAAAACTTTTAGGTCGCATGGTTTTTGATATCCGATCGACTTGATTTTTTACAGATATGATATACATGACAAATTTTAAAATGTGAACGGTTCGGTTTATCAAAATTAGACCTAAAAGTTAGCCCAATGACCCATCAAATAGGAAGTTATGTAGTGGAGTCAAAGAGGGGATCTTTACTTGTGATAATTTGGTATTTTGAGAAGTTAGTAAAAAGTTGATTTTTTGACTTTTTTAGTCTTTGTGGGTAAAAATATAAAAGGTAATCACTGTGTTTGGTTTGACTTTTTGAATTAAGTTTTTTGAAAACTAAGTTTTTTAGTTTTCGTATTTTTTTGTTTTTAGTGAATATTTTTAACATTTTAAATATTTTTTTTACTTTTTTAGATGCACCTTACTTAGATGTATCTAAAAAGTAAAAATTGTGAAAAAATATTTTAAGAAATTAATAAATACATAAAAATATAAAAAATGTACATAAGTTTGGTATTTTTTTTTTTTGTATTTTTAGTATTTAGTAAATTTTTAAAAGGTTTTTTTCACAAATTTTTTACTTTTTAGGTATAATTATGTTAGACATGTCTTAAAAGTAAAAAAAATTCTTAAAATATTAAAAAAATTCAGTAAAAACAAAAAAATACGAAAAATAAGAAAGTAGAATTTTCTGAAAACTGTTTTTAGAAAAATGGAACCAAGCATAGTGAAATGTGACTTAAAATGGGTAAAAAGCTAAAAACTAACTTTTTTTTTTTTTACTTCCCAAAAGACCCCAATATCACTTGTCTTCATATGCTGGCTACAATTTATTCTTGTTAAACACTCCCTTACAATAGCCCTTTTTGGTAGAGCTGTGGGAAAGTGCTTATAGCTTATGCCTAAACAGCTTATAACTTATAACTTTCAGCTTAAGCTGATTTCCAGCTTATTCTTAAAGTATCTCTTGCCCCACTCAAAGAATAAGCTGATTTCTGACTTCCACAAAGCTATAAGCTATAAGTTATAAGCTAAACCAAACACATCAAAATAGCTTAAATTAAGCTGAAAGCTGAAATAAGGTGTAAATAATTTCTGCCAAACAGGCACAATAATGGTATGAACCAAAAAAAAAAAAAAAATGTATATATATTTACAAAAAAACTCAAAAAAGACAATATATAATTCAAATTTATTTTAAATATATATCTCATTATATAAAATTAAATTTAGACTATACATTACTTTTCAAAATAAAATTTTAAATATTTGTTTATGGGTCCTACTTTTTTGCACTCATGTACCATTAGTCATCAATAAAAGTCAGTGTTGGATAGGGCTGAGTAAGGAATTCGTGAAATCCGTAATCCGATTCAATCTAGTCCAATCCGGTAGGTTTGGATTGGTTTTTTGAATTCGTGGTTCGGTTTCGAATTGAAGAATTAAAAATCTGTAGTCCACAGATTGGTTCTAGATTGAACTACACGGTTCCGGATTGGAACTGATCCGGACCGTATATAAATAGTCCATATTTTTATTATGCATCCTCCCACATAATATCTTTTCTTATTCCATATAAAACTTAAACTCAAACCTAAATCCACATAGTATCTCTTTTATTACTTTTGTTTGTTATTTTTTAGTTTTAATTAGGAATGGTCTAAATACGCATGGTAGAACTAGTTTTATTATGGTTGCTTAAATTCTAATAGTATGTTGCTATTATAAAAAGACATGTTGCTATTGTGGAATTAATATAGTGCTATGTTTATGTTTTTATGAAATTAAAGTGTTATATATATATATATATATTTTTGTTATTTAATTATGTGAATCCGTGGTCCTAAACCCATCCAATCCTTGTTTAAATGGATTGGTTCAGATTGGTTCCACGATTTAAACGGATTGGATTGGTTTCAATTTTTCAGTAACCATAGATAACAGATTGGTCTTAGTTTTACTCCAATCCAATCCAATCCAATCTGGATCATGCTCACCCCTAGTGTTGGAGACTTCATGGATCACCACCATCACCAAAAATACATTATTATAATTGGTCTTTGTTTTACAAGATGTGATTGAAACTCCCTCACTCACCAACCCTCACCACTCCCCACACACACGTGGGGGTTGGTGATTGGAGGAGAAGGAGAAAAAAAAATTAAAAAAAAAATAATTTGGCCAATCAATCCAAGAGGGTATCGTGAGGGTGGAGAAAAAAGGAGTCCACATCATTTTTGTTGTTTTACATTTAAATTTTTTATTACTGCATGTCAAGAAGTAGTAAAATTATATAAAATTTATTTTTAGAAATGAAAGGACTGCAAACGCTTTTATCATTTTATATAAAAATTATGTACAAATCTTCAATTGTATATCATTACTTATAGGAAATTTTTGATTGGCAGACTAAAATTTCTTGACATTGCTTGGCATTAATAACACGATTAGGTTAAGGTTGGGATTGGTAATATGTAAAATAGATGATGAGATATATATTGTGAGAGTACTTGTACTATACTTAATTTTGATATGATATAATATGTGATAAGAGGAGAATAATTATTTTTTATCATTAAATGATGTGATATGACTAATCCCAGGCTATAGGATTAGGAATATTATTAGGCCATGGTTGTTTGGATGAATATGAGCTTGGGATTGGATTAATAGTCCAATAAAATTATTAATTCAATGTTTGGTTAAATAATTGAAATACGGACTAACAATCCATCCAAGTATGGTATCTCACATATAATGGATTATTCAATCTCACAGAGGGGAGTGGGATATAAATTTGAGAACTAAGCCAAAGTCTAAACTATTAGTTCTTTCTTATAATCCTACATCGATCCAAACATAGGATAAGATACATAATCCAAAGGGATTTGTAGTCATCGGATTACTAATCATGGGAATATTAATCCAACATAATCCAGTCTGCCCAAACCAACATGGCCTTAGGGGTGTAATTGTTAATCTCCTATTGGCGGAGTAGCAATATCATGATATTATCAAACTTATCCGTTTTAGCCAATCAAACACAATGTATCATTAAAAAAAAATGTAGGAACAAGAAAAAAAAATTGGTGGGGGAGAGAAATTACCTATCAGTGTTAATTTAAGAAAATTATTATATATGTAAGGAAATCTTATAATTTTAATTATAAATATTAATAAAATTATCACTAATTTGTAATTATTTTTAAAATTCTGCAATGATATGAAATTTTTCACACATAATAAATAAATAAAAATAAAATTGAAATGAAACCCATGTTGGATTCCGCGATCTTACCAATCCCAATCCTCTCCTGGTCTACCAAACAAACAAGGTTATAAAGTCCACCATTTCTCTTCATATATATCCTGCTAAAAATTTGTTCTTCATCAAACACACTAATACCATTACTCATCCATCCAAGAAGGCCTACAAGGCCAGCTTAGCTATCTTCATGGATCTCCACAATGGCCAATTAGGAGCAAGAGAGTTGTTTCAAGCTCAATCCCACATATACAAACATGCATTCAGTTTTGCAAACTCCATGTCACTCAGCTGTGCAGTTCAGCTAGGCATACCAGATATAATTCACAACCACAAAAAACCCATCTCTCTCCCTGACTTAGTCTCATCTCTCCAATTGCCTCCCTCAAAAACCAATTCTCTCCACAGAATCATGTCCTTGTTAATTCACTTGGGGTTTTTTGCTACAACGAAAATTGATCCAAATCATGGAGATCAAGAAGGGTATGTCCTCACTCCATCATCGATGCTTCTAATCAAAAGTGAAATGGCCAATTTGTCACCATTTGTCCAGGCCATGGTCGATCCGGTTTTGGTCACCCCATGGCAGTTTTTGGGAGATTGGTTTAGAAGCAATGAAGAAACAGCATTTGAGACTGCACATGGGGTTGCCATGTGGGAGTTTTGTGACAAAAACCCAAAATTCAATAACACTTTCAATGAAGCAATGGGCAGTGACTCAAGAATGATGAGCTTGGTGGTTAGAGACTGTGAGGCAGTGTTTGGAGGACTGAATTCATTGGTTGATGTAGGGGGTGGTACCGGTATCAATGCTCGGATCATTTCCGAGGCATTTCCTGGTATAAAATGCACTGTTTTTGATCTTCCACATGTTGTTGAGAACTTGCCACAGGAGAAGAACTTGAACTATGTTGGGGGCGATATGTTTCGGTCTTTCCTATCCGCGGATGCCATTTTCTTCAAGGTATGCAATTTTTCGAATTCTTAGTTCCAGTGATTGAATCTGGTAATTGAGCAAATTTTACGATTTGCATCATATATGTAGGGCAATTCCTCTCTCATCAAGTTATTTCAGTAAATATCTGTCTTTTATTTACTTTTATTTTTTTGTGTTTTGGATTTAATTTGATGTTGAGTTGCTTCAGTATAGATTGATCAAATAGCCGAATTCTAAAGAGAAATCATTTTTGATGATCCAAGATCCTACATATTGATCTATAGAACTGTTATTTATTTGTTGAACGGACATATTGATTGACGAAATCACAATTATCTTTAACGATAAAACTATCTGAAAAGGTCATATACGTCAAAGAACTTTAATTTTCCACTCCTATTAACACCAAAAATGTGTACAATTTAGGAGAATTGTAGCAAATTATCATTTTTCTCCCATTATTTCTTTCATTAAGGAAAAACAAGGAAACCATAAGTTAAGGAGATGGCTGCATGTGCTCTGATTCATTATTTGGGCCATTTTATCCAATTCCTCGGTACTGACAATTGAAAAACAGTTTTCAAGTATTTGTCGCTGAATTATTCTGAGAAGTATTCTATAAAGCAATTAATGTTCATATGATAAGCAAAGTAAACTTTAAGATAATCAATTGAACTTGAATGTGTGTTTGGACTTGAAAATGGCAGTGGGTTTTGCACAATTGGAGTGACGAGAACTGCGTAAAGATACTGAAGAGATGCAGAGAAGCTATTCCAAGCAAGGAAGATGGAGGAAAGGTTATCATCATAGACATAGTGGTAGATGGGGACAGAGATGAACATGACATTGCCGAGACAAAGCTTGTTTTTGACATATTGATGATGGTTTTGGTCACCGGAAGAGAAAGAAGTGAGAAAGAATGGGAAAAGATTTTCTTAGAGGCTGGCTTTAGTCACTACAAGATCACACCCATCTTTGGTTTAAGGTCCCTCATTGAGGTATATCCTTAAATTATGTAAGGTAAATTTCATTTTACCTCCGCGTAGTTTGGCTCATTTGGAAATAACATTTATATGGTTTGTAAACCGAAATATATCGCTTTCCACCTAACTTAATGTTAAGTGCATGCCAAGATGAAAATAGTACATCGAGGTTAAAGGGAATTTTGTCTCCTAAAAAAATAACGAAAATGTCCATGTTTTACGCAATGAGATTACTTATGTATAAGGATATTTTAGTTTTTTTTTTTTTATCTAGTTTTTAATGGGTCCAACGGTACTCTTTAGTCTAGAAATCATAGGGAATTATGTCCTTATAAATGATAAGGGTTGTGTGCAAATAGGTTAAACCATGAGGGACTAAAGTGAAATTTGTTCAATTATGTATTGTGAAACCTATATGACTCCTATAATAATTCTTGTTCGGTAAACTTGTTCTGGACTGTAAAATATATGCTCATTGCTCTGTTTCCTTTGTTTCCACATCTCTTTTAAACTCTAATTGCATTGGTGTTGGGTTTTTGGTCCGGTACTAAGATGAACAGTTCTAAAAAAAATTGGGACCGAGCCGCGCCGAACCGAGCCAAACCATTAGAACCTATGGAAATGAGCAAGAACCAAACCAAAGAAAAAGGTTCGGTCCATGGTTATGGGCAATTCAAAATTAATCAATTTCTACAACTCAATTTCAAAAATTAATCTGTTAGAAATGGGCGTCCAAGTGGCATGACCATTTGAATCTTTTGAACCTTATCCAAATGGGTTTTGAATTCAAATTCAAACCTATTTGGATAACCACTCAGGATATATATATATATATATATCATATAATTGATATGGATAGATGATATGTCTTATATTATCTCATATAACTGATATGGATAAATGAGATAAACATATTATATATCTGATAATATGGGATATGGGTGATTAAGAGAAAAACAAGGTATGTTTGAGTTTTTTCCCATATACTGACTCTCTCCCAAAAACCAAAAACCAACGATCAAAGCCATTGTGTGGGTGATATTCACTATTGTAATATCACTCCATTACTGGGTTGACTGATCAGATTCAGGAATGTGATTTACCCACGAGATCCTTCAATTCAGACTCTATTCTAAAGGTATGATGTACTTTTTAAGGGACATTACTGGAAAAGTGGTCATGTATGTTCAGCTACTTTGGTATTTTTTTTTTTTTTTAACAAAATAGAAAGTGAATGCAAGATGGGAGGATAATGAGATATATATTTTTTATATTAGGGAGCCATTTTATGTATAAAATAATATATATGTATATATATATATATATTTAAAATTCTATAGCAAACAATATTTTTCACAGAAACAACGAAATCATGACCCTCATAATCTTCTCCTAATTCCGTCTCTACTTCCATCCAAGCTTCTTGATGAGGAGAGTGCCGAGCTAACTTAACCGAACCATCAGCCAACTGATTACCTTGACGGCTCACATGCGAAGCTTTGAAGCGTCCAAACGATCTACACTTACTCACAGCAAGCTGCACTATATGACCACAATCCGACAGCGATGCGACTTGACCTTGAAATGCCTTAATAATGTTCAAAGAGTCTCCTTCCAAGTGAATGTCATGAATCCCCAAATCTGCCGCCAAATCCAATGCCTTGTCTGCAGCATATGCTTCCACACAATCCACCCCTTAAAGAAACGGATTCCGATCTGCCCACACTATAACGGACTACTACACCCACACCACTTGCCCGAAGCTCCTTGAACACTGCACCATCAAAATTGATCTTGAGCCAGCCCACATCCGGAGGTTGCCATTTGATGTCCGTCCCACTTTGTCTCCGGCCTGTTACTGCGGTCTGCACTTGAACACAATCACTGCGAAGTTATCACACCATCACTACAAAAATTTAAGTTTTGGATACCAAAATTTAGGGACAAAATTATTTTTTAGAAATCAAATATTTTTATTGCGAAAAGTGCCGTTATTATATTTTTAGTAACAAAAATTAGACATTAGTGATGAATTATTATCTTTTTAGGACTAAATTTTTTGTCTCAAAAAATAAATCATTTTGAGACAAAATTATTTCGTCCTTAAAAGTCTATTTATTAGTAAAATTTTCAAAATTTTATTGCTAAAATCCTTGTTTTGGACTTTTCGGAACGACCTTTTAGTGACTATCTCCATGATGATAAAAATTAGTCCCTAAATGTCTTTTATAACAAAATTTTCACTTTTAGAGATCAAAATATTTAGTCTCTAAAATTCTTATATGTTGGAGCGTTATCTTCAATGGATCTATGCAAATGATAGCCCGATCTTACCGAATGCACACCACCTCTTATAATAATGCCACACAAACTCATCAAAGGGAAAGATTGGACATATTGGAATTTGCCTGATGACCTCTACATCCAACTCGAAAAAATAATGTCGGATCACATCCATATCCCAACACTTCCGATCCCGATCAATTAAACAACTAACCGTGGCCTAGGCACCCATTTATCTCTAAACACAAGAATGTTCGCCCCATTACCATCCCTCCATCTCACCCCAGCCTCAAGAAGAGGTTTCGCATGCATAATGCTCCTCCAGGTGTATGACGGATTTATTCCCAACTCAGCCCTTAGAAATGACGAGCTCGGAAAATATTTGGCTTCTATCATTTTGCCCAAGATAGAGTTTGGATGTTGAACCAGCCACCATCCCTGTTTGGCTAACATAGAAAAACCTGCTACCCCGTTTGGCTAGCAATGGTTCTACTAGGCATGTCAGAATTTGTAGATATAAATTTTGAAACATTATGTGAGAGGGTAATTTTTGGTGAAGATTGGGCCGTGCTATGAGATGGACTTTATGGCCCAAAGTACGAAGGACTGGGTAAAAAGGGCCGAGAAGTTACTCCGGCCAAGAGAGATAAAGTGTTTCCGGTCAAAAGAGATGAAGTTACTTCGGCTCAGGAATTGTAAAGTTACTTCGGTCCGGAAGCAACTTGAAGTTATACCGGTCTTGGAGTTATACCGGTCGCGAATCGTTGGTTCAGTCCAAACATACCATGGGTTGAACAGGAGAGAACCGAGGTAAGAAGGAGTAAAGGGAGAACTGAACTAATGATAGTTCGGCCTACTCTGTGGCTAAGCATAGCCAATTTTACTTCGGTCAAAAATGGTAGTTCGGCCATGGTAAAAACCATCCCACTTTGTTTAAGCAGTGGGGGGGGTGTAAAAGGATAAGCATTATCCTACAAGAGTATGAATCCTAGAAGGACTCTACATGGAGGAGTAGAAGTCCTACTAGGATTGTGCCACTCGAAACCTATAAAAGCTCACAAACATCACCTTGGAGGAGGTAACACAAAAAACACAACACATAATTTTGCTTTCCGAATACATTGAGCTCTGTCAAGTTTACTGACTTAGGCATCGGAGAGGTCTCCGGCACACACCCGCCGGCTAGCTCACGTTTGTGTTTTCAGGTGACAAAGCGACGTCGTACGGAGGAGCGCGGACTTAGTCAACAGGATTATACGAGGAGAATTATTTCTTTCCCGTACAATTGGCGCCGTCTGTGGGAAAAAAAAAACAGACAGAACAAAACCTCTTGACTAAAGCTTCTCCCCTTTACAATCAATGGCACACATTGAAGAATTGCCGCAGTCCGCCGTCGACGGACTAACTCCAGAAGGAGGCGCAAGGCGAGAAGGATTACCCTCTGTCCCTCCTATGGCGGACTTGGAGTCCCAGCGTCATAACTCCAGGAGGGATAATAGGAGAAGGCGAAATAACAGCCCCCATCGCCCTCGTTCACAAAGCCCTGACAGGCAAAGACGAAGGATTGACCCTCAAGCTCTGGAAGACCGCGTGAAAGAGCAAGATGAATTGATAAGAAAGATGGCGGCGGACATGGAGGCCTTAAAACGCCAGATGAAGAAAAAAGAAGTGGCGACAGGAGAGGGGCGCAAAAACAAAACGCCCCCTCGCCACTCAGAAAATCGTAGTAGGAACACCACACCCTCGCAAGGAGAAAGCAGAAGCCTCAGGACAGGCGACACTCAATCCTGGTCTTCCAGAACTCGTCACTCCAGGTCTGAGAGGATGAGATCTGAAAGATCATACACTGAAGGAAGCACGTATTGGCCCTCGCATTCGCATCAAACCAGATCTAGACAGACGGAATTACCTAGATCATCCGACTTACGAACCGTGCTCGAAGAGAAAGCACGATGCAAGGAGGATGCCAGGGCACGGGATCCGTACAGAGTTTCTGCCTTACAGCGGTTGGCTCCTCGGACGCATGGAAGCGTCGATGTTGGAATGCCAATACCGCGCCCTGCCTACGAACCAACGGACAAAGCATTGGCAAGACTACAGACTTCGCCGTTTGTTCCAGCGATCGAAAACGCGCCCCTATCATCAGGCTTCCTTCAGCCGAAATTCACCACATATGAAGGGAAGACGGATCCCTACTCACACTTGAGCCACTTTCGCCAAGTCATGGCTGTATACAGGCGAAACGAGGCCTCAATGTGCATACTCTTCCCATCAAGTCTTGGCGACCTAGGCTTGACTTGGTTTGAGAAACTTCCAGAAGGCAGCATAGCCTCTTGGGCATAATTGGCAGAAGCCTTCGTGACAAGGTTCCGAACAAACACTAAAACCCCGGTGGAGATCGATCAGCTACTCTCCATCGACATGGGTGATAAAGAGACCCTAAGATCCTACAACAGTCGCTACTGGGAGACATTCAATCAGATTGGGGACTGCCCCACCAATCTCGCCATTGCACAGTATAAAAGAGGCCTTCCAGTTGGGAACAGACTGAGGGACTCGATCACCATGACGCCACCTTTCACTATGGAGGCCCTGATGGAAAGAGTGCATCAGCACATCAGGGTAGAAGAGAATGGCGCACGTGCTAAAGCAAAATCTAGTGCAACCACAGTACCAGAAAAGAAGACCTCAGCAAAGGTCAATACAGTAGATCGTCAGAACCGAAACGGTCGAGGCAGACAAGATAATGGAGAAGACCCGGATAAAAGATGGTTAAGAATCCGCACTGCCATAACCACGGTGTTCAAGAAACCGATTTATCGGATCCTGAGCGAAATAAGAGATGAGCCTTTCGTCAAGTGGCCAGCCATGCTAGGAGAAGCCCAGAAGGACTATGACGAAAGATCACGATGCACCTTCCACAAAGAAAAGGGACATCGCACGGAGAATTGCACACCATTGAGACAACACCTAGAAGAGTTGGTGGCAGCAGGCCACTTGGACAAGTACATTGAAGGAGGGACGCAACCAACCCCCCAGGATCACAATAACCCCAACGGAATGCCCATCGAAGCCCCACCTCAAGGCATTATCAATGTAATACATAGAGTCTTTGAACCTGAGCGTGTATACGAGCTCAGGGGATCAATCAAAAAGGCTGAGCACTTTAGAGAAGTATTAAGTGCCCAACCTGCCATCAAGAAGGGAAAGACAGAGGCAACAAATGCCATGTCTTTTTCAGATAAGGACTTGGATCGAATATATTGCCCTCACAATGATGCTCTGGTCGTCACTCTCCGAGTCAAGGATTTTGACGTCAAGCGGATTCTGATTGACCAGGGTAGTTTATGTGTAATCATGTACTACGAAACATTCAAACAATTAAAGCTGCAAGACAAGGACTTGGCGCCTGCTGTATCACCCTTAATTGGATTCAACTCCATGCCAGAATGGCCCGTCGGAAAGATAATTCTTCCAGTTAGGGCTGGAAGCGTGACAAAACAAGTGGAGTTCTGGGTATTGAAGGTCCCCTCCACTTACAACATCATCTTAGGCAGAACATGGCTGCATGCCATGCGATCGGTGGCGTCATCCTACCACCAAGTGATGCGGTTTCCCAACGACTCCGGTATAATTGAAGAAGTATATGGAGATCAAATCATGTCAAAACAATGCTTCGCCACGGTGAATGGCAGTCGCGCTGCCAAAGGGTACGTTCATTCGGTGGAAGAACCAGAAAGTAATGAGCTATTCGCAGACGTCGGCAAAGCGGCGGATCAGAAAGCAGTGGAGGACTTGGTAGAAGTAAGAATAGATGAAAAGAACCCGGATAAGTTCTTTCTGCTTGGTTCGTCGTTGTCCAGCACTGAGAGATTAGAGGTCTTGGAGTTTTTGACCTCTAACATCGAAGTGTTCGCTTGGACGCCCTACGACATGCCAGGCATTGATCCAAACTTCATCTGTCACCAGCTCAATGTCCACCCATCCGCCAGACCAGTTATTCAGCGCACACGCAGATCGGCACTCCACCATGCCGAAATAGTGGCAGAAGAAGTAGGCAACCTGCTGGAGGCAGGAGCAATTAGAGAAGTGCACTACCCAAGATGGATCTCCAACACAGTCGTAGTGCCAAAGAAAAATGGCAAATGGCGAGTCTGCGTCGACTACAAAACAGTCAACAAGGAGTGCCCAAAAGTCAACTTTCCTCTACCACGGATAGATCAACTGGTGGACCTAACGGCAGGGCACAACCGACTTAGCTTTCTGGATGCATACAGAGGCTATCACCAGATCGCCATGGATGAACCAGACCAGGAGGTCACATCTTTTACAACTCCAAGAGGACTATACTGTTACAAGGTCATGCCCTTTGGCCTAAAAAACGCAGGGGCAACATTCCAACGGATGGTCACCAAGATGTTTGAGCCATTGTTAGGCAGAACAATGGAAGCTTACATCGACGACATGGTGGTCAAGAGCAAGGATGAGAATGATCATCTTAAGGACCTAGGCGAGATGTTTGAGATCCTGAAGAAGCACAAGTTGCGCCTCAATACGTCCAAGTGTGCATTCGGAGTAGGATCTGGAAAATTCCTGGGCTTCCTCGTGACCAACCGAGGTATAGAGGCAGACCCCTCTCAAATCAAGGCAATCCAAGATCTGGAGAGACCAAACTCAGTAAAAGAAGTGCAGCATCTCACCGGCATGGCAGCTGCACTCAACCGATTCATAAGCAGATCGTCAGATAGACTACGACCATTTTTTCATGCCTTAAAGGCCAAGTTTGAGTGGGACGAAGAATGCGACCAAGCTCTAGAAAGCTTGAAGGAGTATATGTCTTCCCCACCACTGCTTGTTACCCCAGTACCTGGTGAAGAACTCTTCTTGTACCTGGCAGTCTCTCAGCACGCAGTTAGCGCAGTGTTGGTTCCTGCAGAAGGAATTCAACACTTGCCCATCTATTATGTCAGCAAGACATTGCTGGGAGCCGAAACAAGGTATTTGCCACTGGAAAAACTGGCATTAGCTTTGATGATGGCCTCCAGGAAATTGGCACACTACTTTCACGCACACACCATAGTCGTCCTCACAGCCTTCCCACTAAAAGCTTTATTTGAGAGGACAAACTTTTCTGGGCGAATTTCGAAGTGGGCAGTAGAGTTGGGACAATTCGACATCAAGTTCCAACCCAGGACCGCAATAAAAGCCCAATCTTTGGCAGACTTCGTCGCAGAGTTTACTCCTGGAAGTCATCATATCTGCCCAGTCGACCTAACTAACACAACCGAACTAGGGACGGAAGTTGACGCCGGAATAGCGCAACCCCTAGTAGAAGGTACTCAGTCAAACTCCAAGGCAGACCAGACTAAGGACAACAAGGAAGAAACTGCTCTTGGCTCACCAATAGTACAATCAGATGGCGAGGGACAGACAGCAAGTATGGACCTTGTAGAAAACACCATTCTTGACCCCACAACATCATCTGACCCCTCCACTTGCTGGAAGTTGTTCGTTGGTGAGATGTGGAAGCTCTTTGTGGATGGAGCATCCAACCGGCATGGTGCAGGACTCGGTATAGTCCTCATCTCACCAGACGGCCTGGTTGTAGAGCAAGCAATCAACCTTGGCTTCCCAACATCAAACAACGAAGCGGAGTATGAAGCGCTTCTCGCAGGACTCAAATCAGCATACTACATGCAGGCCACCGAATTAATGGTCTACAGTGACTCACAACTGGTAGTAAACCAAATTTCTGGCGACTATGAAGCAAAAGATGATAGGATGGCCAAGTACCAAGAGTTGGTCAGAACAGAAATCAAGAAATTTGAAGTAGTAAGGATAGAGCAAATCGGCAGGGAGGAAAACAGCAGAGCAGACGAACTAGCAGGCTTCGCCTCAATGGCAGATTCCTCCATACCTCATCCACTACTAATTGACTACCTACCTAGACCAAACATAGAAGACCCCGAAGCAGAAGAAGTATGTTGCACAGAGCTAGGCCCCTTTTGGATGGATCCCATCATCCTGTTCTTAAAAGACGGCATCCTCCCAGAAGAGAAAAAAGAAGCCAACAGAGTAAGAGCGAAATCGCAGCGATTTTGGCTCTCCCCATCCTTGGCATTATACAAGAAGTCATTCTCAGGACCCTACCTAAAGTGTGTACATCCCAGCAAAGTAGAAGCATTCTTGTACGAGATACACGAAGGGGTGTGCGGAAGCCATCAAGGAGGAAGATCGCTAGCTTACAGGGCCATTTCACAAGGATACTGGTGGCCATACATGCAGGCAGACTCAGAAAAATATGTAAAGAAGTGTGAGAAATGCCAAAAATTCGCACACCAAATACATCAACCGGCAAGAGAACTCCTACCATTAACTAGCCCATGGCCTTTCGCAATGTGGGGCTTGGACATAGTAGGACCACTTCCAACAGCACCCGGCAACAGGAAGTTCTTTCTCGCAGCAACTGACTATTTCACAAAGTGGGTGGAAGCAGAAGCATTGGCATCAATCAAAGAAAAAGATGTGAAGAAGTTCGTTTGGCAGAATATCATCACTCGGTTTGGCATACCAAAAGCCCTAATCTCAGACAATGGTACTCAGTTCGACGGTAGAATCTTTAGAAGCTTTTGTGAAGAATACAAGATAGAGTTCTACAATTCTACACCGGCATATCCTCAAGCAAATGGCCAAGCAGAAGCATCAAATAAAGTTGTCTTGGATGGACTGAAGAAAAGGTTAGAAAAGGCAAAAGGTAAATGGGCGGACGAACTTCCTCATGTTTTATGGGCTTACCGCACCACACCTCGACGATCAACAGGAGAAACACCATTCTCCTTAGCCTACGGAATGGAAGCAGTAATCCCACTGGAAGTTGGCCTCCCCACAATTCGAAGCAAAAATTTTGATCCAGACTTAAATGGAGAAGCCATAACATTGGAACTCGACCTTGCAGAAGAAAGAAGAGAAAAAGCACTGGTTCACATTGCTTCATACCAACGAGAGTTAATTAGAAAATACAACAAAAAGGTACATCCAAGGCAACTCAAGATCGGCGATTGGGTACTGCGCAAAGTAATGGGAAACACCTTGGTACTAGGAGATGGCAAGTTAGGGCCAAACTGGAAAGGTCCTTACAAAGTGGTTGGGTTAGCAAGCAAAGGGGCATACCACCTAGAAGACAAGGACGACAAAGCAATCCCTAGGCCATGGAACACGTCCAATCTCAAGTTGTTTTATTTTTAGCTTTTCTCTTTCAAACATATGTAATTTTCTTTTTCTTCAATAGAACAAGCGATTCTTTTCGGCATGAGTTGTTCTTTGTAAAAGTTAGTTTTAGTAAAGATAGGAATATTGCAAACATTGTTCTAAGTTAGCTGGAAAAAACTAACTTAGAGGTTGGCTGGAATAAACCAACACCCTTCCTAAGCCCAGGATAAGGATCCAGGCTGCAGGACGTTTGGTCGGAATAACCAAACATTGTTCTAAGTTAGCTGGAAAAAACTAACTTAGAGGTTGGCTGGATTAAACCAACTCTTTTTACTCTTCAGCAGAAGTATGGGTATGGCTGAAGAGTGGTTGGCTGGATTAAACCAACTCTTTGTACTCTTCAGCCGAAGTATGGGTATGGCTGAAGAGTGGTTGGCTGGATTAAACTAACTCTTTGTACTCTTCAGCCGAAGTATGGGCATGGCTGAAGAGTGGTTGGCTGGATTAAACCAACTCTTAGTACTCCTCAGCCGAAGTAATTATGTCGGCTAAGGAGTGGTTGGCTGGTAAGCATAGTTAGTTTAACCATTTAAAACCGGAATAACAGTTGGAATAATAGAAGACATTACAAGTGCAAGCATACAAATCAAAACCGGAATAAAAGTTCAAACAAAATTTTCATTCATTGAAAAGCAATTACAGAGGGGTATAGCCCGGTTACAAAGACAAAAGGTAACAAAAAAGAGAAAGTGCAAAATCAAGAGAAAAGATCTTTAATTTCGGCGTCAAAGGCAGCATCGGCATCAACATGAAGACCGGTTTCAGGCGGGAGCTCGTTTTCAATCGCAAGAGTGGTTTCGGTCGGAACCACGGTTTCACCTGGTTGTTCAGTAGTTAGATCTTCCACCATGGGCTCCGACCGAACTGCCTGATCTACATTGACAACCGGAGTATCCTCAGAGGCAGAGTCTTCATCAGAGTCTGAGCCTTCAAGAAACTGTTGTTGCATGGCATTGGCATACTCCACAAGGGAGTTCGGTATGAAGTAGGCTGGAGGGTTGAAAACCTCGGTCTGTGGATCGTGACCGAGCTTCTCAACAGCTGCCCTCCAGCCGCACTTGAAGAATAGCTCCTTGGCAGCCTCACACTGCTTGACATAGGCGTCCTCTGCCTTCTTGTAGCCTTGTTTTTCGGCTTCCTTTGCGTTCTCCTTCACTTGGGATATTTCGGCATCTTTCTTCCTTTCAAGCTTCACTAGCTCGCGCATGTACTTGTCTTTTAGAGCAATGGCAGCCTTCTGCCTTTCTGCCTCGGCCGAACTAACCAATCCGGCCAGTCGGCCGTTCTCAGCTCGGAGCTCGGCCATTTGCTTTCTGGCCTCCTCTAGCTCGGTCGTTTTTGCTTCAGCTTCTGCCGCGGCTTGCCTTGTTATTTTCCTAAGCTCCAGCACTTTCCTATGGGTGATTTGGTTTTTTTGAATAGCCTGACAAAGCAGAGATTTCCCTTTAGCCGAAGTAAAAGTTGAAAAAAGAACGTAGACAGAGAGACGACCGAAGTTACTTACCAGAATCATGGATTTTGTCGAAGACCAGATGGCCTTCAGTTCGGTGTTCAGTTGTTTTTGGTGGTGCACCATGTCTTTGGGGAGGCACACACTCTTGGCCAGGTTGAAGGCCAACTAATGGTCTTTCTCAGCAACAATCGAGTCTGAGTCTTGGATGTCTCGGTTGTTGAAAGTAAGTTTTGGTGCCCAACAAACGGTAGTTCGGTCAGAAGGCTCCGGTTGGGGGCTCAGTGGTAAGCTCGGTGAAAGAGCAGGTTCTTCGTCATCAACCAAAATTTGTTCGGTTTCGGCAGTCCGGGCTCGCTTGGTTCGGCGGGAAGAGGACGGCTGTTGAGAAAGGAGGGCCACAACAGCAGGCTGCGATTGGCTGGGTGGCATTTCTTCGGGCCTGGTTGTCTCGGTTAAAAGCGCCCTTACTCTGTTCTTTTTTGCCATCTCTTCTTCAGCTGTCAATGGGATCAGTCTAATCTCGGGTAAGGATGGGTCCGGTTCTGGGGCTTCTTCAAGAAGAAAGTCGGTTACTCTGGCTTTCCGTCGACCACTGTATCGGTAGGTCGGCTCGAATTTCAGCAATTTGGCCCAACTACATTCAGGATATCGTAGTGCGGCTCGCAAAGTTGCAAGATTTGGATAGCTGTATAAGGAATGAAGGTGGGCAGAATCTGCGAAAGAAGAACTGTTAGTTCAGTTGATAGACTAACAAACCGAAATAAAAAAATACAAGGAAGAAGACCGAAGTTAAAATTACCGGGCTCTCCTTTTTTCCAATTTATAGGTCGGCCAGGAATTTGGGCTTGAAAATCCTCAAAGTTCCCAGAGACCTAGAAAAAATCGTCGTCGTTTAAGTCTTTGTCCGGTGTATATTTAATTATCTTCTCTCGGCGGCGTCGTATCCTAAGGTAATAGACCCACCCATCTTCTTTTGAGCCGATGGAATATTGATGGAAAATTTCGGCCAGGCCAAGGTTTAGTCCGGCTTGGCGGTTCAGTTCGGCTATACCCATGATGATGCGGTAGGAGTTGGTAGATAGTTGGGTTGGGCATAGTCTAGTTTGTCTAAGAAACTCGCAAATCAATGGTTGAACTGGAAACCGTAGTCCGGTTTCTATTATGGATAGAAGGGTAAAAGGGACGAAACCTTCGTTATCCCCGGGAATGACATCTTTTTCGGCTAAAGACAGGTGGACATCATCAGGTATGTTATAGTCCTTCCTGAATTCGGCTAAGCCCCATGGAGTGTCTACTAGGTACCTATACTTCCCCATTTAAGGAATAAGTTAAGAATAAGTTATATCGGTGCAAAAGTTGTGCTCAGTAACTCGGTTGAGCACACGGAGGAGTGCCTGGGCAACCTAAGTCTGCAAAGTAGAAAACAAAGGGGTTAAGCACAGATCATAGGACCATGCTACAAATTAAAAGCAAGGTAAAAAAGCCCTACTTCGGTTTTATGGACAGGTTCTATCTCGGTTCAGCAAAAATGATTGGTAGCCCGGTTTGAGCAGGGTTTTTATTAGCCAAACCTTGGCAAATATCTCGGCATATTGGCTTTGGAATCAATTTTTAGACCGGTTCATCGTCTAAGGGCAGCTTTCTGAGTTCGGTCTAAAAAACTAAGAAAGCTGGTTTAGCCCCAAAGGCATAAATCGGTTGAACTATGAGTTTTGTTACTCCGGTTGAGCCTCTAGGGACAGCTTTCTGAGTTTGGTTTAGAAACTAGGAAGGCTGGCTTAGCCCCAAGGCCTAGCTCGGTTTAAGACCGAGGTTCCTATTTTAATGGGTTCAAACGTCGTGCAATGAGCCTATCTCGGCCAGAGTGATTCGGGAGTTGACAACCTACTGAAACTGCTGTTATTTCTACAAGTTCTAGTTCGGTTATTGTCCAAAGTGATCTACCTATGTAGGACAAACAGTATCCTAGTTCGGTTGCTACATGATTTTGGATCCAAAACTTGTTTTCTACAGAATAGTTCACACGCATGGGTTCCGCTAATGTTTTTCCATGGAAGTTCAGAAGCAAAAACAAAAATGTACAAGCATGTTTCGTAAAAACATAGAAAGCAGAAAGAAGAAAAGCAAAGCAGGTTTCTTGAAGCTTACCAGAGGAAGATGAAGCTAAAGAGGGAGAAATGGCAGCAAAGTCACAGCCTCTTCAAGTGCAACGGAAGAACAGCAAGAACACAGGAAGGAGAGAGAAGAAAGTGATAGTCGAGTGATAATCCAAAATATAGAAGGGGTTGTTTTGTGAAAAGGGCGGAAGGAAAAAGGGCGGGACTGTTCAAATTTCACGAAGTACAAAGACGGCGTGACAGCCGTCCTCAGCCAATCAGAGCGTGCCGCGTGTCATAAGAATGGGAAGCGTTACAGTCATTGTGATTGAAGAGACGTTTTGACCGGACAAAAATGGCCCGGAGTGAAATAAGCTCGGCCAGAAGGCTAAACAGTTTTTTAGCTCGGCTGGAAAGGCTTAACGTTAGCTCGGCTGGTCACCAGGTAATCCCAATCATGCGGTGCAGATGGAATTAAAGGGCAATTGAGAGGGTAATTTTTGGTGAAGATTGGGCCGAGCTATGAGATGGACTTTATGGCCCAAAGTACGAAGGACTGGGTAAAAAGGGCCGAGAAGTTACTCCGGCCAAGAGAGATAAAGTTACTCCGGTCAAAAGAGATGAAGTTACTTCGGCTCAGGAATTGTAAAGTTACTTCGGTTCGGAAGCAACTTGAAGTTATACCGGTCTTGGAGTTATACCGGTCGCGAATCGTTGGTTCGGTCCAAACATACCATGGGTTGAACAGGAGAGAACCGAGGTAAGAAGGAGTAAAGGGAGAACCGAACTAATGATAGTTCGGCCTACTCTGTGGCTAAGCATAGCCAATTTTACTTCGGTCAAAAATGGTAGTTCGGCCATAGTAAAAACCATCCCACTTGGTTTAAACAGTGGAGGGGGGGTGTAAAAGGATAAGCATTATCCTACAGGAGTATGAATCCTAGAAGGACTCTACATGGAGGAGTAGAAGTCCTACTAGGATTGTGCCACTCGAAACCTATAAAAGCTCACAAACATCACCTTGGAGGAGGTAACACAAAAAACACAACACACAATTTTGCTTTCAGAGTACATTGAGCTTTGTCAAGTTTACTGACTTAGGCATCAGAGAGGTTTCCGGCACACACCCGCCGGCTAGCTCACGTTTGTGTTTTCAGGTGACAAAGCGACGTCGTACAGAGGAGCGCGGACTTAGTCAACAGGATTATACGAGGAGAATTATTTCTTTCCCGTACACAAGAATGTTCGCCCCATTACCATCCCTCCATCTCACCCCAGCCTCAAGAAGAGGTTTCGCATGCATAATGCTCCTCCAGGTGTATGACGGATTTATTCCCAACTCAGCCCTTAGAAATGACGAGCTCGGAAAATATTTGGCTTCTATCATTTTGCCCAAGATAGAGTTTGGATGTTGAACCAGCCACTATCCCTGTTTGGCTAACATAGAAAAACCTGCTACCCCGTTTGGCTAGCAATGGTTCTACTAGGCATGTCAGAATTTGTAGATATAAATTTTGAAACATTATGTATTTTAAAATATTTTAAAATTCATGTTATAAATGTTTACTGTTTAGTTTTTGAACTAAACGATATTGATTATTTGAAAAGTAGATTTCTATTTTCAATCTGTATTCCAGATTGTTAATTGCACATTTTATTTAAATGAAACCTCCAATTAATGCAAAACAAGATAATTAAGAGAAAATAATATAAGAAAAAGAAATATTTTATTGAAATTATTGTGGGTTTTAAACCTTTAAATACAAAGTACAATTCTTAGGTTTAGAATCCTTTTTCTATTAATCACCATTATGCGTTTATAGCGTAGCCTCTTGAGTTTTTTGGGTTTCTCCTCTTCTTTCATGTGAAGATTTCTTTAACTTGTGATTTATCTCTCTCTCCCCTCTCTCTCTCTCTCTCTCTCTCTCTCTCTCTCTATCTTTCTCTAACTTTTGATTTTTGATTTTTTAGTCCCCTTTTTGCGTGATGATCCCTCATATTTATGGAGGTCATCTAGATGATAAGAGGGTCTTATCCTCAATTTGAATTTTAAATTGAATGATAATGCCATTTGAATTTTGAATGATAGCGTCATTTGAATTTAGATGTAACCATATCTAATTAATTATATATATCTAATTAGTCGTGTTGATCCTTTGGATTTCATCCTGTGTGGTGTCCTTGCTGTAGGCTCTATAAGTTCATCTTTCGTAGGCTCCACGTGTTATTTGAGTATCTTGAATAACGTCGCTGAGATACAACATCATTTTAATTATGCACTTCAAGGGATCAAGTTAATCATTTCAGAAAGTGATTACCTATAATAATCCTATCATAGGCTTTATGTATGTCATTAACTGATTGACCACATTTGAAATGTTAACATAAATTTGGTTAAAATTTATGTGACAACAAATACCCCTTGTGATTTGTACAAGTACAAGTGAAATTTCTTAATTGTGTCAATCACGACAACTTCACGCTCGTATCTAAGCTTTCTTTAAATTGTGGATTGGATTGTTTCTTGGCCTTGATCATTTGGCCCCTTGAATTATTTATTTATTTTTTAATTTTTTTTAGAACCCTTTTTGGATGATAAGGTTTTCATGTGGACCCCTTGTGTACTCGGGATTTTTTCTTTGCTAGACCATACATGGACTGCCCAAAGGATTTAACTGATGTCTTTTTTATTTTACTGTTTTTTTTATTTTTTTATTTTTTATAACACTTTTTTTTAGATGGTGGAAAACAGAAACTAAAAAGCAATAACCTCAATGCTAGCTAACGCCACCACGCAAGTTGGGACTTCTTCCATCCAGAGACGGAATTAGGATTTTATTACTTGAGGAGCCATAGGAAAAAAAGTAAAAAAATAAAAAAAATTCACTATATACACAAATGTACATGTATGTACCATCAGCCGACCGATTACTTTGACTCATCACATGCGAAGCTTTGAAGCGTCTCCTTCCAAGTGAATGTCATGAATACCCAAATCAGCCACCAAATCCAATGTCTTGTCTGCAGCATGTGCTTCCACACAATCCACCCCTGCAAGAAACGGCTTCTGATCTGCCATAGATGCAATCACCTCACCCATACTATAACGGACTACTACACCCACACCACTTGCCCGAAGCTCCTTCAACACTGCACCATCAAAATTGATCTTGCACCAGCCCAAACTCGTACTAAATTACTTTAAAATAATTTTTTTATTTAAAAAATTAAAACAAATCCGAATTTTTTTTATTTAAAATATTAAAAAAATATTATTATTTGTTAACAAAAATATTCAACTAGTGCTTTAAAATTACTTTTGATTAAATATTTGATTGGAATTTTTTTTAATTGTTTTGTTTAAAAATGTTTTTTTTTTTTAAAACAAAAAATATTGTGACAAATTAATTTTTATTTAATTTTTTTTTTGTTAATTTTAAATAAATGTCCAAATAATTTGTCATTTTGGTCTCAAAAAAATATTTTCTATATTTAAAACATAGCAAAAATAAATATAATTTTTTTTCCAGATAATTTTTGCCCCCCAAAAAAAAAAAAACATTGTTCTAGTCAATCGGTTAGATGTCTGGAAGGATGTCCAAGGGGAGGACCAAGTAGACCCAAAAATTCAAAAATTGCCTAGGAGGATGTTCGGACAGATGACCGAGTAGACCAAAAATTCAAAAACTTTCTAATTTACCAAACATGTTTTCAAAATGTGTTTTGAAATTGATTTGAAATCATAATTTGAAAACTGTAATCAAACAAAAGATTAATTATTTGTGTGTAATCATGGTTTGAGAATCAAACCAAACACATTAGCTTTTATCATTTTGCCTAAGATAGAGTTTGGATGTTGGACCAGCTGCCATCCCTGTTTGATTGACATAGCAAAACCTGCTACCCTGTTTGGTTAGCAATGGTTCCATTGGGCGTGCCAAAATTTGTAGATATAAATTTTGAAATGTCTAGTGTTTCAACACATTTTAAAATTCATGTTTCAAATGTCCACTGTTTAGTTTTTAAACTAAATGATGTTGATTATTTAAATAGAAGGTTCCTATTTTTAATCTGTATTCCAGATTGTTAATTACACATTTTATTTAAATGAAACCTCTGATTAATGAAGAACAAGAAAATTAACAAAAAATAATATAAGAAAAAAAATATTTTGTTGAAATTATCGTGGGTTTTAAACCCTTGAATACAAAGTACAATTCTTAAGTTTGAAACCCTTTATCTATTAATCACTATTATGTGTTTATAGCGTAGGCTCTTGAGTTCTCTAGGTATCTCCTCTTCTTTCTTGTGAAGATTTCTTTAACCCTTGATTTATCTCTCTCTCTCTCTCTCTCTCTCTCTCTCTCTCTAACTTTTGATTTTTGATTTTTCAGTCCCCTTTTTGTGTGATGATCCCTCATATTTATAGTGGTCATCGAGATGATAAGAGGGACTCATCCTCAATTTGAATTTCAAATTGAATGGTAGCGCTATTTGAATTTAGGTGTAACCATATCTGATTAATCATATATCTAATTAACCGTATTAATCCTTTGGATTTCATCATGTGTGGTGTCTTTGCTATACGCTCTGCAAGTGTCATCTTTCATAAGCTCCACGTGTCATTTGAGTATCTTAAATAACGTTGCTGAAATACGGCGTCATTTTAATTATGCACTTCAACAGATCAAGTTAATCATTTTAGGAAGTGATTATCTACAACAATCCTATCATAGCCTCTATGTGAATAATTAACTGATTGACCATATTTAAAATGTTCACATAAATTTAGTTAAAATTTATATGCCAACAAATGCCCCATCGTGATTTGTACAAATACAAGTGAATTTTCTTAATTGTGCAAATCACGACAACTTGGCGCACTTATCTAAGCTTTCTTTAAATTACAGATTGGATTATTTCTTGGCCTTGATCACTTTCGGCCCTTAAATTATTTATTTATTTATTTTTTTAAGACCCTTTTTAGATGATAGGTTTTTCACGTGGACCCCTTGTGTAGTCAGGATTTTTTCTCTGCTAGACCATGCATGGACTCCCTAAAGGGTTTAACGGTCTTTTTTTTTTTTTTTTTTTTTTTTTTTTTTTTTTTTTATGAGCTTTATATGCTTGAGATTTTTCTTTGCTATGGGACCCCCAAAGAATTTAATATGGGTTGGTTTTATTTTTTTGCATGGGCTTTTTTTATGGACTTGGCCTTTTCTTTTCTTTTTATTTTTTTGAAATGAAAGGTCATAGGTAAGGTCCACGCATTTAATTGGGCCTGTGGACTTTTTTTTTGTAAGACAAACCTGCCATCACTTCTTTTGCAGCATGAAGGAACTTCTAGAGTGTTTGTTTTCTTAAAATTTTCTAAAGTGGTGTATTATGTGGTTGAGATTTAACGTTGAAAAATTGATGTGACTTATCATTAAATCTCAACTACACAATGCACCACTTTAAGAAATTTTAGGAAAAAAAAACTGTAGAGGATCCTTGCTCCTTTTGCAGGAGTCTTTTATTTATGAGACTCCTAATCCTATTATACTTCACTTTGCTTTTCTTTTTCATTTTCTTTTTTGTTTCTTCTTCTTTTTTTCTTTTTTAATTAATTAATTAGATATATTTATTTGTTTTTTTGCTAGGAGCTTGCCTAAATGAAATAGGATGAATTTGCATTGATAAGATTTCAAATCCTATATGAACTCTTGCTTCTTTGGAGTGTTTCAAATCCTACATACATTCTTGCTTCTTTGGAGAGTTTTAGGAGATCACTATATCTTTTCTTAAATAATACTTTTTTGCTTTATATAATACCTATTCAAGCCCATATATATATATATATATTTTTTTTTTTTTCTCCTGCAACTTTTTTTTTTTTTTTTTTTCAGCAGATTTTTTTTTTAGTGCATATCAGATAGCATATTTCCAGCAGAAGTTCTCCAGTCATTCTCTTTCTTCTCTTCCCAGCAAAAGCTGTTCTTCTTACACTTTAAAGAAGACACAAAAGAATTCCTTCATATCAGGTATGCTTTGCTTCTTCTTTTGTTTGTTTTTCTTATATTTTGCTTCCTTGTAAAGCCAAAAGAAACAGACCCTTTCTTCTGTAAAAAAAATCTGATCCATTGTACCCTTTGCACACTGATTCTTTATGCTTGCTGCTACCTTGGTGTATATACATATTTATGTCCTTAAGCATGGGATGCGGCTTTCTTTTAATATATATGTATATTTTTAATACACTCATGCAAGCAGATTTTTTTTGTTAGATCATGAAACCAAATATGAATAAAGACTTTTTTTTTTTTTTTTTTGGGTCTGTCTGTCACGGTAAAGATTTGTTTGCTGCCTCATATATATATTTTTTCTTGAAGTCATGCAAGCCTTTTTGTTGCTAGATCATGAGCTTAACTAGCCCAAATAGAGTCCCTGCTTATAACTATGAACAAAGACAACTTTTCTTCTCTTTTATTTCTCTTTCTGTCTTTTTTATTTTTTTTTTCACAGTAGAAACTTGTTTGCCGGGGTTTTTTTTTTTTTTTTTTTTTTTAATAATAATCATGCAAGTAGATTTCTGGTAGACCATGAATCTGAATAGGCCAAACAAAGTCCTTGCCTTATAAATACAAATAAAGAGCCCTTTTTTCGTTTTTTAGCAAAACCTGCAAGAAAAATCTTTTCTTTTTTTTCTTCTGTTTTTTTTTTTTTTTTTCGTACAACCAACATGGGTTGCCTATCAATTGGGTTACAAACCAGCACGATATTTACACATTTTAATTACTCTGTATTTCTGCTGCCATTTTTTCTTAAGAAAAACCTTGAGCCCACAAAGGCTTCTTTATGATAGCAAAACCTGCTACCCCGTTTGTTGATGGGAGGATATTATCAATTAATATAAAATTGTGGGGGCCGAGTATCAGGGGATGCAAAGAGACCGAATAAGTGAACTTGGGGAGTCGAGATATATACATTTTGTTCGGCCTCGTCTTATACAAACCCAGAAGTATCCTAATCGGCCGTATAGCCAGTTGAGCAAGGAGCCGAATGAAGAGCATTTTGCAACAAAAGGGGCCGAGTAAATAATTACATGATGGATTAAAGGTGGGCCCAACCCTGAGGTCCAAGAAAAGATATAAATAGAAGGACATCAACCAAAGAGAGGTATGTGAGAACTAGTAAACTTAACTTAAGAAAGAAGCAACCAAGAGAGTAGATACTGACTTAACCGTTGGAGTGCTAATTTCGACACCCCCGACCGGAGTGTTCATTCTTTTTCAGGTGACTAGCTGTGGATCACAAGCGCCCTCCGGGACCTGAAGAGTATTTCCAAACTACATCCCCACAATTGGCGCTGTTTGTAGGAATACTCAAGCACATCCATGGTAGGCGTGACGGAAGATCCTTCGGCAGTCGTTGGTGACCCTACGCCACGAGATGAAACCACTCCAAGCAATATGCTTGGGCCAGAAAATATTATTGCAAGAAGGGCCTTAAACTTCGATTCACCCTCGACATCAGCACATGAGACAATGCAAGCGATTATGGAGCAAGCAAAGTAAAGCAAAACGAACAAAGGTTGGAAAACATGATGGCTGAGAACAAGCGCCTTCGACAAGACTTGGCCTTGGAGGTGGCAAAATCTCAACAAGCCGCGCGCTAAGACCCGGGACGACCTCTGAGAAAGGATGGTCGACGATCTCGAATTCGAAGACATGATAGTAGCAATGGCTCTGACCCATCATCCCCAGAATCTACGAAGAAGGGCTGAGTCAACATCTCCAATTCTTCTGAGGGAAGTCCGCGTGCACAGAAAAAGCGAAGAAGAAATGATTTAGATGAAGAGGATTAACATGACCCCTTTGTACGACGGATTGCAAGAGCAATGCTATCCAAAAAGTTTAAAGCACTGTCATTTACCTTGTATGATGGTAAATCAGACCCCACCGATCACATTCGCCATTACAAGCAAGCCATGACGCTACATGCAGACGACGAGGCCCTTATGTGTCGAATATTTCCAAGCAGTTTGGGACCACTTGCTGTCAGGTGGTATTATAAACTGGAGTCGGCATCGATCAATAGCTTCCACCAACTCCAAAAATCCTTCAGGGCAAAGTTCATCACTAATGAGGTCCAACCGAAGCAAGCCGATTCTCTCTAGGCAATGCAAATTCAACCAGGGGAAACGCTTCGTGCATATTCGGCGCGGTATTGGGAATGTTTTAACCTAGTAGATGATGCTTGCAATGACTCCATGGCCATCACCGCCTTCAAAATGGGGTTATATCCGGACAGCGCCCTCTGCAGCTCTTTGACCAGACGGCCCCCAAAAACGGCCTGGTCGTTGATGAAAAAAGTAGAGGAATATTGCAAAGTAGAAGACGATGCCCTACGGGTCAAAGCCGGGCACAACGCCACTAAGTCGGCCCCACTTGAAATCGTGTAGCCGATGAACGCTGTGCCACCACGGAGCCTTGAATCACGAAACCAAGCTAAACGAGATCGAAGACGGGATTCACGCTGATCAAATGACCAATGTCCATACCGAGCTAGTGAGTAGCTTCAAGTGGATAGCAGGCATGCAAGGGGCGCTGACAAGAAATACATGGAGTTATCGGAGCCGATCAGTATGGTCATGGTTAAGGTTAAACACTTGACATTCTTTTAGTGGCCGTCTAAAATGGTGGGACCTCCTGACACGGGGAGGCGGATAAGCGATGTGAATATCACAAGGACCACGGTCATGATACCGACAGTTGTTACGCGTTGAAGGATCACCAAGAGGAGTTGGTATAGGACGGTCGGCTTAAGCAATATGCCCGAAAGGACAACTCAATCAAAACAGTTGCTTTGCGGCCGGAGTCACCACTGCTCGGCGTAATTCATATGATATATAGCCTGCCAACGGCTTCTGCGGTGCATACAATTCAGTCACATCCTAACCTCAAAAAGCAAATCACACTGGCGAAACGCCCCCACGAAGCTGCTGGTATTTATTTCGATGACTCCAATTTGGTCAGCGTAACACTCCCCCACATTGATCCCCTGGTAATCGAACTACGCATAAACAGATTCACCGTCGAACGGGTTCTCATTGACTAGGGGAGTACTTCGGAGGTTATGTACTACAAGACCTTCATTAAACTCGGCTTCACTGAGTTGGACCTGTCTTCGGCCCATTATCCATTATTCGGCTTCAACGCAAATCCAGAATACCCGTTGGGCAAAATCACACTGCCTGTTTGAGCGGGCTCCCGATTAGTGGATGCGGAGTTTTTGGTTGTCAAGCTCCTTTCACCGTATAATCTCATCATGGGACCAACTTGGCTGCAAACAATGCAGGCCGTTCCAAGCACCTATCATCAACTGCTCCCCTTCCCGACTGAACGCGGCATTGAACAAATTCGTGGTTCTCAGAAATCGGCACAAGCTTGTTACCTCCTTGCCGCGAAGACTCCAAGAGAGCTGGAAGTGAATTCTATTGAGGTGCCAGATTGAGAGAGCCTCGACGATGTTGGGCGGCTCCCAAGTGAAAAGGCCATAGGAGCCCTGGATCGAGTTGAGATCGATGGGAATCCTAACAGGTTCTTCATGGTCGGCGCCTCCCTGAATAAAGCCGACAGACAACAGCTAATTACCTTCTTACTCAGCAACCTTGATGTATTTGCATGGTCGCCGTATGAGATGCCAGGGGTGGATCCATCTGTTTCTCAGCACCGTTTAAATGTTGACCCCAAACACAAGCCGATTATTCAGAAAAGCCGGCGTTCAGCCGCAAAACACACTGCCGCCGTTGTTGAAGAAGTTGACCGGCTGCTTAATGCCAGGGCAATCCGAGAAGTCACCTACCCAACATGGTTGTCAAATACAATGGTTGTAAAGGAGAAAAATGGGACTTGGCGTGTTTGTGTGGATTTCACGGATTTAAATAAAGCTTGTCCCAAGGATTGTTTTCCCCTCCCCAGAATAGACCAACTTGTGGATGCCACGGTACATCATCAACATATGAGCTTCCTCGATGCCTACAGAGGCTATCATCAAATTGCAATGCACTCGGAAGACCAAGACAAAACTGCATTCCTCACCCAAGAGGAACCTACTGCTATAAGGTTATGCCTTTTGGACTGAAGAATGCGGGGGCAACTTACCAAAGATTGGTCACTGCCATGTTTAAGGAGCAACTCGGCCGAACGATGGAAGTATACATTGACAATATTGTGGTCAGGTCTAAAGAAGAGCAGACTCACCTAGCCGATCTGAAAGAGACATTCAACATTTTACGAAAATACAAAATGAAGCTGAATGCTTCCAAATGTGTGTTTGAGATCGGTTCCAGCAAATTCTTGGGCTACATTGTCGATCACCTCGGAATCGAAGCCAACCCGAGGAAAATCATAGCAATCTTGGAACTCAGCTCCCTTCGATCGATCAAGGAGGTCCAAAAGTTGATGGGGATGGCCGCTGCACTCAACAGGTTCATCAGCCGTTCCACTGATCGTTGCCGACAACTCTTTCATACCCTGCGGCAGGGTAAAGCTTTTGAATGGACCTCTGAGTGCGAAGCCACTTTCAATGGTCTGAAGACCTACCTCCGATCAGTCCCACTCTTGACAACACCCTCGGTCGGCGATCCACTCATTTTATATCTGGCAGTTTCTGACCAGGCCGTCAGCGCCGTACTATTAAAGGAAGAGCTTGGGGAGCAGCGGCCTGTTTATTATGTGAGCAAGGCAATGGTTGACGCCAAAACGCGTTACCTCCCGTTGGAAAAACTCATCCTAGCTCTCATCATGACAACAAGAAAATTGATGCATTACTTTCAGGGGCATACCATCGGGATACTAATGGACTACCCCCTCCGGACAGTACTCCGTAGCGCAGAAGCATCGGGCCACGTTTCAAAGTGGGCTCTCGAACTTGGCCAGTACGATATTTAGTTTCTGCGTAGAACCTCAATCAAGGGGCAAGTCCTTGTCGACTTTGTCGCCGAATTCACTGGAGGCCTCGCCAATTATAAATCCGATCAGACTCAACCTAAGCCGAACTGAAGAATTTATGTTGGGGACATTTGGCAGTTGTATTGTGATGGATCATCCAACCAACGAGGCAGTGGGGCCGGAGTAGTGATCATGGCTTCCAACGGAGCAATAATCGAGCTGGCCGTCAAACTTGGCTTCGAAGCATCGAACAATGAGGCCGAATACGAAGCCCTGCTAACCGGCTTACGGAACGCACATCTTCTGGGCGCTCGACGTTTGCTTATATTTTGTGATTCAAAGCTGGTGATCAATCAGCTAAAGGGGGAGTACGCGACCAAAAATGACCGTATGGTAGCCTACATGAAAACGGTAAACTCCTTGCTGGCACAATTTGACCATCATGCATTGAACCAAATAACCCGTGATTAGAACACACATGCAGACGCCCTGGCCTGCCTAGCCTCCACCATTAATTCAGAGATTAAACGGACAATTGAAGTAGGTTTCATCCCTAAGCCAAGCATTGGCCCTTCAGAGGAAGTCTAGGTCAATGTCATAGAGTTAGGACCGAGTTAGATGGACTCCATTGCTGCATTCTTATCTTCCGAACAACTCCCGTCAGACAAGAAAAAAGCGCACAAGTTGCGAAACAAAGCCCTGCGATACTACTTGGATCCGCAAGGAAAGCTTTACAAAAAATCTCTTTCTGGTCCATACCTAGAATGCATTCATCCGGACCAAGTCGAGGAACTCCTGACTGAAATACATGAAGGTAGCTGTGGCGCCCATTCTAGCGGGCGCTCTTTTGCTCATCGAGTTGTGACATAGGGGTATTATTGGCCGACAATGAGAGCCGATTCCGAATGTTATGTGAAGAAATGTGAACAGTGCCAGAAGTTTTCTCCTTTAACCCATCTGCCTGCCGAAGAGTTGAGCTCTATAACCAGTCCTTGGCTGTTCGCCTAATGGGGACTTGACATCATCGGACCATTGCCTTGCGCCCCGGGCAACAAGCGATCCTTGATTGTCGCGACAGATTATTTCACAAAATGGGTCGAAGCGGAGGCACTAACGCACATTCGAGATATCGATGTGAAGCGTTTTGTATAGAGAAATATCATAACACGATTCGACATCCCAAGAGCACTTATTTCGGACAACGGCACCCAGTTTGATTTCGGCGTCTACCGAGAATTGTGCAGCAAGTATGGTATTCGGTCTTATTTCTCCCCCCGGCGTATCCATAGAGCAATAGTCAAGCTGAAGCCTCCAACAAAGCCATTTTGGATGGCATCAAGAAACGGCTAGAGAAAGCTAAAGGAAAGTGGGTTGAAGAGCTCTCCAGTGTACTATAGGCTCATCGCACTACATGTAGCTCGGCTTTTCGTGCTCCCTTTCGGAAGAATGAAATAGCCCTTACAGTTTGGACTCCACTTGTGTTGGTTCTGATTCTAGATTCACAAGTGCAATGTGAAACAATGGAAGCACAAAAAGAGTCCAAATTCGGCAATTTCTTTTGGAAAATCGATGTTTGAATCGAATGCCAAAAATGGACTGCTTTGCCAGAGTTCAGAGTCGCCACCTAAATATTTATTTTTGAGAAATTTAGGAAACCCATGACTCGTGCTAAAGGCCATTAGTCTGTCGTTACCAAAGTGTCTTGGGAAGGTCAATAATTGAACACCCTACTCACCCGATCAAAGATCAGCCTCTACTAATCATGATGTGATTTTTATGTACAGTATATGCTCTTGTTCTATATGTAACATATAAGTATAGACTAATTTCATGAAAAGTTGGAACGTTTGATTTCATGTTTGTTTTGAAAAAAATGTTTTAAATATGTATCACTGAAAATGGTGATCTCATATATACATGAATCAAAGTATCCCAATTCAAGTGATTAGCCTTCATCCACAAGCATTCAAACAAGTATATCAAATAAGCAGTTAGCCTCATGGTAGGATGTTTGATATGACAACATTCACACTTATGCAATATGTTAAAGCAAAAATGCTTACCTTAATGTCTGAAGGCGAGTCCAAAAAGAAAGCAAATAGTTAGAAAAAAATGCATGATCATAATTTAATGACTAATGCAACACATGCAACGCGCAATTAAGGTTTGGCTACTAGTATGGCATGTGAGTCAATTCAAGGCATGTGATAACGCATGTATGCAAGTAAGGAGTTTGAATTTGACATTTGAATAATATGAAGAGCCAAACTTTTATACATGTAAACGAATGGATGCAAATCATGGAAAATGCTAATTAAACATGATGTCCCTGACTTAGCCATCATAATCTGTGAAATAAAAGGGAGAAAGAATGGGGGTTAGAAGACATACAACTTATTACATATTTGTCCTCGCGAAGGAGGGTTCGAATGTCCGAATAAATAATTATTACAAAGCCAAATGAATAATAAATGAAAGGGGCTGTCTAATTTATTACAATAAGCCTTGACACAATAAACTCGGTATAACGTCCGACCGAATTCAATTAATCATATTGGTTCTTAATGTCGATTGTAATCCAATTTTAGCCAATTTTATTAGCCTTTTTTTATTACCTTTCCATTTCTTTATCCTTTCTCTTGTTTGTGCAAAAGTGATATTTATGTCCACTAAGTCCAAAACGCAATAAAGAGAAACAAGCATTAACTTAACCCAAGAAACAAATCTTATTATCTTCGGGGGAAATTACAAAGGAAGAGTAAAACTTATTTACAAGCGATAAGGGATTCCAAGTCAAACTCAAGATGTGCAACAAGGAATAGTCAAACTCAAAAGAGTGATAATGACTTAGAAAAATCCAAGCTTGAGTGATAATGACTTGAAATCCAAACATGATAATAAGTGACAATGACACTCTTTGACAGAACTCGGAAGTCAAGAAGTGACGGGAGTGAATGTCAAAGCCCAGAGACGACCCATTTTTGACAAGGCCGAAGACTTAGACAAACAAACAAGATAACAAAGAGATGTGCCCGCAGGCAGGGGCAAAAATGCAAAGGACATGCAAGATGCCGAACATAACTTATGATCATGCAAAGAAAGCTGTAATGAAGCAAATATACACAATAAATGCAACAGTTTAAGCAGACGAATTCAAACCAAACTACATTACATGCAGAAAAGATGTAAGAAAATTATGCAATTCTCATGAACATGTGCAATAGATACATAAAGGTGAACGAAGTGTGATAGATACACTAAGTGGACAAGCATGTGTGATAGATACAAAAAGCGAACATAGTGTGCTAGATACACAAAGCGAGTGTGTGATAGATACACAAAGTGAACGTGTGATGGATACACAAAAGTGAGCGTGTGATGGATACACAAAAGGTGAACACAAAGTATGATAGATGCACTTAGTGAACAAAGTGTGATGGATACACAAAAGGTGAACACAAAGTGTGATAGATACACAAAAGGTGAACACAAAGTGTGATAGATGCACTAAGTGAATAAGTATGACAGATACACTAAAGGTGAACACGAAGTGTGATAGATGCACTAAGTGAACAAGTGTGATGGATACACAATAGGTGAACACGAAGTGTGATAGATGCACTAAGTGAACAAGTGTGATGGATACACAAAAGGTGAACATGAAGTGTGATAGATGCACTAAGTGAACAAGTATGATAGATAAACTAAAGGTGAACACAAAGTGTGATAGATGCACTTAGTGAACAAGTGTGATGGATACACAAAAGGTGAACACAAAGTGTGATAGATGCACTAAGTGGACAAGTGTGATGGATACACAAAAGGAGAACACAAAGTGTGATAGATGCACTAAGTGAACAAGTATGATAGATACACCAAAGGTGAACACGAAGTGTGATAGATGCACTTAGTGAACAAGTGTGATGGATACACTAAAGGTGAACACGAAGTGTGATAGATGCAGTTAGTGAACAAGTGTGATGGATACACTAAAGGTGAACACGAAGTGTGATAGATGCACTTAGTGAACAAAGTATGATGGATACACAAAAGGTGAACACAAAGTGTGATAGATGCACTAAGTGAACAAGTGTGATAGATACACTAAAGGTGAACATGAAGTGTGATAGATGCACTTAGTGAACAAGTGTGATCGATACACTAAAGGTGAACACGAAGTGTGATAGATGCACTTAGTGAACAAGTGTGATGGATACACTAAAGGTGAACACGAAGTGTGATAGATGCACTTAGTGAACAAGTGTGATGGATACACTAAAGGTGAACACAAAGTGTGATAGATGCACTTAGTGAACAAAGTATGATAGATACACTAAAGGTGAACACGAAGTGTGATAGATGCACTAAGTGAACAAGTGTGACGGATACACTAAAGGTGAACACGAAGTGTGATAGATGCACTAAGTGAACAAGTGTGATGGATACAAAAAAGTAAATGAAGTGTGATGGATACACTAAGGTGAATGACCTTAAACGGAACTTCTTTGAATGAATCGTACATACAGTATCACCTGGTTGCGCTAGTTTCAAATGAACCGTACATACAATACCGTGCATGGATGAGAAAAAAACTTGATAGGTACAATGCAAATACAATGCATGATGTTAAGGAATGCAATAAACCGACATAGCGGTGCTTTAGAAAGCACCTCACGGGGTGAGTGGCGATGAACCACTCTACTCTTGATGGGCATCTCCCTTTGTGTTCTTTGAACACTTACCTTCAACTCACAGTACAAAGGTTCTAAAACGCTGACAAGGGGTAACTTCTGCATGTAGAAACCACAAATGCCATTTTCCTTCCCGATCATATTCACAACTTTCTCTATTCTCCAACGGCGTGACAGACTAGGTTGGTTCAGTATCCAGAATTGAGGTGCATACACGCTATCTCAACCTATGGGGCTTCTATACAGATTTCAAGCCGGGGATACGCCCTTGGGTATTTAAACCAGACTTTAGTCTCGAAAATCCCGAACCTTTACGTTCTAGGCATCAGCCATTCGAACTCTAGTTTCCACCGTCGTAGTTGGTCTCCTAGGAACTCATTGCAAACACAACCAAGATGCCCCTAGTATAGAACAGTACTCAGGGGGAGCACTTCTGATCGCCATTCTGGCTTTGAAGCAAGGTTGATCTTGAGCTTGAGGTAGAGGCACTCTCATACTTCGGAGCATTGACAAGACCTGAGGAGGTACATCCGGAATACAATCCTGGAATTTGAAACAAACTTAGATGCTCTGATTTTTTCTCTTTTCTTTTGCTTTGCAGTCCGGAACCTATATAGCTTCATATAGATCCTGGTTTTACTGTTCTCACATGACCTGGGTTGAACCCTGCGGTTTTACGAAAGAACAAATCCTATTTTGCACATATGTGGAGAACGACACAGCACTCTGAGCACAAAACGATTTGAAATTGAGAAATAAGAAAATGATTCTCAACTGGGTATTGAGCCTACGATTGATCACAGTCAAAACGACTCAACAAAGGAAAAGACAAGGTAAAACAACCTAAACACATCTATTGACACATGAAACGACTCAAAACAAGAATCGAGACAAACAAAACACAACAAAACACCAGACTCCAATGTGCATAGGGAGCCTGTTTCTCCGGGTATTATTTCCCACCCTTTCTCATTTGTGGTTCTCACATCACTCGGCCCTCAGGCTCTGTTGTTTTCTAAAAAAGCCCTTTTTCTCACTTTTTTTCTCAGCGCACATCTCTCTATTCTTCAATCTCTCATTTTTTTATCCCTCCCCTTGGTGGTTGATGGATAAACAAGAAGTTGCGGGCTCTTGCCCCTAGCATTCTGCTAGATTCTCTTTCTTCTGCTCACAACAGTGAACTTCCCCCACAGAGGGGTCGTGATACGGCAAGATGTGCAGCAGATCTGCAATTGACATTGGTTGACGATGCTCTACTAGGGAGTTTGGACGTGATTAGATCTGTCCAGATGAGGGAATGTAATATCCTGCTCCATTCCAGTTCGTGTTTCGTACTTAGCTTGATACCTCGCTGCTTGGAGGATGAGAGAACTTTCGGCATTTTGCTGTTAGTTTTTGTTGTGCCCTTTTCTGGCAGATACGGTGCCCTTTCTGGCAAGTATGTTGACAATAGGGAAAAAACAGAACACCTGACTTAACTGTGCCCCTAGTTCATTATTTTGACCATTTTTTTTTATTTTTGACGTTCTGCTAAAACAATTTTGACCAACATGAGAGTTAGATTAACACGCTTGTTCGATTTTCTGATTTGAAATCGTGCAAGTCAGGTTATGAGCACTGAAAATTTCCTTTTTTGGGTCCAAGAAATGGTCCAGTTTTAGAAAAATGGAATAATTTTCGAGAGAATTAGTCAACCTCATTAAAAATTCTCCAAAACTATTTTTGCAAATGGCCACTACTCGACCAACGCAGGATTTACTCTTGAGATGCACAACCTCAGATCCAAAACAATAGAAAATTGCCCCTTGTCTGAACGACACTGCATGGCAACTGAAAGTTGCCCCTAGTCTGAATAGCACCGCAGCACGTGGCAACCAGTCCTCACAGCGACAATTACAACCAAATTCTCGGATACAGAGAAGACAAAGAAGACCAGAATCATCACATGGACACACTCAAATTTGAAGTGTTTTACGGTTGGACTTCAAAATGAAGTTGCCTACGTATCCCAAAGATGGGAATCAAGCCTTACGTAGTTCGGGGTTAAGGTACACTGGGGTATTTAACCTCTCATTTTACGCTCTAACTTTTGCCAAGGCCGCCCTTCCGGGTTTTCAACCTTGCGAGCTATGTTCTTCTTTTCTTTTCAATTCTTTTCATTTATTTTCTACTTTTTTTCTTTTTCATCTTTTCCTTTCAATTTCTTCATTTTTCTTCTTTTTCTTTTTTTTTTTCATTCTTTGCATTTTTCTTTTTTTTTTTTGTTCTTTTTGTTCTTTTTTTTGCTCTAACTTTTGCCTGGGTCGCCCTTCCGGGTTTTCAGCCCAACGAGCCTCCCAAGGGTAAAAGTGTAGCTTTGTCCATGTCAAACGGTTTCAAGATCCTGAAGTCATCTGAATCTAGGAGAATGACTGCTGTTCGCTGACGATGCAGGAGTCCATCCAACGGGGGGCTGAATTTTCCCCTAGTGTTATGGATAAGAACTCGGTTATCCTTCAGCAATACTTTCTTCTTTCATCCCTTCTGGGATTTGGCATTCTTGCTGATCTTTGTTAGCTTGAGAAACATCCCAATTTTTTTGACTCTTCGAGCAGTTTTGACATTTTTGCCCCTAGTTCGAGGGGTGCTTCTGATCTAGCTTTGCAAGCTTCTTTTGACGACATCTGATCTTCTTGATCTGACTTCCCTGCCCCTAGTTCGAGGGTTGCTTCGAATCTGGCCACACAAGCCTCACATTGTAGTTGACCGTTGAACATTCTAAATTCAAGTTGAAGGTTTGAAAGTGAGGGGTCAAGTCTTGGGGCTGAGAGCGATCCTAAGCTGCACAATCTCAAGAGCGATTCCACGCAGGTCTTCGCAGGACCGCGCAAAACATTTTTTGAAATCTTTTAAGAAAGTGACTAGTCGCTCGCGCTGAAGAGAATGCGGAACCAATCTGGATCAAGGCAGGATCCTTCTCAGTACTCACATTAACAAACAGGATCTCATTCATTAAGGGCTTAGCACGCCTCTCTTTCTCTCAATTGATCAAATTTTGCAAAACCCGAGGAATTCCTTCATCTTCGTTTTCATCACAATGTTCAAAAAGGTTTTGAAAAACTTAGGTCGATGTAATGACTTAAAGGCACAGAAAAGTAGGTAAAAAGCACTGCCGTTTTATTCAAGTTTGTTGGCACAACAGGCTCAAAGCAGAAACAAGCACAAAAGCATGAAAACCACAGCTATTCAATTAGATCTTCTGGTGTAACTGGCTCCCCGGCAGAAACAGACTCAAAAGAAAGCAAAAATACAAACACAAAACAAAATAATGATATTCGAGGTAACGACCCCGGGATCACCCAACTCTAACAAAACAGGACTGACTCGATACAACAAGACAGACCCAACTGACTTAGTATGACAAGACTGACTCTATACAACGGGACAGACTCTAAACGACATAACAAAACTGACTCAATACCTGAGTCAGAAAGTACAAAAATCAGCATTCACAAATGCTCAAAATAGTGCGCGCCATACGCCACATCTGGAGTAAACTGAGCGTCGCCCGCAGGTAGTTCATCACCTGATCACATATTCGTACTATCCCCCAAGTTCACTGATCCAGTGGCGATAGACTTTGTTGAGCTGGTACGGCGATGACCTTGTTGTCAAACAGATCTTGTACAGCATGGCGAAGACGAAAGCAACTGTCAGTGTCATGACCCGTTTGTTGATGGTAGGCAGAGTATTTAGTCTGGTCATGCTTTAGAGGGATAGGATTGGGTAGGGGCCGTTGTTTCAACGGTTTCAGATATCCTTTCCGGAGTAAGACCTCTAGAGCCTTTGACAAAGGCATATAAAGTGGGGTAAAAACCCTCTTGACTCGAGGTGGATATTTGGTTTTTTGTGAGCTACTTCCGGATGCGCCGGTGAATACGGTAACTGTTTTTGATGCGGTGGTGGTGACCATGCCCACTTTAGAAGATCTTGCAGCTGGTGGTCGCATTCGAACTACGGGAAAATGCCCCCCTAGGCTGCTCCTTCTCCTGATCAATGAGGCCCTGCTTCATAGCATCCTCGATCTGTACCCCAATCTTATGTAGATCTGCAAAGGTGGGGAGGGGGAGAACGATCATCTTCTGCATGAGCTTGGGCTGGAGGTTGCGCACAACCATCCGAATCTGATCTTTGTCAACAGGCCTGATGGTCATCATCGAGGCCTTAACCCTCCACCGGGTTACAAAATCGAAGAAACTCTCCTTCAGCTCTTGCCTAGTGGTCTCAAGATCACGGGTTGTAATCTCAATCTGCGTGTTATAGGAGTATTGAGCTATGAAGGCCTCAGCCATCTCCTCCTAATTCCTCTTGACGGAGTCCTCCAGTTTTCCATACCAAACAGCCGCTACACTTGACAAGGTCCGGCCAAACAAGGAAAGCTTCTATAATCTGGAGAGGCCCATCGGCCTTAGTATGTCTGAAAATAGCCGCAGATGCACCATAGGATCTCCAGACCCGTCAAAGCGGTCTATGTGTGGCATCTTAAATCGGTCTGGCAGCGTCACGGACGAGTCGGTGTACCAATCCTCAATATCTGGAATGGACTTCACACCCAGAGTTTTCTTGAACAGCTTTTCAAGCTTGCTCACTTTCAACGTTGTGGGGTCCACCTCGAACTTAAAGAGAGAATCTGGTAGGTCGGTCTGCGCTTTGGATAGCTGGGGTAGGATTGGGGGCGGAGCCGACCCTATTGGAATGTTCGTATCATCCTGGACGTTAACTGTCTCCCCAAGTATAGGAACTCTTGGTGGGGGAGGAGCCTGGTGTGAAGCAAATGCTCCAGTCTGCTGTTGTAGCCTAATAATTACCTCTTCCTGTTGGGCCATGACCTTAGCCTGCTGTTTGGCAAATTCTGCTTGACGAGCAGCGTCCTGCTGCATGGTTTTCATACTCTGCTGGAGCTGACGCATCATCTCTTCCATTCCCGCCATACTGCCCTGATCTAACTAATCTATCGGTATATTTGTCATTGTGGTAAAAGCAGATATCTCAACCCAACTGCACACAGGTGAGATGGATAATGACTGCTAATCCGAAGACTATTGAACTGATGATCTGTGCCTGACTGTCTTTTTTACCCTGCCTGTGGCGAAGGAATACTGATTTGCCCTTGAACTGAATCTCTGACCTGACAAAGTCTATCATTACAAGTCCAACGTACCGGGGGATATTGGAGCCTTCTGAAGCTATGGTTCCAAGACTACCCTAGCAAAAGAGAAAACATGCAGCATCTCAGCCTAATTTCACCAGAATAGATATGAGCATAGCAGAATGACTGCACTCTCTACTGGATTCTGGCCAAAATTCTTCCCTGTAAACTGATACCCTCAGGTAAAATTGATTCTCCCAAATACTGATGCCCTCAGGCCTGATACCCAGACTTGCAGTTGATACATGCATTCCTGTAGAGACGCACTCTAAAAGCACATAGAAAGTGAGAGCAAAAACATCCCTATGTTGGGGTAGGGTTTCCCTGTCCTATTTTGTCAGGAGCTAGGGTTTCATTATGCATGCAGCGGTTTCAAACAACCTGTAATCGGGTAAGCAACCTGTCCTAGTTTGGAATGGTCACTATGGATTCCGAATATGCACCAGGTTGAATGGTCAAAAAGGGTGCCCCTGTAAAAATCGGGGTTTGTGTTCCCATCATGGCAGAGCCCGTAACCGGTCAGCCTTATGGCACGCTTCTCAAAGTGAGTCTCCGACAAACCGTTCAGGAATAACAGATGGCAAACACAGTGTCCTAGGTGCACCAATGCAAATGCAATGCAAACAAACACATAAGTGTAATCAAAACAAGATATCATCAGTTTGAGTCAAGTTCTCTAAATCCCCAGCAGAGTCGCCAGAAACTGTAGACGTGCCCGAACGTCCCGGGAGAATCCCGTTTTGTTCATTCGGCTCACTACAGTTCGGACTCAAATGCACGGTTCTTAATCTAATCTTGCAAAGTGCAATGTGAGATTGATAAATCACCCAAGAGTCCAAATCCGGCAAATCGTTTTGAAAAACTAATTTTTAGAAAAAAGGTGCCAAACATGGACTACTTTGCCAGATACAGAGTCGCCACCTAAATATTTTATTTTTGGGAATTTAGGAAACCCTGACTCGTGCCTATGGCCACGTGTCCGTCATCACCAAAGTTGCCTCGGCTCGGGAACTTGGGTACGAGAGGGGAAGGTCATGCAATGAGCACCCCCGGTTGCCCGATCAAAGATCGGCTACTACTAAACATGATATCTTGTTTTTGAAAACACATGTGCTCTTATTCCAGTTATTAACCTAGAATTACTATGTGATGCGCACAACATACAAGTATAGACTGGATCGCCTAAGTTGGAACAAAACATCTCATGTTTATTTTTGAAAGCGGTTTGTTACTCGCAAGTAGGCTAAAATGCGGATTTTGCCACCCTCAAGTGGGCTTAGAAAACATGGTGATTTGCCACTCTCAAGTGGGCTTAAAACTCGTAATCAATGAATTGTTCCAATTCAAGTAATCCAACCTTCACCCACAGGCATTCAGGCAGTTATATCACATAAGTAGTTAGCCTTATGGTAAGCATGCTATCATGGCAGTCACTCACACACATGCAAGTATGCTAAAGCATAAACGCTTACCGAGTACTCCGAGCCAAAATAAAAGATAGTTAGTAATCATGCATGATCCTAGCTATGCCAAGAATGCCTAATGCAACACATGCAAAATGTAACTAAGATAGGCTCGGCTATTCTAAAATGTCATGTGAAATGCAACTTGATACATGTATTCAAACAGGAATTGAAATACAATGCAGTTAGTATGATGCGCCGAGCCCGGTGCATGCAAGATAGATGAATGGATGCAAACATGCGAGCATAAGGATGCTAATTGAAACATGCCCTAAAATTAACCATCGTAAGCTGGTAAATAAAAGGGAGAAAGAAATAGAGGTTGGAAGACATGCATCACACACACGCACACTTATTTACAACAGTTGTGCCCTCTCGACGGAGGGTCCGAATGAATAATACAGAACCAACTAGCTAATCTAAGATAATGTAATTAAACTAGTTATTACACACGAAATGAATAACAAGCTACAGCTAATTATTACACAACTCTAATTAATCAACAAATTAACTAAGTAAGCAATTTAAATAAGCATGTAAAACAAATGAAATAGGCTGCCTCAGCTCTGCTTTGGATGACAAAGGATGCATGCATGCTCGAGTCGCCTTGTTCGGAAATCCCTCGCGGTGCCCCGATTTGCCTCTGTTTGCAATTGATCTCAGAAACTTGCCCCAAGCTCCAGAGAGAAGAAACTCCACCTTGGGAATCTATAGGGATGCTATCGACCAGATATTGGCCCTGGAGACCACCGACCGACCACTTTTTTTGGTGAAAACCAGAAAAAGTGGTCGGCCTGCCATTTTATCTGGTCGGCCGACCAGTTTTTGCTGCTGGTTTCTGGTTTTCTGCAACAGAGAGCAAGAAAGGGGCATGGCAAAGTATTTGCAACACATATATGCACAACCACCCTCCCTATCATTACACCAGCTCAGGTGAGTATAGTTCTTGACCCTCAGGCCACCAATCACGCATCTCGATGCATGATGGCTAAGGAGCCAAATTGCACAACTCAATATGAAATGAATGCACACACGAACACATAAAGCCTAAAACTCCATCATGTGTAGTCAAGAGTGTCGACGACTGAGAATTGAGGCACGTTTCATCACTTTGAGTATGAAACGTCCCTCGTTTCCCGTGTTTGGACTAACTCCTATTCCAAACACAACGCAACAAAACATGGCATACACAATGTGGCTCCAGCATGCAAACATGCAGTGTAACAAAACAAGCATGCAAACAACATGCAAGGGACAAGCATGCAAACATGCAGTGCAATGTAACTTAGCATACTCAACGCCAATGGCATGCACAATGCACAATACTAAGAACCACATGGTCCACTCAATGCAATGTGACATGATTAACTTAACAAAGCTAATGACATGCAAATTATGCTAATGCATGCATACTCAATGCAAGACAACATAAGCATGCAACAATATGAACAACAACTAGCATACACAATGCGAATAGACATGGCATACAGAACGCAATGAACCATATGGAATACACAATGCTCGATGGACTTAAACCAAAATGGACTGACCTCAGTTATGCCTAAATCAGTGGCCATAACACCAAGACTAAGGCATCAAAAGGCAAGACACACATGCACACATATTAGTCCACAAGCTAGGTAACAAGAACACAACCCTTAGGGGTACTCAAGGGGTGACAAAAGTGGGAGCATGACAAGTCTATATGCTCTGAAATTACATGCAAATAGCTCAAATAAACCATGCCAAGAGACTTGAAATACAAAGCTAGTCAAGGGCTTTACACTACAACCATACCAAGCAATGCTCAAATGACCTAAAGCACTCAAAATAGACCTAATGCAGGTCAAAACAGTGGCTGAAATGGACTGAAATAATAGCATGCTAAGCAAGAAAAAGCATGCCCAAATGATGTCTCGCAAGCAAGGCACAAAGCTCAACTCTCAAATACAATTAAAGAGTGATAAACATGAGAATATGGCAAAGATATAAGCTCTGAAATTCCATGCCAAATGACGTCAAGGTATGCAAACATCACAAATATAGCATGCTAGGGACCTCAAAACCCAAGACTAGCCAAAGCATTTGCACTATAACTATACAAAACACGAGTGATATGACCATGGAAGCCCAAAAGAGTCCTAGAACAACCCAAAATATGAATAAAATCATGCTAGAGCATAGCCAAAATATGCTAGAATGATGAGCCAAAACATCATGCATAGAAAGCTAGTAAGCAAGATTTGTTCTACAAGTACATGAGCCACCCAAGAGACAACCAAAACAGCTTTAGACAGAGTTATGACATGCCAAATGATGGTAAAAAAACCCACTGAAATGGAGTCAACGCATGCTAGCAAGACATGCTACTTTGATGGGCCACAAATGGGATTACACTACACATACTAGATGCATGCACAAGGTGACCAAACTAGCCATGGACAAACTTAAGGCAGGTCCTAAAAGTCACAAAAAAGTGCCTGAACCAAGCCTCAAAAGTAAAGGGATACATGCTCCTTTGATAGGCCAAAAATGCAAGCAAACAAAACCAAAAGAGAGGGGGTCACCCCCCTCTGGTTTTAGGCCTCAAAACCACATGCCTACCACTGAAAATCCACTGGATTTCAGTGGCTAAAAGGCCAAACAAATACTAGCTCAAAGGCGTTATGGCATGGCTCAAAACAAGGCTAAACAAGACATGCAACAGGGTAGGAGACCTCCAGCACCCAAGAGGCCTAAACAAACATGTTAAGTACTAAAAAATAAAGCTTTTTTCAGTTGAAAGTTAATCCATATGAAGCATGCAAATATGGCTAAGAGTGTAATCAAAATAGAGCTTAAAAAAGGAAAAAAGATGGTTACCCTTGAAGCACTGCCAAACCAGCAGATTTCCTGAGCCAAAACCAACTTTTGAGCTCCCACAAGACCCTCCAGCAACTCAGCAACAAGGTAAGAGTGTTTGGATAGGAGGTTGTAGTGCAAAAGTGAAGGAATAACACTCTTTAAGGCACAAAATATAGAGGGAGAGAAGAATATAGAGAGGGAGATGTATGTATATGCCCTAAACCAACTTCAGAACCTGAGACAAGAGAGAGAGCCTTTCCTCTTATAGAAAAACAAGCACCAAGCTTGTTGAAGAAGTTTGAAGCTAGATGCAATCCCTCTATACACGTGTATGGAGGATACAATCTGTACACTCCAGCTGGCACAGCTGGCATCCACAGCACCTGTAGAATATGCAGGAAGGCCGCTGACCAGTTAAAGTGGTCGGCCCGCCACTTTTTCTGGTCGGCCGACCACTTTTCATGAGAAAGTGATCGGCCAACCACTTTTTTTGGTCGGCCAGCTAGTTTTTCTGGTCAGCAGGAAAATTCTGCTTTCCAGGTCCAACTTCAAATGGCCATAACTCCTTCATATGGACTCCTTTTCTGGTCATTCTTGTGTCCAAATTGAAGCACCAGAAGTAATCTTTCCAATGGTGGCATCATTACATCAAAATTTTAACTGTGAAAAACGTTATTCCTGTTTTGGTGAAGCCGCGCAGTTTTGGTCCTACCCGGATTCATGTCGAACTTCTCCCAAATTAGTTTTCTTCTCTCCTTTCCCTTTTCTTCAACTCCAAACCCCTAAACAAAGTGTTTTGAAAGATTTTTCAAAGATTTCATCTCTCTTTCATTAATTTCCACTTTGTCCATGCTCGGTTTACCAAAAAGCGCGACATTTAACAAAATGCGAGTGTCGGAACATCGTAGAAACTTTATTTTCAAAACAATTCGAAAGAGAGGGTTTCAAGGTCTGAAATATTTTGATCAAGATTGTTTTGGTCCAAAAGGGGTATGAAGCTGAGATTTGTCTCTCTTCTTGCCGAAGAAACTGAACTTTTGCCCTGCACACATTTCTCCACCAAGTAAACCATCAGTAGTGCCCAAGTCTTAAGGGCGGTCAAAAATGGGGTGTCTACAGACACTTTCCTTGGTGATTCCCAATGGTCAATTAGCCCCTAAAAAGTAAACACACTAATGAATAAAGAGAAATGAAAAATAAAAGATTGTTCTTTAGTATAAGAACATGTATACATTTGGGGTAGTGAACCTCCAAATAATTTTGGTAGTATAGAATGAGTAAGTATAGAATGTTTCACGCTTTTGGTAGTAAATCCCCTAAGAGATTAAATCAATAAGTATAGAACGTTGTATACTTTTGGTAATGAGCCTCCTATACATTTGGTAATGAACCTTCTAAGCATAAAATGTTTTATGCCTTTGGTAGTGAATCTCCAAAGAGATTAAACCATTAAGCATAAAACGTTTTATACATTTGGTAATGAACCTTCTAAGCATAAAACGTTTTATGCCTTTGGTAGTGAATCTCCAAAGAGATTAAACCATTAAGCATAAAGCGTTTTATACCTTTGGTAATGAACCTCCGAAGAGATTAAACCATTAAGCATGGAAGAGTTCCTTTCTTATACTAATCTTAATTTTTCACAACTTTTTAATCGAAATAAGCAAAGAATGGAGGGAGGTTGCAAAAATGATTATGCGAAGTTGATTAATTAGTTAGTACAAACAAACTTGATATTTAAAACATAAATCGTTGAAATAAATTAAACAGCCTCCTAAATAGCATATAATAATGCTGACATTCAGCTATAGAAAGCGAGCAAAATTAAATAGGATCAAGTTAGTAAACAAGTAGAAGGAAGGGTGGCTAACCCCTCCACTTTTACAACTTCAAATCACATAGTTTAGATGTTGAAAAATAGCCCCAAAAGAATTTGAGAGAAACCTACCACTTTTACTATTCACCGCCGGAGGTACTATTCACCGCTGGAGGTACTATTCATCGTCGAGGTTACTATTCACCACCGGAGGTTACTATTCATCCGATGGGGTAAATTATTTCAAGTAATAAATTACAACAATTTATATACAATATTTAAATTAAAGCAGATATGTGGGTGATACAACCTTCCTGTTGAAACAGTAAAACAGTATAATAATAATAATAATAATAATAATAATAATAATAATAATAATAATAATAATAATAATAATAATAATAAATTACAATAGATATGTGGGCGGTGCAACCTTTCCACTAAAGCGATAAAAAAAACAGTTATGAAAAGAAGTAAATGAAGTATTTAAACAAATTATATCACATTTTTAAATTAAATGAAAATTTGCAAAAACTCACCTTTTGGGGAAATGATGAATTTTCTGAGTCACAAACTTTCTTTTGATTACTCTCAAGTCTGTGGAATGTGTTCTCGATTCTCAGTCCAAAATTTGGAATTACAACTTTGGTAGTTGGTTTTTGAATGGTGTATTGATGAAATGGAAATAAAAATATCAAAGAAAATATTTTATTTTCCCTCTCTTTCCCTCTAAAAAAAAAACGAATTTTCTTTCTTTCTGATTCTTTTTCTCTCAAACTCTCTCGCACCACTTCATTTTCCTCTCTTTGATTTCCTAATCTCCTTCCCTCTTTTCTTTGCTGGGCCTCCCCTCCCTCTCCCGGTTTTCTTTCCTGATTGCCTTATATAGGCAAACCCACCCAAACTAATAATAATATAATATACTACCCACTCAAACAAATAATAATATAATATAATAAATATTATATAATATATAAACACATAGATATATATATATATATATACAAATTCAATCCAGCAGGCAGGGGACGTCGACACTGACCTCTCTTTCTTTTTTTATTATTTCTTTTATAATATATATATATATATATATAATATAATATAATATATTAAATATCTAAAATATATAATTGATATCAAAATACTAGACATATAATATAATAATATAACCTTTTTTTTACTATTTTCTTTTGTATATATAAAATATATAATTTATACCAATTTCTATAAAAACACCAAAAATATGAACAAACACATAAAATTATGCAAAATTACAAAAAATACTAAACTAATGAAATATTTAGTATTTTAAAACAATTTGGCCATAATGGTGAAAGTTGGGATTAAAGTTCAAATTCCATCTCTCTTACTGAGGATTCTGTGAGAAACACATTCAAATTGTCATCATTGGGTAATCAAAAGAAAAGGCCCAAGTCTTAGGGCCAATCAAAATGGGGTGTTTACACTACACCAAGGCGATCAACTGGAGAAACGCCGTTCACCCTATGCTTTGGGACTCAGGCAATTATTCCACTGGAGATCGGTTTACCCACTCTGAAAACAAAGGTATTCGACTTGGGCCGTAACGACATGATGCTAGCTTTGGACCTAACTCTAATTGAAGAACGGCGAGACCGAGCCCTCGCATCTATGGCACGATACCAGCAGCAGTTTGCTAAATCATACAATCAATGTGTGCATCAACGACGTTATATACCCGGAGAACTGGTTTTGAAGAAAGTTCTTCCCGCTACTAAGAATCCCGCCGATGGAAAGCTAGCTCCCAACTGGGACGGCCCCTATCAGATTGAATCAATCGCCGGCACAGGGGCATATCGACTCAAAGACATGTCTGGGAGGAGTTTGCCACGCCTTTGGAATTCCACGCACTTGCGTAAATTCTATCATTAACCCAACTTGTAAGGCACAATACTTGTTTTGAATGCTCACCATGTACAAATTTCACTTTTGCAATACAGTCTCTTATTTCCTCACTGAAATTCAGCTCGTTAAAACAAGTCTTCCTGATTAAGCCTCCAGATTCGAAGCGCCCTTTGTGGATACCCCGATTGGCCAAGATTTAAGTCTTCGAATTTGGAGCCCCATCAGTGCAACACTTTTGGGTCGATTAAGCCTTCGGATTCGAAGTGCCCTTCGTGGATACCACGATTGGCCAAGATTTAAGTCTCCGAATTTGGAACCCCATCAGTGCGACACTTTTGGGCCGAATAAGCCTCCGGATTCAGAGCGCCCTTCGCGGATATCACGATTGGCCAAGATTTAAGTCTCTGAATTCAGAGCCCCATCAGTGCAACACTTTTGGGCCGATTAAGCCTCCGGATTCAGAGCGCCCTTCGTGGATACCAAGATTGGCCAAGATTTAAGTCTCCGAATTCAGAGCCCTATCAGTGCGACACTTTTGGGCCGAATAAGCCTCCGAATTCGGAGCACCCTTCATGGATATCACGATTCGCCAAGATCCAAGTCTCCAAATTCGGAGCCCCATCAGTGCTACACTTTTGGGCCGATTAAGCCTCTGGATTCGGAGCGCCCTTCATGGATACCACAATTGGCCAAGATTTAAGTCTCCGAATTCGGAGCCCCATCAGTGCAACACTTTTGGGCCGAATAAGCCTCTGGATTCGGAGCGCCCTTCATGGATATCATGATTGGCCAAAATTTAAGTCTCCGAATTTGGAACACCATCAGTGCAAGACACTTTTGGGCCGATTAAGTCTCCGAATTCAGAGTGTCCATCTGCGCATGATGCGCTTGGGCCGAATAATAATCCAGATTCGGCGTACTTCTCCTGAATATTACGATTAAAAAGCACACGTTGTTGACAAAAGTAGAAACATGCAAGCATCCAAAATGAAGCTAAGATGAAGTGTTTCATGACATTGATCGATTGGCTCAGAATGTATAAGGTTAAGCTGAAACATGCAAACATTTAAAAAAGGGTGTTTTATTAAATTAACCAATAAATAAATAATTTGCATCCACTCTGTGTTGCAGCGTTTACAGTATGTTCAATTTTATTCGGCATCACCATCATCGTTGCTTTTCTCGATTTCAAAAGTGCCAAAGGGAAAGTGCTGACGTTGGTATAACGGTGACGCCGATTCAATGCTTGTTTCACGGAGAGCCTCTACGGCTTGTAGAGCCTTAATCCACCCGTGTTAGAAACTCCGGTTCTCGCATCGGCATACTTCCTCGACGAGTTTCTTCTTGGTCTTGTCCATCCCGACCTTTCGGCCGTCGTGGGAGCCTTTCTCATAACCCCTGGACCTTGCAGTCTCTACTGCAAACATGTTTGTCGTATCTCGATTGGCAATCACATGACTTATTAGCCGTTGGGTCACCCTTTCCTCCACGACCGGGTTAGATTGGCCGGCAGCATGCGGCTCGGCAGTTTTGGCCTTCTTTAGCTCACGCTCGGCTTTCTTCGCGCGAGCCTCCAATGTTCGAATTCGCTCGTTCGTTCTTCTGCTATATGTCCCACCGCGTGGCACGTAGATGCATACTGATTTCATATGCGGTATACAGCCCTTTCACTGCTCCATGGACACCCTCTCGAAACACTTCGAAATCCTGTCGACCGACCATCGACTGTTGGACTTCTGGTGAAAAAATCTATCGAGCAAACTCGACTGCCACACCTGGGTCGTAAGCAATTGAATTCATTTATGTTATCAGTTTATTTTCCACAAAAATCACAAAACTCAACAGTTACGGTGTCACGTTGGATTCACCTCTCAGTCACGGTTGGGGGGAGCTGCCCCGTTGCTATCTTTCCCTTCTGGGTGAACTACTTCGACGTGGGGACTGACGTTTTCCCGTTCTCTCGACGTCTTACTTCCCGTGCGCAAAGGCTCGCCACTACGATTCATCTCTCTCTATCCAGCTTAGCCAATGTCCTCTCATCTCCTCTACTGTTGAAGAATAGTCTACTTGACATTCGCAATATCTAACCTTCCTCAACAGACTATTTTAAATTGAGTCTGAACACAATAATGGATTTACGAGCACGAAGAATTCACCCCATTTATTCCTAACGGGTGCAGCGTCCCCGAGGGGATTTCATTAATGATCTTCAAAAAGCCCGGTGCCGATCTACGCATGCCTCAGCCACTCCATGAACTAATAGTATTCGGCCTTTCCAGTTCATACATTGACTAGGCCAAGGGCAGCCTTTCCAGTTCATACATTAGTTGGGGCAAGGGCATATTTATTAATCTGATCGGCCAAATATCTAAGCCCGGTGTCGATCTACGCGTGCCTCAGCCACTCCATGAACTAATAGTATTCGGCCTTCCCAGTTCATACATTGATTGGGCCAAGGGCAGCATTTCCAGTTCATACATCGGCTGGGGCAAGGGCAGATTTATTAATCTGATCGGCCAAATATCTAAGCTCAGTGCCGATCTATGCATACCTCAGCCACTCCATGAACTAATAGTATTCGGCCTTTCCAGTTTATACATTGACTGGGGCAAGGGCAGCCTTTCCAGATCATATATTGGCTGGGGCAAGGGCAGATTTATTAATCTGATCGGCCAAATATCTAAGCCCGATGCCGATCTATACGTGCCTCAGCCACTCCATGAACTAATAGTATTCGGTCTTTCCAGCTCATACATTGACTGGGGCAAGGGCAGTCTTTCCAGTTCATACATTGGCTGGGCAATGGCAAATTTATTAATCTGATTGGCCAAATATCTAAGCCTAGTGCCGATCTACGCGTGCCTTAGCCACTCCATGAACTAATAGTATTCGGTCTTTCCAGTTCATACATTGACTGGGGCAAGGGCAGCCTTTCCAGTTCATACATTGGCTGGGGCAAGGGCAGATTTATTAATCTGATCGGCTAAATATCTAAGCCCGGTGCCGATCTACGCGTGCCACAACCACTCCACGAACCAATGGTATTCGGCCTTTATAGTTCATTGGCTGAGGCAAGGGCAGATTTATGAAGCTAATCGGCCATAAGACGAGGCCTTGAGCTGTTTCACTTGTTTGGTTAAATTACTAAATTGCCAAGATAGTTATCTAATCGGCAGGTGGTTGCGGATGTTTAATTCACTCACTTCGTAATCCTACATCCTATTGGATCGATAACTAGCAAGCACAGTAGACAACAGTTATCTTATTTAAAATAGCAAAAAATTAAGCACAAATAATAGCAAAGAACAAAGTAAGTTCTCAAGTAAAGGGGGATTTTCATTAAGTAAATTGAGTACAGACAGTAGCCATTTTACACATGAAACTACCTTAAACTAATAGAAATCTATTAAACAAAAAGCCTACAACCTTGCATGGAAGATGCCTAACAAAAATTAAAAATTTTACCCTAGTCAGTCCTCAAGGTCAGACGCCAGCGGCTCAACGTCCACTTGCTTGAATGGAATCGGCTAGGCCAATGTCACATTTGCGGCAGCAAGGGCTTTGAACCAGCCGTGTTTGAAGCCTCGGTTCTCAAATTCGGGCACTTCATCCGCATAGCTCTCCAAGCCGGCTTCTTGTTCAGCCTGGAATGCTTTGGAAACCTCAGAGTCAGCTTTTTCCTTCGCCTTCTTCGATTCTTCCAAGTCGGCTTCCAACTTGGCAATCACCTCCTTGGCTAGCTGGAGCGTGTCCTCACTCGCTTTCACCCTATCCTCGGTGGCCAGCCTTAACTGGTTGGAGTTCCTTGCGCTCTCGGCCTCAGAATCTGCCCTCGCACGTTCCTCCGCCGCTTTCACGGCTTCGAAATCAGCTTTCTGAGAGGCTTCTACAACCTTGCTCTTTTCTTTTTCAACTTCGATTTTGAGCAAAGCGATCTATTCTATAGCGTCATGTTGACGGCGACCTATTTCGGCTATCCTGCCCACCGTCTGCAAAATAAGGGAATGGAGTGAAATAATATTAAAAATGTATATGTATTCAGGCGGAAGACTGCATAAAAAAGCACGTACCAATAAAGCCGACTGAGCCGCTAACGCGATCAAAAGCAAGTCTGGCTCAGCCCGAAATACGGCTCTTTCAGTCGGCAGGGAGATCAAAGAGGCCATGCTCAAGGCCACAGCCGAGTCTTTTAAAGCCGATGCGCCACAGGAAATCGGCATGTTCCTTATCTTTGGTTGAATAGTAAACGAAACAACCAAATCTGATTCCTCAACGCATGGCCGTTTATTGACCTGCTCTTCTGTAGACTCGGCTTCTTCCTCAGTGAGGCGTTTCTCCCCCTTTGCTCCTGATTCACTTGCTCAACCTGCTCCGACTCGGCCGTTTGGGTTTGAGCCATCTCCCCCTCGACAACAAGCTGTGAGGGCTTGGCATCGGCAGTGGGTAGAATTTCCGATCGAATGGTCTCCGCTCTCCGCCGGGCGGCCATTCTTTCGACGTTTTTCTTCTTGGCAAGTTGTGTGAGTGACAACCCAGCCATGTCCTTAGGGTACGCCCCGGGAAGGTCTTCTAAACCTGTAAAGATGTCGTCGAAGGCAACGCCCCCTCGGCTTGAGGTGGACGGCGGGTTGGATGAATTGAGGCCTTCTTCCTCAAAGGCCAACTTCAAAGCCTCGTCTACTTCGGCTTCAGATGGGTTTGGCGACTCAGCGACCTCAGCTACCTCCGCCTGCTCCGAGTCGGATCTGCCCAAACCAACTTGCCTTAAGTTTTTGAAGTTGGTTAAGATGAGGGCCGTAAGAAACTTCTCACCCCTCAGAATTGGGATGTTTTCTGCCGTCGAAAACGTCGTGTACGTCGGCTCATATTGAAGAAGAATGTGGGCCGCCCTCCCTTATTTCTAAAGGCTCGGACGACCAAAGTATTGGAGCACAACTTTAATTTCCGCAAGAATGGTGTCGTCGGTTGAAACCAAAACTTTCTTCAAGTCGTTTCCTGCACAAGTAAAACCATGAGACCGCAAAGATAAAGCCGAGTAAATATAAGAAAAATAAACGCAAGGGGCTGTGGCCACCTAGTTCGCTTCTCCGTCTAGATATAGGATCTAGGCGGTCCTCACCTTCGTCGAATTCCCAGTTACCTCTGACAATGACCATGATGTCATTGACTCGCTCGCCAGAGCTGGAAAGCATAGTCACTAATTGATGGTCGGTGTCCTTGGCCCTAAGAAAATAGCGCCCATGCCTGCCAGAAGACTTGGCCAAGGCATAACAGTGCCGAATAGCAGGTATGTCGAGATTAATCCTAAGGTGACGGTTTAACCCTATAATTCCCATTATGATTCGGAAAAAGTTTACATTAGGTTGGGGAGGGATTGGACCCCAATGGCGAAGGACAACTCTAAGGAATGGGTGAAGGGGGAAACAGGCTCCACCCTCTGCAATTGATAAGAGAGGGAAGACGATTGTACTATCATCAGCCCTCTCCATATCAAGGGTGTTGTCTGTCACAAGTGACAGACGGACGCCATCGGGGATAGAAAAATGGCGTTGAAAGCCAGAGACTCGATCCGTAGAAAGGAGGTCTTTCAAATGCTTTGCCATTTTCGTCAGTTTATAGAGTACATTAAATTAAAAACAAACTAGGAAAAGGGATTCGAGGTAGAGAGAAAGAGAACTTACGAGAAGCGAAGGAAACAATGAGAGATAAAAGGAGGTTGCAGAGGCGAGTCGGAAGGCACACCAAGAGCTTTAAGTATTCGGAAATGAGTGTGCATTCGAAAAGACAACACAATTTTAAATCACAATAAATGTAAGGAGCATACAAAGGGGCAAGAAGTTGTAATGATGACCAAAAGGCGTGTGAGCTTTGACATTCGCATTGGAATGAGGTTAGCCGCCGAATTTCGGCTCTGACTTTTCGAGTTCGAAACCAAACACACCAGCTAACTGTTGTTAGTGGAGTGTTTGGGGGTCAATTGTGGGGGCCGAGTATCAGGGGATGCAAAAAGGCCGAATACGTGAACTTGGGGAATCGAGATGTATACATTTTGTTTGGCCTCATCTTATACAAACCTAGAAGTATCCTAATCGGCCGTATAACCAGTTGAGCAAGGAGCCAAATGAAGAGCATTTTGCAACTGTAGACGTCCCCGAACGCTCCCGGGAGGAACGAGCTCCCGTTCATGTTCATTTGGGGTCACTACAGCTCAGGACTCTCAAATTTGTCACGGTTCTGAGTCTGAACCAAAGAGTCCAAATCCGACAAATCGTTTTGAGAAAAACAGATTTTTGAAAGAAGTGCCAAACATGGACTGCTTTGCCAGATACAGAGTCGCCACCTAAATATTTTATTTTGGGGAAATTTAGGAAACCCTGACTCGGTGCCAAAGGCCACGTGTCCGTCATCACCAAAGTTGCCTCGGCTCGGGAACTTGGGTACGATTGGGGAAGGTCACTTCTTGAGCACCCCCGCTGGCCCGATCAAAGATCGGCCTCTACTAACCATGATATCAATTTTTGAAAACTTTGTGTGTCCTTATTCTGGTTATTAGCCTAGGTTACTATGTGATGCACACAGCATATAAGTATAGACTGGGTCGCCCGAATTGGAACAAAACATTTCATGTTTGTTTATTTGAAAGATGGTTTGCTACTCGCAAGTAGGCTTAAAATGCAGATTTTGCCACCCACGGGTGGGCTTAAGAAAGGATGGTTTTGCCACTATCTAGTGGGCTTAAAACTCACAGTTGATGATTCATTCCAATTCAAATAACCCAACCTTCACCCACAGGCATTCAGGCAGTTATATCACATAAGCAATTAGCCTCATGGTAAGCATGCTATTCATGGCATTCACTCACACGCATGCAAGGATGCTAAAGCATAAAGCTCACCGGGTACTCCAAGCCAAAAAAGAGACTACATTAGAAATCCATGCATGAATCCTAAGTATACAGAAATGCCTAATGCAACACATGGCATATGGAATGCTACAACTAACATGTATTCAATTTGGAATTGAAAGCACAATGCAGTTAGTATGATGCGCCGAGCCCGGTGCATGCAATACAGATGAATGATGCAAACATGCTGTCATACTGTATGCTAATTGAAATATGCCCTAATTTAACCACCATAAGCAGGCAAATAAAAGGGAAGAAAGACGTGGGGTTGGAAGACATACAACACACACACGCACACTTATTACAGTTGTGCCCTCGCGCTGAGGGTCCGAATAAATATACAGTCCCGAATAAAAGAATATTACAGTCCAAATGTTACAGTCCAAATAATATACAAATTCCTAATTAATTAATCAAATTAACTAAGAAAGCTGTAAAACTGGCGTGCAAGCCAGGGACTGCCTTGCTCCTGATGAATGATGCATGTCTGGGCTGCCTTGCGCGGAAATCCACTGGGATGCCCCGATTAGCCTCTGTTTTCTGATTTTTCTTGGAAAGCGCGCCAAACTCTGAAAGTTTGCTGATTCTTCATTTGCTGCAACAGAGAGCAGGAAAGGGACATAGCAATGTATTTTCACAAATGTATGCATGCCTCGATCCTCGTGCCACCAATCACGCATCTCGATGCATGATGGCAGAGGGGTCGAAATGTGCAACTCAATATAGAATGAATGCACGTGTAAACACAACAAGAACCTAACTCCATCATAGGTAATCCGGAGTGTCGGTGACTGGGGAATTGAGACACGTTTCGTCACTCGGAGTACGAAACGCACCTCGTTTCCCGTGCCCGGGCTAACTCCTATCCCGAACACGATGCAATATGCATGATATGCATGAAATGCAACTAAGATACAACCTAGCATGCACAATGCTATGGAAATGAGATGTCTCGAAATGCGTGCACACGGGCACGCAAACCAAGGAAATGCACAAATGCGATCTAAGATACAACCTAGTATGCACTATGCTGTGAAAATGAGATGCCTCGAAATGCGTGCACACGGGCACGCAAACCGAGGAAATGCATAAGCAATGCAATGACATGGAAATGGCATATGGAATGCAACATGGACTTATATTAACATGAGAGAGCCTCAGCCACACTCACATAAGAGGCCGATGAATGAAAATGAAGTGCCTCGAAATACGTGCACACGGGCACGCAAACCGAGAAAATGGAAAATGCCATGCAATAATGGGCTTACACCTACATGAGAGAGCCTCAGCCATGCTCACATAAGAGGCCGATGGATAAAAATGAAGTGCCTCGAAATGCGTGCACATGGGCACGCAAACCGAGGCATGCAAAAATGCAAACTATGGCATGGAATGGCATATAGAATGCAACATGGACTTATACTAACATGAGAGAGCCTCAGCCATGCTCACATAAGAGGCCGATGAATGAAAATGAAGTGCCTCGAAATGTGTGCACATGGGCACGCAAACCGAGGCAATGGCATACGCAATGCAATGACATGGAAATGATATGCAAACATGCTAATGGGATTTCAACACTGAAAAGTGGGGGAAAACTGCCCCGAAATGAGGCGAAAACACACCCGATGCATGGAATTTCTCCCGAAATGCAAATTAGGCGCACAGAATGAACTACAGCTATACAAAGCATGCATAATTGGTATATAGAATGAAAATACAGAAGCAAGGCAGCCCCAAAATTAGCATTTTACTAGTACAAATCATGGCCAAACAGCAAGCAAAGATAGGGCAACAATGGCATGCAAAAAATGGCCCTAAACATGAGATTGGGAAGCAACTCACAGCTGCTAACTCCAAACAGGTTAGGGCCCTTCAACAACATTGAAGAGGGGCCCAAAATAAGACTATTTACAGAACTGTAAAAACCCTAAAAACAATCATAGACAAGGCTAAGTTCTTATGCAAGAAAAAGGGCCAAAAGGTGGCCAAAGAGGCAAGTGGTATATGCAAAGCCCAAACTGAAAAATTCCCTTCTACAACATTGATGAGGGACCAAAAATAAGCATATTTACAGAACTGTAAAAACCCCAAAACAGTATACAAACATGCTAGAAATGCAATGCAAAATGAGGCTCAAAAGAGGCTATAACATGAGGTATGCAAAATATTCACCAAACAAGCAAAGACCCTTAATAAAACATGTAGAATGGGCCAAAATAAGACTATTTTAAGAACTGTAAAAAGGCCAAAAATAGAAGCATGATAGGCTGCCAAAGCATGCAAGAATGGGGACCAAAAGAGGGATATAACATGAAGTGTATAAAATATACCTCAAACAGTGATAAGCCCTTCTTAAATGTTGAATAGGGGCTCAAAATAAGCCTATTTTCAGTTCTATAAAACGCCCAAAAATGGAAGCATAATGGGTTGCCAAAGCACGCAAGAAAATTGACAAACAAGGGGATATTGAAGCAAGTGCAATATGGGGGCCTCAAACAGGGTTGAGCCCTTAATGAAACAAGAAAATGAGCTAAAAAAAATGACCTTTTCAGTTTTGGTCGGAGCTCAAAATAACAAGCATATATGGCTAATAAATGGTGCAAGAAATGGACCAAAAAGGGGGAAATGCTACTCACCCTTGAAGACCAATGCTTTTGTTGCTTCTTGGACCAACTTTGATGACTCTAAGCTGCTGGAATTCCTCCCCTTGCTGCTGGAATGGAGTGGTGATGGTAGAGCTTGAAGATGATGAAGAAATGGAGCCCAAAACTTGAAGGAAATGGGGTGATATGTATGTATATGCTCCAACCAATTCTTCTAACCTCCTTTCTTGAGTTGGGAGGCCAACAATATAGGCAAGAGAGGTAGAGAAGACTCTAGGAAAAAGTGGAGCAAAAATGAGCCTTCTTTTCCCCCACAAAATATCCCCCGGATATAGATATTTTCTGGGGGAAACAGCTATACAGCTGTAAAGTTCAAGTTGAGAGGAAGCAGGCCGGCCTGACAACTTTGCTGCAGGTGGCCGGCCGGCCACCTCCCCTAGCCGGCCGGCCAAGGGTCAAAAAGGCCAAGTTCAATTAGTGGCCGGCCACCACAAACAGGTGGCCTCCCAGGTCCCCTCATCACAACCCTGTGGTTCGAATTTGGAAACTGCAAAACAGGAGAGAGAACAAGCCATTTTCAAGAGGGGTTCAAAAGGGTCAAATGGAAATAGTGACCGGCCATGAACTTTTAGGGTCCTCCCATGTGTGTACAACACAAATATGTGGTTTGGGGTTGAAGAAAGTGGCCCCAAGGTGTTCAACATTGGCTCGGAAGTGCGAAAAACGGGTGTCGGAGGGCGTAAATGGAATATAACTGGTTGCCAAGATAATTACTGGCCTCCCACCCTCCAGTGACCTTCCTGGTGATGAAACAGAGGCACCTGCCAAAAATGAACGAAAACTGATGCAAAACGAACCCTCGGGGGCCAAAACACGCAGTTCGGGGTCCCGAAAATGAGCTGCTAAGCACCGAAAGTGGCGTTCGGCCACGAAGTGGGTTTCTCAGACCCCAGTGTCCCTTGAAAGGGAGAAAATAAGATGTATGCCAAAAATCAGAGCGAATGGAGATGGTTGAACGGTCCCGAACCGAGGCACACGGCCTACGGTTCCGAAAAACCGGAAACCGGGCTCCGAAATGGGCAAAATGGCCTATGGCCACAAAATGTAGCCCATGGCCACTAAGAGATGGTCTACAGGACCTCTCCCTCCCCTCAAGAAAAGAAACAGAGAAAACCAAGTCTGGTTCGCAAACTGAGGCAAGGCACAGAAGAGGGTTCGGAAGTCCGGAGGCGGGGCTCACGGCCGCGACTCTGAAACTTCTGAACGAGCACATTATGCAATATCACCAAGCGCTCAACTGGTGACGTCTAATTCTTAAGGTCGGTCAAAAATGGGGTGTCTACAGCAACAAAAGGGGCTGAGTAAATAATTACATGATGGATTAAAGGTGGGCCCAACCCTGAGGTCCAAGAAAAGATATAGATAGAAAGACATCAACCAAAGAGAGGTATGTGAGATCTAGTAAACTTAACTTAAGAAAGAAGCAACCAAGAGAGTAGATACTGACTTAACCGTCGGAGTGCTAATTCCGGCACCCCCGACCGGAGTGTTCATTCTTTTCAGGTGACTAGCTGTGGATCACAAGCGCCCTCCAGGAGAAGAGTATTCCCGAACTACATCCCCACAAGAACTAAAATTAACAGGGAAATGTACCGTTGTGCAATGCACACGGTATACAATCTTATTATAAAATTACGTAAATTTTCACGAACTTACATAATTAATCTTATAAAAATGCATAAAGTGAACACAAATTCTCTTTAAAAAAATTTCAAATTACTTAAAGAGCTATGCTACATTCCCTAATGATGTGGCAAACAATACTAATCAATTGTGAGAAAGGGGGAAAAAGTTATAAGGTTTGGCCTTTTTGGTTGTGTTTTCATTTTCTGAAATATACAAAATTTAGATAAAATTACAACTCATTGTAATTAATAAATATTTTCTGGAAGATAAATTATTCTTAGAAATGGCCAAGTTAGGATAGAGTTGGTTAGAACGAATGAACTAGAGCACTTCGAGAATGAGCAGAACAAGTAAACTCAAAGATCCAAACTAATTTTTTGTTCAAATTGAAGATTCGAAAAGCCAAACTGGGTCAACGTACAATTCAACAAATGTAGACGAATCACTCCTAAAAATCTGTGAATGTGAGACATGATCCCACATAAAGCAGAACATACGTGAAGAGTGGTAAGGAGATCTCAACCACCTCCAATGGTCACATTTGAGCATATAAGCACAGTTCACCAACATAGATAGAGGTACACAACAATTTTGACTATTACATTCAAACTTTGTTGCTCAAACTCTTACTAACTTAGGCATCAGAGATTTTTCTGAGTAGCAAAATTAGTTGGGATAAGTTATCTGAAGATTATAATCCCAAAATAACTTTTTTGTTGGAGAAAATTTATGAAGTTTTGAAATAAAAAGTGTTATTCTAGTATAAGTTGTCATACCCCTTCTCTTAAAGACAAAATAATCTCGTATATGTGGATAGAAGTCCCTTTTAGCTATTATTTGTAACATTTAATCACCATACTAAGGAAAGGAAAATGAAATTTATGTCTCTCTTCTATAAAGGGAAGTAAAGTGCATGGCACTGAAGTAAAGAAACGTCAATAAACACAAGGGATTATTTAATCCAATCTCCGCTCTTATCCACAAATCAATCGAAACCTGAATGACTACGCATTCCTAATTTAGGTTCTCATATCTTGAATTGTATTTTACTTTTTTTTTTTTGTTGTTGGTATCAATCACTAAGAGAGTATTTACATTTATACAAATATAAAGACAGTTATGTGGACAATCAACTATTTAACAAAGTCAAACAATATAATTTCACAAATCAAACACCAAGAAGTCCCACTTACAAAAGTATTTGGGCCCTAATCAAATCAGCTGTTCTTCAAGCCTACAAGGTGCGCACCTGGTTTTGCCTCTACACAGTGACTCGAATTTAACAGAGAGTTTACAATTGAGGGTCATGGCTTGCTTTGTGTTGCGATTGTAGAATCTAAATCTGGAGCCGACGATGCACTGGGCGGAGGGGAAGTGATCGGAGAGGGACTGGGGTAGATGAGGAGCTGTACGGATGAGACCAAAGATTGGGTCTGTGGGGAGGAGAAGGAGGGGTAATACAACGACGATCATCATGATCGCTACTCCGATTATGTAGCGAAGAGGGCTCGGTGGTTCAACATCTATCACCATCCTGAACTGAAAACACACACCCAATCACAAACATGTATGTAATTTAACCCTAGACTCCTCCTATTGATCAAACAAGATCTACATCCAAATTCACAGAGAGAGAGAGAGAGAGAGAGAGAGAGAGAGAGAGAGAGAGAGTTACAGGCATCATTGGTGTTATAGCAAGAAATAGAGATGATGGAATTCTAGTGCTAATGTAGCGATGGTTGGAAGACGACCATCTGATTCCCAAATTCAGGTTTGGAAGGGTAAATTGGTCTATTAAAAATTAATGGGACTGAAAGGAGAAAATATTTATCTAAGACTTAATGGATTATAAGTTCACAAAATCGGACTTGTATGTAAATGCCCCTTAATTTTACTATTATTATATTCTTTTGCTAATCGTTACTTTCTATGTAGTTATAATATGCCTGAAAAAATAATTATACATCAATTTGACAAATTCTATTACTTTAACTTACTATGTTCTTCTTATCAAAGAACTAAACTAAGTATTAGAAAATATTCTTGTATTTATCTTTACAATTATATTATATTATGGCCTCGTTTGTTTTGGGAGATGGAGAAGGCATTGGGATTGAGATGAAAGTGAGATCCACTAATGTTGTGTTTGCTTTGGGAGATGGAAATGGAATTAAGATGGGTCTCCGGATTAGGATGAACCGTGGAGAGGAGATTGAGATGGAGGTGGAAGAGTTGGTATTAGAAGTTAGTCCTCTTGCTTAGTATTATTATTATTTTTTTGGAACATTAATGTTTAATGTTTTTATTTTTTTGTTAAATAAAAATCATAGTTTTGTTTGTTTTAATATTTTATATTTCTTTTACAGAGTAATAATTTAACAATTCTCACACTAACAATTATCATCAAAGCAAACACAATTTTACTTAATCCCCTCACTATCAATCTCCTCATTATCAACTCCCTCCATTCTACCTCTGAAAAAGGGCCCTATAATGCTATGTAATAAATACTACAATACTAATTTTGTAAAAGAAGTAATATGTGACTTAGAGTATCTGATACTTCAAAATTAAGTATCCGATACTCCAAATTTAATGAAAAATTAATTAAGAAGTATTCGATACTTTTAACAAGTATCTGATACGTATCCGTGAGTATCCAAAGATTATCGATATCTGATATGGATACGATACAAAGATATCTCCCTTTTTGAAGTATCTGTGCTTTATAGTGAGAAAAAAGTGAAATGATTATAAATTAAATATGACATTTTGTTTTATTAATTATTTTAATCTATTTTACCATTATTAGCTATTTTAATCAAATAACCTCTAGCCAAAGAAGGCTTATATATATGTTGTGAGAGTACTTGTACTATATTTGATTATGATATAATATAATATGTGATAAAAGGAGAAGAATTATTTTTTCACCAATGATGTGACTAATCCCATGGCCATGGGATTAGGAATACCTATTAGGGTTGTTATTCGTAATCTCCCACTGGTGGAGTAGCAATATCATGACATTATCAAGCCTATCCATTTTAGCCAATCAAACACAGTGTAGGAACAAGAAAAAATAAATAAAAATTGAGGGGGAGGGGGGGATTACCTATCGGTGTTAATTTGAGAAAATTATTACATATGTATGGAAAATTTTATAATTTTAATTATTGATATTGATAAAGTTTACCATTAATTTATAATTATTTTTCAAATTCTACACTAATATGAATTTTTTCACAAAAAATAAAATAAAATGAAACCTATTTGGACTCTGCGTTTTATCAATCTCAATCCTCTCCTACTCTACCAAACAAACGAGGCTATAAAGTTCATCATTTCTCTTCATATCCTGCCTAAAATTTGTTCTTCATCAAACACTGTAATACCATTACTCATCCATCCGAGCAAGATCTACAAGGCTAGCTAGCTATCTTCATGGACCTCCACAATGGCCACTTAGGAGCAAGAGAGTTGTTTCAAGCTCAATCCCACATATACAAACATGCATTCAGTTTTGCAAACTCCATGTCACTCAGTTGTGCAGTTCAGCTAGGCATACCAGACATAATTCACAACCACAAAAAGCCCATCTCTCTCCCTGACCTAGTTTCATCACTCCAATTGCCTCCTGTAGACACCCTATTTTTGAACGTCCTCAAGACTTGGACGTCATCATTTGAACACTCGATGATCATCCATGTTTGTGTATGTTTTGAGTTCTCAGAGGTCTCGGTTGCACGTCTTGCCTCAAGATCTCTCAACTTGTTTGTTTTTGTGCTTGGTTGTGGACCAAACACTTATGTTTTTGGCTTCTGAGGAAAGACGGTGGCATGTTTGCCATCCGCTCAACCCACCAGCCAAGGCTTGAGGCCATCAGCCACGATTCCTTTCCACCGGCCAAATGTATTGGCCGATCGGTACTTTACTTGGTCGGCCGGCCCTTGTGTTGGTCGATCGGCCATTTTTGTTGGCCAAACCCTGTTCATCTGCTTTATGTAGATATTTTATGCCAGCTGGATTAGCTGGCATGCACATTTGCTCTCTTCCATACACGTGTATGGAAGGATTTGCCTCTTGGTTTAGCTTGCTTTGAAAGCTTTGTTATTGAACTTCTATAAAGAGGGAGGTCCTCCTCCTTCCTGAGGGGTTCAGAAATTTGTCTTAGAAAAGATAGATATAGTATTATTTCTATACTTCCTTGTTTAGTCTTGTTTTGTACTCAAAAGTGTAGTATTGTCTTACTATTGTACACAAACACACACTAGAACACCATCCTCTTGGAGCTGAGGTCCCTTGAGGTTGATTTTAGTGTTCTTGGGTTGGTTTGAACTCAGAAAACCTCCTGGAGCTTTGTTCTTGAAGATGTTCTACAAGGGTGAGTTCCTTACTTTAGATACCCCTTTCTTGCTTAAGCTTTTAGCCTATCTTGCTTATTTTTTTAAGCTTAGTTTATAACTGATAAAAGTTCTGATTTTTAGTGCTTAAGACCTTTGTTTAAGGTCATTTAGGTGTTTGGGGTTGTTTCCCCCCCTCTTAGGCCTTGCTTGGCCTTATTCTTGTGCTTTATTTTTAAGCTTTGAGATCACCTTGTTTAGGCCTTCTCACCACTAAAATTCAGAGGGATTTCAGTGGTGGGGATGGTGTTTTAAGGTCTCAAATAGGAGAGGGCCATCCCCTCTCCTTGTTGTCTTGAATGCTTGCATAAATGGCTTGTGTTTGTGGCTTGTATGCTTAGCTTGTTTTAGCTTTATTTCAGTGTGTATTAGGCTTTGTTTTTCCCTAATACATCTATGTTTCTAGTTGGTTTAGACATACCGTGCATGTTTCATGTACTTGTCTTGTAATCCCATGATTTGCCTTAACATGCATCATGCTTTAAGCCATGTTTCTAGCATGATTTTGGCTTGACTCCATGAAGCTTTTACTCTTGTTGTAACATTCTTAAGCTCTGATTTGAGTTGTTTTCACAATATATGCCATGCTTTGTACAGCCACCATGTAATCTAGCTTGCAGGCTTTGAGTATTGAATCCTTTGACATGCTTTACTTGGGCCATCTTAGTGGTTTGGCATCACTTGTTATGTTATTTCAGTCCATATAGTATGCTCAAATAGTTACATTTATCACCTATTCCATGCTTTGGATAGTTTGTGTGTTATGCCTCATGAGTGTGTCATTGTGTATGCCACCATGCCTAGGCATTTGGGATGCCATCTAAATGGGTTTTTGGGTCCGTTAGCATGTCATGTCTCTAATTTTAGTCACTTGAATCTTGCCATGTTTGGTTGTCCTAGGTGTAGTGTAACACCTCTTTGGTAGCCTTGTATGTCTCATGTTGTTGCCCCTTGTTGTAGCTTGTTTTGGCTTTGGTCATTGCATGTTTTAGGCTCACTTTGGTATGCCTTAGGACTGTTTTAGGTTATGCTTGCCATATGCTCTTTGTCTTGTGTAGTTTTGGTTCAAGTCCCTTCACTAATCTTAGGCTTTAAGCCTTGTGCATGCTATGATCATGATTTGTCTATGTGATTTGGCATCAGTCCTAGCATTATTTCAGAGCATGTAATGTTGTCACATTTGCATGCTTTTCATTCCTTTTAAGTGTTCTTGAAAGTTGCCTTTTATGCCTTAGTCTTTAGGCCAATTGGCATGTATGTTTGTATGTGCATTTGTCCTCATTTCCATTGCACTTTGGCCACCGATTTGGACCTATTTGAGAGCTGTCCATATCGGTTTAAGTCCATCCTTTGCATGTTGTTGCATGCTTGCCTTGCATGTTGTTACATACTTGGCCTATTAATATGTTGTTGCATGTTTAAGTGATATTGCATTTGGCATGCATCTCTTGTTAAGTTGCTTAACATGTTGTTACATGTTTGCCTCATGTGTTATTACATGCTTAAATGTTGTCACATGCCTTGTATGTTTACATGCTCGTTTAGGTCGCATTGCATTTGGCATGATTGTTACCATTAGCCTTGTATGGCATTGTCATTAACATGCCCATGTGGCATTAGTTTTTCTTGCATGTTTGCATCCCTTGCCTCTTGATCAACCATGATAGAGGTGGGGGACTTTTATGTGTTTTTATATATATTTCATTTGACATTAAATGCATACTTGACTCCTTTGGCCACCATGCATTGAAATGCGTGATTAGTGGCCCAAGGGCTGAGAGCCACACTCCCTTGAGTTCACAGCATGATAGGGAGGGTGGTCGTGCGTACATTGTCTTGTAACTACCTTGCCAAGCACTGTCTGTCCTCTGCTGTAGCAAAAACAGGATTCTGCAGGAAGGCATGGTCGGTCGGCCATCTTAAGTGCCGGCCGGCTATTCATCGTTGGCCGATGGCTTCACACATGGTCGAGGACCAGTTCCACCTGGCCAATGGCCTCATCTCTTGGTCAATGAACTCTCAGCATGTTCCCAAGGTAGTTCAGAAGTGTCACAGAAGTTGGCACAGTTTCCAGAGGTGTAGAGCACTGCAGACAGAGGCAATATGTAGCATGGTGATGGATTTCCAAGCAAAGCCGTCCGAGCATGCATTTATGCCTCTTCCCGAGGCTGCTTTACTGCTTTTATAGCTTAATTAATTTGTTTAATTAGTTAAGTATTGTGTAATAATTAATTAGCTAGGGTAGTTGATTAATTAGTTGGTTTGTATTATTTATTCGGACCCTCTATCGAGAGGGCGAATTTTGTAATAAGTGTGAGTGAGTGTGTGAATGTCTTCTCACCCCATGCCTTTCTCCCTTTTACTTACCTGCTTTTGATGGTTAGTTTAAGGTCATTTTCAATTAGCATCCTTATGCTATGCATGTTTGCATCATTCATCTGTCTTGCATGCACCAGGCTCGGCGCATCATGCTAACTACATCGTATTTCAATTCCAACTTGAATACATGTACTAAATCGCATCTCACATGCCATCTTAGATTAGCCGAGCCTATTCTAGCTGCATTTTGCATGCGTTGCATTAGCCATCTTAACATGAATTAGGATCATGCATTGATTACTAACTAGTTCTTTGTTTTGGCTTGGAGTACACTGTGAGTGTTTATGTTTTAGCATCTTGCATGTATGTGAATGTTAACATGGAAGCATGCTTGCCATGAGGCTAATTGCTTATGTGATATAACTATCTGAATGCCTGTGTGTGAAGGTTGGATTGCTTGAATTGGAATAATTCATCGAAATCCGTGTTTTAGCCTACTTGTGAGTAGCAAAATTCAAAACCATTTCCAAACAAGCGGATATGTGATACTTTGTTCCAAGTTAGGCGATCTGGTCTATACTTGTTTTGCTGTGCGCATCACGTAGTAAAGATTAGCCAATTAACCGGAATAAGAACGCATGTGTTTTCAAAAACTCGATATCATGCTTAGTACAGGTCGACCTTTGATCGAGCGAGCGGGGGTGCTCATAGATGACCTTCCCCAATCGTACCCAAGTTCTCGAGCCGAGGCAACTTTGGTGATGATGGACACGTGGCCTTCGGCACGAGTCAGGGTTTCCTAAATTTCCCCAAAATAAAATATTTAGGTGGCGACTCTGTATCTGGCAAAGCAGTCCATGTTTGGCACTTCTTTCTTAAAAATCAGTTTTCCAAAACGATTTGCCGGATTTGGACTCTTTGGTGATTTATCAATCTCACATCGCACATTGTGAGATCAGATTAAGAACCGTGACATTTTGAGTCCGAACAGTAGCATGAGGCCCCCCGGGGCGCGTCTACAGTTTCTGGTGACTATGCTGGGGATTTAGAGAACTTGACTCGAACTTATGATATCTTGTTTTGATTACACTTATGTGTTTCTTTGCATTGCATTTGCATTGGTGCGCCTAGGACACCGTGTTTCCCATCTACTATTCCAGAACAATTTACCGGAGGCTGCGTGCCATAAGGCTGACCAGTTACGGGCTCTGCCACAATGGGAACACAAACCCCAGTTTTTACCGAGGCACCCTTTTTGACCATTCGACCTAGTGCATATCGGAATCTATAGTGACCATTCCAAACTAGGACAGGTTGCTTACTTGATTATAGGTTGTTAACCACTGTGTGCATAGTGAAACCCTAGTTCTTGACGAAACTAGGACAGGGAAACCCTACCCCTCCATAGGGGTGTTTTGGCTCTCACTTGCTTCTTATATGCTTTTAGAGTGTACCTCTGCAGGAATGCACGTATTAGTTCGCAAGTTTGGGTATCGGGACTGCGGGCATCAGTATTTTGAGAATCAGTTATATCTGTGGGTATCAGATTCGATTTCGGGATAGTCATTTGGGGAGCAGTGATCAGTGGTCGAATACAGTTATTCAGCTATACTTATGTCTGTTCGAGTGAAATTGGGCTGAGATGCTGCCCGTTTTCTCTTTCAGAAAGGGGTTCAGAGATTTGGTTCAGAGCAACCAGTATTCTCCTTCACTTAGGCAAGGCAAAAAAGGGGCAGTTAAGGCTCACCGGTTCATCAGATCCATCAGCCACCAGTCACGTCCCCTCTGTTCAGTTAAGTAGACCTACAATGACATAGAATTCGGAGGAAATTGTGGTTATGGCAGCGGCACTAAACCAATGAATCACAATACAGGGCGAGACCGACGTTGAAATGCCGCACCCACCCAGGTCGCCTGCTGCGCACCCGATTTGGGAACCCCATGTGTTTCAAGCTCGTGAGCCAACCACATTTGAGTTAATGGGAATGATTGGCGACCTCCAGAGATTTGTGGCTGATCTGGCCTATGGAATGTCGGCTCCGCCACCAACCATATCGTATGCTGGGAACTTCATATTGCAGGAGCCCCCGCTACTGGGGCAAATTGTGATTGAGCTCAGCCAACTTGAAGTTGTCTCAAGCTCCGACAATGACATGTCAACGACAACGGGGTTTCACACTGAAATAGTAACCCAAACCTTCTTCCAAGCTGAGACGAGTAATAAGGACAAGGCGAAGGCGGACACTGATCCCTATGAACAACTCCAGCAAGCTATTATGGCCATGAAAGCTGGGGGTTAAATAAGCAACAAGTACTCGCAGTTGTGGCTATGACTGTGGATGACATTTTCCCTGCTCAGACCGAGAGCAGTTCAAGCCAAAGGGAAAGTCGAGATAGGGACCACTGTGCCAGAACAGTTCCTTCCAATCCTAACCCTACACCTGAAAAAGATCAGAGAGCCAAGGCAGCACCTGCCGATTCTTTTGCTAGTGCGTCCAGCAAAGGTCCACAGACTTCGAAGTATCTGCCCCGAGGTCACAGGGTCTTTCATGCCCTATACATGCCTTTGTCCAAGGCTCTTTGAATCCTTACTAAAAAAGGTCATCTCAAACCTCTTGAGCCTCGGCCTCTCCCGAGTAATCTCCCTCTCTCACATGATGCTACCCAGTACTGTGCGTAGCATCAACAGACTGGTCACACCACCGACAACTACTTCCGACTTCGCCACGAAGTACAAGATCTGATTGACAACGAGGTTATCCTCCCACCAAGCTCAGCAAAGGCTATCGTCATTGGGTCGGTGAACCTTGAGGATAATGAAATGTGATCAGGGGATGAACCACCTGCGAGCGGTGCCCATTTTACTTTAGATATGGCGTGTGGCACACACTATTTTGAGCATTTGCGAATGCTAGATTTTGTAGTTTCTGACTTGGGTGTTGAGTCAGTTTTGTGGTTTTGTTTTGAGTCTGTCTCTTTGTTTTTAGTCAGTCTTTTTTATTAAGGATCTGTCTTGTTGTATTGAGTCAGTCCTGTTGTATAGAAGTCGGGTGATTTCGGGGGTGTTACCCCGGATATCACTTGCTTGTTTTGTGTTTGTCTTTTCGCTGTCTTTTGAGTCTGTTTTTGCCATGGAGCTAGTTGTGCCAACAGATTTGAATGAAACATCAGTAATTTTCACATTCTTGTGTTTGCTTCTTCCTTGCGCCAGTTGTGCCAGAAGTTTGAATGAAACGACAGTGCTTTTCACCTACTTCTTCTGTGCCTCGAAATCATTGCATTGACCTAAGTTTTTTTAAAAAAAACTTTTTTTTAACAAAAACGAAGAGGGAAGAATTCCTCAGGTTTTGCAAAATTTGATCAAACTGAGAGAAAGAGAGGCATGCTAAGCCCTTAATGAATGAGATCATGTTTGTTAACGTGAGTCCTGAGAAGGATCCTGGCTTGATCCAGATTGGTTCTACACTGTCTGTAGCGCGAGCGATTTGTCGCTTTCTTAAAGAATTTCAAAAAAAAAATGTTTTGCACGGTCCTACGAAGACCTGTGTGGAATCGCTCTTGAGATTGTGTAGCTTAGGATCACTCTCAGCCTCGAGACTCGACCCCTTTGCTTTCAAACCTTGAACTTGAATTCAGAATGTTCAACGGTCAACCACAATGTGAGGCCTGTGTGGCCAGATTCGAAGCAACCCTCGAACAAGAGGCAAGAAAGCCAGATCAAGAAGGTCAGACGCCGTCAGAAGAAACCTTGCAAAGCTAGATCAGAAGCACCCCTCAAATTAGGGCAAAAGAACTACAGATATGCTCGAAGAGTAAAAAATCGGGACATTCCTCAAGATAACGGAGATCGGCAAGAATGCCAAATCCCCGAAGGGAGGAAAAAAGAAAGTTTTTGCTGTAGAACGACTAAGTTCCTATCCACAACACTAGGGGCAAATTCAGTCCCCATTGGATGGACTTCTGCATCATCAGCGAACAACAATCGCTCTCCTAGATTCAGAGGACTTCGAGATCTCAAAACCATTTGACATGGACAAAGCTACACTTTTACCCTTGAGAGGCTCACTGGGCCGAAAACCCGGAAGGGCAACCCAGGCAAAAGTTAGAGCAAGAAAAAGAAGAAAAGAAAAAAAGATGCAAAAAAAAAAGAAGAACTGAAAATTCTGCAAAAAAAGAAAAGAAGAAGAAAAAAACAGAAAAGAATTGAAAAGAAAAGAAAAACAAAGCTCGCAAGGTTGAAAACTCGGAAGGGCGGCCTTGGCAAAGCTAGAGCGTAAAAGGAGAGATTAATACTCGAGCGTATCTTAAACCCGAACTACGTAAGGCTTGATTCCCATGTTTGGGATACGTAGGCAACTTCATTCTGAAGTCCAGCCATAAACACTTCCAAATCGATTGTGTCCATGTAATGGCTCTGATTATCTTTGTCTTCTCTGTATCCGAGAGTTCGGTTGTGATTGCCACCTTGAGAACTGGTTACAGTGTGTTGCGGTACCTTTCAAACAAGGGGCAACTTTCCGTTTCCATTCAGTGTGCTACGGTACTATTCAAACAAGGGACAACTTTCTGTTGTCGTTCAGTGTGCTGCGGTGCTATTCAAACAAGGGGCAACCTTCCATTGCCATGCAGTGCCGTTCAGACAAGGGGCAATTTTCCATTGCTTCCGATTCTAGGTTGTGCACCTCAAGAGTAGGTTCCGTGCTCGTTGAGCAGTGGCCGTTTGCAAAAACAGTTTTTGAGAATTTTTACTGAGGTTGATTAATTTTCTCGAAAATTGCTCAATTTTTTCAAAACTAGACCATTTCTTAGACCCAAAACAGGAAAATTTTCAGTACTCATAACCTAACTTGCATGATTTTGAATCAGAAAAGTTGAACAAGCGTGTTAATCTAACTCTCATTTTGGTTAAAATTGTTTTAGCAAAAAAAACAAAAAATGGTCAAAATGATGAACTAGGGGCACAGTTTAGTTATGTTTTCAGTCTTTTCCCCTTTATCAACGCACTTGCCAGAAAGGGCATCATACCTATCGGAAAAGGGCACAACTGAAGCTAACAACAAAAGGGCAGAAAGCTCTCACATCCTCCAAGCAGCGAGGTTTTAAGCCAAGTGTGAAGCACGGATGGAATGGATCAGGATATTCCACTCTCTCATCTAAACAGGTCGGATCACATCCATACTGGCCAAGGGCGTCGTCAACCGCTGTCAGTTGCGGATCTGCTGCACATCCAGCCGCGTCACAACCCTTCTATGGAAAAGTTCACTATCGTGAGTGGAAGAAAAAGAATCTAGCCGAATGCTAGGGGCGAGAGCCCACAAATTCTTGTTTGTCCATCAACCACCCAGGGGAGGGATAAAAAACGAGAGATTGAAGAATAGAGAGATGTGCGCTGAGAGAAAAAGTGAGAAAAGGGCTTTTTCAGAAAACAAGAGATTAAGTGTCAGACTGATGTGAGAATCACAAATGAGAAAGGGTGGGAACCCATACCTGAAGGAACTGGCTCCTCGTGCACTGAGAGGTCTCTCGCCTTTGTAATACGTCTGAGTGTCGTGTTTGTTGTTTTGTTTATTTCGATTCTTGTTTTGAGTCTTTTCGAGTGTTACTCAATATGTTTAGGTTGTTTACCTTTTGTTTTTCTTTATTGAGTCGTTTTGACTGTGGTCAGTTGTAGACTCAATACTCGGTTGAGAACCCTTTTCTCATTTTAATTTCAAAAATGAATCATGTTGTGCTCAGAGTGCTGTTCCATTCTCCACATTTGTACAAAACAAGATTTGTTCTTCTGTAAAACCGCAGGGTTTAACCCAGGTCATGTCAGAACAGTAAAACTAGGACCTATTTGAAGCTATATGGGTTCCGGGCTGCGAAGCAAAAGAAAAGAGGGAAAATTCGGAGCATCTGAGTATGTTGCAACTTCTGTATATCCCATATATTCATAATAAGCCATGTACAAAATAAAAAGTGCACTGTGTTATAGGCTGTTTGTCTAGAATGAGCAGTGTTTAGAGTGGGCTGTGTGTTCAGAATGAGCAGTGTTCAGAATGGGCCGTGTGTTCAGAATGAGCAGTGTTCAGAGTAGGCTGTGTGTTCAGAATGGGTCGTGTGTACAGAATAACCTGTGGGTTCAGAATGGGTCGTGTGTACAGAATAAACTGTGTGTTCAGAATGGGTCTTGTGTACAAAATAAACTGTGCGTTCAGAATAAGTAGTGTGCTGTATGAGCTGTGTGTTCAGAGAAACAGAATACTGTGTTGATTATTTCAAAGCCTGAATGGCAATCAGAAGTGCCCTTCCTGAGGATCGTTCCATGCCAGGGGCATCTTGGCTGTGCCTGCGATGAGTTCCTAGGAGATCAATCGCGATGGTGGAAACTAGAGTTCGAATAGTTCTTGCCTAGAATGCAAAGGTTTGGAATTTCCGAGACTAAAGTCTGGTTTGAATACCCAGGGGTGTATCCCCAGCTTGAAATCTGTATGGAAGCCCCGTAGATTGAGGTATCAAAGCATGTATGCACCTCAATTCGGGATACTGATCTAATCTAGTTTGTCACCTCGTTGAAGAATAGGGAAAGTTCTGAATATGATCAAGAAGAAGAGCGACATCTGTGGTTTCCCCAGCAGATGTTGCTCCTTGCCAGCAATTCAGAACCTTTGAGCTGTGAGTTGAGGGTTGGTGTTCGGGGAAACAAGGAGGATCCCCATCAGAATAGAGCAGTTTATCGCCACTCACCCAGTGAGGTGCTTGCTAAAGCGTCGCTACGTTTGTTTATCGCATTCCTTGAATGTCATGCATTGTATTGCATCCTACCTATCAATTTCCTTTTCATTCATGCACAGTATTGTATGTATTGTTCATCCGGAGAAATTCCAGTTCAGTTTTATTGATACATTTCCTCTCCCGTGTGTGCTACGCTGAGAGATGCTTTCTTTTCGTCTCTCGCATGTGCTATGCTGGGAGGTTCTCCCTTTCCCCTTGTTCTATGACCAGTCTATGTGTGAAATATGCTAGGAACTTGTGATTGGCACCGCTTCTAATGCCTTTCGGATGTTGACTTTGCGAAGTCACGCCTATTTGCTTATCGAGTTATTGTACATTTGTTTATCGAGTTGTATTTCGTCCTCTTTAAGTCTTTGTCTTGCTTATCGAGTTGTAGTTACACTTCGTTAGCTTTTCAAGTTCTTTGATTTGCTTATCGTGTTGTTTTTGTCGATAATCGGTTCACTACTCAATTATTACGGTGCAAGTGCTTAATTTTCAAACAAAAGTTCAAATCTCATTTACATTGTTGTGTAATGCGATGCGATGCATGAAATGTACAAATGTAACACTTTTTGAGCAAAACAGTTGTTTCATTTCATCATGTCTTTTGCAAAAAGTACATAGTGTTGAGAAAGTAAAACCTGCCAGAGGCAGTACAATGTGCTCAAACTACCAGTAAAAAGAAAAATAAAGCAAAACAAAAAGAGGAGAAAAGCAATAGAAGAAAAGCAGCAAGGTGTCTGGATCAGCATCAGTCATCTCGAGCACGGGAGTCCGTCCTGGTCCTCTTCCTAGACGAGGGTCCAGGATCACCACTGCCAGCTCCGTAGTTTGAATCTAAGCCGTCTCCGGCCTCGCCCTAGGACAACGCCACCTCCTCGTCAGAATCATCGGGGGAAGGCTTTCGTGAACTGCTCTCAGCGCGGGTGCGCCTATGTCTACCTCGACTGTGGATGGTCATCCTCTGCCTGGCTCTCCCTCCTCTTCGAGCAGGAACAGAAGTTCCAGCTGGAGCACTTCCCGCGGCCGGAATCTGAAAGGGGGCCTAAAAAGGACCAAGGGCAAATGCATCAGTTATGCTATGCAAAGCAGGGTATGAATGCCGAATACAGTGTATGATTGCAGTGTGTGAATGCTGTGAGCAATATATCGATACAGAATACAGTGTATGAGTACAGTATTTGAATGCCGTGAGCAACGCTATGAACAATATGTGGGTTACAGTGTATCAGTGCCGTGAGTGCTGTGAATCAAGTGTCATGTTGATAGTGTGATGCATCAGATTATGTATGAAGCTGATCGTGCAGAGTTTGAGACTGCAGTTGAGAGAACTTACCGGGGTATTGTAGATGGTCAATAAGTCGATGCACCGCTGCGGCTGTAAACTCCAAGGACTGGCGAGTGTACTCGACGGAAGCCTACAAAAGGGTTGAAGTCATTAGTATTCTGTGGGATATCAAATGAATTGAAATGACTGTACAGAATGCAAAGTGTGGTAATACATACCGGGGTCGAGCCATAGACTCCGACAAGCTCATAATCAGCCAGAGGAGGAGCAAAGGGAATCTGATAAGTCTCCCCACCCTGTCCTCGGCATGTGATCATCGTGGGCAGCTCTGGCCATCTAGCTCCCTGCCCTCTCCGAGACCCACTCCTGCCTCGGGCCTGAGGTGCCCGCGATGCTCCTGCTCTGGCCGCTGGCGTTGCTGGTCTCTCTCTCTCAACTCGGCCGGCACCGGTCAGAGGCCACATAATATAGGTCTGGACGTACTCCGAATAGCCGCCCTCGTCTACAAAGCGCTCATGGCTCCAGCCAATAGTGTAACTCATCATCTCCGCTAAGGAATACCTTTCGGTATACCTCGCATGGGTAGGAGGAGGCGCTGGAACTGGCTGCTCTGGCATGCCCAGGGTCTGCCGCAAGAAGCGCTTCCCGAAGTACCAAACATGGCAGACTGGGCCCTCCAGTAGAATCCTGAATCGAGTAGTCTCCTGAGCGCCCGCATATCGATCCCTCACCGCATCGGGCAACACTGCCCACGGCTGCCAGGTGATCTGCAAATGGAAGGATATGCAGTTTGTTTTTTGTTATTGAAAGTACATTATAAGGAGAAGCTTAAATGAACTGTAAAGTTTAACATACCTCAGCTGCGGTAATGGTTTCAAAGTAGCGGCAGAAAAACATGAAGGACTCCCGCGGTCTCCGCTCTTATCTCACGTCAAAGGGATGGGAAAATGGGACCATGGGGGGCATCTCCTCGTCTGGTACTGGGGCAAGCCTAGGGAAGTAGGCATACACCCACAGCTGCAGAGTGTAACAGAGTAGACATGAGTAGGCTTATCAGATAAAACAGTATACAGAATGAAGCAGAAGTCAGGGGACAAGGTGCAGTGTATTGTGAAATGTGTGCAGTGTGTTATGCAGCGTGTGCATTATACAGCCAGCGTAAAGCAAGTCGCGTGCGCGCAGTGTGTATGGTGTATAGATAATGAAAAGAATAATTGAAAAGGCAGAAGGGGAATGTGTACCTCCCAGGCTCGCCAATAGCCTCCAAGCAACTGCCCACTGCGGCGGGACGATGAGCTCATATAACCGTAGAGAGTGGCCAAGCCGGCGCCACCCCAGTCATAAAGGCGGATCTGCGTCACGTCTACAAGCGCACTCAATAGATAGAGGGTGACGGTGTTTTCCCAGTCGGCAAAAAGCGTGGTCCCTAGCAGAAACATGATAAAACTGCAGGCGTACTGCTCCTCCTCTTCCCGGGTAGTAGGCGTCTGGATCCGGAAGTGGTCCTCGAACCATGAGTACCTCACGAATCCTGCTCGGGCAAGAGGTGGTTGAGTGCTGAGCAAATATAGCTGAGCGGCGTCCCACTCGTCCATGTCTGTATCAAAGGGGATCGGATCACCCCCTACTCTGATGTCTGTGAGCATGGAGAAGTCAAAGGGAGTCATCGTCATCTCCCCGGTGGCAGAAAGGTGGAGGGAGTCGGTGGTGTCCCACCACCTCTCCACCAGAGCAGCAAGAAGAGGTCTACTCGTAGTGAGGCGCGAGAGTCCCATACAGAAGGTCCCAAAGCCAGACCGATCGACAATCTGGCGGACTGCGTCAGGCAGCTCCATATACCATCCTCGGGCCATGATGTTCCCATACCCTCAGAAGGCATAGGAATCTCCTTGTGATCAAAAAAAAAAAAAAAAAAACAACAAACAGTTGTGAAGCAATGTTAGAAATACAATGTTTGGAAACGTGCAAAATTGATGAGATACAGTGTGTGTACATGTGTCTGAATGCCTTCAGAACCTAGGAAAATGCAATGTGTGTGCATGTGTTTGAATACCTTCAGAATTTGGGAAAGTGCAATGTGTGTGCATGTGTCTGAATACCTTTAGAATTTGGGAAAGTGCAGTGTGTGTGTTCTTGTGTTTACGCTCAAGATCGATGAAAATGCAGTGTTTGTGCATATGTTCAAGTTTAAACAGATATCGGGTGTGAGTGTGCTCACAGTGAACTACAGCATGTGATATATCGGTGTATTCGAGTCAAGCAGTTAAAGAACAAAATCGACTATTGTAGTTATGTGTTCTACATTACGAAAAATGAAACAGAGAAGGGTGTACCTCAGAAGCGCCGTAGGAGAGATGTGACTCTGGCTTGCGTAGCAGAAGCTCCAGTGGTGCACCTCGCGCATAGCTCCTGAAATGACGGAGGCTGTTAGGAGGAAGCACATGTATCGTCGGCCTGTAGGTCGCCGGATCGAACGGTCGGATGTGGAGAGGTAGGAGCTCAACCTCAGGGTCCACGTCCATCTCCAAAGGACTCCCACCCTGTGGAATGTCGTCTGCCATCTCAAAAGAAGCGTGAAAAGGGCCGAGAATGTGAAAAATGGGCTAGAATATGAAAAGTCAACCCTGAGAGGGTGAAAAATGGGAGAAAAGTTAGAGTGTGGGAAAAGGCAAGAAGGTCAAGGTAATCTCGGGGAAAATAAGCCCCAAGTGGTGGAAATTGAGAAAGAAACACCGAAAACTGAGTTGTGTTCGGTTTAAAGTGTGTGAAATGGGAAAGGTTTTGCGAATTGAACGGCGAAAAAGGCTCGAAAACGCGGCAAAGACTCGGATCGAAGGTTGGAAAATCACCTAGAGAGAGAGGAGGGATTTTCGAGCTAGGAGGAAGTGAAAATATAGGGTTTGAGGCCCTATATTTAAAGACCCGTGGCTAAAAGACAAAACTGCCCCAAAACTGCCATTTTTGGCCGGTCGGCCAAATTGTTAGCCGATCGACTAGGTATTTGGCCGATGAGCTTATTTTGTGGCCGATGGATGGCTGGTGGCCGATGGATGGCTAGTGGCCTCCCCTTGTGGCCGATGTACCTCCTACACCCTTGTTTGGGTCAGATATGATTGTTTGGGACCTCCATTCTTCAAGACAGTGCAAGAAAATAGGCTGTTGAAGCTCAACTGGCTTTCGTGTTCGCCTCGAATTGTGTCTTCTATGTGCGATGCTCGGTACGCGCAAGGTGTATCCTTTTGTATCTTGCGAGATTCAGAAATTGCTTTAAATACCTTGCATTATAATGTTTTGTCTTGCTTGTGATAATCACCACCGCTTGCATTGTTATGCACAACTCTATGCGTTGCGGCGCACACCACACTTGCATTGTTATGAACATCCCTTATGCGTTGCCACGCACGTCATGCTCGTACTGTCATGCACATCCTGTGGGTCGCATTGTCTTGCACCCCTTCATCCGCATTGTTTCGCATGTCCCATTTGCATCATCATACACCTTATCATATTATATGCATTGACATGCATATCTTACAAGCATTGTCATGCATTTCAATTCATGCATTGTCGTGCATTTCAGTTCATGTATTGTCATGCATTTCAGTTCATGCATTGCCATGCATATCCCACAAGCATTGTCATGCATTTCAATTCGTGCATTGTCATGCATTTCAATTCATGCATTGTCGCGCATTTCGGTTCAAGCATAGCCATGCATTTCAGTTCAAGCATTGTCATACCCATTACGTGCATTGTCATGCATCCCCCCCCATGCGTTGCACCTTATCATATTATATGCATTGACATGCATATCTTACGAGCATTGTCATGCATCTCAATTCGTGCATTGTCATGCATTTCAATTCATGCATTGTCGTGCATTTCAGTTCATGCATTGTCATGCATTTCAATTCATGCATTGTCGTGCATTTCGGTTTGAGCATAGCCATGCATTCCAGTTCAAGCATTGTCATGCCCATTACGTGCATTGTCATGCATCCCCCCCATGCGTTGTATCGCACATTCGTCACACATTGTACACGTTGTCGCGTGTGCTTTACTTACATGTGTTCAAGTTTCTCTTATTTCACACATTGTATGCGTTGTCGCGCATGCTTTACTTACATGTGTTTATTCCTTGCTTTACCCAATGTATGCGTTGTCGCGCATGCTTTACTTACATGTGTCTACATCTTGCTTCACACATTGTATGCATTGTCGCGCATGCTTTACTTATATGTGTTTATTCCCTGCTTTACACATTGTATGCGTTGTCGCGTGTACTTTACTTACATGTGTCTGTATCTTGCTTCACACATTGTATACGTTGTCGCATGTGCTTTACTTACATGTGTTCAAGTTCCTCTTATTTCACACATTGTACACGTTGTCGCGTGTGCTTTACTTACATGTGTTCAAGTTCCTCTTATTTCACACATTGTACACGTTCTCGCGTGTGCTTTACTTACATGTGTTCAAGTTCCTCTTGTTTCACACATTGTACGTGTTGTCACGTGTGCTTTACTTACATGTGTTCAAGTTCCTCTTATTTCACACATTGTACACGTTGTCGCGTGTGCTTTACTTACATGTGTTCAAGTTCCTCTTATTTCACACATTGTACACGTTGTCGTATGTGCTTTACTTACATGTGTACATTTCATTCCTTGCTATACACATTTCTCACGTTGTCGCGTGTGCTTTACTTACATGTGTTTATGCTTATTTCCACGTTGTTATACATTGTACACGTTGTCGCGTGTGCTTTACTTACATATGTACATTTCACTCCTTGCTATACACATTGCTCGCGTTGTCCCGTGTGCTTTACTTACATGTGTTTATGCTTATTTCCACGTTGTTACACACCTTGCTTGCGTTGTTGTGCATGCTTTACTTACACGTGTTTATGCATCCTCAATTGCATTATTATGCATCCTACTCGGCTTGTGGTCTCGCGCATGCCTTCCTAGCATTGTTATGCTTATTTCAAATTGCATTGTTATGCATCCTACTCGGCTTGCGTTGTCATGCATGCCCTCCTTGCATTGACATACTCCCTTCCACTTTGTCATGCGTCACACTTAGGTTACGTCATCATGCACCCCTTCACCCGCGTTGTCGCGCATTTTTCACTTGCATTGCTATGCATGTTTCTGACAATATTGTACCTGTTAAGTTTTCTTTCTTTTTCAGGCACGATATTGTATGTACGGTTCATTTGAAGCTGGCGAGACCAGACGAACCGCACGGTATTTTATTCTCCGCGTGAGACGTAGCGAGAATTGTATAATTCTCTTACATCCTTTCTGCATGTAATGTAGTTAGATTTGTATGTGCCTGTAGACACCCCATTTTTGACCGTCCTCAAGACTTGGACGTCACCGTTTGAACACTCGGTGATTATCCATGTTTGTGTTCGTTTGGAGTTCCCGGAGGTCTCGGCTACGCACCCTGCCTCAGGATCTCCGAACTCGACCGTTTTGTGTCTGGTTTTGCACCAAACACTTGTGCTTTGCCTTGGAGGGGCAGGGAATGCCTTGTGAGGCATCCCCACACACCACTGGCAGTGGCTAGAGGCCACCGGCTGGTTTTTGTTGCCATCGGCAATGTGTGTGGCTGGTCGGCACTATTTGTTGCCGGTCGGCAGTCATTTTTGTCAAAATGACATTTTTGGCCAGCCGACTACTGTTCATCTGCTTTTGCAGATATTTTAGGACAGCTGTGTGGCATTTTGGTTCCCCTCCATACACGTGTATGGAGGGATGCCCTCCTTGTAAGCTTGTTGTATAAGCTTTACAAGTTGGGTTGCCTATAAGAGAAGGCTCTCTTCTCTTGGCTTGGGGTTGGAGATTTTAGAGATAAAAAATACAGAGAAGAGCTCTGGTTTTAGGGTTAGGGTTTGATACACATTCTCTCTCTCTTTTTCTCTCTTGTGTGTGTCTAGGTGCATTTGTGTCTTACTATTGCACACAAGCACATAGTATTACACCTTCCCTTGGCTACTGAGGTTCCAAGAGGTTGTTCTTGAAGTTCTTGGGTGGTTTTGAGCTTGAAGAACCAGCTAGTCCACCATTGTTGAAGAGGGTCTTCAAGGGTAACAATTTTGCCTTTTTATTTCCCATTTTTGCATTGCTTTTCTACCTATCTTAGAACTGTTTTTGAGCTTAGTGTATAATATAAACAAGTTCTGTTTTTAGGCTCTCTAAATAGTTTGTTAAGAGTGTTTTGTGGTTTGGAGGTGTTTGACCCCTCTTAGGCCTTGAAAGGCCCCACTTTGTGCTGTTTTGTGTAAGCTTCGGGACCTTGGTGTTTGGGCCTCTTCACCACTGAAATCTTGAGGGATTTCAGAGGTGAGGATGGTGCCTTGAGGTCCTAGGGAGGAGAGGGCCACCCCCTCTCCTTGTTGTCCTTGAAATGAACCATTTTTGGCCTCTTGAGGGAGCACCTAGCTAAGCTTCATGTTGACCATGCCTTAGTTGTTTTTTGTGCTTAATATGTCATAATATGCCTCTGTTTTTACTTGGTTTTGGTACGCCATGCATGCTTAGCATACCTACCTTGTAATGCCATGTTTAGGCCTTAACATGCCTTAGGTTGTAAACCGTTGTTCGAGCATGTTTTAGGTCTAGTTTTGTGAAGCTTGTGTGCTTATTTTGCCATGCTAGAGGTCTGTCCATAGTTGTTTGGGTCGGCCATGGTATGTATTATATGCCCCGTTTGCATTTTGGCTTGTTGGCCTCAAGTGTGTGAGTATGTAGCATGCACTACTTGCTTTATTCTAATGATCTGGCATCATTTATAGCATAATTTCAGTCCCTTGACATGCTTGTATGCTTGCTTTGGACACCTCTTTGAAGCTTTGGAAGCTTGACTTGCATGCTCCATGTTTTGGATATTGTGCATGCTTTTGATTTTGAGCCATTTAGATGCCATCTAGGTGTCCCTTGGGTGTTGTTTAGGTCTGCACTAGACCTATTTTAAGTCCTCTTAGCCTTGTATGGCTTGGTTGATTTAGTCTTGGTTTAAGCCTCTTGGCTTGCCTTGGGTTTTTGGCTTTGTTTGCACGCCTCGTTTGTCTTGTTTAAATTGGCTTAACACCCTTTGTAACATGATTTTCAATGCTTACCTTGCATGCCATTAGTCCATGCTATGCCTCTTTCAAGTGTGCTTGAGAGTTGCCTTTTTATGCTTAAGTGTTGGTCCTTGTGTGCATGCATGTTTGCATGCCATTTAGCCCTCATTTTATAGCACTTTGGCCACTGTTTTGGGCCTATTTAGAGCTGCCCAAATCATGCTCAAGTTCACCCTTTGCTTGTTTACATGTTTGCCTCGTATACTAGCTTACATACTTATTCATTGCTTGTTTGCTTGCCTTGCCATGTTGCATGCCTAGTCAACATGCTTAGGTTGCATTGCATGCATGCTTTGCCTCTTGATCATCCATGATTGAGGTTGACTTCCTCATTTTTTTGTTGGTCTGCATTGCATTTCGAAATCAACATGCATAACTTGGTCTCTTGGCCCATCACGCATTGAAATACGCGATTGATGGTCCGAGAGCCAAGGAGCGTGTCCCTTTGAGTCACTAACATGATAAGGGACATGATTGGTGCATACATGCCTTGAATTGTATTGCCATGCTCTGCCTTGCCCTCTGTTGCTGTCAATTGCAGATTCTGCAGGAGCTTTATGCCAACCGGCAGTGTCCAGTGCCAACCGGCAATTATCCTTCTGCCGATAGCTTCATAAATGGCCGGTGACCACATACCACTGCCGGTGGTAATCCTAGTCAGCTGATGGCATTCCCCAGTATCCAGAGAAGCAATCCTGAGGTTTTGGCAACCTCCAGATGAGTACAGCAAGGAAAACAGAGGCAACCTATGCATGGCGGTGCACTTCCGAGCAGGACCGAGCATGCACTGCATCGAGCTCTCCTCCTGAGGCGATTTATCTGTTTTTCCTAGCTTAATTAGTTTGTTGACTGATTAGGCAATTTGTAATATTTAATTAGCTTGCGTAGTTAATTAATTTGTATTATTTATTTGGTCCTTCCGGGCGAGGGCAAATCTGTAATAAGTGTGTGTGAGTGTGTGCATGTCTTCCAATCCCCACTTCTTTCTTCCCTTTTATTTACCTGCTTTGATGGCTAGTATTAGGGCACGTTTAAATTAGCATACCTCATGCAATGCATGTGTGCATTCATTCATTTGTCTCATGCACCGGGCTCGGCGCATCATTCTAACTGCATCTGTATTTCAATTTCCAAATTGAATACGTGTTAGTTGTAGCATTTCACATGTCATTGTAGATTAGCCGAGCCTATCCTAATCACATTTTGCTTGTGTTGCATTAGTCATTTTAACATGAACTAGGACATGCATGTTTGCTAACTAGTTTATTGTTTTGGCACGGAGTACGATGTAAGTATTTTCGCTTTAGCATATCGCATGCGTGTGAGTGTTTCCATGATAGTATGCTTACCATGTGGCTAAGTGCTTATATGAGATAAACTGTTTGAATGCCTGTGGGTGAAGGTTGGATTGTTTGAGTCGGAAAAGCTCGTTGAAATCCGTGTTTTAGCCTACTTGTGAGTAGCAAATTCCAAAGCGCTTTTCAAAACAAACGGATATGCAATGCTTGTTTCCAAATTAGGCAATCTAGTCTATACTTGTTTGTTGTGCGCATAACATAGTAATTCTATGCTAATAACCGGAATAAGAACACATAACATTTTCAAAAACGGATATCATGGTTAGTGGAGGCCGGTCTTCGGACCGGGCGGAAGGGGGTGCTCATAGCTGACCTTCCCCGATCGTACCCAAGCTCCCGAGCCAAGACAACTTTGGTGATGACGGACATGTGGCCTTCGGCACCGAGTCAGGGTTTCCTAAATTCCCCCATAAAAAATATTTAGGTGGCGACTCTGTATCTAGCGAAGCAGTCCATGTTTGGCACTTCTTTTCAAAAAATCTGTTTCTCAAAATGATTTGCCGGATTTGGACTCTTTGGTTCAAGATTAAGAACCGTGACGATTTGAGAGTCCGAGCTGTAGTAACCCCAAAATGAACAGAACGGGACTCACCCTCCCGGGGCGTTCGGGGACGTCTACAGTTTTTGGCGACTCTGTTGGGGATTTTAGAGAGCTTGACTCGAACTCATGATATCCTGTTTTTTACTACACTTATATGTTTCTTTGCATTGCATGTGCATTGGTGCGCCTAGGACACTGTGTTTGCCATCTGCCATTCCTGAACGGTTTGCCGGAGGCTTGTCTTGTCAAGGCATGACCATAAGGCTGACCGGTTATGGGCTCTGACAGTATGGGAACACAAACCCCAGTTTTACCGGGGCACCCTTTTCGACCATTCGACCTAGTGCATATCGAAATCCATAGTGACCATTCCAAGCTAGGACAGGTTACTTACCCGATTATAGGTTGTTTGAAACCGCTGCGTGCGTAGCGAAACCCTAGCTCCTGACAAAATAGGACAGGGAAACCCTACCCCAACATAGGGGTGTTTTGGCTCTCATTTGCTTGCTATGTGCTTTTTGGAGTTGGCCTCTACAGGAATGCATATATCAGTTTGCAAGTCTGGGTATCAGGCCTGCGGGCATCAGTGTTTCGAGAATCAGTTATATCTGCGGGTATCAGATTTAGATTTGGGGCAGTGATTTTGGGGAACAGTGATCAATAGTAGAATACAGTTATTCAGTTATGCCTATGCCTGTTCTGATGAAATTGGGCTGAGATGCTGCCTGTTTTCTCCTTTGCAGGGGTAGTCCTGGAACTATAGCTTCAGAAGGCTCCAATATCCCCCGAGGTTCATTGGACTTGTACTAATAGACTTTGTCAGGTAATAGACTCAGTTCAAGGGTAATCAGGGCCAGAGAAGGCTAGTCAGGCACAGACCACCAGTACAACAGCTACCAGATCAGTGATCTTTGAGCAGTCGGGCTGAGATTCCCGAGCCTATTGCCGACACAGATATACCGGTAGCTCAGTTAGATTAGAACAGTATGTCGAGTCTGGAAGAGATAGTGCGCCAACTCCAGGATAGTATGAAAGCCATGCAGAAGACACTGTCCGTCAAGCAGGCTGTGGTCATAGCCCAACAGGCAGAGACAATTGCCAGATTGGAGCAACAAACTGGAGTATCTACTTCACACCAGGATCCTCTCCCACCAAGAGTTCCCATACTCGGGGAGGCAACCCACGTCCAGGATGATACGGACATTCCAGTCGGGCCAGCTCTGCCCCCGGTTCTACCCCAGCTATCCAAGACACCCATCAACCTACCGGACTCCCCTTTTGAGTTAGAGATGGATCCAACGGCGCTAAAGATGAGCAAGCTTGAAAGGTTGTTCAAGAAGGCTCAAGGCATGAAATCCGTCCCGGACATCGAGGATGGGTATACCGATGCAGCTGTGACGCTGCCAGACAGATTCAAGATGCCACATATTGACCGTTTCGATGGGTCCGGGGATCCCATGGTGCACTTGCGGCTGTTTTCAGACATTCTAAGGCCGATGGGCCTCACCAGATTACAAAAGCTATCATTGTTTGGCCGGACCCTGTCTAGGATAGCCACAATCTGGTATGCAAAATTGGAGAACTCTGTGAAACAGAATTGGGAAGAGATGGCTGAGGCCTTCAGTGATCAATACTCCTACAACACACAGATTGAGGTCACAACTCGTGATCTTGAAGTCACCCACTAAGAGCCAAAGGAGGGTTTTTCAGAGTTTGTGGCGAGGTGGAGAGCAAAGGCCTCGATGATGGCTACAAGGCCTTCCGACAAAGACCAGATAAGGATGGTTGTGCGCAACCTCCAACCCAAACTAATGCAAAAAATGATCGTGCTCCCCTTCCCTACCTTTCCGGATCTGCATGAAATGGGGGTACAGATCGAGGATACTATGAAGCAGGGCCTTATTGATCAGGAGAAGGAGCAACCCAGGAGGGCGTTTACCGGCAGTTCGAATGCGACCACCAACGGTGACGCAGCTGCAAGATCTTCTGAAGTGGGCATGGTCGCCACCACCACACCAAGAACAGCCACCCCTTTTGTTGGGGCATCCAATCCAAACCCCCGAACTTCGGACTATCTACCCCGAGGCAAGAGGGTTTTCACCCAACTCTTTATGCCTTTGTCTAAAGCCCTGGGGGTCCTACTCGATCCTCTCCCTCCAAAGCATGATATGACTAAGTGCTGTGCTTTTCATCAACAAACCGGTCATGACACCGACGGTTGCGTCCATCTCCGCCACGAGATACAAAATTTGATTGACAGCGAGGTCATTCCCGCACCAAGTCCTGCAAAGTCTATCGACACTTGACCAGTGAACTTGTGGGGGATAATGTAATGTGATCGAGGGATGAACCACCTGCGGGCGGCACTCAGTTTACTCCAGATGTGGTGTATGGCACGCAATATTTTGAGCATTTGTGAATGCTAGTTTTGTACATTCTGACTTGGGTATTGGGTCAGTCTTGTTGTGTTGTTTTGAGTCTGTTTTGAGTCAATCCTTTTGTTTCGAGGTCTGTCTTGTTGTATCGAGTCAATCTTGTTGTGTAGGAGTCGGGTGATTCCGGGGGTGTTACCTCGGACATCACTATCTTGTTTTGTGTTTGTCTTTTTGCTTTTTTTTGAGTCTGTTTCTGCCTTGGAGCCAGTTATGCCAACAGATTTGAATGGAACAGCAGTGATTTTCATACTCTTGTGCCGTGTGCCAGTTGTGCCAGAAGTTTGAATGAAATAATAGTGCTCTTCGCCTGCCTTTTCTGTGCCTTTGAAGTCATTGTAATGACCTAAGTTTTTCAAAACTTTTTCGGAACATTGTGATAAAAACGAAGAGGAAAGAATTCCTCAGGTTTTGCAAAACTTGATCAATTGAGAGAAAGAGAGGCATGCTAAGCCCTTAATGATTGAGATCATGCTTGTTAATGTGAGTACTGAGAAGGACCCTGACTTGATCCAGATTGGTTCTACACTGTCTTCGGCGCGAGCGATTTGTCGCTTTCTTAAAAAATTTCAAAAAATATTTTGCGCGGTCCTGCGAAGACTTGTGTGGGATCGCTCTTGAGATTGTGCAACTTAGGATCGCTCTCAGCCTCGAGATTCGACCCCTCACTTTCAAACCTTGAACCTGAGTTCAGAATGTTCAACGGTCAACCACAACGTGAGGCCTGTGTGGCCATTTTGAGGCAGCCCTCGAACAAGAGGCACCAAAGTCAGATCAAGAAGATCATATCAAAGGAAGCTTGTAAAGCTAGATCAAAAGCCCCCCCTCAAACTAGGGACAAAAATGTCAGATATGCTCGAAGAGCCGAAGATGGATCCTTCAGTAAATCAATACAACAGCCACTCTCCTGGATATGGATGGCTTCAAAACCCTAAAACCATTTGGCATGGACTTGTTACACTTTTACCCTTTGAGAGGCTCGCTGGGCCGAAAACCCGGAAGGGCGACCCAGGCAAAAGTTAGAGCAAGAGAAAAATACAAAAAAAGCAAAAAAAAAACAAAACAAAAAACACAAAAGAAAAGAAAAAAAAGAAAGAAAAAAAAATGCAAAAAAAAGAGAAAAAGAAATGAAAAAAAAATTGAAAAGAAAAGAAGAACAAAGCTCGCAAGGTCGAAAACCCGCAACGGGCGCCTTGGCAAAAGTTAGAGCCTAAACAGTAGAGGATAATACCCGAGTGAACCTTACCCCGAACTACGTAAGGCTTGATTCCCATCCTTGGGATACGTAGGCAACTTCATTTTGAAGTCCAGCCCTAAAACACTTCAAATTCGATCATGTCCATGTAATGGTTCTGATAATCTTTGCCTTCTCTGTATCCGGGAGTTCGGTTGCAATCATCGCTTTGAGGACTGATTACAATACACTACGGTGCCATTCAGACGAGGGGCAACTTTCCGTTGCCATTCAATGCACCGCGGTGTCATTCACACAAGGGGAAACTCTCCGTTGCCATTCAATGCACTGCGGTGCCGTTCAAACAAAGGGCAACTTTCCGTTGCCATGCAGCTCTCTTCGAGCAAGGGGGCAATTTTCATCCAGATCCAAGGTTGTACGTCTCAAGAGTAAGTTCCGCGCTTGTTAAGCATCGGCAGTTTGCAAAAATAGTTTTTGAGAATTTTTACTGAGGTTGACTAATTTTCTCGAAAATTGTTCCATATTTTCCAAAAATTGGACCATTTCTTGGACCCAAAAAAGGAAAATTTTCAGTGCTCACAGCCTGACTTGCATGATTTCAAATCAAAAATTGAACAAGCATGTCAATCTAACTCTCATTTTGGTCAAAATTGTTTTAGTAGAAAGCCAAAAACAAAAAATGGTCAAAATAATGAACTAGGGGCACAGTTGAGTCGGGCTTCCTGTCTTTCCCCTGTTGTCAATCTACTTGCCAGAAAGGGCACAACTAAAGCTGACCGCAAAGGGCTGAAAGCTCTCTCATCCTCCAAGCAACGAGGCATCAAGCCAAGTGCAAAGCACGAACCGGAATGGGACAAGATATCCCACTCCCTCCTCTGGGCAGATCTAATCACATCCAAACTCCCCAGCAGAGCATCGTCAACCGATGTCAGCTGCAGATTTGCTACACACCCAATTGTAGCACAGCCCCTCTGTGGAAGAAATTCACTGTTGTGAACAAGAATCAAAAGCTAGTAGAATACTAGGGGTAAGGGCCCACGACCTCCTGTTTATCCATCAACCACCCAGGGAAGGGATTTAAAAAAAAATGAGAGATTGAAGAATAGAGAGATGTGCGATGAGAGAAAAAGTGAGAAAAGGGCTTTTCCAGAAAAACAGAGCTTGAGGGCCGAGTGATGTGAGAACCACAAATGAGAAAGGGTGGGAAACAATACCCGAAGAAACAGACTCCCTGTGCACGTCTGTATGTCGTGTCTTTTGTTTTGTTTGTCTCAAATCTTGTTTTGAGTCGTTCCGAGCGTGTCTCGTTGTGTTTAGGTTATTTTACCTTTTGTTTTCTGTTGTTGAGTCGTAGTGCGCTGTGTTCAGTCGTAGGCTCAATACCCGGTCGAGAACTCATCTCTCAATTTCAAAAATAAATCGCTTTGTGCTTAGAGTGCTGTGCCATTCTTCACGTTTGTGCAAAACAAGATTCGTTCTTTCATAAAACTGCAGGGTTTAACCCAAGTCATGTCAGAACAGTAAAACCAGGACCTATTTGAAGCTATATAGGTTCCAGACTACAAAACAAAAGCAAAAAAAGGAAAATATCGGGTATCTGAGTGTGCTTCAACTTCGGAAAACTCCGTGATTGTGCTCCGGATGTTCCTCTTCAGGCCTTGTCAGTGCTCCGAAGAATGAGTGTGCCTCTACTCCGAGCTTAAGCCTGCTTCAACTCAGAATGACAATTAAAGCAGCAGCATATGTTATCTCTCGCCAATGTAAACAAGGTGAGCAGAGTTGTGATGCAAAGTCCTCCGAAAGGTAAATCGAAGGCACCAGAGTACATGTTTGATGCCTTTCCATTGCATAGAATGTGAACTTTCATATACACTTCAGTTGCATGCGTGCCACGCATCGTTATGTTTCTGCATAGAACATGCTTTCAATATTGCGTAGAAAATACACCATACTTGCATAGAAATGAATTTTATCACACTGTCTTCTGCACCTGCATTGCGTTGTTTTGCGTGCTCCTTTGTTTGGAAACACTGGGATACGTCCTTTTGTTTCTTATACCTTTTTGAAGCACCGGGATACGTCCCTACGTTTCCGTTTCTCTCTTTTTCTGAAACACCGGGATACGTCCCTATGTTTCTTTCTCTTTTTCCCAAACACCGGGATACGTCCCTATGTTTTTCTCTCTTTCCGAAACACTGGGATATGTCCCTATGTTTCTTCTCTTTTTCCGAAACAACGGGACACGTCCCTATGCTTCTCTTTTCATTCCGAGACAATGGGATATGTCCCTATGTTTTTCCTCCTCTCCGAAACACCGGGATACGTCCCTATGTTTCTTCTCCTTTGTCGAAATCTTTGGGATACGTCCCTAAACCTTGGGATACGTCCCTAACCTTTGGGATACGTCCCTAACCTTTGGGATACGTCCCTAGTCCTTGGGATACATCCCTAACCTTTAGGATACGTCCCTAACCTTAGGGATACGTCCCTAACCTTTGGGGTACATCCCTTTGTTTCTCCCTCTTCGGTTAAAAGCGTTCGGAATGCGTTCCAATGCTCACACCATTTTGAAACTCCGGGATACGTCCCTATGTTTCTTTCTCTTTTTCCCAAACACCGGGATACGTCCCTATGTTTCTCTCTCCTTCTGAAACTCCGGGATACGTCCCTATGTTTCTTTCTCTTTTTTCGAAACACCGGGATATGTCCCTATGTTTCTCTTTTTTCGAAACACCGGGATACGTCCCTATGTTTCTTTTTCTTTTTCCGAAACACCGGGATACGTCCCTATGTTTCTCTTTTTCCGAAACACCAGGACACGTCCCTATGTTTCTTTCTCTTTTTCCCAAACACCGGGATACGTCCCTATGTTTCTCTCTCCTTTTGAAACACCGGGATACGTCCCTATGTTTCTTTCTCTTTTTTCCAAACACCGGGATACGTCCCTATGTTTCTCTCTCCTTCTGAAACTCTGGGATACGTCCCTATGTTTCTTTCTCTTTTTTCGAACACCGGGATACGTCCCTATGTATCTCTTTTTCTGAAACACCGGGATACGTCCCTATGTTTCTCTCTCTTTCCAAAACGCCGGGATGCGTCCCTAAGTTTCTTCTTCATTCCGAAACACTGGGATACGTCCCTATGTTTCTCACTCGTTTCGAAACACCGGGATATGTCCCTATGTTTCTCCCTCTTTGATTAAGAACATTTGGAATACGTTCTGGTGCTTGAACCACTCTGGAACACTGGGATACATCCCTATGCTTTTCTTTCTTTCCAAAACTCCGGGATATGTCCCTATGTTTCTCATCCCTTCCGAAACTCCGGGATACGTCCCTATGTTTCTTCTCTTTTTCCGAAACACCGGGATACGTCCCTATGTTTCTTCTCTTTTTCCGAAACACCGGGATACGTCCCTATGTTTCTCCTTCTTTTTCCAAAACAACGGGATACGTCCCTATGTTTCTCTTTCTTTTTCCGAAACACCGGGATATGTCCCTATGTTTCTCATTCGTTTTGAAACACCGGGATATGTCCCTATGTTTCTCCCTCTTTGGTTAAGGGCATTTGGAATACGCTCCAATGCTTATACCTTTCTGAAACACCGGGATACGTCCTTATGTTTCTTGCATGATCATTAGTTATGCTCGGCTTGGTGCATTGTCTTGCATTTTACCCCTGCCCTCGGGCGCATACCTTGTTTGTCTTGCATGTTTGTCTAAGTCTTCGGCCTTGTCAAAAATGGGTCGTCCCTGGGCTTTGACATTCACTCCCGTCATTGTTATGACTTTCGAGTTCTGTCAAAGAAGGGCAACTGCAGACACCCCATTTTTGACCGTCCTCAAGACTTGGACGTCACCGTTTGAACACTCGGTGATTATCCATGTTTGTGTTCGTTTGGAGTTCCCGGAGGTCTCGGCTACGCGCCCTGCCTTAGGATCTTCGAACTCGACCGTTTTGTGTCTGGTTTTGCACCAAACACTTGTGTTTTGCCTTGGAGGGGCAGGGAATGCCTTGTGAGGCATCCCCACACACCACCGGCAGTGGCTAGAGGCCACCGGCTGGTTTTTGTTGCCATCGGCAATGTGTGTGGCCGGTCGGCACTATTTGTTGCTGGTCGGCAGTCATTTTTGTCAAAATGACATTTTTGGCCAGCCAACTACTGTTCATCTGCTTTTGCAGATATTTTAGGACAGCTGTGTGGCATTTTGGTTCCCCTCCATACACGTGTATGGAGGGATGCCCTCCTTGTAAGCTTGTTGTATAAGCTTTACAAGTTAGATTGCCTATAAGAGAAGGCTCTCTTCTCTTGGCTCTCTTTTTCTCTCTTGTGTGTGTCTAGGTCCATTTGTGTCTTACTATTGCACACAAGCACATAGTATTACACCTTCCCTTGGCTACTGAGGTTCCAAGAGGTTGTTCTTGAAGTTCTTGGGTGGTTTTGAGCTTGAAGAACCAGCTAGTCCACCATTGTTGAAGAGGGTCTTCAAGGGTAACAATTTTGCCTTTTTATTCCCCATTTTTGCATTGCTTTTCTACCTATCTTAGAACTGTTTTTGAGCTTAGTGTATAATACAAAAAAAGTTCTGTTTTTAGGTCCTCTAAATAGCTTGTTAAGAGTGTTTTGTGGTTTGGAGGTGTTTGACCCCTCTTGGGCCTTGAAAGGCCCCACTTTGTGCTGTTTTGTGTAAGCTTCGGGAACTTGGTGTTTGGGCCTCTTCACCATTGAAATCTTGAGGGATTTCAGAGGTGAGGATGGTGCCTTGAGGTCCTAGGGAGGAGAGGGCCACCCCCTCTCCTTGTTGTCCTTGAAATGGACCATTTTTGGCCTCTTGAGGGAGCACCTAGCTAAGCTTCATGTTGACCATGCCTTAGTTGTTTTTTGTGCTTAATATGTCATAATATGCCTCTGTTTTTACTTGGTTTTGGTACACCATGCATGCTTAGCATACCTACCTTGTAATGCCATGTTTAGGCCTTAACATGCCTTAGGTTGTAAACCGTTGTTCGAGCATGTTTTAGGTCTAGTTTTGTGAAGCTTGTGTGCTTATTTTGCCATACTAGAGGTCTGTCCATAGTTGTTTGGGTCGGCCATGGCATGTATTATATGCCCCCTTTGCATTTTGGCTTGTTGGCCTCAAGTGTGTGAGTATGTAGCATGCACTACTTGCTTTATTCTAATGATTTGGCAACATTTATAGCATAATTTCAGTCCCTTTGACATGCTTGTATGCTTGCTTTGGACACCTCATTGAAGCTTTGGAAGCTTGACTTGCATGCTCCATGTTTTGGATATTGTGCATGCTTTTGATTTTGAGCCATTTAGATGCCATCTAGGTGTCCCTTGGGTGTTGTTTAGGTCTGCACTAGACCTATTTTAAGTCCTCTTAGCCTTGTAAGGCTTGGTTGATTTAGTCTTGGTTTAAGCCTCTTGGCTTGCCTTGGGTTTTTGGCTTTGTTTGCACGGCTCGTTTGTCTTGTTTAAATTGGCTTAACACCCTTTGTAACATGATTTTCAATGCTTACCTTGCATGCCATTAGTCCATGTTATGCCTCTTTCAAGTGTGCTTGAGAGTTGCCTTTTTATGCTTAAGTGTTGGTCCTTGTGTGCATGCATGTTTGCATGCCATTTAGCCCTCATTTTATAGCACTTTGGCCACTGTTTTGGGCCTATTTAGAGCTGCCCAAACCATGCTCAAGTTCACCCTTTGCTTGTTTACATGTTTGCCTCGTATACTAGCTTGCATACTTATTCATTGCTTGTTTGCTTGCCTTGCCATGTTGCATGCCTAGTCAACATGCTTAGGTTGCATTGCATGCATGCTTTGCCTCTTGATCATCCATGATTGAGGTTGAGTTCCTCATTTGTTTGTTGAGTTCCTCATTTGTTTGTTGGAGCGTGTCCCTTTGAGTCACTAACATGATAAGGGACATGATTGGTGCATACATGCCTTGAATTGTATTGCCATGCTCTGCCTTGCCCTCTGTTGCTATCAATTGCAGATTCTGCAGGAGCTTTATGCCGACCGGCAGTGTCCAGTGCCGACCGGCAATTATCCTTCTGCCGATAGCTTCATAAATGGCCGGTGACCACATACCACTGCCGGTGGTAATCCTACTCAGCCGATGGCATTCCCCAGTATCCAGAGAAGCAATCCTGAGGTTTTGGCAACCTCCAGAGGAGTACAGCAAGGAAAACAGTGGCAGCCTATGCATGGCGGTGCACTTCCGAGCAGGACCGAGCATGCACTGCATCGAGCTCTCCTCCCGAGGCGATTTGTCTGTTTTTCCTAGCTTAATTAGTTTGTTGACTGATTAGGCAATTTGTAATGTTTAATTAGCTTTTGTAGTTAATTAATTTGTATTATTTATTTGGTCCTTCCAAGCGCTGGCAAATCTGTAATAAGTGTGTGTGAGTGTGTGCATGTCTTCCAATCCCCACTTCTTTCTTCCCTTTTATTTACCTGCTTTGATGGCTAGTATTAGGGCACGTTTAAATTAGCATACCTCATGCAATGCATGCGTGCATTCATTCATTTGTCTCATGCACCGGGCTCGGCGCATCATTCTAACTGCATCTGTATTTCAATTTCCAAATTGAATACGTGTTAGTTGTAGCATTTCACATGTCATCGTAGATTAGCCGAGCCTATCCTAATCACATTTTGCTTGTGTTGCATTAGTCATTTTAACTTGAACTAGGACATGCATGTTTGCTAACTAGTTTATTGTTTTGGCACGGAGTACGATGTAAGTATTTTCGCTTTAGCATATCGCATGTGTGTGAGTGTTGTCATGATAGCATGCTTACCATGTGGCTAAGTGCTTATATGAGATAAACTGTTTGAATGCCTGTGGGTGAAGGTTGGATTGTTTCAGTCGGAAAAACTCGTTGAAATCCGTGTTTTAGCCTACTTGCGAGTAGCAAATTCCAAAGCGCTTTTCAAAACAAACGGATATGCAATGCTTGTTTTCAAATTAGGCAATCTAGTCTATACTTGTTTGTTGTGCGCATAACATAGTAATTCTAGGCTAATAACCGGAATAAGAACACATAACATTTTCAAAAACGGATATCATGGTTAGTAGAGGCCGGTCTTCGGATTGGGCGAAAGGGGGTGCTCATAGCTGACCTTCCCCGATTGTACCCAAGCTCCTGAGCCAAGACAACTTTGGTGATGATGGACATGTGGCCTTCGGCACCGAGTCAGGGTTTCCTAAATTCCCCCATAAAAAATATTTAGGTGGCGATTCTGTATCTGGCGAAGCAGTCCATGTTTGGCACTTCTTTTCAAAAAATATGTTTCTCAAAATGATTTGCCGGATTTGGACTCTTTGGTTCAAGATTAAGAACCGTGACAATTTGAGAGTCCGAGCTGTAGTATCCCCAAAATGAACAGAACGGGACTCACCCTCCCGGGGCGTTCGGGGACGTCTACAGTGCCTGCTTAAAACTGTTACATGTTTTGCTTCGTTACAGCTTTCTTTGCATGATCATAAGTTACGCTCGGCTTTGTGCATTGTTCTTGCATCTTGCCCCTGCCTTCGGGCGCATATCTTTATCTGCATTTTGTATGCTTTGTCTAAAGTCTTCGGCCTTGTCAAAAATGGGTCATCTCCGGGCTTTGACATTCACTCCCGTCATTGTTATGACTTTCGAGCTCTGTCAAAGAGGGGCAACTGTAGACACCCCATTTTTGACCGTCCTCAAGACTTGGACGTCATCGTTTGAACACTCGATGATCATCCATGTTTGTGTTCATTTTGAGTTCTCGGAGATCTCGGTTGCGCGTCTTGCCTCAAGATCTCTCAACTTGTTTGTTTTTATGCTTGGTTGTGAACCAAACACTTGTGTTTTTGGCTTCTGAGGAAAGAGGGTGGCTTGTTTGCCATCCCCTCAACCCACCGGCCAAGCCTTGAGGCCATCGGCCATGATTCTTTTCCACTGGCCAAATGTATTGGCCGATTGGCACTTTACTTGGTCGGCCGGCCCTTGTGTTGGTTGATCGGCCATTTTTGCTGGCCGAACCCTGTTCATCTACTTTATGCAGATATTTTATGCCAACTGGATTAGCTGGCATGCACATTTGCTCCCTTCCATACACGTGCATGGAAGGATTTGCCTCTTGGTTTAGCTTGCTTTGGAAGCTTTGTTATTGAACTTCTATAAAGAGGGAGCTCCTCCTCCCTCCTGAGGGGTTCAGAAATTTGTCTTAGAAAAGATAGATATAGTATTGTATCTATATTTCCTTGTTTAGTCTTGTTTTGTACTCAAAAGTGTAGTATTGTCTTACTATTGTACACAAACACACACTAGAACACCATCCTCTTGGAGCTGAGGTCCCTTGAGGTTGATTTTAGTGTTCTTGGGTTGGTTTGAAGTCAGAAAACCTGCTGGAGCTTTGTTCTTGAAGAGGTTCTACAAGGGTGAGTATAACTGATAAAAGTTCTGATTTTTAGTGCTTAAGACCTTTGTTTAAGGTCATTTTGGTGTTTGGGGTTGTTTCCCCCCCTCTTAGGCCTTGCTTGGCCTTATTCTTGTGCTTTATTTTTAAGCTTTGAGATCACCTTGTTTAGGCCTCCTCACCGCTGAAATCCAGAGGGATTTCAGTGGTGCGGATGGTGTTTTAAGGTCTCAAATAGGAGAGGGCCATCCCCTCTCCTTGTTGTCTTGAATGCTTGCATAACTGGCTTGTGTTTGTGGCTTGTATGCTTAGCTTGTTTTAGCTTTATTTCAGTGTGTATTAGGCTTTGTTTTTCCCTAATACCTCTCTGTTTCAAGTTGGTTTAGACATACCATGCATGTTTCATGTACTTGTCTTGTAATCTCATGATTTGCCTTAACATGCATCATGCTTTAAGCCATGTTTCTAGCATGATTTTGGCTCGACTTCATGAAGCTTTTAGTCTTGTTGTAACATGCTTAAGCTCTGATTTGAGTTGTTTTCACCATATATGCCATGCTTTGTATAGCCACTATGTAATCTAGCTTGTAGGCTTTGAGTATTGAATCCTTTGACATGCTTTACTTGGGCCATCTTAGTGGTTTGGCATCACTTGTGATGTTATTTTAGTCCATATAGTATGCTCAAATACTTGCATTTATCACATATTCCATGCTTTGGATAGTTTGTGTGTCATGCCTCATGAGTGTGTCATTGTGTATGCCACCATGCCTAGGCATTTGGGATGCCATTTAAATGGGTTTTTGGGTCTGTTTTAGCATGTCATGTCTCTGATTTTAGTCGCTTGAATCATGCCATGTTTGGTTGTCCTAGGTGTAGTGTAACACCTCTTTGGTAGCCTTGCATGTCTCATGTTGTTGCCCCTTGTTGTAGCTTGTTTTGGCTTTGGCCATTGCATGTTTTAGGCTCACTGTTGCATGCTTGGCCTATTAATATGTTGTTGCATGTTTAAGTGATATTGCATTTGGCATGTATCTCTTGTTAAGTTGCTTAACATGTTGTTACATGTTTGCCTCACATGTTATTACATGCTTGAATGTTGTCACATGCCTTGTATGTTTGCATGCTCGTTTAGGTCGCATTGCATTTGGCATGTTTGTTACCATTAGCCTTGTATGACATTGTCATTAACATGCCCATGTGGCATTAGTTTTGCTTGCATGTTTGCATCCCTTGCCTCTTGATCAACCATGATAGAGGTTGGGGTCTTTTATGTGTTTTTATGTACATTTCATTTGACATTAAATGCATACTTAACTCCTTTGGCCACCATGCATTGAAATGCGTGATTGGTGGCCCAAGGGCCGAGAGCCACACTCCCTTGAGTTCATAGCATGATAGGGAGGGTGGTTGTGCATACATTGTCTTGTAAATACCTTGTCATGCATTGTCTATCCTCTGCTGCAGCAAAAATAGGATTCTGCAGGAAGGCATGGTCGGTCGGCCATCTTAAGTGTCGGCCGGCTATTCATCGTTGGCCGATGGCTTCACACATGGTCGAGGACCAGTTCCACCTGGCCGATGGCCTCATCTCTTAGTTGATGAACTCTCAGCATGTCCCCAAGGTAGTTCAGAAGTGTCACAGAAGTTGGCACAGTTTCCAGAGGTGTAGAGCAGTGCAGACAGAGGCAATATGTAGCATGGTGATGGATTTCCAAGCAAAGCCGTCCGAGCATGCATTTGTCCCTCTTCCCGAGGCTGCTTTTATAGCTTAATTAATTTGTTTAATTAGTTAAGTATTGTGTAATAATTAATTAGCTAGGGTAGTTGATTAATTAGTTGGTTTGTATTATTTATTCGGACCCTTTGTCGAGAGGGCGAATTTTGTAATAAGTGTGCGTGAGTGTGTGAATGTCTTCTAACCCCACGTCTTTCTCCCTTTTACTTACCTGCTTTTGATGGTTAGTTTAAGGTCATTTTCAATTAGCATCCTTATGCTATGCATGTTTGCATCATTCATCTGTCTTGCATGCACCAGGCTCGGCGCATCATGCTAACTACATCGTATTTCAATTCCAACTTGAATACATGTACTAAATCGCATCTCACATGCCATCTTAGATTAGCTGAGCCTATTTTAGCTGCATTTTGCATGCATTGCATTAGCCATCTTAACATGAATTAGGATCATGCATTGATTGCTAACTAGTTCTTTGTTTTGGCTTGGAGTACACTGTGAGTGTTTATGTTTTAGCATGTCGCATGTATGCAAATGTTAACATGAAAGCATGTTTGCCATAAGGCTAATTGCTTATGTGATATAACTGCTTGAATGCCTGTGGGTGAAGGTTGGTTTGCTTGAATTGGAATAATTCATCGAAATCCGTGTTTTAGCCTACTTGCGAGTAGCAAAATTCAAAACCATTTCCAAACAAGCGGATATGTGATACTTTGTTCCAAGTTAGGCAATCTGGTCTATACTTGTTTTGCTGTGCACATCACGTAGTAAAGATTAGCCAATTAACCGGAATAAGAACGCATGTGTTTTCAAAAACTCGATATCATACTTTGTACAGGCCGATCTTTGATCGAGCGAGCGGGGGTGCTCATAGATGACCTTCCCCAATCGTACCCAAGTTCCCAAGCCAAGGCAACTTTGGTGATGACGGACACGTGGCCTTAGGCACGAGTCAGGGTTTCCTAAATTCTCCCAAAATAAAATATTTAGGTGGCGACTCTGTATCTGGCAAAGCAGTCCATGTTTGACACTTTTTTCTTAAAAATCAGTTTTCCAAAATGATTTGCCGGATTTGGACTCTTTGGTGATTTATCAATCTCACATTGCACATTGTGAGATCAGATTAAGAACCGCGACATTTTGAGTCCAAACTGTAGCATGAGGCCCCCCGGGGCGCGTCTACACCTCCCTCAAAAATCAATTCTCTCCACAGACTCATGTCCTTGTTAACTCACTTGAGTTTCTTTGAGACAACAAAACTTGATCCAAATCATGGAGATCAAGAAGGGTATGTCCTCACTCCATCATCTAGGCTTCTCATCAAAAGTGAATTACCCAATTTGTCACCATTTGTCTGAGCCACGATCGATCCGGTTATGGTCGCTCCATGGCAGTTTTTGGTAGATTGGTTCAGAGGCAATGAAGAAACAACATTTGAGACTGCACATGGGGTTGGCATCTGGGAGTTTTGCGACAAAAACCAGAAATTCAATAACCTATTTAATGAAGGAATGGCTAGTGACTCAAGAATGATGGGCTTGGTTATTAGGAACTGTGAGGCAGTGTTTGGAAGGTTGAATTCATTGGTTGATGTAGGGGGTGGCACCGGTATCATTGCTCAGATCGTTTTTGAGGCATTTCCTAGTATAAAATGCACAATTTTCGATCTCCCACATGTTGTTGAGAACTTGCCAGAGGGGAAGAACTTGAACGTTGTTGAGAACTTGCCAGAGGGGAAGAACTTGAACTTTGTTGGAGGTGACATGTTTCAGTCTTTCCCATCAGCGGATGCCTTTTTCTTCAAGGTAGGCAATTCTTTTCTGGATTATTTCCAATGTTTCGATATGGAAATCAAGTAAATTTTAGGAATTGCAACATATATGCAGGCCAATTTCTGTCTTTTTGTTTAATTTGATATCGAGTTGCTTGAGTTGATCGATCAAATAGCCAAGTTCTAAAGAGAAATCATTATTAAGGATTCAAGGCCATACATATATATATATTTTTTTTGTTTTGATAACACAGGTATCTCCAACCCTCTGGTTTTCCGGGAAGCCAGGACTAATCCTGCGAGGTAAGTAGCCCGGAGGAAGCCGTGTACCCTTTTCAAACTGCTGCAAGCACTCACCCAGTGGGGAATCGAACTGCTGCAAGGCCATACTTATTGATATATAGAACTACTATTTATTTGCTGAATAGGGTAAAGTTCGCACAATTTAGGAGAATTCTAGCAGATATCTTTATTTATTTTATTTTTTTTTTATAATTAAACAAAATAAAGAAAACTAAAAGGGAAACTTAAAGTAAAGAACAAATATCAAGCATTTGTTTCAAAATTATTCTCAGAAACATTCTAAAACACTTGATGTTCATGCAAGTATTGTAAATTTAAGGCAATCAATTGAACTAGAATATATTTTTGGACTTGAAAATGGCAGTGTGTTTTGCATAATTGGAGCGACGAGGACTGCGTAAAGATATTGAATAGATGTTGAGAAGCTATTCCAAGTAGGGAAGGAGGGAAGGTTATCATCATAGACATTGTGGTAGATGGGGACAAAGATGAACATGACATTATTGAGACAAAGCTTGTTTGTGACATATTCATGATGGTTTTGGCGACTGGAAGAGAAAGAAGTGAGAAAGAGTGGGAAAAGATTTTCTTGGAGGCTGGCTTTAGCACTACAAGATCACACCCATCTTTGGTTTAAGGTCCCTCATTGAGGTATATCCTTAAATTATGTGGGGAAAATTTTATTTTACCCTCATATAGTTTGGCCCTTCTGTAAATTATCTGGGGAAACTTTTTATGATTTGTAAACTGAAGTGTACTCTTTTTTACCTAACATATTGTTAAGTGTGGAAACACATGCTTGGATGAAAATAGTACACGGAGGTTAAAGTGAACTTTGTCTCATAAAAAAATGATGAAAATGTTTACGATTTGCACAATGAAGTTACTTATGTGTAAGGGTATTTTAGTTTTTCTACTTAAGCTTTTACTACTAAAAAATGCACGTTGCGGCCATTACAAGCTGTTGTAAAAAATAGAAATACAGTCGCAAAATACTTTTTGAGACAGCCATGCGACGGCAAATGGAGGACACAAATGTAAGGGTGACAAATACTTTTTATGACGGTAAAGTGTCGGTCACAAAATATTTGCAACCGCCTAACCTACTTATTGCATCTGCTATTTTGCTATGGCGAAAAACAAAAAAAAATACTTACTATGATTTAGCGACTATCTTGTTATTGTTGCAACTAATTATTTATTATAAAAAATATATATATGCATTTGTTACAATAAAAAGATCAATTGCAAGCACCACAAATTTATTTTTTTAAAAAAAATAACTTACCAACACCAATACATCGCATAATGGTAAAAAAATTATTGCTGCAACAATTTATCTATATATTGCGACTAAAAAAAATCTACAAAGAAAAAAAAATTAGAAAAATTAGAAATCAATCATTTGGAAACCTAACAATCTTATCAACACACAATGTTTACCCAATATCCAACTAAAAGCGAAACACCTAAATAGTAACCATGACAAGTAGTTGGACTATGAATTTCTGCATAAGCTTTGCACCAACCAAAGAAATGGTCCACCCTTTTGAATTCTTATCAAAGCACAAGCTGCAAGCAAGCAAGCCGATTTCTCTCTAGCATACACGAACACCTGCTGAGGGTTTTATCACAAATTAACTGGACACTAAAATGATTTTCATTAAAATAAAATACAAAATGCAATAAGATTTCATAATAATTGATAGAGATGTAGTGGTCCATGGCATTATGATTGGTGGAGAAGGTATGGTATTATGATTTTGTATTGGGTGATTGAGGAATATGAGATCACATAATGAATGATACTTGGTGAAAGAATATGGACACCGTAGACGTGCCCGAAAGTCTCGGGAAAATCCTGTTTTGTTTATTAGGCTCACTACAGTTCGGACTCAAATGTCACGGTTCTTAATCTGTTCTTGCAAAGTGCAATGCGAGATTGATAAATCACCAAAGACTCCAAATTCGGCAAATCATTTTGAAAAATTGATTTTTAAAAAGAAGTGCCAAACGTGGATTGCTTTGCCAGATACAGAATCGCCACCTAAATATTTTATTTTTGGAAAATTTAGGAAACCCTGACTCGTGCCTAGGGCCACGTGTCCATCATCACCAAAGTTGCCTCGGCTCAGGAACTTGGGTATGAGAGGGGAAGGTCATGCAATGAGCACCCCCGCTCGCCCGATCAAAGATCGGCCTTTACTAACATGATATCTTGTTTTTGAAAACACATGTGCTCTTATTCCAGTTATTAACCTATAATTACTATGTGATGCGCACAACATACAAGTATAGGCTAGATCGCCTAAGTTGGAACAAAACATCTCATGTTTATTTTTGAAAACGGTTTGCTACTCGCAAGTAGGCTAAAATGCGGATTTTGCCACCCTCAAGTGGGCTTAGAAAACATGGTGTTTTGCCACTCTCAAGTGGGCATAAAACTCGCAATCAATGAATTGTTCCAATTCAAGTAATCCAACCTTCACCCACAGGCATTCAGGCAGTTATATCACATAAGCAGTTAGCCTCATGGCAAGCGTGCTATCATGGCAGTCACTCACACACATGCAAGGATGCTAAAACATAAACACATACCAAGTACTCCGAGCCAAAACAAAAGCTATGTTAGAAATCAATGCATGATCCTAGCTATGACAAGAATGCCTAATGCAACACATACAAAATGCAACTAAGATAGGCTCGGCTATTCTAAAATGTCATGTGAAATGCAATTTGATACATGTATTCAAACAGGAATTGAAATACAATGCAGTTAGTGTGACACGCCGAGCCCGGTGCATGCAAGACAGATGAATGGATGCAAACATGCGAGCATAAGGATGCTAATTGAAACATGTCCTAAAACTAACCATCGTAAGCTAGTAAATAAAAGGGAGAAAGAAATGGGGGTTAGAAGACATGCGTCATACACACGCACACTTATTTACAACATTGCCCTCTCGGAGGAGGGTCCGAATGAATAATAAAGAACCGACTAGCTAATCTAAGCTAATCTAATTAAACTAGTTATTACACAACATAATGAATAACAAGCTACAACTAATTATTACACAACTCTAACTAATTAACAAATTAACTAAGTTAGCAATTAAACTATATGATGTAGGCTGCCTCAGCTCTGCTTTGGATGACAAAGGATCCATGCATGCTCGAGTCGCATTGTTCGGAAATCCCTCGCGACGCCCCGACTTGCCTTTGTTCGCAATTGATCTGAGAACACTGCACAAAGCTCCAGAAAGTTGAAACTCAACCAAGGGAACCTGTGGGAAGGCTGCCGACCAGATATTGGCCTTGGAGACCACCAGCCGACCAATTTTTGTGATGAAAACCAGAAAAAGTGGTCGGCCCGCCACTTTATCTGGTCGGCCGACCAGTTTTTGCTGCTAATTTTTGGTTTTCTGTAACAGAGGGCAAGAAAGGAGCATGGCAAAGTATTTGCAACACATGTGTGCACAACCATCCTCCCTATCATTACATGAGCTCAAGGGAGTATAGTTCTCGATCCTCGGGCCATCAATCACGCATCTCGATGCACGATGGCCGAGGAGCCGAATTACGCAACTCAATATGAAATGAATGCACACACAAACACCTAAAGCCTAAAACTCCATCATGTATAGTCAAGAGTGTCGGCGATCCGCAGTTGAGGCACGTTTCATCACTTCGAGAATGAAACGCCCCTCATTTCCCGTGTTTAGACTAACACCTATTCCAAAGACAAATGCAAAGCAACCATGGCATACACAATGCGTCTCAAGCATGCACCTCAATGCAATACAACTTAGACATGCAAACATGCAAGGGACAAATATGATAGTCATAATGTTATGCAACACAAGCATGCAAACAACAATATGGCATACACAATACAAACAACATGGCATTCACAATGCAATGTAACATGGCATACACAATGCTCAATGGACTTAAACCGAATATGGATAGACCTCAGTCATGCCCAAAACAGAGGCCATAATGATGAAACTAAGGCACAAAAGGGCAAGGCAAGCATGCTCAATGCAATGGCCCATTGGCTAGGCATAAGAGCACAACTCTCAAGAGTGCTCAATGAGTGACCAATGTGGAAGTGTAACAACACTAAAGGCTCTGAAATCAAGTGTGAAATGATGTCAAATCATTCAAACAACACAAGTAAAGCATGCAAAAGGGCCTAAGGCACAAAGCCATTGAAGGGACTACACAAAGGGGCATGCAATACATGGCACAAATGATTAAACCAACCATGGACAAAGCTCAAATAGGTCTAAACAAAGACCAAAACATGCTGAGATGAGAGCTCAAGGACCTAGGCAAGATGGCATACATGCTAGGCCGCAAATAAGGCAACAATGCACAACACTCAAGGGCATTCAAAGCATGAATGAAGTGGGAACATGTCAGTGCTAAATGCTCTGAAATAAAGTATTAAATGATGCCAAACCATCTAAACAGCTCAAAGATAGCATGCATGAGTCAACAAAACACGAAACTAGCAAGGCCAATTGCACTACAGCTATACAAAGCTTGAAGGATATGGCAAAGGCAACCCAAAATAGTCCTAGATCATGCCAAAATGATACTAAAACATGCATGGAAGAAAGCCAAAACGAGCTAGCATGAAGGGCATAAGGCATGGTGCATACAAGGCAAATAAGGTGGATTACACTACACCTACTAAGAGCAAGCATGGGATGACTTAAGCAACAAAAATCAAAGTTATACCATGGCAAAATAACCCCAAATAAGCACTGAAATGATGGCTCGCAAGCTAAGGCATGAAGGCATAGGCAATGACCCATGTTAAGGCATAAAGGGGCCAACCCTCCAACGCATTGAATGAGTGATAAATGCAAGTGCATGAGCATGAAACATGGACTGAAATCATATAATAAATGATGGCAAATCATTCAAATAGTCCAAGTAAAGCATGCTAGTGGACTTGATACACAAAGCTAACAAGCTAGAATGCACTATAGCTATACAAAGCATGGCATGCATGACCAAGACAACACAAATCAGACCTTAAACATGGTAAATCATGAACAAAATCTTCTTTAAGTTAAGCCTAAAGCATGCTAGAATGATATGTTACAACATTATGCATGTTAGGCTATTTCATGGAATTGCACCACAAGTGCATGAGGCATGCAAGAGATGACCAAACCAAACCCTAACAGAGGTACGACATGGAAAAACATCACCAAAAACATGCTGAGATGGACTCAAATCGAGCTTGAATAACATGCTACTTCATGAAGCATACAAAGCTAGTTTGAGGGATTTACACTACAAGTGTATAAGCATGGAGTGACCAAGACAAGTCAAAACAGATCTAAGGCATGCTGAAATAACCCCAAATACATGCTAAGATATGGTCAACACACACTTAACAAAGGTGCTCAAATATGAGACAAATATGACAAGTTTTAAAGACAACAAGGAGAGGGGATGACCCTCTCCTTCTTGGGACCTCAAAACACCATCCCCACCACTAAAATCCCTCTGGATTTCAGTGGTGAGAAGGCCGAAGCAAGGTGGTCCCAAAGCTCACAAAAGAGGCACAAAAACAAGGCCAAACAACCCCAAACGAAAAAGTGACCTTAAACAAACTTTTTAAGCATGAAAAAAAAGAACTTTTTCCAGTTAAGAGCTAAGCTTAAAATAGTATGCAAATAAGGATAAAATCCTAAGCGAAAATGGAGGACTTAAGGGTTGGAAACTCACCCTTGATGACCCTCTTCAAGGTTGCAACTCCAGCAACCTCTTTGAGTTCAAACCAGTCCAAAAACTCCAGAAACAACTCCTAGGTGCCTCAGCAACAAACAGATGATGCTTGGATAGGAGGTTGTGTGCACAGAAGTGTGAAGAATGGTCACTTTAAGGCACAAAACAAGAGGGAAATGGAGGATTATGGATATAGATGATATGTACAGCTCAAACACAAAATTCTCAACCCTAAGAAGGGAGAGAGGCCTTCCCTCTTATAGAGAAACAACTCTCAAGCTTCTTGGACAAGCTAAGAGCTTGGTGTATGGAGGATACAGTATGTGCCCTCTAGCTAGCACAACTGGCATCCATTCAGTCTGACAAAACAAAAGGAAAGTTGCCGACCAGAAAAGGTGGTTGGCCTGCTACTTTTAGTGGTCGACCGACAACCCAAAGTGGTCTCCCAAAAAAAAAGTGGTCGGCCAGGGGAATTGGTGGTCTCCATGCTGAAAGCAAGCCAATGGTGGGGTGGCAAACAAGAAAATATGACCTAAAGACCAAGAAAACCAGTTTCCCAACCAAAAAATCGGCTGGCGGGAGGAAAAGTGGTTTCCAAGGATAAAATTTGGTCTCCCACCCTTGTACCACTCCCCAAACAAGGAAAGTAAGGTTTGTACCCAAGACAAACCAAAACGGGTGCAAGACGAGGGTTCGGAAGGCAACACGCGCAGCTGGGAGCCCCGAAAACCAGCTGCCGAGCATCGAAAGTGGTGTATGAGCACAAAAGTGGTCTCCCAGGCCACAATGTCCCCATAGACAGAGGAAACGAGGTGTGTTCCAAAAACCGTGCCAAACGGAGAATGTTAAGCAGTCCCGAGCCAAGGCGCACGGTCGACGACTCCGAAAATCGGAAACTAGTCTCCAAATGGGAACCGTAGCCTACGACCACGAAAAGTAGCCTACGACCACTAAGAGATGGTCTACAAGACCTCTCTTTCCCTCCAGGAAGAGAGAACAAAACTTGGTCCGCAAACCGAGTCAAAACACAATGAATTCAAAGGCCCGGAGGCAAGGCTCTCAGCCGAAACTCCGGAAACTCGAAACGAGCACAACATACATAATCACCGAGCGCTCAATCGATGACGTCTGAGTGTTAAGGTCGGTCACAAATGGGGTGTCTACAGTTGCCCCTCTTTGATAGAACTCGAAAGTCATAAGTGACGGGAGTGAATGTCAAAGCCTAGAGACGACCCATTTTGGACAAGGCCGAAGACTTGGATAAATAGGCGAGATAAACAAAGAGATGTGCTCGCTGGCAAGGGCAAAATGCAAGAGACATGCATGAGGCCGAACATAATTTATGATCATGCAAAGAGAGCTGTAATGAAGCAATTATACACAAAAATGCGACAGTTTTAAGTAAGTGAATAAAAACCAAACTACATTACATGCAGAAAGGATGTAAGAAGATTATGCAATCTTCGCGAGCATGTGCGATAGATACACAAAAGTGAACGAAGTGTAATAGATACACAGAGTGAGTAAGTATGTGTGATAGATACACAGAGTGGGCATAGTGTGATAGATACACAAAGTGAGCGTGTGATAGATAGACATAGGGAGCGTATGATAGATGCACAAAAAGTGTGCATAAAGTGTGATAGATGCACTAAATGAATAAAGTATGATAGATACACTAAAGGTAAACATGAAGTGTGATAGATGCACTAAGTGAACAAGTGTGATGGATACACAATAGGTGAACACGAAGTGTGATAAATGCACTAAGTGAACAAGTGTGATGGATACACAAAAGGTGAACACAAAGTGTGATAGATATACTAAGTGAACAAGTGTGATGGATACACAATAGGTGAACACGAAGTGTGATAGATGCACTAAGTGAACAAGTGTGATGGATACACAATAGGTGAACATGAAGTGTGATAGATGCACTAAGTGAACAAGTGTGATAGACACACTAAAGTAAATGAAGTGTGATGGATACACTAAGGTGAACACAAAGTGTGATAGATGCACGTAGTGAACAAGTGTGATGGATACACAAAAGTAAATGAAGTGTGATAAATACACTAAGGTGAATGAAGTGTGATGGATACACTAAGTGAACAAGTGTGATGGATACACAAAAGGTGAACACAAAGTGTGATAGATGCACTTAGTGAACAAGTGTGATGGATACACAATAGGTGAACACGAAGTGTGATGGATACGCAATAGGTGAACACGAAGTGTGATAGATGCACTAAGTGAACAAGTGTGATGGATACACAATAGGTGAACACGAAGTGTGATAGATGCACTAAGTGAACAAGTGTGATGGATACACAATAGGTGAACACGAAGTGTGATAGATGCAAGAAGTGAACAAGTGTGATGGATACACAAAAGGTGAACACAAAGTGCGATAGATGCACTAAGTGAACAAGTGTGATGGATACACAATAGGTGAACACGAAGTGTGATAGATGCACTAAGTGAACAAGTGTGTTAGATACACTAAAGGTGAACACGAAGTGTGATAGATGCACTAAGTGAACAAGTGTAATAGATACACTAAAGTAAATGAAGTGTGATGGATACACTAAGGTGAACACAAAGTGTGATAGATGCACTTAGTGAACAAGTGTGATGGATACACAAAAGTAAATGAAGTGTGATGGATGCACTAAGGTCAATGAAGTATGATGGATACACTAAGGTCAATGACCTTAAACGGAACTTCTTTGAATGAACCGTACATACAATATCGCCTGGTTGTGCCAGTTTCAAATGAACCGTACATACAATAACGTGCATGAATGAGAAAGAAACTTGATAGGTACAATGCAATACAATGCATGATGTTTAAGGAATGCAATAAACGAACCTAGTAGCGTTTTAGAAAGCACCTCATGGGGTGAGTGGCGATGAACCGCTCTACTCTGATGGGAATCTCCCCTCGTGCTCTTCGAACACTTACCTTCAACTTATAGTACAAAGGCTCTGAAATACTGACAAGGGTTCTTCACGTAGAACACTTTGGATGCTGCCTTTCTTCCTGATCATATTCACAACTTTTCCTATTCTCCAACGGGGTGACAGACTAGGTTGGTTCAGTGTCCAGAATTGAGGTGCATACACGCTATCTCAACCTATGGGGCTTCCATATAGATTTCAAGCTGAGGACACGCCTCTGGGTATTTAAACCAGACTTTAGTCTCGGAAATCCCGAACCTTTGCGTTCTAGGCAACAGCCATTCGAACTATAGTTTCTACCGTCGCAATTGGTCTCCTAGGAACTCATTGCGAACACAACCAAGATGCCTCTGGCAGGGAATGGTACTTAGGGAGAGCACTTTTGATCACCATTCTGGCTTGAAGCAGACTTGATCTTGAGCTTGAGGTAGAGGGACACTCATACTTCGGAGCATTGGCAAGACCTGAAGAGGTACACACAGAATGCAATCTCAGAACTTACTGAAGTTGAAACAAACTCAGATACCCGACATTTTCCCTCTTTTCTTTTGATTTCCAGTCTAGAACCTATATGGCTTCAGATAGGTCCTGGTTTTACTATTCCTGCATGACTTGGGTTGAACCCTGCGGTTTTACGAAAGAACGAATCTTGTTTTGCACAGATGTGGAGAACGACACGGCACTCGAAGCGCAAAACAATTTTATTTTTGAAATTGAGAGATGAGTTGTTGACCGAGGTATTGAGCCTACGACTGAACACAGCGCATTATGACTCAACAACGGAAAACAAAAGGTAAACAACCTAAACACATCGAGTAACACTCGAAACGACTCAAAACAAGAATCAAGATAAAACAAAAAAGACACGACACTCAGACATGCACAGGGAGCCTGTTTCTCTGGGTATTGTTTCCCATCCTTTCTCATTTGTGATTCTCACATCACTCGGCCCTCAAGCTCTGTTTTTTCTCTGAAAGAGCCCTTTTCCTCACTTTTCCTCTCAGCGCACATCTCTCTATTCTTCAATCTCTCATTTTTTATGCCTCCCCTGGGTGGTTGATGGATAAACAAAAAGTTGCGGGCTCTTGCCCCTAGCATTCTGCTAGATTCTCTTTCTTCTACTCACAACAGTGAACTTCCACCACAACGGGGTTGTGATGCAGCTGGATGTGCAGCATATCTGCAATTGACATTGGTTGACAATGCTCTACTGGGGAGTTTGGATGTGATTAGATCTGTCCAGATGAGGGAATGGAACATCCTGCTCCATTCTAGTTCGTGCTTCGCACTTAGCTTGGTACCTCGCTGCTTAGAGGATGAAAGAGCTTTCAACCCTTTGTTGTTATCTTCAGTTGTGCCCTTTTCTGGCAGGTAGAGTGCCCTTTCTGAAAAATGTATTGACAGTAGGGAAAAGACAGGAAGCCTAAATCAACTGTGCCCCTAGATCATCATTTTGACCATTTTTTTGTTTTGGCTTTCTACTAAAACAATTTTGATCAATATGAGAGTTAGATTAACACACTTGTTCGATTTTCTGATTTGAAATCATGCAAGTTAGGTTATGAGCACTGAAAATTTTCCTTTTTGGGTCTAAGAAAATGGTCCAGTTTTGGAAAAATGAAATAATTTTCGAGAGAATTAGTCAACCTCAGTAAAAATTCTCAAAAACTATTTTTGCAAATGGCCACTGCTTGACCAACGTAGAATTGACTCTTGAGATGCACAACCTTAGATCCAAAAACAATGGAAAATTGCCCCTTGTCTGAAGGACACTGCACGGCAACAGAAAGTTCCCCCTTGTTTGAATAGCACCGCAGCACACAGTATGGCAACGGAAAGTTGCCCCTTGTTTGAATAGTACCGCAGCGCACTGTAACCAATTCTCATGGTGAAGGTCACAACTGAACTCTTGGATACAAAAATGACAAAGATGACCCGTTCAATCTCACAGATAGGACAGTTGAATTTGAAGTGTTTTATGGCTGGACTTCAGAATGAAGTTGCCTACGTATCCCAAACATGGGAATCAAGCCTTACGTAGTTCAGGATAAGGTACACTCGGGTATTAACCTCTCCTTTTGCGCTCTAACTTTTGACAAGGCCGCCCTTCCGGGTTTTCAACCTTGCGAGCTATATTCTTTTTTTCTTTTCAATTCTTTTCATTTCTTTTCTACTTTTTTCTTTTTCATCTTTTCCTTTCATTTTCTTCATTTTCTTCATTTTCTTTTTTTTTCATTCTTTGCATTTTTCTTTTTTTTGTTCTTTTTCTTGCTCTAACTTTTGCCTGGGTCGCCCTTCCAGGTTTTCGGCCCAGCGAGCCTCTCGAGGGTAAAAGTGTAGCTTTGTCCATGTCAAATGGTTTTGAGATCCTGAAGTCATCCGAATCCAGGAGAATGGCTATTGTTCGCTGACGATGCAGGAGTCCATCCAATGGGGGGCTGAATTTGCCCCTAATGTTGTGGATAGGAACTCGGTTATCCTTCAGCAATACTTTCTTCTTTCCTCTGCTCTGGGATTTGGCATTCTTGCTGATCTTTGTTAGCTTGAGAAACATCTCAATTTTTTTTTACTCTTCGAGCACCTTTGACATTTTTGCCCCTAGTTCAAGGGGTGCTTCTGATCTAGCTTTGCAAGCTTCTTTTGACGACATCTGATCTTCTTGATTTGACTTCCCTGCCTCTAGTTCGAGGGCTGCTTCGAATCTGGCCACACAGGCCTCACATTGTAGTTGACCGTTGAACATTCTGAATTCAAGTTCAAGGTTTGAAAGTGAGGGATCGAGTCTCGGGCCAGAGAGCGATCCTAAGCTGTACAATCTCAAAAGTGATTCCACACAGGCCTTCGTAGGACCGCGCAAAATATTTTTGAAATCTTTTAAGAAAGCGACTAGTCGCTTGCACTGAAGACAGTGCGGAACCAATCTGGAGCAAGCCAGGATCCTTCTCAGTACTCACATTAACAAACATGATCTCATTCATTAAGGGCTTTGCACGCCTCTATTTCCCTCAATTGATCAAATTTTACAAATCTCAAGGAATTCCTTCCTTTTCGTTTTCATCACAATGTTCAAAAAGGTTTTGAAAAACTTGGGTCGATGTAATGACTTAAAGGCACAGAAAAGCAGGTGAAAAGCACTGCCGTTTCATTCAAGTTTGCTGGCACAATAGGCTCAAAGCAGAAAAAAGCACAAAAGCATGAAAACCACAGCTGTTTCAATTAGATCTTCTGGTGTAACTGGCTCCCCGGTAGAAACAGACTCAAAAGAAAACGAAAAGACAAACACAAAACAAAATAGTGATATCCGAGGTAACGCCCTCGGGATCACCCGACTCTAACAAAACATGACTGACTTGATACAACAAGACAGACCCAACTGACTCAGTATGAAAAGACTAACTCTATACAATGGGACAGACTCTAAACGACATAACAAAACTGACTCAATACCGGAGTCAGAAAATACAAAAACCAGCATTCACAAATGCTCAAAACAGTGCGTGCCATACGCCACAGCTGGAGTAAACTGAGTGCCGCCCGCAGGTGGTTCATCCCCTGATCACATATTCGTACTATCCCCCAAGTTCATTGATCCAGTGGTGATAGACTTTGCTGAGCTGGTGCGGCGATGACCTTGTTGTCAAACAGATCTTGTACATCATGACGAAGACGAAAACAACTGTCAGTGTCATGACCGGTTTGTTGATGATAGGCACAGTATTTAGTCTGGTCATGCTTTGGAGGGATAAGATCGGGTAGAGGCCGTTGTTCCAACGGTTTCAGATATCCTTTCTAGAGTAAGACCTCTAAAGCCTTTGACAAAGGCATGTAAAGTGGGTTAAAAACCCTCTTGACTCGAGGTGGATATATGGTTTTTTGTGAGCTACTTCTGGACACACCGGTGAATGGGGTAGCTGTTTTTGATGCGGTGGTGGTGACCGTGCCCACTTCAGAAGATCTTGCAGCTGCCTCACCACTGGTGGTCGCGTTCGAACTGCAGGAAAATGCCCTCCTGGGCTGCTCCTTCTCCTCGTCAATGAGGCCCTGCTTCATAGCGTCCTCGATTTGTACCCCAATCTCATGTAGATCTGCAAAGGTGGGGAAGGAGGGAACGATCATCTTCTGCATAAGCTTGGGCTGGAGGTTGTGCACAACCATCCGAATCTGATCTTTGTCAACAAGCCTGATGGTCATCATCGAGGCCTTAGCCCTCCACCGGGTAACAAAATTGGAGAAACTTTCATTCGGCTCTTGCCTAGTGGTCTCAAGATCACGGGTTATAATCTCGATCTGTGTGTTATAAGAGTATTAAGCTATGAAGGCCTCATCCATCTCCTCCCAATTCCTCTTGACGGAGTCCTCTAGTTTTGCATACCAAATAGTCGCTACACTTGACAGGGTCCGGCCAAACAAGGAAAGCTTCTGTAATCTGGAGAGGCCCATCGGCCTTAGTATGTCTGAAAACAGCCGCAGATGCACCATAGGATCTCCAGACCTGTCAAAGCGGTCTATGTGTGGCATCTTAAATTGGTCCGGCAACGTCACGGCTGAGCCGGTGTACCCATCCTCAGTATCCGAAATGGACTTCACACCTTGGGACTTCTTGAACAGCTTTTCAAGCTTGTTCACTTTCAATGCTGTGGGGTCCACCTCGAACACAAAAGGAGAATTCGGTAGGTTGGTTTGCGCTTTGGATAGCTGGGGTAGGATCGGGGGCGGAGCCGGCTCTATTGGAATGTCTGTATTATCCTGGACGTTAACTGTCTCTCCGAGTATAGGAACTCTTCGTGGGGGAGGAGCCTGGTGTGATGCAGATGCTCCAGTCTGCTGCTGTAGCCTGATAATTACCTCTGCCTGTTGGGCCATGACCTCAGCCTGCTGTTTGGCAAATTCTGCTTGACGAGCAGCGTCCTACTGCATGGTTTTCATACTCTCCTAGAGCTGACGCATCATCTCTTCCATTCCCGCCATACTGCCCTGATCTAACTGATCTATCGGTATATCTGTCTTTGTGGTAAAATCAGATATCTCAACCCAACTGCACACAGGTGAGATGGATAATGACTGCTGATTCGAAGACTGTTGAACTGATGATCTGTGCCTGACTGGCCTTTTTACCCTGCCTCTGGCGAAGGAACACTGATTTGCCCTTGAACTGAATCTCTGACCTAACAAAGTCTATCATCACAAGTCCAATGTACCGAGGGATATTGGAGCCTTCTGAAGCTATGGTTCCAAGACTACCCCCTAGCAAAAGAGAAAACAGGCAGCATCTCAGCCTAATTTTACCAGAACAAATATGGGTATAGCTAAATGACTGCACTCTCTACTGGATTCTGCCCAAAATTCTTCTCTGTAAACTAATACCCTCAGGTAAAACTGATTCTTCCAAATACTAATGCCCTCAGGCCTGATACCCAGACTTGCAACTGATACATGCATTCCATTAGAGACGCACTCTAAAAGCACATAGCAGGTGAGAGCCAAAACATCCGTATGTTGGGGTAGGGTTTCCCTGTCCTATTTTGTCAGGAGCTAGGGTTTCACTACGCACGCAGCGTTTTCAAAACAACCTACAATCGGGTAAGCTACCTGTCCTAGTTTGGAATAGTCACTATGGATTCCGAATATGCACTAGGTCGAATGGTCAAAAGGGTGCCCCAGTGAAAATCGGGGTTTGTGTTCCCATCGTGGCAGAGCCCGTAACCGGTTGCCTTATGGCACGCTTCTCAAAGCGAGCCTCCAACAAACCGTTCAGGAATAGCAGATGGAAAACACAGTGTCCTAGGTGCACCAATGCACATGCAATGCAAAGAAACACATAAGTGTAATCAAAACAACACATCATGAGTTCGAGTCAAGTTCTCTAAATCCCCAGCAGAGTCGCCAGAAACTGTAGACGCGCCCGAACGTCCAGGAAAAATCTCGTTTTATTCATTAGGCTCACTACAGTTCGGACTCAAATGTCACGATTCTTAATCTGATCTTGCAAAGTGCAATGCGAGATTGATAAATCACCAAAGAGTCCAAATCCGACAAATCATTTTGAAAAGCTGATTTTTAGAAAGAAGTGCCAAACGTGGACTGCTTTGCCAGATACAGAGTCGCCACCTAAATATTTTATTTTTGGAAAATTTTGGAAACCCTGACTCGTGCCTAAGGCCACGTGTCCATCATCACAAAAGTTGCCTCGGCTCGGAAACTTGGGTACGAGAGGGGAAGGACATGCAATGAGCACCCCCGCTTGCCCGATCAAAGATCGGCCTTTACTAACATGATATCTTGTTTTTGAAAACACATGTGCTCTTCTTCCAGTTATTAACCTATAATTATTATGTGATGCGCACAACATACAAGTATAGACTGGATCGCCTAAGTTGGAACAAAACATCTCATGTTTATTTTTTAAAGCGGTTTACTACTCGCAAGTAGGCTAAAATGCGGATTTTGCCACCCTCAAGTGGGCTTAGAAAACATGGTGTTTTGTCACTCTCAAGTGGGCTTAAAACTCGCAATCAATAAATTGTTCCAATTCAAGTAATCCAACCTTCACCCACAGGCATTCAGGCAGTTATATCACATAAGCAGTTAGCCTCATGGCAAGCGTGCTATCATGGCAGTCACTCACACGCATGCAAGGATGTTAAAGCATAAACACATACCGAGTACTCCGAGCCAAAACAAAAGCTATGTTAGAAATCAATGCATGATCCTAGCTATGACAAGAATGCCTAATGCAACACATACAAAATGCAACTAAGATAGGCTCGGCTATTCTAAAATGTCATGTGAAATGCAATTTGATACATGTATTCAAACAGGAATTGAAATACAATGCAGTTAGTGTGATGCGCCCAGCCCGATGCATGCAAGACAGATGAATGGATGCAAACATGCGAGCCTGAGGATGCTAATTGAAACATGTCCTAAAACTAACCATCGTAAGCTGGTAAATAAAAGGGAGAAAGAAATGGGGGTTGGAAGACATGCGTCACACACACGCACCCTCATTTACAACATTGCCCTCTCGGAGGAGGGTCCGAATGAATAATACAGAACCGACTAGCTAATCTAAGCTAATCTAATTAAACTAGTTATTACACAACATAATGAATAACAAGCTACAGCTAATTATTACACAACTCTAACTAATTAACAAATTAACTAAGTTAGCAATTAAACTATATGATGTAGGCTGCCTCAGCTCTGCTTTGGATGACAAAAGATGCATGCATGCTCGAGTCGCCTTGTTCGGAAATCCCTCGCGACGCCCCGACTTGCCTCTGTTTGCAATTGATCTTAGAACACTTCACAAAGCTCCAGAAAGTTGAAACTCAACCAAGGGAACCTGTGGGAAGGCTGCCGACCAGATATTGGCCTTGGAGACCACCGACCGACCAGTTTTTGTGATGAAAACAAGAAAAAGTGGTCGGCCCGCCACTTTATCTGGTCAGCCGACCAGTTTTTGCTGCTGATTTTTGGTTTTCTGCAACAGAGGGCAAGAAAGGAGCATGGCAAAGTATTTGCAACACATGTGTGCATAACCATCCTCCCTATCATTACATGAGCTCAAGGGAGTATAGTTCTCGATCCTCGGGCCATCAATCACGCATCTCGATGCACGATGGCCGAGGAGCCGAATTACGCAACTCAATATGAAATGAATGCACACACAAACACCTAAAGCCTAAAACTCCATCATGTATAGTCAAGAGTGTCGGCGATCCGCAGTTGAGGTGCGTTTCATCACTTCGAGAATGAAACGCCCCTCATTTCCCGTGTTTAGACTAACACCTATTCCAAAGACAAATGCAAAGCAACCATGGCATACACAATGCGTCTCAAGCATGCACCTCAATGCAATACAACTTAGACATGCAAACATGCAAGGGACAAATATGCTAGTCATAATGTTATGCAACACAAGCATGCAAACAACAATATGGCATACACAATACAAATAACATGGCATTCACAATGCAATGTAACATGGCATACACAATGCTCAATGGACTTAAACCGAATATGGATAGACCTCAGTCATGCCCAAAACAGAGGCCATAATGATGAAACTAAGGCACAAAAGGGCAAGACAAGCATGCTCAATACAATGGCCCATTGGCTAGGCATAAGAGCACAACTCTCAAGAGTGCTCGAGGAGTGACAAATGTGGAAGTGTAACAACACTAAAGGCTCTGAAATCAAGTGTGCAATGATGTCAAATCATTCAAACAACACAAGTAAAGCTTGCAAGAGGGCGTAAGGCACAAAGCCATTGAAGGGACTACACAAAGGGGCATGCAATACATGGCACAAATGATTAAACCAACCATGGACAAAGCTCAAATAGGTCTAAACAAAGACCAAAACATGCTGAGATGAGAGCTCAAGGACCTAGGCAAGATGGCATACATGCTAGGCCGCAAATAAGGCAACAATGCACAACACTCAAGGGCATTCAAAGCATGAACGAAGTGGGAACATGGCAATGCTAAATGCTCTGAAATGAAGTATTAAATGATGCCAAATCATCTAAATAGCTCAAAGATAGCATGCATGAGTCAACAAAACACGAAACTAGCAAGGCCAATTGCACTAAAGCTATACAAAGCTTGAAGGATATGGCAAAGGCATCCCAAAAAAGTCCTAGATCATGCCAAAATGATACTAAAACATGCATGGAAGAAAGCCAAAACGAGCTAGCATGAAGGGCATAAGGCATGGTGCATACAAGGCAAATAAGGTGGATTACACTACACCTACTAAGAGCAAGCATGGGATGACTTAAGCAACAAAAATCAAAGTTATACCATGGCAAAATAACCCCAAATAAGCACTGAAATGATGGCTCGCAAGCTAAGGCATGAAGGCATAGGCAATGACCCATGTTAAGGCATAAAGGGGCCAACCCTCCAACGCATTGAATGAGTGATAAATGCAAGTGCATGAGCATGAAACATGGACTGAAATCATATAATAAATGATGCCAAATCATTCAAATAGTCCAAGTAAAGCATGCTAGTGGACTTGATACACAAAGCTAACAAGCTAGAATGCACTATAGCTATACAAAGCATGGCATGCATGACCAAGACAACACAAATCAAACCTTAAACATGGTAAACCATGAACAAAATCTTCTTTAAGTTAAGCCTAAAGCATGCTAGAATGATATGTTACGACATGATGCATGTTAGGCTATTTCATGGAATTGCACCACAAGTGCATGAGGCATGCAAGAGGTGACCAAACCAAACCCTAACAGAGGTATGACATGGAAAAACATCACCAAAAACATGCTGAGATGGACTCAAATCGAGCTAGAATAACATGCTACTTCGTGAAGCATACAAGGCTAGTTTGAGGGATTTACACTACAAGTGTATAAGGCATGCATGGAGTGACCAAGACAAGTCAAAACAGATCTAAGGCATGCTGAAATAATCCCAAATACATGCTAAGATATGGTAAACACACACTTAACAAAGGTGCTCAAATATGAGGCAAATATGACAAGTATTGAAGACAACAAAGAGAGTGGATGACCCTCTCCTTCTTGGGACCTCAAAACACCATCCCCACCACTGAAATCCAAATTTCAGTGGTGAGAAGGCCGAAACAAGGTGGTCCCAAAGCTCACAAAAGAGGCACAAAAATAAGGCCAAACAAGGCCTAAAAGGGGGTAAACATCCCCAAGCGAAAAAATGACCTGAAACAAACATTTTAAGCATGCAAAAACAGAAATTTTTCCAGTTAAAAGCTAAGCTTAAAATAGTATTCAAATAAGGCTAAAATCTTAAGCAAAAATGGAGGATTTAAGGGTTGGAAACTCACCCTTGATGACCCCCTTCAAGGCTGCAACTCCAGCAACCTCTTTGAGTTCAAACCAGTCCAAAAACTCCAGAAACAACTCCTAGGTGCATCAGCAACAAAAGGATGATGTTTGGATAGGAGGTTGTGTGCACAAAAGTGTGAAGAATGGTCACCTTAAGGCACAAAACAAGAGGGAAATGGAGGATTATAGATATAGATGATATGTATAGCTCAAACAAAAAATTCTTAACCCTAAGAAGGGAGAGAGGCCTTCCCTCTTATAGAGAAACAACTCTCAAGCTTCTTGGACAAGCTAAGAGTTTGTTTAAATCCCTCCATACACGACAAGCTAAGAGCTTGTTTAAATCCCTCCATACACGTGTATGGAGGATACAGTTTGTGCCCTCCAGCTGGCATAGTTGGCATCCATTCAGTCTGACAAAACGGAAGGAAAGCTGTTGACCAGAAAAGGTGGTCGGCCTGCTACTTTTAGTGGTCGGCCGACCACCCAAAGTGGTCTCCCAAAAAAAAAGTGGTCGGCCTGGGGAATTGGTGATCTCCACGCTGAAAGCAAGCCAATGGTGGGGTGGGAAACCAAAAAATGTGGCCCAAAGACCAAGAAAACCAGTTTTTCGACCAAAAAATCGGTTGACAGGGAGAAAAGTGGTTTCCAAGGATAAAAGCTGGTCTCCCACCCTTGTACCACTCCCCAAACAAGGAAATTAAGGTTTGTACCCAAGACAAACCAAAACGGGTGCAAGACGAGGGTTTGGAAGGCAAGACGCGCGGCTGGGAGCCCTAAAAACTAGCTGTCGAGCATCGAAAGTGGCGTATGATCACAAAAGTGGTCTCCCGAGCCACAGTGCCCCCCTAGACAGAGGAAACGAGATGTGTTCCAAAAACCGTTCCAAACGGAGAATGTTAAGCGGTCCCGAACCGAGGCGCATGGCCGACGGCTCCGAAAATCGGAAACTAGTCTCCAAATGGGAACAGTAGCCTACGACCACGAAAAGTAGCCTATGACCACTGAGAGATGGTCTACAAGACCTCTCCCTCCCTCCGGGAAGAGAGAAGAAAACTTGGTTCGCAAACCGAGTCAAAGCACAAAGAGTTCAGAGGCCCGGAGGCAAGGCTCTCAGCCGAAACTCCGGAAACTTGAAACGAGCACAACATGCGCAATCACCGAGCGCTCAATCGATGACATCTGAGTCTTAAGGTCGGTCAAAAATGGGGTGTCTACAGACACGTGATACTCCGAAAATATTTAATAATTTTTCGTTATGTTAATACAAAAGAATAGAGGGGAAATACATTGTTTACAGCAATGAGGGTAAAGATGTCTTTTTGCATTTTTTGTTAATAGTATTAGTAGTGCACTTTAATTCAAAACCATATGGGTGGCATTTGCATATTTGTAAAACACAGCAGGGTAAAGTGCTCTTGAGTAATATCACATGAGTGTAAAGTGAATTTTGCCCTTAATTTTAATTCAATGCATGGCACTATTATTAAAAGAAAAATGATGATGTGGCCAAAATGAAAGCAAAAAATGACTAAGGTGATTTGTAATACAAAAAATGTTAGGGATACATAAAAAATTGTCAAAAAATTTACCAAACCACCCATATGAGTGTGAGTATTTGATAATTTTTTAATAAAAAATTTGAAATCTCTAACATCATTGTTCATTAAAATAGATTGATGTATGACGCCCACAAAGCCTTGTACAAATTAGAGTTAAATAGGTTTGAAGAGCAGTACTCTTATTTTGTGCTAAGATTATAAATTTATATAGCAATTGGGAAATGAATAAAGAAAGATTATATGAAATGTAAATAAAACATAACTATATTTTACGTATTTTTTAAATTTTATTTTTCAAATTCCTACCCAAATCTATAATCCAACGTATATTGTATCTAAATCATGAATTTGGGTAGAGTATGAATTTTATAAAAAAAAAATTGAAATTAAATGTATTATCTTTTTAAATTTCTACTCAAATCTATAATATAAACACAAGTTTATTAAATCTAAAGAAAGAATTCTAAATCTTAGCACATAATATTAAAAGTGAAAATTACACCTCAGTGGCAAATTTAGAAAATAGTTACATATTAATGAAAAAAATTATAAATTCAATTATTAATGTTTATAAATTTCACCGTTGATTTAAAACTATTTTTTAAAAAGAATGGGCTACGTTGTAATTCTCTCATATTAAAATGCATCATCTCTTTCGCATCAGCTGGCCATAACTTTCGCTCTCATTTTTTTCTTATGGGATTAGCTTCTTCCAGTCTCAAATAGAACTGGAGAGGTGTTATTCGGCTTATTGAATTGACTCACTACAACAAAACATACTTTAGTGGCACTACACTAGTAGCATATTTTTGGAAAATGCCACAAAAAATGATATTTAGTGGCTCGTTTTTTAAAAATGCCACAAAACTTGAAACATAAAAGGCTCTAGTGACATTTCAATGAACAAGTGTCACAAAACTACAACAAAAACATACTTTAGTGGCACTACACTAGTGGCATATTTTTAGAAAATGCCACAAAAATGATATCTAGTGGCACGTTTTTGAAAAATGCCACAAAACGACAAACATAAAAGGCTCTAGTGACATTTCAATGAACAAGTGTCACAACACTACAACAAAAACGTCACTACAACAAATTTGGTGGCATTTTTTAGAAAAATGTTATAGAGCCACAAACATACAAGGCTCTAGTGGCATTTCAATTAAAAAAAGTGTCACTTCACTACAACAAAAATGTCACTACAACAAATTTACACTTTAGTGACACTACACTAGTAGCATGTTTTTAGAAAATGCCACAAAAATAAAATTTGGCATTAAATGTTTTAGAAAAATGCCACAGAACCACAAAATATATAAGGCTCTAGTGGCATTTCAATAAAGAAATGTCACATCAATTTTATGACATTTTATAAAATAATGACACAAAAAATTATGTTCGTGACATTTACGAACAGATACCACTAAACTTTAGTTGCAATGGCATTTTTTAAAAAATGTCAGGACACTAGGTAGGTGCAAATTACTTTTTATGGCACTTAGGTGAAAAGTGTCATAAACAAATATTTTATAGCATTTTGGGAAATGCCACTAAGCCAAAAACTTTCCAAGCTTATAATGACATTTTTGAAAAAATAAAAAATGTCAATATATTTTCTAAATTTTTAAAATGCAGTAAATGATTAAAAATAAATGAATTAAACTCAATATACACTACAGGAAAAAGCATATTCGGTGACTAAATTTCCTGACCAAAAGCGACCAAAACAGCATTAGTTGCCAAAAGTCTACAATTGGCAACTAAAACTAAGTTTGGTCGCTGATTATATGGGTTTTAGTGACTAAAAAATTTTTAGTAGCCCAAAGTAAAGCTTTTTGGCGACTAAAAAAATTTAGTAACCAAAAGTCTACAATTGGCGACTAAAAATAAGTTTGGTCGCTGATTATATGGGTTTTACCAACTAAAAAAATTTTAGTAGCCAAAAGTAAAGCTTTTTGGTGCCAAAAAAAATTTTAGTAGCCAAAAGTCTACAATTAAGGACTAAAAAATAAGTTTAGTCGCCAAAAGTGGTCATTTTTACCGCGGGAGAACTAAAATCCTAAGGCGGGAATAAAATTTTTTGGTGACCAAAATTTTGGTAGCTGAAAGTGCATCTTCGGCGACCAAATCCGATTTTGGTCGACAAAAGTTAAGTTTTTTAGCAACTAAAAAATAATTAGTAGCCAAAAGTATAGAATTGGAGACTAAAAAATATTTTTAGTCGCCAAAAGTGGTCTTTTTTTATTTTGGTAGTAAATAGTTTATTTTACATAAATTATGCTCAATAAAATAATTATGTTTATACATATACTTTTATATTAATATGGATTAATGTACTATATAAATAATATTTGTTGCATATATAATCATGTGGTGCTATAGAGGTGTAGTGGGAAGAGTGTGGTGTATAAGGTTTATGGTGCGGAAGGTTGGCGGTTCGAGTCTCCGCAAGAGCGGATCAAATTGTTCTACAACGAATTATCGTCATGAATGGCACTTGATAGCGTCGCGAATAGTGCCTACCATGACATTGAAGTGTCACTAAAAGGTTTTAGTCTTGATGGTGTAATGACACTTACAAGTGTCACTAACTCTTTTTTTAATGGCGCTTGATAGTGCCACAAATAATATCTACCATGACATTAAAATGTCATTGAAAGTTTTCAGCCATGATGGTGCAGTGGCACTTGCAAGTATCTACCGTGGCACTTGTATCTACCGTGGCAACGATAGAAGTGGCACTTGTTCAAAATGCCACAAGACCAAAAAATGTCATTAGAAGAATAGTTTTGTGGCATTTTCAAATGTCACTAAACTAAGAAAATGTTGTAGTGACTTTTAGGTTTCATTTCGATAATCTAAATTGTTCATATTTTAAAATTTATTAAATACATCATCTTTGTAAGAAATTAACTCGATCAAATAACAAAACTATATATTCAAATAAATTTTGTATAAAAAAATAAAATACGTACATAATTTATTCAAACAAGTGGTTTCGTTAACCGCATGTTTTGAACTTTTTTGTTTTTTGATTTTTTAGAACTGATGTTTTGGACTCATCAGTGGACTTGAGTATCGGTCCTCTTATTTCATAATACAAATGGGGGATGGTCATTGGATGTGTGGGGGATGGTCATTGGATCTTAAAATAATAAAAAAAAAAAAGGACCAATCACACCCCACTGGGGCCTGGGGCCACCCAAGCGGGCGTCTGAGGCTTTTTTCTTCCTAATATAAAAATTCATTTAGGTTAAGTTTAGCATCTTTAAAAAAAAGTCAAAAAGTTAAAAAGTTACTATCTTATTTAAGTCACATCATATTATTTAAGTCACATTACCTCTACTATATCACTTCAAACCCAACTCATATTTTATAAAAAGTCAAAAATATACTTATTTAGAACATTCCAAACAACCCTTTAATTGGTGTGGGAATTGACAAGTATCCCCTCCTTGACTCTCCACCTTAAGTCTTTATTTGATGAGCTATTGGGTCTATTTTTATGCTCAATTTCAATGATCCAAATCGTTTATATTTTAGAATTTATCATATAAATCATACATGTAAAATATCAAATTGATCGAATATCAGAAGAACTAAAAATAGTTTATTAAAAAAAGTTAATAAACAGTTTTATTGTTTCATAAAACTTTTAGGTCACATAGTTTTTGATATCCGATTGACTTGATTTTTTACAAGTATGATATACATGACAAATTTTAAAATGTGAACGGTTCGGTAGATCAAAATTAGACCTAAAAGTTGGCCCAATGACCCATCAAGTAGGAAGTTAAGTAGGAGAGTCAAGGAGGGGATCCTTACTCATGATAATTTGGTATTTTGAGAAATTAGTAAAAAGTTGAATTTTTGATTTTTTTAGTCTATTTTATCTTTTTGTGGATAAAAAATATAAGAGATAATGTAACCTAAAATGAGTAAAAAGCTAAAAACTAACTCTTTTTTTTTTTTTTTTTTCCCCAAAAGACCCCAATATCACTTATCTTCATATGCTGGCTACAATTTATTCTTGTTAAACACTCCCTTACAAAAATGGTATGAACCCCCCCCAAAAAAAAAAAATGCGTATATATTTACAAAAATACTCAAAAAAGGCAATATATAATTCAAATTTATTTTAAATATAAATCTCATTATATAAAATTAAATTTAGACTACACATTACTTTTCAAAATAAAATTTTAAATATTTTTTTATTGGTCCTACTTTTTTGCACTTCTGTAACATTAGTCATCAATAAAAGTCAGTGTTGGAGGCTTCATGGATCACCGCCATCACCAAAAATACATTATTATAATTGGTCTTTGTTTTACATTTAAAATTTTTATTACTACAAATCAAGAAGTAATAAAATTATATAAAATTTATTTTTAGAAATGAAAGGACTGAAAACGCTTTTATCATTTTATATAAAAATTATGTACAAATCTTCAATTGTATATCATTACTCATAGGAAATGTTTGATTGGTGGACTAAATTTCTTGACATTGCTTGGGATTAATAACACGATTAGGTTAAGGCTAGGACTCGTAATATGTAAAATAGATGATGAGATATATATTGTGAGAGTACTTGTACTATACTTAATTTTGATATGCTAAAATATGTGATAAGAGGACAATAATTATTTTTGACCATTAAATGATGTGATATGAGTAATCTCATGGCTATAAGATTAGGAATACTATTAGGCCATGTTTAATTGGATGTACATGAGTTTGGGATTGGATTAATAGTCCAACAAAATTATTAATTCAATGTTTGGTTAAACAATTGAAATACAGACTAATAATCCATTCGAATATGGTATCTCACATATCATAGATTATTCAATCCCATAGAGGGGAGTGAGATATAAATTTGAGGACTAAGCCAAAGTCTAAACTATTAGTTCTTCCTTATAATCCTACCTCAATCCAAACATAGGATATGATACACATTCCAAAGGGATTTGTAGTCCTAGGACTACTAATCATGGGAATATTAATCTAACCTAATCCAGTCTGCCCAAACCAACATGGCTTTGGGGTGTAATTGTTAATCTCCCATTGGCGGAGTAGCAATATCGTGATATTATCAAGCTTATCCATTTTAGCCAATCAAACACAATGTATCGTTTAAAAAAAAAATGTAGGAACAAGAAAAAAAATTTGGTGGGGGAGAGAAATTACCTATCAGTGTTAATTTAAGAAAATTATTATATATGTAAGGAAATCTAATAATTTTAATTATAAATATTAATAAAATTATCACCAATTTATAATTATTTTTAAAATTCTGCAATGATATGAAAATTTTCACACACACAATAAATAAATAAATAAAATTGAAATGAAACCCAAGTTGGATTCCGTGATCTTACCAGTCCCAATCCTCTCCTGGTCTACCAAACAAACAAGGCTATAAAGGTCACCATTTCTCTTCATATATATTCTGCTAAAAATTTGTTCTTCATCAAACACACTAATACCATTTCTCTTCATATATATCCATCCAAGCAAGGCCTACAAGGCCAGCCTAGCTATCTTCATGGATCTCCACAATGGCCAATTAGTAGCAAAAGAGTTGTTTCAAGCTCAATCCCACATATACAAACATGCATTCAGTTTTGCTACAATGAAAATGTCCTTGTTAATTCACTTGGGGTTTTTTACTACAATGAAAATTGATCCAAATCATGGAGATCAAGAAGGGTATGTCCTCACTCCATCATCTAAGCTTCTCATCAAAAGTGAAATGGCCAATTTGTCACCATTTGTCCAAGCCATGGTCGATCCGGTTTTGGTCACCCCATGGCAGTTTTTGGGAGATTGGTTTAGAAGACTGCACATGGGGTTGCCATGTGGGAGTTTTGTGACAAAAACCCAAAATTCAATAACATTTTCAATGAAGCAATGGGCAGTGACTCATGAATGATGAGCTTGGTGGTTAGAGACTGAGTGTTTGGAGGACTGAATTCATTGGTTGATGTAGGGGGTGGTACCGGTATCAATGCTCGGATCATTTCCGAGGCGTTTCCTGGTATAAAATGCACTGTTTTTGATCTTCCACATGTTGTTGAGAACTTGCCAGAGGAGAAGAACTTGAACTATGTTGGGGGCGATATGTTTCAGTCTTTCCCATTCGCGGATGCTTTTTTCTTCAAGGTATGCAATTTTTTGAATTCTTAGTTCCAGTGATTGAATCTGGTAATTGAGCAAATTTTACGATTTGCATCATATATGTGGGGCAATTCCTCTCTCATCAAGTTATTTCAGTAAATTTCTATCTTTTATTTATTTTTTATTTTGGATTTAATTTGATGTTGAGTTGCTTCAGTATAGATTGATCAAATAGCTGAATTCTAAAGAGAAATCATTTTTGATGATCCAAGATCCTACATATATTGATCTATAGAACTATTATTTATTTGTTGAACGGATATATTGATTGACGAAATCACAATTATACTTAACAATAAAACTATCTGAAAAGGTCATATACGTCAAAGAACTTTAATTTTCCACTCCTATTAACACCAAAAATGTGTACAATTTAGGAGAATTGTAGCAAATTATCATTTTTCTCTCATTATTTCTTTCATTAAGGAAACACAAGGAAACCATAAGTTAAGGAGTTGGTTGCATGTGCTCTGATTCATTATTTGGGCCATTTTATCCAATTCCTCGGTACAGACAATTGATACTAGAAAAACAGTTTTCAAGTATTTGTCGCTGAATTATTCTGGGAAGTATTCTATAAAGCAATTAATGTTCATATAATAAGCAAAGTAAACTTTAAGATAATCAATTGAACTTGAATGTGTTTTTGGACTTGAAAATGGCAGTGTGTTTTGCACTGTTGGGTTTTATTTCTTGGCAATCCCGTTTGACAAAACTCCTTTGAGTTGTAATTTTATTCGTATTTTTATTTCAGTGATACTATGAGAGTTTAGAGGTGAATCCAACCCGAATTGTGTCTTTCAGAGAAGTTTGTGATGATAAAGCTTTCAAGATTGCCACTTCGCTGATTATGACGGGGATCGAGCTGACATTCCCCCGCTCGAGCGGACATTCCCCCGCTCGAGCGGAGAATCCCTGGTTCCAGCAGTTTGTCAGGTCTGTAAAAATACTGGAAGGTGTGATTTCGCGCTCGAGCGGGTTCTCCAGCGCTCGAGCGGACTTCTGTTATATCACGCACAGATTTTGCTGAAGACGCTCGAGCGGGATGTTGGGCGCTCGAGCGGACCGCGCGAACACAGTTTTTCGGATTTCAAAAAGGATTGGGTTTTCTTCCAAATCTAGGATTACTTTTTGTTTTTCTATAAGTAGTTGGTTTTCTCTCAAAAACCACACACTCCTCAAGTCCTCCAGATCTTATTTTTTTGGATTCTAAGGTGTATATCTGGGAAAATTTTGTTAGTTTACTTTGATGTTTTATTGAGTATTCAACTCATGGCTTAAAGAGAGTACATCAAAGGTTGTGTTTTGTTCTACAAAAGAGAGAGTTGTTCTTCGGTGGATTCTGAAGAATTCGAGCCTGAAGCTTTGGTGGATTCCGGAGTGGCTCATCGTAAAGACAATTCCGAGGTGAAGACGAGGTTGGAAGAGGCACATAGAGGTTGGTTCAATTAGGCGTGGATTCGCTAGGTAATTGAGAGTATACCTGTGTAATTCCTTTAAATCTTCTTAGTGGATTGTTTTGTGGCTGTTGCCCGTGGTTTTTTTATCACAGTTGGAGGTGTCCAATTGCGATTTTTTCCACGTAAAATTGTTGTGTCTCTTTGTCTTGATTGTTTGATTGGGATTATTATATTCTGCTTAAAATTGATACATAATCACAAATCAACATCTAGGGGATTTCTAGATTTTTCATGCACAATTGGAGTGACGAGAACTGCGTAAAGATACTGAAGAGATGCAGAGAAGCTATTCCAAGCAAGGAAGATGGAGGGAAGGTTATCATCATAGACATGGTGGTAGATGGGGACAGAGATGAACATGACATTACTGAGACAAAGCTTGTTTTTGACATATTGATGATGGTTTTGGTCACTGGAAGAGAAAGAAGTGAGAAAGAATGGGAAAAGATATTCTTAGAGGCTGGCTTTAGTCACTACAAGATCACACCCATCTTTGGTTTAAGGTCCCTCATTGAGATATATCCTTAAATTATGTAAGGTAAATTTCATTTTACCTCATCGTAGTTTGGCTCATTTGCAAATAACATTTATATGGCTTGTAAACTGAAATATATCGCTTTCCACCTAACTTAATTTTAAGTTCATGCCAAAATGAAAATAATACATCGAGGTTATAGTGAATTTTGTCTCCTAAAAAAATAACGAAAATGTTCATGTTTTACACAATGAGATCACTTATGTATAAGGATATTTTAGTTTTTTTTTATTATTATTATCTAGCTTTTAATGGGTCTAACGGTACTCTTTGGTCTAGAAATCAGAGGGAATTATGTTCTTATAAATGATAAGGGTTGTGTGCAAATAGGTTAAACAATGAGGGACTAAAGTGAAATTTGTTCAATTATTCATTGTGAAACCTATATGACTCCTATAATAATTCTTGTACTGTAAACTTGTTCTGGACTGTAAAATATTGCTCATTGCTCTGTTTCCTTTGTTTCCACATCTCTTTTAAACTTTAATTACATTGGTGTTGGGGTTTTGGTTCGGTTCTAAGATGAACAGTTCTAAAAAAAATTGGGATCGAGCCGAGCCGAAACGAGCTGAACCATTAGAACCTATGGAAATGAGCAAGAACCAAACCAAAGAAAAATGTTCGGTTCCATGGTTATGGGCTTGGGTGTGTGGTTGGGTTGGGCTTGTTCGGCCCAATATTAATCTTTTTGGGTTAAAAACATTTAAATTTAATTTTACTGTAAACCGGAATTAAATTGTTCCGGATTTACTGTACACCCAAACAGGGCCCTTCTATTTTTGTTATCTGTTTAAATTGTAATCCAACATATTCAAATATGTTTGAATTCAAAACTAACAGGTTTCATACCTTTTTAATTCAAAACCTACAGCCACCATTACATCTATAAATAGGACAGCCCTCATTTGGATTTTGTAACTCAAATTTTCGTCCTTCATAATTCTGCAAACATCTCTTCATTTTGCTGCATTATTTTCTTGTCAGAGAGAGTATAGCGACCCCGGTTTTTTCCCATTTGATTATTGTATCTGGACTTAGGTTCCGTAGATTCCGTCATTGTATAATTGTTGTTGTCATTCATCATTTTCTTATTTTGAGTCTTGGGTTGTGTTGGGAAGATTTGGAGCAGGTTGGTTGAACTTAGGAACCAAGTCTAGTTGCCCAGATTTTGGCTTGTCCGCTCGAGCGGGGGTTTGGGCGCTTGTAGACACCCCATTTTTGACCGACCTTAAGACTCAGACGTCACCGATTGAGCGCTTGGTGATGTTGCATAATGTGCTCGTTCAGAAGTTTCAGAGTCGCGGTCGTAAGCCCTGCCTCCGGACTTCCGAACCCTTTTCTGTGCCTTGTCTCGGTTTGCGAACCAGACTCGGTTTTTCTCTGTTTCTTTTCCTGAGGGAAGGGAGAGGTCCCGTAGGCCATCTCTCAATGTCCGTGGGCTACATTTGGTGGCCGTAGGCCATTTTTCCCATTTCGGAGTCCGGTTCCCGGTTTTCGGAGCCGTCAGGCCGTGTGCCTCGGTTCGGGACCGCTTAACCACCTCCTATTGCTCTGATTTTTAGCATACATTTTATTTTCTCCCTTTTGAGGGACACTGGGGGCTGAGAAACCCACTTCGAGGCCGAATACCATTTTCGGTGCTTAACAGCCCATTTTCGGGACCCCGAACTGCGTGTTTTGGCCCCGGAACGTTCGTTTTGCAACGGTTTTCGCTCATTTTTGGCAGGTACCTCTGTTTTATCCCGAGGAAGGTCAATGAAGGGTGGGAGGCCAGCAATTATTGCAGCAACCAGTTATCTCTCCTCCGGAGCCTCCCGGCGCCCGTTTTTGCAACTTCCGGGCTAATGTTGAATACCTTAGGGGTAGTGTTGCCAACTTTCAACCACATATCTGTGATCTACACATCTGGGAGGCCACTAAAAGTTGGTGGCCGGCCATTAAGGTCACCTGACCCTTTTGACCCCTTTCTTCCGGGCTAATGTTGAACCCCTTGGACCTTTTTTCTTGAACTTTGAACCACATATCTGTGATGTACACACCTGAGAGGCCCCTAAAAGTTCATGGCCGGCCAGTAAGTCAACTTGACCCTTTTGACCCCCTCTTTCCGAGCCATTGTTGAACCCCTTGGGCCCACTTTCTTGGAACTTCAATTACATGGTTGTGTTGTACACACATAGGGCTACCTCCCCAATATCTGGCCGGCCAGAAAAGCTTGTTGACCCTTTTGACCCCTAGCCGGCCGGCTAGGGGGTGTGGCCGGCCGGCCACCTCCAGCCAAAGTGAGAGGCCGGCCGTGTTCTCCTCACTGTAGCCTTTCCAGCTGTGGGGCAATATCCCCCAGATATTTTCTGTATCCGGGGGATATTTTGGGAGAGAGTTATGCTCTCCAATTCACCCCCCTTTTACACCCCTTTCTTGACCTTATAACCAGCTGAGGGTCTTCTTCTTGAGGGTTAGAAAAATTCCTCTCCAAGCACAAACCCTAGACTCCATTGTCATCCTTCTCAATTCTCCAAAAAACCCTAACTTCTTAACCTTCATTCCTTCTACACCACTAAGCTCTACCACCACCATCTCATTTCCAGAAGCAAGGGAGGATTCTTGAGGGCTAAAGAAGCTGCAAATCAACCCAAGAAGCAACAAAATCTCGAATCTTCAAGGGTAAGTTACACTTTTACCCTTTCGACCCTTTATCTTGTTCCATTTCTAAGCCTCATTTATTTTTGGTTTCAAGCTTCAGCCCTAACTTAAAAGGGCCATATTTTGAGCTCATCTTCACTTCTCATTAAGGGCTCAACCCTGTTTGAGCCCTCCATAATACACTTGCTTCATTGACCATCTTGTATGTCATAGTTTTGCATGCTATTTTTGACCCATGAGCAATTTATTTTCGAGCATATTGTAAACGGATATAGGGCTTATTTTGAGCCCCTCTTCAACATTGGAGAAGGGCTCAACATTGTTTGGTGTCTCCATGTATCACTTGTAGTTCAATCCCTTATTTGGCCCCATTTTTGCATAAGTTGATAGCCCTCTTGGCTTCTGTTTTTGGACCTTGGTCCGAACTGAAAGTGGCCTTGTTTTAGCCTATACTTCATGTTTCATTCACACTTTTTTCCTGTTTGGTGATTATTTTATATACTTCATGTTATAGCACCTTTTGGGCCTTGTTTTGAATCCCATTTTTAGCATATTTGTATACTGATTTTGTGGCTGCCATATACTGTAAATGTTCATATTTTTGGTCCATCTTCAGTGTTGTAGAAGGAAATTTTTCAGTTTGGGTTTAGCTTATACCACTTGCTTCATTACCCCTATCTTGGCCCCTATTCTTGTATGCTATTTTTGCCATACCTATATTTGCTGTTTGGCCATGTTTATAACTGGAAAAGTGCTTATCTTGGGGCTGTCTAGCTTCTGTCTTTGCATTGCATGTCCATGTTGTGCATATTTAGCATGGCTATAGGCCATTTCGGGTGCCTAATGTTGCATTTCGGGACATTTCCTTGCATTTCATATCATTTCGCTTCATTTCGGGACTGTTTTCCCCATATTTTGTTGCTGAAATTCCATTAGCATGCTTGCATATCATTTTTTCCATGTTTCATCGCATTCCATCATCGCCTCGGTTTGCGTGCCCGTGTGCACGCATTTCGAGGCACTCCTTTTTTATCCGACGGCATCCGATGTGAGTGTGGCTGAGGCTCACTCATGTTGGTATAAGCCCATTTGTCATTTCCATGTCATTTTAGCATCGCCTCGGTTGGCGTGCCCGTGTGCACGCATTTCGAGGCACTCCTTTTTTATCCGACGGCATCCGATGTGAGTGTGGCTGAGGCTCACTCATGTTGGTATAAGCCCATTTGTCATTTCCATGTCATTTTAGCATCGCCTCGGTTTGCGTGCCCGTGTGCACGTATTTCGAGGCATCTCATTTTCATTGTATCTGTCATCACCTCGGTTTGCGTGCCCGTGTGCACGTACTTCGAGGCATCTCATTTTCATTGTATCTGTCATCGCCTCGGTTTGCGTGCCCGTGGGCACGTACTTCGAGGCATCTCATTTTCATTCTGTCATCACCTCGGTTTGCGTGCCCGTATGCACGCACTTCGAGGCATCTCATTTTCAGCATTCCGTCATTTTCTCGGTTCGCGTGCCCGTGTGCACGCATTTCGAGGCACGTCATTCCATAGCATTGTGTATGTTAGGATTGTATATTAGTTGCATTTCATGCATATCATGCATATTGTATCATGTCCGGAATAGGAGTTAACCCGGGCACGGGAAACGAGGTACATTTCGTACTCCGAGTGACGGAATGTGTCTCAATTCCCCAGTCACCGACACTCCGGATTATCCATGATGGAGTTAGGTTTTAGCTGTAGTTTCATGTGCATTCATCCTATATTGAGTGGTGCATTTCGACTCTTCGGCCATCATGCCTCGGTATGCGTGATTGGTGGCACGAGGATCGAGACATGCATATATCTGTGCAAATACATTGCTGTGCCCCTTTCCTGCTCTCTGTTGCAGCAAAATCAGGAATCAGCAATTTTTCGGGATTCGGCACGCATTTCGAGGATAACTGCTAAACAGAGGCTAATTGGGGCATTCCGGTGGATTTCCGCGCAAGACGATCCGGACATGCATCATCCATCAGAAGCAAGACAGTCCCTGGCTTGCACGCCAGTTTTATTTGCTTTCTTAGTCAATTCATTAATTAATTAGAAATCTGTAATATTCTTTTATTCGGGACTGTAATATTTAGACTGCATTATTTATTCGGACCCTCCGAGTGAGGGCACAACTGTAATAAGTGTGGGTGAGTGTGATGTATGTCTTCCAATCCCACGTCTTTCTCCCTTTTATTTACCCGCTTTTGTTGGTTAGATTAGGGCATATTTAAATTAGCATACAGTACGATAGCATGTTTGCATTCATTCATCTGTTTTGCATACATCGGGCTCGGCGCATCATACTAACTGCATTTGTATTTCAATTCCAAGTTGAATACATGATAGTTGTAGCATTTCACATGCCACCTTAGAATAGCCGAGCCTACTATAATTGCATCTTGCATGTGTTGCATTAGGCATTTCTGTATATTTAGGATCATGCATGATTTCTAACATAATTTCTATTTTGGCTTGGAGTACTCGGTAAGCTTTATGCTTTAGCATCCTCGCATGCGTGTGAATGAATGCCATGATAGCATGCTTACCATGAGGCTATGTGCTTGTCTGATATATCTGCCCGAATGCCTGTGGGTGAAGGTTGGGTTATCTGAATTGGAATGAATCATCAAAATGTTTCAAGCCTACCTGCGGGTAGCAAACCATTTTCAAAAACAAACATGAAATGTTTTATTCCAATTCGGGTGACCCGGTCTATACTTATATGCTGTGAGTATCACATAGTAACCTAGGCTAATAACCGGAATAAGAACTCACAATGTTTTCAAAAATTGATATCATGGTTAGTAGAGGCCGGTCTATGACCGGGCGAGCGGGGGTGCTCACGAAGTGACCTTCCCCAATCGTACCCAAGTTCCCGAGCCGAGGCAACTTTGGTGACGACGGACACGTGGCCTTTTGGCACCGAGTCAGGGTTTCCTAAATTTCCCAAAATAAAATATTTAGGTGGCGACTCTGTATCTGGCAAAGCAGTCCATGTTTGGCACTACTTTTTCAAAAATCGGTTTTCTCAAAACGATTTGCCAGATTTGGACTCTTTGGTTCAGATTAGGAACCGTGACAACATTGAGAGTCCGAGCTGTAGCGAGGTCCCCCGCGGGCTTGTTACAGTTTCTGGCGACTCCGCTGGGGATTTAGAGAACTTGACTCGAACTCATGATATCTATTTTTGACTACACTTGTGTGTTTCTTTGCATTGCATTTGCATTGGTGCGCCTAGGACACCGTGTTTGCCATCTGCTATTCCTGAACGGTTTGCCAGAGGCTTGTCTTGTCAAGGCATGACCATAAGGCTGACCGGTTGTGGGCTCTGCCAGTATGGGAACACAAACCCCGGTTTTACTGGGGCACCCTTTTTGACCATTCGACCTAGTGCATATTCGGATCCATAGTGACCATTCTAAATTAGGACAGGTTGCTTACCCGTTTATAGGTTGTTTGAAACCGCTGTGTGCATAGTGAAACCCTAGCTCCTGACAAAATAGGACAGGGAAACCCTACCCCAACATAGGGGTGTTTTGGCTCTCACTTATCTGTTATGTGCTTTAGAGTGCGTCTCTACAGGAATGCATGTATCGGTATATGAGTTTGAGTATCAAGCCTGCGGGCATCAGTTCAGTATTGACAGTATCAGGCCTGCGGGCATCAGATCAGTATACAAGTTTGAGTATCAAGCCTGCGGGCATCAGTTCAGTATTGACGGTATTAGGCCTGCGGGCATCAGCCGGTATTTGAGGATTAGTTATCTGAGGATATCAGATTCTGTGTTAGGGGACAGTGATACAGGGATAATAACCAGTGTTTGAGGATAGTATGTTATTCAGCCTTTTGACTGTGTGCCCGACTGTGTGTCTTGCATTTTATTTTAAGCTGTTGTGCTGTCCGTTTATCTGTTTATTTATTTCCTTTTCGCTTTATTTATCTTTTGCTAGGTCAGTTTTAGCACGATTGCTTCCAACCCAACAGGCATTCCCCAAGCACCTTGGACACGAGGTCGTCGACTCCACCGATCTGAGGATCTAATCGACGGACAGCCAGTGTTCCATTCTCTACCCCCTGTTACAAGAAGGAAACAGAGAAAGCACAGTGCATCTGAACAGAGAGCACCAGAACAGTGGTATCCCCCATCAGTGGATAGTTGGATTGAGGTCCCCATTGAGACAGATCTACCGGTAGTTCAGACAAATCGAAACAATATGACGACACCGACAGGGGTTGAGGATATGATACGCCAGATGCAGGAAACCATGCGGGCCATGCAACAAGATGCCGTCCGCCGAGATGAACTCGCTAAGCAGCAAGCTGAAATTATGACTCAGCAGGCCGAACTGATTACTAGACTGCAACAACAGAGTACAGCATCTGCTTCACACCAGATTCCTCCTCCAGCAGGAGCCCCATTACCTGAGAAGGCTCCTGTTATTCAGGACGTCCCTCCTAACACCCAGAATACCGTACCGGCTGTCCAAATTCTGCAAGAGGACACGAGTCTTCCAACGGGGCCAGCCCCGCCCCCGATTCCACCACAACTGTCCAAGGTCCACACATCCAATCACCCGGACTCTCCATCTAAGGTCGAGGTTGATCAAACAGCTCTGAAATTGAGCAAACTGGAGAAGCTTTTCAAAAAATCCCAAGGGGCTAAGGCTATGCCGGATATCGGAGATGGATATACCGAGGAGGCCGTAACACTCCCCGATAGGTTCAAAATGCCACAAATAGACCGTTTTGACGGGACTGGTGACCCCATGGTCCATATCCGACTGTTTGCGGATGTCTTGCGGCCAATGGGCCTAACACGACAACAGAAGCTCTCACTATTCGCCCGAACCCTGTCGGGTGTGGCCTCCCATTGGTACGCAAGATTATCGGATGAGGTGAAGAAGAATTGGGACGAGATGGCTGAGGCCTTTGTCACACAATATTCGTATAACACTCAGATCGAGATCACAACCCGTGATCTTGAAACAATAAGGCAAGAGCCTAAGGAATCTTTCTCGGACTTTGTGATCCGATGGAGGGCAAAGGCGTCGACGATGACTTTAAGGCCCACTGACAGAGATCAAATCCGGATGATTGTGCGCAATCTCCACCCCAAGTTAATGCAAAGAATGATTGTGGTCCCCTTCCCTACTTTCGCAGACTTACATGATATGGGAGTCCAAATAGAAGATGCTATGAAACAAGGGCTGTTTGACCAGGACAGAGAACAATCGAGGAGGACCTTTAACCGTAACAACAACGTGGGCCCTAGTGGCGCTGCAAATACAAGAGCCTCGGAAGTTGGCATGGTCACCACCACTCCCCCTCCCCCTCCAAGGCCCATGACTGCCACACCATTCTCCGGCGCGTCCGAAAGTAACTCACAAAACAACCGATTCCAACCTCGGGGCCAAAGAACCTTCACCCAACTATACATGCCCCTGTCCAAGGTTCTGGGAATATTGATCAAGAAAAATCATTTAAAACCCCTGGAACCAAAGCCATTACCAAATCCACTCCCTCCCTCTTATGACCCGTCAAAGTACTGCGCGTACCACCAACAACACGGTCACGACACCGACCGTTGTTACAGATTACGTCATGAGGTCCAAGATCTTATTGACAAACAGGTGATCGCGCCTCCTGATAAACCTAATGTCACAACCAACCCTCTCCCACCACATAACCAACCTCCCCCTCCCAACAGAATTAACTTCATCCAGACTGGGGTCGTGTCTTACGATCCTAGCATCTATATTACGCCCACCCACCTACCCAAGCCGGAGGTGCTCCTCCCCGATTGCACTAACTTCTTGTGCATGGTGGACATCTCCAAAACCCAACCGGAACCGATGGTGGTGACCGTCGAAGACAAGGCAGGGCAGATTTTGGGGGAGAATGAATCTGTTGAATCTGGGACTGGACAGAATTCTGCTGAGGGAGCTTATGATCCAAGCAAGTACATCTTATCAACGAGCCGAATTGGGCTAAGTGTAAAATTTCCCGAGACAGGAGAACTATGCATGATCCGAGGGGATGGATCTGGGCTATGGGCAGATGAGCCGACAACCGTAGAGGAGGACCTTGCTAATCTGCAACTTCTTGATGACCAGGAACTGGGGGAGGCGTCAATTAATTGGTATGATTATGAGGGATCAGAGGAGGCCACTGGATGGCTTGAAGATCAACCGGATGCAGTGGGGGAAGCCCAATCAGAACAAAGCCCGGCAGGGGCGGAAGTATCAGTTGTGGCCGGAACGGCCGAAAATCAAGTTGTATCGCCGGAGAGCGCCGGTGTTAAGAATTCCGCTCAGGACATGGGCATTACGGATGTGGGAACTGTTGAACAAACAACTGTACTGACGCAGTTGGAACAAGGAAAGTTTGAGGAAGCTGAGAGAGCCAGAAAGGCGAAGGGCCCTGAGGGGACCGAAAGTGCTGTGTGCACAAAGACAGACAATGCTGCGAGCATTTGGACAGAGAGTACTGAAAATGCGAGTAGACTGGAGCCGGACAGATGTTTGTTGGCTGCCAGCGGAATGTGGTGGGAAGATGACGATTTGTGTCTTGCCCACACCGATGAAGACTGGGGAAATGGCCAGCCGGATGATACTTGGTATCTAGATGAAGTGGACCACATGACAAGAAGTGGGCGGTACTTCAAGCCCCCACACCTAGACCAACCCGAAGCATCCGGGAAAGACAGAGAAGCGGAGAGACAGAAGGAGAAGCAGATTGAGGATGAAGCTGTGCTGAAACAGTTAAAGAAAATACAAGCAGACATCTCCATCTGGGGACTGCTAATGGCATCACGAGTGCACAGAGAAGCTGTCCTATCTGCCATGGACAAGTCGAAACTTTCCATAGACACCACGCCTGAACAGCTGGTTGGGCTGGTTTTTCCGGGAGGAGGTTCCCCGGCATTAACTTTTTCGGACAAGGAGCTACCGCCTGAGGGCATAAGTCATAACAAACCTCTCTATATCTCTGTGGAATGTAGAGATAAGTGGATACTGGTGGTACTTGTTGATACCGGGTCTGCGATTAATGTCTGCCCGACCAGAACGGCATATGCAATCGGGTTGAAGCCCGTAGATTTCGTCCCAACCACCCAAGTGATCAGAGCATACGATAATACCAGCAGAGAGGTGATGGGGACTGTTAAAATTCAAACCAAGGTTGGTCCAGGACAACACAGTATCGAATTTCATATCTTGGACGTTCCCGTAACCTTTAACCTACTTTTGGGGCGACCGTGGTTACACCAGGTCAAAGCAGTCTCTTCCACCCTGCATCAAATGCTGAAATACCCTCACGGGAAAGGGGTAGCGATCGTTTTTGGGAATTCATCAATCCATCCGCCGCCGGAAGTGTCTACACCTGTCTTAGAGATCGAGCACGGCACGGAGGATGTATTTTTGTCGGGGTTCACTTTGGCCGAGGCTCAAGTGGTGCAGAATGTCATGGCTGTGAATGAGGGCATGTATGTCAGTGCACAATCTATCTACCTCATGAACAAGCTAAAACATACCCCTGGAATGGGATTAGGGAGAAGTGGCCGGAAAGGCGTCTCAGTATTGGCCGAAGTGCCACACAACTCTCACACCTTTGGACTGGGTTATCTGCCCACCAAAGAGGACTGGTTGAGGAAATGAAAAGAAATGGCCGGAAGAGCCAAGGCAAAGAGGGCTGGGAAGCCATTTGACTTAATACACAGGCCCATCTGGGGTACCCTAAACGGACGTTTCGTCCGGGAGGGGGAAGATTTTCCATTCTGCGGCTTCCCGGAGCCATGGCAAAACGCGGAGGGGAAGCACGTACCTGGTTTTGAAATCTTCTTCGACATACAATTATCTGGGGATGACGTTGCCGAAGCGCAGACAGACCCACCAACTGAGGTTGAGCAATGTGAAACAGTGGATCCTGAGAGTACAGAGCTGGAAATGGGGGTAGCACTGGCGAGTCTACTATCAGATCCTCCGATCGGCCAAGAGTGCTTGGGGGATAACTCTTCGGTTTCTGTGATTGGAGATGAAATAGCTGCGGGCTTTCCAGCGCTGATCTTGGATGCATCTATCGCACCTTCTCTCATCTGGCAGTATGAAGAAGGCTTTTTATCTAGCAGTTCCGGGTCAGGTAGTGAGCCGGAATCTGATTCTACCGAATCTTCTGCGTCGGAATCAGATTCCAGCTCGACTGAGTCTGAGTCCGGTATTCTTGGGGGTGATAGCCCAGATACCACAGTCCTGTCTAGGTTGTCTTTTTCATTTTCTTTTGAGTCTGTTGTAACAGAGGAATCTGACGGCTTGAAAGTATTTAATGAGAATGATGTGGATGTGGTTTCCGAGTATTTTTCTGTGCCTTTGATTTATTGCTTAAATCAGGATTTTCAAAATTTTGATGAAAACAGCGAGGAAGAAATTCCCCCAGTTTTGCAACGATTAATTGATCAAGAGCAGGAAAGATTTGTTAAACCTTTAATGGATGAAATCACTACTGTGAATGTTGGTACTGAGAAGGACCCGCGGCTGGTCCAGATCGGGTCCACGTTGTCTTCAGAGGAGCACGAGCGCTTAGTCGCTTTATTAAAAGATTTCAAAGATGTTTTCGCGTGGTCCTATGAAGACATGCCTGGAATCGATCCTGAGATTGTACAGCACCGGATCCCTCTTGATCCAGAGGCCCGCCCTGTCAAACAGAAGCTCAGAAGGATTCGCCCGGACTGGGCCCTCAAGATTAAGGAAGAGGTCACCAAGCAAATTGACGCAGGTTTCCTGCTGGTATCTGAATATCCAACTTGGTTGGCCAACATAGTTCCGGTGCCAAAGAAGGACGGCAGGATTCGGGTCTGTGTAGACTTCAGAGATTTGAACAGGGCCAGTCCGAAGGACGACTTCCCCTTGCCGCACATCGACGAATTGGTGGATTTCACGGCAGGACACGCCTTGCTTTCGTTTATGGATGGTTTCTCGGGCTATAATCAGATAGTGATGGCACCCGAAGACCGGGAGAAGACTGCGTTCACTACCCCGTGGGGGACATATTGTTATAGAGTGATGCCATTCGGGTTGAAAAATGCTGGAGCTACGTATCAACGGGCAGCGACTACAATATTGCATGATATGATCCATAAGGAGGTCGAGGTGTATGTGGACGACATGATTGTCTAGTCCAAAGATAGAGAGGGCCACTACACCGCCTTACAAAAATTCTTTCAAAGGATCAAAGAGTTTCGGCTGCGACTGAATCCCCAGAAATGCACGTTTGGTGTTACAGCGGGGAAGATGTTAGGGTTTCTGATCACACAAAGGGGCATCGAGGTCGACCCTTCCAAAATCAAGGCCATCTTAGAAATGCCACCACCAAGGACTGAAAAGGAGGTGCGAGGCTTTCTGGGTAAAGTGCAATTCATAAGACGGTTTATTTCTAAATTAACCTTGACTTGTGAACCACTTTTTGGTCTCCTGAAGAAAGGAAAGAAATTCCAATGGGATGGCCGATGTCAAGCAGCTTTTGAGCAGATCAAAGAATATCTACAGAACCCACCTGTGTTGTCACCGCCAGAACCAGGGAGACCGTTGATACTGTACCTTTCGGTAACTGAGACTACCATGGGCTGCATGCTCGCGCAGGAGTCAGAAGACAAAGTGGAAAGGGCCATATACTATCTGAGCAAAAAGATGTTGGATTACGAGACCCGCTATACACCGCTGGAGAAGGCTTGTTTGGCCTTGGTATGGGCAACCAGGAAGCTGCGGCACTACCTGTTAGCCCACTCTGTAATGTTGGTTTCGCGTTTGGATCCCATCAAATATCTCTTCGAGAAACCAGCACTTACGGGTAGGCTAGCTCGTTGGTTGCTGTTGCTCTCCGAATTTGATTTGAAGTATGTAACGCGCAAGTCAGTAAAAGGCAGAGCGGTAGCGGAGTTCCTTGCCGACCACCCGGTTGAGGGGGATGAAGCGGTTGAGTATCTATTCCCAGATGAAGCCATTCTGCACGTCGAAAATGAAACTTGGACAATGTATTTTGACGGAGCGTCAAACCAGTATGGGTATGGGATAGGGGTGTTGCTGATAGCGCCTGATGATTCCCGTATCCCTTTAGCATTCAAGCTCCGGTTCAAGGTTTCCAACAATGAAGCAGAGTATGAGGCATGTATTGCTGGCCTGGAAGCAGCCCTGGAACTAGGGGCAAAACGGTTGGACGTCATTGGGGACTCGAACCTTGTTGTGTCTCAAGCAAAAGGAGATTGGAAGGTCAAAGAGGAAAGGATGATAATCTACCACCAAGCCTTAGATCAGCTAATTCCTCGGTTTGAGAAGCTAAATTTCACCCACCTCGTAAGAGAGAACAACAGGTTTGCAGATTCATTAGCAACTCTATCTTCTATGATAGACATCCCGTCCGGAGTCCGGATGCGTCCAGTCATTATTGATCAGAGGTTTACACCAGCATACGAGTCGATTTCCGCCATAGATGAGGTTCAAGATGGCAACCCCTGGTATTACGACATCTGGAACTTCTTGGAAAAGGAGACATATCCACTAGGGGCAAACGCCAAAGATAAGAGGGCTGTCAGAAGAATGGCTGCTCAGTTCAATATCTGCGGAGGAAAACTGTACAAAAGGGGTCATCTGGGAATGCATAAGCTCTGTGTAGAAGCTGAAGAGTCAAAACGCCTGATGGAAGCCATCCACGGGGGAGAGTGTGGTGCACACATGAATGGAGTAATGCTGGCCAGAAAGATTCTCAGACAGGGTTACTACTGGTCAACCATGGAGGAGGATTGTATTAGCTTTGTTCGGCGATGCCACAAGTGTCAAATTCATGCAAATCGCATGAACACTACTGGTCAACCATGGAGGAGGATTGTATTAGCTTTGTTCGGCGATGCCACAAGTGTCAAATTCATGCAAATCGCATGAACATCCCGCCGTCAAAACTGTACAACATGACTTCCCCATGGCCTTTTTCAGTCTGGGGAATTGATGTAATCGGAGCTGTTACCCCTAAGGGGTCAAACGGGCATGAGTTTATCCTAGTAGCGATAGATTATTTCACAAAGTGGGTCGAGGCCCAATCGTACGCGGTGTTGAAGGCGTCGCATGTTGCAAAGTTCATCAGGAACAACATCATCTGTCGCTACGGGGTGCCAAACGAAATAATTTCAGATAATGGTTCCCATTTCAAGAAAGAAGTGATAGATTTGTTGGAAAAATACAATGTGGCTTTTCATAAGTCATCTACATACAGGCCGCAGACCAACGGAGCGGTTGAGGCCGCCAACAAGAATGTCAAGCATATACTACAGAAGATGGTGGAAACCTATCGAGATTGGCCAGACAAGCTGCCATTCGCTCTGTGGGGCTACAGGACTTCAATCAGAACTTCTACTGGAGCAACTCCATATTCATTGGTCTATGGAATGGAGGCTGTTCTACCCATTGAGATTGAGGTTCCATCGTTACGAGTATTGGCTGAATGCCAGATAGCCGAAGCAGATTGGCAGCAAAGCAGATTCGAAGAACTCATGCTCTTTGATGAAAGAAGACTGAAAGCACTGTACCACATCCAAGGCTATCAATGCAGAATTGCCCGAGCTTTCAACAAAAAGGTTAAGTCCAGGAATCTGAAAGAGGGAGATTTAGTGCTCAAAGACAACCGAGCTCCCATCCACGACCCAAGGGGCAAGTTCATACCCAATTGGACTGGTCCTTACATCATCAAAGCTATCTGGTCAGGTGGAGCTGTGGTTCTGATGGATCTAGATGGCTTGGAGTTCTCACAACCGATCAATATGGACAAGTTGAAGAAATACTATCCTTGAGAGGCTCGCTAGGCCGAAAACCCGAAAGGGCGACCTAGGCAGAATTCAGAGCACAAAAAATTAGAAAATATAAAAACTGAGCTCGCAAGGTTGAAAACCCGCAAAGGGCGGCCTTGGCAAAAGTTAGAGCGCAAAAGGAGAGTGAAAATACTCGAGTGAACCTGGGCCTGAACTACGTAAGGCTTGATTCCCATCTTTGGGATACGTAGGCAACTTCACCTTGAAGTTCAGTCATAAACCTTTTTTCCCGATCAACTCTGTCCATTTTGATCATCTCAGTCATCTTTATCCATCAGCATTTATCGTGATCTCCGGTACAGTGCTGTTCAGACTAGGGGCAACTTTCCGTTGCCGCGGCGGTACAAGGTTACTCAGACTAGGGGCAGCTTTCCGTTGCTATGAAGTGCCGCATTGTTCTTCAGACTAGGGGCAACTTTCCAGTTGCAGGGATCTGGGGTTGTGCATCTCAGTGACAGATCTCCGACGTGTCCAATTCTGATCCACATCGAAAATAGTTTTGAAAAGTTTTAATAAAAGTTGACTTTGTTCAAATCAATCTTTTTACGACTAAGACCATTTTTGGACCAAAAGTGGAAAATTTTTAGTACCATAACTTTCAATTTCATTGATTTCAAAATAGAGTTCTCTTGCTCTTGCATTACAATCGAGGTTGCTTATTTTAGTACATCCATAAAGAAAACTTGAAAATGCTAAATAAGCAATAAATTTGGGGCATAGTTGAATCAAGTATCTCCGCGTCCCCTCCCGGAGCTGGACGGAGCATCTGTTGCGAAGCTAGGCCCAACCTGTGCCTCCTCATTGAGCCAATCCAAGCACTCATCGGACAAAGTGCAATTGAAAGTGGAAGCAGGGGCCAGAAGTTCTCTAGTCCTCCATGCCGTGGCATATCGGGCAAGCTGTGCACCCCGGACCGGGAAAGCGGCTGGGTACTCAATCCCCTCCGGTGTATAGGTCTGATCATGGCCAAACTGACGCAGGAACCGGAACGGAAAATAGAATACGCAGTGGGTTAGACCAATCAGTTGGATCCCAATCTCCCGAGACATACTATAGCTCATTGCCGGGAGGTTGAGCCAAGGACAACGCCAAGCAATGCCGTCTGCGGACAAATTGCACATCCAATCGAACCACCACCTTTCGTCAAGAGAATTGACAAGGCTCTGCCGAAAGAAGTAGCCTCGAGCTGAATAAGCCGGGCAAGAGTCCACAACCTGCAACTTATCCATTAACCATACCTAGGGGAGGGATGGAAAATGAGAGATTAAAGAATAGAGAGATGTACGATGAGAGAAAAGTAAGACAAGGGTTTTGTGAGAAAAACCAAGCCTGAGAGCCGAGTGACGTGAGCAAATATATATGTAAGGTTGGGTGGGAAACATTACCTGCAGTAATAGTGGACTCCCAGCAAATCTGGTTGTTTCCCGGCGATGGAAAGCATCTAAACCCATCAATGTCTCGGCCAAGGTCATGGCAATACAGCTCTTTCCTTCTCTCAAACCTTGGGCGACTTCAATCAGGCGAATGCTAGCCCCGCCGAAGCCCGAGGAAAGCAGAAGGTGAGACAACAAGCATAAGCAGAGGGCGTGTTGCCGGAAACCCTGCCAATAATGGTTGCTGCGGTCACCAGCGTCGGAAAAACGGTGGATCAAGCCGAGGATGTCCAGTTCCCCACTGCAAATCAGAGATCGAGCGTCGCGCGCTGTAAGCCCACACATCCGCCCTAAAGCCTGGGCATGACCAAAACGGAGCTGAGGCAAGATCACTTCAGAGCACTCGGACTCCATTAAAACCTGAAAATCTTCGAAAGTGGGACACATCTCTTGGCCGCCAAAACTAAAAACATGCGTCACTGGATTCCAGAATCTTGCCGCGGCATGGAGAAAAGGAAGCTGTAGCGGAGTACGGCTCAGCGTGAATAGTGAATTCAAGCCGAAACCCCGGAAATTCAACTTTTCCGAGCCATCTAAAGAAGAAATCCAAGATGTGATATTTTCTGCAAGAAACGCCTCCATCTTTGTCTAAAACTAAGATGAAATGAATGTTCCCGAAGTTGAGGCTTTTATAGAAGGAAAAACACTATTCACGTGAACACGTGTCAAAAATCTGGTGGCTACAGGACTGAATGGCCGGCCAGCTACTTTTTCTGGCTGGCCAGCTATTTACTTTCTGCAGAAATGGCTGGCCAGCCATTCACTTTTTGCAAAAATGGCCGGCCAGCTCCCAGGGATGGCTGGCAATGCTGCAGTGTGTCTCCTCGGCCCTGTTTTACTCTTCGAAGGAGAACTCCAAGCATTTCCATGCAACGGGAGAGTCGAAGGCCTTCATTTCAGACGCGTTCCGATGCCCAGATCGTCAAAAATACACTTTGTTGTTGTTGAGTCTTGTTTATCGAGTTGTTGTTTTTGCTTATCGAGTCGTTTGTCGAGCGGACGTGTTTCGTGTTTTTGGGTCATTGCTCTCTGTTTAAGCAACCTTTGTTACAGTCTTGTTTTATTTACAGTGTTGCATTTTGCTTATCGAGTTGTAAAACTTTCTAAGGTCCTGTTATATCTTAGTAAGTTGAGTTTGTTTAGTTTGTTGCGTCGGTTCACTACCTGACTTGGTAATTACACAATGCGCATTACTATTCAATTTCATTCTCATGCGAAATAAATTGATGCGATATGATGCTAGAAGTTTAAAATACAAACATCTTTTCAAAAGCTATTTCATTTCATCACGCTTTACAATAAACAAAGGTACAAGTTTTACAAAAAATAAAACTGCCTAACAATGTGCAAAGTGCTACAAACTACTAGCAAAAAGAAAAATAAAGCAGGAAATAGCAGCATCAAAATCCTCGGGAACGGGAACGAGAAGCACGCCTGGTCCTCTTTTGTGGGACAATCTCCACACCACCATCAGAGTCGGAGCTGTCATCCTCAGGATCCTCCTCGGCCTCGCCTCTGTTCCCCGAGCCAAAACCGGAGCCTCCCTCCTCAACAGATGTCTCGAACTGACGGTCGGTAGCCTCCTCCTCCTCCTCCTCCTCCTCCTCCTCCTCATCAGGCTCCACCTCCACAACATGAGCCCTGCGTCTGCGGACAGGCCCTCCTCGAGCTCCTCGATAAGGCCTAGATGGCCCGACTCCTCGGGAAGGCCGAGATGACCCCGCCCCCTGAAAAGGCTCAGATGGCCCAGCTCCCCAATGAGGCCCAGGTGGCCTGGCCTGCGGCTGACCGGACCAGGAAGGCATCTGAAAACAAAAAGTTCAATCCAAATGCATCAGTTCAAATATATACATCAGATGCAGATACAAGCAGAGGCTACATGAAGTAAGTGCATGTAAGTACAGTGTATAAGTGGGGTGTGTGTCAGATGTGCTCTACACAAATAGTCTATCGATGCAGTAGAAATCAGCATGTCATCAGAAGTATGATAAATGCCAGAAAACTGAAGGGTACCTGAATGCCCGCGACAGACAACTGTGCCTCCCTGCGCAAGACCATGCCCTCGAGTGTGGCTACCAGCCCAACCACCTCCTCTATGTACCCTCGCGATGGCTGCAAAAATGAGTTCGTAATCATCAGTGAACAAATGAGTGTCTAAACATCTGAAATGATGAATGACAAAAGTGGAGCATACCGGCGGTGAGTCCGGATCAATGGCGTATCGATCGCTGGGCATCGGAGGCTCTAGTGGAATCGGAATCGGAGAGCTAGTCCCATACTGCCACGCCATCAACTCAGTAGGCATATCTGGCCATCCCAGATGAGGATGAATCGACGGGGTCGGAGGAAACGGTCTACTCCCACCTCTAGATGTGCCAGCCCTGCTAGAAGGAGGGATGTCTGTAGCTCGAGCCTGAGCCTGATCCGAGGATGACATACCGGCAGGTCTCATCATCGGAATACGAGCTTCGGTCAATGGAGGCATCAAATATATGTGACGATAGGTGGCGTAGTCCCCCTCCGCAACATATAGCAAAGCATCGCTGCCCAGCATGGCGCCGACTACCTCTGAGTAAGAGAGCCTGTCAGCAGTCCGCATACTAGCTGGAGGTACCGCGGGAACATCCTGAGAAAGATACCCCCGTACCTGGCGCAGAAAGCGCTCCCCCAGGAACCAGACTCTGCCAACTGGCCCTTCGAGCAGGACCCTATACCAGGAGATGCCTGACGCTCCGGTATACTGAAGTAGGAGATCATCACCCAAGGGTGCCCAAGGCTGCCAAGTAATCTGCGGATGATAAATGCATAAACCAATCAGAAATCAAGAATATACAGAGCAAGTCAAAGATGAAAATGAAAAGAACTGAAAGTTCTGAAGTACCTCTGAGTGTCGCACAGTGTCGAAGTACTGTCGCAGGCGGACCAGGGTCTCTCGAGGCCTCGCCCGGTGCGGGCCCTCAAATATCAATGAATATGGGGTCACGGGAATCCCCACCACCTCCAGCTCTGGGGCTAACGATGGGAAGTATACATAAGCCCATAGCTGAGAAAAGCAGTGCAGAATGTAAGTACGAAATGCTGAGAGCAAAATGCAGAATGTAAAAGTGTGCTGTGTGTACAATGTACAAGTATTGAAGAGCGGAAATGTAAATCAAAGGGGACAGAAAGTACCTCCCAGGCTCTCCAATAGCCTCCAAGTAAGTCGCCCCGCCCGCGGGAGGTCGCGCTCATATAAAAATAAAGGGTAGCCAGGCCAGCGCCACCCCAATCATATCTCTGGACCTGTGATAGGTCGACTAGAGCGCTCAGCAGGTATAGCCCAATGGTGTTCCCTCTGTCGGCGAACAGGGTAGTCCCGAAGAGGAACATAAGGAAACCACGGGCGTACTGCTCCGTCTCCTCGGGAGTCTCGGGCACCATCTCTGCCCGCCGAAAATGGGAAGAGAACCAAGTATATCGGACTCTCCCAGAGACCCTGTCAACAGGTGGGCGAGCCCCCAGTAGATACATCCAGGCAGCCTCCCACTCGCCCATATCCTCATTGTAGGGGATGGGCCAACCTCCGACATCAAGGCCGGTCAATACAGCAAAGTCAAAAGGGGTCATGGTCATGTCCCCGGTAGCAGAGAAATGAAAGGAATTGGTGGTGTCCCACCATCTCTCTACCAAAGCTGCCATCAATGTCCTCCTGGCAGGACAGCGTGACAACCCGACGCAAAAGGGCCCGAACCCTGCCGCATCTATCAAATCCCGGACGCCCTCCGGCAGCTCAGCATACCAATCCCGTGCCATGGTGGAGCCATACCCTCGCACACTGCGGGAACCACCCTGCATTCAGAATGGATACATGTGTCAATAATGAGATGAAATGGGCTGTGTGCCAATGAAATGAATGGGCTGTGTGCCAATGAAATGAATGGGCTGTGTGCCAAAGAGATGAAATGGGTTGTGTACCGATGAAGTGAAATAAGCTACGTGCAAATACTATCTACCTGGGCTGCGTGTTCAGAAAATTTGGAATTTGGGCTGCGTGTTCAACTTTCAGTATAATTGTGGGCTGCGTGTTCACTATCTACCTGGGCTGCGTGTTCAGAAAATTTGGAATTTGGGCTGCGTGTTCAACTTTCAGTATAATTGTGGGCTGCGTGTTCACTATCTACCTGGGCTGCGTGTTCAGAAAATTTGAATTTTGGGCTGCGTGTTCAACTTTCAGTATAATTGTGGGCTGCGTGTTCACTATCTACCTGGGCTGCGTGTTCAGAAAATTTGGAATTTGGGCTGCGTGCTCAACTTTCAGTATAATTGTGGGCTGCGTGTTCACTATCTACCTGGGCTGCGTGCTCAGATGATTTGGAATTTGGGCTGCGTGTTCAACTTTCAGTATAATTGTGGGCTGCGTGTTCACTATCTACCTGGGCTGCGTGTTCAGATGATTTAGAATTTGGGCTGCGTGTTCAACTTTCAGTTTAATTGTGGGCTGCGTGTTCACTATCTATCTGGGCTGCGTGTTCAGAGAATTTGAATTTTGGGCTGCGTGTTCAACTTTCAGTATAAGTGTGGGCTGCGTGTTCACTATCTATCTGGGCTGCGTGTTCAGAGAATTTGAATTTTGGGCTGCGTGTTCAACTTTCAGTATAAGTGTGGGCTGCGTGTTCACTATCTATCTGGGCTGCGTGTTCAGAGAATTTGAATTTTGGGCTGCGTGTTCAACTTTCAGTATAAGTGTGGGCTGCGCATTCACTATCTACCTGGGCTGCGCGTTCAGAAATTTTGAAGTTTGGGCTGCGTGTTCAACTTCCAACTATTGTGGGCTGCGTGTTCACTATCTATCTGGGCTGCGTGTTCAGAAAATTTAAAGTGTGGGCTGTGTGTTCACTTTCGAATTCGAGCTATGTGTTCAACAAATCAGTGTTTGAACCGTGTATTCTAATGTGAGCTGTGTGTTCGCAATTAATCAATGAGCCGAGTGCTCACAAATTCAAGTGTGGGAACTACATGTTCAAGACGTAAGCAAAGTACTATGTCACGAGCTAAATGTTTAAGCATGGCAAGGGTGCGAAATGTAAAATACAGAAGATGAGGTAAATACCTCTCGAGCCTCATGAGAGAGATGCTGCTCCGGCTCTCTGAGCAGCAGATCCGTGGGTGCTCTCTCGTCAAAACTGGTAAAATGACGGAAAACGGCACGAGGGAGGACGTGCGCTGCCGGACGGTACCTCCCGGGAATGAAAGGGCGAGTCCTCGGGGGTAAGGTCATGGGATCGAAGTCATCACCGGCACCTGAAAAACCTCCACCATGAGAAGAAGTACCCGCCATTTTCAGGAATCTGCAAAAGGGGAGCAAAAATGAGCAAAATGAGCAAAATTGGAAAAAGTCAACAAAAGTCAACTCTCGGGAAATAAAAAGTCAACAAAAGTCAACTCCCGAGAAAATATTCTAAATATTAAGATGAACTTACCTCGAGTGGTGAAAATGCAAAAAGAAGCTCCGAAGCCGGAATCTAATCGCTCCAAAGTGTTTAAAACAAAGTGTTATTACGAAAACAATTTGCGCGAGGCATTGGAAAACGCGCGTAAAACTCAAAACTGGAGAGAAAAGTGTTGAAAGAGGCGAGAAATGAAGTGAGGATCGGCTGCCATTTATAGGCCTCAAGCCTTGGTTTGAAAGAGCATAAAAAAGGAGGTAAAAAGACCAAAATGCCCCCAGGAAAAGGGCATGGCCGGCCGGCCCCTATTTCTAGCTGGCCAGCCATCTGCTTTTTGCAGAAATGGCCGGCCAGCCATTAGCTTTTGTGGAAACCGGTTGGACACCCCCCCCTTGGGAAGATAAGTGGCCGGCCATGCTCCCCGCATGCTCACCTAGCTCTCTGCAAATTTTGAGGAAGATCGGAGTTCCCGGGACCTGAAAAAGTTCAAGAAAAGTACACTTCCGGTCGCGAAATTGCTCCGTCGGGACTTCGGTCTCAAGTTCTGACATATGTCTCATCATCATTCATCAAAATCAAAGTGTATCCTTTTTGAATGAGTTGTAACCTTTCAAAGAAGCAGATCGGAGGCCGTGGTCGAGTTACCTTCGCCGAAACACGCGTTTCCGTACTCGTTGTTTCGCGACGAATGAACACCCTGATTCATACTCGTTTTGTACTTTCATACACATATCTTGCATTCTCATGGGCATACTCACATTGTCATGTACATTTCTTGTTATTTGTATACCTCTGTGTTTGAGCATGCGTTGTCGCGCATGTTCCACTCTTGCATTGCGATGCATACACTCACCGACGCCGCGTGTGTCGAAACTTTCAGAATCGCGTTAAATATTTGTTGTTAGCATATTGTGCTTGTTGCAAATTCTCTCTTTTACAGGCACGATATTGTATGTACGGTTCAATTGAGGCTGGTGCGACCAGACGAATCGCGCAGGTATCGTATCTTCTCCGTGTGAGACGTGGCGGGGATTGAATAATCCTCCGCATTCTTAACTGCATGAAATGTAGTTTTTGCTTTGCATTCTTGCTTAAAACTGTTGCATCTATTTGCGAATACTTGCTTCATTACAGCTTGCTGCATTTGCATGATCATTGGAATAATCCTCGGCTTCTTGCATATCATTTGCATTTTGCCCCCTGCCCGCGGGCACATCTCTGTTTATCCTGTATGTTTGTCTAAGTCTTCGGCCTTGTCAAAAATAGGTCGTCTCTGGGCTTTGACATTCACTCCCGTCACTTGTGACTTCCGAGTTCTGTCAAAGAGGGGCAACTGTAGACACCCCATTTTTGACCGACCTTAAGACTCAGACGTCACCGATTGAGCGCTTGGTGATGTTGCATAATGTGCTCGTTCAGAAGTTTCAGAGTCGCGGTCGTAAGCCCTGCCTCCGGACTTCCGAACCCTTTTCTGTGCCTTGTCTCGGTTTGCGAACCAGACTCGGTTTTTCTCTGTTTCTTTTCCTGAGGGAAGGGAGAGGTCCCGTAGGCCATCTCTCAATGTCCGTGGGCTACATTTGGTGGCCGTAGGCCATTTTTCCCATTTCGGAGTCCGGTTCCCGATTTTCGGAGCCGTCAGGCCGTGTGCCTCGGTTCGGGACCGCTTAACCACCTCCTATTGCTCTGATTTTTAGCATACATTTTATTTTCTCCCTTTTGAGGGACACTGGGGGCTGAGAAACCCACTTCGAGGCCGAATACCATTTTCGGTGCTTAACAGCCCATTTTCGGGACCCCGAACTGCGTGTTTTGGCCCCGGAACGTTCGTTTTGCAACGGTTTTCGCTCATTTTTGGCAGGTACCTCTGTTTTATCCCGAGGAAGGTCACTGAAGGGTGGGAGGCCAGCAATTATTGCAGCAACCAGTTATCTCTCCTCCGGAGCCTCCCGGCGCCCGTTTTTGCAACTTCCGGGCTAATGTTGAATACCTTAGGGGTAGTGTTGCCAACTTTCAACCACATATCTGTGATCTACACATCTGGGAGGCCACTAAAAGTTGGTGGCCGGCCATTAAGGTCACCTGACCCTTTTGACCCCTTTCTTCCGGGCTAATGTTGAACCCCTTGGACCTTTTTTCTTGAACTTTGAACCACATATCTGTGATGTACACACCTGAGAGGCCCCTAAAAGTTCATGGCCGGCCAGTAAGTCAACTTGACCCTTTTGACCCCCTCTTTCCGAGCCATTGTTGAACCCCTTGGGCCCACTTTCTTGGAACTTCAATTACATGGTTGTGTTGTACACACATAGGGCTACCTCCCCAATATCTGGCCGGCCAGAAAAGCTTGTTGACCCTTTTGACCCCTAGCCGGCCGGCTAGGGGGTGTGGCCGGCCGGCCACCTCCAGCCAAAGTGAGAGGCCGGCCGTGTTCTCCTCACTGTAGCCTTTCCAGCTGTGGGGCAATATCCCCCAGATATTTTCTGTATCCGGGGGATATTTTGGGAGAGAGTTATGCTCTCCAATTCACCCCCCTTTTACACCCCTTTCTTGACCTTATAACCAGCTGAGGGTCTTCTTCTTGAGGGTTAGAAAAATTCCTCTCCAAGCACAAACCCTAGACTCCATTGTCATCCTTCTCAATTCTCCAAAAAACCCTAACTTCTTAACCTTCATTCCTTCTACACCACTAAGCTCTACCACCACCATCTCATTTCCAGTAGCAAGGGAGGATTTTTGAGGGCTAAAGAAGCTGCAAATCAACCCAAGAAGCAACAAAATCTCGAATCTTCAAGGGTAAGTTACACTTTTACCCTTTTGACCCTTTATCTTGTTCCATTTCTAAGCCTCATTTATTTTTGGTTTCAAGCTTCGGCCCTAACTTAAAAGGGCCATATTTTGAGCTCATCTTCACTTCTCATTAAGGGCTCAACCCTGTTTGAGCCCTCCATAATACACTTGCTTCATTGACCATCTTGTATGTCATAGTTTTGCATGCTATTTTTGACCCATGAGCAATTTATTTTCGAGCATATTTTAAACTGATATACGGCTTATTTTGAGCCCCTCTTTAACATTGGAGAAGGTCTCAACATTTTTTGGTGTCTCCATGTATCACTTGTAGTTCAATCCCTTATTTGGCCCCATTTTTGCATAAGTTGATAGCCCTCTTGGCTTCTGTTTTTGGACCTTGGTCCGAACTGAAAGTGGCCTTGTTTTGGCCTATACTTCATGTTTCATTCACACTTTTTTCCTGTTTGGTGATTATTTTATATACTTCATGTTATAGCACCTTTTGGGCCTTGTTTTGCATCCCATTTTTAGCATATTTGTATACTGATTTTGAGGCTGCCATATACTGTAAATGTTCATATTTTTGGTCCATCTTCAGTGTTGTAGAAGGAAATTTTTCAGTTTGGGTTTAGCTTATACCACTTGCTTCATTACCCCTATCTTGGCCCCTATTCTTGTATGCTATTTTTGCCATACCTATATTTGCTGTTTGGCCATGTTTATAACTGGAAAAGTGCTTATCTTGGGGCTGTCTAGCTTCTGTCTTTGCATTGCATGTCCATGTTGTGCATATTTAGCATGGCTATAGGCCATTTCGGGTGCCTAATGTTGCATTTCGGGAGGCTCACTCCTTTTTTATCCGACGGCATCCGATGTGAGTGTGGCTGAGGCTCACTCATGTTGGTATAAGCCCATTTGTCATTTCCATGTCATTTTAGCATCGCCTCGGTTTGCGTGCCCGTGTGCACGCATTTTGAGGCACTCCTTTTTTATCCGACGGCATCCGATGTGAGTGTGGCTGAGGCTCACTCATGTTGGTATAAGCCCATTTGTCATTTCCATGTCATTTTAGCATCGCCTCGGTTTGCGTGCCCGTGTGCACGCATTTCGAGGCACTCCTTTTTTATCCGACGGCATCCGATGTGAGTGTGGCTGAGGCTCACTCATGTTGGTATAAGCCCATTTGTCATTTCCATGTCATTTTAGCATCGCCTCGGTTGGCGTGCCCGTGTGCACGCATTTCGAGGCACTCCTTTTTTATCCGACGGCATCCGATGTGAGTGTGGCTGAGGCTCACTCAGGTTGGTATAAGCCCATTTGTCATTTCCATGTCATTTTAGCATCGCCTCGGTTTGCGTGCCCGTGTGCACGTATTTCGAGGCATCTCATTTTCATTGTATCTGTCATCGCCTCGGTTTGCGTGCTCGTGTGCACGTACTTCGAGGCATCTCATTTTCATTGTATCTGTCATCGCCTCGGTTTGCGTGCCCATGGGCACGTACTTCGAGGCATCTCATTTTCATTCTGTCATCACCTCGGTTTGCGTGCCCGTATGCACGCACTTCGAGGCATCTCATTTTCAGCATTCCGTCATTTTCTCGGTTCGCGTGCCCGTGTGCACGCATTTCGAGGCACGTCATTCCATAGCATTGTGTATGTTAGGATTGTATATTAGTTGCATTTCATGCATATCATGCATATTGTATCATGTCCGGAATAGGAGTTAACCCGGGCACGGGAAACGAGGTACATTTCGTACTCCGAGTGACGGAATGTGTCTCAATTCCCCAGTCACCGACACTCCGGATTATCCATGATAGAGTTAGGTTTTAGCTGTAGTTTCATGTGCATTCATCCTATATTGAGTGGTGCATTTCGACTCTTCGGCCATCATGCCTCGGTATGCGTGATTGGTGGCACGAGGATCGAGACATGCATATATCTGTGCAAATACATTGCTGTGCCCCTTTCCTGCTCTCTGTTGCAGCAAAATCAGGAATCAACAATTTTTCGGGATTCGGCACGCATTTCGAGGATAACTGCTAAACAGAGGCTAATTGGGGCATTCCGGTGGATTTCCGCGCAAGACGATCCGGACATGCATCATCCATCAGAAGCAAGACAGTCCCTGGCTTGCACGCCAGTTTTATTTGCTTTCTTAGTCAATTCATTAATTAATTAGAAATCTGTAATATTCTTTTATTCGGGACTGTAATATTTAGACTGCATTATTTATTCGGACCCTCCGAGTGAGGGCACAACTGTAATAAGTGTGGGTGAGTGTGATGTATGTCTTCCAATCCCACGTCTTTCTCCCTTTTATTTACCCGCTTTTGTTGGTTAGATTAGGGCATATTTAAATTAGCATACAGTACGATAGCATGTTTGCATTCATTCATCTGTTTTGCATACATCGGGCTCGGCGCATCATACTAACTGCATTTGTATTTCAATTCCAAGTTGAATACATGATAGTTGTAGCATTTCACATGCCACCTTAGAATAGCCGAGCCTACTATAATTGCATCTTGCATGTGTTGCATTAGGCATTTCTGTATATTTAGGATCATGCATGATTTCTAACATAATTTCTATTTTGGCTTGGAGTACTCGGTAAGCTTTATGCTTTAGCATCCTCGCATGCGTGTGAATGAATGCCATGATAGCATGCTTACCATGAGGCTATGTGCTTGTCTGATATATCTGCCCGAATGCTTGTGGGTGAAGGTTGGGTTATCTGAATTGGAATGAATCATCAAAATGTTTCAAGCCTACCTGCGGGTAGCAAACCATTTTCAAAAACAAACATGAAATGTTTTATTCCAATTCGGGTGACCCGGTCTATACTTATATGCTGTGAGTATCACATAGTAACCTAGGCTAATAACCGGAATAAGAACTCACAATGTTTTCAAAAATTGATATCATGGTTAGTAGAGGCCGGTCTATGACCGGGCGAGCGGGGGTGCTCACGAAGTGACCTTCCCCAATCGTACCCAAGTTCCCGAGCCGAGGCAACTTTGGTGACGACGGACACGTGGCCTTTTGGCACCGAGTCAGGGTTTCCTAAATTTCCCAAAATAAAATATTTAGGTGGCGACTCTGTATCTGGCAAAGCAGTCCATGTTTGGCACTACTTTTTCAAAAATCGGTTTTCTCAAAACGATTTGCCAGATTTGGACTCTTTGGTTCAGATTAGGAACCGTGACAACATTGAGAGTCCGAGCTGTGGCGAGGTCCCCCGCGGGCTTGTTACAGCGCTCGAGCGGGGAATACACCCATCCAGTATGTCCTGTGTATTGTTTGCCGCTCGAGCGGGGTATTGGACGCTCGAGCGGAAAGCCGTGAGTGACGCTCGAGCGGGGAGTTGGGAGCTCGAGCGGGGACCTGTCTGCAAAAACTTCTGGGAGTGTGCATTCTCCGCTCGAGCGGGAGTTTGGCCGCTCGAGCGGGAGTCTGTGAGTGGAGCTCGAGCGGGGGTTTCCACGCTCGAGCGGGGCGACTGGTATAAAAATCCGAGATCCGACTTTCTGGATGATTTTTCATCTCCTTTTTGATTTGAAAACCCTAGAACCGTCTTCTCCCTCTCCCTACACACCTTCTCACTTAGGTTTGATCTACTTAGAGTGTATTTCTACCCTAAGTTCTTTGTTAAAAAGATAGAGTGGGTCGAGGGCTTCCATTTAATCTGAACATTTAGTGATTTGGAGCACATTGGAATTTGGGTATTCATCTCCATCTTCTCTTTTGGGGCTATTTCTTCGAGGTAGGGATTTCCTACTCCATTTTATAAGTTTTGTTCTAAGTTTTGGTATTTTAATATGTTGGGGTTACTTTGATAATTTTGAGAAAAACCCTAGTTGTATTAATTAATTAATTTGTATAATTAATTTAAGGGAATTGGGTTAAATTTATGAAATTGGGGAATTTATTGATTAAATGGTGTAGTTGGATATTTTAAATCACTCACCTATTGAATAGTTGATATATTTATTTCCAAGTCTAGAAATATCTGTTTTGGGCTATCGGTGGAGGATAGTTGTGATTGTTGTAGACAATGCATGTGGATTAGGTATAACTGAAACTAATCACATTGATTAAGTCATCAATTTTGACTGTTGAATTAATACAGACATTATGTGTATTGGTTGAGTGTTGTATGTGTTATGTGTTTACATACATTGTTTTGTGTGGGAGGAGATAGGGGATGTACTCCACGGTTTAGGGGAAGGTAGGGGATGGACCTCTAAACCGGATTTTGTTTGGGAGGAGATAGGGGATGGACTCCATTAGCATCACTTTTATGTGTGCTTATTTATATAGAAGTGTTTTTATTGATACAGCACTAAAATGTGTATCAATCTGGAAGTATGAAGTGTTTTGATTTGAGCTTGAGTCTCATTGTTTGTTGACATTGGAAGAATGTGAATATGATATATATAATTCACTGTTGTAAGTTTGGCCAGGTTCTGAGCCATATTGATAAAGTTGGAAAGTAAAACGTGTCTTAGACAATAGTGTCATGAGACTGTAAAATGAAGTAATTGATTATCTTGGTTAACCATCTGTTGAATACTATTGCTTTATTCATTGCTTATATGTGGTTTAGTATATTTCTACTGGGCTGTGGCTCACCCTTTATGGGAACATCATTTTCAGGTCCAGGTGATAAGCTACCTCCAAGGACATAGTTTGGAAGGACTTGGATTTTGAAGATCATTTTCAGTTATTTGCTTTTATTTGTTAGTATATGTAAACACACAAGCCTAGGGCTTTATTCGTATATGAGCTAGAACTCATACTTTTGTGTCCAAGTGTTGGCTTTGAAAGATGTAAGCCTGTAGGGCATTTAATTTGATGTTACATGTAATGCTTTGTTTAGTAAGACTCTGATGAATATTGTAATGAACTGTTTCTTTTTTAACATTGCATGCTGATGTTATATATATTTAATGGGTTTATTTTTCGAGGGCGCTACAACTTGGTATCAGAGCGTACCGGGTTTGAATACTTTGGGTACGTGGGACGTGATTAGTATCACATTGGGTTCGTCTCGTTTGATAGAGACTTAGTGTAATGTTATATGCTTATGTGATAACATGTTTATGTGATTACGTGGGTATGGAATGTAGTTTCTAGGATGTTGATTGGACCTTTGAGTTTCTTGTAGTCTTGTTGGAAAGGCACTTGATCACTGCTGCTTCCAACCGGAACTATAGTAACGCATTGGGACTATCGTTATCCGGGAATGAAATTCGTAGGTGTTTATGTGATTATGTGCTTACGTGGAATGAATTATTGTTGTCCCATGCATTAGGACGCGAGTGTTTAGTTTCGGCACATTTATTAATGTGCTAATGTCTTTGTTTCCTTCATTAGGATGTCAGGACGAGGGCGCGGTAGGCGCGGTAGGCCGGGTAGGCAGGAGGTGCCTGTGCCAGAGGAGATTCCGGCAGCTCAGGAGGGAATTGGCCAGGCCAATGTGGCCGAGCCAGTAAGCCAGCAGGCTATGGGCGCTCTAGCCCGAGAGATAGCAGGGGCATTCAGGGAGTCAGTAGGCATTCTTAGAGTTGAGAATCAAGCTCGGGAGGTTGCTGCAGATGCAGGACCTTCCTTTCTGAGGAGGGAGTTCTTCCGGTCTAATCCGGATGAATTTGTGGGTGATCCTAAAGAGCCGCTTAAGGCAGATGAATGGCTCGAACAGACAACGAAGACGTTTGAGATGCTTGGCATCGAAGACGATGGGTTGAAAGTGACCTTGGCATCTTTCCAGCTGAAGGGGGATGCGGGTCAGTGGTGGAAGTTCACTAAGGCTCGTGTTGGAGGTACTTGGGAGGCATTTGTGAATGCTTTCCAGGAGAAGTTCTTATCTCCAGCAGTCAGGGAGAAGCTGAGAGACCAGTTTTGTCAGCTTAAGCAGGCGAGTTCTTCTGTGGCCGAGTTTGAGGCTGCATTTACTAGCTTGTCCAGGTTTGCACCTGACATGGTGGCGTCTGAGGAACGCCGTTGTATCGAGTTCGAGAAGAAGTTGAGGCGTGGCCTCAAGCTGAGAGTTAGGGGAACTATGATTCGGGATTATGGGCGTATGGTTGATGCTGCAGCCCACATGGAAATTATGATGCAGGAGGAGGAGGAAGGACAGAAGGGCTCCAAGAGGAGTCAGGATGGTCAGAGTGATGGTAGGAGACAGAAGGGTTTTAATCCTCAGCAGTCTCAGGGTAGCTTTTCTAGATCGACTTTTCCCGTGCCGAGTGCTAGTTCGGGGAAAGGTAGTCAGGGAGACATTACCTGTTTCAAGTGTGGCCATCTGGGTCACAAGTCTCCAGTTTGTCCTCAGAGGGAAGGAGTGCAGAGAGCAGCATCATCTTCGGTTCGATCTCAGAGCCAGAGTCAGGGTAGAGGTCAGCCACTCTCGTGTTATCAGTGTGGTCAGCCAGGGCATATGAAGAGGTATTGCCCGCAGTTGGGTGGCACATCTGGTGCATCTGGTTTGAGGCAGATTCAGGGTCAGCAGCCAACTCAGTCGGGTCAGGCCTCGAGGGCCAATCAGGGGGCTTCATCGTCCCAGTCAGTGCAGCAATCTTATGCGCCTAGGGGTGAGCAGGTTGATCAAAGGTCGTCTGGGCGCGTGTATGCTGTTACCGCGCAGGATCTTGTACCGGCTCCATCAGTTGTGAGAGGTACTTTCTTGTTTTGCAACTCGGTTGCTAATGTTTTGATTGATACGGGTGCATCTCATTCCTTTGTGTCTGCTGCATTTGCATCTGTTTTGGAGTTGGAGTTAGCACAATTAGCATCTCCTATATGTGTAGTGTCACCTCTTGGGGGTGAATTGATTTTGAAACAAGGTGTTAGGGGTTGTGATATAGAGGTTGATTATCATAGAATCCCATTTTCCTTTGTAGTTATGCCTATGAGGGGTTTCGATGTTATTTTGGGTATGGACTGGTTATCGTCATACCGAGCAGTTATTGATTGCTACCGCCAGAGGGTCACTTGTTCTACTGTGAGCGGAGAGTATTTTCATTTTCTGGGGGACCGGGTTGGTGATGTGTTGCCACCGGGGTATGTTACACGAGGACGGAGTGAGCTTAGTGGTCTACTTGCTAACCTTTCGATTAGTGAGGATGATGAGACACAGATTGTGTTGCCAACGGTGGTTTGTGAGTACTCGGACGTCTTTCCTGAGGATCTTGTTGGTTTGCCACCGTATCGGGAGATTGAGTTCTCTATTGACTTAGTGCCCGGTACGGCGCCGATTTCTATGGCACCTTATTGTTTTGCCCCAGCCGAGTTAGTTGAGTTGAAGATTCAGCTCCAGGAGTTACTAGACAAGGGTTTTATTCGTCCTAGTGTTTCGCCGTGGGGAGCACCGGCCCTCTTTGTTAAAAAGAAAGGTGGTTCTTTGAGACTTTGTATAGATTACCGGAAATTGAATCGGGCTACGGTTAAGAATAAGTACCCTATGCCTCGTATAGATGATCTGTTCGATCAGTTGAAGGGTTCCCGTTGTTTCTCAAAGATAGACTTGAGATCAGGTTATCATCAGTTAAGAGTCAGGGAGGAGGATATTCCGAAAACGGCATTCCGTACGCGGTATGGCCAATATGAGTTTTTGGTGATGCCATTTGGGCTCACCAATGCACCGGCAGTTTTTATGGATTTGATGAACCGGATATTCCGGGAATTTTTAGATCGTTTTGTAGTCGTATTCGTGGACGACATCCTTATCTATTCACCTTCTGAGGAGAAGCACAAGGAACACTTGAGAGTGGTGCTTGAGTTACTTAGAGCCCATAAGCTTTATGCTAAGTTTGGGAAGTGTGAGTTCTGGCTAGAAGAGGTCAAGTTCTTAGGCCATGTCGTTTCTGGGGAAGGAGTGTCTGTTGATACATCCAAGACTGAGGCAGTGCAAGATTGGGCACAGCCTAAGAGTGTGTTTGAGATCCGCAGTTTTCTGGGGTTAGCTGGGTATTATCGTCGGTTTGTGAAAGATTTCTCCAAATTAGCTTCGCCTTTGACTAGATTGACTTGAAAGGGAGTCAAATTTGTATGGAGTGAGACTTGTGAAAAGTCGTTTCAGGAGTTGAAAGTTAGGCTGACCACCGCTCCGGTGTTAATTATTCCAGAGAGAGGGCTGGGTTACGCGGTTTATTGTGATGCCTCACGAGAGGGTCTGGGTTGTGTGTTAATGCAAGAAGGGAAAGAGTTGCCTATGGCTCACGACAGTTGAAAATTCACGAGCAGAATTACCCTACGCATGATCTAGAGTTAGCAGCTGTGATATTTGCCTTGAAGATTTGGAGGCATTATCTTTATGGTGAGAAATTTGAGGTATTCTCGGATCATAAGAGTCTGAAATATTTGTTTACACAGAAAGACTTGAACTTGAGGCAAAGGAGGTGGATGGAATTTATAGAGGATTATGACTTTGAGTTGCATTATCATCCGGGAAAGGCCAATGTGGTGGCCGATGCCCTTAGCAGGAAACCTGTTGGTGACATAGCTAGTATAGCCATCCGAGAATGGGAGATGTTGGATGCACTTGGGGAGTTCGATTTACTTCTGGGCGAATCCATTGAGGCTGCGGCCTTGTTTTCTGTTGTTGCACAGCCTACACTTGTGACTCGAGTGTTAGAGGCTCAGAGAGGTGACCCTGAGGTAGAATCTCTCCGTGAGAAGATTTCCGGTGGGAAGGTTGAAAAGGGTTTGACGGTGTATTCCGACCTGAGTGTGAGATACCGAGACCGTCTGTTTGTGCCGGAATCTTGTCGAGAGGAGGTACTCCGAGAGTTTCATTATTCTCGCCTTGCGGTGCATCCGGGAGGCACTAAGATGTATCGGGATTTGGGTCGCCAGTTTTGGTGGCGGGGTATGAAGAGAGATGTGGCAGCTTTTGTGTCTAAGTGCCTTACTTGGTAGCAAGTGAAGGCCGAACATCAGAGGCCGGCGGGTTTGTTGCAACCCTTGTCTATTGCCGGGTGGAAGTGGGAACATGTCACCATGGACTTCGTTGTGGGTCTTCCGAGGACTCAGCGGGGTAGTGATGCTATTTGGGTGGTTGTAGACCGGTTGACTAAGTCGGCGCACTTTATTCCTATGCGCGTGAGAGATTCGGTCGATCATCTTGCCGACTTGTACATTCGGGACATAGTGAGGTTACACGGGGTTCCAGTGACGATCGTCTCAGACAGAGATCCTCGTTTTACTGCCAGGTTGTGGCAGAGTTTGCAGAGTGCCTTAGGCACCAAGTTGACCTTTAGCACGGCTTATCATCCTCAGACTGATGGGCAGTCCGAGCGTACTATTCAGATCCTTGAGGATATGCTGCGGGGTTGTGTTCTAGACTTTAGTGGTTCGTGGGAGAGGCACTTGCCGTTGGTGGAGTTTGCCTACAACAACAGTTTCCAGTCTAGTATAGGTATGGCACCATTTGAGGCCTTGTATGGCCGACCGTGTAGATCTCCTGTTTGTTGGGCCGAGGTAGGTGATGCACCTCTGTTGGGTCCGGAGTTGGTGAGGGAAACGACGGAGAAAGTTGAGCTTATCCGTAAGAGGCTTGTTACAGCACAGAGTCGTCAGAAATCTTATGCCGACCGTAGGAGGAGACCTTTGGTGTTTGAGGTGGGTGATCATGTCTTTCTGAAGATATCACCTAGACGGGGAATGATGAGGTTTGGGAAGAGCGGGAAGTTGTCCCCTCGGTTCATTGGTCCGTTTGAGATCCTTGAGAGGATTGGCGAGGCTGCTTATCGTTTAGCATTACCGCCGCAGTTGTCCGGAGTACATGACGTGTTTCATGTGAGTATACTTCGGAAATATGAGCCGGATCCATCACATGTGTTGGATTGGACTGATTTAGTGGTTGATGAGGATGTCTCGTATGAGGAGAGACTGGTTCGGGTCTTAGATAGGCGGGATCAAGTTTTGCGAGGCAAAACCATCCCTTTGGTCAAAGTTTTGTGGAAACATCACGGAGTGGAGGAAGCCACTTGGGAACGTGAGTTAGAAGTTCGCGAAAAATACCCGGACATGTTTATCGATTTGTAATCGTGTATTTAGATTTTGTAATATTGTTGAACTTAAGAGCTTTACATATGTCTTAAGTTGTAAAACATTGAGTATGTTTTGGTAAATGGGTGTATCTTGAAATTTGCTTCATTATAGAAGTTTAGTGTAACATTACATATGTTGATTACATTGTTGAGCGTGTTGTATATATATCATGCAATTGAATATGATATGGAAATTGCTATCATTGGAAGGAATAATGCATAATAGTGATGCAGGTTGAAATATATGTTGTTTTATATATATATTGTAAGATGCTCCTTGGTAAAGAGATGAAGTGACCAGTATTGGGTCAAGATGTTTATTGTTGTTATACAATATTTTTGAGAATTGAAAAAAAAAAAACTTGTTTTTATTTACAAACTTATGCTTAATTTCGGGGACGAAATTCTTTTAAGGGGGGGAGGTTATAGCGACCCCGGTTTTTTCCCATTTGATTATTGTATCTGGACTTAGGTTCCGTAGATTCCGTCATTGTATAATTGTTGTTGTCATTCATCATTTTCTTATTTTGAGTCTTGGGTTGTGTTGGGAAGATTTGGAGCAGGTTGGTTGAACTTAGGAACCAAGTCTAGTTGCCCAGATTTTGGCTTGTCCGCTCGAGCGGGGGTTTGGGCGCTCGAGCGGGGAATACACCCATCCAGTATGTCCTGTGTATTGTTTGCCGCTCGAGCGGGGTATTGGACGCTCGAGCGGAAAGCCGTGAGTGACGCTCGAGCGGGGAGTTGGGAGCTCGAGCGGGGACCTGTCTGCAAAAACTTCTGGGAGTGTGCATTCTCCGCTCGAGCGGGAGTTTGGCCGCTCGAGCGGGAGTCTGTGAGTGGAGCTCGAGCGGGGGTTTCCACGCTCGAGCGGGGCGACTGGTATAAAAATCCGAGATCCGACTTTCTGGATGATTTTTCATCTCCTTTTTGATTTGAAAACCCTAGAACCGTCTTCTCCCTCTCCCTACACACCTTCTCACTTAGGTTTGATCTACTTAGAGTGTATTTCTACCCTAAGTTCTTTGTTAAAAAGATAGAGTGGGTCGAGGGCTTCCATTTAATCTGAACATTTAGTGATTTGGAGCACATTGGAATTTGGGTATTCATCTCCATCTTCTCTTTTGGGGCTATTTCTTCGAGGTAGGGATTTCCTACTCCATTTTATAAGTTTTGTTCTAAGTTTTGGTATTTTAATATGTTGGGGTTACTTTGATAATTTTGAGAAAAACCCTAGTTGTATTAATTAATTAATTTGTATAATTAATTTAAGGGAATTGGGTTAAATTTATGAAATTGGGGAATTTATTGATTAAATGGTGTAGTTGGATATTTTAAATCACTCACCTATTGAATAGTTGATATATTTATTTCCAAGTCTAGAAATATCTGTTTTGGGCTATCGGTGGAGGATAGTTGTGATTGTTGTAGACAATGCATGTGGATTAGGTATAACTGAAACTAATCACATTGATTAAGTCATCAATTTTGACTGTTGAATTAATACAGACATTATGTGTATTGGTTGAGTGTTGTATGTGTTATGTGTTTACATACATTGTTTTGTGTGGGAGGAGATAGGGGATGTACTCCACGGTTTAGGGGAAGGTAGGGGATGGACCTCTAAACCGGATTTTGTTTGGGAGGAGATAGGGGATGGACTCCATTAGCATCACTTTTATGTGTGCTTATTTATATAGAAGTGTTTTTATTGATACAGCACTAAAATGTGTATCAATCTGGAAGTATGAAGTGTTTTGATTTGAGCTTGAGTCTCATTGTTTGTTGACATTGGAAGAATGTGAATATGATATATATAATTCACTGTTGTAAGTTTGGCCAGGTTCTGAGCCATATTGATAAAGTTGGAAAGTAAAACGTGTCTTAGACAATAGTGTCATGAGACTGTAAAATGAAGTAATTGATTATCTTGGTTAACCATCTGTTGAATACTATTGCTTTATTCATTGCTTATATGTGGTTTAGTATATTTCTACTGGGCTGTGGCTCACCCTTTATGGGAACATCATTTTCAGGTCCAGGTGATAAGCTACCTCCAAGGACATAGTTTGGAAGGACTTGGATTTTGAAGATCATTTTCAGTTATTTGCTTTTATTTGTTAGTATATGTAAACACACAAGCCTAGGGCTTTATTCGTATATGAGCTAGAACTCATACTTTTGTGTCCAAGTGTTGGCTTTGAAAGATGTAAGCCTGTAGGGCATTTAATTTGATGTTACATGTAATGCTTTGTTTAGTAAGACTCTGATGAATATTGTAATGAACTGTTTCTTTTTTAACATTGCATGTTGTTGTTATATATATTTAATGGGTTTATTTTTCGAGGGCGCTACAGAGAGTATAAACACTTAGTGTGTTCGTTAGGCAAACAATTTGTAGTGCTGCTATTGTTTGTAGTAGATCATTTTATCCTGGGAGATAGACGTCCAAATTCTGAAAGCACCGTGGAGAGGACGAATCTGTCTTAAGGACACAGTGTCAAACACTGGACTTGATCAAATTATAATTCGAAGAAATTAAATCAAGTAAGTTATTTAATTTATTTTCAGTGTTATTATTATTTATTTAGATCAGATTTTAATTTTGTTTTTGTAACAAAATAAAATCTGTTTTTATTTATTTATTTTTATTTTGAGTTTGATATTTGTAATCAAACAAATTCTCTCATTTCCTTTATTTCTTTATATTTTGGTTGTTGTTTAGTACACAACAGAATTTAATTTATTTAAATACAGTGAAGATTGGCCAACAACGGATTCATTCCCAACTTAGCCCTCAGAAATGACGAGCTCGGAAAGTATTTAGCTTTTATCATTTTGCCCAACATAGAGTTTGGATGTTGGACCAGCCGCCATCCCTGTTTGGCTAACATAGCAAAACCTGCTACCCCGTTTGGCTAGCAATGGTTTTACTGGGCGTGCCAGAATTTGTAAATATAAATTTTGAAACATATGTGTTTTAACATATTTTAAAATTCATGTTATAAATGTTCACGGTTTAGTTTTTGAACTAAATGGTGTCGATTATTTGAAAAGTAGGTTCCTATTTTCAATCTGTATTCCAGATTGTTAATTACACATTTTATTTAAATGAAACTTTCGATTAATGCAAAGTAAGAAAATTAACAGAAAATAATATAAGAAAAAGAAATATTTTATTGAAATTATTGTAGGTTTTAAACCCTTGAATACAAAGTACAATTCTTAGGTTTGGAACCCTTTATCCATTAATCACCATTATGCGTTTGTAGCGTAGACACTTGAGTTCTCTGGGTTTCTCTTCTTCTTTCTTGTGAAGATTTCTTTAACTCTCTCTCTCTCTCTCTCTCTCTCTCTCTCTCTCTCTAACTTTCGATTTCTGATTTTTCAATCCCCTTTTCGTGTGATGATTCCTCATATTTATAAAGGTCATCTAGATGATAAGAAGATCTTATCCTCAATTTGAATTTCAAATTAAATGATAACGCCATTTGAATTTTGAATGATAGCACCATTTGAATTTAGGTGTAACCATATCTGATTAATCATATATCTAATTAATCATATTGATCCTTTGGATTTCGTCCTTTGTGATGTCATTGCTGTAGGTGTAACCATATGAATTTTGATATGTCATTGCTGTAGGTGTAACCATATTGCTGTAGGTGTAACCATATAGATGTCCTTTGTGATCTCCTTTGTGATGTCATTGCTGTTGGTGTAACCATATTGTTGTAGGTGTAACCATATAGATGTCCTTTGTGATGTCATTGCTGTAGGTGTAACCATATAGATGTCCTTTGTGATGTCAAATTAAATGATAACGCCATTTGAATTTTGAATGATAGCACCATTTGAATTTAGGTGCAACCATATCTGATTAATCATATATCTAATTAATCGTATTGATCCATTGGATTTCGTCCTTTGTGATGTCATTGATCATTTGAATTTAGGTGTAACCATATCTTGTGATGTCATTGCTGTAGGTTCTACAAGTTCATCTTTCGTAGGCTCCACATGTCATTTAAGTATCTTGAATAACGTCGCTAAGATACGGCGTCATTTTAATTATGCACTTTAACGGATCAAGTTAATCATTTTAGGAAGTGATTACCTACAATAATCCTATCATAGGCTCTATGTGTGTTATTCACTGATTCACCGTATTTGAAATGTTAACATAAATTTGGTTAAAATTTATATGACAACAAAGCTCTCTTGTGATTTATACAAGTATAAAGTGAATTTTCTTAATTGTGCGAATCACTACAACATAACGCTCTTATCTAAGCTTTTTTTAAATTGTGGATTGGATTTTCTTGGCCTTGATAATTTTGGCCCCTTGAATTATTTATTTTAATTTTTTTTTTAAGACACTTTTTGGATGATAGGTTTTTCATGTGGACCCCTTGTGCACTCGGGATTTTTTCTTTGCAAGACTATACATGGACTCCCCAAAGGATTTAACTGATGTCTTTTTCATTTTTCATTTTTTTTTCATTTTTTTTTCTTATGCTTTATATGCTTGAGATTTTTCTTGTGCTACGCCATACATGGACCCCCAAAGAATTTAATATGGGTTGGTTTTATTTTTTTGCATGGGCCCTTTTTCATGGACTTGGCCTTTTCTTTTTTATTTCTTTTTTTATTTCTTTTTTTTGAAATGAAAGGCCATGGTAAGGCCCAAGAATTTAATTGAGCCTTTCTTTTGTGGGCTTCTTTCTCCATGGATTTATTTTAGGGGAAATTACAATTAAGTCCCATATACAAAGTTCAAGACCTATCTAATCCCCAAACAAAACACTTGCACCAATTAGTCCTATATATTTTTAATTGTTACCAAAAAATCTAATTTTTTTTTTTTAATTTACAGCCGCTGTTACATCCTACTATCGTCGGACTTCCGTCAACGGTCACTGGAGACTTGTCGGAATGTTCAACATCACCAGGAAGTCGCCGGAGTATCACCGGGAAGTCACCGGAGTATCGCCGGAAGTTCACCGGAGTGTTATGAACATTAATGGAAGTCGCCGGAATGTTCAGAACATTCATTGGATGTTAAGAACATCATTGGAGATTCACCGGAATGTGCACAATATTGCCAGAAAAAAAAGAGAATAAATGAAGAAATTAGAGCGAAAAAACATAGCGAAATGTGCTAAACATTGATAAACCAAAAGAAAAAAAAAATAGAACAACAAAAAACAGCAACGATGGAAAAAACATATGCTATTTTTCAATTTTTGTAAGGTTTAAGCAAATAATCTCCAATACTGATCAAACTGAAAAACAAGTTTTGAAACCGTAAAATGTTACAATTTCAAAGAAAAAATCTATTAAGCATTTATCTTTATTAATCAAACTAAAAAATATGTTATGAAACTGCAAAATTTCATAGTTCTAAAGAATGTTATTAATCTGCAAAATTTTATAGTTTTATACCATGATTCATTCCAGCACCAAAAAATTTTGAAACTGCAAAATTTTACAGTTTTCACCGCTTGTAACTAAAATTCGAAAACAATTTGTTCAGAACTTGAAAATTTTCTCCATTGGAACAGAAAAAGAGAAGTGTATAGCAAAGAAAATGTAAAAAAAAACAAGAGATCGAAGAAGAGGCGGATATAGAGAGAGAATTGTACTCCAGCAACTATTTTTTGTTCAGATCTAGTCGGATCTGATGTAGATCTACTCCGGATCTAAATAGATCTACTCATCTTCTTCATCTTCTTTGTCGGAAACATATTTTCTTTACCGTCGGTGAGGTAATGAGTCGGCGGTCGGTGGTTGCCGGTGAATCCCAATCGATGGTAGTCATTGGTCGTCGGTGACTATATATCAGAAAGAGAAAGAGAAGAAGCAAGATATGGTTACCCGTCAGTGATCGCCGGAAATGACAAAGAGAAGAAGAAAGGCATAGAAGAAGAAAGGTAGAGAAGAAGAATAACGTTATTGGACTTTTGGGTACAAATAAAAAGTTATGGGACTAAATAGACTACACATTTTTCAAAGAAGACTTCTTGATAATTTTCCCTTTATTTTATGTAAGCCAAACCTGCCACCACTTCTTTTTGCACGAGTCTTTTATTTATGAGACTCCTAATCCTATTATACTATACTTCACTTCACTTTGCTTTGTTTTGCTTTTCTTTTTTCTTTCCCTTTTTTTTTCTTTTTTCTTTTTACACTGATTTGCAGGATCAGTCCTTTTAATTTATTCATTTTTATTTATTTATTTTTTAATTAATTTATTTATATGCTAGGAGCTTGCCTAAATGAAATAGGATGGATTGGCGTTGATAGGATTTCGAATCCTATATTGTTAGGTTTTTATTCTTGGCAACCTCGTTTGACAAAACTCCTTTCAGTTGTATTTGTTTTCGCTTTTTTATTTCAGTGAGGCTATGAGTTTATTAGATGTGAATCCAACCCGAATCGAGCCTTGCAGAGAAGTTTGTGATGTTAATGCTTTCAAGATTGCCACTTTCCTGATTATGACGGGGGTTGAGCTGCCCGGTCAGCTCGCGCCCAAAGCAAAATGCAAAATTGCATTCAAAGTTGGTTGTCCGCCCTTGCTCGCTCGAGCGAAGAAGTCCTCGCTCGAGCGAAGGATTGCGTCTTTACAAAAACCTGAAAGAGCTCATTGTTCGCTTGAGCGAAGGCACTAGTGGAAATCACGGGAGTTAAGGTTCTCGCTCGAGCGAGCTTCAAAATCCAGATTTCTATAAGGAATTGGTTTTCTTCCAAAACTAGGATTACTTTGGATTTCTATAAGTAGTTGGTTTTCTCCCAAAACTTTACTTACTTCTCCAGATCTTCTTCTTAGGTTCTAAGGTTTACATCTGGGGATAGTTTGCTAGTTTTCTTTGATGTTTTGATTGAGTATTCAACTCATGGTTTAAAGAGTATACATCAAAGGATTATTTTTTTTTTTTTGTTCTACACAAAAGAGAGAATTGTTCTTCGGTAGATTCTGAAGAATTTGAGCCTGAAGCTTTGGTGGATTCTGAAGTGGCTCATCGTCAAGACAATTCTGAGATGAAGATGGGGTTGGAAGAGACACATAGAGGTTGGTTCAATTCGTGCGTGGATTCGCTAGGTAATTGAGAGTATACCTGTGTAATTCCTTTATATCTTCTTAGTGGATTGTTTTGTGGCTGTTGCCTGTGGTTTTTTAATCACAATTGGAGGTGTCCAATTGTAGTTTTTTCACGTAAAATCGTTGTGTCGATTTGTCTTGATTGTTTGATTGGGATTGTTATATACTGCTTAAAATTGATACATAATTACAAATCAACATCTAGGGGATTTCTAATTTTTTCAATTGGTATCAGAGCAGGTCGTTCTATTTTTTTTAAAAAAAATATATCTTTTAGAACGAGATCTTGTTTGATTTGTGATAATGGATTCAATTCGTGAGGGAAATTCCATGGTTCGACCACCCCTACTTGACGGATCCAATTATTCTTTTTTGGAAAGCTCGGATGAGATCATTTTTGAAATCTGTAGATGAAAAAGTTTGGCAATCTGTCATGAATGGGTGGACCGAACCAACAATTACCATTGATGGAGTAATTTTCCCCAAACCAATTGATAAATGGGACACAATTGATTACCAAAATAGTAGTTGGAATAGTAAAGCTATCAATTCTCTCTTTTGCACTGTCACTCCTGAAGAGTTTAGTCAAATTTGCAATTGTGAAGTCGCAAAAGAGGCTTGTGATATCTTACAAACTATTCTTGAGGGCACTCCTTCTGCTAAACGCTCAAAACTTCAAAGGCTCACGTCTAGTTTTGAAAATCTTTCAATGAAAGATAGTGAGACCTTTGATGAATTTTATGCGAAGTTGAGTGACATTGTAAATTCTAGCTTAAATTTAGGTGAAAAAATTCCAGAATCCAAAGTTGTGGGAAAAATTTTGAGATCCTTGCCCAATCAGTTCCAACCAAAAGTTACGGCTATTGAGGAGGCTCAAGATGTTGACAACCTCAAGCTGGATCACTTGGTTGGAAATCTCCAAACTTATGAGGCACCTAGGAATTTCAAAAAGAAACAAAAAGATATTGCTTTTAGTAGTGCTCATAGAGTCGGAGAGGATTCTGATGAGGATTGTGAGATAGATTCCAAGATTACGGCTGCTTTTGTTAAACAATTTAAAAAATCTTTTTTGAAAAAGAATCCTAATCTTTTGGAATCTACTCATACTCATAAATCTAAAGGCAAAGATAAACTCAAAATTAATTTTATAGCCAAGAAGGAGAAATGAAAGATATAAGGGGACTCTGAAAGAGTCCAATGCTATGAATGCCAAGGATATGGCCACTTTGCTTCAGAATGCCCCACTCGTTTGAAGAAGAAGAAAGCCCTCATCATCACTTGGGATGAGGAATCAGAATCTGATGAAGATGAAAGTGACAACGAAGATCAAGGCGAAGGGGGACATAAATAATTCCTTGCTTTCATGGCGGCTTTTGAAACTGAAGGACAAACAAAGTATCCAAAGAGCCCAGTTGTGAATGCCACTGATAATGAATCCTCGAGAAGTGATGATGAAGAGCTTGAGCAAGCTTATGAAAAGTTGTATAAGGAATCTCTTAAGTTATCCAAATTGAATGACAAACTCACTATGAAACTCAAAGCATGTGAAAGTGAGAATGTCAAACTAAAGGAGGAGATTTCCGAGGCTAGGATTGATGCTATCAAGATAGCTAATGATAGACAAGCTCTTTGTGCAAAACTTTTGACTTGTGAGACAGAGAGGAATGAGCTACAACAAATCTATGCAACATATGAAGAAAAAATTGAAACTCTCGAGAAGTCTCAAGTTGCTTTGGAAGAACTAATGATCAAGAAAGAGGAAGAACTCAAGTGTGCTATGGTTACCATTGGTCTTTGGGATAAAGGATCAAAGACTTTGGACAATATCATTCGGTCTCAACAAATTTGTTCTGACAAGAGTGGCATTGGGTTTGGTGGTAAGAAAGAGCAAAAACAGAGTGCTCCCACATCTCATGATACAAGAACTCAAGGAAAGGGGGAACAAAAAATTCAATGTAAGGATGGACTTCTCAAACTTTCTAGAGTTGGTAAGGTAAAAGAAAAGAAGGTACACCCTGTACACCCTGTTTTTATTTGTCATCATTGTGGTATGCATGACCATATTCGCCTTTATTGTTATAAGTTACATGGGAAAGTGTATTTGCCTAGACCTAAAAATAGGATATTGGAAACCAAGTCAAGACGAGTTCCCATTGAAAGCAAAGGGAACCACAACGTCAAGACACCACCCAAGAACCGCAATGCTCACAACTTTGTTTATACTAAAGCGGTTTGGGTGAGAAAACTTGACTTGTGTTAATTTGTTTTAGTTTTTAGGTTTCTGTGTGTTTTTTTTTTAATGAGAAAAAAATGTGTGCATGTTCATTTTTATGTCTTGCTTTGCTTAGAAAAAGAAAACAAATGAAAAAAAAAAAATCCCAAAAAGATTTTCTTAGTATGGTTTTGCAAGCTTAAAATTTTTGAGTGATCCTTGGTGCATATTGGAATTGATAAGAATATCCATTACGTGTTAATAAGTGTGTGCTTTCTGTGGTCATTACTCATTTTGGAGTGTGTGTTCTTCGATTAGTATGTCTCATTCTGTACACACTCTTGGATTAGCAAATTTTGGAGTCTTCTGCCTTAGTGATTATTTTTCTCTATGGACTTCTGTCATTGATCTTTTGCGTTTCTGGAGGAATTGACCTATATTAGTATATCATGGGTGATGTTGAGTCTCTTAACCATCTTCTATCTTTTTGCATCTCCACGGCTTTCCCCTCTATTCTTTGTAGTCCAGCCATGAGGAAAAGGCTACCTCAGAGTCACCAACCAGGCCATCCTTATTATATCCATGCTTCTCTGGTTCAGTTTTCATACTCTTGAGCGTGTTAGCCGCCAATGAGTGTGCAAAAGAAAAAGAAAAAAAAAATGAAAAAGAAAAAGAAAAAGAAAGAGAAAGAGAAGAAGAAAAAATATGCAAAAGAAAGAAAAAATGTGCAAAAGAAAGGAAAAAAAAAGGATTCATTGATTGAGGGGGAGCCTCCGCCTTTGCTCACCAAATACCCCTTGATTTCTAGTGGTTTGACTTTCCTTAGTTGTGCTTAGATTCTCTTGTCAGAGGTCCAACTTTCAGATCACTACTAGGATTGAATCTAGTGTTTGTCGAACTCAAAGAGTCATACACACACTTTTATCTTGGGATCTATACTTTTTACATAATGCATCACTTTCTTTCATGAGGAATCTTCTACAGACTGTGCACATTGTGTTTACTAGTAATTGTGCTTCTTGGATAATCTTGTGTGTTTTAAGGTACAAATCTGAGATTTCTTGCTTGCTCCACCATATTATTTTTGTTGTTTTTCTTCTTGTTCATTGTTTTTAGTGAAGGGGAGTTTGGTTTATCATTGCAAGAGTTTGTTAGCATGAACAGTTTGATTTGTTTGGTAAGGGACATTGGCTATAGTTGTTTTGCATGTTGCTATGCACTGTTTGCTAGTTATTTCCTTCTTGCATGTTCCTGGTATTTACATCGTCATATCATTGCTTGTGTGGTTTATGATCTTGCTTTTGTTGTTTGAGAGTTGTTTTTATGAGTCTTAGTTTTCATCTATTCATGTTTTCCATCTCATGTTTCAAGATAATCGTGTCATATGTTTATTATTTTTTCCTATACTCTTGTGGGACTAATAGTTGTTTTGGAGATTGTGGCACTAATAACTGTTTTGCAGATTATGACCTTGAGAAAGAAGTTGGCTTTTGTTGGCTGTAATGGGTTGGGGTGATTAGGATTTTATTTGTTAGGTGTGTTTTGTCACGGCATTGCCAAATGGGGAGATTGTTAGGTTTTTATTCTTGGCAATCCCGTTTGACAAAACTCCTTTTAGTTGTATTTGTTTTCGCTCTTTTATTTCAGTGAGGCTATGCATTTATTAGATGTGAATCCAACTCGAATCGAGCCTCTTGAACTCGGCCAGTACGACATTCAGTTTCTACCTAGAACCTCAATCAAGGGGCAGGTGCTTGTCGACTTTATAGCTGAATTTACCGGGGGTCTTGCCGATTTCAAGTCTAATGAAATTCGACGTAAGCCGAACTGGAGAATCTATGTTGGGGACATTTGGCAACTGTACTGCGATGAGTCATCCAATCAGGCAGGCAGTGGAGCCGGAGTAGTAATCATGGCTCCTGACGGCGTAGTAATTAAGCAGGCCGTCAAACTCGGCTTTAAAGCGTCAAATAACGAAGCCGAATACGAAGCCCTTGTAATCGGTTTGCGGAATGCACATCTTTTGGGTGCTCGGCGCTTGCTCGTATTTTGTGATTCAAAACTAGTGATCAATCAACTGAAGGGAGAGTACGCAGCAAGAAATGACCGTATGGCAGCTTACATGAAAACGGCTAACTCCTTGCTAGCAAAATTTGATCATTATGAATTGAATTAGATTACACGTGATCAAAACACGCATACAGACGCCCTGGCGTGCCTAGCCTCCGCCATTAACTCATAGATCAAACGGACCATCGAGGTGGGTTTTATCCCAGAGCCAAGCATTGGTCCTTCGGAGGAATTCCAGGTCAATATCATAGAATCGAGACCGAGTTGGATGGATCCCATCGCCGCATTCCTGTCTTCCAAACAGCTCTCAGAGGACAAGAAAGAAGCGCACAAGCTGCGAAACAAAGCCCTGCGTTACTACTTGGATCCGCAAGGAAAGCTTTACAAAAAGTCCCTTTCTGGCCTATACCTAGAATGCGTGCATCCGAACAAAGTTGAAGAGCTTCCAGCCGAAATACATAAAGGTAGTTGCGGCGCACATTCTAGCGGGCACTCTTTGGCCCATCGAGCTATAACACAGGGGTATTATTGGCCGACAATGAGATCTGATGCCGAATGCTATATGAAAAATGTGAACAGTGCCTGAAGTTTTCCCCATTAACCCATCTGCCTGCTAAAGAGTTAATCTCTATCACCAGTCCCTGGCCATTTGCCCAGTGGGGGCTCGATATCGTAGGACCATTGCTGAGGGCCCCGGGCAACAAGCGATACTTGATCATCGCCACATACTACTTCACAAAATGGATCGAAGCGGAGGCATTAACGCACATTCGAGATGCTGATGTCAAGCGCTTTATGTGGAAAAATATCATAACACGATTCGGCATTCCAAGAGCTCTTATCTCAGATAACGGCACCAAGTTTGATTTTGGCGTCTACCAGGAGTTGTGCAGCAAGTATGGTATCCGGCCCTACTTTTCCACGCCGGCTTACCCCCAGAGCAATGGTCAAGCAAAAGTCTCTAACAAATCCATCTTGGATGGCATCAAGAAGAGGCTGGAGAAAGCTAAGGCCAAATGGGTCGAAGAATTACCAAGTGTATTGTGAGCACATCGAACTACGCCGAGGCGATCCACTAGAGAAACGCCATTTGCTTTATGTTTTGGAACCCAGGCAATCATACCCCTGAAGATCGGCCACCCAACCCTAAAATCGCAAGTTTTTGATATGGGCCGAAATGACACGATGCTGGCTTTGGATTTGATTCTGATCGAAGAACGAAGAGACCGCACTCTTGCCTCCATGGCACGATACTAGCAACAGCTTGCCAAGTCGTATAATCAGCGTGTTCAACTGCGCCGCTATACACTAGGAGAGTTGGTCTTGAAGAAAGTACTTCCGGCGGCCAAGAAACCGGCTGATGGAAAATTGGACCCCAACTGGGACGGCCCCTATCAGGTCGATTCGATCGCAGGGGTATGGGCGTATCGGCTTAAAGACATGTCTGGAAGGAGCCTCCCACGGCCTTGGAATTCAACGCACTTACAAAAATTTTATCATTAAACCCGACTTGTGGGGAATGATACTAGTTCTGAATGGTTTAACGTGTACGTGCACCACTTTTGTAATGCAAAGATCGTTGTTTACTCACTGCCAAATCCAGTTCAAAAGTATTCCGAAAAAATTCTCCGGATTCGGAGCGCCCTTCATGGATATCACGATTGGCCAAACAAAGTCTCTGGATTCGGAGCCCCATCGGCGCATGACGTCTTTGGGCCGATAAAGCCTCCAGATTCGGAGCGTCCTTCGTGGATATCACGATTGGCCAAACAAAGTCTCCGGATTCGGAGCTCCATCGGCGCATGACGTCTTTGGGCCGATAAAGCCTCCGAATTTGGAGTGCCCTTCGTGGATATCATGATTGGCCAGTCTCTGGATTCGGAGCCCCATCGGCGCATGACGTCTTTGGGCCGATAAAGCCTCCGGATTCGGAGCGCCCTTCGTGGATATCACGATTGGTCGGATAGTCTCCGAATTCGAAGCCCCATCGGCGCATGATGTCTTTCGGCTGATAAAGCCTCCGAATTCGGAGCGCCCTTCGTGGATATCACGATTGGCCAGATAGTCTCAGAATTCGGAGGCCCATCGGTGCATGACGTCTTTCGGCCGATAAAGCCTCCGGATTCGGAGCGCCCTTCGTGGATGTCACGATTGGCCAAACAAAGTCTCCGGATTCGGAGCCCCATCGACGCATGACGTCTTTGGGCCGATAAAGCCTCCGGATTCGGAGCGTCCTTCGTGGATATCACGATTGGCCAGATAGGCTCCGAATTTAGAGCCTCATCGGCATATGACGTCTTTCAGCCGATAAAGCCTCCGGATTTGAAGCGCCCTTCGTGGATATCACGATTGGCCAGGTAGTCTCCGGATTCGGAGCCCCATTGACGCATGACGTCTTTCGGCCGATAAAGCCTCTGGATTCGAAGCACCCTTCATGGATATCACGATTGGCCAGATAGTTTCCAGATTCGGAGCCCCATTGGCGCATGATGTCTTTGGGCCGATAAAGCCTCCAAATTCGGAGTGGTCTTCATGGATGTCACGATTGGCTAGTCTCCAAATTCGGAGCCTCATCGGCGCATGACGCCTTTGGGCCATAAAAGCTTCCGGATTTAGGGCCAGGGCCGTGCGTAACACGTATGTTGAATAAACATTTAATGAAGAACGCTCTGTTATGACGAGCCGGCTAAAACGGTTTGTACATTAAGGCATTTATACTTTTGAAATGAACTCCAGACGGTCAATGTCTATCCAATTGCCTGAAGTGCCTCGATCCAACCGTGCCTAAATCCCCGGTTCTCGCATCGGCAGACCTCCTTCACAAGTTTCTCTTTAGTTTTGTCGATCCCAACCTTCCGGCCCGCATGGAAGCCTTGTTCGTAACCCATGGTCCTCGCATTCTCTACGGCGAACATGCTTGTCGTATCTCGGTCGGCGATTGCGTGACTCAACTGCCGTTGAGTCACCCTCTCCTCCACGATCGGGTTGGATTGACCCACCGCACGCGGCTCGGTGGTTTGAGCCTTCCTAAGCTCCCTGAGCTCACACTCGGCCTTCTCCGCGCGAGCCTCCAAACTGTGAATTCTCTCGTCTTTCTTCTCTATTTCTCGTCGCGTGGCATGCAGGCGCATGCCGACCTCATAAACGGTGTACAGCCCCTTCACCGCCCCATGGATACCTTTTCGAAATACTTCGAAATCTTGTCGTCCAACCATTGATTGCTGGATTTTCGGTGGAAAGATCTGTCGAGCAAACTCGACCGCCACACCCGGATCCTTGACGATGGAATCCGCCTCCGTCATCGGTTTATTCCCCACGAAAATCGCAAAACCCAATGGTCGTGGCGCCGTGTCTGGCTTGTTCCTTGGTCGCGTTTGCGGGGAGCTTCCCCGTTCCTGTTTTTCTTTCCGGGATGATCTGCTTCGACGACTTGGGGGCTGGCATTTTTCCCGTTCCTTGGACGTCCTTCCTCCTGTGCGTGTAGGCTCGCCACTGCGATTCATTACAGTGTCTAACTCCACTAATGTTCGTCCTTCTCCTCTGCCGTTGAAGAACAGTCTGTTTGACATTCGCACTTACCCCAAGCTAGTTTAAATCAAGTATGAATAAGAATAAATGGAGTCACTAGCACGAGCTCACCCCATTTATTCTTACTGTATGTAGCGCCCCCGAGGCGATATCTTTAATGCCAAGCGCCAAAAGTCGGACGCCGATCGGATCATTTCATGAACTAGTCCTAGCTCATGCACTGACTGGGGTAAGGGCAGATTTATTAATCCGATCGGCCAAGTATCTAAACCCAATGCCGATCGTTTTATGCCTCAGCCACTCCATGAACTAGTCCTAATCGGCTTATGAAGCTCGCATTGGCTGGGGCAAGGGCATATTTATTAATCTGATCGGCCAAGTATCTAAACCCAATGCCGATCGTTTTATGCCTCAGCCACTCCATGAACTAGTCCTATTCGGTTTATGAAGCTCATGCACTGGCTGGGGTAAGGGTAGATTTATTAATCTGATCGGCCAAGTATCTAAACCCAATGCAGATCGTTTTATGCCTCAGCCACTCCATGAGCTAGTCCTAATCGGCTTATGAAGCTCATGCACTAGCTGGAATTTGATTGGCCAAGTATCTAAACCCAATGCCGATCATTTTATGCCTTAGCCACTCCATGTACTAGGCCTATTCGGTTTATGAAGCTCATACACTGGCTGGGGCAAAGGCAGATTTATTAATCTGATCGGCCAAGTACCTAAACCTAATGCCGATCGAATTATGATACTTGGTATTGAAAGCAAAATGCAGCCATTTCACAATTGAAAGCAATACCATTCATCAATAACAAAATTTAGCACAAATAATAGCAAGGGAAAAAGGAAATTTTCATTAGTAAATTGGGCACCAATTATAGCCATTTTACATACAAAATTTACTAAACAAAAAGCTACAAGTTCATACGAAAATGCCTAGTAAAAAACTATGATTGTAGCAACACATGAAAACGAAAAGGTGTGAAAGTACATTCGAAATCCTAAAACAAAAACAACTGTCGCCTAAATTAGTCCTCAGAGTCAGACTCCAGCGGCTCAACATCCACTTGCTCGTATGGAATCGGCATAGCCAATGTCACATCAGTAGCAACAAGGGCTTTGAGCCAGCCGTGTTTGAATTCCCGATTTTCAAATTTGGGGACTTTGTCTACGTATTCGGCGAATGCAACACTTTTCCTGACCTCGAATGCCGTGGAAGCCTCCAGGTCGGTTGCTTCCTTCCCCTTCTTTATTTCTTCCAACTTAGCCTCTAGTTTGGAGATCGCCTCCTTGGCCAATTTAAGCACGTCGTCGCTCGCGTCCGCCCTCTTCTCGGCGGCCGATCTCAGTTGATCAGCGATACGGCCCCTCTCCATCTCGGCCACGGCCCGCACGCTTTTCATCTTCACCCTTAAAGCCTCGAACTCGGCCCTACTCCTTTGTCCCTCAACTTCCGTTTGTAAACGGCCAAGCTGTTCGACGGCGTCATGATGGCGACGGCCCATCTCGGCTATCCTTCCGACGGTCTGCAAAACAGGAAGTTAAGACCAAAATAGTATTTGCGTAAAGTGAAAAGAAAAAGTCAAGATATATACCAAAAGAGCCGATTGCGCGGCCAACACTATTGCAACCAGATCCGGCTTCGCCCGAAAAGCCACCTTGTCAGCAGGCAGTGAAACGGACGTAGCCATGCTTAGTGCGACCGCTGGATCTTTAATTACCGAAGCATCGGAGGGGATCAGCGTGTTTTTTATCTTCGGTTGAATAACAAAAGGTACAATCACATCCGATTCCTCCAAACGTCATTTGTCGGTGCAGAAACAAATGATCAAAATCTCTATCTTTTATTTAATATGTAATAGTAAATTCCGTAGGATAATCATTTCAGAAACACATAATACAGAAAAAGGATCAAAGCAATCCATGACAATTTAACAAAGACTATCAAGATCCAATTACCCAAATCAGGCGGGTAAACTTTTGTTTATTGAGACATATTGACAAACACTTGGTGTGCATCTATTTAACATATACCTAGGAATAATGAAAACAGTGTGGGTAAATATTGTGCAACAGACATATAAATAATAGGCATCAAAATACAGGTGTAATTACCAGGATTTGCAACGGTGGAAACAGAGCTTTGGATGACAAACTTCGACAACAATGCCGACAATGATGTGAAGAATAGTGTAATTGCAATTCTATCTCGTGAGAAATTCAATGTTTGATGCAGAAACACATGGCATGAAAACCAAAATCCAGCCAGCATCATGAGTGCGAGTTAAACCTGTGAGGCGGTGAGGTTTGCTCTTCGAAGTGGTGAAATTTGTTTTCATCTTCATTGTCGGCGTCGGTGATTTGAATCCCACGTGGGTAACCCAATATATGCAAGAAAATTTGGCAGGGAGAAGCTTTGGGAAATTGCCAGGAGCACCGGTGGGGGAAATTTCTAGGAGGAACGGTGGTATTTGTTTTCTTCTTATATTGTGTATGTGGATGATTTGAAGCCCACGTGTCCAATCCAAAAGCTTTGGAAGAGAAACAAACAGCAGCTTGAAGGATTTAGAAATTTCTAGCAGGAATGATAACATTTGTTTTCTTCTACTATTGTTTGTGTGGATAATGTGAAACCCATGTGTCCAGCCACAATCTTAATAATTCGAACCGTTCGCATTTTAAAATTTATCATGTAAATTATATCTGTAAAAAATTAAATTGATAAAATATCAGAAGAACTAAAAATAGTTTATTAAAAAAAAAATTAATAAATAGTTTTATTGTTTAATAAAACTTTTAGGTCGCATGGTTTTTGATATCCGATCGACTTGATTTTTTACAGATATGATATACATGACAAATTTTAAAATGTGAACGGTTCGGTTTATCAAAATTAGACCTAAAAGTTAGCCCAATGACCCATCAAATAGGAAGTTATGTAGTGGAGTCAAAGAGGGGATCTTTACTTGTGATAATTTGGTATTTTGAGAAGTTAGTAAAAAGTTGATTTTTTGACTTTTTTAGTCTTTGTGGGTAAAAATATAAAAGGTAATTACTGTGTTTGGTTTGACTTTTTGAATTAAGTTTTTTGAAAACTAAGTTTTTTAGTTTTCGTATTTTTTTGTTTTTAGTGAATATTTTTAACATTTTAAATATTTTTTTTACTTTTTTAGATGCACCTTACTTAGATGTATCTAAAAAGTAAAAAATTGTGAAAAAATATTTTAAGAAATTAATAAATACATAAAAATACAAAAAATGTACATAAGTTTGGTATTTTTTTTTTGTATTTTTAGTATTTAGTAAATTTTTAAAATGTTTTTTTCACAAATTTTTTACTTTTTAGGTATAATTATGTTAGACATGTCTTAAAAGTAAAAAAAATTCTTAAAATATTAAAAAAATTCAGTAAAAACAAAAAAATACGAAAAATAAGAAAGTAGAATTTTCTGAAAACTGTTTTTAGAAAAATGGAACCAAGCATAGTGAAATGTGACTTAAAATGGGTAAAAAGCTAAAAACTAACTATTTTTTTTTTTACTTCCCAAAAGACCCCAATATCACTTGTCTTCATATGCTGGCTACAATTTATTCTTGTTAAACACTCCCTTACAATAGCCCTGTTTGGTAGAGTTGTGGGAAAGTGCTTATAGCTTATGCCTAAACAGCTTATAACTTATAACTTTCAGCTTAAGCTGATTTCCAACTTATTCTTAAAGTATCTCCTGCCCCACTCAAAGAATAAGCTGATTTCTGACTTCCACAAAGCTATAAGCTATAAGTTATAAGCTAAACCAAACACATCAAAATAGCTTAAATTAAGCTGAAAGCTGAAATAAGGTGTAAATAATTTCTGCCAAACAGGCACAATAATGGTATGAACCAAAAAAAAAAAAAATTGTATATATATTTAGAAAAAAACTCAAAAAAGACAATATATAATTCAAATTTATTTTAAATATATATCTCATTATATAAAATTAAATTTAGACTATACATTACTTTTCAAAATAAAATTTTAAATATTTTTTTATGGGTCCTACTTTTTTGCACTCATGTACCATTAGTCATCAATAAAAGTCAGTGTTGGATAGGGCTGGGTAAGGAATTCGTGAAATCCGTAATCCGATTCAGTCTAGTCCAATCCGGTAGGTTTGGATTGGTTTTTTGAATTCGTGGTTCGGTTCCGAATTGAAGAATTAAAAATCTGTAGTCCACAGATTGGTTCTAGATTGAACTACACGGTTCCGGATTGGAACTGATCCGGACCGTATATAAATAGTCCATATTTTTATTATGCATCCTCCCACATAATATCTTTTCTTATTCCATATAAAACTTAAACTCAAACCTAAATCCACATAGTATCTCTTTTATTACTTTTGTTTGTTATTTTTTAGTTTTAATTAGGAATGGTCTAAATACGCATGGTAGAACTAGTTTTATTATGGTTGCTTAAATTCTAATAGTATGTTGCTATTATAAAAAGACATGTTGCTATTGTGGAATTAATATAGTGCTATGTTTATGTTTTTATGAAATTAAAGTGTTATATATATATATATATATATTTTTTTTTGTTATTTAATTATGTGAATCCGTGGTCCTAAACCGATCCAATCCTTGTTTAAATGGATTGGTTCAGATTGGTTCCACGATTTAAACGGATTGGATTGGTTTCAATTTTTCAGTAACCGTAGATAACAGATTGGTCTAAATTTTACTCCAATCCAATCCAATCTGGATCATGCTCACCCCTAGTGTTGGAGACTTCATGGATCACCACCATCACCAAAAATACATTATTATAATTGGTCTTTGTTTTACGAGATGTGATTGAAACTCCCTCAATCACCAACCCTCACCACTCCCCACACACACGTGGGGGTTGGTGATTGGAGGAGAAGGAGAAAAAAAAATTAAAAAAAAAATAATTTGGCCAATCAATCCAAGAGGGGATCGTGAGGGTGGAGAAAAAAGGGGTCCACATCATTTTTGTTGTTTTACAATTAAATTTTTTATTACTGCATGTCAAGAAGTAATAAAATTATATAAAATTTATTTTTAGAAATGAAAGGACTGCAAACGCTTTTATCATTTTATATAAAAATTATGTACAAATCTTCAATTGTATATCATTACTTATAGGAAATTTTTGATTGGCAGACTAAAATTTCTTGACATTGCTTGGCATTAATAACACGATTAGGTTAAGGTTGGGATTGGTAATATGTAAAATAGATGATGAGATATATATTGTGAGAGTACTTGTACTATACTTAATTTTGATATGATATAATATGTGATAAGAGGAGAATAATTATTTTTTATCATTAAATGATGTGATATGACTAATCCCAGGCTATAGGATTAGGAATATTATTAGGCCATGGTTGTTTGGATGAATATGAGCTTGGGATTGGATTAATAGTCCAATAAAATTATTAATTCGATGTTTGGTTAAATAATTGAAATACGGACTAACAATCCATCCAGGTATGGTATCTCACATATAATGGATTATTCAATCTCACAGAGGGGAGTGGGATATAAATTTGAGAACTAAGCCAAAGTCTAAACTATTAGTTCTTTCTTATAATCCTACATCGATCCAAACATAGGATAAGATACATAATCCAAAGGGATTTGTAGTCATCGGATTACTAATCATGGGAATATTAATCCAACATAATCCAGTCTGCCCAAACCAACATGGCCTTAGGGGTGTAATTGTTAATCTCCTATTGGCGGAGTAGCAATATCATGATATTATCAAACTTATCCGTTTTAGCCAATCAAACACAATGTATCATTAAAAAAAATGTAGGAACAAGAAAAAAAATTGGTGGGGGAGAGAAATTTCCTATCAGTGTTAATTTAAGAAAATTATTATATATGTAAGGAAATCTTATAATTTTAATTATAAATATTAATAAAATTATCACTAATTTGTAATTATTTTTAAAATTATGCAATGATATGAAATTTTTCACACATAATAAATAAATAAAAATAAAATTGAAATGAAACCCATGTTGGATTCCGCGATCTTACCAATCCCAATCCTCTCCTGGTCTACCAAACAAACAAGGCTATAAAGTCCACCATTTCTCTTCGTATATATCCTGCTAAAAATTTGTTCTTCATCAAACACACTAATACCATTACTCATCCATCCAAGAAGGCCTACAAGGCCAGCTTAGCTATCTTCATGGATCTCCACAATGGCCAATTAGGAGCAAGAGAGTTGTTTCAAGCTCAATCCCACATATACAAACATGCATTCAGTTTTGCAAACTCCATGTCACTCAGCTGTGCAGTTCAGCTAGGCATACCAGATATAATTCACAACCACAAAAAACCCATCTCTCTCCCTGACTTAGTCTCATCTCTCCAATTGCCTCCCTCAAAAACCAATTCTCTCCACAGAATCATGTCCTTGTTAATTCACTTGGGGTTTTTTGCTACAACGAAAATTGATCCAAATCATGGAGATCAAGAAGGGTATGTCCTCACTCCATCATCTATGCTTCTAATCAAAAGTGAAATGGCCAATTTGTCACCATTTGTCCAGGCCATGGTCGATCCGGTTTTGGTCACCCCATGGCAGTTTTTGGGAGATTGGTTTAGAAGCAATGAAGAAACAGCATTTGAGACTGCACATGGGGTTGCCATGTGGGAGTTTTGTGACAAAAACCCAAAATTCAATAACACTTTCAATGAAGCAATGGGCAGTGACTCAAGAATGATGAGCTTGGTGGTTAGAGACTGTGAGGCAGTGTTTGGAGGACTGAATTCATTGGTTGATGTAGGGGGTGGTACCGGTATCAATGCTCGGATCATTTCCGAGGCATTTCCTGGTATAAAATGCACTGTTTTTGATCTTCCACATGTTGTTGAGAACTTGCCACAGGAGAAGAACTTGAACTATGTTGGGGGCGATATGTTTCGGTCTTTCCTATCCGCGGATGCCATTTTCTTCAAGGTATGCAATTTTTCGAATTCTTAGTTCCAGTGATTGAATCTGGTAATTGAGCAAATTTTACGATTTGCATCATATATGTAGGGCAATTCCTCTCTCATCAAGTTATTTCAGTAAATTTCTGTCTTTTATTTACTTTTATTTTTTTGTGTTTTGGATTTAATTTGATGTTGAGTTGCTTCAGTATAGATTGATCAAATAGCCGAATTCTAAAGAGAAATCATTTTTGATGATCCAAGATCCTACATATTGATCTATAGAACTGTTATTTATTTGTTGAACGGACATATTGATTGACGAAATCACAATTATATTTAACGATAAAACTATCTGAAAAGGTCATATACGTCAAAGAACTTTAATTTTCCACTCCTATTAACACCAAAAATGTGTACAATTTAGGAGAATTGTAGCAAATTATCATTTTTCTCCCATTATTTCTTTCATTAAGGAAAAACAAGGAAACCATAAGTTAAGGAGATGGCTGCATGTGCTCTGATTCATTATTTGGGCCATTTTATCCAATTCCTCGGTACTGACAATTGAAAAACAGTTTTCAAGTATTTGTCGCTGAATTATTCTGAGAAGTATTCTATAAAGCAATTAATGTTCATATGATAAGCAAAGTAAACTTTAAGATAATCAATTGAACTTGAATGTGTGTTTGGACTTGAAAATGGCAGTGGGTTTTGCACAATTGGAGTGACGAGAACTGCGTAAAGATACTGAAGAGATGCAGAGAAGCTATTCCAAGCAAGGAAGATGGAGGAAAGGTTATCATCATAGACATAGTGGTAGATGGGGACAGAGATGAACATGACATTGCCGAGACAAAGCTTGTTTTTGACATATTGATGATGGTTTTGGTCACCGGAAGAGAAAGAAGTGAGAAAGAATGGGAAAAGATTTTCTTAGAGGCTGGCTTTAGTCACTACAAGATCACACCCATCTCTGGTTTAAGGTCCCTCATTGAGGTATATCCTTAAATTATGTAAGGTAAATTTCATTTTACCTCCGCGTAGTTTGGCTCATTTGGAAATAACATTTATATGGTTTGTAAACCGAAATATATCGCTTTCCACCTAACTTAATGTTAAGTGCATGCCAAGATGAAAATAGTACATCGAGGTTAAAGGGAATTTTGTCTCCTAAAAAAATAACGAAAATGTCCATGTTTTACGCAATGAGATTACTTATGTATAAGGATATTTTAGTTTTTTTTTTTTTTATCTAGTTTTTAATGGGTCCAACGGTACTCTTTAGTCTAGAAATCATAGGGAATTATGTCCTTATAAATGATAAGGGTTGTGTGCAAATAGGTTAAACCATGAGGGACTAAAGTGAAATTTGTTCAATTATGTATTGTGAAACCTATATGACTCCTATAATAATTCTTGTTCGGTAAACTTGTTCTGGACTGTAAAATATATGCTCATTGCTCTGTTTCCTTTGTTTCCACATCTCTTTTAAACTCTAATTGCATTGGTGTTGGGTTTTTGGTCCGGTACTAAGATGAACAGTTCTAAAAAAAATTGGGACCGAGCCGCGCCGAACCGAGCCAAACCATTAGAACCTATGGAAATGAGCAAGAACCAAACCAAAGAAAAAGGTTTGGTCCATGGTTATGGGCAATTCAAAATTAATCAATTTCCACAACTCAATTTCAAAAATTAATCTGTTAGAAATGGGCGTCCAAGTGGCATGACCATTTGAATCTTTTGAACCTTATCCAAATGGGTTTTGAATTCAAATTCAAACCTATTTGGATAACCACTCAGGATATATATATATATATATATATATCATATAATTGATATGGATAGATGATATATCTTATATTATCTCATATAACTGATATGGATAAATGAGATAAACATATTATATATCTGATAATATGGGATATGGGTGATTAAGAGAAAAACAAGGTATGTTTGAGTTTTTTCCCATATACTGACTCTCTCCCAAAAACCAAAAACCAACGATCAAAGCCATTGTGTGGGTGATATTCACTATTGTAATATCACTCCATTACTGGGTTGACTGATCAGATTCAGGAATGTGATTTACCCACGAGATCCTTCAATTCAGACTCTATTCTAAAGGTATGATGTACTTTTTAAGGGACATTACTGGAAAAGTGGTCATGTATGTTCAGCTACTTTGGTATTTTTTTTTTTTTTTAACAAAATAGAAAGTGAATGCAAGATGGGAGGATAATGAGATATATATTTTTTATATTAGGGAGCCATTTTATGTATAAAATAATATATATGTATATATATATATATATTTAAAATTCTATAGCAAACAATATTTTTCACAGAAACAACGAAATCATGACCCTTATAATCTTCTCCTAATTCCGTCTCTACTTCCATCCAAACTTCTTGATGAGGAGAGTGCCGAGCTAACTTAACCGAACCATCAGCCAACTGATTACCTTGACGCCTCACATGCGAAGCTTTGAAGCGTCCAAACGATCTACACTTACTCACAGCAAGCTGCACTATATGACCACAATCCGACAGCGATGCGACTTGACCTTGAAATGCCTTAATATTGTTCAAAGAGTCTCCTTCCAAGTGAATGTCATGAATCCCCAAATCTGCCGCCAAATCCAATGCCTTGTCTGCAGCATATGCTTCCACACAATCCACCCCTTAAAGAAACGGATTCCGATCTGCCCACACTATAACGGACTACTACACCCACACCACTTGCCCGAAGCTCCTTGAACACTGCACCATCAAAATTGATCTTGAGCCAGCCCACATCCGGAGGTTGCCATTTGATGTCCGTCCCACTTTGTCTCCGGCCTGTTACTGCGGTCTGCACTTGAACACAATCACTGCGAAGATATCACACCATCACTACAAAAATTTAAGTTTTAGATACCAAAATTTAGGGACAAAATTATTTTTTAGAAATCAAATATTTTTATTGCGAAAAGTGCCGTTATTATATTTTTAGTAACAAAAATTAGACATTAGTGATTAATTATTATCTTTTTAGGACTAAATTTTTTGTTTCAAAAAATAAATCATTTTGAGACAAAATTATTTCGTCCTTAAAAGTCTATTTATTAGTAAAATTTTCAAAATTTTATTGCTAAAATCCTTGTTTTGGACTTTTCAGAACGACCTTTTAGTGACTATCTCCATGATGATAAAAATTAGTCCCTAAATGTCTTTTGTAACAAAATTTTCACTTTTAGAGATCAAAATATTTAGTCTCTAAAATTCTTATATGTTGGAGCGTTATCTTCAATGGATCTATGCAAATGATAGCCCGATCTTACCGAATGCACACCACCTCTTATAATAATGCCACACAAACTCATCAGAGGGAAAGATTGGACATATTGGAATTTGCCTGATGACCTCTACATCCAACTCGAAAAAATAATGTCGGATCACATCCATATCCCAACACTTCCGATCCCGATCAATTAAACAACTAACCGTGGCCTAGGCACCCATTTATCTCTAACCACAAGAATGTTCGCCCCATTACCATCCCTCCATCTCACCCCAGCCTCAAGAAGAGGTTTCGCATGCATAATGCTCCTCCAGGTGTATGACGGATTTATTCCCAACTCAGCCCTTAGAAATGACGAGCTCGGAAAATATTTGGCTTCTATCATTTTGCCCAAGATAGAGTTTGGATGTTGAACCAGCCACCATCCCTGTTTGGCTAACATAGAAAAACCTGCTACCCCGTTTGGCTAGCAATGGTTCTACTAGGCATGTCAGAATTTGTAGATATAAATTTTGAAACATTATGTGAGAGGGTAATTTTTGGTGAAGATTGGGCCGTGCTATGAGATGGACTTTATGGCCCAAAGTACGAAGGACTGGGTAAAAAGGGCCGAGAAGTTACTCCGGCCAAGAGAGATAAAGTTACTCCGGTCAAAAGAGATGAAGTTACTTCGGCTCAGGAATTGTAAAGTTACTTCGGTCCGGAAGCAACTTGAAGTTATACCGGTCTTGGAGTTATACCGGTCGCGAATCGTTGGTTCGGTCCAAACATACCATGGGTTGAACAGGAGAGAACCGAGGTAAGAAGGAGTAAAGGGAGAACCGAACTAATGATAGTTCGGCCTACTCTGTGGCTAAGCATAGCCAATTTTACTTCGGTCAAAAATGGTAGTTCGGCCATGGTAAAAACCATCCCACTTTGTTTAAGCAGTGGGGGGGGGGGGTGTAAAAGGATAAGCATTATCCTACAGGAGTATGAATCCTAGAAGGACTCTACATGGAGGAGTAGAAGTCCTACTAGGATTGTGCCACTCGAAACCTATAAAAGCTCACAAACATCACCTTGGAGGAGGTAACACAAAAAACACAACACACAATTTTGCTTTCCGAATACATTGAGCTCTGTCAAGTTTACTAACTTAGGCATCGGAGAGGTTTCCGGCACACACCCGCTGGCTAGCTCACGTTTGTGTTTTCAGGTGACAAAGCGACGTCGTACGGAGGAGCGCGGACTTAGTCAACAGGATTATACGAGGAGAATTATTTCTTTCCCGTACAATTGGCGCCGTCTGTGGGAAAAAAAAACAGACAGAACAAAACCTCTTGACTAAAGCTTCTCCCCTTTACAATCAATGGCACACATTGAAGAATTGCCGCAGTCCGCCGTCGACGGACTAACTCCAGAAGGAGGCGCAAGGCGAGAAGGATTACCCTCTGTCCCTCCCATGGCGGACTTGGAGTCCCAGCGTCATAACTCCAGGAGGGATAATAGGAGAAGGCGAAATAACAGCCCCCATCGCTCTCGTTCACAAAGCCCTGACAGGCAAAGACGAAGGATTGACCCTCAAGCTCTGGAAGACCGCGTGAAAGAGCAAGATGAATTGATAAGAAAGATGGCGGCGGACATGGAGGCCTTAAAACGCCAGATGAAGAAAAAAGAAGTGGCGACAGGAGAGGGGCGCAAAAACAAAACGCCCCCTCGCCACTCAGAAAATCGTAGTAGGAACACCACACCCTCGCAAGGAGAAAGCAGAAGCCTCAGGACAGGCGACACTCAATCCTGGTCTTCCAGAACTCGTCACTCCAGGTCTGAGAGGATGAGATCTGAAAGATCATACACTGAAGGAAGCACGTATTGGCCCTCGCATTCGCATCAAACCAGATCTAGACAGACGGAATTACCTAGATCATCCGACTTACGAACCGTGCTCGAAGAGAAAGCACGATGCAAGGAGGATGCCAGGGCACGGGATCCGCATAGAGTTTCTGCCTTACAGCGGTTGGCTCCTCGGACGCATGGAAGCGTCGAGGTTGGAATGCCAATACCGCGCCCTGCCTATGAACCAACGGACAAAGCATTGGCAAGACTACAGACTTCGCCGTTTGTTCCAGCGATCAAAAACGCGCCCCTACCATCAGGCTTCCTTCAGCCGAAATTCACCACATATGAAGGGAAGACGGATCTCTACTCACACTTGAGCCACTTTCGCCAAGTCATGGCTGTATACAGGCGAAACGAGGCCTCAATGTGCATACTCTTCCCATCAAGTCTTGGCGACCTAGGCTTGACTTGGTTTGAGAAACTTCCAGAAGGCAGCATAGCCTCTTGGGCATAATTGGCAGAAGCCTTCGTGACAAGGTTCCGAACAAACACTAAAACCCCGGTGGAGATCGATCAGCTACTCTCCATCGACATGGGTGATAAAGAGACCCTAAGATCCTACAACAGTCGCTACTGGGAGACATTCAATCAGATTGGGGACTGCCACACCAATCTCGCCATTGCACAGTATAAAAGAGGCCTTCCAGTTAGGAACAGACTGAGGGACTCGATCACCATGACGCCACCTCTCACTATGGAGGCCCTGATGGAAAGAGTGCATCAGCACATCAGGGTAGAAGAGAATGGCGCACGTGCCAAAGCAAAATCTAGTGCAACCACAGTACCAGAAAAGAAGACCTCAGCAAAGGTCAATACAGTAGATCGTCAGAACCGAAACGGTCGAGGCAGACAAGATAACGGAGAAGACCCGGATAAAAGATGGTTAAGAATCCGCACTGCCATAACCACGGTGTTCAAGAAACCGATTTATCGGATCCTGAGCGAAATAAGAGATGAGCCTTTCGTCAAGTGGCCAGCCAAGCTAGGAGAAGCCCAGAAGGACTATGACGAAAGATCACGATGCACCTTCCACAAAGAAAAGGGACATCGCACGGAGAATTGCACACCATTGAGACAACACCTAGAAGAGTTGGTGGCAGCAGGCCACTTGGACAAGTACATTGAAGGAGGGACGCAACCAGCCCCCCAGGATCACAATAACCCCAATGGAATGCCCATCGAAGCCCCACCTCAAGGCATTATCAATGTAATACATAGAGTCTTTGAACCTGAGCGTGTATGCGAGCTCAGGGGATCAATCAAAAAGGCTGAGCCCTTTAGAGAAGTATTAAGTGCCCAACCTGCCATCAAGAAGGGAAAGACAGAGGCAACAAATGCCATGTCTTTTTCAGATAAGGACTTGGATCGAATATACTGCCCTCACAATGATGCTCTGGTCGTCACTCTCCGAGTCAAGGATTTTGACGTCAAGCGGATTCTGATTGACCAGGGTAGTTTATGTGTAATCATGTACTACGAAACATTCAAACAATTAAAGCTGGAAGACAAGGACTTGGCGCCTGCTGTATCACCCTTAATTGGATTCAACTCCATGCCAGAATGGCCTGTCGGAAAGATAATTCTTCCAGTTAGGGCTGGAAGCGTGACAAAACAAGTGGAGTTCTGGGTATTGAAGGTCCCCTCCACTTACAACATCATCTTAGGCAGAACATGGCTGCATGCCATGCGATCGGTGGCGTCATCCTACCACCAAGTGATGCGGTTTCCCAACGACTCCGGTATAATTGAAGAAGTATATGGAGATCAAATCATGTCAAAACAATGCTTCGCCACGGTGAATGGCAGTCGCGCTGCCAAAGGGTACGTTCATTCGGTGGAAGAACCAGAAAGTAATGAGCTATTCGCAGACGTCGGCAAAGCGGCGGATCAGAAAGCAGTGGAGGACTTGGTAGAAGTAAGAATAGATGAAAAGAACCTGGATAAGTTCTTTCTGCTCGGTTCGTCGTTGTCCAGCACTGAGAGATTAGAGGTCTTGGAGTTTTTGACCTCTAACATCGAAGTGTTCGCCTGGACGCCCTACGACATGCCAGGCATTGATCCAAACTTCATCTGTCACCAGCTCAATGTCCACCCATCCGCCAGACCAGTTATTCAGCGCACACGCAGATCGGCACTCCACCATGCCGAAATAGTGGCAGAAGAAGTAGGCAACCTGCTGGAGGCAGGAGCAATTAGAGAAGTGCACTACCCAAGATGGATCTCCAACACAGTCGTAGTGCCAAAGAAAAATGGCAAATGGCGAGTCTGCGTCGACTACAAAACAGTCAACAAGGAGTGCCCAAAAGTCAACTTTCCTCTACCACGGATAGATCAACTGGTGGACCTAACGGCAGGGCACAACCGACTTAGCTTTCTAGATGCATACAGAGGCTATCACCAGATCGCCATGGATGAACCAGACCAGGAGGTCACATCTTTTACAACTCCAAGAGGACTATACTGTTACAAGGTCATGCCCTTTGGCCTAAAAAACGTAGGGGCAACATTCCAACGGATGGTCACCAAGATGTTTGAGCCATTGTTAGGCAGAACAATGGAAGCTTACATCGACGACATGGTGGTCAAGAGCAAGGATGAGAATGATCATCTTAAGGACCTAGGCGAGATGTTTGAGATCCTGAAGAAGCACAAGTTGCGCCTCAATACGTCCAAGTGTGCATTCGGAGTAGGATCTGGCAAATTCCTGGGCTTCCTCGTGACCAACCGAGGTATAGAGGCAGACCCCTCTCAAATCAAGGCAATCCAAGATCTGGAGAGACCAAACTCAGTAAAAGAAGTGCAGCATCTCACCGGCATGGCAGCTGTACTCAACCGATTCATAAGCAGATCGTCAGATAGACTACGACCATTTTTTCATGCCTTAAAGGCCAAGTTTGAGTGGGACGAAGAATGCGACCAAGCTCTAGAAAGCTTGAAGGAGTATATGTCTTCCCCACCACTGCTTGTTACCCCAGTACCTGGTGAAGAACTCTTCTTGTACCTGGCAGTCTCTCAGCACGCAGTTAGCGCAGTGTTGGTTCCTGCAGAAGGAATTCAACACTTGTCCATCTATTATGTCAGCAAGACATTGCTGGGAGCCGAAACAAGGTATTTGCCACTGGAAAAACTAGCATTAGCTTTGATGATGGCCTCCAGGAAATTGGCACACTACTTTCACGCACACACCATAGTCGTCCTCACAGCCTTCCCACTAAAAGCTTTATTTGAGAGGACAAACTTTTCTGGGTGAATTTCGAAGTGGGCAGTAGAGTTGGGACAATTCGACATCAAGTTCCAACCCAGGACCGCAATAAAAGCCCAATCTTTGGCAGACTTCGTCGCAGAGTTTACTCCTGGAAGTCATCATATCTGCCCAGTCGACCTAACTGACACAACCGAACTAGGGACGGAAGTTGACGCCGGAATAGCGCAACCCCTAGTAGAAGGTACTCAGTCAAACTCCAAGGCAGACCAGACTAAGGACAACAAGGAAGAAACTGCTCTTGGCTCACCAATAGTACAATCAGATGGCGAGGGGCAGACAGCAAGTATGGACCTTGTAGAAAACACCATTCTTGACCCCACGACATCATCTGACCCCTCCACTTGCTGGAAGTTGTTCGTTGGTGAGATGTGGAAGCTCTTTGTGGATGGAGCATCCAACCGGCATGGTGCAGGACTCGGTATAGTCCTCATCTCACCAGACGGCCTGGTTGTAGAGCAAGCAATCAACCTTGGCTTCCCAGCATCAAACAACGAAGCAGAGTATGAAGCACTTCTCGCAGGACTCAAATCAGCATACTACATGCAGGCCACCGAATTAATGGTCTACAGCGACTCACAACTGGTAGTAAACCAAATTTCTGGCGACTATGAAGCAAAAGATGATAGGATGGCCAAGTACCAAGAGTTGGTCAGAACAGAAATCAAGAAATTTGAAGTAGTAAGGATAGAGCAAATCGGCAGGGAGGAAAACAGCAGAGCAGACGAACTAGCAGGCTTCGCCTCAATGGCAGATTCCTCCATACCTCATCCACTACTAATTGACTACCTACCTAGACCAAGCATAGAAGACCCCGAAGCAGAAGAAGTATGTTGCACAGAGCTAGGCCCCTTTTGGATGGATCCCATCATCCTGTTCTTAAAAGACGGCATCCTCCCAGAAGAGAAAAAAGAAGCCAACAGAGTAAGAGCGAAATCGCAGCGATTTTGGCTCTCCCCATCCTTGGCATTATACAAGAAGTCATTCTCAGGACCCTACCTAAAGTGTGTACATCCCAGCAAAGTAGAAGCATTCTTGTACGAGATACACAAAGGGGTGTGCGGAAGCCATCAAGGAGGAAGATCGCTAGCTTACAGGGCCATTTCACAAGGATACTGGTGGCCATACATGCAGGCAGACTCAGAAAAATATGTAAAGAAGTGTGAGAAATGCCAAAAATTCGCACACCAAATACATCAACCGGCAAGAGAACTCCTACCATTAACTAGCTCATGGCCTTTCGCAATGTGGGGCTTGGACATAGTAGGACCACTTCCAATAGCACCTGGCAACAGGAAGTTCTTTCTCGCAGCAACTGACTATTTCACAAAGTGGGTGGAAGCAGAAGCATTGGCATCAATCAAAGAAAAAGATGTGAAGAAGTTCGTTTGGCAGAATATCATCACTCGGTTTGGCATACCAAAAGCCCTAATCTCAGACAATGGTACTCAGTTCGACGGTAGAATCTTTAGAAGCTTTTGTGAAGAATACAAGATAGAGTTCTACAATTCTACACCGGCATATCCTCAAGCAAATGGCCAAGCAGAAGCATCAAATAAAGTTGTCTTGGATGGACTGAAGAAAAGGTTAGAAAAGGCAAAAGGTAAATGGGCGGACGAACTTCCTCATGTTTTATGGGCTTACCGCACCACACCTCGACGATCAACAGGAGAAACACCATTCTCCTTAGCCTACGGAATGGAAGCAGTAATCCCACTGGAAGTTGGCCTCCCCACAATTCGAAGCAAAAATTTTGATCCAGACTTAAATGGAGAAGCCATAACATTGGAACTCGACCTTGCAGAAGAAAGAAGAGAAAAAGCACTGGTTCACATTGCTTCATACCAACAAGAGTTAATTAGAAAATACAACAAAAAGGTACATCCAAGGCAACTCAAGATCGGCGATTGGGTACTGCGCAAAGTAATGGGAAACACCTTGGTACCAGGAGATGGCAAGTTAGGGCCAAACTGGAAAGGTCCTTACAAAGTGGTTGGGTTAGCAAGCAAAGGGGCATACCACCTAGAAGACAAGGACGACAAAGCAATCCCTAGGCCATGGAACACGTCCAATCTCAAGTTGTTTTATTTTTAGCTTTTCTCTTTCAAACATATGTAATTTTCTTTTTCTTCAATAGAACAAGCGATTCTTTTCGGCATGAGTTGTTCTTTGTAAAAGTTAGTTTTAGTAAAGATAGGAATATTGCAAACATTGTTCTAAGTTAGCTGGAAAAAACTAACTTAGAGGTTGGCTGGAATAAACCAACACCCTTCCTAAGCCCAGGATAAGGATCCAGGCTGCAGGACGTTTGGTCGGAATAACCAAACATTGTTCTAAGTTAGCTGAAAAAAAACTAACTTAGAGGTTGGCTGGAATAAACCAACACCCTTCCTAAGCCCAGGATAAGGATCCAGGCTGCAGGACGTTTGGTCGGAATAACCAAACATTGTTCTAAGTTAGCTGGAAAAAACTAACTTAGAGGTTGGCTGGATTAAACCAACTCTTTTTACTCTTCAGCAGAAGTATGGGTATGGCTGAAGAGTGGTTGGCTGGATTAAACCAACTCTTTGTACTCTTCAGCCGAAGTATGGGTATGGCTGAAGAGTGGTTGGCTAGATTAAACTAACTCTTTGTACTCTTCAGCCGAAGTATGGGCATGGCTGAAGAGTGGTTGGCTGGATTAAACCAACTCTTAGTACTCCTCAGCCGAAGTAATTATGTCGGCTAAGGAGTGGTTGGCTGGTAAGCATAGTTAGTTTAACCATTTAAAACCGGAATAACAGTTGGAATAATAGAAGACATTACAAGTGCAAGCATACAAATCAAAACCGGAATAAAAGTTCAAACAAAATTTTCATTCATTGAAAAGCAATTACAGAGGGGCATAGCCCGGTTACAAAGACAAAAGGTAACAAAAAAGAGAAAAGTGCAAAATCAAGAGAAAAGATCTTCAATTTCGGCGTCAAAGGCAGCATCGGCATCAACATGAAGACCGGTTTCAGGCGGGAGCTCGTTTTCAATCGCAAGAGTGGTTTCGGTCGGAACCACGGTTTCACCTGGTTGTTCAGTAGTTAGATCTTCCACCATGGGCTCCGACCGAACTGCCTAATCTACATTGACAACCGGAGTATCCTCAGAGGCAGAGTCTTCATCAGAGTCTGAGCCTTCAAGAAACTGTTGTTGCATGGCATTGGCATACTCCACAAGGGAGTTCGGTATGAAGTAGGCTGGAGGGTTGAAAACCTCGGTCTGTGGATCGTGACCGAGCTTCTCAACAGCTGCCCTCCAGCCGCACTTGAAGAATAGCTCCTTGGCAGCCTCACACTATTTGACATAGGCGTCCTCTGCCTTCTTGTAGCCTTGTTTTTCGGCTTCCTTTGCGCTCTCCTTCACTTGGGATATTTCGGCATCTTTCTTCCTTTCAAGCTTCACCAGCTCGCGCAGGTACTTGTCTTTTAGAGCAATGGCAGCCTTCTGCCTTTCTGCCTCGGCCGAACTAACCAATCCGGCCAGTCGGCCGTTCTCAGCTCGGAGCTCGGCCATTTGCTTTCTGGCCTCCTCTAGCTCGATCGTTTTTGCTTCAGCTTCTGCCGCGGCTTGCCTTGTTATTTTCCTAAGCTCCAGCACTTTCCTATGGGTGATTTGGTTTTTTTGAATGGCCTGACAAAGCAGAGATTTCCCTTTAGCCGAAGTAAAAGTTGAAAAAAGAACGTAGACAGAGAGACGACCGAAGTTACTTACCAGAATCATGGATTTTGTCGAAGACCGGATGGCCTTCAGTTCGATGTTCAGTTGTTTTTGGTGGTGCACCATGTCTTTGGGGAGGCACACACTCTTGGCCAGGTTGAAGGCCAACTAATGGTCTTTCTCAGCAACAATCGAGTCTGAGTCTTGGATGTCTCGGTTGTTGAAAGTAAGTTTTGGTGCCCAGCAAACGGTAGTTCGGTCAGAAGGCTCCGGTTGGGGGCTCAGTGGTAAGCTCGGTGAAAGAGCAGGTTCTTCGTCATCAACCAAAATTTGTTCGGTTTCGGCAGTCCGGGCTCGCTTGGTTCGGCGGGAAGAGGACGGCTGTTGAGAAAGGAGGGCCACAACAGCAGGCTGCGATTGGCTGGGTGGCATTTCTTCGGGCCTGGTTGTCTCGGTTAAAAGCGCCCTTACTCTGTTCTTTTTTGCCATCTCTTCTTCAGCTGTCAATGGGATCGGTCTAATCTCGGGTAAGGATGGGTCCGGTTCTGGGGCTTCTTCAAGAAGAAAGTCGGTTACTCTGGCTTTCCGGCGACCACTGTATCGGTAGGTCGGCTCGAATTTCAGCAATTTGGCCCAACTACATTCAGGATATCGTAGTGCGGCTCGCAAAGTTGCAAGATTTGGATAGCTGTATAAGGAATGAAGGTGGGCAGAATCTGCGAAAGAAGAACTGTTAGTTCAGTTGATAGACTAACAAACCGAAATAAAAAAATACAAGGAAGAAGACCGAAGTTAAAATTACCGGGCTCTCCTTTTTTCCAATTTATAGGTCGGCCAGGAATTTGGGCTTGAAAATCCTCAAAGTTCCCAGAGACCTAGAAAAAATCGTCGTCGTTTAAGTCTTTGTCCGGTGTATATTTAATTATCTTCTCTCGGCGGCGTCGTATCCTAAGGTAATAGACCCACCCATCTTCTTTTGAGCCGATGAAATATTGATGGAAAATTTCGGCCAGGCCAAGGTTTAGTCCGGCTTGGCGGTTCAGTTCGGCTATACCCATGATGATGCGGTAGGAGTTGGTAGATAGTTGGGTTGGGCATAGTCTAGTTTGTCTAAGAAACTCGCAAATCAATGGTTGAACTGGAAACCGTAGTCCGGTTTCTATTATGGATAGAAGGGTAAAAGGGACGAAACCTTCGTTATCCCAGGGAATGACATCTTTTTCGGCTAAAGACAGGTGGACATCATCAGGTATGTTATAGTCCTTCCTGAATTCGGCTAAGCCCCATGGAGTGTCTACTAGGTACCTATACTTCCCCATTTAAGGAATAAGTTAAGAATAAGTTATATCGGTGCAAAAGTTGTGCTCAGTAACTCGGTTGAGCACACGGAGGAGTGCCTGGGCAACCTAAGTCTGCAAAGTAGAAAACAAAGGGGTTAAGCACAGATCATAGGACCATGCTACAAATTAAAAGCAAGGTAAAAAAGCCCTACTTCGGTTTTATGGACAGGTTCTATCTCGGTTCAGCAAAAATGATTGGTAGCCCGGTTTGAGCAGGGTTTTTATTAGCCAAACCTTGGCAAATATCTCGGCATATTGGCTTTGGAATCAATTTTTAGACCGGTTCATCGTCTAAGGGCAGCTTTCTGAGTTCGGTCTAAAAAACTAAGAAAGCTGGTTTAGCCCCAAAGGCATAAATCGGTTGAACTATGAGTTTTGTTACTCCGGTTGAGCCTCTAGGGACAGCTTTCTGAGTTTGGTTTAGAAACTAGGAAGGCTGGCTTAGCCCCAAAGCCTAGCTCGGTTTAAGACCGAGGTTCCTATTTTAATGGGTTCAAACGTCGTGCAATGAGCCTATCTCGGCTAGAGTGATTCGGGAGTTGACAACCTACTGAAACTGCTGTTATTTCTACAAGTTCTAGTTCGGTTATTGTCCAAAGTGATCTACCTATGTAGGACAAACAGTATCCTAGTTCGGTTGCTACATGATTTTGGATCCAAAACTTGTTTTCTACAGAATAGTTCACACGCATGGGTTCCGCTAATGTTTTTCCATGGAAGTTCAGAAGCAAAAACAAAAATGTACAAGCATGTTTCGTAAAAACATAGAAAGCAGAAAGAAGAAAAGCAAAGCAGGTTTCTTGAAGCTTACCAGAGGAAGATGAAGCTAAAGAGGGAGAAATGGCAGCAAAGTCACAGCCTCTTCAAGTGCAACGGAAGAACAGCAAGAACACAGGAAGGAGAGAGAAGAAAGTGATAGTCAAATGATAATCCAAAATATAGAAGGGGTTGTTTTGTGAAAAGGACGAAAGGAAAAAGGGCGGGACTGTTCAAATTTCACGAAGTACAAAGACGGCGTGACAGCCGTCCTCAGCCAATCAGAGCGTGCCGTGTGTCATAAGAATGGGAAGCGTTACAGTCATTGTGATTGAAGAGACGTTTTGACCGGACAAAAATGGCCCGAAGTGAAATAAGCTCGGCCAGAAGGCTAAACATTTTTTTAGCTCGGCTGGAAAGGCTTAACGTTAGCTCGGCTGGTCACCAGGTAATCCCAATCATGCGGTGCAGATGGAATTAAAGGGCAATTGAGAGGGTAATTTTTGGTGAAGATTGGGCCGAGCTATGAGATGGACTTTATGGCCCAAAGTACGAAGGACTGGGTAAAAAGGGCCGAGAAGTTACTCCGGCCAAGAGAGATAAAGTTACTCCGGTCAAAAGAGATGAAGTTACTTCGGCTCAGGAATTGTAAAGTTACTTCGGTCTGGAAGCAACTTGAAGTTATACCGGTCTTGGAGTTATACCGGTCGCGAATCGTTGGTTCGGTCCAAACATTCCATGGGTTGAACAGGAGAGAACCGAGGTAAGAAGGAGTAAAGGGAGAACCGAACTAATGATAGTTCGGCCTACTCTGTGGCTAAGCATAGCCAATTTTACTTCGGTCAAAAATGGTAGTTCGGCCATAGTAAAAACCATCCCACTTGGTTTAAGCAGTGGAGGGGGGTGTAAAAGGATAAGCATTATCCTACAGGAGTATGAATCCTAGAAGGACTCTACATGGAGGAGTAGAAGTCCTACTAGGATTGTGCCACTCGAAACCTATAAAAGCTCACAAACATCACCTTGGAGGAGGTAACACAAAAAACACAACACACAATTTTGCTTTTAGAGTACATTGAGCTTTGTCAAGTTTACTGACTTAGGCATCAGAGAGGTTTCCGGCACACACCCGCCGGCTAGCTCACGTTTGTGTTTTCAGGTGACAAAGCGACGTCGTACGGAGGAGCGCGGACTTAGTCAACAGGATTATACGAGGAGAATTATTTCTTTCCCGTACACAAGAATGTTCGCCCCATTACCATCCCTCCATCTCAGCCCAGCCTCAAGAAGAGGTTTCGCATGCATAATGCTCCTCCAGGTGTATGACGGATTTATTCCCAACTCAGCCCTTAGAAATGACGAGCTCGGAAAATATTTGGCTTCTATCATTTTGCCCAAGATAGAGTTTGGATGTTGAACCAGCCACTATCCCTGTTTGGCTAACAAAGAAAAACCTGCTACCCCGTTTGGCTAGCAATGGTTCTACTAGGCATGTCAGAATTTGTAGATATAAATTTTGAAACATTATGTATTTTAAAATATTTTAAAATTCATGTTATAAATGTTTACTGTTTAGTTTTTGAACTAAACGATATTGATTATTTGAAAAGTAGATTTCTATTTTCAATCTATATTCCAGATTGTTAATTGCACATTTTATTTAAATGAAACCTCCAATTAATGCAAAACAAGATAATTAAGAGAAAATAATATAAGAAAAAGAAATATTTTATTGAAATTATTGTGGGTTTTAAACCTTTAAATACAAAGTACAATTCTTAGGTTTAGAATCCTTTTTCTATTAATCACCATTATGCGTTTATAGCGTAGCCTCTTGAGTTTTTTGGGTTTCTCCTCTTCTTTCATGTGAAGATTTCTTTAACTTGTGATTTATCTCTCTCTCTCTCTCTCTCTCTCTCTCTCTCTCTCTCTCTCTCTTTCTCTAACTTTTGATTTTTGATTTTTTAGTCCCCTTTTTGCGTGATGATCCCTCATATTTATAGAGGTCATCTAGATGATAAGAGGGTCTTATCCTCAATTTGAATTTTAAATTGAATGATAATGCCATTTGAATTTTGAATGATAGCGTCATTTGAATTTAGATGTAACCATATCTAATTAATTATATATATCTAATTAGTCGTGTTGATCCTTTGGATTTCATCCTGTGTGGTGTCCTTGCTGTAGGCTCTATAAGTTCATCTTTCGTAGGCTCCACGTGTTATTTGAGTATCTTGAATAACGTCGCTGAGATACAACATCATTTTAATTATGCACTTCAAGGGATCAAGTTAATCATTTCAGAAAGTGATTACCTATAATAATCCTATCATAGGCTTTATGTGTGTCATTAACTAATTGACCACATTTGAAATGTTAACATAAATTTGGTTAAAATTTATGTGACAACAAATACCCCTTGTGATTTGTACAAGTACAAGTGAAATTTCTTAATTGTGTCAATCACGACAACTTCACGCTCGTATCTAAGCTTTCTTTAAATTGTGGATTGGATTGTTTCTTGGCCTTGATCATTTGGCCCCTTGAATTATTTATTTATTTTTTAATTTTTTTTAGAACCCTTTTTGGATGATAAGGTTTTCACGTGGACCCCTTGTGTACTCGGGATTTTTTCTTTGCTAGACCATACATGGACTGCCCAAAGGATTTAACTGATGTCTTTTTTATTTTACTGTTTCTTTTATTTTTTTATTTTTTATAACACTTTTTTTTAGATGGTGGAAAACAGAAACTAAAAAGCAATAACCTCAATGCTAGCTAACGCCACCACGCAAGTTGGGACTTCTTCCATCCAGAGACGGAATTAGGATTTTATTACTTGAGGAGCCATAGGAAAAAAAGTAAAAAAATAAAAAAAATTCACTATATACACAAATGTACATGTATGTACCATCAGCCGACCGATTACTTTGACTCCTCACATGCGAAGCTTTGAAGCGTCTCCTTCCAAGTGAATGTCATGAATACCCAAATCAGCCACCAAATCCAATGTCTTGTCTGCAGCATGTGCTTCCACACAATCCACCCCTGCAAGAAACGGCTTCTGATCTGCCATAGATGCAATCACCTCACCCATACTATAACGGACTACTACACCCACACCACTTGCCCGAAGCTCCTTCAACACTGCACGATCAAAATTGATCTTGCACCAGCCCAAACTCGTACTAAATTACTTTAAAATAATTTTTTTATTTAAAAAATTAAAACAAATCCGAATTTTTTTTATTTAAAATATTAAAAAAATATTATTATTTGTTAACAAAAATATTCAACTAGTGCTTTAAAATTACTTTTGATTAAATATTTGATTGGAATTTTTTTTAATTGTTTTGTTTTAAAATGTTTTTTTTTAAAACAAAAAATATTGTGACAAATTAATTTTTATTTAATTTTTTTTTGTTAATTTTAAATAAATGTCCAAATAATTTGTCATTTTGGTCTCAAAAAAATATTTTCTATATTTAAAACATAGCAAAAATAAATATAATTTTTTTTTCCAGATAATTTTTGCCCAAAAAAAAAAAAAACATTGTTCTAGTCAATCGGCTAGATGTCTGGAAGGATGTCCAAGGGGAGGACCAAGTAGACCCAAAAATTAAAAAATTGCCTAGGAGGATGTTCGGACAGATGACCGAGTAGACAAAAAATTCAAAAACTTTCTAATTTACCAAACATGTTTTCAAAATGTGTTTTGAAATTGATTTGAAATCATAATTTGAAAACTGTAATCAAACAAAAGATTAATTATTTGTGTGTAATCATGGTTTGAGAATCAAACCAAACACATTAGCTTTTATCATTTTGCCTAAGATAGAGTTTGGATGTTGGACCAGCTGCCATCCCTGTTTGATTGACATAGCAAAACCTGCTACCCTGTTTGGTTAGCAATGGTTCCATTGGGTGTGCCAAAATTTGTAGATATAAATTTTGAAATGTCTAGTGTTTCAACACATTTTAAAATTCATGTTCCAAATGTCCACTGTTTAGTTTTTAAACTAAATGATGTTGATTATTTAAATAGAAGGTTCCTATTTTTAATCTGTATTCCAGATTGTTAATTACACATTTTATTTAAATGAAACCTCTGATTAATGAAGAACAAGAAAATTAACAAAAAATAATATAAGAAAAAAAATATTTTGTTGAAATTATCGTGGGTTTTAAACCCTTGAATACAAAGTACAATTCTTAGGTTTGAAACCCTTTATCTATTAATCACTATTATGTGTTTATAGCGTAGGCTCTTGAGTTCTCTGGGTATCTCCTCTTCTTTCTTGTGAAGATTTCTTTAACCCTTGATTTATCTCTCTCTCTCTCTCTCTCTCTCTCTCTCTCTAACTTTTGATTTTTGATTTTTCAGTCCCCTTTTTGTGTGATGATCCCTCATATTTATAGTGGTCATCGAGATGATAAGAGGGACTCATCCTCAATTTGAATTTCAAATTGAATGGTAGCGCTATTTGAATTTAGGTGTAACCATATCTGATTAATCATATATCTAATTAACCGTATTAATCCTTTGGATTTCATCATGTGTGGTGTCTTTGTTATAGGCTCTGCAAGTGTCATCTTTCATAAGCTCCACGTGTCATTTGAGTATCTTAAATAACGTTGCTGAAATACGGCGTCATTTTAATTATGCACTTCAACAGATCAAGTTAATTGTTTTAGGAAGTGATTATCTACAACAATCCTATCATAGCCTCTATGTGAATAATTAACTGATTGACCATATTTAAAATGTTCACATAAATTTAGTTAAAATTTATATGCCAACAAATGCCCCATCGTGATTTGTACAAATACAAGTGAATTTTCTTAATTGTGCAAATCACGACAACTTGGCGCACTTATCTAAGCTTTCTTTAAATTACAGATTGGATTATTTCTTGGCCTTGATCACTTTCGGCCCTTAAATTATTTATTTATTTATTTTTTTAAGACCCTTTTTAGATGATAGGTTTTTCATGTGGACCCCTTGTGTAGTCAGGATTTTTTCTCTGCTAGACCATGCATGGACTCCCTAAAGGGTTTAACGATATCTTTTTTTTTTTTTTTTTTTTTTTTTTTTTTTTTTTTTATGAGCTTTATATGCTTGAGATTTTTCTTTGCTATGGGACCCCCAAAGAATTTAATATGGGTTGGTTTTATTTTTTTGCATGGGCTTTTTTTATGGACTTGGCCTTTTCTTTTCTTTTTATTTTTTTGAAATGAAAGGTCATAGGTAAGGTCTACGCATTTAATTGGGCCTGTGGACTTTTTTTTTGTAAGACAAACCTGCCATCACTTCTTTTGCAGCATGAAGGATCTTCTAGAGTGTTTGTTTTCTTAAAATTTTCTAAAGTGGTGTATTATGTGGTTGAGATTTAACGTTGAAAAATTGATGTGACTTATCATTAAATCTCAACTACACAATGCACCACTTTAAGAAACTTTAGAAAAAAAAAACTGTAGAGGATCCTTGCTCCTTTTGCAGGAGTCTTTTATTTATGAGACTCCTAATCCTATTATACTTCACTTTGCTTTTCTTTTTCATTTTCTTTTTTGTTTCTTCTTCTTTTTTTCTTTTTTAATTAATTAATTAGATATATTTATTTGTTTTTTTTCTAGGAGCTTGCCTAAATGAAATAGGATGAATTTGCATTGATAAGATTTCAAATCCTATATGAACTCTTGCTTCTTTGGAGTGTTTCAAATCCTACATACATTCTTGCTTCTTTGGAGAGTTTTAGGAGATCACTATATCTTTTCTTAAATAATACTTTTTTGCTTTATATAATACCTATTCAAGCCCATATATATATATATATATTTTTTTTTTTCTCCTGCAACTTTTTTTTTTTTTTTTTTCAGCAGATTTTTTTTTTAGTGCATATCAGATAGCATATTTCCAGCAGAAGTTCTCCAGTCATTCTCTTTCTTCTCTTCCCAGCAAAAGCTGTTCTTCTTACACTTTAAAGAAGACACAAAAGAATTCCTTCATATCAGGTATGCTTTGCTTCTTCTTTTGTTTGTTTTTCTTATATTTTGCTTCCTTGTAAAGCCAAAAGAAACAGACCCTTTCTTCTGTAAAAAAAATCTGATCCATTGTACCCTTTGCACACTGATTCTTTATGCTTGCTGCTACCTTGGTGTATATACATATTTATGTCCTTAAGCATGGGATGCGGCTTTCTTTTAATATATATGTATATTTTTAATACACTCATGCAAGCAGATTTTTTTTGTTAGATCATGAAACCAAATATGAATAAAGACTTTTTTTTTTTTTTTTTTTTTTTTGGGTCTGTCTGTCACGGTAAAGATTTGTTTGCTGCCTCATATATATATTTTTTCTTGAAGTCATGCAAGCCTTTTTGTTGCTAGATCATGAGCTTAACTAGCCCAAATAGAGTCCCTGCTTATAACTATGAACAAAGACAACTTTTCTTCTCTTTTATTTCTCTTTCTGTCTTTTTAATTTTTTTTTTCACAGTAGAAACTTGTTTGCCGGGGTTTTTTTTTTTTTTTTTTTTTAATAATAATCATGCAAGTAGATTTCTGGTAGACCATGAATCTGAATAGGCCAAACAAAGTCCTTGCCTTATAAATACAAATAAAGAGCCCTTTTTTCGTTTTTTAGCAAAACCTGCAAGAAAAATCTTTTCTTTTTTTTCTTCTGTTTTTTTTTTTTTTCGTACAACAAACATGGGTTGCCTATCAATTGGGTTACAAACCAGCACGATATTTACACATTTTAATTACTCTGTATTTCTGCTTCCATTTTTTCTTAAGAAAAACCTTGAGCCCACAAAGGCTTCTTTATGATAGCAAAACCTGCTACCCCGTTTGTTGATGGGAGGATATTATCAATTAATATAAAATTGTGGGGGCCGAGTATCAGGGGATGCAAAGAGACCGAATAAGTGAACTTGGGGAGTCGAGATATATACATTTTGTTCGGCCTCGTCTTATACAAACCCAGAAGTATCCTATTCGGCCGTATAGCCAGTTGAGTAAGGAGCCGAATGAAGAGCATTTTGCAACAAAAGGGGCCGAGTAAATAATTACATGATGGATTAAAGGTGGGCCCAACCCTGAGGTCCAAGAAAAGATATAAATAGAAGGACATCAACCAAAGAGAGGTATGTGAGAACTAGTAAACTTAACTTAAGAAAGAAGCAACCAAGAGAGTAGATACTGACTTAACCGTTGGAGTGCTAATTTCGACACCCCCGACCGGAGTGTTCATTCTTTTTCAGGTGACTAGCTGTGGATCACAAGCGCCCTCCGGGACCTGAAGAGTATTTCCAAACTACATCCCCACAATTGGCGCTGTTTGTGGGAATACTCAAGCACATCCATGGTAGGCGTGACGGAAGATCCTTCGGCAGTCGTTGGTGACCCTACGCCACGAGATGAAACCACTCCAAGCAATATGCTTGGGCCAGAAAATATTATTGCAAGAAGGGCCTTAAACTTCGATTCACCCTCGACATCAGCACATGAGACAATGCAAGCGATTATGGAGCAAGCAAAGTAAAGCAAAACGAACAAAGGTTGGAAAACATGATGGCTGAGAACAAGCGCCTTCGACAAGACTTGGCCTTGGAGGTGGCAAAATCTCAACAAGCCGCGCGCTAAGACCCGGGACGACCTCTGAGAAAGGATGGTCGACGATCTCGAATTCGAAGACATGATAGTAGCAGTGGCTCTGACCCATCATCCCCAAAATCTACGAAGAAGGGCTGAGTCAACATCTCCAATTCTTCTGAGGGAAGTCCGCGTGCACAGAAAAAGCGAAGAAGAAATGATTTAGATGAAGAGGATCAACATGACCCCTTTGTACGACGGATTGCAAGAGCAATGCTATCCAAAAAGTTTAAAGCACTGTCATTTACCTTGTATGATGGTAAATCAGACCCCACCGATCACATTCGCCATTACAAGCAAGCCATGACGCTACATGCAGACGACGAGGCCCTTATGTGTCGAATATTTCCAAGCAGTTTGGGACCACTTGCTGTCAGGTGGTATTATAAACTGGAGCCGGCATCGATCAATAGCTTCCACCAACTCCAAAAATCCTTCAGGGCAAAGTTCATCACTAATGAGGTCCAACCGAAGCAAGCCGATTCTCTCTAGGCAATGCAAATTCAACCAGGGGAAACGCTTCGTGCATATTCGGCGCGGTATTGGGAATGTTTTAACCTAGTAGATGATGCTTGCAATGACTCCATGGCCATCACCGCCTTCAAAATGGGGTTATATCCGGATAGCGCCCTCTGCAGCTCTTTGACCAGACGGCCCCCAAAAACGGCCTGGTCGTTGATGAAAAAAGTAGAGGAATATTGCAAAGTAGAAGACGATGCCCTACGGGTCAAAGCCGGGCACAACGCCACTAAGTCGGCCCCACTTGAAATCGTGTAGCCGATGAACGCTGTGCCACCACGGAGCCTTGAATCACGAAACCGAGCTAAACGAGATCGAAGACGGGATTCACGCTGATCAAATGACCAATGTCCATACCGAGCTAGTGAGTAGCTTCAAGTGGATAGCAGGCGTGCAAGGGGCGCTGACAAGAAATACATGGAGTTATCGGAGCCGATCAGTATGGTCATGGTTAAGGTTAAACACTTGACATTCTTTTAGTGGCCGTCTAAAATGGTGGGACCTCCTGACACGGGGAGGCGGATAAGCGATGTGAATATCACAAGGACCACGGTCATGATACCGACAGTTGTTACGCGTTGAAGGATCACCAAGAGGAGTTGGTATAGGACGGTCGGCTTAAGCAATATGCCCGAAAGGACAACTCAATCAAAACAGTTGCTTTGCGGCCGGAGTCACCACTGCTCGGCGTAATTCATATGATATATAGACTGCCAACGGCTTCTGCGGTGCATACAATTCAGTCACATCCTAACCTCAAAAAGCAAATCACACTGGCGAAACGCCTCCACGAAGCTGCTGGTATTTATTTCGATGACTCCAATTTGGTCAGCGTAACACTCCCCCCATTGATCCCATGGTAATCGAACTACGCATAAACAGATTCACCGTCGAACGGGTTCTCGTTGACTAGGGGAGTACTTCGGAGGTTATGTACTACAAGACCTTCATTAAACTCGGCTTCACTGAGTTGGACCTGTCTTCGGCCCATTATCCATTATTCAGCTTCAACGCAAATCCAGAATACCCGTTGGGCAAAATCACATTGCCTGTTTGAGCGGGCTCCCGATTAGTGGATGCGGAGTTTTTGGTTGTCAAGCTCCTTTCACCGTATAATCTCATCATGGAACCAACTTGGCTGTAAACAATGCAGGCCGTTCCAAGCACCTATCATCAACTGCTCCCCTTCCCGACTGAACGCGACATTGAACAAATTCGTGGTTCTCAGAAATCGGCACAAGCTTGTTACCTCCTTGCCGCGAAGACTCCAAGAGAGCTGGAAGTGAATTCTATTGAGGTGCCAGATTGAGAGAGCCTCGACGATGTTGGGCGGCTCCCAAGTGAAAAGGCCACAGGAGCCCTGGATCGAGTTGAGATCGATGGGAATCCTAACAGGTTCGTCATGGTCGGCGCCTCCCTGAATAAAGCCGACAGACAACAGCTAATTACCTTCTTACTCAGCAACCTTGATGTATTTGCATGGTCGCCGTATGAGATGCCAGGGGTGGATCCATCTGTTTCTCAGCACCGTTTAAATGTTGACCCCAAACACAAGCCGATTATTCAGAAAAGCCAGCATTCAGCCGCAAAACACACTGCCGCCGTTGTTGAAGAAGTTGACCGGCTTCTTAATGCCAGGGCAATCCGAGAAGTCACCTACCCAACATGGTTGTCAAATACAATGGTTGTAAAGGAGAAAAATGGGACTTGGCGTGTTTGTGTGGATTTCACGGATTTAAATAAAGCTTGTCCCAAGGATTGTTTTCCCCTCCCCAGAATAGACCAACTTGTGGATGCCACGGCACATCATCAACATATGAGCTTCCTCGATGCCTACAGAGGCTATCATCAAATTGCAATGCACTCGGAAGACCAAGACAAAACTGCATTCCTCACCCAAGAGGAACCTACTGCTATAAGGTTATGCCTTTTGGACTGAAGAATGCGGGGGCAACCTACCAAAGATTGGTCACTGCCATGTTTAAGGAGCAACTCGGCCGAACGATGGAAGTATACATTGACAATATTGTGGTCAGGTCTAAAGAAGAGCAGACTCACCTAGCCGATCTGAAAGAGACATTCAACATTTTACGAAAATACAAAATGAAGCTGAATGCTTCCAAATGTGTGTTCGAGATCGGTTCCGGCAAATTCCTGGGCTACATTGTCGATCACCTCGGAATCGAAGCCAACCCGAGGAAAATCATAGCAATCTTGGAACTCAGCTCCCTTCGATCGATCAAGGAGGTCCAAAAGTTGATGGGGATGGCCGCTGCACTCAACAGGTTCATCAGCCGTTCCACTGATCGTTGCCGACAACTCTTTCATACCCTGCGGCAGGGTAAAGCTTTTGAATGGACCTCTGAGTGCGAAGCCACTTTCAATGGTCTGAAGACCTACCTCCGATCAGTCCCACTCTTGACAACACCCTCGGTCGGCGATCCACTCATTTTATATCTGGCAGTTTCCGACCAGGCCGTCAGCGCCGTACTATTAAAGGAAGAGCTTGGGGAGCAGCGGCCTGTTTATTATGTGAGCAAGGCAATGGTTGACGCCGAAACACGTTACCTCCCGTTGGAAAAACTCATCCTAGCTCTCATCATGACAACAAGAAAATTGATGCATTACTTTCAGGGGCATACCATCGGGATACTAATGGACTACCCCCTCCGGACAGTACTCCGTAGCGCAGAAGCATCGGGCCACGTTTCAAAGTGGGCTCTCGAACTTGGCCAGTACGATATTTAGTTTCTGCGTAGAACCTCAATCAAGGGGCAAGTCCTTGTCGACTTTGTCGCCGAATTCACTGGAGGCCTCGCCAATTATAAATCCGATCAGACTCAACCTAAGCCGAACTGAAGAATTTATGTTGGGGACATTTGGCAGTTGTATTGTGATGGATCATCCAACCAACGAGGCAGTGGGGCTGGAGTAGTGATCATGGCTTCCAACGGAGCAATAATCGAGCTGGCCGTCGAACTCGGCTTCGAAGCATCGAACAATGAGGCCGAATACGAAGCCCTGCTAACCGGCTTACGGAATGCACATCTTCTGGGCGCTCGACGTTTGCTTATATTTTGTGATTCAAAGCTGGTGATCAATCAGCTAAAGGGGGAGTACGCCACCAAAAATGACCGTATGGTAGCCTACATGAAAACGGTAAACTCCTTGCTGGCACAATTTGACCATCATGCATTGAACCAAATAACCCGTGATTAGAACACACATGCAGACGCCCTGGCCTGCCTAGCCTCCACCATTAATTCAGAGATTAAACGGACAATTGAAGTAGGTTTCATCCCTAAGCCAAGCATTGGCCCTTCAGAGGAAGTCTAGGTCAATGTCATAGAGTTAGGACCGAGTTAGATGGACTCCATTGCTGCATTCTTATCTTCCGAACAACTCCCGTCAGACAAGAAAAAAGCGCACAAGTTGCGAAACAAAGCCCTGCGATACTACTTGGATCCGCAAGGAAAGCTTTACAAAAAATCTCTTTCTGGTCCATACCTAGAATGCATTCATCCGGACCAAGTCGAGGAACTCCTGACTGAAATACATGAAGGTAGCTGTGGCGCCCATTCTGGCGGGCGCTCTTTTGCTCATCGAGCTGTGACATAGGGGTATTATTGGCCGACAATGAGAGCCGATTCCGAATGTTATGTGAAGAAATGTGAACAGTGCCAGAAGTTTTCTCCTTTAACCCATCTGCCTGCCGAAGAGTTGAGCTCTATAACCAGTCCTTGGCTGTTCGCCTAATGGGGACTTGACATCATCGGACCATTGCCTCGCGCCCCGGGCAACAAGCGATCCTTGATTGTCGCGATAGATTATTTCACAAAATGGGTCGAAGCGGAGGCACTAACGCACATTCGAGATACCGATGTGAAGCGTTTTGTATAGAGAAATATCATAACACGATTCGACATCCCAAGAGCACTTATTTCGGACAACGGCACCCAGTTTGATTTCGGCGTCTACCGAGAATTGTGCAGCAAGTATGGTATTCGGTCTTATTTCTCCCCCCGGCGTATCCATAGAGCAATAGTCAAGCTGAAGCCTCCAACAAAGCCATTTTGGATGGCATCAAGAAACGGCTAGAGAAAGCTAAAGGAAAGTGGGTTGAAGAGCTCTCCAGTGTACTATAGGCTCATCGCACTACATGTAGCTCGGCTTTTCGTGCTCCCTTTCGGAAGAATGAAATAGCCCTTACAGTTTGGACTCCACTTGTGTTGGTTCTGATTCTAGATTCACAAGTGCAATGTGAAACAATGGAAACACAAAAAGAGTCCAAATTCGGCAATTTCTTTTGGAAAATCGATGTTTGAATCGAATGCCAAAAATGGACTGCTTTGCCAGATTTCAGAGTCGCCACCTAAATATTTATTTTTGAGAAATTTAGGAAACCCATGACTCGTGCTAAAGGCCATTAGTCTGTCGTTACCAAAGTGTCTTGGGAAGGTCAATAATTGAACACCCTACTCACCCGATCAAAGATCAGCCTCTACTAATCATGATATGATTTTTATGTACAGTATATGCTCTTGTTCTATATGTAACATATAAGTATAGACTAATTTCATGAAAAGTTGGAACGTTTGATTTCATGTTTGTTTTGAAAAAAATGTTTTAAATATGTATCACTGAAAATGGTGATCTCATATATACATGAATCAAAGTATCCCAATTCAAGTGATTAGCCTTCATCCACAAGCATTCAAACAAGTATATCAAATAAGTAGTTAGCCTCATGGTAGGATGTTTGATATGACAACATTCACACTTATGCAATATGTTAAAGCAAAAATGCTTACCTTAATGTCTGAAGGCGAGTCCAAAAAGAAAGCAAATAGTAAGAAAAAAATGCATGATCATAATTTAATGACTAATGCAACACATGCAACGCGCAATTAAGGTTTGGCTACTAGTGTGGCATGTGAGTCAATTCAAGGCATGTGATAACGCATGTATGCAAGTAAGGAGTTTGAATTTGACATTTGAATAATATGAAGAGCCAAACTTTTATACATGTAAACGAATGGATGCAAATCATGGAAAATGCTAATTAAACATGATGTCCCTGACTTAGCCATCATAATCTGTGAAATAAAAGGGAGAAAGAATGGGGGTTAGAAGACATACAACTTATTACATATTTGTCCTCGCGAAGGAGGGTTCGAATGTCCGAATAAATAATTATTACAAAGCCAAATGAATAATAAATGAAAGGGGCTGTCTAATTTATTACAATAAGCCTTGACACAATAAACTCGGTATAACGTCCGACTGAATTCAATTAATCATATTGGTTCTTAATGTCGATTGTAATCCAATTTTAGCCAATTTTATTAGCCTTTTTTTATTACCTTTCCATTTCTTTATCCTTTCTCTTGTTTGTGCAAAAGTGATATTTATGTCCACTAAGTCCAAAACGCAATAAAGAGAAACAAGCATTAACTTAACCCAAGAAACAAATCTTATTATCTTCGGGGGAAATTACAAAGGAAGAGTAAAACTTATTTACAAGCGATAAGGGATTCCAAGTCAAACTCAAGATGTGCAACAAGGACTAGTCAAACTCAAAAGAGTGATAATGACTTAGAAAAATCCAAGCTTGAGTGATAATGACTTGAAATCCAAACATGATAATAAGTGACAATGACACTCTTTGACAGAACTCGGAAGTCAAGAAGTGATGGGAGTGAATGTCAAAGCCCAGAGACGACCCATTTTTGACAAGGCCGAAGACTTAGACAAACAAACAAGATAACAAAGAGATGTGCCCGCAGGCAGGGGCAAAAATGCAAAGGACATGCAAGATGCCGAACATAACTTATGATCATGCAAAGAAAGCTGTAATGAAGCAAATATACACAATAAATGCAACAGTTTAAGCAGACGAATTCAAACCAAACTACATTACATGCAGAAAAGATGTAAGAAAATTATGCAATTCTCATGAACATGTGCAATAGATACATAAAGGTGAACGAAGTGTGATAGATACACTAAGTGGACAAGCATGTGTGATAGATACAAAAAGCGAACATAGTGTGCTAGATACACAAAGTGAACGTGTGATGGATACACAAAAGGTGAACACAAAGTATGATAGATGCACTTAGTGAACAAAGTGTGATGGATACACAAAAGGTGAACACAAAGTGTGATAGATACACAAAAGGTGAACACAAAGTGTGATAGATGCACTAAGTGAATAAGTATGACAGATACACTAAAGGTGAACACGAAGTGTGATAGATGCACTAAGTGAACAAGTGTGATGGATACACAATAGGTGAACACGAAGTGTGATAGATGCACTAAGTGAACAAGTGTGATGGATACACAAAAGGTGAACATGAAGTGTGATAGATGCACTAAGTGAACAAGTATGATAGATAAACTAAAGGTGAACACAAAGTGTGATAGATGCACTTAGTGAATAAGTGTGATGGATACACAAAAGGTGAACACAAAGTGTGATAGATGCACTAAGTGGACAAGTGTGATGGATACACAAAAGGTGAACACAAAGTGTGATAGATGCACTAAGTGAACAAGTATGATAGATACACCAAAGGTGAACACGAAGTGTGATAGATGCACTTAGTGAACAAGTGTGATGGATACACTAAAGGTGAACACGAAGTGTGATAGATGCAGTTAGTGAACAAGTGTGATGGATACACTAAAGGTGAACACGAAGTGTGATAGATGCACTTAGTGAACAAAGTATGATGGATACACAAAAGGTGAACACAAAGTGTGATAGATGCACTAAGTGAACAAGTGTGATAGATACACTAAAGGTGAACATGAAGTGTGATAGATGCACTTAGTGAACAAGTGTGATCGATACACTAAAGGTGAACACGAAGTGTGATAGATGCACTTAGTGAACAAGTGTGATGGATACACTAAAGGTGAACACGAAGTGTGATAGATGCACTTAGTGAACAAGTGTGATGGATACACTAAAGGTGAACACAAAGTGTGATAGATGCACTTAGTGAACAAAGTATGATAGATACACTAAAGGTGAACACGAAGTGTGATAGATGCACTAAGTGAACAAGTGTGACGGATACACTAAAGGTGAACACGAAGTGTGATAGATGCACTAAGTGAACAAGTGTGATGGATACAAAAAAGTAAATGAAGTGTGATGGATACACTAAGGTGAATGACCTTAAACGGAACTTCTTTGAATGAACCGTACATACAGTATCACCTGGTTGCGCTAGTTTCAAATGAACCGTACATACAATACCGTGCATGGATGAGAAAAAAACTTGATAGGTACAATGCAAATACAATGCATGATGTTAAGGAATGCAATAAACCGACATAGCGGTGCTTTAGAAAGCACCTCACGGGGTGAGTGGCGATGAACCACTCTACTCTTGATGGGCATCTCCCTTTGTGTTCTTCGATCACTTACCTTCAACTCACAGTACAAAGGTTCTAAAACGCTGACAAGGGGTAACTTCTGCATGTAGAAACCACAAATGCCATTTTCCTTCCCGATCATATTCACAACTTTCTCTATTCTCCAACGGTGTGACAGACTAGGTTGGTTCAGTATCCAGAATTGAGGTGCATACACGCTATCTCAACCTATGGGGCTTCTATACAGATTTCAAGCTGGGGATACGCCCTTGGGTATTTAAACCAGACTTTAGTCTCGAAAATCCCGAACCTTTACGTTCTAGGCATCAGCCATTCGAACTCTAGTTTCCACCGTCGCAGTTGGTCTCCTAGGAACTCATTGCAAACACAACCAAGATGCCCCTAGTATAGAACAGTACTCAGGGGGAGCACTTCTGATCGCCATTCTGGCTTTGAAGCAAGGTTGATCTTGAGCTTGAGGTAGAGGCACTCTCATACTTCGGAGCATTGACAAGACCTGAGGAGGTACATCCGGAATACAATCCTGGAATTTGAAACAAACTTAGATGCTCCGATTTTTTCTCTTTTCTTTTGCTTTGCAGTCCGGAACCTATATAGCTTTAGATAGATCCTGGTTTTACTGTTCTCACATGACCTGGGTTGAACCCTGCGGTTTTACGAAAGAACAAATCCTATTTTGCACATATGTGGAGAACGGCACAGCACTCTGAGCACAAAACGATTTGAAATTGAGAAATAAGAAAATGATTCTCAACTGGGTATTGAGCCTACGATTGATCACAGTCAAAACGACTCAACAAAGGAAAAGACAAGGTAAAACAACCTAAACACATCTATTGACACATGAAACGACTCAAAACAAGAATCGAGACAAACAAAACACAACAAAACACCAGACTCCAATGTGCATAGGGAGCCTGTTTCTCCGGGTATTATTTCCCACCCTTTCTCATTTGTGGTTCTCACATCACTCGGCCCTCAGGCTCTGTTCTTTTCTAAAAAAGCCCTTTTTCTCACTTTTTTTCTCAGCGCACATCTCTCTATTCTTCAATCTCTCATTTTTTTATCCCTCCCCTTGGTGGTTGATGGATAAACAAGAAGTTGCGGGCTCTTGCCCCTAGCATTCTGCTAGATTCTCTTTCTTCTGCTCACAATAGTGAACTTCCCCCACAGAGGGGTCGTGATGCGGCAAGATGTGCAGCAGATCTGCAATTGACATTGGTTGACGATGCTCTACTAGGGAGTTTGGACGTGATTAGATCTGTCCAGATGAGGGAATGTAATATCCTGCTCCATTCCAGTTCGTGTTTCGTACTTAGCTTGATACCTCGCTGCTTGGAGGATGAGAGAACTTTCGGCATTTTGCTGTTAGTTTTTGTTGTGCCCTTTTCTGGCAGATACGGTGCCCTTTCTGGCAAGTATGTTGACAATAGGGAAAAAACAGAACACCTGACTTAACTGTGCCCCTAGTTCATTATTTTGACCATTTTTTTTTATTTTTGACGTTCTGCTAAAACAATTTTGACCAACATGAGAGTTAGATTAACACGCTTGTTCGATTTTCTGATTTGAAATCGTGCAAGTCAGGTTATGAGCACTGAAAATTTCCTTTTTTGGGTCCAAGAAATGGTCCAGTTTTAGAAAAATGGAATAATTTTTGAGAGAATTAGTCAACCTCATTAAAAATTCTCCAAAACTATTTTTGCAAATGGCCACTGCTCGACCAACGCAGGATTTACTCTTGAGATGCACAACCTCAGATCCAAAACAATAGAAAATTGCCCCTTGTCTGAACGACACTGCATGGCAACTGAAAGTTGCCCCTAGTCTGAGTAGCACTGCAGCACGTGGCAACCAGTCCTCACAGCGACAATTACAACCAAATTCTCGGATACAGAGAAGACAAAGAAAACCAGAATCATCACATGGACACACTCAAATTTGAAGTGTTTTACGGTTGGACTTCAAAATGAAGTTGCCTACGTATCCCAAAGATGGGAATCAAGCCTTACGTAGTTCGGGGTTAAGGTACACTGGGGTATTTAACCTCTCATTTTACGCTCTAACTTTTGCCAAGGCCGCCCTTCCGGGTTTTCAACCTTGCGAGCTATGTTCTTCTTTTCTTTTCAATTCTTTTCATTTATTTTCTACTTTTTTTCTTTTTCATCTTTTCCTTTCAATTTCTTCATTTTTCTTCTTTTTCTTTTTTTTTTCATTCTTTGCATTTTTTTTTTGTTCTTTTTGTTCTTTTTTTTGCTCTAACTTTTGCCTGGGTCGCCCTTCCGGGTTTTCAGCCCAACGAGCCTCCCAAGGGTAAAAGTGTAGCTTTGTCCATGTCAAACGGTTTCAAGATCCTGAAGTCATCTGAATCTAGGAGAATGACTGCTGTTCGCTGACGATGCAGGAGTCCATCCAACGGGGGGCTGAATTTTCCCCTAGTGTTATGGATAAGAACTCGGTTATCCTTCAGCAATACTTTCTTCTTTCATCCCTTCTGGGATTTGGCATTCTTGCTGATCTTTGTTAGCTTGAGAAACATCCCAATTTTTTTGACTCTTCGAGCACTTTTGACATTTTTGCCCCTAGTTCGAGGGGTGCTTCTGATCTAGCTTTGCAAGCTTCTTTTGACGACATCTGATCTTCTTGATCTGACTTCCCTGCCCCTAGTTCGAGGGTTGCTTCGAATTTGGCCACACAGGCCTCACATTGTAGTTGACCGTTGAACATTCTAAATTCAAGTTCAAGGTTTGAAAGTGAGGGGTCGAGTCTTGGGGCTGAGAGCGATCCTAAGCTGCACAATCTCAAGAGCGATTCCACGCAGGTCTTCGCAGGACCGCGCAAAACATTTTTTGAAATCTTTTAAGAAAGCGACTAGTCGCTCGCGCTGAAGAGAATGCGGAACCAATCTGGATCAAGGCAGGATCCTTCTCAGTACTCACATTAACAAACAGGATCTCATTCATTAAGGGCTTAGCACGCCTCTCTTTCTCTCAATTGATCAAATTTTGCAAAACCCGAGGAATTCCTTCATCTTCGTTTTCATCACAATGTTCAAAAAGGTTTTGAAAAACTTAGGTCGATGTAATGACTTAAAGACACAGAAAAGTAGGTAAAAAGCACTGCCGTTTTATTCAAGTTTGTTGGCACAACAGGCTCAAAGCAGAAACAAGCACAAAAGCATGAAAACCACAGCTATTCAATTAGATCTTCTAGTGTAACTGGCTCCCCAGCAGAAACAGACTCAAAAGAAAGAAAAAATACAAACACAAAACAAAACAATGATATTCGAGGTAACGACCCCGGGATCACCCAACTCTAACAAAACAGGACTGACTCGATACAACAAGACAGACCCAACTGACTTAGTATGACAAGACTGACTCTATACAACGGGACAGACTCTAAACGACATAACAAAACTGACTCAATACCTGAGTCAGAAAGTACAAAAATCAGCATTCACAAATGCTCAAAATAGTGCGCGCCATACGCCACATCTGGAGTAAACTGAGCGCCGCCCGCAGGTAGTTCATCACCTGATCACATATTCGTACTATCCCCCAAGTTCACTGATCCAGTGGCGATAGACTTTGCTGAGCTGGTACGGCGATGACCTTGTTGTCAAACAGATCTTGTACAGCATGGCGAAGACGAAAGCAACTGTCAGTGTCATGACCCGTTTGTTAATGGTAGGCAGAGTATTTAGTCTGGTCATGCTTTAGAGGGATAGGATTGGGTAGGGGCCGTTGTTTCAACGGTTTCAGATATCCTTTCCAGAGTAAGACCTCTAGAGCCTTTGACAAAGGCATATAAAGTGGGGTAAAAACCCTCTTGACTCGAGGTGGATATTTGGTTTTTTGTGAGCTACTTCCGGATGCGCCGGTGAATACAGTAACTGTTTTTGATGCGGTGGTGGTGACCATGCCCACTTTAGAAGATCTTGCAGCTGGTGGTCGCATTCGAACTACGGGAAAATGCCCCCCTAGGCTGCTCCTTCTCCTGATCAATGAGGCCCTGCTTCATAGCGTCCTCGATTTGTACCCCAATCTTATGTAGATCTGCAAAGGTGGGGACGGGGAGAACGATCATCTTCTGCATGAGCTTGGGCTGGAGGTTGCGCACAACCATCCGAATCTGATCTTTGTCAACAGGCCTGATGGTCATCATCGAGGCCTTAGCCCTCCACCGGGTTACAAAATCGAAGAAACTCTCCTTCAGCTCTTGCCTAGTGGTCTCAAGATCACGGGTTGTAATCTCAATCTGCGTGTTATAGGAGTATTAAGCTATGAAGGCCTCAGCCATCTCCTCCTAATTCCTCTTGACGGAGTCCTCCAGTTTTCCATACCAAACAGCCGCTACACTTGACAAGGTCCGGCCAAACAAGGAAAGCTTCTATAATCTGGAGAGGCCCATCGGCCTTAGTATGTCTGAAAATAGCCGCAGATGCACCATAGGATCTCCAGACCCGTCAAAGCGGTCTATGTGTGGCATCTTAAATCGGTCTGGCAGCGTCACGGACGAGTCGGTGTACCAATCCTCAATATCTGGAATGGACTTCACACCCAGAGTTTTCTTGAACAGCTTTTCAAGCTTGCTCACTTTCAACGTTGTGGGGTCCACCTCGAACTTAAAGAGAGAATCTGGTAGGTCGGTCTGCGCTTTGGATAGCTGGGGTAGGATTGGGGGCGGAGCCGACCCTATTGGAATGTTCGTATCATCCTGGACGTTAACTGTCTCCCCAAGTATAGGAACTCTTGGTGGGGGAGGAGCCTGGTGTGAAGCAGATGCTCCAGTCTGTTGTTGTAGCCTAATAATTACCTCTTCCTGTTAGGCCATGACCTTAGCCTGCTGTTTGGCAAATTCTGCTTGACGAGTAGCGTCCTGCTGCATGGTTTTCATACTCTCCTGGAGCTGACGCATCATCTCTTCCATTCCCGCCATACTGCCCTGATCTAACTGATCTATCGGTATATTTGTCATTGTGGTAAAAGCAGATATCTCAACCCAACTGCACACAGGTGAGATGGATAATGACTGCTAATCCGAAGACTATTGAACTGATGATCTGTGCCTGACTGTCTTTTTTACCCTGCCTGTGGCGAAGGAACACTGATTTGCCCTTGAACTGAATCTCTGACCTGACAAAGTCTATCATTACAAGTCCAACGTACCAGGGGATATTGGAGCCTTCTGAAGCTATGGTTCCAAGACTACCCTAGCAAAAGAGAAAACATGCAGCATCTCAGCCTAATTTCACCAGAACAGATATGAGCATAGCAGAATGACTGCACTCTCTACTGGATTCTGGCCAAAATTCTTCCCTGTAAACTGATACCCTCAGGTAAAACTGATTCTCCCAAATACTGATGCCCTCAGGCCTGATACCCAGACTTGCAGTTGATACATGCATTCCTGTAGAGACGCACTCTAAAAGCACATAGAAAGTGAGAGCTAAAACATCCCTATGTTGGGGTAGGGTTTCCCTGTCCTATTTTGTCAGGAGCTAGGGTTTCACTATGCATGCAGCGGTTTCAAACAACCTGCAATCGGGTAAGCAACCTGTCCTAGTTTGGAATGGTCACTATGGATTCCGAATATGCACCAGGTCGAATGGTCAAAAAGGGTGCCCCTGTAAAAATCGGGGTTTGTGTTCCCATCATGGCAGAGCCCGTAACCGGTCAGCCTTATGGCACGCTTCTCAAAGTGAGTCTCCGACAAACCGTTCAGGAATAACAGATGGCAAACACAGTGTCCTAGGCGCACCAATGCAAATGCAATGCAAAGAAACACATAAGTGTAATCAAAACAAGATATCATCAGTTTGAGTCAAGTTCTCTAAATCCCCAGCAGAGTCGCCAGAAACTGTAGACGTGCCCGAATGTCCCGGGAGAATCCCGTTTTGTTCATTCGGCTCACTACAGTTCGGACTCAAATGCACGGTTCTTAATCTAATCTTGCAAAGTGCAATGTGAGATTGATAAATCACCCAAGAGTCCAAATCCGGCAAATCGTTTTGAAAAACTAATTTTTAGAAAAAAAGTGCCAAACATGGACTACTTTGCCAGATACAGAGTCGCCACCTAAATATTTTATTTTTGAGAATTTAGGAAACCCTGACTCGTGCCTATGGCCACGTGTCCGTCATCACCAAAGTTGCCTCGGCTCAGGAACTTGGGTACGAGAGGGGAAGGTCATGCAATGAGCACCCCCGGTTGCCCGATCAAAGATCGGCTACTACTAAACATGATATCTTGTTTTTGAAAACACATGTGCTCTTATTCCAGTTATTAACCTAGAATTACTATGTGATGCGCACAACATACAAGTATAGACTGGATCGCCTAAGTTGGAACAAAACATCTCATGTTTATTTTTGAAAGCGGTTTGTTACTCGCAAGTAGGCTAAAATGCGGATTTTGCCACCCTCAAGTGGGCTTAGAAAACATGGTGATTTGCCACTCTCAAGTGGGCTTAAAACTCGCAATCAATGAATTGTTCCAATTCAAGTAATCCAACCTTCACCCACAGGCATTCAGGCAGTTATATCACATAAGTAGTCAGCCTTATGGTAAGCATGCTATCATGGCAGTCACTCACACACATGCAAGTATGCTAAAGCATAAACGCTTACCGAGTACTCCGAGCCAAAACAAAAGATAGTTAGTAATCATGCATGATCCTAGCTATGCCAAGAATGCCTAATGCAACACATGCAAAATGTAACTAAGATAGGCTCGGCTATTCTAAAATGTCATGTGAAATGCAACTTGATACATGTATTCAAACAGGAATTGAAATACAATGCAGTTAGTATGATGCGCCGAGCCCGGTGCATGCAAGATAGATGAATGGATGCAAACATGCGAGCATAGGGATGCTAATTGAAACATGCCCTAAAATTAACCATCGTAAGCTGGTAAATAAAAGGGAGAAAGAAATAGAGGTTGGAAGACATGCATCACACACACGCACACTTATTTACAACAGTTGTGCCCTCTCGACGGAGGGTCCGAATGAATAATACAGAACCAACTAGCTAATCTAAGATAATCTAATTAAACTAGTTATTACACACGAAATGAATAACAAGCTACAACTAATTATTACACAACTCTAATTAATCAACAAATTAACTAAGTAAGCAATTTAAATAAGCATGTAAAACAAATGAAATAGGCTGCCTCAGCTCTGCTTTGGATGACAAAGGATGCATGCATGCTCGAGTCGCCTTGTTCGGAAATCCCTCGCGGTGCCCCAATTTGCCTCTGTTTGTAATTGATCTCAGAAACTTGCCCCAAGCTCCAGAGAGAAGAAACTCCACCTTGGGAATCTATAGGGATGCTATCGACCAGATATTGGCCTTGGAGACCACCGACCGACCACTTTTTTTGGTGAAAACTAGAAAAAGTGGTCGGCCTGCCACTTTATCTGGTCGGCCGACCAGTTTTTGCTGCTGGTTTCTGGTTTTCTGCAACAGAGAGCAAGAAAGGGGCATGGCAAAGTATTTGCAACACATATATGCACAACCACCCTCCCTATCATTACACCAGCTCAGGTGAGTATAGTTCTTGACCCTCAGGCCACCAATCACGCATCTCGATGCATGATGGCTAAGGAGCCAAATTGCACAACTCAATATGAAATGAATGCACACACGAACACATAAAGCCTAAAACTCCATCATGTGTAGTCAAGAGTGTCGACGACTGAGAATTGAGGCACGTTTCATCACTTTGAGTATGAAACGTCCCTCGTTTCCCGTGTTTGGACTAACTCCTATTCCAAACACAACGCAAGAAAACATGGCATACACAATGTGGCTCCAGCATGCAAACATGCAATGTAACAAAACAAGCATGCAAACAACATGCAAGGGACAAGCATGCAAACATGCAGTGCAATGTAACTTAGCATACTCAACGCCAATGGCATGCACAATGCACAATACTAAGAACCACATGGTCCACTCAATGCAATGTGACATGATTAACTTAACAAAGCTAATGACATGCAAATTATGCTAATGCATGCATACTCAATGCAAGACAACATAAGCATGCAACAATATGAACAACAACTAGCATACACAATGCGAATAGACATGGCATATAGAACGCAATGAACCATATGGAATACACAATGCTCGATGGACTTAAACCAAAATGGACTGACCTCAGTTATGCCTAAATCAGTGGCCATAACACCAAGACTAAGGCATCAAAAGGCAAGATACACATGCACACATATTAGTCCACAAGCTAGGTAACAAGAACACAACCCTTAGGGGTACTCAAGGGGTGACAAAAGTGGGAGCATGACAAGTCTATATGCTCTGAAATTACATGCAAATAGCTCAAATAAACCATGCCAAGAGACTTGAAATACAAAGCTAGTCAAGGGCTTTACACTACAACCATACCAAGCAATGCTCAAATGACCTAAAGCACTCAAAATAGACCTAATGCAGGTCAAAACAGTGGCTGAAATGGACTGAAATAATAGCATGCTAAGCAAGAAAAAGCATGCCCAAATGATGTCTCGCAAGCAAGGCACAAAGCTCAACTCTCAAATACAATTAAAGAGTGATAAACATGAGAATATGGCAAAGATATAAGCTCTGAAATTCCATGCCAAATGACGTCAAGGTATGCAAACATCACAAATATAGCATGCTAGGGACCTCAAAACCCAAGACTAGCCAAAGCATTTGCACTATAACTATACAAAACACGAGTGATATGACCATGGAAGCCCAAAAGAGTCCTAGAACAACCCAAAATATGAATAAAATCATGCTGGAGCATAGCCAAAATATGCTAGAATGATGAGCCAAAACATCATGCATAGAAAGCTAGTAAGCAAGATTTGTTCTAAAAGTACATGAGCCACCCAAGAGACAACCAAAACAGCTTTAGACAGAGTTATGACATGCCAAATGATGGTAAAAAACCCACTGAAATGGAGTAAACGCATGCTAGCAAGACATGCTACTTTGATGGGCCACAAATGGGATTACACTACACATACTAGATGCATGCACAAGGTGACCAAACTAGCGATGGACAACCTTAAGGCAGGTCCTAAAAGTCACAAAAAAGGGCCTGAACCAAGCCTCAAAAGTAAAGGGATACATGCTCCTTTGATAGGCCAAAAATGCAAGCAAACAAAACCAAAAGAGAGGGGGTCACCCCCCTCTGGTTTTAGGCCTCAAAACCACATGCCTACCACTGAAAATCCACTGGATTTCAGTGGCTAAAAGGCCAAACAAATACTAGCTCAAAGGCCTTATGGCATGGCTCAAAACAAGGCTAAACAAGACATGCAACAGGGTAGGAGACCTCCAGCACCCAAGAGGCCTAAACAAACATGTTAAGTACTAAAAAATAAAGCTTTTTTTCAGTTGAAAGTTAATCCATATGAAGCATGCAAATATGGCTAAGAGTGTAATCAAACTAGAGCTTAAAAAAGGAAAAAAGATGGTTACCCTTGAAGCACTGCCAAACCAGCAGATTTCCTGAGCCAAAACCAACTTTTGAGCTCCCACAAGATCCTCCAGCAACTCAGCAACAAGGTAAGAGTGTTTGGATAGGAGGTTGTAGTGCAAAAGTGAAGGAATAACACTCTTTAAGGCACAAAATATAGAGGGAGAGAAGAATATAGAGAGGGAGATGTATGTATATGCCCTAAACCAACTTCAGAACCTGAGACAAGAGAGAGAGCCTTTCCTCTTATAGAAAAACAAGCACCAAGCTTGTTGAAGAAGTTTGAAGCTAGATGCAATCCCTCCATACACGTGTATGGAGGATACAATCTGTACACTCCAGCTGGCACAGCTGGCATCCACAGCACCTGTAGAATATGCAGGAAGGCCGCTGACCAGTTAAAGTGGTCGGCCCGCCACTTTTTCTGGTCGGCCGACCACTTTTCATGAGAAAGTGATCGGCCAACCACTTTTTTTGGTCGGCCAGCTAGTTTTTCTGGTCGGCAGGAAAATTCTGCTTTCCAGGTCCAACTTCAAATGGCCATAACTCCTTCATATGGACTCCTTTTCTGGTCATTCTTGTGTCCAAATTGAAGCACCGGAAGTAATCTTTCCAATGGTGGCATCATTACATCAAAATTTTAACTGTGAAAAAAGTTATGCCTGTTTTGGTGAAGCCGCACAGTTTTGGTCCTACCCGGATTCATGTCGAACTTCTCCCAAATTAGTTTTCTTCTCTCCTTTCCCTTTTCTTCAACTCCAAACCCCTAAACAAAGTGTTTTGAAAGATTTTTCAAAGATTTCATCTCTCTTTCATTAATTTCCACTTTGTCCATGCTCGGTTTACCAAAAAGCGCGACATTTAACAAAATGCGAGTGTCGGAACATCGTACAAACTTTATTTTCAAAACAATTCGAAAGAGAGGGTTTCAAGGTCTGAAATATTTTGATCAAGATTGTTTTGGTCCAAAAGGGGTATGAAGCTGAGATTTGTCTCCCTTCTTGCCGAAGAAACTGAACTTTTGCCCTGCACACATTTCTCCACCAAGTAAACCATCAGTAGTGCCCAAGTCTTAAGGGCGGTCAAAAATGGGGTGTCTACAGACACTTTCCTTGGTGATTCCCAATGGTCAATTAGCCCCTAAAAAGTAAACACACTAATGAATAAAGAGAAATGAAAAATAAAAGATTGTGCTTTAGTATAAGAACATGTATACATTTGGGGTAGTGAACCTCCAAATAATTTTGGTAGTATAGAATGAGTAAGTATAGAATGTTTCACGCTTTTGGTAGTAAATCCCCTAAGAGATTAAATCAATAAGTATAGAACGTTGTATACTTTTGGCAATGAGCCTCCTATACATTTGGTAATGAACCTTCTAAGCATAAAATGTTTTATGCCTTTGGTAGTGAATCTCCAAAGAGATTAAACCATTAATCATAGAACGTTTTATACATTTGGTAATGAACCTTCTAAGCATAAAACGTTTTATGCCTTTGGTAGTGAATCTCCAAAGAGATTAAACCATTAAGCATAAAGCGTTTTATACCTTTGGTAATGAACCTCCGAAGAGATTAAATCATTAAGCATGGAAGAGTTCCTTTCTTATACTAATCTTAATTTTTCACAACTTTTTAATCGAAATAAGCAAAGAATGGAGGGAGGTTGCAAAAATGATTATGCGAAGTTGATTAATTAGATAGTACAAACAAACTTGATATTTAAAACATAAATCGTTGAAATAAATTAAACAGCCTCCTAAATAGCATATAATAATGCTGACATTCAGCTATAGAAAGCGAGCAAAATTAAATAGGATCAAGTTAGTAAACAAGTAGAAGGAAGGGTGGCTAACCCCTCCACTTTTACAACTTCAAATCACATAGTTTAGATGTTGAAAAATAGCCCCAAAAGAATTTGAGAGAAACCTACCACTTTTACTATTCACCGCCGGAGGTACTATTCATCGTCGAGGTTACTATTCACCACCGGAGGTTACTATTCATCCGATGGGGTAAATTATTTCAAGTAATAAATTACAACAATTTATATACAATATTTAAATTAAAGCAGATATGTGGGTGATACAACCTTCCTGTTGAAACAGTAAAACAGTATAATAATAATAATAATAATAATAATAATAAATTACAATAGATATGTGGGCGGTGCAACCTTTCCACTAAAGCGATAAAAAAAACAGTTATGAAAAGAAGTAAATGAAGTATTTAAACAAATTATATGACATTTTTAAATTAAATGAAAATTTGCAAAAACTCACCTTTTGGGGAAATGATGAATTTTCTGAGTCACAAACTTTCTTTTGATTACTCTCAAGTCTGTGGAATGTGTTCTCGATTCTCAGTCCAAAATTTGGAATTACAACTTTGGTAGTTGGTTTTTGAATGGTGTATTGATGAAATGGAAATAAAAATATCAAAGAAAATATTTTATTTTCCCTCTCTTTCTCTCTAAAAAAAAAAACGAATTTTCTTTCTTTCTGATTCTTTTTCTCTCAAACTCTCTCGCACCACTTCATTTTCCTCTCTTTGATTTCCTAATCTCCTTCCCTCTTTTCTTTGCTGGGCCTCCCCTCCCTCTCCCGGTTTTCTTTCCTGATTGCCTTATATAGGCAAACCCACCCAAACTAATAATAATATAATATACTACCCACTCAAACAAATAATAATATAATATAATAAATATTATATAATATATAAACACATAGATATATATATATACAAATTCAATCCAGCAGGCAGGGGACGTCGACACTGACCTCTCTTTCTTTTTTTATTATTTCTTTTATAATATATATATATATATAATATAATATAATATATTAAATATCTAAAATATATAATTGATATCAAAATACTAGACATATAATATAATAATATAACCTTTTTTTTACTATTTTCTTTTGTATATATAAAATATATAATTTATACCAATTTCTATAAAAACACCAAAAATATGAACAAACACATAAAATTATGCAAAATTACAAAAAATACTAAACTAATGAAATATTTAGTATTTTAAAACAATTTGGCCATAATGGTGAAAGTTGGGATTAAAGTTCAAATTCCATCTCTCTTACTGAGGATTCTGTGAGAAACACATTCAAATTGTCATCATTGGGTAATCAAAAGAAAAGGCCTAAGTCTTAGGGCCAATCAAAATGGGGTGTTTACACTACACCAAGGCGATCAACTGGAGAAACGCCGTTCACCCTATGCTTTGGGACTCAGGCAATTATTCCACTGGAGATCGGTTTACCCACTCTGAAAACAAAGGTATTCGACTTGGGCCGTAACGACATGATGCTAGCTTTGGACCTAACTCTAATTGAAGAACGGCGAGACCGAGCCCTCGCATCTATGGCACGGTACCAGCAGCAGTTTGCTAAATCATACAATCAATGTGTGCATCAACGACGTTATATACCTGGAGAACTGGTTTTGAAGAAAGTTCTTCCCGCTACTAAGAATCCCGCCGATGGAAAGCTAGCTCCCAACTGGGACGGCCCCTATTAGATTGAATCAATCGCCGGCACAGGGGCATATCGACTCAAAGACATGTCTGGGAGGAGTTTGCCACGCCTTTGGAATTCCACGCACTTGCGTAAATTCTATCATTAACCCAACTTGTAAGGCACGATACTTGTTTTGAATGCTCACCATGTACAAATTTCACTTTTGCAATACAGTCTCTTATTTCCTCACTGAAATTCAGCTCGTTAAAACAAGTCTTCCCGATTAAGCCTCCGGATTCGAAGCGCCCTTTGTGGATACCCCGATTGGCCAAGATTTAAGTCTTCGAATTTGGAGCCCCATCAGTGCAACACTTTTGGGTCGATTAAGCCTTCGGATTCGAAGTGCCCTTCGTGGATACCACGATTGGCCAAGATTTAAGTCTCCGAATTTGGAGCCCCATCAGTGCGACACTTTTGGGCCGAATAAGCCTCCGGATTCAGAGCGCCCTTCGCGGATATCACGATTGGCCAAGATTTAAGTCTCTGAATTCAGAGCCCCATCAGTGCAACACTTTTGGGCCGATTAAGCCTCCGGATTCAGAGCGCCCTTCGTGGATACCAAGATTGGCCAAGATTTAAGTCTCCGAATTCAGAGCCCTATCAGTGCGACACTTTTGGGCCGAATAAGCCTCCGAATTCGGAGCACCCTTCATGGATATCACGATTGGCCAAGATCCAAGTCTCCAAATTCGGAGCCCCATCAGTGCTACACTTTTGGGCCGATTAAGCCTCTGGATTCGGAGCGCCCTTCATGGATACCACAATTGGCCAAGATTTAAGTCTCCGAATTCGGAGCCCCATCAGTGCAACACTTTTGGGCCGAATAAGCCTCTGGATTCGGAGCGCCCTTCATGGATATCATGATTGGCCAAAATTTAAGTCTCCGAATTTGGAACACCATCAGTGCAAGACACTTTTGGGCCGATTAAGTCTCCGAATTCAGAGTGTCCATCTGCGCATGACGCACTTGGGCCGAATAATAATCCAGATTCGGCGTACTTCTCCTGAATATTACTATTAAAAAGCACACGTTGTTGACAAAAGTAGAAACATGCAAGCATCCAAAATGAAGCTAAGATGAAGTGTTTCATGACATTGACCGATTGGCTCAGAATGTATAAGCTTAAGCTGAAACATGCAAACATTTAAAAAAGGGTGTTTTATTAAATTAACCAATAAATAAATAATTTGCATCCACTCTGTGTTGCAGCGTTTACAGTATGTTCAATTTTATTCGGCATCACCATCATCGTTGCTTTTCTCGATTTCGAAAGTGCCAAAGGGAAAGTGCTGACGTTGGTATAACGGTGACGCCGATTCAATGCTTGTTTCACGGAGAGCCTCTGCGGCTTGTAGAGCCTTAATCCACCCGTGTTAGAAACCCCGGTTCTCGCATCGGCATACTTCCTCGACGAGTTTCTTCTTGGTCTTGTCCATCCCGACCTTTCGGCCGTCGTGGGAGCCTTTCTCATAACCCCTGGACCTTGCAGTCTCTACTGCAAACATGTTTGTCGTATCTCGATTGGCAATCACATGACTTATTAGCCGTTGGGTCACCCTTTCCTCCACGACCGGGTTAGATTGGCCGGCAGCATGCGGCTCGGCAGTTTTGGCCTTCTTTAGCTCACGCTCGGCTTTCTTCGCGCGAGCCTCCAATGTTCGAATTCGCTCGTTCGTTCTTCTGCTATATGTCCCACCGCGTGGCACGTAGATGCATACTGATTTCATATGCGGTATACAGCCCTTTCACTGCTCCATGGACACCCTCTCGAAACGCTTCGAAATCCTGTCGACCGACCATCGACTGTTGGACTTCTGGTGAAAAAATCTATCGAGCAAACTCGACTGCCACACCTGGGTCGTAAGCAATTGAATTCATTTATGTTATCAGTTTATTTTCCACAAAAATCACAAAACTCAACAGTTACGGTGTCACGTTGGATTCACCTCTCAGTCACGGTTGGGGGGAGCTGCCCCGTTGCTATCTTTCCCTTCTGGGTGAACTACTTCGACGTGGGGACTGACGTTTTTCCCGTTCTCTCGACGTCTTACTTCCCGTGCGCAAAGGCTCGCCACTACGATTCATCTCTCTCTATCCAGCTTAGCCAATGTCCTCTCATCTCCTCTACTGTTGAAGAATAGTCTACTTGACATTCGCAATATCTAACCTTCCTCAACAGACTATTTTAAATTGAGTCTGAACACAATAATGGATTTACGAGCACGAAGAATTCACCCCATTTATTCCTAACGGGTGCAGCGTCCCCGAGGGGATTTCATTAATGATCTTCAGAAAGCCCGGTACCGATCTACGCATGCCTCAGCCACTTCATGAACTAATAGTATTCGGCCTTTCCAGTTCATACATTGACTAGGCCAAGGGCAGCCTTTCCAGTTCATACATTAGTTGGGGCAAGGGCATATTTATTAATCTGATCGGCCAAATATCTAAGCCCGGTGTCGATCTACGCGTGCCTCAGCCACTCCATGAACTAATAGTATTCGGCCTTCCCAGTTCATACATTGATTGGGCCAAGGGCAGCATTTCCAGTTCATATATCAGCTGGGGCAAGGGCAGATTTATTAATCTGATCGGCCAAATATCTAAGCTCAGTGCCGATCTATGCATACCTCAGCCACTCCATGAACTAATAGTATTCGGCCTTTCCAGTTTATACATTGACTGGGGCAAGGGCAGCCTTTCCAGATCATATATTGGCTGGGGCAAGGGCAGATTTATTAATCTGATCGGCCAAATATCTAAGCCCGATGCCGATCTATACGTGCCTCAGCCACTCCATGAACTAATAGTATTCGGTCTTTCCAGTTCATACATTGACTGGGGAAGGGCAGTCTTTCCAGTTCATACATTGGCTGGGCAATGGCAAATTTATTAATCTGATTGGCCAAATTTCTAAGCCCAGTGCCGATCTACGCGTGCCTTAGCCACTCCATGAACTAATAGTATTCGGTCTTTCCAGTTCATACATTGACTGGGGCAAGGGCAGCCTTTCCAGTTCATACATTGGCTGGGGCAAGGGCAGATTTATTAATCTGATCGGCTAAATATCTAAGCCCGGTGCCGATCTACGCGTGCCACAACCACTCCACGAACCAATGGTATTCGGCCTTTATAGTTCATTGGCTGAGGCAAGGGCAGATTTATGAAGCTAATCGGCCATAAGACGAGGCCTTGAGCCGTTTCACTTGTTTGGTTAAATTACTAAATTGCCAAGATAGTTATCTAATCGGCAGGTGGTTGCGGATGTTTAATTCACTCACTTCGTAATCCTACATCCTATTGGATCGATAACTAGCAAGCACAGTAGACAACAGTTATCTTATTTAAAATAGCAAAAAATTAAGCACAAATAATAGCAAAGAACAAAGTAAGTTCTCAAGTAAAGGGGGATTTTCATTAAGTAAATTGAGTACAGACAGTAGCCATTTTACACATGAAACTACCTTAAACTAATAGAAATCTATTAAACAAAAAGCCTACAACCTTGCATGGAAGATGCCTAACAAAAATTAAAAATGTTACCCTACTCAGTCCTCAAGGTCAGACGCCAGCGGCTCAACGTCCACTTGCTTGAATGGAATCGGCTAGGCCAATGTCACATTTGCGGTAGCAAGGGCTTTGAACCAGCCGTGTTTGAAGCCTCGGTTCTCAAATTCGGGCACTTCATCCGCATAGCTCTCCAAGCCGGCTTCTTGTTCAGCCTGGAATGCTTTGGAAACCTCAGAGTCAGCTTTTTCCTTCGCCTTCTTCGATTCTTCCAAGTCGGCTTCCAACTTGGCAATCACCTCCTTGGCTAGCTGGAGCGCGTCCTCACTCGCTTTCATCCTATCCTCGGTGGCCAGCCTTAACTGGTTGGAGTTCCTTGCGCTCTCGGCCTCAGAATCTGCCCTCGCACGTTCCTCCGCCGCTTTCACGGCTTCGAAATCAGCTTTCTGAGAGGCTTCTACAATCTTGCTCTTTTCATTTTCAACTTCGATTTTAAGCAAAGCGATCTATTCTATAGCGTCATGTTGACGGCGACCTATTTCGGCTATCTTGCCCACCGTCTGCAAAATAAGGGAATGGAGTTAAATAATATTAAAAATATATATGTATTCAGGTGGAAGACTGCATAAAAAAGCACGTACCAATAAAGCCGACTGAGCCGCTAACGCGATCAAAAGCAAGTCTGGCTCAGCCCGAAATACGGCTCTTTCAGTCGGCAGGGAGATCAAAGAGGCCATGCTTAAGGCCACAGCCGGGTCTTTTAAAGCCGATGCGCCACAGGAAATCGGCATGTTCCTTATCTTTGGTTGAATAGTAAACGAAACAACCAAATCTGATTCCTCAACGCATGGCCGTTTATTGACCTGCTCTTCTGTAGACTCGGCTTCTTCCTCAGTGGGGCGTTTCTCCCCCTTTGCTCCTGATTCACTTGCTCAACCTGCTCCGACTCGGCCGTTTGGGTTTGAGCCATCTCCCCCTCGACAACAAGCTGGGAGGGCTTGGCATCGGCAGTGGGTAGAATTTCCGATCGAATGGTCTCCGCTCTCCGCCGGGCGGCCATTCTTTCGACGTTTTTCTTCTTGGCAAGTTGTGTGAGTGACAACCCAGCCATGTCCTTAGGGTACGCCCCGGGAAGGTCTTCTAAACCTGTAAAGATGTCGTCGAAGGCAACGCCCCCTCGGCTTGAGGTGGACGGCGGGTTGGATGAATTGAGGCCTTCTTCCTCAAAGGCCAACTTCAAAGCCTCGTCTACTTCGGCTTCAGATGGGTTTGGCGACTCAGCGACCTCAGCTACCTCCGCCTGCTCCGAGTCGGATCTGCCCAAACCAACTTGCCTTAAGTTTTTGAAGTTGGTTAAGATGAGGGCCGTAAGAAACTTCTCACCCCTCAGAATTGGGATGTTTTCTACCGTCGAAAACGTCGTGTACGTCGGCTCATATCGAAGAAGAATGTGGGCCGCCCTCCCTTATTTCTAAAGGCTCGGACGACCAAAGTATTGGAGCACAACTTTAATTTCCGCAAGAATGGTGTCGTCGGTTGAAACCAAAACTTTCTTCAAGTCGTTTCCTGTACAAGTAAAACCATGAGACCGCAAAGATAAAGCCGAGTAAATATAAGAAAAATAAATGCAAGGGGCTGTGGCCACCTAGTTCGCTTCTCCATCTAGATATAGGATCTAGGCGGTCCTCACCTTCGTCGAATTCCCAGTTACCTCTGACAATGACCATGATGTCATCGACTCGCTCGCCAGAGCTGGAAAGCATAGTCACTAATTGATGGTCGGTGTCCTTGGCCCTAAGAAAATAGCGCCCATGCCTACCAGAAGACTTGACCAAGGCATAACAGTGCCGAATAGCAGGTATGTCGAGATTAATCCTAAGGTGACGGTTTAACCCTATAATTCCCATTATGATTCGGAAAAAGTTTACATTAGGTTGGGAAGGGATTGGACCCCAATGGCGAAGGACAATTCTAAGGAATGGGTGAAGGGGGAAACAGGCTCCACCCTCTGCAATTGATAAGAGAGGGAAGACGATTGTGCTATCATCAGCCCTCTCCATATCAAGGGTGTTGTCTGTCACACGTGACAGACGGACGCCATCGGGGATAGAAAAATGGCGTTGAAAGCCAGAGACTCGATCCGTAGAAAGGAGGTCTTTCAAATGCTTTGCCATTTTCGTCAGTTTATAGAGTACATTAAATTAAAAACAAACTAGGAAAAGGGATTCGAAGTAGAGAGAAAGAGAACTTACGAGAAGCGAAGGAAACAATGAGAGATAAAAGGAGGTTGCAGAGGCGAGTCGGAAGGCACACCAAGAGCTTTAAGTATTCGGAAATGAGTGTGCATTCGAAAAGACAACACAATTTTAAATCACAGTAAATGGAAGGAGCATACAAAGGGGCAGGAAGTTGTAATGATGACCAAAAGGCGTGTGAGCTTTGACATTCGCATTGGAATGAGGTTAGCCGCCGAATTTCGGCTCTGACTTTTCAAGTTCGAAACCAAACACACCAGCTAACTGTTGTTAGTGGAGTGTTTGGGGGTCAATTGTGGGGGTCGAGTATCAGGGGATGCAAAAAGGCCGAATACGTGAACTTGGGGAATCGAGATGTATACATTTTGTTTGGCCTCATCTTATACAAACCTAGAAGTATCCTAATCGGCCGTATAACCAGTTGAGCAAGGAGCCAAATGAAGAGCATTTTGCAACTGTAGACGTCCCCGAACGCTCCCGGGAGGAACGAGCTCCCGTTCATGTTCATTTGGGGTCACTACAGCTCAGGATTCTCAAATTTGTCACGGTTCTAAGTCTGAACCAAAGAGTCCAAATCCGACAAATCGTTTTGAGAAAAACAGATTTTTGAAAGAAGTGCCAAACATGGACTGCTTTGCCAGATACAGAGTCGCCACCTAAATATTTTATTTTGGGGAAATTTAGGAAACCCTGACTCGGTGCCAAAGGCCACGTGTCCGTCATCACCAAAGTTGCCTCGGCTCGGGAACTTGGGTACGATTGGGGAAGGTCACTTCTTGAGCACCCCCGCTCGCCCGATCAAAGATCGGCCTCTACTAACCATGATATCAATTTTTGAAAACTTTGTGTGTCCTTATTCTGGTTATTAGCCTAGGTTACTATGTGATGCACACAGCATATAAGTATAGACTGGGTCGCCCGAATTGGAACAAAACATTTCATGTTCGTTTATTTGAAAGATGGTTTGCTACTCGCAAGTAGGCTTAAAATGCAGATTTTGCCACCCTCGGGTGGGCTTAAGAAAGGATGGTTTTGCCACTATCTAGTGGGCTTAAAACTCACAGTTGATGATTCATTCCAATTCAAATAACCCAACCTTCACCCACAGGCATTCAGGCAGTTATATCACATAAGCAATTAGCCTCATGGTAAGCATGCTATTCATGGCATTCACTCACACGCATGCAAGGATGCTAAAGCATAAAGCTCACCGGGTACTCCAAGCCAAAAAAGAGACTACATTAGAAATCCATGCATGAATCCTAAGTATACAGAAATGCCTAATGCAACACATGGCATATGGAATGCTACAACTAACATGTATTCAATTTGGAATTGAAAGCACAATGTAGTTAGTATGATGCGCCGAGCCCGGTGCATGCAATACAGATGAATGATGCAAACATGCTGTCATACTGTATGCTAATTGAAATATGCCCTAATCTAACCACCATAAGCAGGCAAATAAAAGGGAAGAAAGACGTGGGGTTGGAAGACATACAACACACACACGCACACTTATTATAGTTGTGCCCTCGCGCAGAGGGTCCGGATAAATATACAGTCCCGAATAAAAGAATATTACAGTCCAAATGTTACAGTCCAAATAATATACAAATTCCTAATTAATTAATCAAATTAACTAAGAAAGCTGTAAAACTGGCGTGCAAGCCAGGGACTGCCTTGCTCCTGATGAATGATGCATGTCTGGGCTGCCTTGCATGGAAATCCACTGGGATGCCCCGATTAGCCTCTGTTTTGTGATTTTTCTTGGAAAGCGCGCCAAACTCCGAAAGTTTGCTGATTCTTCATTTGCTGCAACAGAGAGCAGGAAAGGGACATAGCAATGTATTTTCACAAATGTATGCATGCCTCGATCCTCGTGCCACCAATCACGCATCTCGATGCATGATGGCAGAGGGGTCGAAATGTGCAACTCAATATAGAATGAATGCACGTGTAAACACAACAAGAACCTAACTCCATCATAGGTAATCAGGAGTGTCGGTGACTGGGGAATTGAGACACGTTTCGTCGCTCGGAGTACGAAACGCACCTCGTTTCTCGTGCCCGGGCTAACTCTTATCCCGAACACGATGCAATATGCATGATATGCATGAAATGCAACTAAGATACAGCCTAGCATGCACAATGCTATGGAAATGAGATGTCTCGAAATGCGTGCACACGGGTACGCAAACCAAGGAAATGCACAAATGCGATCTAAGATACAACCTAGTATGCACTATGTTGTGAAAATGAGATGCCTCGAAATGCGTGCACACGGGCACGCAAACTGAGGAAATGCATACGCAATGCAATGACATGGAAATGGCATATGGAATGCAACATGGACTTATATTAACATGAGAGAGCCTCAGCCACACTCACATAAGAGGCCGATGAATGAAAATGAAGTGCCTCGAAATACGTGCACACGGGCACGCAAACCGAGAAAATGGAAAATGCCATGCAATAATGGGCTTACACCTACATGAGAGAGCCTCAGCCATGCTCACATAAGAGGCCGATGGATAAAAATGAAGTGCCTCGAAATGCGTGCACACGGGCACGCAAACCGAGGCATGCAAAAATGCAAACTATGGCATGGAATGGCATATAGAATGCAACATGGACTTATACTAACATGAGAGAGCCTCAGCCATGCTCACATAAGAGGCCGATGAATGAAAATGAAGTGCCTCGAAATGCGTGCACACGGGCACGCAAACCGAGGCAATGGCATACGCAATGCAATGACATGGAAATGATATGCAAACATGCTAATGGGATTTCAACACTGAAAAGTCGGGGAAAATAGCCCCGAAATGAGGCGAAAACACACCCGATGCATGGAATTTCTCCCGAAATGCAAATTAGGCGCACAGAATGAACTACAACTATACAAAGCATGCATAATTGGTACATGGAATGAAAATACAGAAGCAAGGCAGCCCCAAAATTAGCATTTTACTAGTTCAAATCATGGCCAAACAGCAAGCAAAGATAGGGCAACAATGGCATGCAAAAAATGGCCCTAAACATGAGATTGTGAAGCAACTCACAGCTGCTAACTCCAAACAGGTTAGGGCCCTTCAACAACATTGAAGAGGGGCCCAAAATAAGACTATTTACAGAACTGTAAAAACCCTAAAAACAATCATAGACAAGGCTAAGTTCTTATGCAAGAAAAAGGGCCAAAAGGTGGCCAAAGAGGCAAGTGGTATATGCAAAGCCCAAACTGAAAAATTCCCTTCTACAACATTGATGAGGGACCAAAAATAAGCATATTTACAGAACTATAAAAACCCCAAAACAGTATACAAACATGCTAGAAATGCAATGCAAAATGAGGCTCAAAAGAGGCTATAACATGAGGTATGCAAAATATTCACCAAACAAGCAAAGACCCTTAATAAAACATGTAGAATGGGCCAAAATAAGACTATTTTAAGAACTATAAAAAGGCCAAAAATAGAAGCATGATAGGCTGCCAAAGCATGCAAGAATGGGGACCAAAAGAGGGATATAACATGAAGTGTATAAAATATACCTCAAACAGTAATAAGCCCTTCTTCAATGTTGAATAGAGGCTCAAAATAAGCCTATTTTTAGTTCTATAAAATGCCCAAAAATGGAAGCATAATGGGTTGCCAAAGCACGCAAGAAAATTGACATACAAGGGGATATTGAAGCAAGTGCAATATGGGGGCCTCAAACAGGGTTGAGCCCTTAATGAAACAAGAAAATGAGCTAAAAAAAATGACCTTTTCAGTTTTGGTCGGAGCTCAAAATAACAAGCATATATGGCTAATAAATGGTGCAAGAAATGGACCAAAAAGGGGGAAATGCTACTCACCCTTGAAGACCAATGCTTTTGTTGCTTCTTGGACCAACTTTGATGACTCTAAGCTGTTGGAATTCCTCCCCTTGCTGCTGGAATGGAGTGGTGATGGTAGAGCTTGAAGATGATGAAGAAATGGAGCCCAAAACTTGAAGGAAATGGGGTGATATGTATGTATATGCTCCAACCAATTCTTCTAACCTCCTTTCTTGAGTTGGGAGGCCAGCAATATAGGCAAGAGAGGTAGAGAAGACTCTAGGCAAAAGTGGAGCAAAAATGAGCCTTCTTTTCCCCCACAAAATATCCTCCGGATATAGATATTTTCTGGGGGAAACAGCTATACAGCTGTAAAGTTCAAGTTGAGAGGAAGCAGGCCGGCCTGACAACTTTGCTGCAGGTGGCCGGTCGGCCACCTCCCCTAGCCGGCCGGCCAAGGGTCAAAAAGGCCAAGTTCAATTAGTGGCCGGCCACCACAAAAAGGTGGCCTCCCAGGTCCCCTCATCACAACCCTGTGGTTCGAATTTGGAAACTGCAAAACAGGAGAGAGAACAAGCCATTTTCAAGAGGGGTTCAAAAGGGTCAAATGGAAATAGTGACCGGCCATGAACTTTTAGGGTCCTCCCATGTGTGGACAACACAAATATGTGGTTTGGGGTTGAAGAAAGTGGCCCCAAGGTGTTCAACATTGGCTCGGAAGTGCGAAAAACGGGTGTCGGAGGGCGTAAATGGAATATAACTGGTTGCCAAGATAATTACTGGCCTCCCACCCTCCAGTGACCTTCTTGGTGATGAAACAGAGGCACCTGCCAAAAATGAACGAAAACTGATGCAAAACGAACCCTCGGGGGCCAAAACACGCAGTTCGGGGTCCCGAAAATGAGCTGCTAAGCACCGAAAGTGGCGTTCGGCCACGAAGTGGGTTTCTCAGACCCCAGTGTCCCTTGAAAGGGAGAAAATAAGATGTATGCCAAAAATCAGAGCGAATGGAGATGGTTGAACGGTCCCGAACCGAGGCACACGGCCTACGGTTCCAAAAAACCGGAAACCGGGCTCCGAAATGGGCAAAATGGCCTATGGCCACAAAATGTAGCCCATGGCCACTAAGAGATGGTCTACAGGACCTCTCCCTCCCCTCAGGAAAAGAAGCAGAAAAAACCAAGTCTGGTTCGCAAACTGAGGCAAGGCACAGAAGAGGGTTCGGAAGTCCGGAGGCGGGGCTCACGGCCGCGACTCTGAAACTTCTGAACGAGCACATTATGCAATATCACCAAGCGCTCAACTGGTGACGTCTAAGTCTTAAGGTCGGTCAAAAATGGGGTGTCTACAGCAACAAAAGGGGCTGAGTAAATAATTACATGATGGATTAAAGGTGGGCCCAACCCTGAGGTCCAAGAAAAGATATAGATAGAAAGACATCAACCAAAGAGAGGTATGTGAGATCTAGTAAACTTAACTTAAGAAAGAAGCAACCAAGAGAGTAGATACTGACTTAACCGTCGGAGTGCTAATTCCGGCACCCCCGACCGGAGCGTTCATTCTTTTCAGGTGACTAGCTGTGGATCACAAGCGCCCTCCAGGAGAAGAGTATTCCCGAACTACATCCCCACAAGAACTAAAATTAACAGGGAAATGTACCGTTGTGCAATGCACACGGTATACAATCTTATTATAAAATTACGTAAATTTTCACGAACTTACATAATTAATCTTATAAAAATGCATAAATTGAACACAAATTCTCTTTAAAAAAATTTCAAATTACTTAAAGACCTATGCTACATTCCCTAATGATGTGGCAAACAATACTAATCAATTGTGAGAAAGGGGGAAAAAGTTATAAGGTTTGGCCTTTTTGGTTGTGTTTTCATTTTCTGAAATATACAAAATTTAGATAAAATTACAACTCATTGTAATTAATAAATATTTTCTGGAAGATAAATTATTCTTAGAAATGGCCAAGTTAGGATAGAGTTGGTTAGAACGAATGAACTAGAGCACTTCGAGAATGAGCAGAACAAGTAAACTCAAAGATCCAAACTAATTTTTTGTTCAAATTGAAGATTCGAAAAGCCAAACTGGGTCAACGTACAATTCAACAAATGTAGACCAATCACTCCTAAAAATCTGTGAATGTGAGACATGATCCCACATAAAGCAGAACATACGTGAAGAGTGGTAAGGAGATCTCAACCACCTCCAATGGTCACATTTGAGCATATAAGCACAGTTCACCAACATAGATAGAGGTACACAACAATTCTGACTATTACATTCAAACTTTGTTGCTCAAACTCTTACTAACTTAGGCATCAGAGATTTTTCTGAGTAGCAAAATTAGTTGGGATAAGTTATCTGAAGATTATAATCCCAAAATAACTTTTTTGTTGGAGAAAATTTATGAAGTTTTGAAATAAAAAGTGTTATTCTAGTATAAGTTGTCATACCCCTTCTCTTAAAGACAAAATAATCTCGTATATGTGGATAGAAGTCCCTTTTAGCTATTATTTGTAAAGGGAAGTAAAGTGCATGGCACTGAAGTATAGAAACATCAATAAACACAAGGGATTATTTAATCCAATCTCCGCTCTTATCCACAAATCAATCGAAACCTGAATGACTACGCATTCCTAATTTAGGTTCTCATATCTTGAATTGTATTTTACTTTTTTTTTTTGTTGTTGGTATCAATCACTAAGAGAGTATTTACATTTATACAAATATAAAGATAGTTATGTGGACAATCAACTATTTAACAAAGTCAAACAATATAATTTCACAAATCAAACACCAAGAAGTCCCACTTACAAAAGTATTTGGGCCCTAATCAAATCAGCTGTTGTTCAAGCCTACAAGGTGCGCACCTGGTTTTGCCTTTACACAGTGACTCGAATTTAACAGAGAGTTTACAATTGAGGGTCATGGCTTGCTTTGTGTTGCGATTGTAGAATCTAAATCTGGAGCCGACGATGCACTGGGCGGAGGGGAAGTGATCGGAGAGGGACTGAGGTAGATGAGGAGCTGTACAGATGAGACCAAAGATTGGGTCTGTGGGGAGGAGAAGGAGGGGTAATACAACGACGATCATCATGATCGCTACTCCGATTATGTAGCGAAGAGGGCTCGGTGGTTCAACATCTATCACCATCCTGAACTGAAAACACACACCCAATCACAAACATGTATGTAATTTAACCCTAGACTCCTCCTATTGATCAAACAAGATCTACATCCAAATTCACAGAGAGAGAGAGAGAGAGAGAGAGAGAGAGAGAGAGAGTTACAGGCATCATTGGTGTTATAGCAAGAAATAGAGATGATGGAATTCTAGTGCTAATGTAGCGATGGTTGGAAGACGACCATCTGATTCCCAAATTCAGGTTTGGAAGGGTAAATTGGTCTATTAAAAATTAATGGGACTGAAAGGAGAAAATATTTATCTAAGACTTAATGGATTATAAGTTCACAAAATGGGACTTGTATGTAAATGCCCCTTAATTTTACTATTATTATATTCTTTTGCTAATCGTTACTTTCTATGTAGTTATAATATGCCTGAAAAAATAATTATACATCAATTTGACAAATTCTATTACTTTAACTTACTATGTTCTTCTTATCAAAGAACTAAACTAAGTATTAGAAAATATTCTTGTATTTATCTTTACAATTATATTATATTATGGCCTCGTTTGTTTTGGGAGATGGAGAAGGCATTGGGATTGAGATGAAAGTGAGATCCACTAATGTTGTGTTTGCTTTGGGAGATGGAAAGGGAATTAAGATGGGTCTCCGGATTAGGATGAACCGTGGAGAGGAGATTGAGATGGAGGTGGACGAGTTGGTATTAGAAGTTAGTCCTCTTGCTTAGTATTATTATTATTTTTTTGGAACATTAATGTTTAATGTTTTTATTTTTTTGTTAAATAAAAATCATAGTTTTGTTTGTTTTAATATTTTATATTTCTTTTACAGAGTAATAATTTAACAATTCTCACACTAACAATTATCATCAAAGCAAACACAATTTTACTTAATCCCCTCACTATCAATCCCCTCATTATCAACTCCCTCCATTCTACCTCTGAAAAAGGGCCCTATAATGCTATGTAATAAATACTACAATACTAATTTTGTAAAAGAAGTAATATGTGACTTAGAGTATCTGATACTTCAAAATTAAGTATCCGATACTCCAAATTTAATGAAAAATTAATTAAGAAGTATTCGATACTTTTAACAAGTATCTGATACGTATCCGTGAGTATCCAAAGATTATCGATATCTGATATGGATACGATACAAAGATATCTCCCTTTTTGAAGTATCTGTGCTTTATAGTGAGAAAAAAGTGAAATGATTATAAATTAAATATGACATTTTGTTTTATTAATTATTTTAATCTATTTTACCATTATTAGCTATTTTAATCAAATAACCTCTAGCCAAAGAAGGCTTATATATATGTTGTGAGAGTACTTGTACTATATTTGATTATGATATAATATAATATGTGACAAAAGGAGAAGAATTATTTTTTCACCAATGATGTGACTAATCCCATGGCCATGGGATTAGGAATACCTATTAGGGTTGTTATTCGTAATCTCCCACTGGTGGAGTAGCAATATCATGACATTATCAAGCCTATCCATTTTAGCCAATCAAACACAGTGTAGGAACAAGAAAAAATAAATAAAAATTGAGGGGGAGGGGGGGGATTACCTATCGGTGTTAATTTGAGAAAATTATTACATATGTATGGAAAATTTTATAATTTTAATTATTGATATTGATAAAGTTTACCATTAATTTATAATTATTTTTCAAATTCTACACTAATATGAATTTTTTCACAAAAAATAAAATAAAATGAAACCTATTTGGACTCTGTGTTTTATCAATCTCAATCCTTTCCTACTCTACCAAACAAACGAGGCTATAAAGTTCATCATTTCTCTTCATATCCTGCCTAAAATTTGTTCTTCATCAAACACTGTAATACCATTACTCATCCATCCGAGCAAGATCTACAAGGCTAGCTAGCTATCTTCATGGACCTCCACAATGGCCACTTAGGAGCAAGAGAGTTGTTTCAAGCTCAATCCCACATATACAAACATGCATTCAGTTTTGCAAACTCCATGTCACTCAGTTGTGCTGTTCAGCTAGGCATACCAGACATAATTCACAACCACAAAAAACCCATCTCTCTCCCTGACCTAGTTTCATCACTCCAATTGCCTCCTGTAGACACCCTATTTTTGAACGTCCTCAAGACTTGGACGTCATCATTTGAACACTCGATGATCATCCATGTTTGTGTATGTTTTGAGTTCTCAGAGGTCTCGGTTGCACGTCTTGTCTCAAGATCTCTCAACTTGTTTGTTTTTGTGCTTGGTTGTGGACCAAACACTTATGTTTTTGGCTTCTGAGGAAAGACGGTGGCTTGTTTGCCATCCGCTTAACCCACCAGCCAAGGCTTGAGGCCATCGGCCACGATTCCTTTCCACCGGCCAAATGTATTGGCCGATCGGTACTTTACTTGGTCGGCCGGCCCTTGTGTTGGTCGATCGGCCATTTTTGTTGGCCAAACCCTGTTCATCTGCTTTATGTAGATATTTTATGCCAGCTGGATTAGCTGGCATGCACATTTGCTCTCTTCCATACACGTGTATGGAAGGATTTGCCTCTTGGTTTAGCTTGCTTTGGAAGCTTTGTTATTGAACTTCTATAAAGAGGGAGGTCCTCCTCCCTCCTGAGGGGTTCAAAAATTTGTCTTAGAAAAGATAGATATAGTATTATTTCTATACTTCCTTATTTAGTCTTGTTTTGTACTCAAAAGTGTAGTATTGTCTTACTATTGTACACAAACACACACTAGAACACCATCCTCTTGGAGCTGAGGTCCCTTGAGGTTGATTTTAGTGTTCTTGGGTTGGTTTGAACTCAGAAAACCTCCTGGAGCTTTGTTCTTGAAGATGTTCTACAAGGGTGAGTTCCTTACTTTAGATACCCCTTTCTTGCTTAAGCTTTTAGCCTATCTTGCTTATTTTTTTAAGCTTAGTTTATAACTGATAAAAGTTCTGATTTTTAGTGCTTAAGACCTTTGTTTAAGGTCATTTAGGTGTTTGGGGTTGTTTCCCCCCCTCTTAGGCCTTGCTTGGCCTTATTCTTGTGCTTTATTTTTAAGCTTTGAGATCACCTTATTTAGGCCTTCTCACCACTAAAATTCAGAGGGATTTCAGTGGTGGGGATGGTGTTTTAAGGTCTCAAATAGGAGAGGGCCATCCCCTCTCCTTGTTGTCTTGAATGCTTGCATAAATGGCTTGTGTTTGTGGCTTGTATGCTTAGCTTGTTTTAGCTTTATTTCAGTGTGTATTAGGCTTTGTTTTTCCCTAATACATCTCTGTTTCTAGTTGGTTTAGACATACCGTGCATGTTTCATGTACTTGTCTTGTAATCCCATGATTTGCCTTAACATGCATCATGCTTTAAGCCATGTTTCTAGCATGATTTTGGCTTGACTCCATGAAGCTTTTACTCTTGTTGTAACATTCTTAAGCTCTGATTTGAGTTGTTTTCACAATATATGCCATGCTTTGTACAGCCACCATGTAATCTAGCTTGCAGGCTTTGAGTATTGAATCCTTTGACATGCTTTACTTGGGCCATCTTAGTGGTTTGGCATCACTTGTTATGTTATTTCAGTCCATATAGTATGCTCAAATAGTTACATTTATCACCTATTCCATGCTTTGGATAGTTTGTGTGTTATGCCTCATGAGTGTGTCATTGTGTATGCCACCATGCCTAGGCATTTGGGATGCCATCTAAATGGGTTTTTGGGTCCGTTAGCATGTCATGTCTCTAATTTTAGTCACTAGAATCTTGCCATGTTTGGTTGTCCTAGGTGTAGTGTAACACCTCTTTGGTAGCCTTGTATGTCTCATGTTGTTGCCCCTTGTTGTAGCTTGTTTTGGCTTTGGTCATTGCATGTTTTAGGCTCACTTTGGTATGCCTTAGGACTGTTTTAGGTTATGCTTGCCATATGCTCTTTGTCTTGTGTAGCTTTGGTTCAAGTCCCTTCACTAATCTTAGGCTTTAAGCCTTGTGCATGCTATGATCATGATTTGTCTATGTGATTTGGCATCAGTCCTAGCATTATTTCAGAGCATGTAATGTTGTCACATTTGCATGCTTTTCATTCCTTTTAAGTGTTCTTGAAAGTTGCCTTTTATGCCTTAGTCTTTAGGCCAATTGGCATGTATGTTTGTATGTGCATTTGTCCTCATTTCCATTGCACTTTGGCCACCGATTTGGACCTATTTGAGAGCTGTCCATATCGGTTTAAGTCCATCCTTTGCATGTTGTTGCATGCTTGCCTTGCATGTTGTTACATACTTGGCCTATTAATATGTTGTTGCATGTTTAAGTGATATTGCATTTGGCATGCATCTCTTGTTAAGTTGCTTAACATGTTGTTACATGTTTGCCTCATGTGTTATTACATGCTTAAATGTTGTCACATGCCTTGTATGTTTACATGCTCGTTTAGGTCGCATTGCATTTGGCATGATTGTTACCATTAGCCTTGTATGGCATTGTCATTAACATGCCCATGTGGCATTAGTTTTTCTTGCATGTTTGCATCCCTTGCCTCTTGATCAACCATGATAGAGGTGGGGGACTTTTATGTGTTTTTATATATATTTCATTTGACATTAAATGCATACTTGACTCCTTTGGCCACCTGTAGACACCCCATTTTTGACCGTCCTCAAGACTTGGACGTCACCGCTCGAACACTCGGTGATTATCCATGTTTGTGTTTGTTTGGAGTTCCCGGAGGTTTTGGCTCGCGTGCCCTACCTCAGGATCTCCGAACTTGACCGTTTAGTGTCCGGTTTTGCACCGAACACTTATGTTTTGCCTTGGGAGGACAGGATAGGGTTTGTAGACCAACCCCACGCACCACCGGCAGTGGCTGGAGGCCGCCGGCTGGCCTCTTTCTTCCATCGGCACTTTTGTTTGCCGGTCGGCACTCTTTATTGCCGGTCGGCACTGTTTTTTGTCAAAATGGCATTTTTGGGCAGCCGACCACTGTTCATCCACTTTATGGAGATATTTTGTGCCAGCTGTGATAGCTGGCACCAACTCCTTCCCCCTCCATACACGTGTATGGAGGGATTTCCCTCTAGCCAAGCTTGTTGAATAAGCTTTGCAAGAGGGATCCTTATAAGAGGGAGGCTTTCCTCTTGGTTCTAGGTTAGAAAAACAGAAGCAAAATCAGCCTTTAGAGATATAGATACATATTATCTCTATACCTCTCTCCCTCTCCCTTCTTGTGTGTGTTTCTTGGCCCAAAAGGTGTGTTTTACCTTACTTTTGCACCATTACACACACCATTACACCTTAGTCCGAGATTGAGGGACTTGGGGGAGTTGTTTCTTGAGTTTTGGACTGGTTTTGATCCAAAGAAGGAGGTTAGGCCATTTGTTCTTCAAGGGTTCTTCAAGGGTGAGCATCTTCCCTTTTATTCCCCAAACTTGCATTGGTTTTCTACCTATTTTTTTTATTGTTTTGGCTCTTGTGTATAACATAAAAAAAGATCATATTTTCCTGCTCTAACACTTTCATTAAGGTCACTTTGTGGTTAGATTGCAAACTCACCCTCATAGGCCTTGTTTGGCCTATTTTGGTGCCATTTTGATAAGGTTTTGTTCACTTCAGCATTTTGATCTTTTGATCACCAAAAATCAGTGTATTTTAGTGTCAAAAAAGTTGGTTTGAAGTCTTGCATAGGGGAGGGACACCCCTCTCCCTTTATGGTTTTGTTTCCTTGCTTTTTGGGCTCAAAAGGATAGCATGTGTGCTTGTTGTTTCTTGGCTTCATTTCAGTACTTTTTTTAGGCATCTTAGGTCTTACATAATCTCTGCTTTTTGGTCGGATTTGGGCCCTCTTGTATGCTTGTAATACTTGCTTTGTATTGCTCCATCTTGCTTAGAAATACATCCCATGATTAGGCCATGATTTTTGTGTGTGTTGGCTTGGTTCCATGAAGCATTTAGCATTGTTTTTCCATGCTTAAAATCTGTTGGTTACCAACTTGGTCATGTTTGGCATATTTGTTACGGTTGCTATGTATTTTGGCTTGTGAGCCCTCAAGTATATGAGTCATAAGTGCTTTGGTTGGTCTACTTTGATGAGTGGAGGTTGTTTGCCATGCCATTTTAGTCCAAAAATCATGCCTACATGTGTGCATGCATGGTCTTTTCCATATCTTGAGGTTGTGTCTTCCTATGCCTAAGAATGAGCCTTGGTGTATTTGTTTCATGGGGTTTATTTTAGTTGCCATATTAGGAGTTTTTGGGGTCCTATCTTGCATGCATAAATTCTGTTTTTACTTGTTTTAATCATGCCATGAATGGCCATGTTGGTGGGGGTAAGTTGTCTCCTTTAGTGCCTTAGCTTTGGGACCATAAGTTTGCTTGTTAACATGAGTTGATTGTCTATCATTTTAAGCGCTTTTGGCCACTGTTTTGAGAAGGGTGAGGGCCTGCCCCTTTGCCACTTCAAGCCCTCTTGCATGCTTGCTCCATGTTTGTCGCATATTTGTTCCATTAAGCTTTGTAGTACATCAATTCCATGGTCAATATGCTCCATGTTTGCATCATGTTTGTATCTTGTGTGCTTGGTATCATACATTTTTGTCATGATAGTTGCATATTGCTTGTTGTGTTTTCCACCTTGGTGGCATGACACATTTGAGGCTTGTGAGCATTACATGCATTGCATTTACTTGGTTTGGGGTGTCAAACCAAGTGCGGGAGTCAAGGACCATTCATACTTCAAGTAATGTAATGTGCCTTGATCCCCGGTCATCGGGACCTTTGACTCCTACTTGATAAGGCCCCGGTTTTCATGTTGTTTGTTGCATGCATTTTCATATCAAATGGCAAATTCGATCCTTTGACCCACCATGTACCATTGATGGTTCAAGGATCGAAAGTCATGCTTCTTTGAGTTCAAAATATGATAAGAAGTAGGACCATGCTTACATGTGTCCAAAAACTCCATGCTATGCACTGTCTGTTCTCTGTTTGCTGTCAGATTGTCTTCTGCAGGAAGTTTCTGCCGACCGGCAGAATTTAGTGCCGACCGGCACTATCTGGAGTGCCGATGGATCCGATAAAGTGCCGATGAGAATTTTGAAGTGCCGGTGGCAATTCTGTCTGGCTGGTGGTGCTCTGCAGGATGCAGAGAGCTTGTTCCAGTACTTTGGAAATTTTCAGAAAGACAAAGCAGTACAAACAGAGGCGACAAGAGTATAGTACGGGTTTTCCGGGCAGGACGGATTCGAGCATGCATCATCCGCGTGCCCCGAGGCAGAGGCTGTGGCCACCCTCTTCATTCTTTTGCTTCCCTTTTTTTTTTTTAATTAATTAGGAAATTTTGTAATAATTTTATTTGTTCATTATTTTGGGACTGTAATATTAATTCGAACCCTCTGAGTGAGGGTAAACATGTAATAAGTGTGGGTGAGTGTGTGTATGTCTTCCAATCCCCATTTCTTTCTTCCCTTTTATTTACCAGCTTATGATGGTACATTAGGGCATTTTTGAAATTAGCATACCTTATGATATGCATGCGTGCATTCATGCATCTGTTAACATGCACTGGGCTCGGTACATCATGCTAACCGCATTCGTATTTTCAAATTCCAAAATTGAATACATGAATTCGTTGGTTGCATATCGTATGCCATATCTAGGTTAATCGAGCCTGCCTAGATCGCATTTTGCATGTGATGCATTAGCCACTTTTAACATGAACTAGGACATGCATGTTTGCTAACTAGCTTACTGTTTTGGCACGGAGTACGATGTAAGTATTTTTGCTTTAGCATCCAGCATGCGTGTGAGTGTTGCCATGACAGTATACTTGCCATGCGGTTAAGTGCTTACATGAGATAAATTGCTTGAATGCCTGTGGGTGGAGGTCAAATTGCTTAAATTGGGATAATGCGTTAAAACTGCGATTTTTAAGCCCCCTAGCTAGTGGCAAAACCATCTTTTCCAAAAGCCCACTTGAAGGTGGCAAAACCTGCATTTTAGCCTACTTACGAGTAGCAAACCATTTTCAAAACGAACATAAAATGTTTTATTTCCAATTTGGGCGATTCGGTCTATACTTGTTTGCCGCGCGCATAACATAGTAATTCTAGGCTAACAATTGGTTTAAGAACACATAAAGTTTTCAAAAACGGATATCACGGTTAGTATAGGCCGGTCTTCGGACCGGGCGAAAGGGGTGCTCATAGCTGACCTTCCCCGATCGTACCCAAGCTCCCGAGCCGAGACAACTCCGGTGATGACGGACATGTGGCCTTCGGCACCGAGTCAGGGTTTCCTAAATTCTCCCATAAAAAATATTTAGGTGGCGACTCTATATCTGGAAAAGCAGTCCATGTTTGGCACTACTTTTTCAAAAATCTGTTTCTCAAAACGATTTGCCAGATTTGGACTCTTTGGTTCAGATTAAGAACCGTGACACAAATCGAGTCCGAACTGTAGCACGAGGTCCCACGCGGGCGCTGCTACACCACCATGCATTGAAATGCGTGATTAGTGGCCCAAGGGCTGAGAGCCACACTCCCTTGAGTTCACAGCATGATAGGGAGGGTGGTCGTGCGTACATTGTCTTGTAACTACCTTGCCAAGCACTGTCTATCCTCTGCTATAGCAAAAACAGGATTCTGCAGGAAGGCATGGTCGGTCGGCCATCTTAAGTGCCGGCCGGCTATTCATCGTTGGCCGATGGCTTCACACATGGTCGAGGACCAGTTCCACCTGGCCAATGGCCTCATCTCTTGGTCAATGAACTCTCAGCATGTTCCCAAGGTAGTTCAGAAGTGTCATAGAAGTTGGCACAGTTTCCAGAGGTGTAGAGCACTGCAGACAGAGGCAATATGTAGCATGGTGATGGATTTCCAAGCAAAGCCGTCCGAGCATGCATTTATCCCTCTTCCCGAGGCTGCTTTACTGCTTTTATAGCTTAATTAATTTGTTTAATTAGTTAAGTATTGTGTAATAATTAATTAGCTAGGGTAGTTGATTAATTAGTTGGTTTGTATTATTTATTCGGACCCTCTATCGAGAGGGTGAATTTTGTAATAAGTGTGAGTGAGTGTGTGAATGTCTTCTAACCCCATGCCTTTCTCCCTTTTACTTACCTGCTTTTGATGGTTAGTTTAAGGTCATTTTCAATTAGCATCCTTATGCTATGCATGTTTGCATCATTCATCTGTCTTGCATGCACCAGGCTCGGCGCATCATGCTAACTACATCGTATTTCAATTCCAACTTGAATACATGTACTAAATCGCATCTCACATGCCATCTTAGATTAGCCGAGCCTATTCTAGCTGCATTTTGCATGCGTTGCATTAGCCATCTTAACATGAATTAGGATCATGCATTGATTACTAACTAGTTCTTTGTTTTGGCTTGGAGTACACTGTGAGTGTTTATGTTTTAGCATCTTGCATGTATGCGAATGTTAACATGGAAGCATGCTTGCCATGAGGCTAATTTCTTATGTGATATAACTATCTGAATGCCTGTGTGTGAAGGTTGGATTGCTTGAATTGGAATAATTCATCGAAATCCGTGTTTTAGCCTACTTGCGAGTAGCAAAATTCAAAACCATTTCCAAACAAGCGGATATGTGATACTTTGTTCCAAGTTAGGCGATCTGGTCTATACTTGTTTTGCTGTGCGCATCACGTAGTAAAGATTAGCCAATTAACCGGAATAAGAACGCATGTGTTTTCAAAAACTCGATATCATGCTTAGTACAGGTCGACCTTTGATCGAGCGAGCGGGGGTGCTCATAGATGACCTTCCCCAATCGTACCCAAGTTCTCGAGCCGAGGCAACTTTGGTGATGACGGACACGTGGCCTTCGGCACGAGTCAGGGTTTCCTAAATTTCCCCAAAATAAAATATTTAGGTGGCGACTCTGTATCTGGCAAAGCAGTCCATGTTTGGCACTTCTTTCTTAAAAATTAGTTTTCCAAAACGATTTGCCGGATTTGGACTCTTTGGTGATTTATCAATCTCACATCGTACATTGTGAGATCAGATTAAGAACCGTGACATTTTGAGTCCGAACTGTAGCATGAGGCCCCCCGGGGCGCGTCTACAGTTTCTGGTGACTATGCTGGGGATTTAGAGAACTTGACTCGAACTTATGATATCTTGTTTTGATTACACTTATGTGTTTCTTTGCATTGCATTTGCATTGGTGCGCCTAGGACACCGTGTTTGCCATCTACTATTCCAGAACAATTTGCCGGAGGCTGCGTGCCATAAGGCTGACCAGTTACGGGCTCTGCCACAATGGGAACACAAACCCCAGTTTTTACCGAGGCACCCTTTTTGACCATTCGACCTAGTGCATATCGGAATCCATAGTGACCATTCCAAACTAGGACAGGTTGCTTACTCGATTATAGGTTGTTTGAAACCACTGTGTGCATAGTGAAACCCTAGTTCTTGACGAAACTAGGACAGGGAAACCCTACCCCTCCATAGGGGTGTTTTGGCTCTCACTTGCTTCTTATATGCTTTTAGAGTGTACCTCTACAGGAATGCACGTATTAGTTCGCAAGTTTGGGTATCGGGACTGCGGGCATCAGTATTTTGAGAATCAGTTATATCTGTGGGTATCAGATTCGATTTCGGGATAGTCATTTGGGGAGCAGTGATCAGTGGTCGAATACAGTTATTCAGCTATACTTATGTCTGTTCGAGTGAAATTGGGCTGAGATGCCGCCCGTTTTCTCTTTCAGAAAGGGGTTCAGAGATTTGGTTCAGAGCAACCAGTATTCTCCTTCACTTAGGCAAGGCAAAAAAGGGGCAGTTAAGGCTCACCGGTTCATCAGATCCATCAGCCACCAGTCACGTCCCCTCTGTTCAGTTAAGTAGACCTACAATGACATAGAATTCGGAGGAAATTGTGGTTATAGCAGTGGCACTAAACCAATGAATCACAATACAGGGCGAGACCGACGTTGAAATGCCGCGCCCACCCAGGTCGCCTGCTGCGCACCCGATTTGGGAACCCCATGTGTTTCAAGCTCGTGAGCCAACCACATTTGAGTTAATGGGAATGATTGGCGACCTCCAGAGATTTGTGGCTGATCTGGCCTATGGAATGTCAGCTCCGCCACCAACCATATCGTATGCTGGGAACTTCATATTGCAGGAGCCCCCGCTACTGGGGCAAATTGTGATTGAGCTCAGCCAACTTGAAGTTGTCTCAAGCTCCGACATGACATGTCAACGACAACGGGGTTTCACACTGAAATAGTAACCCAAACCTTCTACCAAGCTGAGACGAGTGATAAGGACAAGGCGAAGGCGGACACTGATCCCTATGAACAACTCCAGCAAGCTATTATGGCCATGAAAGTCGGGGGTTGAATAAGCAACAAGTACTCGCAGTTGTGGCTATGACTGTGGATGACATTTTCCCTGCTCAGACAGAGAGCAATTCAAGCCAAAGGGAAAGTCGAGATAGGGACCACTGTGCCAGAACAGTTCCTTCCAATCCTAACCCTACACCTGAAAAAGATCAGAGAGCCAAGGCAGCACCTGCCGATTCTTTTGCTAGTGCATCCAGCAAAGGTCCACAGACTTCGAAGTATCTGCCCCGAGGTCACAGGGTCTTTCATGCCCTATACATGCCTTTGTCCAAGGCTCTTTGAATCCTTACTAAAAAAGGTCATCTCAAACCTCTTGAGCCTCGGCCTCTCCCGAGTAATCTCCCTCTCTCACATGATGCTACCCAGTACTGTGCGTACCATCAACAGATTGGTCACACCACCGACAACTACTTCCGACTTCGCCACGAAGTACAAGATCTGATTGACAACGAGGTTATCCTCCCACCAAGCTCAGCAAAGGCTATCGTCATTGGGTCGGTGAACCTTGAGGATAATGAAATGTGATCAGGGGATGAACCACCTGTGAGCGGTGCCCATTTTACTTTAGATATGGCGTGTGGCACACACTATTTTGAGCATTTGCGAATGCTAGATTTTGTAGTTTCTGACTTGGGTGTTGAGTCAGTTTTGTGGTTTTGTTTTGAGTCTGTCTCTTTGTTTTGAGTCAGTCTTTTTTATTAAGGATCTGTCTTGTTGTATTGAGTCAGTCCTATTGTATAGAAGTCGGGTGATTTCGGGGGTGTTACCCCGGATATCACTTGCTTGTTTTGTGTTTGTCTTTTCACTTTCTTTTGAGTCTGTTTTTGCCATGGAGCTAGTTGTGCCAACAGATTTGAATGAAACATCAGTAATTTTCACATTCTTGTGTTTGCTTCTTCCTTGCGCCAGTTGTGCCAGAAGTTTGAATGAAACGACAGTGCTTTTCACCTACTTCTTCTGTGCCTCGAAATCATTGCATTGACCTAAGTTTTTTAAAAAAAAACTTTTTTTTAACAAAAACGAAGAGGGAAGAATTCCTCAGGTTTTGCAAAATTTGATCAAACTGAGAGAAAGAGAGGCATGCTAAGCCCTTAATGAATGAGATCATGTTTGTTAACGTGAGTCCTGAGAAGGATCCTGGCTTGATCCAGATTGGTTCTACACTGTCTGCAGCGCGAGCGATTTGTCGCTTTCTTAAAGAATTTCAAAAAAAAAATGTTTTGCACGGTCCTACGAAGACCTGTGTGGAATCGCTCTTGAGATTGTGTAGCTTAGGATCGCTCTCAGCCTCGAGACTCGACCCCTTTGCTTTCAAACCTTGAACTTGAATTCAGAATGTTCAACGGTCAACCACAATGTGAGGCCTGTGTGGCCAGATTCGAAGCAACCCTCGAACAAGAGGCAAGAAAGCCAGATCAAGAAGGTCAGACGCCGTCAGAAGAAAGCTTGCAAAGCTAGATCATAAGCACCCCTCAAATTAGGGCAAAAGAACTACAGATATGCTCGAAGAGTAAAAAATCGGGACATTCCTCAAGATAACGGAGATCGGCAAGAATGCCAAATCCCCGAAGGGAGGAAAAAAGAAAGTTTTTGCTGAAGAACGACTAAGTTCCTATCCACAACACTAGGGGCAAATTCAGTCCCCATTGGATGAACTTCTACATCATCAGCGAACAACAATCGCTCTCCTAGATTCAGAGGACTTCGAGATCTCAAAACCATTTGACATGGACAAAGCTACACTTTTACCCTTGAGAGGCTCGCTGGGCCAAAAACCCGGAAGGGCAACCCAGGCAAAAGTTAGAGCAAGAAAAAGAAGAAAAGAAAAAAAGATGCAAAAAAAAAAGAAGAACTGAAAATTCTGCAAAAAAAGAAAAGAAGAAGAAAAAAACAGAAAAGAATTGAAAAGAAAAGAAAAACAAAGCTCGCAAGGTTGAAAACTCGGAAGGGCGGCCTTGACAAAAGCTAGAGCGTAAAAGGAGAGATTAATACTCGAGCGTATCTTAAACCCGAACTACGTAAGGCTTGATTCCCATGTTTGGGATACGTAGGCAACTTCATTCTGAAGTCCAGCCATAAACACTTCCAAATCGATTGTGTCCATGTAATGGCTCTGATTATCTTTGTCTTCTCTGTATCCGAGAGTTCGGTTGTGATTGCCACCTTGAGAACTGGTTACAGTGTGTTGCGGTACCTTTCAAACAAGGGGCAACTTTCCGTTTCCATTCAGTGTGCTGCGGTACTATTCAAACAAGGGACAACTTTCTGTTGTCGTTCAGTGTGCTGCGGTGCTATTCAAACAAGGGGCAACCTTCCATTGCCATGCAGTGCCGTTCAGACAAGGGGCAATTTTCCATTGCTTCCGATTCCAGGTTGTGCACCTCAAGAGTAGGTTCCGTGCTCGTTGAGCAGTGGCCGTTTGCAAAAACAGTTTTTGAGAATTTTTACTGAGGTTGATTAATTTTCTCGAAAATTGCTCAATTTTTTCAAAACTAGACCATTTCTTAGACCCAAAACAGGAAAATTTTCAGTACTCATAACCTAACTTGCATGATTTTGAATCAGAAAAGTTGAACAAGCGTGTTAATCTAACTCTCATTTTGGTTAAAATTGTTTTAGCAAAAAAAACAAAAAATGGTCAAAATGATGAACTAGGGGCACAGTTTAGTTATGTTTTCAGTCTTTTCCCCTTTATCAACGCACTTGCCAGAAAGGGCATCATACCTATCGGAAAAGGGCACAACTGAAGCTAACAACAAAAGGGCAGAAAGCTCTCACATCCTCCAAGCAGCGAGGTTTTAAGCCAAGTGTGAAGCACGGATGGAATGGATCAGGATATTCCACTCTCTCATCTAAACAGGTCGGATCACATCCATACTGGCCAAGGGCGTCGTCAACCGCTGTCAGTTGCGGATCTGCTGCACATCCAGCCGCGTCACAACCCTTCTATGGAAAAGTTCACTATCGTGAGTGGAAGAAAAAGAATCTAGCCGAATGCTAGGGGCGAGAGCCCACAAATTCTTGTTTGTCCATCAACCACCCAGGGGAGGGATAAAAAACGAGAGATTGAAGAATAGAGAGATGTGCGCTGAGAGAAAAAGTGAGAAAAGGGCTTTTTCAGAAAACAAGAGATTAAGTGTCAGACTGATGTGAGAATCACAAATGAGAAAGGGTGGGAACCCATACCTGAAGGAACTGGCTCCTCGTGCACTGAGAGGTCTCTCGCCTTTGTAATACGTCTGAGTGTCGTGTTTGTTGTTTTGTTTATTTCGATTCTTGTTTTGAGTCTTTTCGAGTGTTACTCAATATGTTTAGGTTGTTTACCTTTTGTTTTTCTTTATTGAGTCGTTTTGACTGTGGTCAGTTGTAGACTCAATACTCGGTTGAGAACCCTTTTCTCATTTCAATTTCAAAAATGAATCATGTTGTGCTCAGAGTGCTGTGCCATTCTCCACATTTGTACAAAACAAGATTTGTTCTTCTGTAAAACCGCAGGGTTTAACCCAGGTCATGTCAGAACAGTAAAACTAGGACCTATTTGAAGCTATATGGGTTCCGGGCTGCGAAGCAAAAGAAAAGAGGGAAAATTCGGAGCATCTGAGTATGTTGCAACTTCTATATATCCCATATATTCATAATAAGCCATGTACAAAATAAAAAGTGCACTGTGTTATAGGCTGTTTGTCTAGAATGAGCAGTGTTTAGAGTGGGCTGTGTGTTCAGAATGAGCAGTGTTCAGAATGGGCCGTGTGTTCAGAATGAGCAGTGTTCAGAGTAGGCTGTGTGTTCAGAATGGGTCGTGTGTACAGAATAACCTGTGGGTTCAGAATGGGTCGTGTGTACAGAATAAACTGTGTGTTCAGAATGGGTCTTGTGTACAAAATAAACTGTGCGTTCAGAATAAGTAGTGTGCTGTATGAGCTGTGTGTTCAGAGAAACAGAATACTGTGTTGATTATTTCAAAGCCTGAATGGCAATCAGAAGTGCCCTTCCTCAGCATCGTTCCATGCCAGGGCCATCTTGGCTGTGCTTGCGATGAGTTCCTAGGAGATCAATCGCGATGGTGGAAACTAGAGTTCGAATAGTTCTTGCCTAGAATGCAAAGGTTTGGAATTTCCGAGACTAAAGTCTGGTTTGAATACCCAGGGGTGTATCCCCAGCTTGAAATCTGTATGGAAGCCCCGTAGATTGAGGTATCAAATCATGTATGCACCTCAATTCGGGATACTGATCTAACCTAGTTTGTCACCCCGTTGAAGAATAGGGAAAGTTCTGAATATGATCAAGAAGAAGAGCGACATCTGTGGTTTCCCCAGCAGATGTTGCTCCTTGCCAGCAATTCAGAACCTTTGAACTGTGAGTTGAGGGTTGGTGTTCGGGGAAACAAGGAGGATCCCCATCAAAATAGAGCAGTTTATCGCCACTCACCCAGTGAGGTGCTTGCTAAAGCGTCGCTACGTTTGTTTATCGCATTCCTTGAATGTCATGCATTGTATTGCATCCTACCTATCAATTTCCTTTTCATTCATGCACAGTATTGTATGTATTGTTCATCCGGAGAAATTCCAGTTCAGTTTTATTGATACATTTCCTCTTCCGCGTGTGCTACGCTGAGAGATGCTTTCTTTTCGTCTCTCGCATGTGCTACGCTGGGAGGTTCTCCCTTTCCCCTTGTTCTATGATCAGTCTATGTGTGAAATATGCTAGGAACTTGTGATTGGCACCGCTTCTAATGCCTTTCGGATGTTGACTTTGCGAAGTCACACCTATTTGCTTATCGAGTTATTGTACATTTGTTTATCGAGTTGTATTTCGTCCTCTTTAAGTCTTTGTCTTGCTTATCGAGTTGTAGTTACACTTCGTTAGCTTTTCAAGTTCTTTGATTTGCTTATCGTGTTGTTTTTGTCGATAATCGGTTCACTACTCAATTATTACGGTGCAAGTGCTTAATTTTCAAACAAAAGTTCAAATCTCATTTACATTGTTGTGTAATGCGATGCGATGCATGAAATGTACAAATGTAACACTTTTTGAGCAAAACAGTTGTTTCATTTCATCATGTCTTTTGCAAAAAGTACATAGTGTTGAGAAAGTAAAACCTGCCTGAGGCAGTACAATGTGCTCAAACTACCAGTAAAAAGAAAAATAAAGCAAAACAAAAAGAGGAGAAAAGCAATAGAAGAAAAGCAGCAGGGTGTCTGGATCAGCATCAGTCATCTCGAGCACGGGAGTCCGTCCTGGTCCTCTTCCTAGACGAGGGTCCAGGATCACCACTGCCAGCTCCGTAGTCTGAATCTAAGTCGTCTCCGGCCTCGCCCTAGGACGACGCCACCTCCTCGTCAGAATCATCGGGGGAAGGCTTTCGTGAACTGCTCTCAGCGCGGGTGCGCCTATGTCTACCTCGACTGTGGATGGTCATCCTCTGCCTGGCTCTCCCTCCTCTTCGAGCAGGAACAGAAGTTCCAGCTGGAGCACTTCCCGCGGCCGGAATCTGAAAGGGGGCCTAAAAAGGACCAAGGGTAAATGCATCAGTTATGCTATGCAAAGCAGGGTATGAATGCCGAATACAGTGTATGATTGCAGTGTGTGAATGCTGTGAGCAATATATCGATACAGAATACAGTGTATGAGTACAGTATTTGAATGCCGTGAGCAACGCTATGAACAGTATGTGGGTTACAGTGTATCAGTGCCGTGAGTGCTGTGAATCAAGTGTCATGTTGATAGTGTGATGCATCAGATTATGTATGAAGCTGATCGTGCAGAGTTTGAGACTGCAGTTGAGAGAACTTACCGGGGTATTGTAGATGGTCAATAAGTCGATGCACCGCTGCGGCTGTAAACTCCAAGGACTGGCGAGTGTACTCGACGGAAGCCTACAAAAGGGTTGAAGTCATTAGTATTCTGTGGGATATCAAATGAATTGAAATGACTGTACAGAATGCAAAGTGTGGTAATACATACCGGGGTCGAGCCATAGACTCAGACAAGCTCATAATCAGCCGGAGGAGGAGCAAAGGGAATCTGATAAGTCTCCCCACCCTGTCCTCGGCATGTGATCGTCGTGGGCAGCTCTGGCCATCTAGCTCCCTGCCCTCTTCGAGACCCACTCCTGCCTCGGGCCTGAGGTGCCCGCGATGCTCCTGCTCTGGCCGCTGGCGTTGCTGGTCTCTCTCTCTCAACTCGGCCGGCACCGGTCAGAGGCCACATAATATAGGTCTGGACGTACTCCGAATAGTCGCCCTCGTCTACAAAGCGCTCATGGCTCCAGCCAATAGTGTAACTCATCATCTCCGCTAAGGTATACCTTTCGGTGTACCTCGCATGGGTAGGAGGAGGCGCTGGAACTGGCTGCTCTGGCGTGCCCAGGGTCTTCCGCAAGAAGCGCTTCCCGAAGTACCAAACATGGCAGACTGGGCCCTCCAGTAGAATCCTGAATCGAGTAGTCTCCTGAGCGCCCACATATCGATCCCTCACCGCATCGGGCAACACTGCCCACGGCTGCCAGGTGATCTGCAAATGGAAGGATATGCAGTTTGTTATCTGTTATTGAAAGTACATTATAAGGAGAAGCTTAAATGAACTGTAAAGTTTAACATACCTCAGCTGCGGTAATGGTTTCAAAGTAGCGGCGGAAAAACATGAAGGACTCCCGTGGTCTCCGCTCTTATCTCACGTCAAAGGGATGGGAAAATGGGACCATGGGGGGCATCTCCTCGTCTGGTACTGGGGCAAGCCTAGGGAAGTAGGCATACACCCACAGCTGCAGAGTGTAACAGAGTAGACATGAGTAGGCTTATCAGATAAAACAGTATACAGAATGAAGCAGAAGTCAGGGGACAAGGTGCAGTGTATTGTGAAATGTGTGCAGTGTGTTATGCAGCGTGTGCATTATACAGCCAGCGTAAAGCAAGTCGCGTGCGCGTAGTGTGTATGGTGTACAGATAATGAAAAGAATAATTGAAAAGGCAGAAGGGGAATGTGTACCTCCCAGGCTCGCCAATAGCCTCCAAGCAACTGCCCACTGCGGCGGGACGATGAGCTCATATAACCGTAGAGAGTGGCCAAGCCGACGCCACCCCAGTCATAAAGGCGGATCTGCGTCACGTCTACAAGCGCACTCAATAGATAGAGGGCGACGGTGTTTTCCCAGTCGGCAAAAAGCGTGGTCCCTAGCAGAAACATGATAAAACTGCAGGCGTACTGCTCCTCCTCTTCCCGGGTAGTAGGCGTCTGGATCCGGAAGTGGTCCTCGAACCATGAGTACCTCACGAATCCTGCTCGGGCAAGAGGTGGTTGAGTGCTGAGCAAATATAGCTGAGCGGCGTCCCACTCGTCCATGTCTGTATCAAAGGGGATCGGATCACCCCCTACTCCGATGTCTGTGAGCATGGAGAAGTCAAAGGGAGTCATCGTCATCTCCCCGGTGGCAGAAAGGTGGAGGGAGTCGGTGGTGTCCCACCACCTCTCCACCAGAGCAGCAAGAAGAGGTCTACTCGTAGTGAGGCGCGAGAGTCCCATACAGAAGGTCCCAAAGCCAGCCCGATCGACAATCTGGCGGACTGCGTCAGGCAGCTCCATATACCATCCTCGGGCCATGATGTTCCCATACCCTCAGAAGGCATAGGAATCTCCCTGTGATAAAAAAAAAAAAAAAAACAACAACAAACAGTTGCGAAGCAATGTTAGAAATACAATGTTTGGAAACGTGCAAAATTGATGAGATACAGTGTGTGTACATGTGTCTGAATGCCTTCAGAACCTAGGAAAATGCAATGTGCGTGCATGTGTTTGAATACCTTCAGAATTTGGGAAAGTGCAATGTGTGTGCATGTGTCTGAATACCTTTAGAATTTGGGAAAGTGCAGTGTGTGTGTGCTTGTGTTTACGCTCAAGATCGATGAAAATGCAGTGTTTGTGCATATGTTCAAGTTTAAACAGATATCGGGTGTGAGTGTGCTCATAGTGAACTACAGCATGTGATATATCGGTGTATTCGAGTCAAGCAGTTAAAGAACAAAATCGACTATTGTAGTTATGTGTTCTACATTACGAAAAATGAAACAGAGAAGGGTGTACCTCAGAAGCGCCGTAGGAGAGATGTGACTCTGGCTTGCGTAGCAGAAGCTCCAGTGGTGCACCTCGCGCATAGCTCCTGAAATGACGGAGGCTGTTAGGAGGAAGCACATGTATCGTCGGCCTGTAGGTCGCCGGATCGAACGGTCGGATGTGGAGAGGTAGGAGCTCAACCTCAGGGTCCACGTCCATCTCCAAAGGACTCCCACCCTGTGGAATGTCGTCTGCCATCTCAAAAGAAGCGTGAAAAGGGCCGAGAATGTGAAAAATGGGCTAGAATATGAAAAGTCAACCCTGAGAGGGTGAAAAATGGGAGAAAAGTTAGAGTGTGGGAAAAGGCAAGAAGGTCAAGGTAAGCTCGGGGAAAATAAGCCCCAATTGGTGGAAATTGAGAAAGAAACACCGAAAACTGAGTTGTGTTCGGTTTAAAGTGTGTGAAATGGGAAAGGTTTCGCGAATTGAACGACGAAAAAGGCTCCAAAACACGGCAAAGACTCGGATCGAAGGTTGGAAAATCACCTAGAGAGAGAGGAGGGATTTTCGAGCTAGGAGGAAGTGAAAATATAGGGTTTGAGGCCCTATATTTAAAGACCCGTGGCTAAAAGACAAAACTGCCCCAAAACTGCCATTTTTGGCCGGTCGGCCAAATTGTTAGCCGATCGGCTAGGTATTTGGCCGATGAGCTTATTTTGTGGCCGATGGATGGCTGGTGGCCGATGGATGGCTGGTGGCCTCCCCTTGTGGCCGATGTACCTCCTACACCCTTGTTTGGGTCAGATATGATTGTTTGGGACCTCCATTCTTCAAGACAGTGCAAGAAAATAGGCTGTTGAAGCTCAACTGGCTTTCGTGTTCGCCTCGAATTGTGTCTTCTATGTGCGATGCTCGGTACGCGCAAGGTGTATCCTTTTGTATCTTGCGAGATTCAGAAATTGCTTTAAATACCTTGCATTATAATGTTTTGTCTTGCTTGTGATAATCACCACCGCTTGCATTGTTATGCACAACTCTATGCGTTGCGGCGCACACCACACTTGCATTGTTATGAACATCCCTTATGCGTTGCCACGCACGTCATGCTCGTACTGTCATGCACATCCTGTGGGTCGCATTGTCTTGCACCCCTTCATCCGCGTTGTTTCGCATGTCCCATTTGCATCATCATACACCTTATCATATTATATGCATTGACATGCATATCTTACAAGCATTGTCATGCATTTCAATTCATGCATTGTCGTGCATTTCAGTTCATGTATTGTCATGCATTTCAGTTCATGCATTGTCATGCATTTCAATTCGTGCATTGTCATGCATTTCAATTCATGCATTGTCGTGCATTTCGGTTCAAGCATAGCCATGCATTTCAGTTCAAGCATTGTCATACCCATTACGTGCATTGTCATGCATCCCCCCCCATGCGTTGCACCTTATCATATTATATGCATTGACATGCATATCTTACGAGCATTGTCATGCATCTCAATTCGTGCATTGTCATGCATTGTCGTGCATTTCAGTTCATGCATTGTCATGCATTTCAATTCATGCATTGTCGTGCATTTCGGTTTGAGCATAGCCATGCATTCCAGTTCAAGCATTGTCATGCCCATTACGTGCATTGTCATGCATCCCCCCCATGCGTTGTATCGCACATTCGTCACACATTGTACACGTTGTCGCGTGTGCTTTACTTACATGTGTTCAAGTTTCTCTTATTTCACACATTGTATGCGTTGTCGCGCATGCTTTACTTACATGTGTTTATTCCTTGCTTTACCCATTGTATGCGTTGTCGCGCATGCTTTACTTACATGTGTCTACATCTTGCTTCACACATTGTATGCATTGTCGCGCATGCTTTACTTATATGTGTTTATTCCCTGCTTTACACATTGTATGCGTTGTCGCGTGTACTTTACTTACATGTGTCTGTATCTTGCTTCACACATTGTATACGTTGTCGCATGTGCTTTACTTACATGTGTTCAAGTTCCTCTTATTTCACATATTGTACACGTTGTCGCGTGTGCTTTACTTACATGTGTTCAAGTACCACTTATTTCACACATTGTACGCGTTCTCGCGTGTGCTTTACTTACATGTGTTCAAGTTCCTCTTATTTCACACATTGTACGTGTTGTCGCGTGTGCTTTACTTACATGTGTTCAAGTTCCTCTTATTTCACACATTGTACACGTTGTCGCGTGTGCTTTACTTACATCTGTTCAAGTTCCTCTTATTTCACACATTGTACACGTTGTCGTGTGTGCTTTACTTACATGTGTACATTTCATTCCTTGCTATACACATTTCTCACGTTGTCGCGTGTGCTTTACTTACATGTGTTTATGCTTATTTCCACGTTGTTACGCATTGTACACGTTGTCGCGTGTGCTTTACTTACATATGTACATTTCACTCCTTGCTATACACATTGCTCGCGTTGTCCCGTGTGCTTTACTTACATGTGTTTATGCTTATTTCCACGTTGTTACACACCTTGCTTGCGTTGTTGTGCATGCTTTACTTACACATGTTTATGCATCCTCAATTGCATTATTATGCATCCTACTCGGCTTTTGGTCTCGCGCATGCCTTCCTAGCATTGTTATGCTTATTTCAAATTGCATTGTTATGCATCCTACTCGGCTTGCGATGTCATGCATGCCCTCCTTGCATTGAGATACTCCCTTCCACTTTGTCATGCGTCACACTTAGGTTACGTCATCATGCACCCCTTCACCCGCGTTGTCGCGCATTTTTCACTTGCATTCCTATGCATGTTTCTGACAATATTGTACCTGTTAAGTTTTCTTTCTTTTTCAGGCACGATATTGTATGTACGGTTCATTTGAAGCTGGCGAGACCAGACGAACCGCACGGTATTTTATTCTCCGCGTGAGACGTAGCGAGAATTGTATAATTCTCTTACATCCTTTCTGCATGTAATGTAGTTAGATTTGTATGTGCCTGTAGACACCCCATTTTTGACCGTCCTCAAGACTTGGACGTCACCGTTTGAACACTCGGTGATTATCCATGTTTGTGTTCGTTTGGAGTTCCCGGAGGTCTTGGCTATGCACCCTGCCTCAGGATCTCCGAACTCGACCGTTTTGTGTCTGGTTTTGCACCAAACAGTTGTGTTTTGCCTTGGAGGGGCAGGGAATGCCTTGTGAGGCATCCCCACACACCACTGGCAGTGGCTAGAGGCCACCGGCTGGTTTTTGTTGCCATCGGCAATGTGTGTGGCTGGTTGGCACTATTTGTTGCCGGTCGGCAGTCATTTTTGTCAAAATGACATTTTTGGCCAGCCGACTACTGTTCATCTGCTTTTGCAGATATTTTAGGACAGCTGTGTGGCATTTTGGTTCCCCTCCATACACGTGTATGGAGGGATGCCCTCCTTGTAAGCTTGTTGTATAAGCTTTACAAGTTGGGTTGCCTATAAGAGAAGGCTCTCTTCTCTTGGCTTGGGGTTGGAGATTTTAGAGATAAAAAATACAGAGAAGAATCTCTGGTTTTAGGGTTAGGGTTTGATACACATTCTCTCTCTCTTTTTCTCTCTTGTGTGTGTCTAGGTGCATTTGTGTCTTACTATTGCACACAAGCACATAGTATTACACCTTCCCTTGGCTACTGAGGTTCCAAGAGGTTGTTCCTGAAGTTCTTGGGTGGTTTTGAGCTTGAAGAACCAGCTAGTCCACCATTGTTGAAGAGGGTCTTCAAGGGTAACAATTTTGCCTTTTTATTTCCCATTTTTGCAATGCTTTTCTACCTATCTTAGAACTGTTTTTGAGCTTAGTGTATAATATAAAAAAGTTCTGTTTTTAGGCCCTCTAAATAGTTTGTTAAGAGTGTTTTGTGGTTTGGAGGTGTTTGACCCCTCTTAGGCCTTGAAAGGCCCCACTTTGTGCTGTTTTGTGTAAGCTTCGGGACCTTGGTGTTTGGGTCTCTTCACCACTGAAATCTTGAGGGATTTCAGAGGTGAGGATGGTGCCTTGAGGTCCTAGGGAGGAGAGGGCCACCCCCTCTCCTTGTTGTCCTTGAAATGGACCATTTTTGGCCTCTTGAGGGAGCACCTAGCTAAGCTTCATGTTGACCATGCCTTAGTTGTTTTTTGTGCTTAATATGTCATAATATGCCTCTGTTTTTACTTGGTTTTGGTACGCCATGCATGCTTAGCATACCTACCTTGTAATGCCATGTTTAGGCCTTAACATGCCTTAGGTTGTAAACCGTTGTTCGAGCATGTTTTAGGTCTAGTTTTGTGAAGCTTGTGTGCTTATTTTGCCATGCTAGAGGTCTGTCCATAGTTGTTTGGGTCGGCCATGGTATGTATTATATGCCCCCTTTGCATTTTGGCTTGTTGGCCTCAAGTGTGTGAGTATGTAGCATGCACTACTTGCTTTATTCTAATGATTTGGCATCATTTATAGCATAATTTCAGTCCCTTTGACATGCTTGTATGCTTGCTTTGGACACCTCTTTGAAGCTTTGGAAGCTTGACTTGCATGCTCCATGTTTTGGATATTGTGCATGCTTTTGATTTTGAGCCATTTAGATGCCATCTAGGTGTCCCTTGGGTGTTGTTTAGGTCTGCACTAGACCTATTTTAAGTCCTCTTAGCCTTGTATGGCTTGGTTGATTTAGTCTTGGTTTAAGCCTCTTGGCTTGCCTTGGGTTTTTGGCTTTGTTTGCACGCCTCGTTTGTCTTGTTTAAATTGGCTTAACACCCTTTGTAACATGATTTTCAATGCTTACCTTGCATGCCATTAGTCCATGCTATGCCTCTTTCAAGTGTGCTTGAGAGTTGCCTTTTTATGCTTAAGTGTTGGTCCTTGTGTGCATGCATGTTTGCATGCCATTTAGCCCTCATTTTATAGCACTTTGGCCACTGTTTTGGGCCTATTTAGAGCTGCCCAAATCATGCTCAAGTTCACCCTTTGCTTGTTTACATGTTTGCCTCGTATACTAGCTTACATACTTATTCATTGCTTGTTTGCTTGCCTTGCCATGTTGCATGCCTAGTCAACATGCTTAGGTTGCATTGCATGCATGCTTTGCCTCTTGATCATCCATGATTGAGGTTGAGTTCCTCACTTTTTTGTTGGTTTGCATTGCATTTTGAAATCAACATGCATAACTTGGTCTCTTGGCCCATCACGCATTGAAATACGCGATTGATGGTCCGAGAGCCAAGCAGCGTGTCCCTTTGAGTCACTAACATGATAAGGGACATGATTGGTGCATACATGCCTTGAATTGTATTGCCATGCTCTGCCTTGCCCTCTGTTGCTGTCAATTGCAGATTCTGCAGGAGCTTTATGCCAACCGGCAGTGTCCAGTGCCAACCAGCAATTATCCTTCTGCCGATAGCTTCATAAATGGCCGGTGACCACATACCACTGCCGGTGGTAATCCCACTCAGCTGATGGCATTCCCCAGTATCCAGAGAAGCAATCCTAAGGTTTTGGCAACCTCCAGATGAGTACAGCAAGGAAAACAGAGGCAGCCTATGCATGGCGGTGCACTTCCGAGCAGGACCGAGCATGCACTGCATCGAGCTCTCCTCCCGAGGCGATTTATCTGTTTTTCCTAGCTTAATTAGTTTGTTGACTGATTAGGCAATTTGTAATATTTAATTAGCTTGCGTAGTTAATTAATTTGTATTATTTATTTGGTCCTTCCGGGCGAGGGCAAATCTGTAATAAGTGTGTGTGAGTCTGTGCATGTCTTCCAATCCCCACTTCTTTCTTCCCTTTTATTTACCTGCTTTGATGGCTAGTATTAGGGCACGTTTAAATTAGCATACCTCATGCAATGCATGCGTGCATTCATTCATTTGTCTCATGCACCGGGCTCGGCGCATCATTCTAACTACATCTGTATTTCAATTTCCAAATTGAATACGTGTTAGTTGTAGCATTTCAAATGTCATTGTAGATTAGCCGAGCCTATCCTAATCACATTTTGCTTGTGTTGCATTAGTCATTTTAACATGAACTAGGACATGCATGTTTGCTAACTAGTTTATTGTTTTGGCACGGAGTACGATGTAAGTATTTTCGCTTTAGCATATCGCATGCGTGTGAGTGTTGCCATGATAGTATGCTTACCATGTGGTTAAGTGCTTATATGAGATAAACTGTTTGAATGCCTGTGGGTGAAGGTTGGATTGTTTGAGTCGGAAAAGCTCGTTGAAATCCGTGTTTTAGCCTACTTGCGAGTAGCAAATTCCAAAGCGCTTTTCAAAACAAACGGATATGCAATGCTTGTTTCCAAATTAGGCAATCTAGTCTATACTTGTTTGTTGTGCGCATAACATAGTAATTCTAGGCTAATAACCGGAATAAGAACACATAACATTTTCAAAAACGGATATCATGGTTAGTAGAGGCCGGTCTTCGGACCGGGCGGAAGGGGGTGCTCATAGCTGACCTTCCCCGATCGTACCCAAGCTCCCGAGCCAAGACAACTTTGGTGATGACGGACATGTGGCCTTCGGCACTGAGTCAGGGTTTCCTAAATTCCCCCATAAAAAATATTTAGGTGGCGACTCTGTATCTAGCGAAGCAGTCCATGTTTGGCACTTCTTTTTAAAAAATCTGTTTCTCAAAACGATTTGCTGGATTTGGACTCTTTGGTTCAAGATTAAGAACCGTGACGATTTGAGAGTCCGAGCTGTAGTAACCCCAAAATGAACAGAACGGGACTCACCCTCCCGGGGCGTTCGGGGACGTCTACAGCTTTTGGCGACTCTGTTGGGGATTTTAGAGAGCTTGACTCGAACTCATGATATCCTGTTTTTTACTACACTTATATGTTTCTTTGCATTGCATGTGCATTGGTGCGCCTAGGACACTGTGTTTGCCATCTGCCATTCCTGAACGGTTTTCCGGAGGCTTGTCTTGTCAAGGCATGACCATAAGGCTGACCGATTATGGGCTCTGACAGTATGGGAACACAAACCCCAGTTTTACCGAGGCACCCTTTTCGACCATTCGACCTAGTGCATATCGAAATCCATAGTGACCATTCCAAGCTAGGACAGGTTACTTACCCGATTATAGGTTGTTTGAAACCGCTGCGTGCGTAGCGAAACCCTAGCTCCTGACAAAATAGGACAGGGAAACCCTACCCCAACATAGGGGTGTTTTGGCTCTCATTTGCTTGCTATGTGCTTTTTGGAGTTGGCCTCTACAGGAATGCATATATCAGTTTGCAAGTCTGGGTATCAGGCCTGCGGGCATCAGTGTTTCGAGAATCAGTTATATCTGCGGGTATCAGATTTAGATTTGGGGCAGTGATTTTGGGGAACAGTGATCAATAGTAGAATACAGTTATTCAGTTATGCCTATGCCTGTTCTGATGAAATTGGGCTGAGATGCTGCCTGTTTTCTCCTTTGCAGGGGTAGTCCTGGAACTATAGCTTCAGAAGGCTCCAATATCCCCCGAGGTTCATTGGACTTGTACTGATAGACTTTGTCAGGTAATAGACTCAGTTCAAGGGTAATCAGGGCCAGAGAAGGCTAGTCAGGCACAGACCACCAGTACAACAGCTACCAGATCAGTGATCTTTGAGCAGTCGGGCTGAGATTCCCGAGCCTATTGCCGACACAGATATACCGGTTGCTCAGTTAGATTAGAACAGTATGTCGAGTCTGGAAGAGATAGTGCGCCAACTCCAGGATAGTATGAAAGCCATGCAGCAAGACACTGTCCGTCAAGCAGGCTGTGGTCATAGCCCAACAGGCAGAGACAATTGCCAGATTGGAGCAACAAACTGGAGTATCTACTTCACACCAGGATCCTCTCCCACCAAGAGTTCCCATACTCGGGGAGGCAACCCACGTCCAGGATGATACGGACATTCCAGTCGGGCCAGCTCTGCCCCCGGTTCTACCCCAGCTATCCAAGACACCCATCAACCTACCGGACTCCCCTTTTGAGTTAGAGATGGATCCAACGGCGCTAAAGATGAGCAAGCTTGAAAGGTTGTTCAAGAAGGCTCAAGGCATGAAATCCGTCCTGGACATCGAGGATGGGTATACCGATGCAGCTGTGACGCTGCCAGACAGATTCAAGATGCCACATATTGACCGTTTCGATGGGTCCGGGGATCCCATGGTGCACTTGCGGCTGTTTTCAGACATTCTAAGGCCGATGGGCCTCACCAGATTACAAAAGCTATCATTGTTTGGCCGGACCCTGTCTAGGATAGCCACAATCTGGTATGCAAAATTGGAGAACTCTGTGAAACATAATTGGGAAGAGATGGCTGAGGCCTTCAGTGATCAATACTCCTACAACACACAGATTGAGGTCACAACTCGTGATCTTGAAGTCACCCACTAAGAGCCAAAGGAGGGTTTTTCAGAGTTTGTGGCGAGGTGGAGAGAAAAGGCCTCGATGATGGCTACAAGGCCTTCCGACAAAGACCAGATAAGGATGGTTGTGCGCAACCTCCAACCCAAACTAATGCAAAAAATGATCGTGCTCCCCTTCCCTACCTTTCCGGATCTGCATGAAATGGGGGTACAGATCGAGGATACTATGAAGCAGGGCCTTATTGATCAGGAGAAGGAGCAACCCAGGAGGGCGTTTACCGGCAGTTCGAATGCGACCACCAACGGTGACGCAGCTGCAAGATCTTCTGAAGTGGGCATGGTCGCCACCACCACACCAAGAACAACCACCCCTTTTGTTGGGGCATCCAATCCAAACCCCCGAACTTCGGACTATCTACCCCGAGGCAAGGGGGTTTTCACCCAACTCTTTATGCCTTTGTCTAAAGCCCTGGGGGTCCTACTCGATCCTCTCCCTCCAAAGCATGATATGACTAAGTGCTGTGCTTTTCATCAACAAACCGGTCATGACACCGACGGTTGCGTCCATCTCCGCCACGAGATACAAAATTTGATTGACAGCGAGGTCATTCCCGCACCAGGTCCTGCAAAGTCTATCGACACTTGACCAGTGAACTTGTGGGGGATAATGTAATGTGATCGAGGGATGAACCACCTGCGGGCGGCACTCAGTTTACTCCAGATGTGGTGTATGGCACGCAATATTTTGAGCATTTGTGAATGCTAGTTTTGTACATTCTGACTTGGGTATTGGGTCAGTCTTGTTGTGTTGTTTTGAGTCTGTTTTGAGTCAGTCCTTTTGTTTCGAGGTCTGTCTTGTTGTATCGAGTCAGTCTTGTTGTGTAGGAGTCCGGTGATTCCGGGGGTGTTACCTCGAACATCACTATCTTGTTTTGTGTTTGTCTTTTTTTCTTTTTTTTGAGTCTGTTTCTGCCTTGGAGCCAGTTATGCCAACAGATTTGAATGGAACAGCAGTGATTTTCATACTCTTGTGCCGTGTGCCAGTTGTGCCAGAAGTTTGAATGAAATGATAGTGCTCTTCGCCTGCATTTTCTGTGCCTTTGAAGTCATTGTAATGACCTAAGTTTTTCAAAACTTTTTCGGAACATTGTGATAAAAACGAAGAGGAAGGAATTCCTCAGGTTTTGCAAAACTTGATCAATTGAGAGAAAGAGAGGCATGCTAAGCCCTTAATGATTGAGATCATGCTTGTTAATGTGAGTACTGAGAAGGACCCTGACTTGATCCAGATTGGTTCTACACTTTCTTCGGCGCGAGCGATTTGTCGCTTTCTTAAAAAATTTCAAAAAATATTTTGCGCGGTCCTGCGAAGACTTGTGTGGGATCGCTCTTGAGATTGTGCAACTTAGGATCGCTCTCAGCCTCGAGATTCGACCCCTCACTTTCAAACCTTGAACCTGAGTTCAGAATGTTCAACGGTCAACCACAACGTGAGGCCTGTGTGGCCATTTTGAGGCAGCCCTCGAACAAGAGGCACCAAAGTCAGATCAAGAAGATCATATCAAAGGAAGCTTGTAAAGCTAGATCAAAAGCCCCCCCTCAAACTAGGGACAAAAATGTCAGATATGCTCGAAGAGCCGAAGATGGATCCTTCAGTAAATCAATACAACAGCCACTCTCCTGGATATGGATGGCTTCAAAACCCTAAAACCATTTGGCATGGACTTGTTACACTTTTATCCTTTGAGAGGCTCGCTGGGCCGAAAACCCGGAAGGGCGACCCAGGCAAAAGTTAGAGCAAGAGAAAAATACAAAAAAAGCAAAAAAAAAACAAAACAAAAAACACAAAAGAAAAGAAAAAAAAGAAAGAAAAAAAATGCAAAAAAAAGAGAAAAAGAAATGAAAAAAAAAATTGAAAAGAAAAGAAGAACAAAGCTCGCAAGGTCGAAAACCCGCAACGGGCGCCTTGGCAAAAGTTAGAGCCTAAACAGTAGAGGATAATACCCGAGTGAACCTTACCCCGAACTACGTAAGGCTTGATTCCTGTCATTGGGATACGTAGGCAACTTCATTTTGAAGTCCAGCCCTAAAACACTTCAAATTCGATCATGTCCATGTAATGGTTCTGATAATCTTTGCCTTCTCTGTATCCGGGAGTTCGGTTGCAATCATCGCTTTGAGGACTGATTACAATACACTACGATGCCATTCAGACGAGGGGCAACTTTCCGTTGCCATTCAATGCACCGCGGTGTCATTCACACAAGGGGAAACTCTCCGTTGCCATTCAATGCACTGCGGTGTCGTTCAAACAAAGGGCAACTTTCCGTTGCCATGCAGCTCTCTTCGAGCAAGGGGGCAATTTTCATCCAGATCCAAGGTTGTACGTCTCAAGAGTAAGTTCCGCGCTTGTTAAGCATCGGCAGTTTGCAAAAATAGTTTTTGAGAATTTTTACTGAGGTTGACTAATTTTCTCGAAAATTGTTCCATATTTTCCAAAAATTGGACCATTTCTTGGACCCAAAAAAGGAAAATTTTCAGTGCTCATAGCCTGACTTGCATGATTTCAAATAAAAAATTGAACAAGCATGTCAATCTAACTCTCATTTTGGTCAAAATTGTTTTAGTAGAAAGCCAAAAACAAAAAATGGTCAAAATAATGAACTAGGGGCACAGTTGAGTCGGGCTTCCTGTCTTTCCCCTGTTGTCAATACATTTGCCAGAAAGGGCAATCTACTTGCCAGAAAGGGCACAACTAAAGCTGACCGCAAAGGGCTGAAAGCTCTCTCATCCTCCAAGCAACGAGGCATCAAGCCAAGTGCAAAGCACGAACCGGAATGGGACAAGATATCCCACTCCCTCCTCTGGGCAAATCTAATCACGTCCAAACTCCCCAGCAGAGCATCGTCAACCGATGTCAGCTGCAGATTTGCTACACACCCAATTGTAGCACAGCCCCTCTATGGAAGAAATTCACTGTTGTGAACAAGAATCAAAAGCTAGTAGAATACTAGGGGTAAGGGCCCACGACCTCCTGTTTATCCATCAACCACCCATGGAAGGGATTTAAAAAAAAAATGAGAGATTGAAGAATAGAGAGATGTGCGATGAGAGAAAAAGTGAGAAAAGGGCTTTTCCAGAAAAACAGAGCTTGAGGGCCGAGTGATGTGAGAACCACAAATGAGAAAGGGTGGGAAACAATACCCGAAGAAACAGGCTCCCTGTGCACGTCTGTATGTCGTGTCTTTTGTTTTGTTTGTCTCAAATCTTGTTTTGAGTCGTTCCGAGCGTGTCTCGTTGTGTTTAGGTTATTTTACCTTTTGTTTTCTGTTGTTGAGTCGTAGTGCGCTGTGTTCAGTCGTAGGCTCAATACCCGGTCGAGAACTCATCTCTCAATTTCAAAAATAAATCGCTTTGTGCTTAGAGTGCTGTGCCATTCTTCACGTTTGTGCAAAACAAGATTCGTTCTTTCATAAAACTGCAGGGTTTAACCCAAGTCATGTCAGAACAGTAAAACCAGGACCTATTTGAAGCTATATAGGTTCCAGACTACAAAACAAAAGCAAAAAAAGGAAAATATCGGGTATCTGAGTGTGCTTCAACTTCGGAAAACTCCGTGATTGTGCTCCGGATGTTCCTCTTCAGGCCTTGTCAGTGCTCCGAAGAATGAGTGTGCCTCTACTCCGAGCTTAAGCCTGCTTCAACTCAGAATGACAATTAAAGCAGCAGCATATGTTATCTCTCGCCAATGTAAACAAGGTGAGCAGAGTTGTGATGCAAAGTCCTCCGAAAGGTAAATCGAAGGCACCAGAGTACATGTTTGATGCCTTTCCATTGCATAGAATGTGAACTTTCATATACACTTCAGTTGCATGCATGCCACGCATCGTTATGTTTCTGCATAGAACATGCTTTCAATATTGCGTAGAAAATACACCATACTTGCATAGAAATGAATTTTATCGCACTGTCTTCTGCACCTGCATTGCGTTGTTTTGCGCGCTCCTTTGTTTGGAAACACTGGGATACGTCCTTTTGTTTCTTATACCTTTTTGAAGCACCGGGATACGTCCCTACGTTTCCGTTTCTCTCTTTTTCTGAAACACCGGGATACGTCCCTATGTTTCTTTCTCTTTTTCCCAAACACCGGGATACGTCCCTATGTTTTTCTCTCTTTCCGAAACACTGGGATATGTCCCTATGTTTCTTCTCTTTTTCCGAAACAACGGGATACGTCCCTATGCTTCTCTTTTCATTCCGAGACAATGGGATATGTCCCTATGTTTTTCCTCCTCTCCGAAACACCGGGATACGTCCCTATGTTTCTTCTCCTTTGTCGAAATCTTTGGGATACGTCCCTAAACCTTGGGATACGTCCCTAACCTTTGGGATACGTCCCTAACCTTCGGGATACGTCCCTAGTCCTTGGGATACGTCCCTAACCTTTAGGATACGTCCCTAACCTTAGGGATACGTCCCTAACCTTTGGGGTACATCCCTTTCTTTCTCCCTCTTCGGTTAAAAGCGTTCGGAATGCGTTCCAATGCTCACACCATTTTGAAACTCCGGGATACGTCCCTATGTTTCTTTCTCTTTTTCCCAAACACCGGGATACGTCCCTATGTTTCTCTCTCCTTCTGAAACTCCGGGATACGTCCCTATGTTTCTTTCTCTTTTTTCGAAACACCGGGATACGTCCCTATGTTTCTCTTTTTTCGAAACACCGGGATACGTCCCTATGTTTCTTTTTCTTTTTCCGAAACACCGGGATACGTCCCTATGTTTCTCTTTTTCCGAAACACCAGGACACGTCCCTATGTTTCTTTCTCTTTTTCCCAAACACCGGGATACGTCCCTATGTTTCTCTCTCCTTTTGAAACACTGGGATACGTCCCTATGTTTCTTTCTCTTTTTTCCAAACACCGGGATACGTCCCTATGTTTCTCTCTCCTTCTGAAACTCTGGGATACGTCCCTATGTTTCTTTCTCTTTTTCCGAACACCGGGATACGTCCCTATGTTTCTCTTTTTCTGAAACACCGGGATACGTCCCTATGTTTCTCTCTCTTTCCAAAACGCCTGGATGCGTCCCTAAGTTTCTTCTTCATTCCGAAACACTGGGATACGTCCCTATGTTTCTCACTCGTTTCGAAACACCGGGATATGTCCCTATGTTTCTCCCTCTTTGATTAAGAACATTTGGAATACGTTCTGGTGCTTAAACCACTCTGGAACACTGGGATACATCCTTATGCTTTTCTTTCTTTCCAAAACTCCGGGATATGTCCCTATGTTTCTCATCCCTTCCGAAACTCCGGGATACGTCCCTATGTTTCTTCTCTTTTTCCGAAACACCGGGATACGTCCCTATGTTTCTTATCTTTTTCCGAAACACCGGGATACGTCCCTATGTTTCTCATTCTTTTTCCAAAACAACGGGATACGTCCCTATGTTTCTCTTTCTTTTTCCGAAACACCGGGATACGTCCCTATGTTTCTCATTCGTTTTGAAACACCGGGATATGTCCCTATGTTTCTCCCTCTTTGGTTAAGGGCATTTGGAATACGTTCCAATGCTTATACCTTTCTGAAACACCGGGATACGTCCTTATGTTTCTTGCATGATCATTAGTTATGCTCGGCTTGGTATATTGTCTTGCATTTTGCCCCTGCCTTCGGGCGCATACCTTGTTTGTCTTGCATGTTTGTCTAAGTCTTCGGCCTTGTCAAAAATGGGTCGTCCCTGGGCTTTGACATTCACTCCCGTCATTGTTATGACTTTCGAGTTCTGTCAAAGAGGGGCAACTGCAGACACCCCATTTTTGACCGTCCTCAAGACTTGGACGTCACCGTTTGAACACTCGGTGATTATCCATGTTTGTGTTCGTTTGGAGTTCCCGGAGGTCTCGGCTACGCGCCCTGCCTTAGGATCTCCGAACTCGACCGTTTTGTGTCTGGTTTTGCACCAAACACTTGTGTTTTGCCTTGGAGGGGCAGGGAATGCCTTGTGAGGCATCCCCACACACCACCGGCAGTGGCTAGAGGCCACCGGCTGGTTTTTGTTGCCATCGGCAATGTGTGTGGCCGGTCGGCACTATTTCTTGCTGGTCGGCAGTCATTTTTGTCAAAATGACATTTTTGGCCAGCCAACTACTGTTCATCTGCTTTTGCAGATATTTTAGGACAGCTGTGTGGCATTTTGGTTCCCCTCCATACACGTGTATGGAGGGATGCCCTCCTTGTAAGCTTGTTGTATAAGCTTTACAAGTTAGGTTGCCTATAAGAGAAGGCTCTCTTCTCTTGGCTCTCTTTTTCTCTCTTGTGTGTGTCTAGGTGCATTTGTGTCTTACTATTGCACACAAGCACATAGTATTACACCTTCCCTTGGCTACTGAGGTTCCAAGAGGTTGTTCTTGAAGTTCTTGGGTGGTTTTGAGCTTGAAGAACCATCTAGTCCACCATTGTTGAAGAGGGTCTTCAAGGGTAACAATTTTGCCTTTTTATTCCCCATTTTTGCATTGCTTTTCTACCTATCTTAGAACTGTTTTTGAGCTTAGTGTATAATACAAAAAAGTTCTGTTTTTAGGTCCTCTAAATAGCTTGTTAAGAGTGTTTTGTGGTTTGGAGGTGTTTGACCCCTCTTGGGCCTTGAAAGGCCCCACTTTGTGCTGTTTTGTGTAAGCTTCGGGAACTTGGTGTTTGGGCCTCTTCACCATTGAAATCTTGAAGGATTTCAGAGGTGAGGATGGTGCCTTGAGGTCCTAGGGAGGAGAGGGCCACCCCCTCTCCTTGTTGTCCTTGAAATGGACCATTTTTGGCCTCTTGAGGGAGCACCTAGCTAAGCTTCATGTTGACCATGCCTTAGTTGTTTTTTGTGCTTAATATGTCATAATATGCCTCTGTTTTTACTTGGTTTTGGTACACCATGCATGCTTAGCATACCTACCTTGTAATGCCATGTTTAGGCCTTAACATGCCTTAGGTTGTAAACCGTTGTTCGAGCATGTTTTAGGTCTAGTTTTGTGAAGCTTGTGTGCTTATTTTGCCATACTAGAGGTCTGTCCATAGTTGTTTGGGTTGGCCATGGCATGTATTATATGCCCCCTTTGCATTTTGGCTTGTTGGCCTCAAGTGTGTGAGTATGTAGCATGCACTACTTGCTTTATTCTAATGATTTGGCATCATTTATGGCATAATTTCAGTCCCTTTGACATGCTTGTATGCTTGCTTTGGACACCTCATTGAAGCTTTGGAAGCTTGACTTGCATGCTCCATGTTTTGGATATTGTGCATGCTTTTGATTTTGAGCCATTTAGATGCCATCTAGGTGTCCCTTGGGTGTTGTTTAGGTCTGCACTAGACCTATTTTAAGTCCTCTTAGCCTTGTAAGGCTTGGTTGATTTAGTCTTGGTTTAAGCCTCTTGGCTTGCCTTGGGTTTTTGGCTTTGTTTGCACGCCTCGTTTGTCTTGTTTAAATTGGCTTAACACCCTTTGTAACATGATTTTCAATGCCTACCTTGCATGCCATTAGTCCATGTTATTCCTCTTTCAAGTGTGCTTGAGAGTTGCCTTTTTATGCTTAAGTGTTGGTCCTTGTGTGCATGCATGTTTGCATGCCATTTAGCCCTCATTTTATAGCACTTTGGCCACTGTTTTGGGCCTATTTAGAGCTGCCCAAACCATGCTCAAGTTCACCCTTTGCTTGTTTACATGTTTGCCTCGTATACTAGCTTGCATACTTATTCATTGCTTGTTTGCTTGCCTTGCCATGTTGCATGCCTAGTCAACATGCTTAGGTTGCATTGCATGCATGCTTTGCCTCTTGATCATCCATGATTGAGGTTGAGTTCCTCATTTGTTTGTTGAGTTCCTCATTTGTTTGTTGGAGCGTGTCCCTTTGAGTCACTAACATGATAAGGGACATGATTGGTGCATACATGCCTTGAATTGTATTGCCATGCTCTGCCTTGCCCTCTGTTGCTATCAATTGCAGATTCTGCAGGAGCTTTATGCCGACCGGCAGTGTCCAGTGCCGACCGGCAATTATCCTTCTGCCGATAGCTTCATAAATGGCCGGTGACCACATACCACTGCCGGTGGTAATCCTACTCAGCCGATGGCATTCCCCAGTATCCAGAGAAGCAATCCTGAGGTTTTGGCAACCTCCAGAGGAGTACAGCAAGGAAAACAGTGGCAGCCTATGCATGGCGGTGCACTTCCGAGCAAGACCGAGCATGCACTGCATCGAGCTCTCCTCCCGAGGCGATTTATCTGTTTTTCCTAGCTTAATTAGTTTGTTGACTGATTAGGCAATTTGTAATATTTAATTAGCTTGTGTAGTTAATTAATTTGTATTATTTATTTGGTCCTTCCCGGCGAGGGCAAATCTGTAATAAGTGTGTGTGAGTGTGTGCATGTCTTCCAATCCCCACTTCTTTCTTCCCTTTTATTTACCTGCTTTGATGGCTAGTATTAGGGCACGTTTAAATTAGCATACCTCATGCAATGCATGCGTGCATTCATTCATTTGTCTCATGCACCGGGCTCGGCGCATCATTCTAATTGCATCTGTATTTCAATTTCCAAATTGAATACGTGTTAGTTGTAGCATTTCACATGTCATCGTAGATTAGCCGAGCCTATCCTAATCACATTTTGCTTGTGTTGCATTAGTCATTTTAACTTGAACTAGGACATGCATGTTTGCTAACTAGTTTATTGTTTTGGCACGGAGTACGATGTAAGTATTTTCGCTTTAGCATATCGCATGCGTGTGAGTGTTGTCATGATAGCATGCTTACCATGTGGCTAAGTGCTTATATGAGATAAACTGTTTGAATGCCTGTGGGTGAAGGTTGGATTGTTTCAGTCGGAAAAACTCGTTGAAATCCGTGTTTTAGCCTACTTGCGAGTAGCAAATTCCAAAGCGCTTTTCAAAACAAACGGATATGCAATGCTTGTTTTCAAATTAGGCAATCTAATCTATACTTGTTTGTTGTGCGCATAACATAGTAATTCTAGGCTAATAACCGGAATAAGAACACATAACATTTTCAAAAACGGATATCATGGTTAGTAGAGGCCGGTCTTCGGACTGGGCGAAAGGGGGTGCTCATAGCTGACCTTCCCCGATCGTACCCAAGCTCCTGAGCCAAGACAACTTTGGTGATGATGGACATGTGGCCTTCGGCACCGAGTCCGGGTTTCCTAAATTCCCCCATAAAAAATATTTAGGTGGCGATTCTGTATCTTGCGAAGCAGTCCATGTTCGGCACTTCTTTTCAAAAAATATGTTTCTCAAAATGATTTGCCGGATTTGGACTCTTTGGTTCAAGATTAAGAACCGTGACAATTTGAGAGTCCGAGCTGTAGTATCCCCAAAATGAACAGAACGGGACTCACCCTCCCGGGGCGTTCGGGGACGTCTACAGTGCCTGCTTAAAACTGTTACATGTTTTGCTTCGTTACAGCTTTCTTTGCATGATCATAAGTTACGCTCGGCTTTGTGCATTGTTCTTGCATCTTGCCCCTGCCTTCGGGCGCATATCTTTATCTGCATTTTGTATGCTTTGTCTAAAGTCTTCGGCCTTGTCAAAAATGGGTCATCTCCGGGCTTTGACATTCACTCCCGTCATTGTTATGACTTTCGAGCTCTGTCAAAGAGGGGCAACTGTAGACACCCCATTTTTGACCGTCCTCAAGACTTGGACGTCATCGTTTGAACACTCGATGATCATCCATGTTTGTGTTCATTTTGAGTTCTCGGAGATCTCGGTTGCGCGTCTTGCCTCAAGATCTCTCAACTTGTTTGTTTTTATGCTTGGTTGTGAACCAAACACTTGTGTTTTTGGCTTCTGAGGAAAGAGGGTGGCTTGTTTGCCATCCCCTCAACCCACCGGCCAAGCCTTGAGGCCATCGGCCATGATTCCTTTCCACTGGCCAAATGTATTGGCCGATCGGCACTTTACTTGGTCGGCCGGCCCTTGTGTTGGTTGATTGGCCATTTTTGCTGGCCGAACCCTGTTCATCTACTTTATGCAGATATTTTATGCCAACTGGATTAGCTGGCATGCACATTTGCTCCCTTCCATACACGTGCATGGAAGGATTTGCCTCTTGGTTTAGCTTGCTTTGGAAGCTTTGTTATTGAACTTCTATAAAGAGGGAGCTCCTCCTCCCTCCTGAGGGGTTCAGAAATTTGTCTTAGAAAAGATAGATATAGTATTGTATCTATATTTCCTTGTTTAGTCTTCTTTTGTACTCAAAAGTGTAGTATTGTCTTACTATTGTACACAAACACACACTAGAACACCATCCTCTTGGAGCTGAGGTCCCTTGAGGTTGATTTTAGTGTTCTTGGGTTGGTTTGAAGTCAGAAAACCTGCTGGAGCTTTGTTCTTGAAGAGGTTCTACAAGGGTGAGTATAACTGATAAAAGTTCTGATTTTTAGTGCTTAAAACCTTTGTTTAAGGTCATTTTGGTGTTTGGGGTTGTTTCCCCCCCCCCCCCCTCTTAGGCCTTGCTTGGCCTTATTCTTGTGCTTTATTTTTAAGCTTTAAGATCACCTTGTTTAGGCCTCCTCACCGCTGAAATCCAGAGGGATTTCAGTGGTGCGGATGGTGTTTTAAGGTCTCAAATAGGAGAGGGCCATCCCCTCTCCTTGTTGTCTTGAATGCTTGCATAACTGGCTTGTGTTTGTGGCTTGTATGCTTAGCTTGTTTTAGCTTTATTTCAGTGTGTATTAGGCTTTGTTTTTCCCTAATACCTCTATGTTTCAAGTTGGTTTAGACATACCATGCATGTTTCATGTACTTGTCTTGTAATCTCATGATTTGCCTTAACATGCATCATGCTTTAAGCCATGTTTCTAGCATGATTTTGACTCGACTTCATGAAGCTTTTAGTCTTGTTGTAACATGCTTAAGCTCTGATTTGAGTTGTTTTCACCATATATGCCATGCTTTGTATAGCCACTATGTAATCTAGCTTGTAGGCTTTGAGTATTGAATCCTTTGACATGCTTTACTTGGGCCATCTTAGTGGTTTGGCATCACTTGTGATGTTATTTTAGTCCATATAGTATGCTCAAATACTTGCATTTATCACCTATTCCATGCTTTGGATAGTTTGTGTGTCATGCCTCATGAGTGTGTCATTGTGTATGCCACCATGCCTAGGCATTTGGGATGCCATTTAAATGGGTTTTTGGGTCTGTTTTAGCATGTCATGTCTCTGATTTTAGTCGCTTGAATCATGCCATGTTTGGTTGTCCTAGGTGTAGTGTAACACCTCTTTGGTAGCCTTGCATGTCTCATGTTGTTGCCCCTTGTTGTAGCTTGTTTTGGCTTTGGCCATTGCATGTTTTAGGCTCACTGTTGCATGCTTGGCCTATTAATATGTTGTTGCATGTTTAAGTGATATTGCATTTGGCATGTATCTCTTGTTAAGTTGCTTAACATGTTGTTACATGTTTGCCTCACATGTTATTACATGCTTGAATGTTGTCACATGCCTTGTATGTTTGCATGCTCGTTTAGGTCGCATTGCATTTGGCATGTTTGTTACCATTAGCCTTGTATGACATTGTCATTAACATGCCCATGTGGCATTAGTTTTGCTTGCATGTTTGCATCCCTTGCCTCTTGATCAACCATGATAGAGGTTGGGGTCTTTTATGTGTTTTTATGTACATTTCATTTGACATTAAATGCATACTTAACTCCTTTGGCCACCATGCATTGAAATGCGTGATTGGTGGCCCAAGGGCCGAGAGCCACAGTCCCTTGAGTTCATAGCATGATAGGGAGGGTGGTTGTGCATACATTGTCTTGTAAATACCTTGCCATGCATTGTCTATCCTCTGCTGCAGCAAAAATAGGATTCTGCAGGAAGGCATGGTCGGTCGGCCATCTTAAGTGTCGGCCGGCTATTCATCGTTGGCCGATGGTTTCACACATGGTCGAGGACCAGTTCCACCTGGCCGATGGCCTCATCTCTTAGTTGATGAACTCTCAGCATGTCCCCAAGGTAGTTCAGAAGTGTCACAGAAGTTGGCACAGTTTCCAGAGGTGTAGAGCAGTGCAGACAGAGGCAATATGTAGCATGGTGATGGATTTCCAAGCAAAGCCGTCCGAGCATGCATTTGTCCCTCTTCCCGAGGCTGCTTTTATAGCTTAATTAATTTGTTTAATTAGTTAAGTATTGTGTAATAATTAATTAGCTAGGGTAGTTGATTAATTAGTTGGTTTGTATTATTTATTCGGACCCTTTGTCGAGAGGGCGAATTTGGTAATAAGTGTGCGTGAGTGTGTGAATGTCTTCTAACCCCACGTCTTTCTCCCTTTTACTTACCTGCTTTTGATGGTTAGTTTAAGGTCATTTTCAATTAGCATCCTTATGCTATGCATGTTTGCATCATTCATCTGTCTTGCATGCACCGGGCTCGGCGCATCATGCTAACTACATCGTATTTCAATTCCAACTTGAATACATGTACTAAATCGCATCTCACATGCCATCTTAGATTAGCTGAGCCTATTTTAGCTGCATTTTGCATGCATTTCATTAGCCATCTTAACATGAATTAGGATCATGCATTGATTGCTAACTACTTCTTTGTTTTGGCTTGGAGTACACTGTGAGTGTTTATGTTTTAGCATGTCGCATGTATGCAAATGTTAACATGAAAGCATGTTTGCCATAAGGCTAATTGCTTATGTGATATAACTACTTGAATGCCTGTGGGTGAAGGTTGGTTTGCTTGAATTGGAATAATTCATCAAAATCCGTGTTTTAGCCTACTTGCGAGTAGCAAAATTCAAAACCATTTCCAAACAAGCGGATATGTGATACTTTGTTCCAAGTTAGGCAATCTGGTCTATACTTGTTTTGCTGTGCACATCACGTAGTAAAGATTAGCCAATTAACCGGAATAAGAACGCATGTGTTTTCAAAAACTCGATATCATACTTTGTACAGGCCGATCTTTGATCGAGCGAGCGGGGGTGCTCATAGATGACCTTCCCCAATCGTACCCAAGTTCCCGAGCCAAGGCAACTTTGGTGATGACGGACACGTGGCCTTAGGCACGAGTCAGGGTTTCCTAAATTCTCCCAAAATAAAATATTTAGGTGGCGACTCTATATCTGGCAAAGCAGTCCATGTTTGACACTTTTTTCTTAAAAATCAGTTTTCCAAAATGATTTGCCGGATTTGGACTCTTTGGTGATTTATCAATCTCACATTGCACATTGTAAGATCAGATTAAGAACCGCGACATTTTGAGTCCGAACTGTAGCATGAGGCCCCCCGGGGCGCGTCTACACTTCCCTCAAAAATCAATTCTCTCCACATACTCATGTCCTTGTTAACTCACTTGAGTTTCTTTGAGACAACAAAACTTGATCCAAATCATGGAGATCAAGAAGGGTATGTCCTCACTCCATCATCTAGGCTTCTCATCAAAAGTGAATTACCCAATTTGTCACCATTTGTCTGAGCCACCATCGATCCGGTTATGGTCGCTCCATGGCAGTTTTTGGTAGATTGGTTCAGAGGCAATTAAGAAACAACATTTGAGACTGCACATGGGGTTGGCATCTGGGAGTTTTGCGACAAAAACCAGAAATTCAATAACCTATTTAATGAAGGAATGGCTAGTGACTCAAGAATGATGGGCTTGGTTATTAGGAACTGTGAGGCAGTGTTTGGAAGGTTGAATTCATTGGTTGATGTAGGGGGTGGCACCGGTATCATTGCTCAGATCGTTTTTGAGGCATTTCCTTGTATAAAATGCACAATTTTCGATCTCCCACATGTTGTTGAGAACTTGCCAGAGGGGAAGAACTTGAACGTTGTTGAGAACTTGCCAGAGGGGAAGAACTTGAACTTTGTTGGAGGTGACATGTTTCAGTCTTTCCCATCAGCGGATGCCTTTTTCTTCAAGGTAGGCAATTCTTTTCTGGATTATTTCCAATGTTTCGATATGGAAATCAAGTAAATTTTAGGAATTGCAACATATATGCAGGCCAATTTCTATCTTTTTGTTTAATTTAATATCGAGTTGCTTGAGTTGATCGATCAAATAGCCAAGTTCTAAAGAGAAATCATTATTAAGGATTCAAGGCCATACATATATATATATTTTTTTGTTTTGATAACGCAGGTATCTCCAACCCTCTGGTTTTCCGGGAAGCCAGGACTAATCCTGCGAGGTAAGTAGCCCGGAGGAAGCCGTGTACCCTTTTCAAACTGCTGCAAGCACTCACCCAGTGGGGAATCGAACTGCTGCAAGGCCATACATATTGATATATAGAACTACTATTTATTTGCTGAATAGGGTAAAGTTCGCACAATTTAGGAGAATTCTAGCAGATATCTTTATTTATTTTATTTTTTTTATAATTAAACAAAATCAAGAAAACTAAAAGGGAAACTTAAAGTAAAGAACAAATATCAAGCATTTGTTTCAAAATTATTCTCAGAAACATTCTAAAACACTTGATGTTCATGCAAGTATTGTAAATTTAAGGCAATCAATTGAACTAGAATATATTTTTGGACTTGAAAATGGCAGTGTGTTTTGCATAATTGGAGTGACGAGGACTGCGTAAAGATATTGAATAGATGTTGAGAAGCTATTCCAAGTAGGGAAGGAGGGAAGGTTATCATCATAGACATTGTGGTAGATGGGGACAAAGATGAACATGACATTATTGAGACAAAGCTTGTTTGTGACATATTCATGATGGTTTTGGCGACTGGAAGAGAAAGAAGTGAGAAAGAGTGGGAAAAGATTTTCTTGGAGGCTGGCTTTAGCACTACAAGATCACACCCATCTTTGGTTTAAGGTCCCTCATTGAGGTATATCCTTAAATTATGTGGGGAAAATTTTATTTTACCCTCATATAGTTTGGCCCTTCTGTAAATTATCTGGGGAAACTTTTTATGATTTGTAAACTGAAGTGTACTCTTTTTTACCTAACATATTGTTAAGTGTGGAAACACTTGCTTGGATGAAAATAGTACACAGAGGTTAAAGTGAACTTTGTCTCTTAAAAAAATGATGAAAATGTTTACGATTTGCACAATGAAGTTACTTATGTATAAGGGTATTTTAGTTTTTCTACTTAAGCTTTTACTACTAAAAAATGCACGTTGCGGCCATTACAAGCTGTTGTAAAAAATAGAAATACAGTCGCAAAATACTTTTTGAGACAGCCATGCGACGGCAAATGGAGGACACAAATGTAAGGGTGACAAATACTTTTTATGACGGTAAAGTGTCGGTCACAAAATATTTGCAACCGCCTAACCTACTTATTGCATCTGCTATTTTGCTATGGCGAAAAACAAAAAAAAATACTTACTATGTTTTAGCGACTATCTTGTTATTGTTGCAACTAATTATTTATTATAAAAAATATATATATGCATTTGTTACAATAAAAAGATCAATTGCAAGCACCACAAATTTATTTTTTTAAAAAAAATAACTTACCAACACCAATACATCGCATAATGGTAAAAAAATTATTGCTGCAACAATTTATCTATATATTGCGACTAAAAAAAATCTACAAAGAAAAAAAAATTAGAAAAATTAGAAATCAGTCATTTGGAAACCTAACAATCTTATCAACACACAATGTTTACCCAATATCCAACTAAAAGCGAAACACCTAAATAGTAACCATGACAAGTAGTTGGACTATGAATTTCTGCATAAGCTTCGCACCAACCAAAGAAATGGTCCACCCTTTTGAATTCTTATCAAAGCACAAGCTGCAAGCAAGCAAGCCGATTTCTCTCTAGCATACACGAACACCTGCTGAGGGTTTTATCACAAATTAACTGGACACTAAAATGATTTTCATTAAAATAAAATACAAAATGCAATAAGATTTCATAATAATTGATAGAGATGTAGTGGTCCATGGCATTATGATTGGTGGAGAAGGTATGGTATTATGATTTTGTATTGGGTGATTGAGGAATATGAGATCACATAATGAATGATAATTGGTGAAAGAATATGGACACCGTAGACGTGCCCGAAAGTCCCGGGAAAATCCTGTTTTGTTCATTAGGCTCACTACAGTTCGGACTCAAATGTCACGGTTCTTAATCTGATCTTGCAAAGTGCAATGCGAGATTGATAAATCACCAAAGACTCCAAATTCGGCAAATCATTTTGAAAAACTGATTTTTAAAAAGAAGTGCCAAACGTGGATTGCTTTTCCAGATACAGAATCGCCACCTAAATATTTTATTTTTGGAAAATTTAGGAAACCCTGACTCGTGCCTAGGGCCACGTGTCCATCATCACCAAAGTTGCCTCGGCTCAGGAAATTGGGTACGAGAGGGGAAGGTCATGCAATGAGCACCCCCGCTCGCCCGATCAAAGATCGGCCTTTACTAACATGATATCTTGTTTTTGAAAACACATGTGCTCTTATTCCAGTTATTAACCTATAATTACTATGCGATGCGCACAACATACAAGTATAGGCTGGATCGCCTAAGTTGGAACAAAACATCTCATGTTTATTTTTGAAAACGGTTTGCTACTCGCAAGTAGGCTAAAATGCGGATTTTGCCACCCTCAAGTGGGCTTAGAAAACATGGTGTTTTGCCACTCTCAAGTGGGCATAAAACTCGCAATCAATGAATTGTTCCAATTCAAGTAATCCAACCTTCACCCACAGGCATTCAGGCAGTTATATCACATAAGCAGTTAGCCTCATGGCAAGCGTGCTATCATGGCAGTCACTCACACACATGCAAGGATGCTAAAGCATAAACACATACCAAGTACTCCGAGCCAAAACAAAAGCTATGTTAGAAATCAATGCATGATCCTAGCTATGACAAGAATGCCTAATGCAACACATACAAAATGCAACTAAGATAGGCTCGGCTATTCTAAAATGTCATGTGAAATGCAATTTGATACATGTATTCAAACAGGAATTGAAATACAATGCAGTTAGTGTGACACGCCGAGCCCGGTGCATGCAAGACAGATGAATGGATGCAAACATGCGAGCATAAGGATGCTAATTGAAACATGTCCTAAAACTAACCATCGTAAGCTGGTAAATAAAAGGGAGAAAGAAATGGGGGTTAGAAGACATGCGTCATACACACGCACACTTATTTACAACATTGCCGTCTCGGAGGAGGGTCCGAATGAATAATAAAGAACCGACTAGCTAATCTAAGCTAATCTAATTAAACTAGTTATTACACAACATAATGAATAACAAGCTACAACTAATTATTACACAACTCTAACTAATTAACAAATTAACTAAGTTAGCAATTAAACTATATGATGTAGGCTGCCTCAGCTCTGCTTTGGATGACAAAGGATCCATGCATGCTCGAGTCGCATTGTTCGGAAATCCCTCGCGACGCCCCGACTTGCCTTTGTTCGCAATTGATCTGAGAACACTGCACAAAGCTCCAGAAAGTTGAAACTCAACCAAGGGAACCTGTGGGAAGGCTGCCGACCAGATATTGGCCTTGGAGACCACCAGCCGACCAATTTTTGTGATGAAAACCAGAAAAAGTGGTCGGCCCGCCACTTTAAGAGCACAACTCTCAAAAGGGCAAGGCAAGCATGCTCAATGCAATGGCCCATTGGCTAGGCATAAGAGCACAACTCTCAAGAGTGCTCAAGGAGTGACCAATGTGGAAGTGTAACAACACTAAAGGCTCTGAAATCAAGTGTGAAATGATGTCAAATCATTCAAACAACGCAAGTAAAGCATGCAAGAGGGCCTAAGGCACAAAGCCATTGAAGGGACTACACAAAGGGGCATGCAATACATGGCACAAATGATTAAACCAACCATGGACAAAGCTCAAATAGGTCTAAACAAAGACCAAAACATGCTGAGATGAGAGCTCAAGGACCTAGGCAAGATGGCATACATGCTAGGCTGCAAATAAGGCAACAATGCACAACACTCAAGGGCATTCAAAGCATGAATGAAGTGGGAACATGTCAGTGCTAAATGCTCTGAAATAAAGTATCAAATGATGCCAAACCATCTAAACAGCTCAACGATAGCATGCATGAGTCAACAAAACACGAAACTAGCAAGGCCAATTGCACTACAGCTATACAAAGCTTGAAGGATATGGCAAAGGCAACCCAAAATAGTCCTAGATCATGCCAAAATGATACTAAAACATGCATGGAAGAAAGCCAAAATGAGCTAGCATGAAGGGCATAAGGCATGGTGCATACAAGGCAAATAAGGTGGATTACACTACACCTATTAAGAGCAAGCATGGGATGACTTAAGCAACAAAAATCAAAGTTATACCATGGCAAAATAACCCCAAATAAGCACTGAAATGATGGCTTGCAAGCTAAGGCATGAAGGCATAGGCAATGGCCCATGTTAAGGCATAAAGGGGCCAACCCTCCAACGCATTGAATGAGTGATAAATGCAAGTGCATGAGCATGAAACATGGACTGAAATCAAATAATAATTGATGCCAAATCATTCAAATAGTCCAAGTAAAGCATGCTAGTGGACTTGATACACAAAGCTAACAAGCTAGAATGCACTATAGCTATACAAAGCATGGCATGCATGACCAAGACAACACAAATCAGACCTTAAACATGGTAAATCATGAACAAAATCTTCTTTAAGTTAAGCCTAAAGCATGCTAGAATGATATGTTACAACATTATGCATGTTAGGCTATTTCATGGAATTGCACCACAAGTGCATGAGGCATGCAAGAGATGACCAAACCAAACCCTAATAGAGGTACGACATGGAAAAACATCACCAAAAACATGCTGAGATGGACTCAAATCGAGCTTGAATAACATGCTACTTCATGAAGCATACAAAGCTAGTTTGAGGGATTTACACTACAAGTGTATAAGGCATGCATGGAGTGACCAAGACAAGTCAAAACAGATCTAAGGCATGCTGAAATAACCCCAAATACATGCTAAGATATGGTCAACACACACTTAACAAAGGTGCTCAAATATGAGACAAATATGACAAGTTTTAAAGACAACAAGGAGAGGGGATGACCCTCTCCTTCTTGGGACCTCAAAACACCATCCCCACCACTAAAATCCCTCTGGATTTCAGTGGTGAGAAGGCCGAAGCAAGGTGGTCCCAAAGCTCACAAAAGAGGCACAAAAACAAGGCCAAACAACCCCAAACGAAAAAGTGACCTTAAACAAACTTTTTAAGCATGAAAAAAAAGAACTTTTTCCAGTTAAGAGCTAAGCTTAAAATAGTATGCAAATAAGGATAAAATCCTAAGCGAAAATGGAGGACTTAAGGGTTGGAAACTCACCCTTGATGACCCTCTTCAAGGTTGCAACTCCAGCAACCTCTTTGAGTTCAAACCAGTCCAAAAACTCCAGAAACAACTCCTAGATGCCTCAGCAACAAACAGATGATGCTTGGATAGGAGGTTGTGTGCACAGAAGTGTGAAGAATGGTCACTTTAAGGCACAAAACAAGAGGGAAATGGAGGATTATGGATATAGATGATATGTATAGCTCAAACACAAAATTCTCAACCCTAAGAAGGGAGAGAGGCCTTCCCTCTTATAGAGAAACAACTCTCAAGCTTCTTGGACAAGCTAAGAGCTTGGTGTATGGAGGATACAGTCTGTGCCCTCTAGCTAGCACAACTGGCATCCATTCAGTCTGACAAAACAAAAGGAAAGTTGCCGACCAGAAAAGGTGGTTGGCCTGCTACTTTTAGTGGTCGACCGACAACCCAAAGTGGTCTCCCAAAAAAAAAAGTGGTCGGCCAGGGGAATTGGTGGTCTCCATGCTGAAAGCAAGCCAATGGTGGGGTGGGAAACAAGAAAATATGACCCAAAGACCAAGAAAACCAGTTTCCCAACCAAAAAATCGGCTGGCGGGAGGAAAAGTGGTTTCCAAGGATAAAATTTGGTCTCCCACCCTTGTACCACTCCCCAAACAAGGAAAGTAAGGTTTGTACCCAAGATAAACCAAAACGGGTGCAAGACGAGGGTTCGGAAGGCAACACGCGCAGCTGGGAGCCCCGAAAACCAGCTGCCGAGCATCGAAAGTGGTGTATGAGCACAAAAGTGGTCTCCCAGGCCACAATGTCCCCATAGACAGAGGAAACGAGGTGTGTTCCAAAAACCGTGCCAAACGGAGAATGTTAAGCAGTCCCGAGCTGAGGCGCACGGTCGACGACTCCGAAAATCGGAAACTAGTCTCCAAATGGGAACCGTAGCCTACGACCACGAAAAGTAGCCTACGACCACTAAGAGATGGTCTAGAAGACCTCTCTTTCCCTCCAGGAAGAGAGAACAAAACTTGGTCCGCAAACCGAGTCAAAACACAATGAGTTCAAAGGCCCGGAGGCAAGGCTCTCAGCCGAAACTCCGGAAACTCGAAACGAGCACAACATGCATAATCACCGAGCGCTCAATCGATGACGTCTGAGTGTTAAGGCCGGTCACAAATGGGGTGTCTACAGTTGCCCCTCTTTGATAGAACTCAAAAGTCATAAGTGACGGGAGTGAATGTCAAAGCCCAGAGACGACCCATTTTGGACAAGGCCGAAGACTTGGATAAATAGGCGAGATAAACAAAGAGATGTGCTCGCCGGCAAGGGCAAAATGCAAGAGACATGCATGAGGCCGAACATAATTTATGATCATGCAAAGAGAGCTGTAATGAAGCAATTATACACAAAAATGCGACAGTTTTAAGTAAGTGAATAAAAACCAAACTACATTACATGCAGAAAGGATGTAAGAAGATTATGCAATCTTCGCGAACATGTGCGATAGATACACAAAAGTGAACGAAGTGTAGTAGATACACAGAGTGAGTAAGTATGTGTGATAGATACACAGAGTGGGCATAGTGTGATAGATACACAAAGTGAGCGTGTGATAGATAGACATAGGGAGCGTATGATAGATGCACAAAAAGTGTGCATAAAGTGTGATAGATGCACTAAATGAATAAAGTATGATAGATACACTAAAGGTAAACATGATGTGTGATAGATGCACTAAGTGAACAAGTGTGATGGATACACAATAGGTGAACACGACGTGTGATAAATGCACTAAGTGAACAAGTGTGATGGATACACAAAAGGTGAACACAAAGTGTGATAGATGTACTAAGTGAACAAGTGTGATGGATACACAATAGGTGAACACGAAGTGTGATAGATGCACTAAGTGAACAAGTGTGATGGATACACAATAGGTGAACACGAAGTGTGATAGATGCACTAAGTGAACAAGTGTGATAGACACACTAAAGTAAATGAAGTGTGATGGATACACTAAGGTGAACACAAAGTGTGATAGATGCACGTAGTGAACAAGTGTGATGGGTACACAAAAGTAAATGAAGTGTGATAGATACACTAAGGTGAATGAAGTGTGATGGATACACTAAGTGAACAAGTGTGATGGATACACAAAAGGTGAACACAAAGTGTGATAGATGCACTTAGTGAACAAGTGTGATGGATACACAATAGGTGAACACGAAGTGTGATGGATACGCAATAGGTGAACACGAAATGTGATAGATGCACTAAGTGAACAAGTGTGATGGATACACAATAGGTGAACACGAAGTGTGATAGATGCACTAAGTGAACAAGTGTGATGGATACACAATAGGTGAACACGAAGTGTGATAGATGCAAGAAGTGAACAAGTGTGATGGATACACAAAAGGTGAACACAAAGTGCGATAGATGCACTAAGTGAACAAGTGTGATGGATACACAATAGGTGAACACGAAGTGTGATAGATGCACTAAGTGAACAAGTGTGTTAGATACCCTAAAGGTGAACACGAAGTGTGATAGATGCACTAAGTGAACAAGTGTAATAGATACACTAAAGTAAATGAAGTGTGATGGATACACTAAGGTGAACACAAAGTGTGATAGATGCACTTAGTGAACAAGTGTGATGGATACACAAAAGTAAATGAAGTGTGATGGATGCACTAAGGTCAATGAAGTATGATGGATACACTAAGGTGAATGACCTTAAACGGAACTTCTTTGAATGAACCGTACATACAATATCGCCTGGTTGTGCCAGTTTCAAATGAACCGTACATACAATAACGTGCATGAATGAGAAAGAAACTTGATAGATACAATGCAATACAATGCATGATGTTTAAGGAATGCAATAAACGAACCTAGTGGCGTTTTAGAAAGCACCTCATGGGGTGAGTGGCGATGAACCGCTCTACTCTGATGGGAATCTCCCCTCGTGCTCTTCGAACACTTACCTTCAACTTATAGTACAAAGGCTCTGAAATACTGACAAGGGTTCTTCACGTAGAACACTTTGGATGCTGCCTTTCTTCCTGATCATATTCACAACTTTTCCTATTCTCCAACGGGGTGACAGACTAGGTTGGTTCAGTGTCCAGAATTGAGGTGCATACACGCTATCTCAACCTATGGGGCTTCCATATAGATTTCAAGCTGAGGACACGCCTCTGGGTATTTAAACCAGACTTTAGTCTCGGAAATCCCGAACCTTTGCGTTCTAGGCAACAGCCATTCGAACTATAGTTTCTACCGTCGCAATTGGTCTCCTAGGAACTCATTGCGAACACAACCAAGATGCCTCTGGCAGGGAATGGTACTTAGGGAGAGCACTTTTGATCACCATTCTGGCTTGAAGCAGACTTGATCTTGAGCTTGAGGTAGAGGCACACTCATACTTCGGAGCATTGGCAAGACCTGAAGAGGTACACACAAAATGAAATCTCGGAACTTACTGAAGTTGAAACAAACTCAGATACCTGACATTTTCCCTCTTTTCTTTTGCATTGCAGTCTAGAACCTATATGGCTTCAGATAGGTCCTGGTTTTACTATTCCTGCATGACTTGGGTTGAACCCTGCGGTTTTACGAAAGAACGAATCTTGTTTTGCACAGATGTGGAGAACGACACGACACTCGAAGCGCAAAACGATTTTATTTTTGAAATTGAGAGATGAGTTGTTGACCGAGGTATTGAGCCTACGACTGAACAAAGCGCATTTTGACTCAACAACGGAAAACAAAAGGTAAACAACCTAAACACATCGAGTAACACTCGAAATGACTCAAAACAAGAATCAAGATAAAACAAAAAAGACACGACACTCAGACGTGCACAGGGAGCCTGTTTCTCTGGGTATTGTTTCCCACCCTTTTTTTGACCATTTTGACCATTTTTTTGTTTTGGCTTTCTACTAAAACAATTTTGATCAATATGAGAGTTAGATTAACACACTTGTTCGATTTTCTGATTTGAAATCATGCAAGTTAGGTTATGAGCACTGAAAATTTTCCTTTTTGGGTCCAAGAAAATGGTCTAGTTTTGGAAAAATGAAATAATTTTCGAGAGAATTAGTCAACCTCAGTAAAAATTCTCAAAAACTATTTTTGCAAATGGCCACTGCTTGACCAACGTAGAATTGACTCTTGAGATGCACAACCTTAGATCCAAAAACAATGGAAAATTGCCCCTTGTCTGAAGGACACTGCACGGCAACAGAAAGTTCCCCCTTGTTTGAATAGCACCGCAGCACACAGTATGGCAACGGAAAGTTGCCCCTTGTTTGAATAGTACCGCAGCGCACTGTAACCAATTCTCATGGTGAAGGTCACAACTGAACTCTTGGATACAAAAATGACAAAGATGACCCGTTCAATCTCACAGATAGGACAGTTGAATTTGAAGTGTTTTATGGCTGGACTTCAGAATGAAGTTGCCTACGTATCCCAAACATGGGAATCAAGCCTTACGTAGTTTGGGATAAGGTACACTCAGGTATTAACCTCTCCTTTTGCGCTCTAACTTTTGACAAGGCCGCCCTTCCGGGTTTTTAACCTTGCGAGCTATATTCTTTTTTTCTTTTCAATTCTTTTCATTTCTTTTCTACTTTTTTCTTTTTCATCTTTTCCTTTCATTTTCTTCATTTTCTTCTTTTTTCATTCTTTGCATTTTTCTTTTTTTTTGTTCTTTTTCTTGCTCTAACTTTTACCTGGGTCGCCCTTCTAGGTTTTCGGCCCAGCGAGCCTCTCGAGGGTAAAAGTGTAGCTTTGTCCATGTCAAATGGTTTTGAGATCCTGAAGTCATTTTAATCCAGGAGAATGGCTATTGTTCGCTGACGATGCAGGAGTCCATCCAATGGGGGGCTGAATTTGCCCCTAATGTTGTGGATAGGAACTCGGTTATCCTTCAGCAATACTTTCTTCTTTCCTCTGCTCTGGGATTTGGCATTCTTCCTGATCTTTGTTAGCTTGAGAAACATCTCAATTTTTTTTGACTCTTCAAGCACCTTTGACATTTTTTCCCCTAGTTCAAGGGGTGCTTCTGATCTAGCTTTGCAAGCTTCTTTTGACGACATCTGATCTTCTTGATTTGACTTCCCTGCCTCTAGTTCAAGGGCTGCTTCGAATCTGGCCACACAGGCCTCACATTGTAGTTGACCGTTGAACATTCTGAATTCAAGTTCAAGGTTTGAAAGTGAGGGATCGAGTCTCGGGCCAGAGAGCGATCCTAAGCTGTACAATCTCAAAAGTGATTCCACACAGGTCTTCGCAGGACCGCGCAAAACATTTTTGAAATCTTTTAAGAAAGCGACTAGTCGCTTGCACTGAAGACAGTGCGGAACCAATCTGGATCAAGCCAGGATCCTTCTCAGTACTCACATTAACAAACATGATCTCATTCATTAAGGGCTTAGCACGCCTCTATTTCCCTCAATTGATCAAATTTTACAAATCTCGAGGAATTCCTTCCTTTTCGTTTTCATCACAATGTTCAAAAAGGTTTTGAAAAACTTGGGTCGATGTAATGACTTAAAGGCACAGAAAAGCAGGTGAAAAGCACTGCCGTTTCATTCAAGTTTGCTGGCACAATAGGCTCAAAGCAGAAACAAGCACAAAAGCATGAAAACCACAGCTGTTTCAATTAGATCTTCTGGTGTAACTGGCTCCCCGGCAAAAACAGACTCAAAAGAAAACGAAAAGACAAACACAAAACAAAATAGTGATATCTGAGGTAACGCCCTCGGGATCACCCGACTCTAACAAAACATGACTGACTCGATACAACAAGACAGACCTAACTGACTCAGTATGAAAAGACTAACTCTATACAACGGGACAGACTCTAAACGACATAACAAAACTGACTCAATACCGGAGTTAGAAAATACAAAAACTAGCATTCACAAATGCTCAAAATAGTACGTGCCATACGGCACAGTTGGAGTAAACTGAGTGTCGCCCGTAGGTGGTTCATCCCCTGATCACATATTCGTACTATCCCCCAAGTTCATTGATCCAGTGGTGATAGACTTTGCTGAGCTGGTGCGGCGATGACCTTGTTGTCAAACAAATCTTGTACATCATGACGAAGACGAAAACAACTGTCAGTGTCATGACCGGTTTGTTGATGATAGGCACAGTATTTAGTCTGGTCATGCTTTGGAGGGATAAGATCGGGTAGAGGCCGTTGTTCCAACGGTTTCAGATATCCTTTCTAGAGTAAGACCTCTAGAGCCTTTGACAAAGGCATATAAAGTGGGTTAAAAACCCTCTTGACTCGAGGTGGATATATGGTTTTTTGTGAGCCACTTCCGGACGCACCGGTGAATGGGGTAGCTGTTTTTGATGCGGTGGTGGTGACCGTGCCCACTTCAGAAGATCTTGCAGCTGCCTCACCACTGGTGGTCGCGTTCGAACTACAGGAAAACGCCCTCCTGGGCTGCTCCTTCTCCTGGTCAATGAGGCCCTACTTCATAGCGTCCTCGATCTGTACCCCAATCTCATGTAGATCTGCAAAGGTGGGGAGGGAGAGAACGATCATCTTCTGCATAAGCTTGGGCTGGAGGTTGTGCACAACCATCCGAATCTGATCTTTGTCAACAGGCCTGATGGTCATCATCGAGGCCTTAGCCCTCCACCGGGTAACAAAATTGGAGAAATTTTCATTCGGCTCTTGCCTAGTGGTCTCAAGATCACGAGTTATAATCTCGATCTGCGTGTTATAAGAGTATTAAGCTATGAAGGCCTCAGCCATCTCCTCCCAATTCCTCTTGACGGAGTCCTCTAGTTTTGCATACCAAATAGTCGCTACACTCGACAGGGTCCGGCCAAACAAGGAAAGCTTCTGTAATCTGGAGAGGCCCATCGGCCTTAGTATGTCTGAAAACAGCCGCAGATGCACCATAGGATCTCCAGACCTATCAAAGCGGTCTATGTGTGGCATCTTAAATTGGTCCGGCAGCGTCACGGCCGAGCCGGTGTACCCATCCTCAGTATCCGGAATGGACTTCACACCTTGGGACTTCTTGAACAGCTTTTCAAGCTTGTTCACTTTCAATGCTGTGGGGCCCACCTCAAACACAAAAGGAGAATTCGGTAGGTTGGTTTGCGTTTTGGATAGCTGGGGTAGGATCGGGGGCGGAGCCGGCTCTATTGGAATGTCTGTATTATCCTGGACGTTAAATGTCTCTCCGAGTATAGGAACTCTTCGTGGGGGAGGAGCCTGGTGTGAAGCAGATGCTCCAGTCTGCTGCTGTAGCCTGATAATTACCTCTGCCTGTTGGGCCATGACCTCAGCCTGCTGTTTGGCAAACTCTACTTGACGAGCAGCGTCCTACTGCATGGTTTTCATACTCTCCTAGAGCTGACGCATCATCTCTTCCATTCCCGCCATACTGCCCTGATCTAACTGATCTATCGGTATATCTGTCTTTGTGGTAAAATCAGATTTCTCAACCCAACTGCACACAGGTGAGATGGATAATGACTGCTGATTCGAAGACTGTTGAACTGATGATCTGTGCCTGACTGGCCTTTTTACCCTGCCTCTCGCGAAGGAACACTGATTTTCCCTTGAACTGAATCTCTGACCTAACAAAGTCTATCAGCACAAGTCCAATGTACCAGGGGATATTGGAGCCTTCTGAAGCTATGGTTCCAAGACTACCCCCTAGCAAAAGAGAAAACAGGCAGCATCTCAGCCTAATTTCACCAGAACAAATATGGGTATAGCTAAATGACTGCACTCTCTACTGGATTCTGCCCAAAATTCTTCTCTGTAAACTGATACCCTCAGGTAAAACTGATTCTCCCAAATACTAATGCCCTCAGGCCTGATACCCAGACTTGCAACTGATACATGCATTCCTGTAGAGACGCACTCTAAAAGCACATAGCAAGTGAGAGCCAAAACATCCCTATGTTGGGGTAGGGTTTCCCTGTCCTATTTTGTCAGGAGCTAGGATTTCACTACGCACGCAGCGTTTTCAAAACAACCTACAATCGGGTAAGCAACCTGTCCTAGTTTGGAATAGTCACTACGGATTCCAAATATGCACTAGGTCGAATGGTCAAAAGGGTGCCCCAGTGAAAATCGGGGTTTGTGTTCCCATCGTGGCAGAGCCCGTAACCGGAAAACACGGTGTCCTAGTTGCACCAATGCACATGCAATGCAAAGAAACACATAAGTGTAATCAAAACAACACATCATGTGTTCGAGTCAAGTTCTCTAAATCCCCAGCAGAGTCGCCAGAAACTGTAGACGCGCTCGAACGTCCAGGAAAAATCTTGTTTTGTTCATTAGGCTCACTACTGTTCGGACTCAAATGTCACGATTCTTAATCTGATCTTGCAAAGTGCAATGCGAGATTGATAAATCACCAAAGAGTCCAAATCCGACAAATCATTTTGAAAAACTGATTTTTAGAAAGAAGTGCCAAACGTGGACTGGTTTGCCAGATACAGAGTCGCCACCTAAATATTTTATTTTTGGAAAATTTTGGAAACCCTGACTCGTGCCTAAGGCCGCGTGTCCATCATCACAAAAGTTGCCTCGGCTCGGAAACTTGGGTACGAGAGGGGAAGGTCATGCAATGAGCACCCCCGCTTGCCCGATCAAAGATCGGCCTTTACTAACATGATATCTTGTTTTTTAAAACACATGTGCTCTTATTCCAGTTATTAACCTATAATCACTATGTGATGCGCACAACATACAAGTATAGACTGGATCACCTAAGTTGGAACAAAACATCTCATGTTTATTTTTGAAAGCAGTTTACTACTCGCAAGTAGGCTAAAATGCGGATTTGCCACCCTCAAGTGGGCTTAGAAAACATGGTGTTTTGTCACTCTCAAGTGGGCTTAAAACTCGCAATCAATAAATTGTTCCAATTCAAGTAATCCGACATTCACCCACAGGCATTCAGGCAGTTATATCACATAAGCAGTTAGCCTCATGGCAAGCGTGCTATCATGACAGTCACTCACACACATGCAAGGATGCTAAAGCATAAACACATACCGAGTACTCCGAGCCAAAACAAAAGCTATGTTAGAAATCAATGCATGATCCTAGCTATGACAAGAATGCCTAATGCAACACATACAAAATGCAACTAAGATAGGCTCGGCTATTCTAAAATGTCATGTGAAATGCAATTTGATACATGTATTCAAACAGGAATTGAAATACAATGCAGTTAGTGTGACGCGCCCAGCCCGATGCATGCAAGACAGATGAATGGATGCAAACATGCGAGCCTAAGGATGCTAATTGAAACATGTCCTAAAACTAACCATCGTAAGCTGGTAAATAAAAGGGAGAAAGAAATGGGGGTTGGAAGACATGCGTCACACACACGCACCCTCATTTACAACATTGCCCTCTCGGAGGAGGGTCCGAATGAATAATACAGAACCGACTAGCTAATCTAAGTTAATCTAATTAAACTACTTATTACACAACATAATGAATAACAAGCTACAGCTAATTATTACACAACTCTAACTAATTAACAAATTAACTAAGTTAGCAATTAAACTATATGATGTAGGCTGCCTCAGCTCTGCTTTGGATGACAAAGGATGCATGCATGCTCAAGTCGCCTTGTTCGGAAATCCCTCGCGACGCCCCGACTTGCCTCTGTTTGCAATTGATCTTAGAACACTGCACAAGGGGAACCTGTGGGAAGGCTGCCGACCAGATATTGGCCTTGGAGACCATCGACCGACCAGTTTTTGTGATGAAAACAAGAAAAAGTGGTCGGCTCGGCACTTTATCTGGTCGGCCGACCAGTTTTTGCTGCTGATTTTTGGTTTTCTGCAACAGAGGGCAAGAAAGGGGCATGGCAAAGTATTTGCAACACATGTGCACAACCATCCTCCCTATCATTACATGAGCTCAAGGGAGTATAGTTCTTGATCCTCGGGCCATCAATCACGCATCTCGATGCATGATGGCCGAGGAGCTGAATTACGCAAATCAATATGAAATGAATGCACACACAAACACCTAAAGCCTAGAACTCCATCATGTATTGTCAAGAGTGTCGGCGACCGGGAATTGAGGCACGTTTCATCACTTCGAGTATGAAAAACCCCTCGTTTCCTGTGTTTGGACTAACACCTATTCCAAACACAAATGCAAAGCAACCATGGCATACACAATGCGACTCAAGCATGCCCCTCAATGCAATACAACTTAGACATGCAAACATGCAAGGGACAAATATGCTAGTCACAATGCAATGCAACACAAGCATGCAAATAACATGAGCATGCAAACAACAATATGGCATACACAATGTAATGTAACATGGCATACACAATGCTCAATGGACTTAAACCGAATATGGGTAGACCTCAGTCATGCCCAAAACAGAGGCCATAATGATGAAACTAAGGCACAAAAGGGCAAGGCAAGCATGCTCAATGCAATGGCCCATTGGCTAGGCATAAGAGCACAACTCTCAAGAGTGCTCGAGGAGTGACAAATGTAGAAGTGTAACAACACTAAAGGCTCTGAAATCAAGTGTACAATGATGTCAAATCATTCAAACAACACAAGTAAAGCATGCAAGAGGGCCTAAGGCACAAAGCCATTGAAGGGACTACACAAAGGGGCATGCAATACATGGCACAAATGATTAAACCAACCATGGACAAAGCTCAAATAGGTCTAAACAAAGACCAAAACATGCTGAGATGAGAGCTCAAGGACCTAGGCAAGATGGCATACATGCTAGGCCGCAAATAAGGCAACAATGCACAACACTCAAGGGCTTTCAAAGCATGAACGAAGTGGGAACATGGCAATGCTAAATGCTCTGAAATGAACTATTAAATGATGCCAAATCATCTAAATAGCTCAAAGATAGCATGCATCAGTCAACAAAACACGAAACTAGCAAGGCCAATTGCACTACAGCTATACAAAGCTTGAAGGATATGGCAAAGGCAACCCAAAAAAGTCCTAGATCATGCCAAAATGATACTAAAACATGCATGGAAGAAAGCCAAAACGAGCTAGCATGAAGGGCATAAGGCATGGTGCATACAAGGCAAATAAGGTGGATTACACTACACCTACTAAGAGCAAGCATGGGATGACTTAAGCAACAAAAATCAAAGTTATACCATGGCAAAATAACCCCAAATAAGCACTGAAATGATGGCTCGCAAGCTAAGGCATGAAGGCATAGGCAATGACCCATGTTAAGGCATAAAGGGGCCAACCCTCCAACGCATTGAATGAGTGATAAATGCAAGTGCATGAGCATGAAACATGGACTGAAATCATATAATAAGTGATGCCAAATCATTCAAATAGTCCAAGTAAAGCATGCTAGTGGACTTGATACACAAAGCTAACAAGCTAGAATGCACTATAGCTATACAAAGCATGGCATGCATGACCAAGACAACACAAATCAAACCTTAAACATGGTAAATCATGAACAAAATCTTCTTCAAGTTAAGCCTAAAGCATGCTAGAATGATATGTTACGACATGATGCATGTTAGGCTATTTCATGGAATTGCACCACAAGTGCATGAGGCATGCAAGAGGTGACCAAACCAAACCCTAACAGAGGTATGACATGGAAAAAAATCACCAAAAACATGCTGAGATGGACTCAAATCGAGCTAGAATAACATGCTACTTCGTGAAGCATACAAGGCTAGTTTGAGGGATTTACACTACAAGTGTATAAGGCATGCATGGAGTGACCAAGACAAGTCAAAACAGATCTAAGGCATGCTGAAATAATCCCAAATACATGCTAAGATATGGTCAACACACACTTAACAAAGGTGCTCAAATATGAGGCAAATATGACAAGTATTGAAGACAATAAAGAGAGTGGATGACCCTCTCCTTCTTGGGACCTCAAAACACCATCCCCACCACTGAAATCCAGATTTCAGTGGTGAGAAGGCCAAAACAAGGTGGTCCCAAAGCTCACAAAAGTGGCACAAAAATAAGGCCAAACAAGGCCTAAAAGGGGGTAAACAACCCCAAGCGAAAAAATGACCTGAAACAAACATTTTAAGCATGCAAAAACAGAAATTTTTCCAGTTAAAAGCTAAGCTTAAAATAGTATTCAAATAAGGCTAAAATCTTAAGCAAAAATGGAGGTTTTAAGGGTTGGAAACTCACCCTTGATGACCCCGTTCAAGGCTGCAACTCTAGCAACCTCTTTGAGTTCAAACCAGTCCAAAAACTCTAGAAACAACTCCTAGGTGCATCAGCAACAAAAGGATGATGTTTGGATAGGAGGTTGTGTGCACAAAAGTGTGAAGAATGGTCACCTTAAGGCACAAAACAAGAGGGAAATGGAGGATTATAGATATAGATGATATGTATAGCTCAAACACAAAATTCTTAACCCTAAGAAGGGAGAGAGGCCTTCCCTCTTATAGAGAAACAACTTCAAGCTTCTTGGACAAGCTAAGAGTTTGTTTAAATCCCTCCATACACGGCAAGCTAAGAGCTTATTTAAATCCCTCCATACACGTGTATGGAGGATACAGTTTGTGCCCTCCAGCTGGCATAGTTGGCATCCATTCAGTCTGACAAAACAGAAGGAAAGCTGTTGACCAGAAAAGGTGGTCGGCCTGCTACTTTTAGTGGTCGGCCAACCACCCAAAGTGGTCTCCCAAAAAAAAAGTGGTCGGCCTGGGGAATTGCTAATCTCCACGCTAAAAGCAACCCAATAGTGGGGTGAGAAACCAAAAAATGTGGCCCAAAGACCAAGAAAACCAGTTTTTCGACCAAAAAATCGACAGACAGGGAGAAAAGTGGTTTCCAAGGATAAAAGCTGGTCTCCCACCCTTGTACCACTCCCCAAACAAGGAAACTAAGGTTTGTACCCAAGACAAACCAAAACGGGTGCAAGACGAGGGTTTGGAAGGCAAGACGCGCGGCTGGGAGCCCTGAAAACCAGCTGCCGAGCATCGAAAGTGGCGTATGATCACAAAAGTGGTCTCCCGAGCTACAGTGTCCTCCTAGACAGAGGAAACGAGATGTGTTCCAAAAACCGTGCCAAACGGAGAATGTTAAGCGGTCCCGAGCCGAGGCGCATGGCCGACGGCTCCGAAAACCGAAAACTAGTCTCCAAATGGGAACAACAGCCTACGACCACGAAAAGTAGCCTACGACCACTGAGAGATGGTCTACAAGACCTCTCCCTCCCTCCGGGAAGAGAGAAGAAAACTTGGCTCGCAAACCGAGTCAAAGCACAAAGAATTCAGAGGCCCGGAGGCAAGGCTCTCAGCCGAAACTCCGGAAACTTGAAGCTAGCACAACATGCGCAATCACCGAGCGCTCAATCGATGACATCTGAGTCTTAAGGTCGGTCAAAAATGGGGTGTCTACAGACACGTGATAGTCCGAAAATATTTAATAATTTTTCGTTATGTTAATACAAAAGAATAGAGGGGAAATACATTGTTTACAGCAATGAGGGTAAAGATGTCTTTTTGCATTTTTTGTTAACAGTATTAGTAGTGCACTTTAATTCAAAACCATATGGGTGGCATTTTCATATTTGTAAAACACAGCAGGGTAAAGTGCTCTTGAGTAATATCACATGAGTGTAAAGTGAATTTTACCCTTAATTTTAATTCAATGCATGGCACTATTATTAAAAGAAAAATGATGATGTGGCCAAAATGAAAGCAAAAAATGACTAAGGTGATTTGTAATACAAAAAATGTTAGGGATACATAAAAAATTGTCAAAAAATTTACCAAACCACCCATATGAGTGTGAGTATTTGATAATTTTTTAATAAAAAATTTGAAATCTCTAACATCATTGTTCATTAAAATAGATTGATGTATGACGCCCACAAAGCCTTGTACAAATTAGAGTTAAATAGGTTTGAAGAGCAGTACTCTTATTTTGTGCTAAGATTATAAATTTATATAGCAATTGGGAAATGAATAAAGAAAGATTATATGAAATGTAAATAAAATATAACTATATTTTACGTATTTTTGAAATTTATTTTTCAAATTCCTACCCAAATCTATAATCCAACGTATATTGTATCTAAATCATGAATTTGGGTAGAGTATGAATTTTATAAAAAAAAAAATTGAAATTAAATGTATTATCTTTTTAAATTTCTACTCAAATCTATAATATAAACACAAGTTTATTAAATCTCAAGAAAGAATTCTAAATCTTAGCACATAATATTAAAAGTGAAAATTACACCTCAGTGGCAAATTTAGAAAATAGTTACATATTAATGAAAAAAATTATAAATTCAATTATTAATGTTTATAAATTTCACCGTTGATTTAAAACTATTTTTTAAAAAGAATGGGCTATGTTGTAATTCTCTCATATTAAAATGCATCATCTCTTTCGCATCAGCTGGCCATAACTTTCACTCTCATTTTTTTCTTATGGGATTAGCTTCTTCCAGTCTCAAATAGAACTGGAGAGGTGTTATTCGGCTTATTGAATTCACTCACTACAACAAAACATACTTTAGTGGCACTACACTAGTAGCATATTTTTGGAAAATGCCACAAAAAATGATATTTAGTGGCTCGTTTTTTAAAAATGCCACAAAACTTGAAACATAAAAGGCTCTAGTGACATTTCAATGAACAAGTGTCACAAAACTACAACAAAAACATACTTTAGTGGCACTACACTAGTGGCATATTTTTAGAAAATGCCACAAAAATGATATCTAGTGGCACGTTTTTGAAAAATGCCACAAAACGACAAACATAAAAGGCTCTAGTGACATTTCAATGAACAAGTGTCACAACACTATAACAAAACCGTCACTACAACAAATTTGGTGGCATTTTTTAGAAAAATGCCATAGAGCCACAAACATACAAGGCTCTAGTGGCATTTCAATTAAAAAAAGTGTCACTTCACTACAACAAAAATGTCACTACAACAAATTTACACTTTAGTGACACTACACTAGTAGCATGTTTTTAGAAAATGCCACAAAAATAAAATTTGGCATTAAATTTTTTAGAAAAATGCCACAGAACCACAAAATATATAAGGCTCTAGTGGCATTTCAATAAAGAAATGTCACATCAATTTTATGACATTTTATAAAATAATGACACAAAAAATTATGTTCGTGACATTTACGAACAGATACCACTAAACTTTAGTTGCAATGGCATTTTTTAAAAAATGTCAGGACACTAGGTAGGTGCAAATTACTTTTTATGGCACTTAGGTGAAAAGTGTCATAAACAAATATTTTATAGCATTTTGAGAAATGCCACTAAGCCAAAAACTTTCCAAGCTTATAATGACATTTTTGAAAAAATAAAAAATGTCAATATATTTTCTAAATTTTTAAAATGCAGTAAATGATTAAAAATAAATGAATTAAACTCAATATACACTACAGGAAAAAGCATATTCGGTGACTAAATTTCCTGACCAAAAGCGACCAAAACAGCATTAGTTGCCAAAAGTCTACAATTGGCAACTAAAACTAAGTTTGGTCGCTGATTATATGGGTTTTAGTGACTAAAAAATTTTTAGTAGCCCAAAGTAAAACTTTTTGGCGACTAAAAAAATTTAGTAGCCAAAAGTCTACAATTGGCGACTAAAAATAAGTTTGGTCGCTGATTATATGGGTTTTACCAACTAAAAAAATTTTAGTAGCCAAAAGTAAAGCTTTTTGGTGCCAAAAAAAATTTTAGTAGCCAAAAGTCTACAATTGGTGACTAAAAAATAAGTTTAGTCGCCAAAAGTGGTCATTTTTAGCGCGGGAGAACTAAAATCCTAAGGCGGGAATAAAATTTTTTGGTGACCAAAATTTTGGTAGCTGAAAGTGCATCTTCGGCGACCAAATCCGATTTTGGTCGACAAAAGTTAAGTTTTTTAGCAACTAAAAAATAATTAGTAGCCAAAAGTATAGAATTGGCGACTAAAAAATATTTTTAGTCGCCAAAAGTGGTCTTTTTTTATTTTGGTAGTAAATAGTTTATTTTACATAAATTATGCTCAATAAAATAATTATGTTTATACATATACTTTTATATTAATATGGATTAATGTACTATATAAATAATATATGTTGCATATATAATCATGTTTTGCTATAGAGGTGTAGTGGGAAGAGTGAGGTGTATAAGGTTTATGGTGCCGAAGGTTGGCGGTTCGAGTCTCCGCAAGAGCGGATCAAATTGTTCTACAACGAATTATCGTCATGAATGGCACTTGATAGCGTCGCGAATAGTGCCTACCATGACATTGAAGTGTCACTAAAAGGTTTTAGTCTTGATGGTGTAATGACACTTACAAGTGTCACTAACTCTTTTTTTAATGGCGCTTGATAGTGCCACAAATAATATCTACCATGACATTAAAATGTCATTGAAAGTTTTTAGCCATGATGGTGCAGTGGCACTTGCAAGTATCTACCGTGGCACTCATATCTACCGTGGCACCGATAGAAGTGGCACTTGTTCAAAATGCCACAAGACCAAAAAATATCATTAGAAGAATAGTTTTGTGGCACTTTCAAATGTCACTAAACTAAGAAAATGTTGTAGTGCCTTTTAGGTTTCATTTCGATAATCTAAACTGTTCATATTTTAAAATTTTTAAATACATCATCTTTGTAAGAAATTAACTCGATCAAATAACAAAACTATATATTCAAATAAATTTTGTATAAAAAAATAAAATACATACATAATTTATTCAAACAAGTGGTTTCGTTAACCGCATGTTTTGAACTTTTTTGTTTTTTGATTTTTTAGAACTGATGTTTTGGACTCATCAGTGGACTTGAGTATCGGTCCTCTTATTTCATAATACAAATGGGGGATGGTCATTGGATGTGTGGGGATGGTCATTGGATCTTAAAATAATAATAAAAAAAAAGACCAATCACACCCCATTGGGGCCTGGGGCCACCCAAGCGGGCGTCTGAGGCTTTTTTCTTCCTAATATAAAAATTCATTTAGGTTAAGTTTAGCATCTTTAAAAAAAAGTCAAAAAGTTAAAAAGTTACTATCTTATTTAAGTCACATCATATTATTTAAGTCACATTACCTCTACTACATCACTTCAAACCCAACTCATATTTTATAAAAAGTCAAAAATATACTTATTTAGAACATCCCAAACAACCTTTTAGTTGGTGTGAGAATTGACAAGTATCCCCTCCTTGACTCTCCACCTTAAGTCTTTATTTGATGAGCTATTGGGTCTATTTTTATGCTCAATTTCAATGATTCAAATCGTTCATATTTTAGAATTTATCATATAAATCATACATGTAAAATATCAAATTGATCGAATATCGGAAGAACTAAAAATAGTTTATTAAAAAAAGTTAATAAACAGTTTTATTGTTTCATAAAACTTTTAGGTCACATAGTTTTTGATATCCGATTGACTTGATTTTTTACAAGTATGAAATACATGACAAATTTTAAAATGTGAACGGTTCGGTAGATCAAAATTAAAAATTAGACCTAAAAGTTGGCCCAATGACCCATCAAGTAGGAAGTTAAGTAGGAGAGTCAAGGAGGGGATCCTTACTCGTGATAATTTGGTATTTTGAGAAATTAGTAAAAAGTTGAATTTTTTATTTTTTTAGTCTATTTTATCTTTTTATGGATAAAAAATATAAGAGATAATGTAACCTAAAATGAGTAAAAAGCTAAAAACTAACTCTTTTTTTTTTTCTTTTTTTCCCCCCCAAAAGACCCCAATATCACTTATCTTCATATGCTGGCTACAATTTATTCTTGTTAAACACTCCCTTACAAAAATGGTATGAACCCCCCAAAAAATAAAAAAAAATGTATATATATTTACAAAAATACTCAAAAAAGACAATATATAATTTAAATTTATTTTAAATATAAATCTCATTATATAAAATTAAATTTAGACTACACATTACTTTTCAAAATAAAATTTTAAATATTTTTTTATTGGTCCTACTTTTTTGCACTTCCGTACCATTAGTCATCAATAAAAGTCAGTGTTGGAGGCTTCATGGATCACCGCCATCACCAAAAATACATTATTATAATTGGTCTTTGTTTTACATTTAAAATTTTTATTACTACAAATCAAGAAGTAATAAAATTATATAAAATTTATTTTTAGAAATGAAAGGACTGAAAACGCTTTTATCATTTTATATAAAAATTATGTACAAATCTTCAATTGTATATCATTACTCATAGGAAATGTTTGACTGGTGGACTAAATTTCTTGACATTGCTTGGGATAAATAACACGATTAGGTTAAGGCTAGGACTCGTAATATGTAAAATAGATGATGAGATATATATTGTGAGAGTACTTGTACTATACTTAATTTTGATATGCTAAAATATGTGATAAGAGGACAATAATTATTTTTGACCATTAAATGATGTGATATGACTAATCTCATGGCTATAAGATTAGGAATACTATTAGCACTACAAAAAAATTCACTTTTAGCAGCGGCCAAAACTGTCCCTAAAAGCAAGAAAAAACGTCGCTAAAAACTAGAAGACCTTTACCCGTAGTTGAAATAGCGACGGCCAAACTGCCGCAATAGCCCTGTCGGCATATCCTTATAGTGACGTTTTCCTCAAACGCTGGTATAGTTATTTTTATTACGACGGTCAATGTAGTGACAATTATAAATGTCGCTATATCTTAAATTTACCTATTACTTGCTAACTTTATAGCGACGGGTCGACTGTTGCTATATCCTTCACTTTTGCGACATTTTGTGAACCGCTGCTATATTTTGACTTTATTTCATCAGTTTTATACTGTCGCTATAGCTATAGAATTCTTTTTGAATTTTATTTACAGCGACGGTTATTAATCGCGATTACAGGCTATGTTTACTATTCAATTACCAATAATATATATCTTGAAATTTTCAATGATTTACTAACCATTAATGGTTGTCTCTCACTTATCCCTACTCATTATATATCTATAAAAACACTATTTTATTCTAATGGCTCAATATTCAATAATTGTAAAAGGTAAGAGAGTCTGCATTTTCATAATCCCAAAATATCCAAAACACCTTAATTAAAAGGTTCATTACATAATCCTGTAATACAAAATAGATCCAATATTTGTAGCAAACTAATAGCCCACACCATAATCTAAAAGGTACATATAAACTTGTCACATGACAATAGTACTCAAAAATATTACTCATGACGCCATTTTATAAAGACCTTCATAAAAAATGTTCAAATCAAGAAATGACGTCCATTGTTTGATACTTCATATTGCCTTATTTCCTGCAATAAAAATGATTGAATGAGCATAAGTATCATTTTCAATTTCAAAATCTATAAAGAAAGTTTAGACTATAAATAATTCTCGAACAAGTCTTATTTTTTTTGGAAAGTATGTGGTTTACATATCAAAAAATAAAGATTACAATGAAGTTGAAGATCATATTTGCATATTAAGATAGATCAACCATTAAGAGAGAAATCAACAACAAATGGAGAAAGAAAATACAGTAATGCAGAAATGTAAGGTGGCTAAAGATTTAAGAAACAAATTGTTCTCAATTTGTGTAGTTAGTTCTTGTTGTTCTTTAAGCATTGCAAATTGATTTCTAAGATTAGATATGGGTGAAGACATCTAAAGGGCTTAGAACATGTAAGTAAGCAACTAACAATTATTAATGTCTAGGAAATTATATCTAAATATGTGCCCACCTTGCCTCTACTATTACTCCTAAGTATAGAACTCTGATGAATCTCAAAAAAGAGAGAGCAGAGTTTGTGCTTTCCTTGCTTGAAAGAAATGGAAAAGATATATCAGTCCATACAGCAACCTCAATATTTATGAGCAAAAAACAACTACTGTAAAAGTTACACATATTAGAAATAAATCCAGAACAGATTTAAAAGAAAAAAATGCTATCATACCTCAAATTTCACAGATCCAAGATCAAGCTTTTGCTTCACTTCTTTAAGAATACCAGGCTCTGAAATGCCAAATCAGATGTGAAAGTAAAATTGTGAACTAACAAACACTATTTTTCGGCAAATCTTGCAATATAAATTATTTATTTTGTTTAAAAGAAGAGAAACATCAAAAAGAGAAAGAAGGAAAGTAGGAGATATCAATGCAAATAATTACAGAAAAACCAGACGCACATAACATATTACATTTAATTGTCTACGGTTGACAAAGATTTGTGTGCCCATATATTCTCGGATAATGTATATGTTAAGTCACCAATTGTCCCAAAAGCTTAGGCTATTCAGAAATGGGCCCAACAACACCATAATGCACCTACAATTACTCGTCATACAGTTTGGTTATAAATACCAATAATTCTACAATGACCACATTTGTATACCTTGCAGTGCTTACCATCTCATGTGTCACCACTGCATTGCATTGGTAACAAACATGAGTGGTGGCCCCTTTAAACCAATGCAATGACGACACATATGGTAAGCACTTATTGTATACAAATACAGTCATTCTAGCATTATTGTATAAATATTGACATCTTCATCTTAACTCATTCTACAATTTACAACAATAAATAAATTTGTACCATCCCATTTACAATAAGATAAATAAAGGATACCCATTAGACAAAAATATTCCTAGCTGGGCAGTGAGAGCTCAATTTGAAGTCTAGATGTTAGTCATAAGTTCATCCTACATGGACCAGGTTAAATGTTATTTTTTACCTATCTCGCATTAAAATATCAAAATGATGGCCAAAATTTTTACGGAAATAATACTTAGGGTCTGACAAATTAATAAAAAATAGGAAGAAAAAAAAATTACCCGAAACCAAAATATCAAAGATTAGTCTCCAAAGAGAGAGAGAAAGAGAGAATTTAATTACAATCCAAACTAAGCTTCAGAGTTGGAAAGCAACATTGCTATTAAGGGCAGGTATTGAGGCCCTCATTTGGGCAAACCACTTATATCAATGTGGGGGTGGAGAACTACATGTACACCCCAGCTTGTTGTCAGTGCTTATCAAGTCTCTAACATGCAGAAGGTAATATAAATATTGACCAATGTATCTCCTTCTCTTTCTTTTTTTCCTTGTTTTTTTTAAAGCACAAAATATTTAGATTAGAAAAAAAAAAGTGAATGAAATTTGTGTTTGGGTAAATGGAACCATGTTTGCACACTAAAAATAATTGCACAGTACAATGGCCGATTCAATAACATTGTTTCTATGTCTAAAATTAGGCTCTAACTGAATAGATATGCCAAAAGCCCACTGCCCAAGTTGCCTTGGGCCTGACTATTAAGTGCCCCATCGTGTCGGGGAGGGGGGCTCCAAAAGAATTCATATAATAGCCACATTAGCAATTGTCAACATAGCACTAGCCAGAAGAAACATTACCATTGCTTGAGGAGTTACTAGCAATCTGTTTTTACTATAACAAAATCAAATAAATAGCAAAGAATATTAGTGAAAAGTAAAATCACAAAAGAAATTACTGTTCTTGTGTAATGGTGTTAAGTAAAAATATAACAGAGTTTCTACAAACAATATGAAAACAACAAAACATACAAGAACAATAAAAGTAAAAAAGGGAATAAAGCCATAACGATGAGATTTAATTCATAATTTACGAACTACAATTGGCTCTGTCGATGCAGAAACAAGTTGGCCCTCAACTCCATCCTCTCTTACAGGAGTATACAGTGCCACCAGTCTGCATTCCACATCATCAACATTAGATTTGTACATTCTCATAGTCTCCTTTGCAATATCACACCATGTTTAGCGAGCAAACATCTCAACTGAAATATTGAAGTTGGATCTTTTGATGAATAATTCTAGAAACTTTACAAGTGTCGATGCCTTCATCTAGAGTCATAAACTTACCCAACCTTTTGTTATTGACAACCCTAAGACGTGAAGATATTTGTTTCTTTTTAAATAAAGAAAGAGGTATTGTTGTGAACCTAAAAAAAAAGTCTTTTTAAATAAAATAAAAAAAACAAAAGTAAAAAATCAATGAAGGAATGCATTAGTCAAACAAGCAAGAAACTTGCAACCAGAAAACTTGCATCTTTATTTATTTATCTCATGGTTCAATTTATGCACACTTTCATAAAAGCAATGACAATAAAAAGAGGCAACAATTTTCTCTAATCACATTATTAAGCCAACAAAACATTACAAACTGTGCACTAAATTCATTGACAACAATTTTCTCCAAAAAAATAAAAAATAAAAAATATAGAACAAACAGAACAAAAATAAACAAAAAGGTAGGCACTATTACTCCATTGTGGCATTTTATCAAATATCTAGCATACATAATGATTCCTCAAGCAAGAGATTTTACTGTGTAATATCAACAACAATCCATTCACTTCACTAATTACATTTGTTAAAATATGAATATCATAGATTATCAAATGTATATGTGTGTGTGAATATCATAATCAGAATGCAAAACATGTTAATCAATCTATTTTATAAATTATTTTCCCAAATCAAAATCATTCAAAATGTTCATGAAATTCTTTAGAGTAGAGGAGTTTTGGGGATCTTAACAATGAACCCAAACTTGTCCGAAGATGCTTTATGTTTTTATGGGATTCTTTATTTTCATGATTGTTTCATAGGTATAGTGTTTGGGAAATGACAGTAGATAACAGAGTTAAATCGAACAGAGCAAAGTGAAAGGGTTTTGCTAATTGGTATGGAACGGGTAGAGAACATGAAGTGGGGTGTAATTTGAAACAGAGGATGAGGGAGGAAGAAGACAGTGAGGGAGAAAGAAAAACTGAGACAGTAGAAGAAAGAAAGAGGGGTATAGAAAGAAATTGAGAGACAGAAGAAAGAGGGGGGTAGAGAAAGAGAAACAGAGAGAGTAGACTAACCTTGAAATCACAGTGGTGAGGAAGCTTGATGTCGTCAACACGCCGCGGTGGAGGATGAACGAAGGCTCTGATACTTCGCAAAAAGGAGTTTTGATAGGCTAGGGCACGAATTGTAATCAAGGAGAAGGAGATGAACGGTTTTTTTTTTTTTTTAACATATCAGAATTTCAGTCCAAAAATTAAAAAATTCAATTTCGCGTAAAATCAGAAATCTATTTGGCGGGCCTTCTTATTTTCCTTGGCTTTTTGTAACGTTTAAGGTCAAACCGCCACTATAAAAAAATATATAGTAGCACTTTAGGAAAAAAATGTTACTAAAAATTTTATTTTTAGTTGCGGTCAATAACCGCTACAATAGCCCATCTATAGCAGCATTTTTTATACTGTTGCAATAAAAAACGCTACTAAATCTTGATTTTCTTGTAGTGTAGGCCATGTTTATTTGGATGTACATGAGTTTGGGATTGGATTAATAGTGCAACAAAATTATTAATTCAATGTTTGGTTAAACAATTGAAATACTGACTAATAATTCATTCGAATATGGTATCTCACATATCATAGATTATTCAATCCCATAGAGGGGAGTGAGATATAAATTTGAGGACTAAGCCAAAGTCTAAACTATTAGTTCTTCCTTATAATCCTACCTCAATCCAAACATAGGATATGATACACATTCCAAATGGATTTGTAGTCCTAGGACTACTAATCATGGGAATATTAATCTAACCTAATCCAGTCTACCCAAACCAACATGGCTTTGGGGTGTAATTGTTAATCTCCCATTGGCGGAGTAGCAATATCGTGATATTAACAAGCTTATCCATTTTAGCCAATCAAACACAATGTATCGTTTAAAAAAAAAATGTAGGAACAAGAAAAAAAATTTGGTGGGGGAGAGAAATTACCTATCAGTGTTAATTTAGGAAAATTATTATATATGTAAGGAAATCTAATAATTTTAATTATAAATATTAATAAAATTATCACCAATTTATAATTATTTTTAAAATTCTGCAATGATATGAAAATTTTCACACACACAATAAATAAATAAATAAAATTGAAATGAAACCCAAGTTGGATTCCGCGATCTTACCAGTCCTAATCCTCTCCTGGTCTACCAAACAAACAAGGCTATAAAGTTCACCATTTCTCTTCATATATATTCTGCTAAAAATTTGTTCTTCATCAAACACACTAATGCCATTTCTCTTCATATATATCCATCCAAGCAAGGCCTACAAGGCCAGCGTAGCTATCTTCATGGATCTCCACAATGGCCAATTAGTAGCAAAAGAGTTGTTTCAAGCTCAATCCCACATATACAAACATGCATTCAGTTTTGCTACAATGAAAATGTCCTTGTTAATTCACTTGGGGTTTTTTGCTACAATGAAAATTGATCCAAATCATGGAGATCAAGAAGGGTATGTCCTCACTCCATCATCTAAGCTTCTCATCAAAAGTGAAATGGCCAATTTGTCACCATTTGTCCAAGCCATGGTCGATCCGGTTTTGGTCACCCCATGGCAGTTTTTGGGAGATTGGTTTAGAAGACTGCACATAGGATTGCCATGTGGGAGTTTTGTGACAAAAACCCAAAATTCAATAACATTTTCAATGAAGCAATGGGCAGTGACTCAAGAATGATGAGCTTGGTGGTTAGAGACTGAGTGTTTGGAGGACTGAATTCATTGGTTGATGTAGGGGGTGGTACCGGTATCAATGCTCAGATCATTTCCGAGGCGTTTCCTGGTATAAAATGCACTGTTTTTGATCTTCCACATGTTGTTGAGAACTTGCCAGATGAGAAGAACTTGAACTATGTTGGGGGCGATATGTTTCAGTCTTTCCTATTCGCGGATGCTTTTTTCTTCAAGGTATGCAATTTTTTGAATTCTTAGTTCCAGTGATTGAATCTGGTAATTGAGCAAATTTTACGATTTGCATCATATATGTGGGGCAATTCCTCTCTCATCAAGTTATTTCAGTAAATTTCTGTCTTTTATTTTTTTTTATTTTGGATTTAATTTGATGTTGAGTTGCTTCAGTATAGATTGATCAAATAGCCGAATTCTAAAGAGAAATCATTTTTGATGATCCAAGATCCTACATATATTGATCTATAGAACTATTATTTATTTGTTGAACGGATATATTGATTGACGAAATCACAATTATACTTAACAATAAAACTATCTGGAAAGGTCATATACGTCAAAGAACTTTAATTTTCCACTCCTATTAACACCAAAAATGTGTACAATTTAGGAGAATTGTAGCAAATTATCATTTTTCTCCCATTATTTCTTTCATTAAGGAAACACAAGGAAACCATAAGTTAAGGGGATGGCTGCATGTGCTCTGATTCATTATTTGGGCCATTTTATCCAATTCCTCGGTACTGACAATTGATACTAGAAAAATAGTTTTCAAGTATTTGTCGCTGAATTATTCTGAGAAGTATTCTATAAAGCAATTAATGTTCATATAATAAGCAAAGTAAACTTTAAGATAATCAATTGAACTTGAATGTGTTTTTGGACTTGAAAATGGCAGTGTGTTTTGCACTGTTGGGTTTTATTTCTTGGCAATCCCGTTTGGCAAAACTCCTTTGAGTTGTAATTTTATTCGTATTTTTATTTCAGTGATGCTATGAGAGTTTAGATGTGAATCCAACCCGAATTGTGTCTTTCAGAGAAGTTTGTGATGATAAAGCTTTCAAGATTGCCACTTCGCTGATTATGACGGGGATCGAGCTGACATTCCCCCGCTCGAGTGGGCATTCCCCCGCTCGAGCGGAGAATCCCTGGTTCCAGCAGTTTGTCAGGTCTGTAAAAATACTGGAAGGTGTGATTTCGTGCTCGAGCGGGTTCTCCAGCGCTCGAGCGGACCTCTGTTATATCACGCACAGATTTTGCTGAAGACGCTCGAGCGGGATGTTGGGCGCTCGAGCGGACCGCGCGAACACAGTTTTCCGGATTTCAATAAGGATTGGGTTTTCTTCCAAATCTAGGATTACTTTTTGTTTTTCAATAAGTAGTTGGTTTTCTCTCAAAAACCACACACTCCTCAAGTCCTCCAGATCTTATTTTTTTGGATTCAAAGGTGTATATCTGGGGAAATTTTGTTAGTTTACTTTGATGTTTTATTGAGTATTCAACTCATGGCTTAAAGAGAGTACATCAAAGGTTGTGTTTTGTTCTACAAAAGAGAGAGTTGTTCTTCGGTGGATTCTGAAGAATTCGAGCCTGAAGCTTTGGTGGATTCCGGAGTGGCTCATCGTAAAGACAATTCCGAGGTGAAGACGGGGTTGGAAGAGGCACATAGAGGTTGGTTCAATTAGGCGTGGATTCGCTAGGTAATTGAGAGTATACTTGTGTAATTCCTTTAAATCTTCTTAGTGGATTGTTTTGTGGCTGTTGCCCGTGGTTTTTTTATCACAGTTGGAGGTGTCCAATTGCGGTTTTTTCCACGTAAAATCGTTGTGTCTCTTTGTCTTGATTGTTTGATTGGGATTGTTATATTCTGCTTAAAATTGATACATAATCACAAATCAATATCTAGGGGATTTCTAGATTTTTCATGCATAATTGGAGTGACGAGAACTGCGTAAAGATACTGAAGAGATGCAGATAAGCTATTCCAAGCAAGGAAGATGGAGGGAAGGTTATCATCATAGACATGGTGGTAGATGGGGACAGAGATGAACATGACATTACTGAGACAAAGCTTGTTTTTGACATATTGATGATGGTTTTGGTCACTGGAAGAGAAAGAAGTGAGAAAGAATGGGAAAAGATATTCTTAGAGGTTGGCTTTAGTCACTACAAGATCACACCCATCTTTGGTTTAAGGTCCCTCATTGAGATATATCCTTAAATTATGTAAGGTAAATTTCATTTTACCTCATCGTAGTTTGGCTCATTTGCAAATAACATTTATATGGCTTGTAAACTGAAATATATCGCTTTCCACCTAACTTAATTTTAAGTGCATGCCAAAATGAAAATAATACATCGAGGTTAAAGTGAATTTTGTCTCCTAAAAAAATAACGAAAATGTTCATGTTTTACACAATGAGATCACTTATGTATAAGGATATTTTAGTTTTTTTTTATTATTATTATCTAGCTTTTAATGGGTCTAACGGTAATCTTTGGTCTAGAAATCAGAGGGAATTATGTTCTTATAAATGATAAGGGTTGTGTGCAAATAGGTTAAACAATGAGGGACTAAAGTGAAATTTGTTCAATTATTCATTGTGAAACCTATATGACTCCTATAATAATTCTTGTACTGTAAACTTGTTCTGGACTGTAAAATATTGCTCATTGCTCTGTTTCCTTTGTTTCCACATCTCTTTTAAACTTTAATTACATTGGTGTTGGGGTTTTGGTTCTGTTCTAAGATGAACAGTTCTAAAAAAAATTGGGATCGAGCCGAGCCGAAACGAGCTGAATCATTAGAACCTATGGAAATGAGCAAGAACCAAACCAAAGAAAAATGTTCGGTTCCATGGTTATGGGCTTGGGTGTGTGGTTGGGTTGGGCTTGTTCGGCCCAATATTAATCTTTTTGGGCTAAAAACATTTAAATTTAATTTTACTGTAAACCGGAATTAAATTGTTCCGGATTTACTGTACACCCAAACAGGGCCCTTCCTATTTTTGTTATCTGTTTAAATTGTAATCCAACATATTCAAATATGTTTGAATTCAAAACTAACAGGTTTCATACCTTTTTAATTCAAAACCTACAGCCACCATTACATCTATAAATAGGACAGCCCTCATTTGGATTTTGTAACTCAAATTTTCGTCCTCATAATTCTGCAAACATCTCTTCATTTTGCTGCATTATTTTCTTGTCAGAGAGAGTATAAACACTTAGTGTGTTCGTTAGACAAACAATTTGTAGTGCTGCTATTGTTTGTAGTAGATCATTTTATCCTGGGAGATAGACGTCCAAATTCTGAAAGCACCGTGGAGAGGACGAATCTGTCTTAAGGACACAGTGTCAAACACTGGACTTGATCAAATTATAATTCGAAGAAATTAAATCAAGTAAGTTATTTAATTTATTTTCAGTGTTATTATTATTTATTTAGATCAAATTTTAATTTTGTTTTTGTAACAAAATAAAATCTGTTTTTATTTATTTATTTTTATTTTGAGTTTGATTTTTGTAATCAAACAAATTCTCTCATTTCCTTTATTTCTTTATATTTTGGTTGTTGTTTAGTACACAACAGAATTTAATTTATTTAAATACAGTGAAGATTGGCCAACAACGGATTCATTCCCAACTTAGCCCTCAGAAATGACGAGCTCGGAAAATATTTAGCTTTTATCATTTTGCCCAACATAGAGTTTGGATGTTGGACCAGCCGCCATCCCTATTTGGCTAACATAGCAAAACCTGCTACCCCGTTTGGCTAGCAATGGTTTTACTGGGCGTGCCAGAATTTGTAAATATAAATTTTGAAACATATGTGTTTTAACATATTTTAAAATTCATGTTATAAATGTTCACGGTTTAGTTTTTGAACTAAATGGTGTCGATTATTTGAAAAGTAGGTTCCTATTTTCAATCTGTATTCCAGATTGTTAATTACACATTTTATTTAAATGAAACTTTCGATTAATGCAAAGTAAGAAAATTAACAGAAAATAATATAAGAAAAATAAATATTTTATTGAAATTATTGTAGGTTTTAAACCCTTGAATACAAAGTACAATTCTTAGGTTTGGAACCCTTTATCCATTAATCACCATTATGCGTTTATAGCGTAGACACTTGAGTTCTCTGGGTTTCTCTTCTTCTTTCTTGTGAAGATTTCTTTAACTCTCTCTCTCTCTCTCTCTCTCTCTCTCTCTCTCTCTCTCTCTCTAACTTTCGATTTCTGATTTTTCAATCCCCTTTTCGTGTGATGATTTCTCATATTTATAAAGGTCATCTAGATGATAAGAAGATCTTATCCTCAATTTGAATTTCAAATTAAATGATAACGCCATTTGAATTTTGAATGATATCACCATTTGAATTTAGGTGTAACCATATCTGATTAATCATATATCTAATTAATCATATTGATCCTTTGGATTTCGTCCTTTGTGATGTCATTGCTGTAGGTGTAACCATATGAATTTTGATATGTCATTGCTGTAGTTGTAACCATATTGCTGTAGGTGTAACCATATAGATGTCCTTTGTGATCTCCTTTGTGATGTCATTGCTGTAGGTGTAACCATATAGATGTCCTTTGTGATGTCAAATTAAATGATAACGCCATTTGAATTTTGAATGATAGCACCATTTGAATTTAGGTGCAACCATATTTGATTAATCATATATCTAATTAATCGTATTGATACATTGGATTTCGTCCTTTGTGATGTCATTGATCATTTGAATTTAGGTGTAACCATATCTTGTGATGTCATTGCTGTAGGTTCTAAAAATTCATCTTTCGTAGGCTCCACATGTCATTTAAGTATCTTCAATAACGTCGCTAAGATACGGCGTCATTTTAATTATGCACTTTAATGGATCAAGTTAATCATTTTAGGAAGTGATTAACTACAATAATCCTATCATAGGCTCTATGTGTGTTATTAACTGATTGACGGTATTTGAAATGTTAACATAAATTTGGTTAAAATTTATATGACAACAAAGCTCTCTTGTGATTTATACAAGTATAAAGTGAATTTTTTTAATTGTGCGAATCACTACAACATAATGCTCTTATCTAAGCTTTTTTTAAATTGTGGATTGGATTTTCTTGGCCTTGATAATTTTGGCCCCTTGAATTATTTATTTTAATTTTTTTTTAAGACACTTTTTGGATGATAGGTTTTTCATGTGGACCCCTTGTGCACTCGGGATTTTTTCTTTGCAAGACCATACATGGACTCCCCAAAGGATTTAACTGATGTCTTTTTCATTTTTCATTTTTTTTTCATTTTTTTTTCTTATGCTTTATATGCTTGAGATTTTTCTTGTGCTAAGCCATACATGGACCCCCAAAGAATTTAATATGGGTTGGTTTTATTTTTTTGCATGGGCCCTTTTTCATGGACTTGGCCTTTTCTTTTTTCTTTTTTATTTTTTATTTTTTTTTTGAAATGAAAGTCCATGGTAAGGCCCAAGAATTTAATTGAGCCTTTCTTTTGTGGGCTTCTTTCTCCATGGATTTATTTTAGGGGAAATTACAATTAAGTCCCATATACAAAGTTCAAGACCTATCTAATCCCCAAACAAAACACTTGCACCAATTAGTCCTATATATTTTTAATTGTTACCAAAAAATCTAATTTTTTTTTTTTAATTTACAGCCGCTGTTACATCCTACTATCGTCGGACTTCCGTCAACGGTCACTGGAGACTTGTCGGAATGTTCAACATCACCAGGAAGTCGCCGGAGTATCACCGGGAAGTCACCGGAGTATCGCCGGAAGTTCACTGGAGTGTTATGAACATTAATGAAAGTCGCCGGAATGTTCAGAACATTCATTGGACGTTAAGAACATCATTGGAGATTCACCGGAATGTGCACAATATTGCCAGGAAAAAAAAAGAGAATAAATGAAGAAATTAGAGCGAAAAAACATAGCGAAATGTGCTAAACATTGATAAACTAAAAAAAAAAAAAATAGAACAACAAAAAACAGCAACGATGGAAAAAACATATGTTATTTTTCAATTTTTGTAAGGTTTAAGCAAATAATCTCCAATATTGATCAAACTGAAAAACAAGTTTTGAAACCGTAAAATGTTACAGTTTCAAAGAAAAAATCTATTAAGCGTTTATCTTTATTAATCAAACTAAAAAATATGTTATGAAACTGCAAAATTTCATAGTTCTAAAGAATGTTATTAATCTGCAAAATTTTATAGTTTTATACCATGATTCATTCCAGCACCAAAAAAATTTGAAACTGCAAAATTTTACAGTTTTCACCGCTTGTAACTAAAATTCGAAAACAATTTGTTCAGAACTTGAAAATTTTCTCCATTGGAACAGAAAAAGAGAAGTGTATAGCAAAGAAAATGTAAAAAAAAAAACAAGAGATCGAAGAAGAGGCGGATATAGAGAGAGAATTGTACTCCAGCAACTATTTTTTGTTCAGATCTAGTCGGATCTGTTGTAGATCTACTCCGGATCTAAATAGATCTACTCATCTTCTTCATCTTCTTTGTCGGAAACATATTTTCTTTACCGTCGGTGAGGTAATGAGTTGGCGGTCGGTGGTTGCCGGTGAATCCCAATCGATGGTAGTCATTGGTCGTCGGTGACTATATATCAGAAAGAGAAAGAGAAGAAGCAAGATATGGTTACCCGTCAGTGATCGCCGGAAATCACAAAGAGAAGAAGAAAGACATAGAAGAAGAAAGGTAGAGAAGAAGAATAACGTTATTGGACTTTTGGGTACAAATAAAAAGTTATGGGACTAAATAGACTACACATTTTTCAAAGAAGACTTCTTGATAATTTTCCCTTTATTTTATGTAAGCCAAACCTGCCACCACTTCTTTTTGCACGAGTCTTTTATTTATGAGACTTCTAATCCTATTATACTATACTTCACTTCACTTTGCTTTGTTTTGCTTTTCTTTTTTCTTTCCCTTTTTTTTTTTCTTTTTTCTTTTTACACTGATTTGCAGGATCAGTCCTTTTAATTTATTCATTTTTATTTATTTATTTTTTAATTAATTTATTTATATGCTAGGAGCTTGCCTAAATGAAATAGGATGGATTGGCGTTGATAGGATTTCGAATCCTATATTGTTAGGTTTTTATTCTTGGCAACCCCGTTTGACAAAACTCCTTTCAGTTGTATTTGTTTTCGCTCTTTTATTTCAGTGAGGCTATGAGTTTGTGATGCTAATGCTTTCAAGATTGCCACTTTCCTGATTATGACGGGGGTTGAGCTGCCCGGTCAGCTCGCGTCCAAAGCAAAATGCAAAATTGCATTCAAAGTTGGTTGTCCGCCCTTGCTCGCTCGAGCGAAGAAGTCCTCGCTCGAGCGAAGGATTGCGTCTTTACAAAAACATGAAAGAGCTCATTGTTCGCTTGAGCGAAGGCACTAGTGGAAATCACGGGAGTTAAGGTTCTCGCTCGAGCGAGCTTCAAAATCCAGATTTCTATAAGGAATTGGTTTTCTTCCAAAACTAGGATTACTTTGGATTTCTATAAGTAGTTGGTTTTCTCCCAAAACTTTACTTACTTCTCCAGATCTTCTTCTTAGGTTCTAAGGTTTACATCTGGGGATAGTTTGCTAGTTTTCTTTGATGTTTTGATTGAGTATTCAACTCATGGTTTAAACAGTATACATCAAAGGATTATTTTTTTTTTGTTCTACACAAAAGAGAGAATTGTTCTTCGGTGGATTCTGAAGAATTTGAGCCTGAAGCTTTGGTGGATTCTGAAGTGGCTCATCGTCAAGACAATTTTGAGATGAAGATGGGGTTGGAAGAGACACATAGAGGTTGGTTCAATTCATGCGTGGATTCGCAAGGTAATTGAGAGTATACCTGTGCAATTCCTTTATATCTTCTTAGTGGATTGTTTTGTGGCTGTTGCCTGTGGTTTTTTAATCACAATTGGAGGTGTCCAATTGTAGTTTTTTCACGTAAAATCGTTGTGTCGATTTGTCTTGATTGTTTGATTGAGATTGTTATATACTGCTTAAAATTGATACATAATTACAAATCAACATCTAGGGGATTTCTAATTTTTTCAATTGGTATCAGAGCAGGTCGTTCTATTTTTTTTTTTAAAAAATATATCTTTTAGAACGAGATCTTGTTTGATTTGTGATAATGGATTCAATTCGTGAGGGAAATTCCATGGTTCGACCACCCCAACTTGACGGATCCAATTATTCTTTTTTGGAAAGCTCGGATGAGATCATTTTTGAAATCTATAGATGAAAAAGTTTGGCAATCTGTCATGAATGGGTGGACCGAACCAACAATTACCATTGATGGAGTAATTTTCCCGAAACCAATTGATAAATGGGACACAATTGATTACCAAAATAGTAGTTAGAATAGTAAAGCTATCAATTCTCTCTTTTGCACTGTCACTCCTGAAGAGTTTAGTCAAATTTGCAATTGTGAAGTCGCAAAAGAGGCTTGTGATATCTTACAAACTATTCTTGAGGGCACTCCTTCTGTTAAACGCTCAAAACTTCAAAGGCTCACGTCTAGTTTTGAAAATCTTTCAATGAAAGATAGTGAGAGCTTTGATGAATTTTATGCGAAGTTGAGTGACATTGTAAATTCTAGCTTGAATTTAGGTGAAAAAATTCCAGAATCCAAAGTTGTGGGAAAAATTTTGAGATCCTTGCCCAATCAGTTTCAACCAAAAGTTACGGTTATTGAGGAGGCTCAAGATGTTGACAACCTCAAGCTGGATCACTTGGTTGGAAATCTCCAAACTTATGAGGCACATAGGAATTTCAAAAAGAAACAAAAAGATATTGCTTTTAGTAGTGCTCATAGAGTTGGAGAGGATTCTGATGAGGATTGTGAGATAGATTCCAAGATTACGGCTGCTTTTGTTAAACAATTTAAAAAATCTTTTTTGAAAAAGAATCCTAATCTTTTGGAATCTACTCATACTCATAAATCTAAAGGCAAAGATAAACTCAAAATTAATTTTATAGCCAAGAAGGAGAAATGAAAGATATAAGGGGACTCTGAAAGAGTCCAATGCTATGAATGCCAAGGATATGGCCACTTTGCTTCAGAATGCCCCACTCGTTTGAAGAAGAAGAAAGCCCTCGTCATCACTTGGGATGAGGAATCAGAATCTGATGAAGATGAAAGTGACAACGAAGATCAAGGCGAAGGGGGACATAAATAATTCCTTGCTTTCATGGCGGCTTCTGAAACTGAAGGACAAACAAAGTATCCAAAGAGCCCAGTTGTGAATGCCACTGATAATGAATCCTCGAGAAGTGATGATGAAGAGCTTGAGCAAGCTTATGAAAAGTTGTATAAGGAATCTCTTAAGTTATCCAAATTGAATGACAAACTCACTATAAAACTCAAAGCATGTGAAAGTGAGAATGTCAAACTAAAGGAGGAGATTTCCGAGGCTAGGATTGATGCTATAGCTAATGATAGACAAGCGCTTTGTGCAAAACTTTTGACTTGTGAGACAGAGAGGAATGAGCTACAACAAATCTATGCAACATATGAAGAAAAAATTGAAACTCTCGAGAAGTCTCAAGTTGCTTTGGAAGAACTAATGATCAAGAAAGAGGAAGAACTCAAGTGTGCTATGGTTACCATTGGTCTTTGGGATAAAGGATCAAAGACTTTGGACAATATCATTCGGTCTCAACAAATTTGTTTTGACAAGAGTGGCATTGGGTTTGGTGGTAAGAAAGAGCAAAAACAGAGTGCTCCCACATCTCATGATACAAGAACTCAAGGAAAGGGGGAACAAAAAATTCAATGTAAGGATGGACTTCTCAAACTTTCTAGAGTTGGTAAGGTAAAAAAAAAGAAGGTACACCCTGTACACCCTGTTTTTATTTGTCATCATTGTGGTATGCATGACCATATTCGCCTTTATTGTTATAAGTTACATGGGAAAGTGTATTTGCATAGACCTAAAAATAGGATATTGGAAACCAAGTCAAGACGGGTTCCCATTGAAAGCAAAGGGAACCACAACGCCAAGACACCACCCAAGAATCGCAATGCTCACAACTTTGTTTATACTAAAGCGATTTGGGTGAGAAAACATGACTTGTGTTAATTTGTTTTAGTTTTTAGGTTTCTGTGTGTTTTTTTTTAATGAGAAAAAAATGTGTGCATGTTCATTTTTATGTCTTGCTTTGCTTAGAAAAAGAAAACAAATGAAAAAAAAAATCCCAAAAAGATTTTCTTAGTATGGTTTTGCAAGCTTAAAATTTTTGAGTGATCCTTGGTGCATATTGGAATTGATAAGAATATCCATTACGTGTTAATATGTGTGTGCTTTCTGTGGTCATTACTCATTTTGGAGTGTGTGTTCTTTGATTAGTATGTCTCATTCTGTACACACTCTTGGATTAGCAAATTTTGGAGTCTTCCGCCTTAGTGATTATTTTTCTCTATGGACTTCTGTCATTGATCTTTTGCGTTTCTGGAGGAATTGACCTATATTAGTATATCATGGGTGATGTTGAGTCTCTTAACCATCTTCTATCTTTTTGCATCTCCACGGCTTTCCCCTCTATTCTTTGTAGTCCAGCCATGAGGAAAAGGCTACCTCAGAGTCACCAACCAGGCCATCCTTATTATATCCATGCTTCTCTGGTTCAGTTTTCATACTCTTGAGCGTGTTAGCCGCCAATGAGTGTGCAAAAGAAAAAGAAAAAAAATGAAAAAGAAAAAGAAAAAGAAAAAGAAAGAGAAGAAGAAAAAATATGCAAAAGAAAGAAAAAATGTGCAAAAGAAAGGAAAAAAAAAAAAGGATTCATTGATTGAGGGGGAGCCTCCGCCTTTGCTCACCAAATACCCCTTGATTTCTAGTGGTTTGACTTTCCTTAGTTGTGCTTAGATTCTCTTGTCAGAGGTCCAACTTTCAGATCACTACTAGGATTGAATCTAGTGTTTGTCGAACTCAAAGAGTCATACACACACTTTTATCTTGGGATCTATACTTTTTACATAATGCATCACTTTCTTTCATGAGGAATCTTCTACAGACTGTGCACATTGTGTTTACTAGTAATTGTGCTTCTTGGATAATCTTGTGTGTTTTAAGGTACAAATCTGAGATTTCTTGCTTGCTCCACCATATTATTTTTGTTGTTTTTCTTCTTGTTCATTGTTTTTAGTGAAGGGGAGTTTGGTTTATCATTGCAAGAGTTTGTTAGAATGAACAGTTTGATTTGTTTGGTAAGGGACATTGGCTATAGTTGTTTTGCATGTTGCTATGCACTGTTTGCTAGTTATTTCCTTCTTGCATGTTCCTGGTATTTACATCGTCATATCATTGCTTGTGTGGTTTATGATCTTACTTTTGTTGTTTGAGAGTTGTTTTTATGAGTCTTAGTTTTCATCTATTCATGTTTTCCATCTCATGTTTCAAGATAATCGTGTCATATGTTTATTGTTTTTTCCTATACTCTTGTGGGACTAATAGTTGTTTTGGAGATTGTGGCACTAATAACTGTTTTGCAGATCATGACCTTGAGAAAAAAGTTGGCTTTTGTTGGCTATAATGGGTTGGGGTGATTAGGATTTTATTTGTTAGGTGTGTTTTGTCACGGCATTGCCAAATGGGGAGATTGTTAGGTTTTTATTCTTGGCAATCCCGTTTGACAAAACTCCTTTTAGTTGTATTTGTTTTCACTCTTTTATTTCAGTGAGGCTATGCGTTTATTAGATGCGAATCCAACCCGAATCGAGCCTCTTGAACTCGGCCAGTACGACATTCAGTTTCTACCTAGAACCTCAATCAAGGGGCAGGTGCTTGTCGACTTTATAGCTGAATTTACCGGGGGTCTTGCCGATTTCAAGTCTAATGAAATTCGACGTAAGCCGAACTGGAGAATCTATGTTGGGGACATTTGGCAGCTGTACTGTGATGAGTCATCCAATCAGGCAGGCAGTGGAGCCGGAGTAGTAATCATGGCTCCTGACGGCGTAGTAATTAAGTAGGCCGTCAAACTCGGCTTTAAAGCGTCAAATAACGAAGCCGAATACGAAGCCCTTCTAATCGGTTTGCGGAATGCACATCTTCTGGGTGCTCGGCGCTTGCTCATATTTTGTGATTCAAAACTAGTGATCAATCAACTGAAGGGAGAGTATGCAGCAAGAAATGACCATATGGCAGCTTACATGAAAACGGCTAACTCCTTGCTAGCAAAATTTGATCATTATGAATTGAATTAGATTACACGTGATCAGAACACGCATACAGACGCCCTGGCGTGCCTAGCCTCCGCCATTAACTCAGAGATCAAACGGACCATCGAGGTGGGTTTTATCCCAGAGCCAAGCATTGGTCCTTCGGAGGAATTCCAGGTCAATATCATAGAATCGAGACCGAGTTGGATGGATCCCATCGCCGCATTCCTGTCTTCCAAACAGCTCTCAGACGATAAGAAAGAAGCGCACAAGCTGCGAAACAAAGCCCTACGTTACTACTTGGATCCGCATGGAAAGCTTTACAAAAAGTCCCTTTCTGGCCCATACCTAGAATGCGTGCATCCGGACAAAGTTGAAGAGCTTCCGGCCGAAATACATAAAGGTAGTTGCGGCGCACATTCTGGCGGGCACTCTTTGGCCCATCGAGCTATAACACAGGGGTATTATTGGCCGACAATGAGATCTGATGCCGAATGCTATATGAACAATGTGAACAGTGCCTGAAGTTTTCCCCCTTAACCCATCTGCCTGCTAAAGAGTTAATCTCTATCACCAGTCCCTGGCCATTTGCCCAGTGGGGGCTCGATATCGTAGGACCATTGCCGAGGGCCCCGGGCAACAAGCGATACTTGATCATCGCCACAGACTACTTCACAAAATGGATCGAAGCGGAGGCATTAACGCACATTCGAGATGCTGATGTCAAGCGCTTTATGTGGAAAAATATCATAACACGATTCGGCATTCCAAGAGCTCTTATCTCAGATAACGGCACCTAGTTTGATTTTGGCGTCTACCAGGAGTTGTGCAGCAAGTATGGTATCCGGCCCTACTTTTCCACCCCGGCTTACCCCCAGAGCAATGGTCAAGCAAAAGTCTCTAACAAATCCATCTTGGACGGCATCAAGAAGAGGCTGGAGAAAGCTAAGGCCAAATGGGTCGAAGAATTACCAAGTGTATTGTGAGCACATCGAACTACGCCGAGGCGATCCACTGGAGAAACGCCATTTGCTTTATGTTTTGGAACCTAGGCAATCATACCCCTGGAGATCGGCCACCCAACCCTGAAATCGTAAGTTTTTGATATGGACCGAAATGACACGATGCTGGCTTTGGATTTGATTCTGATCGAAGAACGAAGAGACCGCGCTCTTGCCTCCATGGCACGATACCAGCAACAGCTTGCCAAGTCGTATAATCAGCGTGTTCAGCTGCGCCGCTATACACTAGGAGAGTTGGTCTTGAAGAAAGTACTTCCGGCGGCCAAGAAACCGGCTGATGGAAAATTGGACCCCAACTGGGACGGCCCCTATCAGGTCGATTCGATCGCAGGGGTAGGGACGTATCGGCTTAAAGACATGTCTGGAAGGAGCCTCCCACGGCCTTGGAATTCAACGCACTTACGAAAATTTTATCATTAAACCCGACTTGTGGGGAATGATACTAGTTCTGAATGGTTTAACGTGTACGTGCACCACTTTTGTAATGCAAAGATCGTTGTTTACTCACTGCCAAATCCAGTTCAAAAGTATTCTGAATATATTCTCCGGATTCGGAGCGCCCTTCATGGATATCATGATTGGCCAAACAAAGTCTCTGGATTCGGAGCCCCATCGGCGCATGACGTCTTTGGGCCGATAAAGCCTCCGGATTCAGAGCGTCCTTCGTGGATATCACGATTGCCCAAACAAAGTCTCCGGATTCGGAGCTCCATCGGCGCATGACATCTTTGGGCCGATAAAGCCTCTGAATTTGGAGCGCCCTTCGTGGATATCACGATTGGCCAGTCTCTGGATTCGGAGCCCCATCGGCGCATGACGTCTTTGGGCCGATAAAGCCTCCGGATTCGGAGCGCCCTTCGTGGATATCACGATTGGTCGGATAGTCTTCGAATTCGAAGCCCCATCGGTGCATGATGTCTTTCGGCTGATAAAGCCTCCGAATTCGGAGCGCCCTTCGTGGATATCACGATTGGCCAGATAGTCTCAGAATTCGGAGGCCCATCGGTACATGACGTCTTTCGGCCGATAAAGCCTCCGAATTCGGAGCGCCCTTCGTGGATGTCACGATTGGCCAAACAAAGTCTCCGGATTCGGAGCCCCATCGACGCATGACGTCTTTGGGCCGATAAAGCCTCCGGATTCGGAGCGTCCTTCGTGGATATCACGATTGGCCAGATAGGCTCCGAATTTAGAGCCTCATCGGCACATGACGTCTTTCAGCCGATAAAGCCTCCGGATTTGAAGCGCGCTTCGTGGATATCACGATTGGCCAGGTAGTCTCCGGATTCGGAGCCCCATTGACGCATGACGTCTTTCGGCCGATAAAGTCTCTGGATTCGAAGCACCCTTCATGGATATCACGATTGGCCAGATAGTTTCCAGATTCGAAGCCCCATTAGCGCATGATGTCTTTGGGCCGATAAAGCCTCCAGATTCGGAGTGGTATTCATGGATATCACGATTGGCCAGTCTCCAAATTCGGAGCCTCATCGGCGCATGACGCTTTTGGGCCATAAAAGCTTCCGGATTTAGGGCCAGGGCCGTGCGTAACACGTATGCTGAATAAACATTTAATGAAGAACGCTCTGTTATGACGAGCCGGCTAAAACGGTTTGTACATTAAGGCATTTATACATTTGAAATGAACTCCAGACGGTCAATGTCTATCCAATTATCTAAAACACATTTATTCGAACATCTATACAATAAAGCACAAAACATGCAAACATATGTGTGCCGAACAAAAATTATAAAGAAACACGAACATTGAAAACAAAACATTTTATTCAATCAGCCAATGATTACATAGTTTTTAACGCAATCTGCATTTTAAGCATCACAATGAGTATTTTTATCCGGTGTCTCCCTTATCGTCACTCTTTTCGACTTCAAAAGTGAAAAATGAAAAATGATCACGCTGGTATAGCGGCAACGCCGAATCAACACCTTTTGCTCGGAGAGTCTTAGCGGCCTGAAGTGCCTCGATCCAACCGTGCCTAAATCCCCGGTTCTCGCATCGGCAAACCTCCTTCGCAAGTTTCTCTTTAGTTTTGTCGATCCCAACCTTCCGGCCCGCATGGAAGCCTTGTTCGTAACCCATGGTCCTCGCATTCTCTACGGCGAACATGCTTGTCGTATCTCGGTCGGCAATTGCGTGACTCAACAACCGTTGAGTCACCCTCTCCTCCACGATCGGGTTGGATTGACCCACCGCACGCAGCTCGGTGGTTTGAGCCTTCCTAAGCTCCCTGAGCTCACGCCCGGCCTTCTCCGCGCGAGCCTCCAAACTGTGAATTCTCTCGTCTTTCTTCTCTATTTCTCGTCACGTGGCGTGCAGGCGCATGCCGACCTCATAAACGGTGTACAGCCCCTTCACCGCCCCATGGATACCTTTTCGAAATACTTCGAAATTTTGTCGTCCAACCATTGATTGCTGGATTTCCGGTGGAAAGATCTGTCGAGCAAACTCGACCGCCACACCCGGATCCTTGACGATGGAATCCGCCTCCGTCATCGGTTTATTCCCCACGAAAATCGCAAAACCCAATGGTCGTGGCGCTGCGTCTGGCTTGTTCCTTGGTCGCGTTTGCGGGGAGCTTCCCCGTTCCTGTTTTTCTTTCCGGGATGATCTGCTTCGACGACTTGGGGGCTGGCGTTTTTCCCGTTCCTTGGACGTCCTTCCTCCTGTGCGTGTAGGCTCGCCACTGCGATTCATTACAGTGTCTAGCTCCACTAATGTTCGTCCTTCTCCTCTGCCGTTGAAGAACAGTCTGTTTGACATTCGCACTTACCCCAAGCTAGTTTAAATCAAGTATGAATAAGAATAAATGGAATCACTAGCACGAGCTCACCCCATTTATTCTTACTGTATGTAGCGCCCCCGAGGCGATATCTTTAATGCCAAGCACCAAAAGTCGGACGCTGATCGGATCATTCCATGAACTAGTCCTAGCTCATGCACTGACTGGGGCAAAGGCAGATTTATTAATCCGATCGGTCAAGTATCTAAACCCAATGCCGATCGTTTTATGCCTCAGCCACTCCATGAACTAGTCCTAATCGGCTTATGAAACTCACATTGGCTGGGGCAAGGGCATATTTATTAATCTGATCGGCCAAGTATCTAAACCCAATGCCGATCGTTTTATGCCTCAGCCACTCCATGAACTAGTCCTATTCGGTTTATGAAGCTCATGCACTAGCTGGGGTAAGGGTAGATTTATTAATCTGATCGGCCAAGTATCTAAACCCAATGCAGATCGTTTTATGCCTCAGCCACTCCATGAGCTAGTCCTAATCGGCTTATGAAGCTCATGCACTAGCTGGAATCTGATTGGCCAAGTATCTAAACCCAATGCCGATCATTTTATGCCTTAGCCACTCCATGTACTAGGCCTATTCGGTTTATGAAGCTCATACACTGGCTGGGGCAAGGGCAGATTTATTAATCTGATCGGCCAAGTACCTAAACCCAATGCCGATTGAATTATGATACTTGGTATTGAAAGCAAAATGCAGCCATTTCACAATTGAAAGAAATACCATTCATCAATAACAAAATTTAGCACAAATAATAGCAAGGGAAAAAGGAAATTTTCATTAGTAAATTGGGCACCAATTGTAGCCATTTTACATACAAAATTTACTAAACAAAAAGGTACAAGTTCATACGAAAATGCCTAGTAAAAAACTATGATTGTAGCAACACATGAAAACGAAAAGGTGTGAAAGTACATTCGAAATCCTAAAACAAAAACAACAGTCGCCTAAATTAGTCCTCAGAGTCAGACTCCAGCGGCTCAACATCCACTTGCTCGTATGGAATCGGCATAGCCAATGTCACATCAGTAGCAACAAGGGCTTTGAGCCAGCCATGTTTGAATTCCCGATTTTCAAATTTGGGGACTTTGTCTACGTATTCGGCGAATGCAGCACTTTTCCTGACCTCGAATGCCATGGAAGCCTCCAGGTCGGTTGCTTCCTTCCCCTTCTTTATTTCTTCCAACTCAGCCTCTAGTTTGGAGATCGCCTCCTTGGCCAATTTAAGCGCGTCGTCGCTCGCGTTCGCCCTCTTCTCGGCGGCCGATCTCAGTTGATCAGCGATACGGGCTCTCTCCATCTCGGCCTCGGCCCGCGCGCTTTTCATCTTCACCCTTAAAGCCTCGAACTCGGCCCTACTCCTTTGTCTCTCAACTTCCGTTTGTAAACGGCCAAGCTGTTCGACGGCGTCATGATGGCGACGGCCCATCTCGGCTATCCTTCCGACGGTCTGCAAAACAGGAAGTTAAGACCAAAACAGTATTTGCGTAAAGTGAAAAGACAAAGTCAAGATATATACCAAAAGAGCCGATTGCGCGGCCAACACTATTGCAACCAGATCCGGCTTCGCCCGAAAAGCCACCTTGTCAGCAGGCAGTGAAACGGACGTAGCCATGCTTAGTGCGACCACTGGATCTTTAATTACCGAAGCATCGGAGGGGATCAGCGTGTTTTTTTATCTTCGGTTGAATAACAAAAGGTACAATCACATCCGATTCCTCCAAACGTCGTTTGTCGGTGCGGTCTTCTTCTGAGCCAACCTCGGCCTCGGCCTCAGCCTCGGTAGGGCGCTTCTCTGCCCTTTGCTCAGCCTCTTGACCGGCTTGCACAACTAACTCGGCCTCGGTACTTCAGTTTTTTGTCGTTCCCTCCTCAATAACAGGCAAGGAGGGTTGAGATTCGTCAACAGGCAGGGAGGGCTGAGATTCGACAGCTCGAATGGCCTCTGCTCTTCGCCGCGCAGCCATCCTTTCCGCGTTCGCCTTCTTGGCAAGTTGGGTGAGGCTTAACCCAGCCATATTTTCGGGGTACGCGCTAGGAAGGTCCTCTAGACCGTGAAAAATGTCGTCAAGTGGAAGGTCCTCTCGGCCCGAAGTGGACGGAAGGTCGGCTGAATTGAGGCTGGCTTCTTCAAACGCTAACTTCAAAGCCTTGTCGACTTCGGCTTCAGACTGATCTGACTTGGCGACCTCAGCTACTTCTAGGCACTCTGAATTTGACCCTTCAAAACCGACTTGCCTCAAATTTTTGAAATCAGTCAAGATAAGAGCGGTAAGAAACTCCTCACCCTTTGAAATTGGGATGTTTTCTGCCGCCGAAAAGGTCGTATAAGTCGGCTCGTAGCAGAGTAGAACGTGGGCCGCCCTTCCCTGTTTCTGGAGACTCAACCGGCCGAAATATTTGAGCGTAACCTTGATTTCTGAAAGAACAGCGTCGTCGGTTGAGGTCAAGACTTTCTTCAAATCGTTTCCTGCACAAGCAAAATCATGAGGTCTCGAAAATGAAGCTTTATAAATATAACAAAAAAATAAATAAAAGAAGCTATACGGCCACCTAGTTCGCCCCTCCGTCTAGGAATAGGATTGAGGCGATCCTCACCTTCGCCAAATTCCCAGTTTCCTTGGACGACGACCATAACATCGTCGATTTGCTTCCCAGAACTGGAAAGCATATTCACTAGTTGATGGTCGGTGTCCCTGGCCCTAAGGAAATAACGCCCGTGCCGACCAAAAGACTTGGCCAAGGCGTAACAATGCCGAATAGCGGGAATGCCAAGGTTAAGCCTAAGGCGACAGTTTAGTGTGATAATCCTCATTACGATTCTAAAGAAGTTGACATTGGGTTGGGAAGGGATTAAGCCCCAATGGCAGAGCATAGCCCTAAGGAATGGGTGAAGGGGGAAGCGAACTCCACCCTTTATGATTGATAAGAGAGGGAAGACGATCGTGGTTTCATCTGCCCTCTCCATATCGAGGGTGCCGTCTGTCACAAGTGACAGACGGACGTCATTAGGAATGGAGAAATAGCGTCGGAAGCCAGAAATTCGATCCGAAGAGAGGAGATCTTTTAAATGTTTTTCCATTTCCCCCAGCCTATAAGAATATGCTAAGCCAGAAACAAAACAAGAAAAAAGATTCAAAGTAGAGAGAGAGAGAACTTACAAGAGGCGAAGAGGATAGTGAAGAAAAGGAAGTTACAGAGGTAATTCGGAAGGCAGTCCATTGCCGAGCGTCTAAAAGTGTGTATGTATTTGAAATGACGTCGAAATTTTAAATCACAATAAATAGAAGTGTACGGAGGGGTGGGAAATTGACATGATAATCGAGAAGCGTGTGTTCAGACATTTGCGTTGGAATGAGGTCAGCCGCTGAATTTCGGCTTTGACTTTTCGAGTTCGAAGCCAAATACTCCAGCCAACTGTCGTTAGTGGAGTGCTCGGGGGGCAATTGTGGGGGCCGAGTATTGGGAGTCATAGAGATTCCGGATAGTCGAACTTGGAGAGTCGAAATATATAGCACTAGGCCTCGTCTCGCACGCTCGAATCCAATCCTACTCGGTCAAATAGCCGGTTAAGCAAGGGGCCGAGTGAAAAGTGGTTTGCTACAAAACATGCCGAATAGCAAATTGAAAATGGACCTAATCTTGAGGCCCAAGAAAGAAAAGATATAAATAGAAGAACATCAGCCAGAAAGAGGTACGTGAGAACCATTACACTTAACTTAAAATACAAGTAATTCAGAGAGTAGAGACTGACTTGCCCGTCGGAGAGCTAATTCTGGCATCCCCGACCGGAGTGTTAATTCTTTTTCAGGTGGCTAGCTGAGGATTACGAGCGTCCCCCAGGATCAGAAGAGTATTTCCAAACCACTTCTCCACAGACAACAACTTTGCTTTTAACCTAATTGATAATAAATTTTATTTTACAAATACAATATAAATGCAATATATATAATTATAAATATCTTATATAAAATCTATATAAATAATTTCTTTTTTTATATTTATATTCAGATTAATTATATATAATTAACTAACACGTTAAATTAATTAAGTAACACATTAAATTAATTAAATAACACATTAAATAATCATGTAACCACACAATTAATAAATTCAAAACTAAAATAAGATAATAATAATAATAATAATAATAATAATAATAATAATAATAATAATAATAATAATAATAATAATAAAAAAAAAAAAAATAAAAAATAAAGATTTACGAAAAATCAGGATCGCTACACTGAATTTGTGTTTTGGTCGTTGACGACATCACGAGCACATACCCACATCGTAGGCACGGTCTCATGGATTGTGGCCTCTTTCATGGGCCACCATGAGCCACACAATTCTACTAGGCCAACAGACCTAAAGGCCATAATTGGTCGTGGCGTCTCGTGGGAGCAACCTAGCACCATCATGGGCTCAACCTTGCAAACAAGAAAAAAAATTATGCCAATGTGTGAAGCATAAACCAAGGTTCCTTGTGACAAATAAACTTAAAGAAGAGACAATACAATCCAAAATAATCACCAACTCAATACCAACAAATATAAAAAGGATCGGGTCTAAACCCGAGCCACTATAGGAAATGTTTGATTGGTGGACTAAATTTCTTGGTATTGTTTGGAATTAATAACACCATTAGGTTAAGGTCGGGATTAGTAATATATAAAATAAGTTATTTTAGTTGGCTAATTTAGCCTGGTTAAAAAAAGTTGTGTTTGAGATGATAGTTGATTTTATTTTTAGTTGATTTAATGGTTGTGAGAGATCTATAAAGCATAAATACGGATATGAAATACGGTTACAAGAAGATATGGATACGACAACACGACAAAATCTAAAAAAATAGGATACTAGTGCGGCTTGGATATATGTAAAATATATGTATATATATATATATTTAAAAAAAGTTATTAGTAGTGAGTTACATATAAGCTCAAGAATTTGAGAAATCACATTGTAATTTTATGATGCAAAATACTAACATTTAAGAATTATGTATTAATTTAAGTTTTTCAATAGGTCTTGCAAACATTTTACTATTTCAATATCAAGTTTAATATGCTTATATTATAATAGTAGAACAATTCACAATTTGTCTCTATACTTTTTCCTTTGTCACTAATAAAAATGTTGTATTCAAGTTTCCTTGTTTATTTATTTATTAATATTTAATTTTACTATTATTATATTCTTTCGCTAATCGTTACTTTCTATGTAGTTATAACATGCCTGAAACAATAATAATATATCAATTTAACAAATTCTATTACTTTAACTTACTATGTTCTTCTTATCAAAGAACTAAACTAAGTATTAGAAAATATTCTTGTTTTTATCTTTACAATTATATTATATTATGGCCTCGTTTGTTTTGGGAGATGGAGAAGGGATTGTGATTGAGATGAAAGTGAGATCCACTAATGTTGTGTTTGTTTTAGGAGATTGAGAGGGAATTGAGATAGGTCTCCGGATTAGAATGAGCCGTGGAGAGGAGATTGATATGGAGGTGGAAGAGTTGGTATTAGAAGTTAGTCCTCCTACTTAGTATTATTATTATTTTTTTGAACATTAATGTTTAATGTTTTTTTTTTTGTTAAATAAAAATTATAGTTTTATTTGTTTTAATATTTTATATTTCTTTTATAGAGTAATAATTTAACAATTTTCACACTAACAATTATCATCAAAGCAAATACAATTTTACTTAATCCCCTCACTATCAATCCCCTCATTATCAATCCCCCTCTATTCTACCTCTGAAAAAGGGCCCTATAATGCTATGTAATAAATACTACAATACTAATTTTGTAAAAGTAATATGTGACTTCGAGTATCCGATACTTCAAAATTAAGTATCCGATACTCCAAATTTAATGAAAAATTAATTAAGAAGTATCTGATACTTTTAACAAGTATCTGATAAGTATCCCTGAGTATCCAAAGATTATCGATATTTGATATGGATACGATACAGAGATGTCTCTCTTTTTGGAGTATCTGTGCTTTAAAGTGAGAGAAAAAATGAAATGATTATAAATTAAATGTGATATTTTATTTTATTAGTTATTTAGTCTATTTTTAATTTTATTAGCTATTTTAATCAAATAACCTCTAGCCAAAGAAAGCCTATATATATGTTGTGAGAGTATTTGTACTATGGTTGTTTGGGGTGTCCTAAATAAGTGTACTTTTTGTCTTTTTGGACTAAAAAATTGACGAAAAAAATATGGATGTTTGGGTTAACTTTTTAACTTTTTATGAAAAAATTTGTAATAAAAAATTATAAAAATTAATTTGTAGGGAAAAATTATGATTGGGAGTTGTGTAGCCGTAATTGTTGACTTTTGGTGAATAGTGTTAACTTTTTAATTTTTTGAGTAATTTTTTTTACTTTTGGACTTTTTTATAATATACCAAACTTGGCCTTTATTATGATATAATATAATATGTGATAAAAGGAGAATAATTATTTTTTAACCAATGATGTAACATCCCATGGCTATGGGATTAGGAATACCATCAGTGTTGTTATTGGTAATCTCCCACCGATGGAGTAGCAATATCATGACATTATCAAGCCTATTCATTTTAGCCAATCAAACACAGTGTAGGGACAAGAAAAAAAATAAAAATAAAAATAAATTTGAGGGGGAGGGGGGGATTACCATCAGTGTTAATTTGAGAAAATTATTACATGTGTGGAAAATTTTATAATTTTAATTATCGATATTGATAAAGTTTATCATTAATTTATAATTATTTTTCAAATTCTACACTAATATGAAAATTTTCACAAAAAATAAAATAAAATGAAACCTATTTGGACTCTGCATTTTATATATCAATCCCAATCCTCTCCTACTCTACCAAACAAACGAGGCTATAAAGTTGATCATTTCTCTTCTTATCCTGCCTAAAAAATTTGTTCTTCATCAAACACTGTAATACCATTACTCATCCATCCGAGCAAGATCTACAAGGCTAGCTAGCTATCTTCGTGGACCTCCACAATGGCCAATTAGGAGCAAGAGAGTTGTTTCAAGCTCAATCCCACATATACAAACATGCATTCAGTTTTGCAAACTCCATGTCACTCAGCTGTGCAGTTCAGCTAGGCATACCAGACATAATTCACAACCACAAAAAACCCATCTCACTCCCTGACCTAGTCTCATCACTCCAATTGCCTCCCTCAAAAATCAATGCTCTCCACAGACTCATGTCCTTGTTAACTCACTTGGGTTTCTTTGCCTCAACAAAACTTGATCCAAATCATGGAGATCAAGAAGGGTATGTCCTCATTCCATCATCTAGGCTTCTCATCAAAAGTGAATTACCCAATTTGTCCCCACTTTTCCAAACCGTGATCGATCCGGTTATGGTCGCTCTATAGCGACCTCGGTCTTTTCCCATTTGATTATTGTATCCGGACTTAGGTTCCGTAGATTCTGTCGTTGTATATTGTTGTTGTTGTCCTTTATTTTCTCACTTGGAATTATAGGATGTGTTGGGCAGGTTTGTTTCAGGTTGGTTGGGTTTAGAAACCAAGTCTTGCTGTCCAGGTTTTTGGTTGTTCGCTCGAGCGAGGAGTTTGTCGCTCGAGCGAGATGTCTTTTTGGTTCTTCGCTCGAGCTGGGGTTTGGTCGCTCGAGCGAGAGTTGGCGTCCAGTATGGACCTGTAGCTTTGCATTCTTGGCTCGAGCGAGCTTTTCTTCGCTCGAGCGAGTTAGTTCATCCTTCGCTCGAGCTATAGTTCCTTCGCTCGAGCGTGTGTTTGGTTACAGACCTGAGGGTTTGAGTTCTTCGCTCGATCGAGCTTTCTTTCGCTCGAGCGAGCTTTTGAGTTGTTGGCTCGAGCAAGGCTTCCTTGGCTCGAACGTAGTTTCTCTGTGTCTGGTCGCTCGAGCGACCAAGTCTTCGCTCGAGCGAGACTGTCCAGTTTATATACACAGCAGCGGGATTTGATCAGGCTTTTTCATTTTCTTTTGATTCCAAACCCTAGGTCCGACTTCTCTCTCTCCCTACTCACCTTCTTTCTTAGATTTGATCCACTTAGGGTGTGTTTCTACCCTAGATCCTTCATTAAAAAGATAGAGTGAGGCAAGGGCTACCATTTAATCTGAACATTTGGCAATTTGGAGCATTTTGGTTTTTGGGCACTCATCTCTGTCTTCATCATTTGGGTTGTTTTCTCTGAGGTAGGGATTTCCTACTCCATTTTATAGGTTTTGATCTAAGTTTTGGTATTTTGATATGTTGGGGATACTTTGGTAATTTTGGGAAAAACCCTAGTTGTTTTATTAATTTAATCCGTATAATTAATTCATGGAATTGGGAAAAGATGGTTAAATTCATGGAATTGGGGAATTCATTGATTAAATGGCATAGTTGGATAATTTGAATCATTTGTCTAATGAATTGTTAACATAGTTATTTTCAGTTTAGAAATAACTGTTTTGGGCTATCGGTGGAGGATAGTCGTGATTGTTGTAGACATTGCATGTGGATTAGGAATAACTGAAACTAATCACATTGGTTAAGTCATTAATTATGACTATTGCATTGATACAGAAAATACGTGTATTGATTGAGCATTGCATTTGCATTTGCATTTATATTGTTTTGTGTGGGAGGAGATAGGGGATGTACTCCACGGTTTAGGGGAAGATAGGGGATGGACCTCTAAACCGGATTTTGTTTGGGAGGAGATAGGGGATGGACTCCATTAGCATCACTTTTATGTGTGCTTATTTATATAGAAGTGTTTTATTGATACAACACTAAAATGTGTATCAATCTGGAAGTATGAAGTGTTTGATTTGAGCTTGAGTCTCATTTGCTTGTTGATATTGGAAGAATGTGAATATGTTATATATAATTCACTGTTGTAAGTTTGGCCAGGTTCTGAGCCATGTTGATAAAATTGGAAATTATAATGTGTCTTAGACAATAGTGTCATGAGACAGTAAAATGAAGTAATTGATTATTTTGGTTAACCATCTGTTGAATGCTATTGCTTTATTCATTGCTTATATGTGGTTTAGTATATTTCTACTGGGTTGTGGCTCACCCTATATGGGAACATCATTTTCAGGTTCAGGTGATAAACTACCTCCAAGGACTTAGCTTTGGAGGGTTTGGCTTCTGGACTAGAGAAGACTACCTTTAGTTAATTGTCTTTAATTATTATTACATGTAAACATTCAAGCCTAGGGCTTTTCTTGTATTGAGTTAGAACTCATATTTTTGTATCCAAGTGTTGGCTTGGAAAGATGTAAGCCTGTAGGGCATTTTATTCGATGTTACATGTAATGCTTTATTTAGTAATATTCTGATGAATGAATTAATATATATTGTCTTCTTTAAATAATGCCTGTCTATGATATATATAATGGGTTAATTTTGAGGACGTTACAACTTGGTATCAGAGCGTACCGGGTTTGAATACTTTGGGTACGTGGGACGTGATTAGTATCACATTGGGTTCGTCTCATTGGATAGAGACTTAGTGTAATGTTATATGCTTATGTGTTAACATGTTTATGTGATTATATGGGTATGGAATGTAGTTTCTAGGATGTTGATTGGACCCTTGAGTTTCTAGTAGTCTTGTTGGAAAGGCACTTGATCACTGCTGCTTCCAACTGGAACTATAGTAACGCATTGGGACTATCATTATCCGGGAATGAAATTCGTAGGTGCTTATGTGATTATGTGCTTACGTGGAATGAATTATTGTTGTCCATTGCATTAGGACGCGAGTGTTTAGCTTCGGCACATTTATTAATGTGCTAATGTCTTTGTTTCCTTTATTAGGATGTCAGGACGAGGACGAGGACGCGGTAGGCGTGGTAGGCCAGGCAGGCAGGAGATGCCTGTGCCAGAGGAGATTCCGGCAGTTCAAGAGGGAATTGGCCAGGCCAATGTGGCCGAGCCAGTAGGCCAGCAGGCTATGGGCGCTCTAGCCCGAGAGATAGCAGGGGCATTCAGGGAGTCCGTAGGTATTCTCAGAGCTGAGAATCAAGCTCAGGTTGTTGTTGCAGATGCAGGACCTTCCTATTTAATGAAGGAATGGCTAGTGACTCAAGAATGATGGGCTTGGTAATTAGGAAATGTGAGGCAGTGTTTGGAGGGTTGAATTCATTGGTTCATGTAGGGGGTGGCACCGGTATCATTGCTCAGATCATTTCTGAGGCATTTCCTAGTATAAAATGCACAGATTTCGATCTCCCACATGTTGTTGAGAACTTGCCAGAGGGGAAGAACTTGAACTATGTTGGAGGTCACATGTTTCAGTCTTTCCCATCCGCGAATGCCATTTTCTTCAAGGTAGGCAATTATTTTCTGGATTATTTCCAATGTTTCGATATGGAAATCAAGTAAATTTTAGGAATCGCATCATATATGTAGGCCAATTTTTGTCTTTTTGTTTAATTTGATATCGAGTTACTTGAGTTGATCGATCAAATAGCCAAGTTCTAAAAAGAAATCATTATTAAGGATTCAAGGCCATACATATTTGTACGGGAAAGAAATAAACCTTCTCGTATGATCCTGTTGATCAAGTTTGCACTCCTCCAAACGTCGTCGCTTTGCCACCTGAAAACACAAACGTGAGCTAACCGGCAGGTGTGTACCGGAAATCTCTCTGATGCCTAAGTCAGCAACTAGATAATAGACAATAAACTCTGTGTATTCTCGAGTAAGAATTGGGATACCTGTACAAAGGTCTGGTCATGAGCTTTTATGGACTTTACTTTGGCACAATCCTAGTAGGATTCCAACTCTCCCTATGAGAGTCCTCCTAGGAATCACACACCCTACTCACTACCAACCAAGTGAGATGGTTTTGCACAATCCTAGTAGGACTATACTCTCCTTAGCAGAGTCCTCCTAGGAGTCACACTTCTACTCACTACCAACCAAGTGAGATGGTTTATACAATCCCAGTAGGACTCTAACTCTCCTTAACAGAGTCCTACTAAGAGTCTCATCACTGCAAGCCAAGTGAGATGGCTGAACTTTTTACCTCGGTTATACATTCCTGCCCGAACTGATTTATCTCAGTCCCCTGCCCTTCGGACCGTGTGATCGAAAGCCGATCTAACGGATGCCACCCTGCAGAGCTATACATAGCTCGGCCCTTGCCATTGATGCTACCTCCTTTTAATAAGTTGCTGCAACCACACCGAGCTAAGTTACCTCGGTTACACGCTTAAGTAATGATGTAGATGGCGCCCGGCCGAGTTATACCAAGACCGACCGAGCTATACTAAGCCCGACATCCTTTCTCACCAATACCTCGGGTAACCACCAGGCCCACTTATTTCGGCTGACATCTTTACCTCGGCTAACATTGCGGTCAGCCAAGTTACTTCGGCTCTGTGATACTTTAAGTACTACTATCAGTCTTGACTTCGAGATGACGCCCTGTAGAGCTATCGTTTAGCTCGGTCCTCTTTCTACCGATACCTCGGTCCATAGTTCGGCCCAAACCCAAAATATGAGATGTCTTCTTGGCCTAAGACCGAGCTACACCAGCCCTTATCGCGGTCCAACTCCCAAAGAAGACTCTTTCTAGCTCGGCCCAATTTGTTGACAAATTACCCTCTCAATTGCCCCTTAATTCTATCTGCATAGCATGATTGGGATTATTTTTCCTCTAGCCGAGCTAAGAAGTTGTTCGGTTTCACGGCTTGTTCGGTCCCAATAAGCTTTGTCAGTTGCTTAGCATGTCCTTCCACTAATCTGGTACGACGTTATTCCCAGGATACATGGCGTGCCCCCAATATCCTTGTTCTCATTGTTACCATCTTCATGCCAAAAATTTGAATAGCCCTGATTTTTTGCCTTTAACGTATATATCCTTCGAGTTTGTATACGTCGAGTCGTTCTTTCTGTGTCCTGTCGAACAAACTAACTCGGTTTATACGAACCTTGCCAACCTGTTTTGGCCGAGGTAACCATCATCCCGGTCAAAGAGTTCTAAAAATTTGTTGGTCAAACCTGCCAACCTGCTTTGGCCGAGGTAACCATCATCCCAGCCAAAGAGTTTCAAAAAATTTTGTTGGACATACCTGCCAACTTGTTTTGGCCGAGGTAACCATCATCCCAGTCAAAGAGTTCCAAAAATTTGTTGGTCAAACCTGCCAACCTGCTTTGGCCGAGGTAACCATCATCCCGGCCAAAGAGTTTCAAAAATTTTGTTGGACATACCTGCCAACTTCCTGCAGCCGAGATCCTTATCTCAGCTTAGGAGAAGTAAGTGTTGGTTTTTCCAGTCAATCACTCTTTAGCCGATATCCTTACTTTGGTTAAAGAGTACCAAGTGTTGGTTTAATCCAGCCAACCACTCTTTAGCCGATATCCTTACTTCGGCTAAAGAGTACCAAGAGTTGGTTTAATCCAGCCAACCACTCTTTAGCCGATGTCCTTACTTCGGTTGAAGAGTACCAAGAGTTGGTTTAATCCAGCCAACCACTCTTTAGCTCGATATCCTTACTTCGGCTAAAGAGTACCAAGAGTTAGTTTAATCCAGCCAATCCACTCTTTAGCCGATATCCTTACTTCGGCTAAAGAGTACCAAGAGTTGGTTTAATCCAGCCAACCACTCTTTAGCCAATATCCTTACTTCGGCTAAAGAGTACCAAGTGTTGGTTTAATCCAGCCAACCACTCTTTAGCCCGATGTCCTTACTTCGGCTAAAGAGTACCAAGAGTTAGTTTAATCCAGCCAACCTCTAAGTTGGTTATTCCGGCCAACCTAGAGTAAAGTGTTTGGTTATTTCAACCAAACGTCCTGCAGCCTGGATCCTTATCCTGGGCTTAGGAGGGGTGTTGGTTTTTCCAGCCAACCTCTAAGTTGGTTATTCTGGCCAACCTAGAGTAAAGTGTTTGGTTATTCCGACCAAACGTCCTGCAGCCTGGATCCTTATCCTGGGCTTAGGAGGGGTGTTGGTTTTTCCAGCCAACCTCTAAGTTGGTTATTTCGGCCAACCTAGAGTAAAGTGTTTGGTTATTCCGACCAAACGTCCTGCAGCCTGGATCCTTATCCTGGGCTTAGGAGAGCTAAATGTTGGTTATTCCGGCCAACATAGAGCTAAGCGTTTGGTTATTCCTGCCAAACTTCTTGATTGCCCCCCAAGTCGGGCAAAGACTTGTTGGTCAAACCTGCCAACATCCTGCAGCCTAGATATCCTTATCTCGGCTTAGGAGAGCTAAATGTTGGTTATTCCGGCCAACATAGAGCTAAGCGTTTGGTTATTCCTGCCAAACTTCTTGATTGCCCCCTAATTCGGGCAAAGACTTGTTACGCATTGTTAGTCCTTCTTTCCAACCGTGCTAACTTTTGCCGAAGGTGTTCTGTCCGATATCACTATTTGTATCGAACTCTAACTTGGTGTGCATCCCATCTTCCTCTACCAAGATGCGTTGGTGCACTCGCTCCATCAGGGCTTCCATAGAAAGAGGTGGCGTCATTGTTATTGAATCTCTCAATTTATGACCCACTGACAGACCTTGCTTGTACTGTGCAATAGCTAGGTTTGTAGGACAATCTGTTACTTGGTTGAAGGTCTCCCAATACCAATTGTCGTAAGACTTCAATGTTTCATTCTTGCCTATGCTGATGGAGAGAAGCTGGTCAATCTCCACTGGCATCTTGGTGTGTGTTCTGAATCTGGTTACAAATGCCTCCGTTAGTTGCGCCCATGAGGCTATACTACCTTCTGGTAACCTTTCAAACCATGCTAAACCCATGTCGCCAAGGCTGGACGGAAACATGATACACATTAAGGGCTCGTTTCGTCGATACATGGCCATAACCTGGCGAAAGTGGCTTAAGTGTATGTAGGGGTCTGACTCCCCCTCATAAGTTATGAATTTAGGCTGATGGAAGCCTAAGGGTAATGGTGCGTCCTCAATTGTCGGGATGAACGGTGAGCTCTGCAACCTTGCTCATGGTTTGTCTGCTGGTTCATAGGCGAGGCGTGGTTCTGGAATTCCAACCTCGACACTCCTATGTGTTCTAGGAGCCAATCGTTGTAGTGCGGAGACTCTGCGGGGGTCACGAGCCTGAGTGTCTTCTCTCATTCGAGCCCTTTCAGTCTTCTTTCTCTCAGGTCTGGAGTAGCGTGTCCTGGAAGTCTTTGATTGTGTATCACCCGACCTGAGGCTTTTACTTTCAGTTTGTGATAGTGTGACTTGTCTGTCATGATCTTCTAAGTGGCAAGAGTGTGTGTTGCCTCTGCTCTCTTTTGTTGCCACCCCTTTGCTTTTTATCTCGCTCTTCATAACTCTATGTCAGCCGCTATTCTTCTTATTACTTCGTCTTGCTCCTTTACGCGATCTTCGAGAACCTGATGATCCATCTTCCGCCTCTGTCTATCAGGGCTCCAAGAGCGGTGTGGACTTGAGCCTTGTCTTCTTCTTGCTTCTCTCCGTGGATTCCTTCGCTGAGGATCTAATTCCGCCATGGGTGGGATAGAAGGTAAACCTTCATGCCTCCCACCCCCTTCCGGAGTTTGCCCATCTATAACAGATTGCGGCAAGTCTTCATTGTGTGCCATATCACTGTTTGTATCGAACTCTACCTTGGTGTGCATCCCATCTTCCTCTACCAAGATGCGTTGGTGCACTCGCTCCATCAGGGCTTCCATAGAAAGAGGTGGCGTCATTGTTATTGAATCTCTCAATTTATGACCCACTGACAGACCTTGCTTGTACTGTGCAATAGCTAGGTTTGTAGGACAATCTGTTACTTGGTTGAAGGTCTCCCAATACCGATTGTCGTAAGACTTCAATGTTTCATTCTTGCCCATGCTGATGGAGAGAAGCTGGTCAATCTCCACTGGCGACTTGGTGTTTGTTCTGAATCTGGTTACAAATGCCTCCGTTAGTTGCGCCCATGAGGCTATACTACCTTCTGGTAACCTTTCAAACCATGCTAAACCCATGTCGCCAAGGCTGGACGGAAACATGATACACATTAAGGGCTCGTTTCGTCGATACACGGCCATAACTTGGCGAAAGTGGCTTAAGTGTATGTAGGGGTCTGACTCCCCCTCATAAGTTATGAATTTAGGCTGATGGAAGCCTAAGGCTAATGGTGCGTCCTCAATTGTCGGGATGAACGGTGAGCCCTGTAACCTTGCTCATGGTTTGTCTGCTGGTTCATAGGCGAGGTGTGGTTCTAGAATTCCAACCTCGACACTCCTATGTGTTCTAGGAGCCAATCGTTGTAGTGCGGAGACTCTGCGGGGGTCATGAGCCTGAGTGTCTTCTCTCATTCGAGCCCTTTCAGTCTTCTTTCTTTCAGGTCTAGAGTAGCGTGTCCTGGAAGTCTTTGATTGTGTATCACCCGACCTGAGGCTTCTACTTTCAGTTTGTGATAGTGTGACTTGTCTGTCATGATCTTCTAAGTGGCAAGAGTGTGTGTTGCCTCTGCTCTCTTTTGTTGCCACCCCTTTGCTTTTTATCTCGCTCTTCATAACTCTATGTCAGTAGCTATTCTTCTTATTACTTCGTCTTGCTCCCTTACGCGATCTTCGAGAACCTGATGATCCATCTTCCGCCTCTGTCTATCAGGGCTCCGAGAGCGGTGTGGACTTGTGCCTTGTCTTCTTCTTGCTTCTCTCCGTGGATTCCTTCTCTGAGGATCTAATTCCGCCATGGGTGGGATAGAAGGTAAACCTTCATGCCTCCCACCCCCTTCCGGAGTTTGCCCATGTATAGCAGATTGCGGCAAGTCTTCATTGTGCGCCATTGCTTTCAACTAAAGAGGAAAACTTGATCAAGAGGTTTTGCTCTTTGTGAATTTCCCACAGACAGCGCCAATTGTACGGGAAAGAAATAAACCTTCTCGTATGATCAAGTTTGCACTCCTCCAAACGTCGTCGCTTTGCCACCTAAAAACACAAACGTGAGCTAACCGGCGGGTGTGTGCCGGAAACCCCTCCGATGCCTAAGTCAGCAACTAGATAATAGACAATAAACTCTGTGTATTCTAGAGTAAGAATTGGGATACCTGTACAAAGGTCTGGTCATGAGCTTTTACAGACTTTACTTTGGCACAATCCTAGTAGGATTCCAACTCTCCCTATGAGAGTCCTCCTATGAATCACACACCCTACTCACTACTAACCAAGTGAGATGGTTTTGAACAATCCTAGTAGGACTATACTCTCCTTAGCAGAGTCCTCCTAGGAGTCACACTTCTACTCACTACCAACCAAGTGAGATAGTTTATACAATCCCAGTAGGACTCTAACTCTCCTTAACAGAGTCCTACTAGGAGTCTCATCACTGTAAGCCAAGTGAGATGGCTGAACATTTTACCACGGTTATACATTCCTGTCCGAACTGATTTCTCTCGGTCCCTTGCCCTTCGGACCGTGTGATCGAAAGTCGATCTAACGGATGCCACCCTGCCGAGCTATACACAGCTCGGCCCTCGCCATTGATGCCACCTCCTTTTAATAAGCTGCTGCAACCACACCGAGCTAAGTTACCTCGGTTACACGCTTAAGTAAGGATGTCGGGCTTAGTATAGCTCGGCCGGTCTTGGTATAACTCGGCCGAGCGCCATCTACATCATTACTTGAGTTGATCGATCAAATAGCCAAGTTCTAAAAAGAAATCATTGTTAAGGATTCAAGGCCATACATATTGATATATAGAACTACTATTTATTTGCTGAATAGGGTAAAGGTTGCACAATTTAGGAGAATTCTAGCAGATAGCTTTATTTATTTATTTATTTATTTTTTATTTATAATTAAACAAAAACAAGAAAACTAAAAGGGAAACTTAAAGAAAAGAACAACTATGAAGCATTTGTTTCAAAATTATTCTGAGAAACATTCTAAAACACTTGATGTTCATGCAAGTATTGTAAATTTAAGGCAATCAATTGAACTTGAATATATTTTTGGACTTGAAAATGGCAGTGTGTTTTGCATAATTGGAGCGACGAGGACTGCGTAAAGATATTGAAGAGATGTAGAGAAGCTATTCCAAGCAAGGAAGGAGGGAAGGTATCATCATAGACATTGTGGTAGATGGGGACAAAGATGAACATGACATTACTGAAACAAAGCTTGTTTTAGCCCCGTTTGGTAGAACTGTGGGAAAGTGATTATAACTTATAACCTAACAGCTTATAGCTGTGAACATAAGCTGATTTTTGACTTATAAATTAAGCTTCTTCTCCTCCACTCAAAGAATAAGTTGATTTTTGACTTACAAAAAGCTATAAGCTGTATTGTTAAGCTGAACCAAACACATCAAAATAGCTTAAATTAAACTAAAAGCTGAAATTAGCTGGAAATAAAGCCCTACCAAACAGGGCCATTCATGATGGTTTTGGCGATTGGAAGAGAAAGAAGTGAGAAAGAGTGGGAAAAGATTTTCTTGGAGGCTGGCTTTAGTCACTACAAGATCACACCCATCTTTGGTTTAAGGTCCCTCATTGAGGTATATCCTCAAATTATGTGGGGAAAATTTCATTTTGCCTTCTTATAGTTTTTCCCTTCTGTAAATTATCTCCTATGATTTAGAAATAATCACATAAACTTTTTATGATTTGTAAATTGAAGTGTACTCTTTTTCACCTAACTTAATGTTAAGTGTGGAAACACATGCTAGGATGAAAATAGTACACGGAGGTTAAAGTGAACTTTGTCTCCTAAAAAAATGACGAAAATGTTTATGATTTGCACAATGAAGTTACTTATGTATAAGTGTATTTTAGTGTTTTTACTTAAGCTTTTACTACTAAAAAATGCACGTTGCGGCCATTACAAGCCGTTGCAAAAAATAAAAATACAGTCACAAAAGACTTTTTGAGACGGCCATGCGACGGGAAATGGAGGACACAAATGTGAGGGTAACAAATACTTTTTACGACGGTAAAGCGTCGGTCAAAAATTATTTGCAACTGCCTAACCTACTTATTGCATCTACTATTTTGCTGTGGAGAAAAACAAAAAAAAAAAAAAAATACTTACTATGTTTTAGCGACTATCTTGTTATTGTTGCAAATAATTATTTATTATAAAATATATATATATATATATATATGCATTTGTTACAATCAAAAGATCAATTGCAAGCACCACAAATTTATTTATTTAGTTTTTTTAAAAAAAATAACTTACCAACGCCAGACACATCTCATAATGGTAAAAAAATTCTTGTTGCAACAATTTATCTATATATTGCAACTAAAACAAATCTACAAAGAAAAAAAAATATTAGAAAAATTAGAAATCAGTCATTTGGAGACCTAACAATCTTATCAGCACACAATGTTTACCAAATCTTCAACTAAAAGCGAAACACCTAAACAGTAACCATGACAAGTAGTTGGACTATGAATTTCTACATAAGCTTTGTACCAACCAAAGAAATGGTCCTCCCTTTTGAATTCTTATCAAAGCACAAGCTGCAAGCAAGCCGATTTCTCTCTAGCATACACGAACACCCGCTGAGGGTTTTATCACAAATTAACTGGACACTAAAATGATTTTCATTAAAATAAAATACAAAATGCAATAAGATTTCATAATAATTGATAGAGATGTAGTGGTCCATGGCATTGTGATTGGTGGAGAAGGTATGGTATTATGATTTTGTATTGGGTAATTGAGGAATATGAGAAGATATAATGAATGATAATTGGTGAAAGAATATGGACACGTGATACTCCGAGAATATTTAATAATTTTCCGTTCTGTTAATACAAAAGAATAGAGGGGAAATACATTGTTTACAGCAATGAGGGTAAAGATGTCTTTTTGCATTTTTTGTTAACAGTATTAGTAGTGCACTTTAATGGAAAACCATATGGGTGGCATTTGCATATTTGTAAAACACAGCAGGGTAAAGTGCTCTTGAGTAATATCACAGGAGTGTAAAGTGACTTTTTCCCTTAATTTTAATTCAATGCATGGCACTATTATTAAAGGACAAATGATGATGTGGCCAAAATGAAAGCAAAAAATGACTAAGGTGATTTGTAATACAAAAATGTTAGGGATACATAAAAAAATTATCAAACCACCCATATGAGTGTGAGTATTTGATAATTTTTTAATAAAAAATTTGAAATCTCTAACATCACTGTTCATTAAAATAGATTGATGTACGACGCCCACAAAGCCTTGTACAAATTAGAGTTAAATAGGTTTGAAGAGCAGTACTCTTATTTTGTGCTTAGATTATACATTTATATAGCAATTGGGAAATGAATAAAGAAAAATTATATGAAATGTAAATAAAATATAACTATATTTTACATATTTTTTAAATTTAATTTTTCAAATTCATACCCAAATCTATAATTCAACGTATATTGTATCTAAATCATGAATTTGGGTAGAGTATGAATTTAAAAAAAAAAAATGAAATTAAATGTACTATCTTTTTAAATTTCTACTCAAATCTATAATATAAACACAAGTTTATTAAATCTCAAGAAAGAATTCTAAATCTTTAGCACATAATATTAAAAATGAAAATTACACCTCAGCGGCAAATTTAGAAAATATTTACATATTAATGAAAAAAATTATAAATTCAATTATTAATGTTTATAAATTTCACCGTTGATTTAAAACTATTTTTAAAAAGAATGGGCTACATTGTAATTCTCTCATATTAAAATGCATCATCTCTTTCGCATCAGCAGGCCATATCTTTCGCTCTTATTTTTTTCTTATGGGACTAGCTTCTTCTAGTCTCAAATAGAACTGGAGAGGTGTTATTCGGCTTATTAAACTCATTTTTAGGTTTCATTTCAATAATCTAAACTGTTCATATTTTTGAATTTATTGAATACATCATCTTTGTAAGAAATTAACTTCATCAAATAACAAAACTATATATTCAAATAAATTTTGTATAAAAAATAAAATAAAATAAAATAAAATTCATACACAATTTATTCAAACAATTGGTTTCGTTAACCGCATGTTTTGGACTTTTTTGTTTTTGTTTTTGTTTTTTTTGAGAACTGATGTTTTGGACTCATCAGTGGACTTGAGTATCAGTCCTCTCATTTCATGATACTAGGTGGCCCCCCACGCGGGTCATGCTACAGTTTTAATATAAATATTTCTATAAATTGTGATTGGTTTATGAATTTGAGAAGTAGACTGTAATTATATTTTGTGTCTAAGTTGTTCTGTTTGTGAATTTTTTCTCCAATTAATAGAAATATGAACATAGGTATGTGTCATATCAAATATAAGTATATCTTTACATTTGCAATTAAAAAACAATTCTTGTCGATAATTCATCTATGTAATTTCTTTGAATAACATGACAAGTGATAATAAGTATTCTATGCAATCTTATCTAAACGTTACATATAAACATATTAATGTTGATGGTTTGATAATAATATGCATACAGTATACATCTTATAACATAAATTTAACCCCAAAAAATTTTGATAGCATTATACATTATAGTAGATATGTACAACGGAGATTTGTTTACAAAAGATAAGAAGAGGAAGAAGTATTACCTAGCGAATTACCTTTTTGGAACACACGTTCCGAAATATGGCACACTTTTGTTCCAAAATGTTACATTTGGCGGTCCAAAACAATTCCGTAAGTTTTTCCTAATATATTTCAAGGTTTGAAAAAATACAATTGGCCCCACACTTTATTGTGCTATGTTGGCTGATAGTGTATTGTATTCCATCATGATTTATTAGGTAATCGAAAATAGAAGAGGCAATTATTATTTTCCTCAGCATTAAGCATGAGTGTATGTCATGGCTATGTTCCCCACATGTCATAACTAATCCAACAAATGCAACAATACATTATTTCTTGGCGAAAATATAATATTATATGAATTGCTACACATACATTGAAGAACAAATCAGGCATCAAGAGAATGCCTGATGCAGTCCATTCTTGACAAATTTCATTTCTTCCATACATTAAAAAAACCAAAGTATTAGGAAAGAATCCATTTCTATACCCCAATTTTATGCCTTTAAGATTATCCATAAGTAGCAATGCATACCAACTCAAGAAATATTTGATTATTTCAAGTATAACTTTTCCGTAGAAAATGGTCAACCATCAAATTCCAATACGAACTTAAAATTACCTGAAACCCAAAATTAAATGGACAGAAGCAGGTAAATCTGAAGCAAGTAAATTTGAAACAGACTTCAGTGAATATGGATCCATAAGCGAACTCATTTATCAGTCCACTGAGGAAACAAATGATCAAAATCTCTATCTTTTATTTAATATGTAATAGTAAATTCCGTAGGATAATCATTTCAGAAACACATAATATAGAAAAAGGATCAAAGCAATCCATGACAATTTAACAAAGACTATCAAGATCCAATTACCCAAATCAGGCGGGTAAACTTTTGTTCATTGAGACATATTGACAAACACTTGGTGTGCATCTATTTAACATTTACCTATGAATGAAAACTGTGTGGGTAAATATTGTGCAACAAACATATAAATAATAGGCATCAAAATACAGGTGTAATTACCAGGTTTTGCAACGGTGGAAGCAGAGCTTTGGATGACCAACTTCGACAACAATGCCGACAATGATGTGAAGAATAGTGTAATAGCAATTCTATCTCGTGAGAAATTCAATGTTTGATGCAGAAACACATGGCATGAAAACCAAAATCCAGCCAGCATCATGAGTGCGAGTTAAACCTGTGGGGCGGTGAGGTTTGCTCTTCGAAGTGGTGAAATTTGTTTTCATCTTCATTGTCGGCGTCGGTGATTTGAATCCCACGTGGGTAACCCAATATATGCAAGAAAATTTGGCAGGGAGAAGCTTTGGGAAATAGCCAGGAGCACCGGTGGGGGAAATTTCTAGGAGGAACGGTGGTATTTGTTTTCTTCTTATATTGTGTATGTGGATGATTTGAAGCCCACGTGTCCAATCCAAAAGCTTTGGAAGAGAAACAAACAGCAGCTTGAAGGAGTTAGAAATTTCTAGCAGGAATGATAACATTTGTTTTCTTCTACTATTGTTTGCGTGGATAATGTGAAACACATGTGTCCAGCCACAATCTGCAAGGAAAAAGGTATCACAAACCAAACAAGCAGCATGTTACACCAAAGCGTTACACCACTCTTACCTGTTTTTTATACGAGAAATGTTAGGGGTTATGAAATTTTTTTTATAAAAATGATTAACCTTGATTAGTATGTGATATTTTATTCTAAGTGTAATCTAAAGACTTTTCATAGTACCTAACATTGTTGTTTTTTATATATGTTATAGATTAAAATCGTACACTCGTTTAGTTGGTGTGATAATTGACCAAGTATTCCCTCCTTGACTCTCCTCCTTAACTCCTTATTTGATGAGTTATTGGGTTTATTTTTTGGCCTAATTTTAATAATCCGAACCGTTCGTATTTTAGAATTTATTATATAAATCATACCTGTAAAAAATCAAATAGATCAAATGTCGGAAGAACTAAAAATAGTTTATTAAAAAAAAATAATAAATAGTTTTATTGTTTAATAAAACTTTTAGGTCACATGGTTTTTGATATCCGATCGACTTGATTTTTTACAGATATTATATACATGACAAATTTTAAAATGTGAACGGTTCGGTTTATCAAAATTAGACCTAAAAGTTGGCCCAATGACCCATCAAATAGGAAGTTAAGTAGTGGAGTCAAAGAGGGGATCTTTCCTTGTGATAATTTGGTATTTTGAGAAGTTAGTAAAAAGTTAATTTTTTGACTTTTTTAGTCTTTGTGGGTAAAAATATAAAAGGTAATGTGACCTAAAATGAGTAAAAAGGTAAAAACTAACTATTTTTTTTTTTTTTGCTTCCCAAAAGACCCCAATGCCACTTGTCTTCATATGCTGGCTACAATTTATTCTTGTTACAGCACCGCTACAGACCCCCAGTGGGGGTCGCACCCCCAGTGAGGTGTCGCACCCCCACTGGCCGAAACTCAAAAAAAAAATAATAATAATAAAACAGTTTTTTTTTTTACCCAATCAGCACCTGCCACCTCACTAGGGGTCGACCCCCAGTGGGGGTCCGAAGCATTAATCTTCTTGTTAAACACTCCCTTACAATAATGGTATGAACCAAAAAAAAAAAATGTATATATATTTACAAAAATACTCAAAAAAGACAATATATAATTCAAATTTATTTTAAATATAAATCTCATTATATAAAATTAAATTTAGACTATACATTAGTTTTCAAAATAAAATTTTAAATATTTTTTTTATGGGTCCTACTTTTTTGCACTCATGTACCATTAGTCATCAATGAAAGTCAGTGTTGGATAGGGTTGAGTAAGGAATCCGTGAAATCTGTAATCCGATTCAGTCTAGTCAAATTCGGTAGGTTTGGATTGGTTTTTTGAATTCGTGGTTCGATTCCGGATTGAAGAATTAAAAATCCATAGTCCACGGATTGGTTTTAGATTGAACCACACGGTTCCGGATTGGAACTGATCCGGACCGTATACAAATAGTCTATATTTTTATTATACATCCTCCCACATAATATCTTGTCTTATTCCATATAAAATCTAAACTCAAACCTAAATCCACATAGTATCTCTTTCATTACTTTTGTTTGTTATTTTTTAGTTTTAATTAGTAATGGTCTAAATACGTATGGTAGAACTAGTTTTATTATGGTTGCTTAAATTCTAATAGTATGTTGCTATTATAGAAAGACATGTTGTTATTTTGGAATTAATATAGTGCTATGTTTATGTTTTTATTAAATTAAAGTGTGTTATATATTTTTTGTTATTTAATTATGTAAATCCGTGTTCCTAAACCGATCCAATCCTTGTTTGAATGGATTGGTTTAGATTGGTTCCACGATTTAAATGGATTGGATTAGTTTCAATTTTTCAGTAACTGTAGATAACGGATTGGTCTTGGTTTTACTTCAATCCGATCCAATCCGGACCATGCTCACCCCTAGTGTTGGAGACTTCATGGATCACCACCATCACCAAAAATGCATTATTATAATTGGTCTTTGTTTTACGAGATGTGATTGAAACCCCCTCAATCACCAACCCCCACCACCCCCCACACACACGTGGGGGTTGGTGATTGGAGGAGGAGGAGAAAAAAAAATTAAAAAAAAAATAATTTGGCCAATCAATCCAAGAGGGGGACGTGAGGGTGGGGAAAAAAGGGGTCCGGATCATTTTTGTTGTTTTACATTTAAAATTTTTATTACTACATATCAAGAAGCAATAAAATTATATAAAATTTATTTTTAGAAATGAAAGGACTGCAAACGCTTTTATCATTTTATATAAAAATTATGTACAAATCTTCAATTGTATATCATTACTTATAGGAAATTTTTGATTGGCAGACTAAAATTTCTTGATATTGCTTGGGATTAATAACACGATTAGGTTAAGGTTGGGATTGGTAATATGTAAAATAGATGATGAGATATATATTGTGAGAGTACTTGTACTATATTTAATTTTGATATGATATAATATGTGATAAGAGGAGAATAATTATTTTTGATCATTAAATGATGTGATATGACTAATCCCATGGCTATAGGATTAGGAATATTATTAGGCCATGGTTGTTTGGATGGATATGAGCTTGGGATTGTATTAATAGTCCAACAAAATTATTAATCCGATGTTTGGTTAAATAATTGAAATACGGACTAACAATCCATCCAGACATGGTATCTCACATATAATGGATTATTCAATCTCACAGAGGGGAGTGAGATATAAATTTGAGAACTAAGCCAAAGTCCAAACTATTAGTTCTTTCTTATAATCCTACATCGATCCAAACATAGGATAAGACACATAATCGAAAGGGATTTGTAGTCCCAGGATTACTAATCATGAGAATATTAATCCAACCTAATCTAGTCGGCCCAAACCAACATGGCCTTAGGGGTGTAATTGTTAATCTCCCATTGGGGGAGTAGCAATATCATGATATTATCAAGCTTATCCATTTTAGCCAATCAAACACAATGTATCGTTTAAAAAAAAAAAAAAATGTAGGAACAAGAAAAAAAATTTGGTGGGGGAGAGAAATTACCTGTTAGTGTTAATTTAAGAAAATTATTATATATGTAAGGAAATCTTATAATTTTAATTTTAAATATTAATAAAATTATCACTAATTTGTAATTATTTTTAAAATTCTGCAATGATATGAAAATTTTCACACATAATAAATAAATAAAAATAAAATTGAAATGAAACCCATGTTGGATTCCGCGATCTTACCATTCCCAATCCTCTCCTGGTCTACCAAACAAACAAGGCTATAAGTTCACCATTTCTCTTCATATATATCCTGCTAAAAATTTGTTCTTCGTCAAACACACTAATACCATTACTCATCCATCCAAGCAAGGCCTACAAGGCCAGCTTAGCTATCTTCATGGATCTCCACAATGGCCAATTAGGAGCAAGAGAGTTGTTTCAAGCTCAATCCCACATATACAAACATGCATTCAGTTTTGCAAACTCCATGTCACTCAGCTGTGCAGTTCAGCTAGGCATACCAGATATAATTCACAACCACGAAAAACCCATCTCTCTCCCTGACTTAGTCTCATCTCTCCAATTGCCTCCCTCAAAAACCAATTCTCTCCACAGAATCATGTCCTTGTTAATTCACTTGGGGTTTTTTGCTACAATGAAAATTGATCCAAATCATGGAGATCAAGAAGGGTATGTCCTCACTCCATCATCTAAGCTTCTAATCAAAAGTGAAATGGCCAATTTGTCACCATTTGTCCAAGCCATGGTCGATCCGGTTTTGGTCACCCCATGGCAGTTCTTGGGAGATTGGTTTAGAAGCAATGAAGAAACAGCATTTGAGACTGCACATGGGGTTGCCATGTGGGAGTTTTGTGACAAAAACCCAAAATTCAATAACACTTTCAATGAAGCAATGGGCAGTGACTCAAGAATGATGAGCTTGGTGGTTAGAGACTGTGAGGGAGTGTTTGGAGGACTGAATTCATTGGTTGATGTAGGGGGTGGTACCGGTATCAATGCTCGGATCATTTCCGAGGCGTTTCCTGGTATAAAATGCACTGTTTTTGATCTTCCACATGTTGTTGAGAACTTGCCACAGGAGAAGAACTTGAACTATGTTGGGGGTGATATGTTTCGGTCTTTCCTATCCGCGGATGCCATTTTCTTCAAGGTATGCAATTTTTTGAATTCTTAGTTCCAGTGATTGAATCTGGTAATTGAGCAAATTTTAGGATTTGCATCATATACGTAGGGCAATTCCTCTCTCATCAAGTTATTTCAGTAAATTTCTGTCTTTTATTTACTTTTATTTTTTTGTGTTTTGGATTTAATTTGATGTTGAGTTGCTTCAGTATAGATTGATCAAACAGCCGAATCCTAAAGAGAAATCATTTTTGATGATCCAAGATCCTACATATTGATCTATAGAACTGTTATTTATTTGTTGAACGGACATATTGATTGACGAAATCACAATTATACTTAACAATAAAACTATCTGAAAAGGTCATATACGTCAAAGAACTTTAATTTTCCACTCCTATTAACACCAAAAATGTGTACAATTTAGGAGAATTGTAGCAAATTATCATTTTTCTCCCATTATTTCTTTCATTAAGGAAAAACAAGGAAACCATAAGTTAAGGAGATGGCTGCATGTGCTCTGATTCATTATTTGGGCGATTTTATCCAATTCCTCGGTACTGACAATTGATACTAGAAAAACAGTTTTCAAGTATTTGTCGCTGAATTATTCTGAGAAGTATTCTATAAAGCAATTAATGTTCATATAATAAGCAAAGTAAACTTTAAGATAATCAATTGAACTTGAATGTGTGTTTGGACTTGAAAATGGCAGTGTGTTTTGCACAATTGGAGTGACGAGAACTGCGTAAAGATACTGAAGAGATGCAGAGAAGCTATTCCTAGCAAGGAAGATGGAGGAAAGGTTATCATCATAGACATGGTGGTAGATGGGGACAGAGATGAACATGACATTGCCGAGACAAAGCTTGTTTTTGACATATTGATGATGGTTTTGGTCACCGGAAGAGAAAGAAGTGAGAAGGAATGGGAAAAGATTTTCTTAGAGGCTGGCTTTAGTCACTACAAGATCACACCCATCTTTGGTTTAAGGTCCCTCATTGAGATATATCCTTAAATTATGTAAGGTAAATTTCATTTTACCTCGGCGTAGTTTGGCTCATTTGCAAATAACATTTATATGGTTTGTAAACTGAGATATATCGCTTTCCACCTAACTTAATGTTAAGTGCATGCCAAGATGAAAATAGTACATCGAGGTTAAAGTGAATTTTGTCTCCTAGAAAAATAACGAAAATGTCTATGTTTTACGCAATGAGATTACTTATGTATAAGGATTTCTTTTTTTTTTTATCTAGCTTTTAATGGGTCCAACGGTACTCTTTAGTGTAGAAATCATAAGGAATTATGTTCTTATAAATGATAAGGGTTGTGTGCAAATAGGTTAAACCATGAGGGACTAAAGTGAAATTTGTTCAATTATGTATTGTGAAACCTATATGACTCCTATAATAATTCTTGTTCTGTAAACTTGTTCTGGACTGTAAAGTATATGCTCATTGCTCTGTTTCCTTTGTTTCCACATCTCTTTTAAACTCTAATTGCATTGGTGTTGGGTTTTTGGTCCGGTACTAAGATGAACAGTTCTAAAAAAAATTGGGACCGAGCCGCGCCGAACTGAGCCGAACCATTAGAACCTATGGAAATGAGCAAGAACCAAACCAAAGAAAAAGGTTCGGTTCCATGGTTATGGGCAATTCAAAATTAATCAATTTCCACAACTCAATTTCAAAAATTAATCTGTTAGAAATGGGCGCCCATGTGGCATGACCATTTGAATCTTTTGAACCTTATCCAAATAGGTTTTGATGGCATGACCCTTTGAATATTTTGAACCTTATCCAAATGGGTTTTGAATTCAAATTCAAACCTATTTGGATAACCACCCAGGATATATATATATATATATATATCTATCATATAATTGATATGGATGATATATCTTATATTATCTCATATAACTGATATGGATAAATGAGATAAACATATTATATATCTGATAATATGTGATATAGGTGATTAAGAGAAACACAACGTATGTTTGAACTTTTTCCCATATATTGACTCTCTCAAAAACCAAGATCAAGGCCATTTGCACTGTGATTTGTGTGGGTGATATTCACTATTATAATATCACTCCATTACTGGGTTGACTGATCAGATTCAGGAACGCGATTTACCCAAGAGATCCTTCAATTCAGACTCTGTTCTAGAGGTATGATGTACTTTTTAAGAGACATTACTGAGAAAGCGGTCATGTATGTTCAACTACTTTGGTTTTTTTTTTTTTTTTTAACAAAATAGAAAGAGAATGCAAGATGGGAGAATAATGAGATATATATTTTTTATATTAGGGAGCCATTTTATGTATAAAATAATATATATATATATATATATATATATATTTTTAAAATTCTATAGTAAACAATATTTTTCACAGAAACAACGAAATCATGACCCCTCATAATTTTCTCCTAATTCCGTCTCTACTTCCATCCAAACTTTTTGATGAGGAGAGTGCCGAGCTAACTTAACCAAACCATCAGCCAGCTGATTACCTTGACGCCTCACATGCGAAGCTTTGAAGCGTCCAAACGATCTACACTTACTCACAGCAAGCTGCACTATATGACCACAATCTGACAGCGATGCGACTTGACCTTGAAATGCCTTAATAATGTTCAAAAAGTCTCCTTCCAAGTGAATGTCATGAATCCCCAAATCTGCCGCCAAATCCAATGCCTTGTCTGCAGCATATGCTTCCACACAATCCACCCCTTAAAGAAACGGATTCCGATCTGCCCACACTATAGCGGACTACTACACCCACACCACGTGCCCGAAGCTCCTTGAACACTGCACCATCAAAATTGATCTTGAGCTAGCCCACATCCGGAGGTTGCCATTTGATGTCCGTCCCACTTTGTCTCCGGCCTGTTACTGCGGTCTGCACTTGAACACAATCACTGAGAAGATATCACCCCATCACTACAAAAATTTAAGTTTTAGAGATCAAAATTTAGGGACAAAATTATTTTTTAGAGACCAAATATTTTTGTTGCGAAAAATGCCGTTATTATATTTTTAGCAACAAAAATTAGACATTAGTGATGAATTATTATCTTTTTAGGACTAAATTTTTTGTCTCAAAAAATAAATCATTTTGAGACCAAATTATTTCGTCCTTAAAAGTCTATTTATTAGTAACATTTTCAAAATTTTATTGCTAAAATCCTGGTTTTGGACTTTTCGGAACGACCTTTTAGCGACTATCTTCATGATAATAAAAATTAGTCCTTAAATGTCTTTTGTAACAAAATTTTCACTTTTAGAGATCAAAATATTTAGTCTCTAAAATTCTTATATGTTGGAGCGCTATCTTCAATGGATCTATGCAAATGATAGCCCGATCTTACCGAATACACACCACCTCTTATAATAATGCCACACAAACTCATCAGAGGGAAAGATTGGACATATTGGAATTTCATCCAACTCGAAAAAATAATGTCGGATCACATTCATATCCCAACACTTCCGATCCCGATCAATTAAACAACTAACCATGGCCTAGGCACCCATTTATCTCTAAACACAAGAATGTTCGCCCCATTACCATCCCTCCATCTCACCCCAGCCTCAAGAAGAGGTTTCGCATGCATAATGCTCCTCCAGGTGTATGACGGATTTATTCCCAACTCGGCCCTTAGAAATGACGAGCTCGGAAGATATTTGGCTTCTATCATTTTGCCCAAGATAGAGTTTGGATGTTGAACCAGCCACCATCCCTGTTTGGCTAACATAGAAAAACCTGCTACCCCGTTTGGCTAGCAATGGTTCTACTAGGCATGTCAGAATTTGTAAATATAAATTTTGAAACATTATGTATTTTGATATATTTTAAAATTCATGTTATAAATGTTTACTGTTTAGTTTCTGAACTAAACGATATTGATTATTTGAAAAGTAGATTTCTATTTTCAATCTGTATTCTAGATTGTTAATTGCACATTTTATTTAAATGAAACCTCCAATTAATGCATAACAAGATAATTAAGAGAAAATAATATAAGAAAAAGAAATATTTTATAGAAATTATTGTGGGTTTTAAACCTTTGAATACAAAGTACAATTCTTAGGTTTAGAATCCTTTTTTTATTAATCACCATTATGCGTTTATAGCGTAGCCTCTTGAGTTTTCTGGGTTTTCTGGGTTTCTCCTCTTCTTTCATGTGAAGATTTCTTTAACTTGTGATTTATCTCTCTCTCTCTCTCTCTCTCTCTCTCTCTCTCTCTCTCTAACTTTTGATTTTTGATTTTTTAGTCCCCTTTTTGCATGATGATCCCTCATATTTATAGAGGTCATCCAGATGATAAGAGGGTCTTATCCTTAATTTGAATTTTAAATTGAATGATAATGCCATTTGAATTTTGAATGATAGTGCCATTTGAATTTAGATGTAACCATATCTAATTAAATATATATATCTAATTAGTCGTATTGATCCTTTGGATTTCATCATGTGTGTTGTCCTTGCTGTAGGCTCTATAAGTTCATCTTTCATAGGCTCCACGTGATTTGAGTATCTTGAATAACGTCGCTGAGATACAACATCATTTTAATTATGCACTTCAAGGGATCAAGTTAATCATTTCAGGAAGTGATTACCTATAATAATCCTATCATAGGCTTTATGTGTGTCATTAACTGATTGACCATATTTGAAATGTTAACATAAATTTGGTTAAAATTTATGTGACAACAAATACCCCTCGTGATTTGTACAAGTACAAGTGAAATTTCTTAATTGTGCCAATCACGACAACTTCACGCTCGTATCTAAGCTTTCTTTAAATTGTGGATTGGGTTGTTTCTTGGCCTTGATCATTTGGCCCCTTGAATTATTTATTTATTTTTTAATTTTTTTTAGGACCCTTTTTGGATGATAAGGTTTTCATGTGGACCCGTTGTGTACTTGGGATTTTTTCTTTGCTAGACCATACATGGACTGCCCAAAGGATTTAACTGATGTCTTTTTCATTTTTCTGTTTTTTTTTTTTTTAGATGGTGGAAAACAAAAACTAAAAAGAAATAATCTCAATGCTAGCTAACGCCACCACGCAAGTTGGGACTTCTTCCATCCAGAGACGGAATCAGGATTTTATTACTTGAGGGACCAAAGGAAAAAAAGTAAAAAAATAAAAAACAATTCACTATATACACAAATGTACATGTATGTACAATATGCTATATAATTATATATACATAGAAAAAAAATTAAACGTCACAAAAGTAATTTCTAGCAGGATGAAAATGTTTTTTTTTATGCAAAATAAAAACAGAATGTAAGATGGGAACAGAATGAGACATATATTTTTTATATTGAGAGACCATTTTATATATAAAAATAATATATATGTGTGAGTGATTTTCTGACCACACTGCCCGCCTAGTAATCAGCTGGAAAAGCACTGGCAGAATAGATAGCCTCTAGCTAATCTGCAACAGAAAGAGAAGTCTCCGGCGGTGGTTCAACCACCCGGGGGCACTCTGACGATCAAGTCAGCATATCTCTCAAAGATAATCAATTGCTAAACTCACAAGCTTAAGTATTAGAAGCATACCATAGACCCATGGGGGTGCCTCTCTTTTATAGCCAACATAAACCTAGTCCCAATAGAAACCTAACTTCTATGGACTCAGGATTACTGCTAATCTTGGACTTCCAGTAAGATTAAGATAAACTCTCTAAGAGTCTCATCTTTACCCAAACTGAAGTCTTCTCCCAATCTACGACTCTTGTCCATATCCAAGTTGAGTTCCCTCTTCATTCTAGGACTCTTGCCCTTTATCTGCTTATCTCGGATTCCGATATCTTCGGAGATAGCCTCGGCCTTGCCGAGATCACCTCGGTGTCACGACCAGGACACGTGGCACCTCGGCTAACACGTCGGCGCCACCTTACCACGTGTTGGTACTCAGAAAATATATCCCCACAACTGCCCCCTAGGTTCTATTACCTCGGCATTCTGAGGTGATGGAACCTACACTGTTCGTTCATCTGTGCCCCTCTGTCCGAGATCATACTCGCCGACCTCAAAGTTCCCTGGACCTTACTGTCTACTTGTGTCAAGTATCAAGATTCATGCCTTCCAGGCTACTTGAAATCGCACCTCCTAGCCGAGGTTCTGGTTCCATTAATTTGTAAACTCCAAGAGCTTTGCAACTGCGCATGAGCTACCATGCATACGCTCCTCAACCGTTTTGTTCATGCGTTCATCCCTTACTGGCTTGTACGCGCTTATCAGGTTTGCGTCGTTTCTGCGTACGCTGCCTGACAGGTACGTCACCCAAGGTACAATTCCTTTGTTGCTTTTTTTTAGTTTTCAACAAAGCTTTCTCTCTTTCCCTTTGTCTTCTCATTCTGCATTCTTTCATGTACTTTCTATGCTAAAACTTTTCTCTTTTCAAAAAATATCCCCAATCCTTCATCGATCTCTTTTCAAGCTTTCTGCAACTGCTCCGTTCACACTCTTCGGTTGGTTTCCTGATTTCCAGTCACCTATTTGACTCTGGCGATCTTTATATCGGCGTTCATTTGATAGGTTCATAAATTTTCACTTTTTTATTAAGCTCAATCTTTCAAACTCTTCTGATTTACTTTGAATCTGTTTATTTGCCATCTGTGGCCTTCTGTTCTCGTCTGTCTTCAAGTTTTTGATTTTTTATTGCTAAAATGCCTGGAACTGTTCTTGTCGTATCCGCTTTCTGTTGCTAGTATCATGTCTGGGTCATTACTTTCTTGTTCTTCACATACTTACTTAGTGCCTGTGCACTTGGCTTTATTTTTGAACTTTGTCGTCTTCTTGACTATTTTTCTCTTTTTGTTTTTCTTGTTGTATTTCCAGATTCTTGTCTTCGTTTCTGTTTTCTACATAGTCTTAGAACCACGTCCTTTTTTGAAATTGTTGCCGAGATAATGGTAGAGAAACTCTCCCAACTAACTGTCAATGCTGAACCACCGTCAACCATTGAAGTAGATTAATCCGACGTTCTTGCCTTAGTCCCTAGTTCTTAGGGTCTTCATCTTTGTACTTTTATTTTCTTTGCATATGTAACCTTTTTTGCTTCTGAAAAATGTCTGCTGTTGGCCGATGTTAACATTCCTTGCTCCTTGATTATCATTCCTTCTTCCACTGTATTTGATAGCCATGTCGGGTAATTGACTTCTTGGATGGCCCTGAGCTCTAGAAGTTTGTCTACTTCTTCCTCTACTGCTTCGACGTGCATCAACGTTGGCCCTCTTGCTCGTTGGATTACAGGTTTGGCCGACCTGTCGACGTTCAATTTGTGGCATGTGACCTCGGGGTCAATGCCAGGCATTTCATAAGGTGTCCAAGCGGACATCTCTATATTTGCTCTCAGAAAAGTTTCCAGTTTTCTTTCTCCTTCTTCGGCTAAGCCCGAGCCGATAAGAAATAAACGTTCTTGATCATCCTCCTGGACGAGGGCTTTCTTTAGTGCTTCTTCACTCTTCTCGGCTAGTTTCTTGCCGATATCATCTACGACCTCATGTCCTCGTCTTCAATCTTTTCCTTCTCCGATTTTTGAATGCTGCAGGTGAATTTTATTGCTGCCATGGAGCAATTCTCCGCCTGCAGTTGATCCCCTCTGACTTCTTCAATCCCATGTTCTGTTGGGAACCGCAGTAGTTGATGCAATGTTTGAGGGAACTGCCCCCATTGCATGCTACCATGATCTTCCCAAGATTTGTAACGAGATGGAGTATCGATGATGGTGAATTTTGTTGTGATCTTTCTGGTGCCAGCCTGCATCTCCAAGCTTACTGCTCTCAGTGCCCATGTCGGCGTTCCTTTGAACCCAACCATTGGGCCATTGGGTTGCTCCATATCGTCTGGATGAAGGCCGAGCTCTTTGTAACATGATGTCACAAGAGCTTCCTTGGCCAATCAGGATGCGTTTCACTTGGCACTTCCCAACCTGGGGGGATACCACCAAAGCATCATTATGCGGGTGCTGGAACATCTCGAGGTCGGCTTCGGTAAAAGACACTACTGGTCCCAAGCACTCATTTGCCCGATGTCTCTTGTCCCCGACTTGGTAGACATGTTGCAGGTGCTTTACCTTCTGAGTTTCCCCCTTAATTTCGTTCTCGTTGACCCTCTAGTGAATTATATTAATTACCCGAGGTCTTTCTGCCTGAGGTTGTTGTGCTGGGGGAGGTAGAGCTGCTGGCGCCTGAGGCAGTTTTGCCTGTTCTTCCCTTGTTCTGGTTTTATCGACGAGGTTCCTTCAGATCGCCTTGCCTCATCAGATCTTCTAAGAGTGCTCTTAGTGTTTCTACAGACCTGAGTCATATGCCCGCCTTCAATATACACCTTTAACTGTGCAATCTCTTCGGGGTGTAACACCTTGGTTGTACCCATTAATCAGTTTATCTCGATTTTTGACCTAATACTTGAAAAATATTTATCATAACATTTCCACAAGTGTTATTTACAACTTGATACTTCACTTTTAGCAAGACTTCTGTCTTCAAACTTCTTCCAAGTCTTGGCAATATGGTAATCTCGGCAAGTATGTAGATACTTCTTTCAACATAACCTTGATTTAACTTGTAAATTTCAACTTGTAAATTTTTGCTCAAAAAATTTCAACAAGTATTTAACCATAGTCTTCAATCTTGTAAACTCTTCTCAAGTTTTGACAAGTGTTTGAGCATCTTCTCGGTTTAACCTAACTTGTAAACTTTTCTGAAGTTTAAACATTATCTCGGCTTAACTTCGGTTAAGCATTATCTCAATTTAACTTCGGTTCAACATAATCTTGGCTTAACTTTGGTTAAGTATCATCTCGGCTTAACTTCGGTTATACATCATCTTGGCTTAACTTCGGTTAAGTATCATCTGGGCTTAACTTCGGTTAAGCATTATCTCCGTTTAACTTCGGTTAAGCATTGTCTCCGTTTAACTTCGGTTAAACATCATCTGGGCTTAACTTTAGTTAAGTATCATCTCGGCCTAACTTCGGTTAAACATCATCTTCGGCTTAACTTCGGTTAAACATTATCTCAGTTTAACCAACTTGTAAATTGCTACAAATTTCAACAAGTGAAAGTAAACAATTATCTCGGCTTAATTCCAACTTGTAAATTGCTACAAATTTCAACAAGTGAAGATAAACAATTATCTCGGCTTAACTTCAACTTGTAAATTGCTACAAATTTCAACAAGCGTTAAGCATTACTTCGGTTTAACTTCAACTTGTAAATTGCTACAAATTTCAACAAGTGAAGATAAACAATTATCTCGGCTTAACTTCAACTTGTAAATTGCTACAAATTTCAACAAGCGTTAAGCATTACTTCGGTTTAACTTCAACTTGTAAATTGCTACAAATTTCAACAAGTGAAGATAAACAATTATCTCGGCTTAACTTCAACTTGTAAATTGCTACAAATTTCAACAAGCGTTAAGCATTACTTCGGTTTAACTTCAACTTGTAAATTGCTACAAATTTCAACAAGCGTTAAGCATTACTTCGGTTTAACTTCAACTTGTAAATTGCTATAAATTTCAACAAGTGAAGATAAACAATTATCTCGGCTTAACTTCAACTTGTAAATTGCTACAAATTTCAACAAGCGTTAAGGATTACTTCGGTTTAACTTCAATTTGTAAATTGCTACAAATTTCAACAAGTGAAGATAAACAATTATCTCGGCTTAACTTCAACTTGTAAATTGCTACAAATTTCAACAAGTGTTAAGCATTACTTCGGTTTAACTTCAACTTGTAAATTGCTACAAATTTCAACAAGTGAAGATAAACAATTATCTCGGCTTAACTTCAACTTATAAATTGCTACAAATTTCAACAAGCGTTATGCATTACTTTGGTTTAACTTCAACTTGTAAATTGCTACAAATTTCAACAAGCGTTAAACATATTCCTCTTCTCTCTGCCCCCAGTGTAAACTTAAAATCCACTTGGGTTCTCATCATACATGTAGCTTCGATCTTGTAGCCGAGGTTGAATTCAAGCCGAGGTTGTCGGCCTTGCTGTCTCTATTGATCTTACTTGGCTACAACCTGAGTTTGATTTTCGGCCTCGCATCGGCGAGCCGTTTCTCTTTTCTTGTTCTGACGCCTTTGTTCCCGGTATGTCCTTCTCGGCCCTAGCATACTTCTCAATTCTGGCCAACTTTAGTCTGATCTTGTGTGTTTCCTTTTTATCTTTTGGGATCTGAGATCTGTTCATTGTGCTCTTCTCTTCTTGGACTCAGGTGTCGAGATCTTATTTTCTGGAATCTTGGATCTGTTCACTCAGGTTGAGCTCTTCTTTTCTCGGACCTACTCATCTAGGCCGAGATCATGTCTTCTGGGATCCGGGATTTGCTCGCTCAGGTTGAGCTCTTCTATACTTGAATGTTATCTCCTTGGGAGCGCTCATGCCCCCCGTCTTTGCATCCCTTCTGGAAGGGTCTTCGTTCCTCTACAGGTATCTATCTTTCCATACCTGGAGGTCATCTTTGTTGTAGTATCCGCTTCGATCTGTTGTCTTTGGTGCGTCACCTTCCTGGCTGGCGTCTTTCACTCCGTGACTCTAATCACAAGTTTCTGTGTTGCGGTCGTCCCCTTCAACATCGAGATCAATAGGTTTCCCACTCCCAGCAGGAGCGTTGTCTCTAATCTGATCCTTCTGTCCGTCATTGGCCATCCATTCTTCTTTCTTTTCCACAGACGGCGCCAAATTGTGTGAGTGATTTTCTGACCACACTGCCCGCCTAGTAATCAGCTGGAAGAGCACTGGCAGAATAGATGGCCTCTAGCTAACCTGCAACAGAAAGAGAAGTCTCCGGCGGTGGTTCAACCACCCGGGGGCACTACGACGATCAAGTCATCATATCTCTCAAAGATAATCAAGTGTTAAACTCACAAGCTTGAGTATTAAAAGCATACCATAGACCCATGGGGGTGTCTCTCTTTTATAGCCAACATAAATCTAGTCCCAATAGAAGCCTAACTTCTATGGACTCAGGATTACTGCTAATCTTGGACTCCCAGTAAGATTAGGATAAACTCTCTAAGAGTCTCATCTTTACCCAAACTGAAGTCTTCTCCCAATCTAGGACTCTTGTCCATATCCAGGTTGAATTCCCTCTTCATTCTAGGACTCTTGTCATTTATCCGCTTATCTCGGATTCCGATATCTTCGGAGGTAGCCTCGGCCTTGCCGAGATCACCTCGGCGTCACGACCAGGACACGTGGCACCTTGGCTGAAACATCGGCACCACCTTGCCACGTGTTGGTACTCAGAAAATATATCCCCACAATATATATATATATTTTAAAACTCTATAACAAACAATATTCTTTACAGAAATAGGAGGTCATAGTTCCTGATAATCTCCTCCTAATTCCGTCTCTGCTTCCATTCAAATTTCTTGATGAGGAGAGTGCCGAGCTAACTTTACCAAACCATCAGCCGACCGATTACTTTGACGCCTCACATGCGAAGCTTTGAAGCGTCTCCTTCCAAGTGAATGTCATGAATACCCACATCAGCCACCAAATCCAATGTCTTCTCTGCAGCATATGCTTCCACACATTCCACTCCTGCAAGAAACGGCTTCTGATCTGCCATAGAGGCAATCACCTCACCCATACTATAACGGACTATTACACCCACACCACTTGCCCGAAGCTCCTTCAACACTGCACCATGAAAATTGATCTTGAACCAGCCCAAACTCGTACTAAACTTTAAAATAATTATTTTATTTAAAAAATTAAAACAAATCCGAATTTTTTTTTATTTAAAATATTAAAAAATATTATTATTTGTTAACAAAAATATTCAACTAGTGCTTTAAAATTACTTTTGATTAAATATTTGATTGGAATTTTTTTTAATTGTTTTGTTTAAAAATGTTTTTTTTAAAACAAAAAATATTGTGACAAATTAATTTTTATTTAAATTTTTATTTTGTTAATTTTAAATAAATGTCCAAATAATTTGTCATTTTGTTCTCAAAAAAATATTTTCTATATTTAAAACATAGCAGAAATAAATATAATTTTTTTTCTAGATAATTTTTGCCCCCAAAAAAAAAAAACATTGTTCTAGTCAACCGGCTAGATGTCTGGAAGGATGTCCAGGGGGACGACCAAGTAGACCCAAAAATTCAAAAACTGCCTAGGAGGATGTCCGGACAGACGACCGCGTAGACCAAAAATTCAAAAACTTTCTAATTTACCAAACATGTTTTCAAAATGTGTTTTGAAATTGTTTTGAAAACATAATTTGAAAACTGTAATCAAACAAAAGATTAATTATTTGTGTGTAATCATGGTTTGAGAATCAAACCAAACACATTAGCTTTTATCATTTTGCCTAAGAGGGAGTTTGGATGTTGGACCAGCTGCCATTCCTGTTCGGTTAACATAGCAAAACCTGCTACCCTGTTTGGTTAGCAATGGTTCCATTGGGCGTGCCAAAATTTGTAGATATAAATTTTGAAATGTCTAGTGTTTCAACACATTTTAAAATTCATATTCCAAGTGTCCACTGTTTAGTTTTTAAACTAAATGATGTTGATTATTTAAATAGAAGGTTCCTATCTTCAATCTGTATTCCAGATTGTTAATTACACATTTTATTTAAATGAAATCTCTGATTAATGAAGAACAAGAAAATTAACAGAAAATAATATAAGAAAAAAAATATTTTATTGAAATTATCGTGGGTTTTACACCCTTGAATATAAAGTACAATTCTTAAGTTTGAAACCCTTTATCTATTAATCACTATTATGTGTTTATAGCATAGGCTCTTGAGTTCTCTAGGTATCTCCTCTTCTTTCTTGTGAAGATTTCTTTAACCCTTGATTTATCTCTCTCTCTCTCTCTCTAACTTTTGATTTTTCAGTCCCCTTTTTGTGTGATGATCCCTCATATTTATAGAGGTCATCGAGATGATAAGAGGGACTCATCCTCAATTTGAATTTCAAATTGAATGATATCGCCATTTGAATTTAGGTGTAACCATATCTGATTAATCATATATCTAATTAACCGTATTAATCCTTTGGATTTCATCATGTGTGGTGTATTTGCTATAGGCTCTACAAGTGTCATCTTTCATAAGCTCCATGTGTCATTTGAGTATCTTAAATAACGTTGCTGAAATACGGCGTCATTTTAATTATGCACTTCAATAGATCAAGTTAATGATTTTAGGAAGTGATTATCTACAACAATCCTATCATAGCCTCTATGTGAATCATTTTGCAACAAAAGGGGCCGAGTAAATAATTACATGATGGATTAAAGGTGGGCCCAACCCTGAGGTCCAAGAAAAGATATAAATAGATGGACATCAACCAAAGTGAGGTATGTGAGAACTAGTAAACTTAACTTAAAAAAGAAGCAACCAAGAGAGTAGATGCTGACTTAACCGTCGGAGTGCTAATTTCGACACCCCCGACCGGAGTGTTCATTCTTTTTCAGGTGACTAGCTGTGGATCACAAGCGCCCTCCAGGACCTGAAGAGTATTTTCAAACTACATCCCCACAATTGGCGCGGTTTGTGGGAATACTCAAGCACATCCATGGCAGGCGTGACGGAAGATCCTCCGGCAGTCGTTGGTGACCCTACGCCACGATATGAAACCACTCCAAGCAATATGCTTGGGCCAGAAAATATTACCGCAAGAAGGGCCTTAAACTTCGATTCACCCTCGACATCAGCACATGAGACAATGCAAGCGATTATAGAGCAAGCAAAGCAAAGCAAAGCAAAACGAACAAAGGTTGGAAAACATGATGGCTGCGAACAAGCACCTTCGAGAAGACTTGGCCATGGAGGTGGCAAAATCTCAACAAGCTGCGCACCATGACCTGGGACGACCTCTGAGAAAGGATGGTCGACAATCTCAAATTCGAAGACATGATAGTAGTAGTGGCTCTGACCCATCATCCCCAGAATCTACGAAGAAGGGCTGAGTCAACATCTCCAATTCTTCTGAAGGAAGTCCGCGTGCACAGAAAAAGCGAAGAAGCAATGATTTAGATGAAGAGGATCAACATGACCCCTTTGTACGACAGATTGCAAGAGCAATGCTACCCAAAAAGTTTAAAGCACCGTCATTTACCTTGTATGATAGTAAATCAGACCCCACCGATCACATTCGCCATTACAAGCAAGCCATGACGCTACGTGCAGATGACGAGGCCCTTATGTGTCTAATATTTTCGAGCAGTTTGGGACCACTTGTTGTCAGGTGGTATTATAAACTGGAGCCGGCATCGATCAACAACTTCCACCAACTCCAAAAATCCTTCAGGGCAAGGTTCATCACTAACGAGGTCCAACCGAAACAAGCTGATTCTCTCTGGGCAATGCAAATTCAACCAGGGAAAACGCTTCGTGCATATTCGGCGCGGTATTGGGAATGTTTTAACCTAGTAGATGATGCCTGCAATGACTCCATGGCCATCACCGCCTTCAAAATGGGGTTACATCTGAACAGCGCCCTCCGCAGCTTTTTGACCAGACGGCCGCCAAAAACGGCCTGGTCGTTGATGAAAAAAGTGGAGGAATACTGCAAAGTAGAAGACGATGCCCTATGGGTCAAAGCCAGGCACAACGCCACTAAGTCGGCCCCACCTGAAATCGTGTAGCCGATGAACGCTGTGCCACCACGGAGCCTTGAATCACGAAACCGAGCTAAACGAGATCAAAGATGGTATTTACGCCGATCAAATGACCAATGTCCATACCGAGCTCGTGAGCTGCTTCAAGTGGATAGCAGGCGTGCAAGGCGCGCTGACAAGAAATACACAGAGTTATCAGAGGCGATCAGTATGATTATGGTTAAGGTTAAACACTTTCCGTTCTTTAAGTGGCCGTCTAAAATGATGGGACCTCCTGACATGAGGAGGCGGGATAAGCGATGCGAATATCACAAGGACCACGGTCATGATACCGACAGTTGTTATGCGTTGAAGGATCACCACCAGGAGTTGGTATAGGACGGTCGGCTTAAGCAATACGCCCGAAAGGACAACTCAATCAAAACTGTTGCTTTGTGGCCGGAGTCACCACCGCTCGGCGTAATTCATATGATATATAGCCTGCCAACGGCTTCTGCGGTGCATACAATTCAGTCACATCCTAACCTCGAAAAGAAAATCACACTGGCGAACTGCCCCCACGAAGCTGCGGGTATTTATTTCGATGACTCCGATTTGGTCAGCGTAACACTCCCCCACATTGAACCCCTGGTAATCGAACTACGCGTAAACAGATTCACCGTCGAACGGGTTCTCATTGACTAGGGGTGTACTTCGGAGGTTATGTACTACAAGACCTTCATTAAACTCGGCTTGACTGAGTCAGACCTGTCTTCGACCCATTATCCATTATTTGGCTTCAACGCAAATCCAGAATACCTGTTGGGCAAAATCACACTACCTGTTCGAGCGGGCTCTCAACTAGTGGATGTGGAGTTTTTGGTTGTCAAGCTCCCTTCACCGTATAATCTCATCATGGGACGAACTTGGCTGCAAACAATGCAGTCCGTTCGAAGCACCTATCATCAACTGCTCCGCTTTCCGACTGAACGTGGTATTGAACAAATTCGTGGTTCTCAGAAATCGGCACAAGCTTGTTACCTCCTTGCCGCGAAGACTCTAAGAGAGCTGGAAGTGAATTCTATTGAGGTGCCAGATTGAGAGAGCCTCGACGATGTTGGGTAGCTCCCAAGTGAAAATGCCACGGGAGCACTGGATCGAGTTGAAATCCATGGGAATCCTGACAGGTTCTTCATGGTCTACGCCTCCCTGAATAAAGCCGACAGACAACAGCTAATTACATTCTTACTCAGCAACCTTGATGTATTTGCATGGTCGCCGTATGAGATGCCGGGGGTGGATCCATCTATTTCTCAACACCGTTTAAATGTTGACCCCAAACGCAAGCTGATTATTCAGAAAAGCTGGCATTCAGCCGCAGAACACACTGCCGCCGTTGTTGAAGAAGTTGACAAGCTGCTTGATGCCAGGGCAATTCGAGAAGTCACCTACCCAACATGGCTGTCAAATACAATGGTTGTAAAGAAGAAAAATGGGACTTGGCTTGTTTGTGTGGATTTCACGGACTTAAATAAAGCTTGTCCCAAGGATTGTTTCCCCTCCCCAGAATAGACCAACTTGTGGATGCCACGGCGCGTCATCAACGTATGAGCTTCCTCGATGCCTACAGAGGCTATCATCAAATTGCAATGCACTCAGAAGACCAAGACAAAACTGCATTCCTCACCCCAAGAGGAACTTACTGCTATAAGGTTATGCCTTTTGGACTGAAGAATACGGGGGCAACTTACCAAAGACTAGTCACTGCCATGTTTAAGGAGCAACTCGGCCGAACGATGGAAGTATACATTGACAATATTGTGGTCAGGTCTAAAGAAGAGCAGATTCACCTAGCCGATCTGAAAGAGACATTCGGCATTTTACGCAAATACAAAATGAAGCTGAATGCTTCCAAATGTGCGTTCGGTATCGGTTCCGGCAAATTCCTGGGCTACATTGTCAATCACCATGGAATCGAAGCCAACCCGAGGAAAATCACAGCAATCTTGGAACTCGGCTCCCCTAGATCGATCAAGGAGGTCCAAAAGTTGATGGGGATGGCCGCTGCACTCAACAGGTTCATCAGTCGTTCCACTGATTGCTGCCGACAACTCTTTCATACCCTACGGCAGGGTAAAGCTTTTGAATGGACCTCTGAGTGGGAAGCCGCTTTCAATGGTCTGAAGACCTACCTCCGATCAGTCCCACTCTTGACAACACCCTCGGCCAGTGATCCACTTATTTTATATCTGGCAGTTTCCAACCAGGCCGTCAGCGTCGTACTATTAAAGGAAGAGCTTGGGGAGCAGCGGCCTGTTTATTATGTGAGCAAGGCAATGGTTGACGTGTCGAAACACGTTATCTCCCGTTGGAAAAACTCATCCTAGCCCTCATCATGACAACAAGAAAAATGATGCATTACTTTCAGGGGCATACCATCGGGGTACTAATGGACTACCCCCTTCGGACAGTACTCCGTAGCGCAAAAGCATCGAGCCACGTTTCAAAGTGGGCTCTCGAACTTGGCTAGTACGATATTCAGTTTCTACGTAGAACCTTAATCAAGGGGCAAGTCCTTGCCGACTTTGTGGCCGAATTCACTGGTGGCCTCGCCGACTATAAATCCGATCAGACTCAACCTAAGTCGAACTGAAGAATTTATGTTGGGGACATTTGGCAGTTGTATTGTGACGGATCATCCAACCAATGAGGCAGTGGGGCATGAGTAGTGATCATGGCTTCCAACGGAGCAATAATCGAGCAGGCCGTCAAACTCGGCTTCGAACCATTAAACAACGAGGCCGAATGCGAAGCCCTGCTAACCGGCTTACGGAACGCACATCTTCTGGGCGCTCGGCATTTGCTTATATTTTGCGATTCAAAGCTGGTGATCAATCAGCTAAAGGAGGAGTACGCGGCCAAAAATGACCGTATGGCAGCCTACATGAAAACGGTAAACTCCTTACTGGCACAATTTGACCATCATGAATTGAACCAAATAACCCGTGATTAGAACACACATGCAGATGCCCTAGCCTGCCTAGCCTCCACCATTAACTCAAAGATTAAACGGACAATTGAAGTAGGTTTTATCCCTAAGCTGAGTATTGGCCCTTCAGAGGAAGTCCAGGTCAATGTCATAGAGTTAGGACCGAGTTGGATGGACTCCATTGCTGCATTCTTATCTTCCGAACAACTCCCGTCGGACAAGAAAAAAGCGCACAAGTTGCGAAACAAAGCCCTGCGATACTACTTGGATCCGCAAGGAAAGCTTTACAAAAAATCTCTTTCTAGTCCATACCTAGAATGCATTTATCCGGACCAAGTCAAGGAACTCCTGACTGAAATACATGAAGGTAGCTGTGGCGCCCATTCTGGCGGGCGCTCTTTGGCTCATCGAGCTATGACACAGGGGTATTGTTGGCCGACAATGAGAGCCAATTCCGAATGTTATGTGAAGAAATGTGAACAGTGCCAGAAGTTTTCTCCTTTAACCCATCTACCTGCCGAAGAGTTGAGCTCTATAACCAGTCCTTGGCCATTCGCCTAATGGGGACTTGACATCATCGGACGATTGCCTCGTGCCTCGGGCAACAAGCGATCCTTGATTGTCGCGACAGATTATTTCACAAAATGGGTCGAAGCGGAGGCACTAACGCACATTCGAGATACCGATGTGAAGCGTTTTGTATAGAGGAATATCATAACACGATTCGACATCCCAAGAGCACTTATTTCGGACAACGACACCCAGTTTGATTGCGGCGTCTACCGAGAATTGTGCAGCAAGTATGGTGTTCGGACTTATTTCTCCCCCCCGGCGTATCCACAGAGCAATGGTCAAGCTGAAGCCTCTAACAACGCCATTTTGGACGGCATCAAGAAACGGCTGGAGAAAGCTAAAGGAAAGTGGGTTGAAGAGCTCTCCAGTGTACTATAGGCTCATTGCATTACATGTAGCTTGGCTTTTCGTGCTCCCTTTCGGAAGAATGAAATAGCCCTTACAGTTCGGACTCCACTTGTGTTGGTTCTGATTCTGGATTCACAAGTGCAATGTGAAACAATGGAAACACAAAAAGAGTCCAAATCTGGCAATTTCTTTTGGAAAATCGATGTTTGAATCAAATGCCAAAAATGGACTGTTTTGCCAGATTTCAGAGTCGCCACCTAAATATTTATTTTTGAGAAATTTAGGAAACCCATGACTTGTGCCAAAGGCCATTAGTCTATCGTTACCAAAGTGTCTTGGGAAGGTCAATAATTGAACACCCTACTCACCCAATCAAAGATCGGCCTCTACTAATCATGAAGTGGTTTTTATGTACAGTATATGCTCTTGTTCTATATGTAACATATATGTATAGACTAATTTCACGAAAAGTTGAAACGTTTGATTTCATGTTTGTTTTGAAAAAAATGTTTTAAATATGTATCACTGAAAATGGTGATCTCATATATACATGAATCAAAGTATCCCAATTCAAGTGATTAGCCTTCATCCACAAGCATTCAAACAGATATATCAAATAAGCAGTTAGCCTCATGGTAGGATGTTTGATATGACAACATTCACACTTATGCAATATGCTAAAGCAAAAAGGCTTACCTTAATGTCTGAAGGTGAGTCCAAAAAGAAAGCAAATAGTTAGAAAAAAATGCATGATCATAATTTAATGACTAATGCACACATGCAACGCGCAATTAAGGTTCGGCTACTAGTATGGCATGTGAGTCAAATCAAGGCATGTGATAACGCATGTATGCAAGTAAGGAGTTTGAATTGAATAATATGAAGAGCCAAACTTTTATACATGTAAACGAATGGATGGAAATCATGGAAAATGCTAATTAAACATGATGTCCCTGACTTAACCATCATAAGCAGTGAAATAAAAGAGAGAGAATGGGGGTTAGAAGACATACAACTTATTACATATTTGTCCTCGCGAAGGAGGGTTCGAATGTCCAAATGTCCGAATAAATAATTATTACAAAGCCAAATGAATAATAAATGAAAGGGGTTGTCTAATTTATTACAATAAGCCTTGACACAATAAACTCAGTATAACGTTCGATCGAATTCAATTAATCATATTGGTTCTTTATGTCGGTTGTAATCCAATTTTAACCAATTTTATTAGCCTTTTTTATTACCTTTCCATTTCTTTATCCTTTCTCTTGTTTGTGCAAAAATGATATTTACGTCCACTAAGTCCAAAACGCAATAAAGAGAAACAAGCATCAACTTAACCCGAGAAACAAATCTTATTATCTTCGGGGGAAATTACAAAGGATGAGTCAAACTTATTTACAAGTGATAAGGGATTCCATGTCAAACTCAAGATGTGCAACGAGGACTAGTCAAACTCAAAAGAGTGATAATTACTTAAAAAAAAACAAACTTGAGTGATAATGACTTGAAATCCAAACATGATAATAAGTGACAATGACACTCTTTGACAGAACTCGAAAGTCAAGAAGTGACGGGAGTGAATGTCAAAGTCCAGAGACGACCTATTTTTGACAAGGCCGAAGACTTAGACAAACAGGCAAGATAACAAAGAGATGTGCCCGCAGGCAGGGGCAAAAATGCAAAGGACATGCAAGATGCCGAACATAACTTATGATCATGCAAAGAAAGCTGTAATGAAGCAAATATACACAATAAATGCAACAGTTTAAGCAGGCGAATTCAAACCAAACTACATTACATGCAGAAAGGATGTAAGAAAATTATGCAATTCTCACGATCATCTGCAATAGATACATAAAGGTGAATGAAGTGTGATAGATACACTAAGTGGACAAGCATGTGTGATAGATACAAAAAGTGAACATAGTGTGATAGATACACAAAGCGAGTGTGTGATAGATACACAAAGTGAACGTGTGATGGATGCACAAAAGCGAGTGTGTGATGGATACACAAAGGGTGAACACAAAGTGTGATAGATGCACTTAGTGAACAAAGTGTGATGGATACACAAAAGGTGAACACAAAGTGTGATAGATGCACTAAGTGAACAAAGTGTGATGGATACACAAAGGGTGAACACAAAGTGTGATAGATGCACTAAGTGAACAAGTATGATAGATACACTAAAGGTGAACACGAAGTGTGATAGATGCACTAAGTGAACAAGTGTGATGGATACACAAAGGTGAACACGAAGTGTGATAGATGCACTAAGTGAACAAGTGTGATGGATACACAAAAGGTGAACACAAAGTGTGATAGATGCACTAAGTGAACAAGTATGATAGATACACTAAAGGTGAACACGAAGTGTGATAGATGCACTAAGTGAACAAGTGTGATGGATACACAAAAGGTGAACACAAAGTGTGATAGATGCACTAAGTGAACAAGTATGATAGATACACTAAAGGTGAACACGAAGTGTGATAGATGCACTTAGTGAACAAGTGTGATGGATACACTAAAGGTGAACACGAAGTGTGATAGATGCACTTAGTGAACAAGTGTGATGGATACACAAAGGGTGAACACAAAGTGTGATAGATGCACTAAGTGGACAAGTGTGATGGATACACAAAAGGTGAACACAAAGTGTGATAGATGCACTAAGTGAACAAGTATGATAGATACACTAAAGGTGAACACGAAGTGTGATAGATGCACTTAGTGAACAAGTGAGATGGATACACTAAAGGTGAACACGAAGTGTGATAGATGCACTTAGTGAACAAGTGTGATGGATACACTAAAGGTGAAGACAAAGTGTGATAGATGCACTTAGTGAACAAAGTATGATGGATACACAAAAGGTGAACACAAAGTGTGATAGATGCACTTAGTGAACAAGTGTGATAGATACACTAAAGGTGAACATGAAGTGTGATAGATGCAGTTAGTGAACAAGTGTGATGGATACACTAAAGGTTAACACAAAGTGTGATAGTTGCACTTAGTGAACAAGTGTGATGGATACACTAAAGGTGAACACGAAGTGTGATAGATGCACTTAGTGAACAAGTGTGATGGATACACTAAAGGTGAACACAAAGTGTGATAGATGCACTTAGTGAACAAAGTATGATAGATACACTAAAGGTGAACACGAAGTGTGATAGATGCACTAAGTGAACAAGTGTGATGGATACACAAAAGTAAATGAAGTGTGATGGATACACTAAGGTGAATGACCTTTAGCGGAACGTCTTTGAATGAACCGTACATACAATATTACCTAGTTGCGCTAGTTTCAAATGAACTGTACATACAATACCGTGCATGGATGAGAAAGAAACTTGATAGGTACAATGCAAATACAATGCATGATGTTAAGGAATGCAATAAACCGACATAGTGGCGCTTTAAAAAACACCTCACGGGGTGAGTGGCGATGAACTGCTCTACTCTTGATGGGCATCTCCCTTTGTGTTCTTCAAACACTTACCTTCAACTCACAGTACAAAGGTTCTGAAACGTTGACAAGGGGTAACTTCTTCATGTAGAAACCACAAATGCCGTTTTCCTTCCCGATCATATTCATAACTTTCCCTATTCTCCAACAGAGTGACAGACTAGGTTGGTTCAGTATCCAGAATTGAGGTGCATACACGCTATCTCAACGTATGGGGCTTCCATACAGATTTCAAGCCGGGGACACGCCCTTGGGTATTTAAACCAGACTTTAGTTTCCGAAATCCCGAACCTTTACGTTCTAGGCATCAGCCATTCGAACTCTAGTTTCCACCGTCGTAGTTGGTCTCCTAGGAACTCATTGCAAACACAACCAAGATGCCCCTAGTATGGAACAGTACTCAGGGAGAGCACTTCTGATCGCCATTCTGGCTTTGAAGCAAGGTTGATCTTGAGCTTGAGGTAGAGGCACTCTCATACTTCGGAGCATTGACAAGACCTGAGGAGGTACATCCGGAATACAATCCTGAAATTTGAAACAATCTCAAATGCTCCGATTTTTCCTCTTTTCTTTTGCTTTGCAGTCCGGAACCTATATAGCTTCAGATAGATCCTAGCTTTACTGTTCTCACATGACCTGGGTTGAACCCTGCGGTTTTACGAAAGAACAAATCCTATTTTGCACATATGTGGAGAACGACACAGCACTCTGAGCACAAAACGATTTGAAATTGAGAAATAAGAAAATGATTCTCAACTGGGTATTGAGCCTACGACTGACCACAGCCAAAACGACACAACAAAGGAAAAGACAAGGTAAAACAACCTAAGCACATCTATTGACACACGAAATGACTCAAAACAAGAATCGAGACAAACAAAACACAACAAAAACACCAGACTCAAATGTGCACAGGGAGCCTGTTTCTCCGGGTATTGTTTCCCACCATTTCTCATTTGTGATTCTCACATCACTCGGCCCTCAGGCTCTGTTCTTTTCTAAAAAAGCCCTTTTCTTCACTTTTTTTCTCAGCGCACATCTCTCTATTCTTTAATCTCTCATTTTTTATCCCTTCCTTGGGTGGTTGATGGATAAACAAAAAGTTGCGGACTCTTACCCCTAGCATTCTGCTAGATTCTCTTTCTTCTGCTCATAACAGTGAACTTCCCCCACAGAGGGGTTGTGATGCGGCTGGATGTGCAGCAGATCTGCAATTGACATTGGTTGACGATGCTCTATTGGGGAGTTTGGATGTGATTAGATCTGTCCAGATGAGGGAATGAAATATCCTGCTCCATTCCAGTTCATGTTTCGTACTTAGCTTGATACCTAGCTGCTTGGAGGATGAGAGAACTTTCGGCATTTTGCTATTAGTTTTTGTTGTGCCCTTTTCTGGCAAGTATGTTGACAAAGGGGAAAAGACAGAACACCTGACTTAACTGTGCCCCTAGTTCAATATTTTGACCATTTTTTTGTTTTTGACGTTCTGCTAAAACAATTTTGACCAGCATGAGAGTTAGATTAACACGCTTGTTCGATTTTCTGATTCGAAATCGTGCAAGTCAGGTTATGAGCACCGAAAATTTCCTTTTTTGGGTCCAAGAAATGGTCCAGCTTTAGAAAAATGGAATAATTTTCGAGAGAATTAGTCAACCTCATTAAAAATTCTCAAAAACTATTTTTGCAAATGGCCACTGCTCGACCAACGTAGGATTTACTCTTGAGATGCACAACCTCAGATCCAAAACAATGGAAAATTACCCCATGTCTGAACGGCATTGCATGGCAACTGAAAGTTGCCCCTAGTCTGAATAGCACCGCAGCACGTGGCAACCAGTCCTCACAGTGACAATTACAACCAAATTCTCGGATACAGAGAAGACAAAGAAGACCAGAACCATCACATGGACACAGTCAAATTTGAAGTGTTTTACAGCTGGACTTCAGAATGAAATTACCTACATATCCCAAAGATGGGAATCAAGCCTTACGTAGTTCGAGGTTAAGGTACACTGGGTTATTTAACCTCTTATTTTACGCTCTAACTTTTGCCAAGGCCGCCCTTCCGGGTTTTCAACCTTGCGAGCTATGTTCTTCTTTTCTTTTCAATTCTTTTCATTTCTTTTCTACTTTTTTTCTTTTTCATCTTTTCCTTTCATTTTCTTTATTTTTCTTTTTTTTTCTTTTTTTTTTCATTCTTTACATTTTTCTTTTTTTTTTTTTGGTTCTTTTTCTTCTTTTTCTTGCTCTAACTTTTGCCTGGGTCGCCCTTCCAGGTTTTTAGCCCAGCGAGCCTCTCAAGGGTAAAAGTGTAGCTTTGTCCATGCCAAATGGTTTTGAGATCCTGAAGTCATCTGAATCCAGGAGAATGGCTGCTGTTCGCTGACGATGCAGGAGTCCATCCAATGGGGGCTGAATTTGCCCCTAGTGTTGTGGATAGGAACTCGGTTATCCTTCAACAATACCTTCTTCTTTCATCCCTTCTGGGATTTGGTATTCTTGCTGATCTTTGTTAGCTTGAGAAACATCCCAATTTTTTTGACTCTTCAAGCACTTTTGACATTTTTGCCCCTAGTTCGAGGGGGGCTTCTGATCTAGCTTTGCAAGCTTATTTTGACGACATCTGATCTTCTTGATCTGACTTCCCTGCCCCTAGTTTGAGGGTTGCTTCGAATCTGGCCACACAGGCCTCACATTGTAGTTGGCCGTTGAACATTCTGAATTCAAGTTCAAGGTTTGAAAGTGAGGGGTCGAGTCTCGGGGCTGAGAGCAATCCTAAGCTACACAATCTCAAGAGCGATTCCACGCAAGTCTTCGCAGGACCGCGCAAAGCAATTTTTGAAATCTTTTAAGAAAGTGACTAGTCGCTCACGCTGAAGACAGTACGGAACCAATCTGGATCAAGCCAGGATCCTTCTCAGTACTCACATTAACAAACAAGATCTCATTCATTAAGGGCTTAGCACGCCTCTCTTTATCTCAATTGATCAAATTTTGCAAAACCTGAGGAATTCCTTCCTTTTCGTTTTCATCACAATGTTCAAGAAGGTTTTGAAAAACTTAGGTCGATGTAATGACTTAAAGGCACATAAAAGCAGGTGAAAAGCACTGCCGTTTCATTCAAGTTTGTTGGCACGACAGGCTCAAAGCAGAAACAAGCACAAAAGCATGAAAACCACAGCTATTCATTTAGATCTTCTGGTGTAACTGGCTCCCCGGCAGAAACGGACTCAAAAGAAAGCGAAAAGACAAACACAAAACAAAATAATAATATCCGAGGTAACGCCCGCGGGATCACCCGACTCTAATAAAACAGGACTGACTCGATACAACAAGACAGACCCAACTGACTCAGTATGACAAGATTGACTCTATGTAACGGGACAGACTCTAAACGACATAACAACACTGACTCAATACCCGAGTCAGAAAGTACAAAAACCAGCATTTACAAATCCTCAAAATAGTGCGTGCCATACACCACATCTGGAGTAAACTGAGCGCCGCCCGCAGGTGGTTTATCACCTGATCACATATTCGTACTATCCCCCAAGTTCACTGATCCAGTGGCGATAGACTTTGCTGAGTTGGTGTGGCGATGACCTTGCTGTCAAACAGATCATGTACATCATGGCGAAGACGAAAGCAACTGTCAGTGTCATGACCGGTTTGTTGATGGTAGGCAGAGTATTTAGTCTGGTCATGCTTTGGAGGGATAGGATCGGGTAGAGACCGTTGTTCCAACGGTTTCAGATATCCTTTCCGGAGTAAGACCTCTAGAGCCTTTGACAAAGGCACATAAAGTGGGGTAAAAACCCTCTTGACTCGAGGTGGATATTTGGTTTTTTGTGAGCTACTTCCGAATGCACCGGTGAATGGGGTAGCTGTTTTTGATGCGGTGGTGGTGACCATGCCCACTTCAGAAGATCTTGCAACTGCATCACCACTGGTGGTCGCATTCGAACTGCGGGAAAATGCCCTCCTGGGATGCTCTTTCTCCTGGTCAATGAGGCCTTGCTTCATAGCGTCCTTGATTTGTACCCCAATCTTATGTAGATCTGCAAGGTGGGGAGGGGGAGAATGATCATCTTCTGCATGAGCTTGGGCTGGAGGTTGTGCACAACCATCCGAATTTGATCTTTGTCAACAGGCCTGATGGTCATCATCGAGGCCTTAGCCCTCCATCGGGTTACAAAATCGGAGAAACTCTCCTTTAGCTCTTGCCTAGTGGTCTCAAGATCACGGGTTGTAATCTCAATCTGCGTGTTATAGGAGTATTGAGCTATGAATGCCTCAGCCATCTCCTACCAATTCCTCTTGATGGAGTCCTCCAGTTTTGCAAACCAAACAGGCGCTACACTCGACAGGGTCCGGCCAAACAAGGAAAGCTTCTATAATCTGGAGAGGCCTATCGGCCTTAGTATGTCTGAAAATAGCCGCAGATGCACCATAGGATCTTAAATTGGTCTGGCAGCGTCACGGCCGAGTCGGTGTACCCATCCTCAATATCCGGAATGGACTTCACACCCTGAGTTTTCTTGAACAACTTTTCAAGCTTGCTCACTTTCAACGCCATGGGGTCTACCTCGAACTTAAAAGGAGAATCCGGTAGGTCGGTCTATGCTTTGGATAGCTGGGGTAGGATCGGGGACGGAGCCGACCCTATTGGAATGTCCGTATCATCCTGGACGTTAACTGTCTCCCCGAGTATAGGAACTCTTGGTGGGGGAGGAGCCTGGTGTGAAACAGATACTCCAGTCTGCTACTGTAGCCTGATAATTACCTCTGCCTGTTGGGCCATGACCTCAGCCTGCTGTTTGGCAAATTCTGGTTGACGAGCAGCGTCCTGCTGCATGGTTTTCATACTCTCTTGGAGCTGACGCATCATCTCTTCCATTCCCGCCATATTGCCCTGATCTAACTGATCTATCGGTATATTTGTCATTGTGGTAAAAGTAGATATCTCAACCCAACTGCACACTGGTGAGATGGATAATGAGTGCTGATCCAAAGACTGTTGAACTGATGATCTGTGCCTGACTGACCTTTTTACCCTGCCTCTGGCGAAGGAACACTAATTTTCCCTTGAACTGAATCTCTGACCTGACAAAGTCTATCAGCACAAGTCCAACGTACCGGGGGATATTGGAGCCTTCTGAAGCTATGGTTCCAAGACTACCCTAGCAAAAGAAAAAACATGCAGCATCTCAGCCTAATTTCAGCAGAACAGATATGAGCATAGCTGAATGACTGCACTCTCTACTGGATTCTGGCCAAAATTCTTCCCTGTAAACTGATACCCTCAGGTAAAACTGATTCTCCCAAATACTGATGCCCTCAGGCCTGATACCCAGACTTGCAACTGATACATGCATTCCTGTAGAGACGCATTCTAAAAGCACATAGCAAGTGAGAGCCAAAACATCCCTATGTTGGGGTAGGGTTTCCCTGTCCTATTTTGTCAGAAGCTAGGGTTTCACTACGCACACAGCGGTTTCAAACAACCTGCAATCGGGTAAGCAACCTGTCCTAGTTTGGAATGGTCACTATGGATTATGAATATGCACTAGGTCGAATGGTCAAAAAGGGTGCCCCAGTAAAAATCGGGTTTGTGTTCCCATCGTGGCAGAGCCCGTAACCGGTCAGCCTTATGGCACGCTTCTCAAAGCGAGCCTCCGGCAAACCGTTCAGGAATAACAGATGGCAAACACGGTGTCCTAGGCGCACCAATACAAATGCAATGCAAAGAAACACATAAGTGTAATCAAAACAAGATATCATGAGTTCGAGTCAAGTTCTCTAAATCCCCAGCAAAATCGCCAGAAACTGTAGACGCGCCCGAACGTCCCGGGAGAATCCTATTTTGTTCATTGGGCTCACTACAATTCGGACTCAAATGCACGGTTCTTAATCTGATCTTGCAAAGTAAAATGTGAGATTGATAAATAACCAAAGAGTCCAAATCCGGTAAATCGTTTTGAAAAACTGATTTTTAGAAAAAAAGTGCCAAACATGGACTACTTTGCCAGATACAGAGTCGTCACCTAAATATTTTATTTTTGGGGATTTAAGAAAACCGTGACTCGTGCCTAAGGCCACGTGTCCGTCATCAACAAAGTTACCTCGGCTCGGGAACTTGTGTACGAGAGGGGAAGGTCATGCAATGAGCACCCCCTCTCGCCCGATCAAAGATCGGCCACTACTAAACATGATATCTTGTTTTTGAAAACACATATGGTCTTATTCCAGTTATTAACCTAGAATTACTATGTGATGCGCACAGCATACAAGTATAGACTGGATCGCCTAAGTTGGAACAAAACATCTCATGTTTGTTTTTGAAAGCGGTTTGGTACTCGCAAATAGGCTAAAATACGGATTTTGCCACCCTCAAGTGGGCTTGGAAAATATGGTGATTTGCCACTCTCAAGTGGGCTTAAAACTTGCAATCAATGAATTGTTCCAATTCAAGTAATCCAACCTTCACCCACAGGCATTCAGGTAGTTATATCACATAAGCAGTTAGCCTTATGGCAAGCATGCTATCATGGCAGTCACTCACACACATGCAAGGATGCTAAAGCAGAAACATTTACCGAGTACTCCGAGCCAAAACAAAAGATAGTTAGTAATCATGCATGATCCTAGCTATGTCAAGAATGCCTAATGCAACACATGCAAAATGCAACTAAGATAGGCTCGGCTATTCTAAAATGTCATGTGAAATGCAACTTGATACATGTATTCAAATAGGAATTGAAATTCAATGCATTTAGTATGATGCGCCGACCCCGGTGCATGCAAGATAGATGAATGGATGCAAACATGCGAGCATAAGGATGCTAATTGAAACATGCCCTAAAACTAACCATCGTAAGCTGGTAAATAAAAGGGAGAAAGAAATGGGGGTTGGAAGACATGCATCACACACACACACACACTTATTTATAACAGTTGTGCTCTCTCGACGGAGGGTCCGAATGAATAATACAGAACCAACTAGCTAATCTAAGCTAATCTAATTAAACTAGTTATTACACACGAAATGAATAACAAGCTACAACTAATTATTACACAACTCTAATTAATCAACAAATTAACTAAGTAAGCAATTTAAATAAGCATGTAAACCAAATGAAATAGGCTGCCTCAGCTCTGCTTTGGATGACAAAGGATGCATGCATGCTCGAGTCGCCTTGTTCGGAAATCCCTCGCGATGCCCCGATTTACCTCTGTTTGCAATTGATCTCAGAAACTTGCACCAAGCTCCAGAGAGAAGAAACTCCACCTTGGGAATCTGTAGGGATGCTGTCGACCAGATATTGGCCTTGGAGACCACCGACCGACCACTTTTTGTGGTGAAAACCAGAAAAAGTGGTCGCCCTGCCACTTTATCTGGTCGGCCAACCAGTTTTTGCTGTTCGTTTCTGGTTTTCTGCAACAGAGAGCAAGAAAGGGCCATGGCAAAGTATTTGCAACACATATATGCACAACCACCCTCCCTATCATTACACCAGCTCAAGGGAGTATAGTTCTTGACCCTCAGGCCACCAATCACGCATCTCGATGCATGATGGCCAAGTAGCCAAATTGCACAACTCAATATGAAATGAATGCACACACGAACACATAAAGCCTAAAACTCAATCATGTATAGTCAAAAGTGTCGGTGACCGAGAATTGAGGCACGTTTCATCACTTCAAGTATGAAACGTCCCTCGTTTCCCGTGTTTGGACTAACTCCTATTCCAAACACAACGCAATAACACATGGCATACACAATGTGGCTCCAGCATGCAAACATGCAATGCAACAAAACAAGCATGCAAACAACATGCAAGGGACAAGCATGCAAACATGTAGTGCAGTGTAACTTAGCGTACTCAACGCCAATGGAATGCACAATGCACAATACTAAGAACCACATGGCCCACTCAATGCAATGTGACATGATTAACTTAACAAAGCTAGTGACATGCAAATTATGCTAATGCATGCATACTCAATGCAAGACAACATAAGCATGCAACAATATGAACAACAACTAGCATACACAATGCGAATGGACATGGCATACACAACGCAATGAACCATATGGAATACACAATGCTCGATGGACTTAAACCAAAATGGACTGACCTCAGTCATGCCCAAATCAGTGGCCATAACACCAAGACTAAGGCATCAAAAGGCAAGACACACATGCACACATATTGGTCTACAAGCTAGGCAACAACAACACAACCCTTAGGGGTACTCAAGGGGTGACAAAAGTGGGAGCATGGCAAGTCTATATGCTCTGAAATTACATGCAAAGTGAAGCCATATCATGCAAATAGCTCAAATAAACCATGCTAAGAGACTTGAAATACAAAGCTAGTCAAGGGCTTTACACTACAACCATACCAAGCAATGCTCAAATGACCTAAAGCACTCAAAATAGACCTAATACAGGTCAAAACAGTGGCTGAAATGGACTGAAATAATAGCATGCTAAGCAAGAAAAAGCATGCCCAAATGATGGCTCGCAAGCAAGGCACAAAGCTCAACTCTCAAATAAAATTAAAGAGTGATAAACATGAGAATATGGCAAAGATATAAGCTCTGAAATTCCATGCCAAATGACGCTAAGGTATGCAAACATCACAAATATAGCATGCTAGGGACCTCAAAACACAAGACTAGCCAAAGCATTTGCACTATAACTATACAAAACATGAGTGATATGACCATGAAAGCCCAAAACAGTCCTAGAACAGCCCAAAATATGAATAAAATCATGCTAGAGCATAGCCAAAATATCCTAGAATGATGAGCCAAAACATCATGCATAGAAAGCTAATAAGCAAGATTTGTTCTACAAGTACATGAGCCACTCAAGAGACAACCAAAATATCTTTAGACAGAGTTATGACATGCCAAATCATGGTAAAAAACCCACTGAAATTGAGTCAACACATGCTAGCAAGACATGCTACTTTGATGGGCCACAAATGCGATTACACTACACATACTAGATGCATGCACAAGGTGACCAAACTAGCCATGGAGAGACTTAAGGCAGGTCCTAAAAGTCACAAAAAAGTACCTGAACCAAGCCTCAAAAGTAAAGGGATACATGCTCCTTTGATAGGCCAAAAATGCAAGCAAACAAAACCAAAAGAGAGGGGGTCACCCCCCTCTGGTTTTAGGCCTCAAAACCACATGCCTACCACTGAAAATCCATTGGATTTCAGCGGCTAAAAGGCCAAACAAATACTAGCTCAAAGGCCTTAAGGCATGGCTCAAAACAAGGCTAAACAAGGCATGCAAGAGGGTAGGAGACCCCCAGCACCCAAGAGGCCTCAAACAAACATGTTAAGTACTCAAAAATAAATCTTTTTTCAGTTGAAAGTTAATCCATATGAAGCATGCAAATATGGCTAAGAGTGTAATCAAAATAGAGCTTAAAAAAGGAAAAGCGAGGGTTACCCTTGAAGCACTGCAAAACCAGCAAATTTCCTCAGCCAAAACTAACTTTTGAGCTCCCACAAGACCCTCCAGCAACTCAACAACAAGGTAAGAGTGTTTGGCTAGGAGGTTGTAGTGCAAAAGTGAAGGAATAACACTCTTTAAGGCACAAAATATAGAGGGAGAGAAGAATATAGAGAGGGAGATGTATGTATATGCCCTAAGCCAACTTCAGAACCTGAGACAAGAGAGAGAGCCTTTCCTCTTGTACAAAAACAAGCACCAAGCTTGTTGAAGAAGTTTGAAGCTAGATGCAATCCCTCCATACATGTGTATGGATGATGCAATCTGTGCACTCCAGCTGGCACAACTGGCATCCACAACACCTGTAGAATATGCAGGAAGGCCGCCGACCAGTTAAAGTGGTCGGCCCGCCACTTTTTCTGGTTGGCCAACCACTTTTCATGAGAAACTGATCGGCCAGCCACTTTTTTTGGTCGGCCAGCTAGTTTTTCTGGTCGGCAGGAAAATTCTGCTTTCCAGGTCCAACTTCAAATGGCCATAACTCATTCATATGGACTCCTTTTTAGGTCATTCTTGTGTCCACATTGAAGCACTGGAAGTAATATTTCCAATGGTGGTAGCCTTGCATCAAAATTTTAACTGTGCAAAAAGTTATGCCTACTTTGGTGAAGCCGCGCAGTTTTGGTCCTACCTGGATTCATGCCAAACTTCTCCCAAACTAGTTTTCTTCTCTCCTTTCCTTTTTTCTTCAACCCCAAACCCCTAAACAAAGTGTTTTGAAATATTTTTCAAAGATTTCATCTCTCTTTCATTCATTTCTACTTTGTCCTTGCTCGGTTTATCAAAAAGCGCGACATTTAACAAAATGCGAGTGTCGGAACATCGTAGAAATTTTATTTTCAAAACACTTCGAAAGAGAGGGTTTCAAGGTCTAAAATATTTTGATCAAGATTGTTTTGGTCCAAAAGGGGTATGAAGTTGAGATTTGTCTCTCTCATTGCCGAAGAAACTGAACTTTTGCCCTACACACATTTCTCCACCAAGTAAACCATCAGTAGCCCAAGTCTTAAGGGCAGTTTAAAATGGGGTGTCTACAGACACTTTCCTTGGTGATTCCCAATGGTCAATTAGTCCCTTAAAAGTAAACACGCTGATGAATAAAGAGAAATGAAAAATAAAAGATTGCGCTTTAGTATAAGAACATGTATACATTTGGGGTAGTGAACCACCAAATAATTTAAACTGTTAAGTATAGAACGCTTTATGCTTTTGGTAGTAAATCCCCTAAGAGATTAAATCAGTAAGCATAGAACGTTGTATACTTTTGGTAATGAGCCTCCTATACATTTGGTAATGAACCTTCTCAGCATAAAACGTTTTATGCCATTGGTAGTGAATCTCCAAAGAGATTAAACCATTAAGCATAGAACATTTTATACATTTGGTAATGAACCTTCTAAGCATAAAACGTTTTATGCCTTTGGTAGTGAATCTCCAAAGAGATTAAACCATTAAGCATAAAGCGTTTTATACCTTTGGTAATGAACCTCCGAAGAAATTAAACCATTAAGCATGGAAGAGTTCCTTTCTTATACTTGAACCACAATCTTAATTTTTCACAACTTTTTAATCGAAATAAGCAAAGAATGGAGGGAGGTTGCAGAAATGATTTTGCGAAGTCGATTAATTAGTTAGTACAAACAAACTTGATATTTAAAACCTAAATCGTTGAAATAAATTAAACAGCCCCCTAAATAGCATACAATAGTGCTGACATTCAGCTATAGAAAGCGAGCAAAATTAAATAAGATCAAGTTAGTAAACAAGTAGAAGGAAGGGTGGCTAACCCCACCACTTTTACAACTTCAAATCACATAGTTTAGATGTTGACAGCCCCAAAAGAATTTGAGAGAAACCTACCACTTTTACTATTCACCGCTGGAGGTACTATTCATCGTCGAGGTTACTATTCACCGTCGGAGGTTACTATTCATCCGATGGGGTAAATTATTTCACGTAATAAATTACAACAGTTTATATACAATATTTAAATTGCAGCAGATATGTGGGTGATGCAGCCTTCCTGTTGAAACAGTAAAACAATATAATAATAATAATAAATTAGAACAGATATGTGGGCGGTGCAACCTTTCCACTAAAGCGATAAAAAAAACAGTTATGAAAAGAAGTAAATGAAGTATTTAAACAAATTATATCACATTTTTAAATTAAATGAAAATTTGCAAAAACTCATCTTTTGGGGAAATGATGAATTTTCTGAGTTACAAACTTTCTTTTGATTACTCTCAAGTCTGTGGAATGTGTTCTCAATTCTCAGTCCAAAATTTGGAATTACAACTTTGGTAGTTGGTTTTTGAATGGTGTATTGATGAAATGGAAATAAAAATATCAAAGAAAATATTTTATTTTCACTCTCTTTCTCTCTAAAAAAAAAAACGAATTTTCTTTCTTTCTGATTCTTTTTCTCAAAAACTCTCTCGCACCACTTCATTTTCCTCTCTTTGATTTCCTAATCTCCTTCCCTCTTTTCTTTGCTGGCCCCCCCCCTGCCCCTGTTTCCTTTCCTAATTGCCTTATATAGGCAAACCCACCCAAACTAATAATAATATAATATACTACCCACTCAAACTAATAATAATATAATATAATAAATATTATATAATATATAAACATATATATATATATATATATACAAATTGAATCCAGCAGGCAGGGGACGTCGACACTGACCTCTCTTTCTTTTTTTATTATTTCTTTTATAATATATATATATATATATTTAAAATACAATACAATATATAAAATATCTAAAATATATAATTGATACCAAAATACTAAACATATAATATAATAATATAATTTTTTTTTTACTATTTTATTTTGTATATGTAAAATATATAATTTATACCAATTTCTATAAAAACACCAAAAAAATGAACAAACACATAAAATTATGCAAAATTACAAAAAATACTGAACTAATGAAATATTTAGTATTTTAAAACAATTTGGCCATAATGGTGAAAGTTGGGATTAAAGTTCAAATTTTATCTTTCTTACTGAGGATTCTGTGAGAATCACATTCAAATTGTTATCATCGGGTAATCAAAAGAAAGAGCCCAAGTCTTAGGGCCAATCAAAATGGGGTGTCTACACTACACTAAGGCGATCAACTGGAGAAATGCCGTTCACCCTGTGCTTTGGGACTCAGGCAATTATCTCACTGGAGATCGGTTTACGGACTCTGAAAGCAAAGGTCTTCGACTTGGGCCATAACGACATGATGCTAGCTTTAGACCTAACTCTGATTAATGAACGGCGAGATCGAGCCCTCGCGTCTATGGCACGGTACCGGCAACAGTTTGCTAAATCATATAATCAACGTGTGCATCAGTGACGTTGTATACCCGGAGAACTGGTTTTGAAGAAAGTTCTTCCCGCTACTATGAATCCCGCCGACGGAAAGCAAGGTCCCCACTGGGACGGCCCCTATCAGATTAAATCAATCGCCGGCACAGGGGCATATCGACTCAAAGACATGTCTGGAAGGAGTTTGCCACGCCCTTGGAATTCCACGCACTTGCGTAAATTCTATCATTAACCCAACTTGTAAGGCACGATACTTGTTTTGAATACTCACCATGTACAAATTTCACTTTTGCAATACAGTCTCTTATTTCCTCACTGAAATTCAGCTCGTTAAAACAAGTCTTCCCGATTAAGCCTCCGAATTTGAAGCGCCCTTCGTGGATACCACGATTGGCCAAGATTTAAGTCTCCGAATTCGGAGCCCCATCAGTGCAACACTTTTGGGCCGATTAAGCCTTCAGATTTGAAGTGCCCTTCGTGGATACCACGATTGGCCAAGATTTAAGTCTTCGAATTCGGAGCCCCATCAGTGCGACACTTTTGGGCCGAATAAGTCTCCGGATTCGGAGCACCCTTCGTGGATATCACGATTGGCCAAGATTTAATTCTCCGAATTCGGAGCCCTATCAATGCAACACTTTTGGGCTGATTAAGCCTCCGGATTCAGAGCGCCCTTCGTGGATACCACGATTGGCCAAGATTTAAGTCTCCGAATTCAGGGCCCTATCAGAGCGACACTTTTGGACCGAATAAGCCTTCGGATTCGGAGCACCGTTTGTGGATATCACGATTGGCCAAGATCCAAGTCTCCAAATTCAGAGCCCCATCAGTGCTACACTTTTGGACCGATTAAGCCTCCGGATTCGGAGCGCCCTTCGTGGATACCACGATTGGCCAAGATTTAAGTCTCCGAATTCGGAGCCCCATCAGTGCAACACTTTTGGGCCGAATAAGCCTCTGGATTCGGAGCGCCCTTCATGGATATCACGATTGGCCAAAATTTAAGTCTCCGAATTCGGAACCCCATCAGTGCAAGACACTTTTGGGCCGATTAAGTCTCCATATTTGGAGCCCCATTAGTATGACACTGTTGGGCCGATTAAGTCTCCGAATTCGGAGTGCCCATCCGCGCATGACGCTCTTAGGCCGAATAATAATCCAGATTCGGCGTACTTCTCCTGAATATTACGATTAAAAAGCACGCATTGTTGACAAAAGTAAAAACATGCAAGCATCCAAAATGAAGCTAAAATGAAGTGTTTCATGACATTGACCGATTGGCTCAGAATGTATAAGCTTAAGCTGAAACATGCAAACATTTAAAAAAGGGTGTTTTATTAAATTAACCAATAAATAAATAATTTGCATCCAATCTGTGTTGCAACGTTTACTGTATGTTCAATTTTATTTGGCATCACCCTCATCGTTGCTTTTCTTGATTTCGAAAGCGCCAAAGGGAAAGTGCTGACGTTGGTATAACGGCAATGCCGATTCAACGCCTGTTTCACGGAGAGCGTCTGTGGCTTGTAGAGCCTTAATCCATCCGTGTTTGAAGCCCAGGTTCTCGCATCAGCATACTTCCTCGATGAGTTTCTTCTTGGTCTTGTCCATCCCGACCTTTCGGCCATCGTGGGAGCCTTTCTCATAACCCCTGGACCTTGCAGTCTCTACTGCAAACATGTTTGCCGTATCTCGATTGGCAATCACATGACTTATCAGCCGTTGGGTCACCTTTTCCTCCACGACCAGGTTAGATTGGCTGGCAGCTTGCGGCTCGGCAGTTTTGGCCTTCTTTAGCTCACGCCCAGCTTTCTCCGCGCGAGCCTCCAAGGTTCGAATTCGTTCGTTCGTTCTTCTGCTCTATCTCCCACTGCGCGGCACGTAGACGCATGCCGATTTCATAGGCGGTATATAGCCCTTTCACTGCTCCATGGATACCCTCTCGAAACACTTCGAAATCCTGTCGGCCGACCATCGACTGCTGGACTTCTGGTGGAAAAATCTGTCTAGCAAACTCGATTGCCACACCTGGGTCGTGAACATTTGAATTCATTTCCGTCATCGGTTTATTTCCCACAAAAATCGCAAAACTCAACAGTCACGGTGTCGCGTCGGATTCACCTCTCGGTTACGGTCGGGGGGAGCTGTCCCGTTGTTGTGTTTCCCTTCTGGGTGATCTACTTCAACGTGGGGACTGACGTTTTTCCCGTTCCCTCGATGTCCTACTTCCCGTGCACATAGGCTCGCCACTACGATTCATCTCTGTATCCAGCTCAGCCAATGTCCTCCCCTCTCCTCTACTGTTGAAGAATAGTCTACTTGACATTCGCAATATCTAACCTTCCTCAACAGACTGTTTTAAATTGAGTCTGAACAAAATAATGGGATTTACGGGCACGAAGAATTCACCCCATTTATTTCTAACGGGTGCAGCGCCCCCGAGGCGATTTCATTAATGATCTTCAAAAAGCCCGGTGCCGATCTATGCATGCCTCAGCCACTCCATGAACTAATAGTATTCGGCCTTTCCAGTTCAGACATTGACTAGGGCAAAGGCAACCTTTCCAATTCGTACATTGGTTGGGGAAAGGGAATATTTCTTAATCTGATCAGCCAAATATCTAAGCCCGGTGTCGATCTACGCGTGCCTTGGCCACTCCATGAACTAATAGTATTCGGCCTTTCCAGTTCATACATTGATTGGGGCAAGGGCAGCATTTCCAGTTCATACATTGGCTAAGGCAAGGGCAGATTTATTAATTTGATCGGCCAAATATCTAAGCCCGGTACCAATCTACGCGTACCTCAGACACTCCATGAACTAATAGTATTCGGCCTTTCTAGTTTATACATTGACTGGGGCAAGGGCAACCTTTCCAGATCATAAGTTGGCTGGGGCAAGGGCAAATTTATTAATCTGATTGGCCAAATATCTAAGCCCGGTGCCGTTCTACGCGTGCCTCAGCCACTCCATGAACTAATAGTATTCGGTCTTTCCAGTTCATACATTGGCTGGGGCAAGGGCAGATTTATTAATCTGATTGGCCAAATATCTAAGCCCGGTGCCGATTTACGCGTGCCTCAGCCACTCCATGAACTAATAGTATTCGGTCTTTCCAGTTCATACATTGATTGGGGCAAGGGCAGCCTTTCCAGTTCATACATTGGCTATGGCAAGGGCAGATTTATTAATCTGATCAGCCAAATATCTAAGCCTGGTGCCGATCTACGCGTGCCACAGCCACTCCACGAACCAATGGTATTCGGCCTTTATAGTTCATTGGCTGAGGCAAGGGCGGATTTATGAAGCTAATCGGCCATAAGACGAGGCCTTGAGCCGTTTCACTTGTTTGGTTAAATTACTAAATTGCCAAGATAGTTATCTAATAGGCAGGTGGTCGCGAATGTTTAATTCACTCACCTCGTAATCCTACATCCTATTAGATTGATAACTAGCAAGCACAGTAGACAACAGTTATCTTATTTAAAATAGCAAAAAATTAAGCACAAATAATAGCAAAGAACAAAGTAAGTTCTCAAGTAAAGGGGGATTTTCATTAAGTAAATTGAGTACAGACATTAGCCATTTTACACATGAAAACTACCTTAAACTAATAGAAATCTATTAAACAAAAAGCCTACAACCTTGCATGGAAGATGCCTAACAAAAATTAAAAATGTTACCCTAGTCAGTCCTCAAGGTCAGATGCCAGCGGCTCAACGTCCACTTGCTTACATGGAATCGGTTGGGCCAATGTCACATTTGCGGCAGCAAGGGCTTTGAGCCAGCCGTGTTTGAAGCTCCGGTTCTCAAATTTGGGCACTTCATCCGCATAGCTCTCCAAGGCGGCTTCTTGTCCAGCCTGGAATGCTTTGGAAACCTCGGAGTCAGCTTTTTCCTTCGCCTTCTTCGATTCTTCCAAGTTGGCTTCCAACTTGGCAATCACCTCCTTGGCTAGCTGGAGCGCGTCCTCACTCACTTTCGCCCTATCCTCGGTGGCCAACCTTAACTGGTTGGAGTTCCTTGCGCTCTCGGCCTCGGAATCCGCCCTCGCACGTTCCTCTGCCGCGAGAGGCTTCCACAGCCTTGCTCTTTTCATTTTCAACTTCGATTTTGAGCAAAGCGATCTGTTCTATAGCGTCATGTTGACGGCGATCTATTTCAACTATCCTGCCCATCGTCTGCAAAATAAGGGAAAGGAGTTAAAAAATATTAAAAATATATATGTATTCGGGCGGAAGACTGCATAAAAAAGCACGTACCAATAAAGCCGACTAAGCCACTAACGCGATCGAAAGCAAGTCTGGCTCGGCCCGAAATACAGCTCTGTCAGCTGGTAGGAAGATCGAAGAGGCCATGCCCAAGGCCACAGCCAGGTCTTTTAAAGCCGACGCGCCACAGGAAATCGGCATGTTCCTTATCTTTGGTTGAATAGTGAACGAAACAACCAAATTTGATTCCTCAATGTGTGGCCATTTATTGACCTGCTCTTCTGCAGACTCGGCTTCTTCCTCAGCGGGGCGTTTCTCCCCTTTTGCTCCTGATTCACTTGCTCAACCCGCTCTGACTCGGCCGTTTGGGTTTCAGTCATCTCCCCCTCGACAACAGGCTAGGAGGGCTTGGCATCGGCAGTGGGTAGAATTTCCGATCGAATGGCCTTCGCTCTCCGCTGGGCGGTTTTTCTTCTTGGCAAGTTTTGTGAGTGAAAACCCAGCCGTGTCCTCAGGGTACGCGCCGAGAAGGTCTTCTAAACCTGTAAAGATGTCGTCGAAGGCAACGTCCCCTCAGCTTGAGGTGGACGGCGGGTTGGATGAATTGAGGCTGGCTTCCTGTAGACATCCCATTTTTGACCGTCCTTAAGACTTGGACGTCATCGTTTGAAGACTCGATGATTACCCTTGTTTGTGTTCGTCTTGAGTTCTTGGAGGTTTTGGCTATGCGCCTTACCTCAAGACCTCTCGACTTGTTTGTTTTGTGTTTGGTTTTGTATCAAACACTTGTGGTTTTGCTTCTGAGGGTGGGAAGTAGCTTGTAGGCCATCCCCACACCTCATCGGCCATGGCTTGAGGCCACCGGCCATTGGTGATGGCCGGTCGGCACTATCGATGGTCGGTCGGCATTGTGTTTGGTCGGCCGGCCACTGTTTCTGATCAATTGGCCACTTTTCCTGGCCGAGACCTTTTCTTGAGGGACCTTGACCTTTTTTTAGCTTCTCCAAGAAGCTTGAACCTTTTGACCCTTTTTTAGCTTCTCCAAGAAGCTTGACCTTTTTTTAGCTTCTCCAAGAAGCTTGAACCTTTTGACCCTTTTTTAGCTTCTCCAAGAAGCTTGACCCCTTTTTTTAAAGCTTCTTGAAGAAGCTTGAACCTCTTGACCCCTTTGCCTAGCTTCTCCAAGAAGCTTGGCCTTTTTGCTCCAAGCTTCTAGGAGAAGCTTGGCCTTTTTGCTCAAAGCTTCTAAGAGAAGCTTTGCCCCCTTGGTTTCTCTATAAAAAGAGAGCCTCTCCTCCCCTTTTAGGGGTTAGAAAAATCTAATATATATCACATATATATCGCTCCCTCTCTATATCTCCCTCTCTCTCTACATTTGGGTGGGTTAGAGGGTCCAAAAGGGTCTAGTTCTTGGCCATTTGAACTACACCTCCTAGCACAACACTTCCATCATCACTTGGAGGTCCTTGGGTCTTGTTTTCAGAGGTTGAGGGTTGCATTTTTGGGTCTAGAGGCTGCTGTCCCCTTTTGGGTACAAAGGTAACCCACTTTCTCTCTTTATTCCCCGTTTTTGGACACCCTTTTAGCCTATCTTGCTTGCTGATTTGAGCTTTGTGTATAACATAAAAAAGTTCTATTTTGTTGTGTTTAAGATACTTCATTAAGGTCACTTTTGTGTTTGGGGTCGTTTACCCCCTCTTAGGCCTTGTTTGGCCCCATTTTGTGCTATTTTTGGTGAGTTTCGGGACCACCATGTTTGGGCCTCCTCACCACTGAAATCTTGAGGGATTTCAATGGTGAGGATGGTGGTTTAAGGTCCTAGGAAGGAGAGGGTCATCCCCTCTCCTTGTTGTCTTCAAAAAGTGCCATTTTAGCCTCATGAGTGAGCACCATTTTTAAGTTCATGTTGGCCATGTCTTAAATGTTATTTGTGCCTATTTTTCCATGATATAGCACTGTTTTTACTTGGTTTAGACACACCATGCTTGCTTTGCATACTTGTCTTGTAATGCCATGAAATTGCCTTAACATGTATCTAGCATTTAGACCACTATGCTTACTTGTTTTGGCTTAGCTTTGTGAAGCTTTTATGCATGTTTTAGTGTGCTTTAGGTCTGATTTTGGTCGTTCGGGTCATCCATGACTTGCTTTGTATAGCTACCATGCAATCTAGCTTGTATGCTTTGAGTGGTGGCTCCTCTACCATGCTCTATTTGCATCATTTCAGTGGTTTGGCACCATTAGCTATGATATTTCAGTCCTTTCTCTATGCTTGTATGCTTGCATTTGATGCCTTTTTAATGCTTTAAAAGGTTGGTGTTTTGTGCCCCATGTTTCGACCTTTGTGTATGCTTCCTTGTGTAGGCCATTTAGATGCCATCTAAGTGTGTTTTGGGCCTTGTCTCGACCTACATTGGGACTGTTTTGAGTCCCCTCGACCCTTTGGGACTTGTTTCATATAGCCATGGTTTAAGCCCCTTGGCTTGCCTTGAGTTTTGAACATAATTGCATGCCTTGCTTGCATTGATAGGTTGACTTGGCATCATCCCTCATGTATTTTTTAGAGTTTAATGTGCTTGCCATTTGTCCATAATAGTCTCTTTTAAATGTGTTTAAAAGTTGCTACTTTGTGCTTAAGTGTTGGACCATGTGTGCATGCATGTTTGTATGAACATTCGCCCTCATTTCCATAGCATTTGGCCACTGTTTTGGACCTAGTAGAGAGCTGTCCAAATTAGTTTAAGACCATCCCTTTGGCATGTTGTTGCATGCTATACATGTTTGTATTTTTAGGTACTTAGCCAATTAACATGTTGCATGCTTAAGTGTCAATGCATTTGGCATGCTTCTTGTGTTAAGTCGCTTTGCATATTTACATGTGTTATGCCTTTCATGTTGTTGCATGTGTGTCATTAACATTGATGTTATATGCCTTGCATGCTTACTTGTTTAGTTCATGGCCCATTGCACATGGTTTTGTTGTTTGCATGATCATGTTTCACACTTAGCTCACATGCCTAGGTTGTATTCCATTTGCATGCATGCTTGGCCTCTTGAAATGCTTGTGATAGAGGTTGAGTCCCATTGGTTTGTTCATATGCATTGCATTCCATATAAAAAATGCATAACTTGGTCTCTTGGCCCATCACGCATTGAAATGCACGATTGATGGTCCAAGAGCCAAGGATCATGGCCCTTTGAGTCATAAACATGACAAGGGGTGTGATTGGTGCATACATTGCTTGAATTACATTGCCATGCTCTGCCTTGCCCTCTGTTGCTGTCAATTGCAGATTCTGCAGGAACTTTCGGCAGACCGGCAGTGTTCAGTGCCGACCGGCAATCCTTCCTGAGTCGATAGCTTCATCAACAGCCGATGATTACACACTACTGCCGGTGGTCATTATACTCAGCCGGTGGTGTCTCCCAATGTCCAGGGAAGCAATCCTGAGACTTTGGCAGTCTTCAAATAGGCACAGAAGGGAAAACAGATGCAGCTTGTGTATGGCAGTGTAATTCTGAGCAGGACCGAGCATGTATTGCATTAGGCTCTCTTCCCGAGGCGGTTTATCTGTTTTCCCTAGATTAGTTAATTTGTTAATTAATTAGGTGATTTGTAATATTTAATTAGCTTGTAGGTTAATTATCTGTAACATTTATTCGGTCCCTCTGAGCGAGGGCGAATTTGTAATAAGTGTGGGTGCGTGTGTGCATGTCTTCCAACCCCCACTTCTTTCTCCCTTTTACTTACCCGCTTTGATGGTTAGTATTAGGACACGTTTAATTTAGCATACCTTATACAATGCATGCGTGCATTCATACATTTGTCTTGCATGCACCGGGTTCGGCGCATCATTCCAACTGCATTTGTATTTCAATTCCAAATTGAATATGTAATTAGTTGCAGCATTTCACATGTCATTATAGATTAGCCGAGCCTATCTTAATCACATTCTGTATGCATTGCATTAGCCACTTTAACATGAACTAGGATCACGCATGTTTGCTAACTAGTTTATTGTTTTGGCACGGAGTACATTGTAAGTATTTATGCTTTAGCATACCGCATGCGTGCGAGTGTTGTCATAACAGCATGATTACCATGAGGCTAGCTGCTTATGTGATATAACTGCTTGGATGCCTGTGGATGGAGGTTGAATTACCTAAATTGGAATAATGCATTAAAACTGTGAGTTTTAAGCCCACTAGATAGTGGCAAAACCATCTTTTCTAAAGCCCACTTGAGGGTGGCAAAACTTGTATTTTAGCCTACTTACGAGTAGCAAACCATTTTCAAAACAAACATGCAATGTTTTGTTCCAATTTAGGCGATTTGGTCTATACTTGTTTGCTGTGCGCATAACATAGTAAATCTAGGCTAATAACCGGAATAAGAACACATAATGCTTTCAAAACAAGATATCACGGTTAGTAGAGGCCGATCTTCAGATCGGGCGAGAGGGGGTGCTCATAGCTGACCTTCCCCAATCGTACCCAAGTTCCCGAACCGAGGCAACTCTGGTGATGACGGACATGTGGCCTTCGGCACCGAGTCAGGGTTTCCTAAATTACCCCATAAAAAAATATTTAGGTGGCGACTCTGTATCTGGCAAAGCAGTCCATGTTTGGCACTTCTTTTCAAAAGATCTGTTTTCTCAAAACGATTTGCCAGATTTGGACTCTTTGGTTCAGATTTAGAACCGTGACACAAATCGAGTCCGAACTGTAGTAGCGAGGCTCGCGGGTGCGTCTATAGTTTCTGGCGACTCCGCTGGGGATTTTAGAGAGCTTGACTCGAGCTCGTGATATCCTGTTTTGATTACACTTATGTGTTTCTTTGCATTGCATGTGCATTGGTGCGCCTAGGACACCGTGTTTACCATCTGCCATTCCTGAACGGTTTGCCGGAGGCTTCTCTTGTCAAGGCATGACCATAAGGCTGACCGATTATGAGCTCTGACAGTATGGGAACACAAACCCCGGTTTTACCGGGGCACCCTTTTTGACCATTCGACCTAGTGCATATTCAGATTCCATAGTGACCATTCCAAACTAGGACAGGTTGCTCACCCGATGTTAGGTTGTTTGAAACCGCTGTGTGCGTAGTGAAACCCTAGTTCCTGACAAAATAGGACAAGGAAACCCTACCCCAACATAGGGGTGTTTTGGCTCTCTCTTACTTGCTATGTGCTTTTAGAGTGTATCTCTACAGGAATGCATATACCAGTTTGCAAGTCTGGGCATCAGGCCTGTGGGCATCAGCATCAGTATTTGGGGAATCAGTTTTACCCGAGGGTATCAGTTTACAGGCAGATATTTGGGAAACAGTGATCAGTATTGAGTACATTCAACCTAGTATGCTCAAATCCGTTCCAGTGAAATTAGGCTGAGATGCTCTCTGTTTTCCCTTTTGCTAGGTAGTCCTGGAACCATAGCTTCAGAAGGCTCCGATATCCCCCGAGGTTCATCGGACTTGTGCTGATAGACTTTGTCAGGTCAGAGATTCAGTTCAAGGGTAATCAGGGCCAGAGAAGGCTAGTCAGGCACAGACCACCAGTACAACAGCTACCAGATCAGTGATCTTTGAGCAGTCGGGCTGAGATTTTCGAGCCTATTACCTACACAGATATACCGGTTGCTTAGTTAGATTGGAACAGTATGTCGAGTCTGGAAGAGATGGTGCGCCAACTCCAGGATAGTATGAAAGCCATGCAGCAAGACGCTGTCAGTCAAGCAGAATTCGCCAAGCAACAAGCTGTGGTCATAGCCCAACAGGCGGAGACAATTGCCAGATTGGAGCAGCAAACTGGAGTATCTACTTCACACCAGGCTCCTCCCCCACCAAGAGTTCCCATACTCAGGGAGGCAACCCACGTCCAGGATGATACGGACATTCCGGCCGGGCCAGCTCCGTCTCCGGTTCTACCCCAGCTATCCAAGACACCCATCAACCTACCGGACTCCCCTTTTGAGTTAGAGACGGATCCAACGGCGCTAAAGATGAGCAAGCTTGAAAGGTTGTTCAAAAAGGCTCAAGTCATGAAATCTGTCCCGGACATCGAGGATGGGTATACCGATGCAGCTATGACGCTGCCAGACAGATTCAAGATGCCACATATTGACCGTTTCGATGGGTCCGGGGATCCCATGGTGCACTTGCGGCTGTTTTCAGACATTCTAAGGCCGATGGGCCTCACTAGATTACAGAAGCTATCATTGTTTGGCCGGACCCTGTCTGGGATAGCCGCAATCTGGTATGCGAAATTGGAGAACTCTGTGAAACAGAATTGGGAAGAGATGGCTGAGGCCTTCAGTGATCAATACTCCTACAACACACAGATTGAGGTTATAACTCGTGATCTTGAAGTCACCCGCCAAGAGCCAAAGGAGGGTTTTTCAGAGTTTGTGGCGAGGTGGAGAGCAAAGGCCTCGATGATGGCTACAAGGCCTTCCGACAAAGACCAGATAAGGATGGTTGTGCGCAACCTCCAACCGAAACTAATGCAGAAAATGATCGTGCTCCCCTTCCCTACCTTTTCGGATCTGCATGAGATGGGGGTACAGATCGAGGATGCTATGAAGCAGGGCCTTATTGATCAGGAGAAGGAGCAGCCCAGGAGGGCGTTTACCCGCAGTTCGAATGCGACCACCAGCGGTGACGCAACTGCAAGATCTTCTGAAGTGGGCATGGTAGCCACCACCACACCAAGAACAGCCACCCCTTTTGTTGGTGCATCCAATCCAAACCCCCGAACTTCGGACTATCTACCCTGAGGCAAAAGGGTTTTCACCCCACTCTTTATGCCTTTGTCTAAAGCCCTGGGGGTCCTACTCAGGAAAGGACATCTGAAACCGTTGGAACAACGGCCTCTACCCAATCCTCTCCCTCCAAAGCATGACCTGACTAAGTACTGTGCTTTTCATCAACAAACCGGTCATGACACCGACAGTTGCGTCCGTCTCCGCCACGAGATACAAAATTTAATTGACAACAGGGTCATCCCCGCACCAGGTCCTGCAAAGTCTATCGACACTTGACCAGTGAACTTCTGGGGGATAATGTGATGTGATCGAGGGATGAACCACCTGCAGGCGGCGCTCAGTTTACTCCGGATGTGGCGTATGGCACGCACTGTTTTGAGCATTTGTGAATGCTGGGTTTTGTACGTTCTGGCTTGCGTATTGAGTCAGTTCTGTTGTTTTGAGTCTGTCTCTTTGTTTTGAGTCAATCTTTTCATATCGAGTCAGTCCTGTTGAGTCTGTCTCATTGTATTAAGTCAGTCGGGCCTGTCTTGTTGTATCGAGTCAATCCTGTTTTGTTAAGAGTCGGGTGATTCCGGGGGTGTTACCTCGGACATCACTATCTTGTTTTGTGTTTGTCTTTTTGCTTTCTTTTGAGTCTGTTTCTGCCTTGGAGCCAGTTATGCCAACAGATTTGAATGGAACAGCAGTGATTTTCACACTCTTGTGTTTGCTTCTGCCGTGTGCCAGTTGTGCCAGAAGTTTGAATGGAATGACAATGCTCTTCGCCTGCCTTTTCTGTGCCTTTGAAGTCATTGTAATGACCTAAGTTTTTCAAAACTTTTTTCAAAACATTGTGATAAAAATGAAGAGGAAGGAATTCCTCGGGTTTTGCAAAATTTGATCAATTGAGAGAAAGAGAGGCATGCTAAGCCCTTAATGAATGAAATCATGTTTGTTAACGTGAGTACTGAGAAGGATCCTGGCTTGATCCAGATTGGTCCTACACTGTCTTCAGCAAGAGTGATTTGTCGCTTTCTTAAAAGATTTCAAAAACTGTTTTGCGCGGTCCTGTGAAGACTTGTGTGGAATCGCTCTTGAGATTGTGCTGCCTAGGATCACTCTCAGCCTTAAGATTCAATCCATTTGTTTTCGAACCTTGAACCCATTCAGAACGTTCAACGGTCAACCGCCATGTGAGGCCTGTGTGGCCAGATTCAAAGCAGCCCTCGAACAAGAGGCAAGAAAGTCAGATCAAGAAGATCAGATTTCATCAGAAGAGGCTTGCGAGGCTAGATCAGATGCCCCCCCTCAAACTAGGGGCAAAAATGTCAGATATGCTCGAAGAGCCGAAGATGGATCCCTCAGTAAATCAATACAACAGCCACTCTCCTGGATACGAATGGCTTCAAAACCCTAAAACCATTTGGCATGGACTTGTTACACTTTTACCCTTTGAGAAGCTCGCTGGGCCGAAAACCCGGAAGGGCGACCGAGGCAAAAGTTAGAGCAAGAGAAAAATACAAAAAAAAAAAAGCAAACAAATACAAAAGAAAAGAAAAAAAAATGCAAAAAAAAAATAAGAGAAAAAGAAATGAAAAAAAAAATTGAAAAGAAAAGAAGAACAAAGCTCGCAAGGTCGAAAACCCGCAACGGGCGCCTTGGCAAAAGTTAGAGCCTAAAAAGGAGAGGATAATACCCGAGTGTACCTTACCGGAACTACGTAAGGCTTGATTCCCATGTTTGGGATACGTAGGCAACTTCATTCTGAAGTCCAGCCACAAACACCTCTAAAATCGATTGTGTCCATGTAATGGTTTTGATTGTCTTTGCCTTCTCTGTATCCGAGAGTTCGGTTGTGATCGTCACTCTGAGGATTGATTGCAATGCGCTGCGGTGCCATTCAAACAAGGGGCAACTTTCCGTTGCCAATGCATTGCGGTGCTATTCAAACAAGGGGCAACTTTCTGTTGCCATGCAGCTCTCCTCAAGCAAGGGGCAATTTTCCTTGGGATCTGAGGTCGTGTATCTCAAGAGTAAGTTCCGTGCTCGTTGAGCAGTAGCTGTTTGCAAAAACAATTTTTGAGAATTTTTACTGAGGTTGACTGATCCCTCGAAAATTATTCCATCTTTTCCAAAACTGGACCATTTCTTAGACCCAAAAAAGGAAAATTTTCAGTGCTCATAGCCTGACTTGCATGATTTCAAATCAAAAATTGAACAAGTGTGTTAATCTAACTCTCATTTTGATCAAAATTGTTTTAGAAAGCCAAAACAAAAAATGGTCAAATTGATGAACTAGGGGCACAGTTGAGTCAGGCTTCTTGTCTTTTCCTCGTTGTCAATGCATTTGCCAGAAAGGGCACTCTACCTGCCAAGAAGGGCACAACTGAGGTTAACAATAAAAGGGCTGAAAGCTCTCTCATCCTCCAGGCAATGAGGTATGAAGTCACGTGCGAAGCACGAACCGGAATGGGACAAGATATTCCACTCCCTTATCTGGACAGATCTGATCACGTCCAAACTCCCCAGCAGAGCATCATCAACCGATGTCTGCTACAGATTTGCTACACACCCAATTGTAGCGCAGCCCCTCTGTGGAAGAAACTCACTGTTGCGAACAAGAAGAAGAATCTAGCGGAATGCTAGGGGCAAGAGCCCACAATTTTCTGTTTATCCATCAACTACCCCGGGGAGGGACAAAAAAAAAATGAGAGATTGAAGAATAGAGAGATGTGTGCTGAGAGAAAAAGCGAGGAAAAGGGCTTTTTCAGAAAAATAGAGCTTGAGGGCCGAGTGATGTGAGAATCACAAATGAGAAAGGATGGGAAACAATACCCAGAAAAACAGGCTCCCTGTACACGTCTGGGTGTCGTGTCTTTTTGTTTTATCTCGATTCTTGTTTTGAGTCGTTTCGAGTGTTATTCGATGTGTTTAGGTTGTTTACCTTTTGTTTTCCGTTGTTGAGTCGTAGTGCACTGTGTTCAATCGTAGGCTCAATACCCAGTAGATAACTTATTCTCACTCTTAATTTCAAAAAATTGTGTTGTGCTCGGAGTGCTGTGCCATTCTCCACATTTGTGCAAAACAAGAATTTGTTCTTTCTTAAAAACGCAGGGTTCAACCCAGGTCATGCAAGAACAGTAAAACAAGGACCTATTTGAAGCTATATAGGTTCCAGACTACAAAGCAAAAGAAAAGAGGGAAAACCTAAGCATCTGAGTGTGTTTCACCTTCAGCAAATTCCGTGATCATACTCCAGATGTACCTCTTCAGGCCTTGTCAATGCTCTGAAGAATGAGTGTGCCTCTACTCCGAGCTTAAGCCTGCTTCAAGTCAGAATGGCAATTAAAGCAGCAGCAGATGTTATCTCTTACCAATATAAACAGGGTGTACCCTTTTCAAGCGGAGTGTGTTACAAAACCCTTCGAGTGGTAATTCGGAGGTCGCGTTTGGATTTGGCCTCGTTAAGGCTTGTATTTCCTCATTCGGCATTTTGTTTCAAACGTGCTTTTGAAGTTGAACATTCGTCGCATTGTTATGCACACCATTTCTCGCATCGTTACGCACACCATTCGTTGCATTGTTATGCACATCTATCTAGCATTGTTATGCTCGTTACTTGCATTTTTATGCACATCTATCTAGCATTGTTATGCTCGTTACTTGCATTTTTATGCACATCTATCTAGCATTGTCATGCTCATTACTTGCATTGTTATGCACCTTTTCACTTGCAATTATCATTCTTTCTCCTCGCGCGTGCGACGGGTTAGACCTTCTCTGGTTAAGAGCATTTGGAATACGTTTCAATGCTCACACCATTCCGAAACACCGGGATACGTCCCTACGTTTCTTTTCCTTTCTGAAACACCAGGATACGTCCCTACGTTTCTTCTCTCTTTTCGAAACACCGGGATACGTCCTTACGTTTCTTTTCTCTTCTTTCTGAAACACCGGGATACGTCCCTACGTTTCTATTTCTCCCTTCTTTCTAAACACAAGGATACGTCCCTACGTTTCCCTTTCTCCTTCTTTTCCGCAACACCGGGATGCGTCCCTATGTTTCTCCTACCTTTCCGAAACAACGGGATACGTCCCTATGTTTCTTCCTTCTCTTCGAAACAACGGGATACGTCCCTATGTTTCTCTTTCCATTCCGAAAGAACGGGATACATCCCTATGTTTCTCCTCCTTGTTCGTAACACTGGGATACGTCCCTAATCCTTGGGATACGTCCCTAATCTTTGGGATACGTCCCTAATCCTTGGGATACGTCCCTAATCCTTGGGATACGTCCCTAACCTTTGGGATACGTCCCTAATCCTTGGGATACGTCCCTAATCTTTGGGATACGTCCCTAATCTTTGGGATACGTCCCTAATCCTTGGGATACGTCCCTAATCCTTGGGATACGTCCCTAACCTTTGGGATACGTCCCTAATCCTTGGGATACGTCCCTAATCTTTGGGATACGTCCCTAATCCTTGGGATACGTCCCTAACCCTTGGGATACGTCCCTAATATTTGGGATACATCCCTTCGTTTCTCCCTCTTCAGTTAAAAGCATTCGGAATACGTTCCAATGCTCACCCCATTTCGAAACACCGGGATACGTCCCTATGTTTCTTTCTCTTTTTCCGAAACACCGGGATACGTCCCTATGTTTCTCTCTCCTTTCGAAACACCGGGATACGTCCCTATGTTTCTTTCTCTTTTTCCGAAACACCGGGATACGTCCCTATGTTTCTCACTCCTTCCGAAACACCGGGATACGTCCCTATGTTTCTTTCTCTTTTTTCGAAACACCGGGATACGTCCCTATGTTTCTCTCTCCTTCTGAAACTCCGGGATACGTCCCTATGTTTCTTTCTCTTTTTCCGAAACACCGGGTTACATCCCTATGTTTCTCTCTCCTTCCGAAACTCCGGGATACGTCCCTATGTTTCTCTCTCCTTCCGAAACTCCGGGATATGTCCCTATGTTTCTTTCTCTTTTTCCGAAACACTGGGATACGTCCCTATGTTTCTCTTTTTTCGAAACATCGGGATACGTCCCTATGTTTCTCTCTCCTTCCGAAACTCCGGGATACGTCCCTATGTTTCTTTCTCTTTTTTCGAAACACCGGGATACGTCCCTATGTTTCTCTCTCCTTCCGAAACTCCGGGATACGTCCCTATGTTTCTTTCTCTTTTTTCGAAACACAGGGATACGTCCCTATGTTTCTCTTTTTCCGAAACACCGGGATACGTCCCTACGTTTCTCTCTTCTTTTCGAAATACTGGGATACGTCCCTATGTTTCTTCTCCCTTCTTTCCGAAACACCGGGATACGTCCCTATGTTTCTCCTTCTTTGGTTAAGAGCATTTGGAATACGTTCCGGTGCTTGAACCACTCTGAAACACTGGGATACGTCCCTATGTTTCTTCTCCTTTCCGAAACACCAGGATATGTCCCTATGTTTCTCCCTCTTTGGTTAAGAGCATTCGAAATACGTTCCAATGCTTGAACCATTCTGAAACACCGGGATATATCCCTATGTTTCTCCCTCTTTGGTTAAGAGCATTTGGAATACGTTCCAATGCTTATACATTTCCGAAACACCGGGATACGTCCCTATGTTTCTTGCATGATCATATGTTATGCTCGGCTTTGTGCATTGTCTTGCATTTTGCCCCTGCCCTCGGGCGCATACCTTTATTTGTAGCTTGTATGCTTTTGTCTAAGTCTTCGGCCTTGTCAAAAATGGGTCGTCTCTGGGCTTTAACATTCACTCCCGTCATTTTTATGACTTTCGAGTTCTGTCAAAGAGGGGCAACTGTAGACACCCCATTTTTGACCGTCCTTAAGACTTGGACGTCATCGTTTGAACACTCGATGATTACCCTTGTTTGTGTTCATCTTGAGTTCTTGGAGGTTTTGGCTATGCGCCTTACCTCAGGACCTCTCGACTTGTTTGTTTTGTGTTTGGTTTTGTATCAAACACTTGTGGTTTTGCTTCTGAGGGTGGGAAGTAGCTTGTAGGCCATCCCCACACCTCACCGGCCATGGCTTGAGGCCACCGGCCATTGGTGATGGCCGGTCGGCACTATCGATGGTCGGTCGGCATTGTGTTTGGTCGGCTGGCCACTGTTTCTGATCAATCGGCCACTTTTCCTGGCCGAGACCTTTTCTTGAGGGAGCTTGACCCTTTTGAACCTTTTTTTAGCTTCTCCAAGAATCTTGACCCTTTTTTAGCTTCTCCAAGAAGCTTGACCTTTTTTTAGCTTCTCCAAGAAGCTTGAACCTTTTGACCCTTTTTTAGCTTCTCCAAGAAGCTTGACCTTTTTTAGCTTCTCCAAGAAGCTTGCCCCTTTTTTAGCTTCTCCAAGAAGCTTGACCTTTTTTTAGCTTCTCCAAAAAGCTTGAACCTTTTGACCCTTTTTCAGCTTCTCCAAGAAGCTTGACCCTTTTTTTTAAAGTTTCTTGAAGAAGCTTGAACCTCTTGACCCCTTTGCCTAGCTTCTCCAAGAAGCTTGGCCTTTTTGCTCCAAGCTTCTAAGAGAAGCTTGGCCTTTTTCCTCAAAGCTTCTAAGAGAAGCTTTGCCCCCTTGGTTTCTCTATAAAAAGAGAGCCTCTCCTCCCCTTTTAGGGGTTAGAAAAATCTGATATATATCACATATATATCACTTCCTCTCTATATCTCCCTCTCTCTCTACATTTGGGTGGGTTAGAGGGTCCAAAAGGGTCTAGTTCTTGGCTATTTGAACTACACCTCCTAGCACAACACTTCCATCATCACTTGGAGGTCCTTGGGTCTTGTTTTCAGAGGTTGAGGGTTGCATTTTTGGGTCTAGAGGCTGCTGTCCCCTTTTGGCTACAAAGGTAACCCATTTTCCCTCTTTATTTCCCGTTTTTGCACACCCTTTTAGCCTATCTTGCTTGCTGATTTGAAGTTTGTGTATAACATAAAAAAGTTCTGTTTTTTTTTGTATTTAAGATACTTCATTAAGGTCACTTTTGTGTTTGGGGTCGTTTACCCCCACTTAGGCCTTGTTTGGCCCCATTTTGTGCTATTTTTGGTGAGTTTCGGGACCACCTTGTTTGGGCATCCTCACCACTAAAATCTTGAGGGCTTTCAATGGTGAGGATGGTGGTTTAAGGTCCTAGGAAGGAGAGGGTCATCCCCTCTCCTTGTTGTCTTCAAAAAGTGCCATTTTAGCCTCATGAGTGAGCACCATTTTTAAGTTCATGTTGGCCATGTCTTAAATGTTATTTGTGCCTATTTTTCCATGATATAGCACTGTTTTTACTTGGTTTAGACACACCATGCTTGCTTTGCATACTTGTCTTGTAATGCCATGAAATTGCCTTAACATGTATCTAGCATTTAGACCACTATGCTTACTTGTTTTGACTTAGCTTTGTGAAGCTTTTATGCATGTTTTAGTGTGCTTTAGGTCTGATTTTGGTCGTTCGGGTCATCCATGACTTGCTTTGTATAGCTACCATGCAATCTAGCTTGTATGCTTTGAGTGTTGGCTCCTCTACCATGCTCTATTTGCATCATTTCAGTGGTTTCGCACCATTAGCTATGATATTTCAGTCCTTTCTCTATGCTTGTATGCTTGCATTTGATGCCTTTTTAATGCTTTAAAAGGTTGGTGTTTCGTGCCCCATGTTTCGACCTTTGTGTATGCTTCCTTGTGTAGGCCATTTAGATGCCATCTAAGTGTGTTTTGGGCCTTGTCTCGACCTACATTGGGACTGTTTTGAGTCCCCTCGGCCCTTTGGGACTTGTTTCATATAGCCATGGTTTAAGCCCCTTGGCTTGCCTTGAGTTTTGAACATAATTGCATGCCTTGCTTCCATTGATAGGTTGACTTGGCATCATCCCTCATGTATTTTTCAGAGTTTAATGTGCTTGCCATTTGTCCATAATAGTCTCTTTTAAATGTGTTTAAAAGTTGCTACTTTGTGCTTAAGTGTTGGACCATGTGTGCATGCATGTTTGTATGAACATTCGCCCTCATTTCCATAGCATTTGGCCACTGTTTTGGACCTAGTAGAGAGCTGTCCAAATTAGTTTAAGACCATCCCTTTGGCATGTTGTTGCATGCTATACATGTTTGTATTTTTAGGTACTTAGCCTATTAACATGTAGCATGCTTAAGTGTCATTGCATTTGGCATGCTTCTTGTGTTAAGTCGCTTTGCATATTTACATGTGTTATGCCTTTCATGTTGTTGCATGTGTGTCATTAACATTGATGTTATATGCCTTGCATGCTTACTTGTTTAGTTCATGGCCCATTGCACATGGTTTTGTTGTTTGCATGATCATGTTTCACACTTAGCTCACATGCCTAGGTTGTATTCCATTTGCATGCATGCTTGGCCTCTTGAAATGCTTGTGATAGAGGTTGAGTCCCATTGGTTTGTTCATATGCATTGCATTCCATATAAAAAATGCATAACTTGGTCTCTTGGCCCATCACGCATTGAAATGCGCGATTGATGGTCCAAGAACCAAGGATCATGGCCCTTTGAGTCATAAACATGATAAGGGTGTGATTGGTGCATACATTGCTTGAATTGCATTGCCATGCTCTGCCTTGCCCTCTGTTGCTGTCAATTGCAGATTCTGCAGGAACTTTCTGCCGACCGGCAGTGTTCAGTGCCGACCGGCAATCCTTCCTGAGCCGATAGCTTCATCAACAGCCGATGATTGCACACTACTGCCGGTGGTCATTATACTCAGCCGGTGGTGTCTCCCAATGTCCAGGGAAGCAATCCTGAGACTTTGGCAGTCTTCAAATAGGCAGAGCAGGGAAAACAGAGGCAGCTTGTGTATGGCAGTGTAATTCTGAGCAGGACCGAGCATGCATTGCATTAGGCTCTCTTCCCGAGGCAGTTTATCTGTTTTCCCTAGATTAGTTAATTTGTTAATTAATTAGGTGATTTGTATTATTTAATTAGCTTGTAGGTTAATTATCTGTAATATTTATTCGGTCCCTCCGAGCGAGGGCTAATTTGTAATAAGTGTGGGTGCGTGTGTGCATGTCTTCCAACCCCCACTTCTTTCTCCCTTTTACTTACCCGCTTTGATGGTTAGTATTAGGACACGTTTAATTTAGCATACCTTATGCAATGCATGCGTGCATTCATACATTTGTCTTGCATGCACCAGGCCCGGCGCATCATTCCAACTGCATTTGTATTTCAATTCCAAATTGAATACGTAATTAGTTGTAGCATTTCACATGTCATTATAGATTAGCCGAGCCTATCTTAATCACATTCTGTATGCATTGCATTAGCCACTTTAACATGAACTAGGATCACGCATGTTTGCTAACTAGTTTATTGTTTTGGCACGGAGTACATTGTAAGTATTTATGCTTTAGCATACCGCATGCGTGTGAGTGTTGTCATAACAGCATGATTACCATGAGGCTAGCTGCTTTATGTGATATAACTGCTTGGATGCCTGTGGATGGAGGTTGAATTACCTAAATTGGAATAATGCATTAAAACTGTGAGTTTTAAGCCCACTAGATAGTGGCAAAACCATCTTTTCTAAAGCCCACTTGAGGGTGGCAAAACTTGCATTTTAGCCTACTTGCGAGTAGCAAACCATTTTCAAAACAAACATGCAATGTTTTGTTCCAATTTAGGCGATTTGGTCTATACTTGTTTGCTGTGCGCATAACATAGTAAATCTAGGCTAATAACCGGAATAAGAACACATAATGCTTTCAAAACAAGATATCACGGTTAGTAGAGGCCGATCTTCAGATCGGGCGAGAGGGGGTGCTCATAGCTGACCTTCCCCAATCGTACCCAAGTTCCCGAACCGAGGCAACTCTGGTGATGACGGACATGTGGCCTTCCCCACCGAGTCAGGGTTTCCTAAATTCCCCCATAAAAAAATATTTAGGTGGCGACTCTGTATCTGGCAAAGCAGTCCATGTTTGGCACTTCTTTTCAAAAGATCTGTTTTCTCAAAACGATTTGCCAGATTTGGACTCTTTGGTTCAGATTTAGAACCGTGACACAAATCGAGTCCGAACTGTAGTAGCGAGGCTCGCGGGCGCGTCTACACTTCCTCAAAGGCCAACTTCAAAGCCTCGTCTACTTCGGCTTCAAACTGGTTTGGTGACTCAGCGACCTCAGCTACCTCCGCCTGCTCCAAGTCAGATCTACCCAAACCAAATTGCCTTAAGTTTTTGAAGTTGGTTAAGATGAGGGTCGTAAGAAACTCCTCGCCCCTCGGAACTGGGATGTTTTCTGCCATCGAAAACGTCGTGTACGTTGGCTCATATCGAAGAAAAATGTGGGCCGCCCTCCCTTGTTTCTAAAGGCTCGGACAACCAAAGTATTGGAGTGCGACTTTAATTTCCGCAAGAACGGTGTCGTCGGTTGAAACCAAAACTTTTTTCAAGTCGTTTCCTGCACAAGTAAAACCATGAGACCGCAAAGCTAAAGCCGCGTAAATATAAGAAAAATAAACGCAAGGGGCTGTGGCCACCTGGTTCGCTTCTCCGTCTAGGTATAGGATCTAGGCGGTCCTCTCCTTCATCGAATTCCCAGTTACCTCAGACAACGACCATGATGTCATCGACTCGCTTGCCAGAGCTAGAAAGCATAGTCACTAATTGATGGTCGATGTCCTTGGCGCTAAGGAAATAGCGCCCATGCCTGCCAGAAGACTTGGCCAAGGCATAACAGTGCTGAATAGCAAGTATGCCGAGATTAATCCTAAGGTGACGGTTTAACCCTATAATTCCCATTATGATTCGAAAAAAGTTTACATTAGGTTGGGAAGGGATTAGACCCCAATGGCGAAGGACAGCTCTAAGGAATGGGTGAAGGGGGAAACAGACTCCACCCTCTGCAATTGATAAGAGAGGGAAGACGATTGTGCTTTCATCAGCCCTCTCCATATCAAGGGTGCTGTCTGTCACAAGTGACAGACGGACGTCATCGGGGATGGAAAAATGGCGTCGAAAGCCAGAGACTCGATCCGCAGAAAGGAGGTCTTTCAAATGCTTCACCATTTTTGTCAGTTTATGGAGTACGTTAAATTACAAACAAACCCGGAAAAGGGATTCGAAGTAGAGAGGAAGAGAACTTACGAGAAGCGAAGGAAACAATGAGAGATAAAAGGAGGTTGTAGAGGCGAGTCGGAAGGCACACCAAGAGCTTCAAGTATTCAGAAATGAGTGTGCATTCGAAAAGATAACAAAATTTTAAATCACAAAAAATAAAAGGAGCGTACAAAGGGGCAAGAAGTTGTAATGATGACCAAAAGGCATGTGAGCTTTGACATTCGCATTGGAATGAGGTTAGCCGCTGAATTTTGGCTCTGACTTTTCGAGTTCGAAACCAAACACACCAGCTAACTGTTGTTAGTGGAGTGTTTGGGGGTCAATTGTGGGGGCCGAGTATCAGGGGATGCAAAAAGGCCGAATAAGTGAACTTGGGGAATCGAGATATATACTTTTTGTTCGGCCTCGTCTTATACAAACCCAGAAGTATCCTAATTGGCCGTATAGCCAGTTGAGCAAGGAGCCGAATGAAGAGCATTTTGCAAAAAAAAAGGGGTCGAGTAAATAATTACATGATGGATTAAAGGTGGGCCCAACCCTGAGGTCCAAGAAAAGATATAAATAGAAGGACATCAACCAAAGAGAGGTATGTGAGATCTAGTAAACTTAACGTAAGAAAAAAACAACCAAGAGAGTAGATACTGACTTAACCGTCGGAGTGCTAATTCCGGCACCCCAGACTAGAGTGTTCATTCTTTTTCAGGTGACTAGCTGTGGATCACAAGCGCCCTCCAGGAGTATTTCCAAACTACATCCCCACAAGAACTAAAATTAACAAGGAAATGTACCGTTGTACAATGCACACGATATACAATCTTATTATAAAATTACGTAAATTTTCATGAACTTACATAATTAATCTTATAAAAATCCATAAATTGAACACAAATTCTCTTTAAAAAAATTTCAAATTACTTAAAGAGCAATGCTATATTCCCTAATGATGTGGCAAACAATACTAATCAATTGCGAGAAACGGGGAAAAAGTTACAAGGTTTGGCCTTTTTGGTTGTGTTTTCATTTTCTGAAATATACAAAATTTAGATAAAATTACAACTCATTGCAATTAATAAATATTTTTTGGAAGATAAATTATTCTTAGAAATGGCCAAGTTAGGATAGAGTTGGTTGGAACGAACGAACTAGAGCACTTCGAGAATGAGCAGAACAAGTAAACTCAAAGATCCGAACTAATTTTTTGTTCAAATTGAAGATTTGAAAAGCCAAACTGGGTCAACGTACAATTCAAAAAATGTAGACCAATCACTCCTAAAAATTTGTGAATGTGAGACATGATCCCACATAAAGCAGAACAGACGTGAAGAGTGGTAAAGAGATCTCAACCACCTCCAATGGTCACATTTGAGCATATAAGCACAGTTCACCAACATAGATAGAGGTACACAACAATTCTGACTATTACATTCAAACTTTGTTGCTCAAACTCTTACTAACTTAGGCATCGGAGATTTTTCTGAGTAGCAAAATTAGTTGGGATAAGTTATCTGAAGATTATAATCCCAAAATAACTTTTTCGTTGGAGAAAATTTATGAAGTTTTGCAATAAAAAGTGTTATTCTAGTATAAGTTGTCATACCCCTTCTCTTAAAGACAAAATAATCTCGTATATGTGGATAAAAGTCCCTTTCAGCTATTATTTGTAACATTTAATCACCATACTAAGGAAAGGAAAATGAAATTTATGTCTCTCTTCTATAAAGGGAAGTAAAGTGCATGGCACTGAAGTAAAGAAACGTCAATAAACACAAGGGATTATTTAATCCAATCTCCGCTCTTATCCACAAATCAATCGAAACCTGAATGACTACTCATTCCTAATTTAGGTTCTCATATCTTGAATTGTATTTTACAATTTTTTTTTTGTTGGTATCAATCAGTAAGAGAGTATTTACATTTATACAAATATAAAGACAATTATGTGGAAAATCAACTATTTAACAAAGTCAAACAATATAATTTCACAAATCAAACACCAAGAAGTCCCACTTACAACAGTATTTGGGCCCTAATCAAATCAGCAGTTCTTCAAGCCTACAAGGTGCGCACCTGGTTTTGCCTCTACGTAGTCACTCGAATTTAACAGAGAGTTTGCAATTGAGGGTCATGGCTTGCTTTGTGTTGCGATTGTAGAATCTAAATCTGGAGCCGACGATGCACTGGATAGAGGGGAAGTGATCGGAGGTGAGAGGAAAGGGACTGAGTTAGATGAGGAGCTGTACAGATGAGACCAAAGATTGGGTCTATGGAGAGGAGAAGGAGGGATAATACAATGACAATCATCATGATCACTGCTCCGATTATGTAGCGAAGAGGGCTCGGTGGTTCAATAGCTATCACCATCCTGAACTGAAAACACACACCCAATCACAAACATGTATGTAATTTAACCCTAGACTCCTCCTATTGATCAAACAAGATCTACATCCAAATTCACAGAGAGAGAGAGAGAGAGAGAGAGAGAGAGTTATAGGCATCATTGGTGTTACAGCAAGAAATAGAGATGATGGAATTCCAGTGCTAGTGTAGCGATGGTTGGAAAGCGACCATCTGATTCCCAAATTCAAGTTTGGAAGGGTAAATTGGTCTATTAAAAATTAATGGGATTGAAAGGAGAAAATATTTATCTAGGACTTAATGGATTATAAGTTCACAAAATGGGACTTGTATGTAAATGCCCCTTAATTTTACTATTATTATATTCTTTTGCTAATCGTTACTTTCTATGTAGTTATAATATGCCTGAATAAATAATTATACATCAATTTGACAAATTCTATTACTTTAACTTACTATGTTCTTCTTATCAAAGAACTAAACTAAGTATTAGAAAATATTCATGTATTTATCTTTACAATTATATTATATTATGGCCTCGTTTCTTTTGGGAGATGGAGAAGGGATTGGGATTGAGATGAAAGTGAGATCCACTAATGTTGTTTTTGTTTTTGGAGATGGAAAGGGAATTAAGATGGGTCTCCGGATTAGGATGAACCGTGGAGAGGAGATTGAGATGGAGGTGGAAGAGTTGGTATTAGAAGTTAGTCCTCCTGCTTAGTATTATTATTATTTTTTTGGAACATTAATGTTTAATGTTTTTATTTTTTTGTTAAATAAAAATCATAGTTTTGCTTGTTTTAATATTTTATATTTCTTTTACAGAGTAATAATTTAACAATTCTCACACTAACAATTATCATCAAAGCAAACACAATTTTACTTAATCCCCTCACTATCAATCACCTCATTATCAACCCCCTCCATTCTACCTCTGAAAAAGGGCCCTATAATGCTATGTAATAAATACTACAATACTAATTTTGTAAAAGAAGTAATATGTGACTTAGAGTATCTGATACTTCAAAATTAAGTATCCGATACTCCAAATTTAATGAAAAATTAATTAAGAAGTATCCGATACTTTTAACAAGTATCTGATACGTATCCGTGAGTATCCAAAGATTATCGATATCTGATATGGATATGATACAGAGATATCTCCCTTTTTGAAGTATCCGTCCTTTATAGTGAGAAAAAAGTGAAATGATTATAAATTAAATATGACATTTTGTTTTATTAATTATTTTAATCTATTTTACCATTATTAGCTATTTTAATCAAATAACCTCTAGCCAAAGAAGGCTTATATATATGTTGTGAGAGTACTTGTACTATATTTGATTATGATATAATATAATATGTGATAAGAGGAGAAGAATTATTTTTTCACCAATGATGTGACTAATCCCATGGCTATGGGATTAGGAATACCTATTAGGGTTGTTATTCGTAATCTCCCACTGGTGGAGTAGCAATATCATGACATTATCAAGCCTATCCCTTTTAGCCAATCAAACACAGTGTAGGAACAAGAAAAAAAAATAAAAAATAAATAAAAATTAAGGGGGAGGGGGGGGATTACCTATCAGTGTTAATTTGAGAAAATTATTACATATGTATGGAAAATTTTATAATTTTAATTATTGATATTGATAAAGTTTACCATTAATTTATAATTATTTTTCAAATTCTACACTAATATGAAATTTTTCACAAAAAATAAAATAAAATGAAACCTATTTGGACTCTGCGTTTTATCAATCCCAATCCTCTCCTACTCTACCAAACAAACAAGGCTATAAAGTTCATCATTTCTCTTCATATCCTGCCTAAAATTTGTTCTTCATCAAACACTGTAATACCATTACTCATCCATCCAAGCAAGATCTACAAGGCTAGCTAGCTATCTTCATGGACCTCCATAATGGCCAATTAGAAGCAAGAGAGTTGTTTCAAGCTCAATCCCACATATACAAACATGCATTCAGTTTTGCAAACTCCATGTCACTCAGCTGTGTAGTTTAGCTAGGCATACCAGACATAATTCACAACCACAAAAAACCCATCTCTCTCTCTGACATAGTCTCATCACTCCAATTGCCTCCTGTAGACAACCCATTTTTTACCGTCCTCAAGACTTGGACGTCATCGTTTGAACACTCGATGATCATCCATGTTTGTGTACATTTTGAGTTCTCGGAGGTCTCGGTTGCGCATCTTGCCTCAAGATCTCTCAGCTTGTTTGTTTTTGTGCTTGGTTGTGGACCAAACACTTGTGTTTTTGGCTTCTGAGGAAAGAGGATGGCTTGTTTGCCATCCCCTCAACCCACCAGCCAAGGCTTGAGGCCATCGGCCATGATTCCTTTCCACCGGCCAAATGTATTGGCCGATCGGCACTTTACTTGGTCGGCCGGCCCTTGTGTTGGTCGATCGGCCATTTTTGCTGGCCAAACCCTGTTCATCTGCTTTATGCAGATATTTTATGCCAGCTGGATTAGCTGGCATGCACATTAGTTCCCTTCCATACACGTGTATGGAAGGATTTGCCTCTTGGGTTAGCTTGCTTTGGAAGCTTCGTTATTGAACTTCTATAAAAAAGGGAGCTCCTCCTCATTCCTGAGGGGTTCAAAAATTTGTCTTAGAAAAGATAGATATAGTATTGTTTCTATACTTCCTTGTTTAGTCTTGTTTTGTACTCAAAAGTGTAGTATTGTCTTACTATTGTACACAAACACACACTAGAACACCATCCTCTTGGAGCTGAGGTCCCTTGAGGTTGATTTTAGTGTTCTTGGGTTGGTTTGAACTCAGAAAACCTGCTGGAGCTTTGTTCTTGAAGAGGTTCTACAAGGGTGAGTTCCTTGCTTTAGATACCCCTTTCTTGCTTAAGCTTTTAGCCTATCTTGCTTGTTGTTTTAAGCTTAGTTTATAATTGATAAAAGTTCTGATTTTTAGTGCTTAAGACCTTTGTTTAAGGTCATTTTCGTGTTTGGGATTGTTTCCCCCACTCTTAGGCCTTGCTTTGCCTTATTCTTGTGCTTTATTTTTAAGCTTTGAGATCACCTTGTTTAGGCCTTCTCACCACTAAAATCCAGAGGGATTTCAGTGGTGGGGATGGTGTTTTAAGGTCTCAAATACGAGAGGGCCATCCCCTCTCCTTGTTGTCTTGAATGCTTGCATAAATGGCTTGTGTTGGTGGCTTGTATGCTTAGCTTGTTTTAGATTTATTTCAGTGTGTATTAGGCTTTGTTTTTCCCTAATACATCTCTATTTCAAGTTGGTTTAGACATACCACGCATGCTTCATGTACTTGTCTTGTAATCTCATGATTTGCCTTAACATGCATCATGCTTTAAGCCATGTTTCTAGCATGATTTTGGCTCGACTCCATGAAGCTTTTAGTCTTATTGTAACATGCTTAAGCTCTTATTTGAGTTGTTTTCACCATATACGCCATGCTTTGTATAGCCACCATGAAATCTAGCTTGTAGGCTTTGAGTATTGAATCCTTTGACATGCTTTACTTGGGCCATCTTAGTGGTTTGGCATCACTTCTTCTGTTATTTCAGTCCATATAGTATGCTCAAATACTTGCATTTATCACCTATTCCATGCTTTGGATAGTTTGTGTGTTATGCCTCATGAGTGTATCATTGTGTATGCCACCATGCCTAGGCATTTGGGATGCCATCTAAATGGGTTTTTGGGTCCGTTTTAGCATGTCATATCTCTGATTTTAGTCGCTTGAATCATGCCATGTTTGGTTGTCTTAGGTGTCGTGTAACACCTCTTTGGTAGCCTTGCATGTCTCATGTTGTTGCACCTTGTTGTCGCTTGTTTTGACTTTGGTCATTGCATGTTTTAGGCTCACTTTGGTATGCCTTAGGACTGTCTTAGGTTATGCTTGCCATATGCTCTTTGTCTTGTGTAGCTTTGGTTCAAGTCCCTTCACTAATCTTAGGCTTTAAGCCTTATGCATGCTATGATCATGATTTGTCTATGTGATTTGGCATCACTCCTAACATTATTTCAAAGCATGTAATGTTGTCACATTTGCACGCTTTTCATTCCTTTTAAGTGTTCTTGAAAGTTGCCTTTTATGCCTTAGTCTTTAGGCCAATTGGCATGTATGTTTGTATGTGCATTTGTCCTCATTTCCATTGCACTTTGGCCACCGATTTGGACCTATTTGAGAGCTGTCCATATCAGTTTAAGTCCATCCTTTCCATGTTGTTGCATGCTTGCCTTGCATGTTGTTACATACTTGGCCTATTAATATGTTGTTGCATGTTTAAGTGATATTGTATTTGGCATGCATCTCTTGTTAAGTTGCTTAACATGTTGTTACATGTTTGCCTCACATGTTATTACATGCTTGAATGTTGTCACATGCCTTGTATGTTTGCATGCTCGTTTAGGTCGCATTGCATTTGGCATGTTTGCTACCATTAGCCTTGTATGGCATTGTCATTAACATGCCCATGTGGCATTAGTTTTGCTTGCATGTTTGCATCCCTTGCCTCTTGATCAACCATGATAGAGGTTGGGGTCTTTTATGTGTTTTTATGTACATTTCATTTGACATTAAATGCATACTTGACTCCTTTGGCCACCATGCATTGAAATGCGTGATTGGTGGCCCAAGGGCTGAGAACCACACTCCCTTGAGTTCACAGCATGATAGGGAGGGTGGTCGTGCATACATTGTCTTGTAAATACCTTGCCATGCACTGTCTGTCCTCTGTTGTAGCAAAAACAGGATTCTGCAGGAAGGCATGGTCGGCCGGCCATCTTAAGTGTCGGGTGGCTATTCATCATTGGCCGATGGCTTCACACATGGTCGAGGACCAGTTCCACCTGGCCGATGGCCTCATCTCTTGGTCGATGAACTCTCAGCATGTCCCTAAGGTAGTTCAGAAGTGTCACAAAAGTTGGCACAGTTTCCAGAGGTGTAAGGCAGTGCAGACAGAGGCAATATGTAGCATGGTGATGGATTTCCAAGCAAAGCCGTCCGAATATGCATTTGTCCCTCTTTCCGAGGCTGCTTTACTGCTTTTATAGCTTAATTAATTTGTTTAATTAGTTAAGTATTGCGTAATAATTAATTAGCTAGGGTAGTTGATTAATTAGTTGGTTTGTATTATTTATTTGGACCCTCTGTCGAGAGGGCGAATTTTGTAATAAGTGTGCGTGAGTGTGTGAATGTCTTCCAACCCCACGTCTTTCTCCCTTTTACTTACCTATTTTTGATGGTTAGTTTAAGGTCATTTTCAATTAGCATCCTTATGCTATGCATGTTTGCATCATTCATCTGTCTTGCATGCACTGGGCTAGGCGCATCATGCTAACTACATCGTATTTCAATTCCAACTTGAATACATGTACTAAATCGCATCTCACATGCCATCTTAGATTAGCCGAGCCTATTCTAGCTGCATTTTGCATGCGTTGCATTAGCCATCTTAACATGAATTAGGATCATGTATTGATTGCTAACTAGTTCTTTGTTTTGGCTTGGAGTACACTATGAGTGTTTATGTTTTAGCATGTTGCATGTATGCAAATGTTAACATGAAAGCATGCTTGCCATGAGGCCAATTGCTTATGTGATATAACTGCCTGAATGCCTGTGGGTGAAGGTTGGATTGCTTGAATTGGAATAATTCATCGAAATCCGTGTTTTAGCCTACTTGCGAGTAGCAAAATTCAAAACCATTTCCAAACAAGCGGATATGTGATACTTTGTTCCAAGTTAGGCGATCTAGTCTATACTTGTTTTGCTGTGCGCATCACGTAGTAAAGATTAGGCAATTAACCGAAATAAGAACGCATGTGGTTTCAAAAACTAGATATCATGCTTAGTACAGGCCGATCTTTGATCGGGCGAGCGGGGGTGCTCATAGATGACCTTCCCCAATCGTACCCAAGTTCCTGAGCCGAGGCAACTTTGGTGATAACGAACACGTGGCCTTAGGCACGAGTCAAGGTTTCCTAAATTCCCCCAAAATAAAATATTTAGGTGGCGACTTTGTATTTGGCAAAGCAGTCCATGTTTGGCACTTCTTTCTTAAAAATTAGTTTTCCAAAACGATTTTCCGGATTTGGACTCTTTGGTGATTTATCAATCTCACATCGCACATTGTGAGATCAGATTAAGAACCGTGACATTTTGAGTCCGAACTGTAGCATGAGGCCCCCCGGGGCGCGTCAACAGTTTCTGGCGACTCTGCTGGGGATTTAGAGAACTTGACTCAAACTCATGATATCTTGTTTTGATTATACTTATGTGTTTCTTTGCATTGCATTTGCATTGGTGCGCCTAGGACACCGTGTTTGCCATTTGCTATTCCAGAATAGTTTGCCGGAGGCTGCGTGCCATAAGGCTGACCGGTTACGGGCTCTACCACGATGGGAACACAAACCCCAGTTTTTATCGGGGCACCCTTTTTGACCATTCGACCTAGTGCATATCGGAATCCGTAGTGACCATTCCAAACTAGGACAGGTTGCTTACCCGATTATAGGTTGTTTGAAAGCACTGTGTGCGTAATGAAACCCTAGTTCTTGACGAAACTAGGACAAGGAAACCCTACCCGTCCATAGGGGTGTTTTGGCTCTCACTTGCTTCCTATGTGCTTTTAGAGTGTACCTCTGCAGGAATGCACATATCAGTTCGCAAGTCTGGGTATCGGGCCTGCGGGCATTAATATTTTGAGAATCAGTTATATCTGTGGGTATCAGATCGATTTCGGGACAGTCATTTGGGGAGTAGTGATCAGTGGTCGAATACAGTTATTCAGCTATACTTATGTCTGTTCTGGTGAAACTGGGCTGAGATACCGCCTGTTTTCTCTTTCAGGGGGGGTTCAGAGATTCGGTTCAGAGCAACTAGTATTCTCCTTCACTAAGGCAAGGCAAAAAAGGGGCAGTTGAGGCTCACCAGTTCATCAGATCCATCAGCCACCTGTCATGTCCCCTCTATTCAGTTAAGCAAACCTGCAATGACATAGAATTCGGAGGAAATTATGGTCATGGTAGTGGCACTAAACCAAGGAATCATAATACAGGGCGAGACCGACGCTGAAATGCCGCACCCACCCAGGTCGCCTGCCGCACACCCGATCTGGGAACCCCAGGTGTTTCAAGCACGTGAGCCAACCACATTTGAGTTAATGGGAATGATTGGCGACCTCCAGAGATCTGTGGCTGATCTGGCCTATGGAATGTGATTGAGCTCAGCCAACCTGAAGTTGTCTCAAGCTCCGGCAATGACATGTCAACGACAACTGGGTTTCGCACTGAAATAGCAACCCAAACCTTCCACCAAGCTGAGACGAGTGATAAGGACAAAGCGAAGGTGGACACAGATCCCTATGAACAACTCCAGCAAGCTATTGAGGCCATGAAAGCCAGGGGTTGAATAAGCAACAAGTACTCGCAGTTGTGGCTAAGACTGTGGATGACATTTTCCCTGCTCAGACCGAGAGCAGTTCAAGCCAAAGGGAAAATCGGGATAGGGACCGTTGTGCCAGAACAGTTCCTTCCAATCCTAACCCTGTACTTGGAAAAGATCAGAGAGCCAAGGCAGCACCTGCCGATCCTTTTGCTAGTGCGTCCAGCAAAGGTCTACAGACTTCGAAGTATCTGCCCCGAGGTCGCAAGGTCTTTCATGCCCTCTACATGCCTTTGTCCAAGGCTCTTCGAATCCTCACTGAAAAAGGTCATCTCAAACCTCTTGAGCCTCGGCCTCTCCCAAGTAATCTCCCTCTTTCACATGATGCTACCCAGTGCTGTGCATACCATCAACAAACTGGTCACACCACCGACAACTGCTTCCGACTTCGCCACGAAGTACAAGATCTGATTGACAATGAGGTTATCCTCCCACCAAGCTCAACAAAGTCTATTGTTACTGGGTCAGTGAACCTTGAGGATAATGAAATGTGATCAGGGGATGAACCACCTGCAAGCGGTGCCCATTTTACTTCAGATGTGGCGTGTGGCACGCACTATTTTGAGCATTTGTGAATGCTGGTTTTTGTAGTTTCTGGCTTGGGTGTTGAGTCAGTTCTGTGGTTTTGTTTTAAGTCTGTCTCTTTGTTTTGAGTCAGTCTTTTTTATTAAGGATCTGTCTTGTTATATTGAGTCAGTCATGTTGTATAGGAGTCGGGTGATTTCGGGGGTGTTACCCCGGATATCACTTGCTTGTTTTGTGTTTGTCTTTTCGCTTTCTTTTGAGTCTGTTTCTGCCATGGAGCTAGTTGTGCCAACAGATTTGAATGAAATAGCAGTAATTTTCACACTCTTGTGTTTGCTTCTGCCTTGCGCCAGTTGTGCCAGAAGTTTAAATGAAACGACAGTGCTTTTCACCTACTTCTTCTGTGCCTCAAAATCATTGCATTGACCTAAGTTTTTCAAAAAAAAAAACTTTTTTTTAACAAAAAACGAAGAGGGAAGAATTCCTCAGGTTTTGCAAAATTTGATCAAATTGAGAGGAAGAGCGGCATGCTAAGCCCTTAATGAATGAGATCATGTTTGTTAACGTGAGTACTGAGAAGGATCCTGGCTTGATCCAGATTGGTTCTACACTGTCTGTAGCGCGAGCGATTTGTCGCTTTCTTAAAAAATTTCAAAAAAAATGTTTTGTACGGTCCTGCGAAAACTTGTGTGGAATCGCTCTTAAGATTATGCAGCTTAGGATCGTTCTCAGCCTCGAGACTCGACCCCTTTGCTTTCAAACCTTGAACTTGAATTCAGAATGTTCAACGGTCAACCATAATGTGAGGCATGTGTGACCAGATTCGAAGCAACCCTCGAACAAGAGGCAAGAAAGCTTGATCAAGAAGGTCAGACGCCGTCAGAAGAAAGCTTGCAAAGCTAGATCGGAAGCACCACTCAAATTAGGGGCAAAAGAACTACAGATATGTTCAAAGAGTAAAAAATCGGGACATTCCTCAAGATAACAGAGATCAACAAGAATTCCAAATCCCCGAAGGGAGGAAAGAAGAAAGTTTTTACTGAAGAACAACTGAGTTCCTATCCACAACACTAGGGGCAAATTCAGTCCCCATTGGATGGACTTCTACATCATCAGCGGACAACCGCCACTCTCCTAGATTTAGAGGACTTCGAGATCTCAAAACCATTTGACATGGAAAAAGCTACACTTTTACCCTTGAGAGGCTCGCTGGGCCGGAAACCCGGAAGGGCGACCCAGGCAAAAGTTAGAGCCAAGGAAAAGAAGAAAAGAAAAAAAGATGCAAAAAAAGAAGAACTGAAAATTCTGCAAAACAAAAAAAGAAGACGAAAAAAACAGAAAAGAATTGAAAAGAAAAGAAAAACAAAGCTCGCAAGGTTGAAAACTCGGAAGGGCGGCCTTGGCAAAATATAGAGCATAAAAGGAGAGATTAATACCCGAGTGTACCTTAAACCCGAACTACGTAAGGCTTGATTCCTATGTTTGGGATACGTAGGCAACTTCATTCTGAAGTCCAGCCATAAACACTTCCAAATCGATTGTGCCCATGTAATGGCTCTGATTATCTTTGTCTTCTCTGTATCCAAGAGTTCGGTTGTGATTGCCACCTTGAGAACTGGTTACAGTGTGCTGCGGTACTTTTCAAACAAGGGGCAATTTTCCGTTGCCATTCAATGTGCTGCGGTACTATTCATACAAGGGGCAACTTTCCGTTGCCGTTCAGTGTGCTGCGGTGCTATTTAAACAAGGGGCAACTTTCCATTGCCATGCAGTGCCGTTCAGACAAGGGGAAATTTTCCATTGCTTCCGATTCCAGGTTGTGCACCTCAAGAGTAGGTTTCGTGCTCATTGAGCAGTGGCCGTTTGCAAAATAGTTTTTGAGAATTTTTACTGAGGTTGATTAATTTTCTCAAAAATTGCTCAATTTTTCAAAAACTAGACCATTTCTTGGACCCAAAACAGGAAAATTTTCAATACTCATAACCCAACTTGCATGATTTTGAATCAGAAAAGTTGAACAAGCGTGTTAATCTAACTCTCATTTTGGTTAAAATTGTTTTAGCTAAAAAAACAAAAAATGGTCAAAATAATGAACTAGGGGCACAGTTAGGTTTTCTGTCTTTTCCCCATTATCAATGCACTTGCCAGAAAGGGCATCATACTTGCCGGAAAAAGGCATAACTGAAGCTAACAACAAAAGGGCAGAAAGCTCTCACATCCTCCAAGCAGCGAGGTTTTAAGCCAAGTGCGAAGCACGGATGGAATGGATCAAGATATTCCACTCTCTCATCTAAATAGGTTGGCTCACATCCATACTGGCCAAAGGCGTCATCAACCGCTATCAGTTGCGGATCTGCTGCACATCCAGCCGCGTCACAACCCCTCTGTGGAAAAGTTCACTGTCGTGAGCGGAAGAAAAAGAATCTAGCCGAATGCTAGGGGCGAGAGCTCGCAAATTCTTGTTTGTTTATCAACCACCCAGGGGAGGGATAAAAAATGAGAGATTGAAGAATAGAGAGATGTGCGCTGAGAGAAAAAGTGAGAAAAGGGCTTTTTCAGGAAACAAGAGATTGAGTGTCAGACTGATGTGAGAATCACAAATGAGAAAGGGTGGGAACCCATACCCGAAGGAACTGGCTCCTCGCGCACTGAGAGGTCTCTTACTTTTGTAATACGTCTGAGTGTCGTGTTTGTTGTTTTGTTTATTTCGATTCTTGTTTTGAGTCTTTTCAAGTGTTACTCGATATGTTTAGGTTGTTTACCTTTTGTTTTTCTTTATTGAGTCATTTTGACTGTGGTCAGTTGTAGACTCAATACCCGGTTGAGAACCTTTTTCTCATTTCAATTTCAAAAATGAATCATTTTATGCTCAGAGTACTGTGCCATTCTCCACATTTGTACAAAACAGGATTTGTTCTTCTATAAAACCGTAGGGTTTAACCCAGGTCATGTCAGAACAGTAAAACTAGGACCTATTTGAAGCTATATGGGTTCCGGACTGCGAAGCAAAAGAAAAGAGGGAAAATTCGAAGCATCTGAGTATGTTTCAACTTCTGTATATCCCGTATATTTAGAATAAGCTGTGTACAGAATAAAAAGTGCACTGTGTTATAGGCTGTTTGTTCAGAATGAGCAGTGTTCAGAGTGCGCTGTGTGTTCAGAATGAGCAGTGTGCAGAGTGGGCTGTGTGTTCAGAATGGGTCGTGTGTTTAGAATGAGCAGTGTTCAGAGTGGGCTGTGTGTTCAGAATGGGTCGTGTGTACAGAATAACCTGTGGGTTCAGAATGGGTCGTGTGTACAGAATAAACTGTGTGTTTAGAATGGGTCTTGTGTACAGAATAAACTGTGCGTTCAGAATAAGCAGTGTGCTGTATAAGTTGTGTGTTCAGAGAAACAGAATACTGTGTTGATTATTTCAAAGCCCGAATGGCAATCAGAAGTGCCCTCCCTGAGCATCGTTCCATGCCAGGGGCATCTTGGTTGTGCTTGCGATGAGTTTCTAGGAGATCAATCGTGACGGCGGAAACTAGAGTTCGAATGGTTCTTGCCTAGAATACAAAGGTTTGGAATTTCCAAGACTAAAGTCTGGTTTGAATACCCAGGGGTGTATCCCCGGCTTGAAATCTGTATGGAAGCCCCATAGATTGAGGTATCAAAGCATGTATGCACCTCAATTCGGGATACCGATCCAATCTAGTCTGTCACCCCGTTGAAGAATAATGAAAGTTCTGAATATGATCAAGAAGAAGAGCAGCATCTGTGGTTTCCCTAGCAGATGTTGCTCCTTGCCAGCAATTCAGAACCTTTGAACTGTGAGTTGAGGGTTGGTGTTCGGGGAACACAGGGAGGATCCCCATCAGAATAGAGCAGTTTATCGCCACTCACCCAGTGAGGTGCTTGCTAAAGCGCCGCTACGTTTGTTTATTGCATTCCTTGAATGTCATGCATTGTATTGCATCCTACCTATCAATTTCCTTTTCATTCATGCACAGTATTGTATGTATTGTTCATCCGGAGAAATTCTGGTTCAGTTTTATTGATACTTTTCCTCTCCCACGTGTGCTACACTGAGAGATGCTTTCTTTTCGTCTCTAGCATGTGCTACGCTGGGAGGTTCTTCCCTTTCCCTTGTTCTATGATTAGTCTATGTGTGAAATATGCTGGGAACTTGTGATTGGCACCGCTTCCAATGCCTTTCGGATGTTGATTTTGCGAAGTCACGCCTATTTGCTTATCGAGTTGTTGTACATTTGTTTATCGAGTTGTATTTCGTCCTCTTTAAGTCTTTGTCTTGCTTATCGAGTTGTAGTTACACTTGGTTAGCTTGTCAAGTTCTTTGATTTGCTTATCGAGTTGTTTTTATCGATAATCGGTTCACTACTCGATTATTACGGTGCAAGTGCTTAATTTTCAAACAAAAGTTCAAATCTCATTTACATTGTTGTGTAATACAATGCGATGCATGAAATGTACAAATGTAACATTTTTTGAACAAAACAACTGTTTCATTCCATCATGTCTTTTGCAAAAAGTACATAGGTTTGAGAAAGTAAAACCTGCCTAAGGCAGTACAATGTGCTCAAACTACCAGTAAAAAGAAAAATAAAGCAAAACAAAAAGAGGAGAAAAGCAACAAAGTGTCTGAACAGAGCAAAAGAGAAGAAAAGCAGTAGGATGTCTGGATCAGCATCAGTCATCTCGAGCACGGGAGTCTGTCATGGTCCTCTTCCTGGACGAGGGTCTAGGATCACCACTGCCAGCTCCATATTCTGAATTTGAGCCGTCTCTGGCCTCCCCCTGGGACGATGGCGCCTCCTCGTCAGAATCATCGGGGGAAGGCTTTCGTGAACTGCTCTCAATGCGGGTGCACCTATGTCTGCCTCGGCTGTGGATGGTCATCCTCTACCTGGCTCCCCCTCTTCCTCGAGCAGGAACAGATGTTCCAGCTAGAGTGCCTCCCGCGGCCGAAATCTGAAAGGGGGCCTGAAAAGGACCAAGGGCAAATGCATTAGTTATGCTACGCAAAGCAGGGTATGAATGCCGAATATAGTGTATGATTGTAGTGTGTGAATCCTGTGAGCAGTATATCGATACAAAATGCAATGTAGGAGTACAGTGTATGAATGCCGTGAGCAACACTGTGAACAGTATGTGGGTTACAATGTATCAGTGCCGTGAGTGCTATGAATCAAGTGCCGTGTTGATAGTGTGATGCATCAGATTATATATGAAGCTGCTCGTGCAGAGTTTGAGACTGGAGTTGAGAGAACTTACAGGAATATTGTAGATGGTCAATAAGTCGATGCACCGCTGCAACATCCCTACCGCTGAGGCTATCAACTCTAAGGACTGGCGAGTGTACTCGACAGAAGCCTGCAAAAGGGTTGAAGTCATTAGTATTTTGCGGGATATCAAATGAATTGAAATGACTGTACAAAATGCGAAGTGTGGTAATACATACCGAGGTCGAGCAATAGACTCCGACAAGCTCATAATCAGCCAGAGGAGGAGCGAAGGGAATCTGATAAGTCTCTCCACCCTGTCCTCGGCATGTGATCATCGTGGGCAGCTCTGGCCATCTAGCTCCCTGCCCTCTCCGAGACCCACTCCTGCCTTGGGCCTGAGATGCCCGCGATGCTCCTGCTCTCGCCACTGGCATTGCTGGTCTCTCTCTCTCAACTTGGCCGGCACCGGTCAGAGGCCGCATAATATAGGTCTGGACGTACTCCGAATAGTCGCCCTCGTCTACAAAGCGCTCATGGCTCCAGCCGATAGTGTAACTCATCATCTCCGCTAAGGTATACCTCTCGGTATACCTCACGTGGGTAGGAGGAGGCGCTGGAACTGGCTGCTCTGGCATGCCCAAGGTCTGCCGCAATAAGCGCTCCCTGAAGTACCAAACACGGCAGACGGGGCCCTCCAGCAGAATCCTGAATCAGGCAGTCTCCTGAGCACCCGCATATCGATCCGTCACCGCATCGGGCAACACCGCCCACGGCTGCCAGGTGATCTGCAAATGGCAGGATATGCAGTTTATTATCTGTTATTGAAAGTACATTATAAGGCAAACCTTAAATGAACTATAAAGTTTAACATACCTCGGCTGCGGTGATGGTTTCAAAGTAGCGGCGGAAAAAAATGAAGGACTCCCGCGGTCTCCGCTCGCATCTCACGTCAAAGCGGTGGGAAAATAGGACCATGGGGGCATCTCCTCGTCTGGTACTGGGGTAAGCCTAGGGAAGTAGGCGTACACCCACAGCTACAGAGTGTAACAGAGCAAACATGAGTAGGCTTATCAGATAAAGTAGTATACAGAATGAAGCAGAAGTCAGGGGACATGGTGCAGTGTATTGTGCAATGTATGCAGTGTGTTATGTAGCGTGTACAGTATACAGCCAGCGTTAAGCAAGTTGCATGCGCACAGTGTGTATGGTGTACAAATAATGAAAAGTAGAATTGAAAAGGCAGAAGGGGAATGTGTACCTCCCAGGCTCGCCAATAACCTCCAAGCAACTGCCCGCTGCAGCGGGACGATGAGCTCATATAACCGTAGAGAGTGGCCAAGCCGACGCCACCCCAGTCATAAAGGCAGATCTGCGTCATGTCTACAAGCGCACTCAGCAGATAGAGGGCGACGGTGTTTGCCCGGTCGGTGAAAAGCGTGGTCCCTAGCAGAAACATGATAAAACCGCGAGCGTACTGCTCCTCCTCCTCCCGGGTAGTAGGCGCCTGGATCCAAAAGTGGTCCTCGAACCATGAGTACCTCACGAATCCTGCCCAGGCAAAAGGTAGCTGAGTGCCGAGCAAATATAGCTGAGTGGTGTCCCACTCGTCCATGTCTGTATCAAAGGGGATCGGATCACCCCCTACTCTGATGTCTGTGAGCATGGAGAAGTCAAAGGGAGTCATCGTCATCTCCCCGGTGGCAGAAAGGTGGAGGGAGTCGGGGGTGTCCCACCACCTCTCCACCAGAGCAGCAAGAAGGGGCCTACTCGTAGTGAGGCGCGAGAGTCCCATGCAGAAGGTCCCAAAGCCGGCCCGATCAACAATCTGGCGGACTGTGTCAGGTAGCTCCATATACTATCCTCAGGCCATGATGTTTCCATACCCTCGGAAGGCATAGGAATCTCCCTGTGATTAAAAAAAAAAAAACAACAACAACAACAACAACAAACAGTTGCGAAGCAATGTTAGAAATACAATGTTTGGAAACGTGCAAAATTGATGAGATACAGTGTGTGTACATATGTCTGAATGCCTTCAGAACCTAGGAAAATGAAGTGTGTGTGCATATGTCTGAATACCTTCAGAATTTGGGAAAGTGCAGTGTGTGTGTGCCTGTGTTTACGTTCAAGATCAATGAAAATGCAGTGTGTGTGCATATGTTCAAGTTTAAACAGATATCGGGTGTGAGTGTGCTCACAATGAACTACAACATGTGATATATCGGTGTATCTGAGTCAAGCAGTTAAAGAACAAAATCGACTATTGTAGTTATGTGTTCTACATTATGAAAAATGAAACAGAGAAGGGTGTACCTCAGAAGCGCCGTAGGACAGATGTGACTCTGGCTCGCGTAGCAGATGCTCTAGTGGCGCACCTCGCGCATAGCTCCTGAAATGACGGAGGCTGTCAAGAGGAAGCACGTGTATCGCCGGCCTATAGGTCGCCGGATCGAACGATAGGATGTGGAGAGGTAGGAGCTCAACCTCAGGGTCCACGTCCATCTCCGGAGGACTCCCACCCTATGGAATGTCGTCTGCCATCTCAAAACGAGTGTGAAAAGGGCCGAGAATGTGAAAAACGGGCCAGAATGTGAAAAGTCAACCCAAAAGTCAACCCCGAGAGGGTGAAAAATGGGAGAAAAGTTGGAGTGTGGGAAAAGGCACAAAGGTCGAGGTAAGCTCGGGGGAAACAAGCCCCAAGTGGTGGAAATCGAGAAAGATACACCGAAAACCGAGTTGTGCTCGGTTTAAAGTCTGTGAAACGGGAAAGGTTTCGCGAATTGAACAACGAAAAAGGCTCGAAAATGCGACAAAGACTCGGATCGAAGGTTAGAAAATCACCTAGAGAGAGAGAAAAGGGATTTTCGAGCTAGGTGGAAGTGAAAATATAGGGTTTGAGGCCCTATATTTAAAGACCCGTGGCTAAAAGACAAAACTTCGCCAAAACTGCCATTTTTGGCCCGTCGGCCAAACTGTTAGCCGATCGGCTAAGTATTTGGCCGATGAGCTTATTTTGTGGCCGATGGATGGCTGTTGGCCTCCCTTTGTGGCCGATGTACCTCCTACACCCTTGTTTGGGTCAGATATGATTGGTTGGGACCTCCATTCTTCAAGACAGTGCAAGAAAATAGACTGTTGAAGCTCAACTGGCTTCCGTGTTCGCCTCGAATCGTGTCTTCTGTGTGCGATGCTCGGTATGCGTAAGGTGTATCCTTTTGTATCTTGCGGGATTCGGAAATTTCTTTAAATACCTTGCATTATAATGTTTTGTCTTGCTTGTGGTAATCACCACCGATTGCATTGTTATGCACAACTCTATGCGTTACGGCGCACACCACACTTGCATTGTTATGAACATCCCTTATGCGTTGCCACGCACGTCATGCTCACATTGTCATGCACATCCTGTGGGTCGCATTGTCTTGCACCCCTTCATCCGCGTTGTTTCACATGTCCCATTGGCATCATCATACACCTTATCATATTATATGCATTGACATACATATCTTACAAGCATTGTCATGCATTTCAGTTCATGCATTGCCATGCATATCCCAAAAGCATTGTCATGCATTTTAATTCGTGCATTGTCATGCATTTCAATTCGTGCATTGTCGTGCATTTCGGTTCGAGCATAGCCATGCATTCCCTTTCAAGCATTGTCATACCCATTACGTGCATTGTCATGCATCCCCCCCCCCCAATGCATTGCACCTTATCATATTATATGCATTGACATGCATATCTTACGAGCATTGTCATGCATCTCAATTCGTGTCATGCATTTCAATTCATGCATTGTCATGCATTTCAGTTCATGCATTGCCATGCATATCCCACATGCATTGTCATGTATTTCAGTTCATGCATTGTTGTGCATTTCGGTTCGATCATAGCCATGCATTTCAGTTCAAGCATTGTCATGCCCATTACGTGCATTGTCATGCATCCCCCCCATGCGTTGTATCGCACATTTGTCACACATTGTACACGTTGTCGCGTGTGCTTTACTTACATGTGTTCAAGTTTCTCTTATTTCACACATTGTATGCGTTGTCGCACATGCTTTACTTACATGTGTTTATTCCCTGCTTTACACATTGTATGCGTTGCCGCACATGCTTTACTTGCATGTGTCTACATCTTGCTTCACACATTGTATGCGTTGTCGCGCATGCTTTACTTACATGTGTTTATTCCCTGCTTTACACATTGTATGCGTTGCCGCACATGCTTTACTTACATGTGTCTACATCTTGCTTCACACATTGTATGCGTTGTCGCACATGCTTTACTTACATGTGTTTATTCCCTGCTTTACACATTGTATGCGTTGTTGCGTGTACTTTACTTACATGTGTCTGTGTCTTGCTTCACACATTGTACACGTTGTCGCGTGTGCTTTACTTGTGTTCAAGTTCCTCTTATTTCACACATTGTACGCGTTGTCGCATGTGCTTTACTTACATGTGTTCAAGTTCCTCTTATTTCACACATTGTACGCGTTGTCGCATGTGCTTTACTTACATATGTTCAAGTTCCTCCTATTTCACACATTGTACACGTTGTCGCGTGTGCTTTACTTACATGTGTACATTTCATTCCTTGCTATACACATTTCTCGCGTTGTCGCATGTGCTTTACTTACATGTGTTTATGCTTATTTCCACATTGTTACATGTTGTCGCATGTGCTTTACTTACATATGTACATTTCACTCCTTGCTATACACATTGCTCGCGTTGTCACGTGTGCTTTACTTACATGTGTTTATGCTTATTTCCACGTTGTTACACACATTGCTTGCGTTATTGCGCATGCTTTACTTACATGTATTTATGCATCCTCAATTGCATTGTTGTGCATCCTACTCGGCTTGCGTTGTCGCGCATGCCTTCCTAGCATTGTTATGCTTATTTCAAATTGCATTGTTATGCATCCTACTCGGCTTGCGTTGTCACGCATGCGCTCCTCGCATTGACATACTCCCTTCCGCTTTGTCATGCATCACACTTAGGTTGCGTCATCATGCACCCCTTCACCCGCGTTGTCGCGCATTTTTCACTTGCATTGCTATGCATGTTTCTAACAATATTGTACCTGTTAAGTTTTCTTTCTTTTCCAGGCACGATATTGTATGTACGGTTCATATGAAGCTGGCGAGACCAAACGAACCGCACGGCATTGTATTCTCTGCGTGAGACGTAGAGAGAATTGTATAATTCTCTTACATCCTTTCTGCATGTAATGTAGTTAGATTTGTATTTGCCTGCTTAAAACTGTTGCATGTTTTGCTTCGTTACAGCTTTCTTTGCATGATCATAAGTTATGCTCGGCTTTGTGCATTGTTCTTGCATCTTGCCCTAGCCTCCGTGTGCATATCTTTATCTGTATTTTGTATGCTTTGTCTAAAGTCTTCGGCCTTGTCAAAAATGGGTCGTCTCTGGGCTTTGACATTCACTCCCGTCATTGTTATGACTTTTGAGCTCTGTTAAAGAGGGGCAATTGTAGACACCCCATTTTTTACCGTCCTCAAGACTTGGATGTCATCGTTTGAACACCCGATGATCATCCATGTTTGCGTCCGTTTTGAGTTCTCGGAGGTCTCGGTTGCGCGTCTTGCCTCAAGATCTCTTAACTTGTTTGTTTTTGTGCTTGGTTGTGGACCAAACACTTGTGTTTTTGGCTTCTGAGGAAAGAGGGTGGCTTGTTTGCCATCCCCTCAACCCACCGGCCAAGGCTTGAGGCCATCGACCATGATTCTTTTCCACCGGCCAAATGCATTGGCCAACCGGCACTTTATTTGGTCGGCCGACCCTTGTGTTGGTCGATCGGCCATTTTTGCTGGCCGAACCCTGTTCATCTGCTTTATGCAGATATTTTATGCCAGCTGGATTAGCTGGCATGCACATTTGCTCCCTTCCATACACGTGTATGGAGGGATTTGCCTCTTGGTTTAGCTTGCTTTGGAAGCTTTGTTATTGAACTTCTATAAAGAGGGAACTCCTCCTCCCTCCTGAGGGGTTCAGAAATTTGTCTTAGCAAAGATAGATATAGTATTGTATCTATACATCCTTGTTTAGTCTTGTTTTGTACTCAAAAGTGTAGTATTGTCTTACTATTGTACACAAACACACACTAGAACACCATCCTCTTGGAGCTGAGGTCCCTTGAGGTTGATTTTAGTGTTCTTGGGTTGGTTTGAACTCAGAAAACCTGCTGGAGCTTTGTTCTTAAAAAGGTTCTACAAGGGTGAGTTCCTTCCTTTAAATACCCCTTTCTTGCTTAAGCTTTTAGCCTATCTTGCTTATTGTTTCCCCCACTCTTGGGCCTTGCTTGGCCTTATTCTTGTGCTTTATTTTTAAGCTTTGAGATCACCTTGTTTAGGCCTTCTCACCACTAAAATCCAGAGGGATTTCAGTGGTGGGGATGGTGTTTTAAGGTCTCAAATAGGAGAGGGCCATCCCCTCTCCTTGTTGTCTTGAATGCTTGCATAAATGACTTGTGCTGGTGGCTTGTATGCTTAGCTTGTTTTAGCTTTATTTCAGTGTGTATTAGGCTTTGTTTTTCCCTAATGCATCTCTGTTTCAAGTTGGTTAAGACATACCATGCATGCTTCATGTACTTGTCTTGTAATCTCATGATTTGCCTTAACATGCATCATGCTTTAAGCCATGTTTCTAGCATGATTTTGGCTCGACTCCATGAAGCTTTTAGTCTTGTTGTAACATGCTTAAGCTCTGATTTGAGTTGTTTTCACCATATACGCCATGCTTTGTATAGCCACCATGAAATCTAGCTGTAGGCTTTGAGTATTGAATCCTTTGACATGCTTTACTTGGGCCATCTTAGTGGTTTGGCATCACTTCTTCTGTTATTTCAGTCCATATAGTATGCTCAAATACTTGCATTTATCACCTATTCCATGCTTTGGATAGTTTGTGTGTTATGCCTCATGAGTGTGTCATTGTGTATGCCACCATGCCTAGGCATTTGGGATGCCATCTAAATGGGTTTTTGGGTCCGTTTTAGCATGTCATTTCTCTGATTTTAGTCGCTTGAATCATGCCATGTTTGGTTGTCTTAGGTGTAGTGTAACACCTCTTTGGTAGCGTTGCATGTCTCATGTTGTTGCCCCTTGTTGTAGCTTGTTTTGGCTTTGGTCATTGCATGTTTTAGGCTCACTTTGGTATGCCTTAGGACTGTTTTAGGTTATGCTTGCCATATGCTCTTTGTCTTGTGTAGCTTTGGTTCAAGTCCCTTCACTAAACTTAGGCTTTAAGCCTTGTGCATGCTATGATCATGATTTGTCTATGTGATTTGGCATCACTCCTAACATTATTTCAGAGCATGTAATGTTGTCACATTTGCACGCTTTTCATTCCTTTTAAGTGTTCTTGAAAGTTGCCTTTTATGCCTTAGTCTTTAGGCCAATTGGCATGTATGTTTGTATGTGCATTTGTCTTCATTTCCATTGCACTTTGGCCACTGATTTGGACCTATTTGAGAGCTGTCCATATCGGTTTAAGTCCATCCTTTGCATATTGTTGCATGCTTGCCTTGCATGTTGTTACATACTTGGCCTATTAATATGTTGTTACTTGTTTAAGTGATATTACATTTGGCATGCATCTCTTGTTAAGTCTCTTAACATGTTGTTACATGTTTGCCTCACATGTTATTACATGCTTGAATGTTGTCACATGCCTTATATGTTTGCATGCTCGTTTAGGTCGCATTGCATTTGGCATGTTTGTTATCATTAGCCTTGTATGGCATTGTCATTAACATGCCCATGTGGCATTAGTTTTGCTTGCATGTTTGCATCCCTTGCCTCTTGATCAACCATGATAGAGGTTGGGGTCTTTTATGTGTTTTTATGTACATTTCATTTGACATTAAATGCATACTTGACTCTTTTGGCCACCATGCATTGAAATGCGTGATTGGTGGCCCAAGGGCCGAGAGCCACAGTCCCTTGAGTTCACAGCATGATAGGGAGGGTGGTCGTGCATACATTGTCTTTTAAATACCTTGCCATGCACTATCTATCCTCTGCTGTAGCAAAAACAAGATTCTGCAGGAAGGCATGGTTGGTCGGCCATCTTAAGTGCCGGCCGGCTATTCATCGTTGACCGATGGCTTCACACATGGTCGAGGACCAGTTCCACCTGGCCGATGGCCTCATCTCTTGGTCGATGAACTCTCAGCATGTCCCCAAGGTAGTTCAGAAGTGTCACAGAAGTTGGCACAGTTTCCAGAGGTGAGAGCATTGCAGACCGAGGCAATATATAGCATGGTGATGGATTTCCGAGCAAAGCCGTCCGAGCATGCATTTGTTCCTCTTCCCGTGGCTACTTTACTGCTTTCATAGCTTAATTAATTTGTTTAATTAGTTAAGTATTGTGTAATAATTAATTAGCTAGGGTAGTTGATTAATTAGTTGGTTTGTATTATTTATTCGAACCCTCTGTCGAGAGGGCGAATTTTGTAATAAGTGTGCGTGAGTGTGTGAATGTCTTCTAATCCCACGTCTTTCTCCCTTTTACTTACCTACTTTTGATGGTTAGTTTAAGGTCATTTTCAATTAGCATCCTTATGCTATGCATGTTTGCATCATTCATCTGTCTTGCATGCACCGGGCTCGGCGCATTATGCTAACTACATCGTATTTCAATTCCAACTTGAATACATGTACTAAATCGCATCTCACATGCCATCTTAGATTAGCCGAGCCTATTCTAGCTGCATTTTGCATGCGTTGCATTAGCCATCTTAACATGAATTAGGATCATGCATTGATTGCTAACTAGTTCTTTGTTTTGGCTTGGAGTACACTGTGAGTGTTTATGTTTTAGCATGTTGCATGTATGCGAATGTTAACATGAAAGCATGCTTGCCATGAGGCTAATTGCTTATGTGATATAACTTCCTGAATGCATGTGGGTGAAGGTTGGATTGCTTGAATTGGAATAATTCATCAAAATCCGTGTTTAGCCTACTTGCGAGTAGCAAAATTCAAAACCATTTCCAAGCAAGCGAATATGTGATACTTTGTTCCAAGTTAGGCGATCTAGTCTATACTTGTTTTGCTGTGCGCATCACGTAGTAAAGATTAGGCAATTAACCGGAATAAGAACACATGTGTTTTCAAAAACTTGACATCATGCTTAGTACAGGCCGATCTTTGATCGAGCGAGTGGGGGTGCTCATAGATGACCTTCCCCAATCGTACCCAAGTTCTCGAGCCGAGGCAACTTTGGTGATGACGGACATGTGGCCTTAGGCACGAGCCAGGGTTTCCTAAATTACCCTAAAATAAAATATTTAGGTGGCGACTCTGTATCTGGCAAAGCAGTCCATGTTTGACACTTCTTTCTTAAAAATCAGTTTTTCAAAATGATTTGCCGAATTTGGACTCTTTGGTGATTTATCAATCTCACATCGCACATTGTGAGATCAGATTAAGAACCGTGACATTTTGAGTCCGAACTGTAGCATGAGGCCCCCCGGGGCGCGTCTACACCTCCCTCAAAAATCAATGCTCTCCACAGGCTCATGTCCTTGTTAACTCACTTGAGTTTCTTAGCCACAACAAAACTTGATCCAAATCATGGAGATCAAGAAGGGTATGTCCTCACTCCATCATCTAGGCTTCTCATCAAAAGTGAATTACCCAATTTGTCACCATTTGTCCAAGCCACGGTCGATCCGGTTATGGTCGCTCCATGGCAGTTTTTGGTAGATTGGTTCAGAGGCAATGAAGAAACAACATTTGAGACTGCACATGGGTTTGGCATCTGGGAGTTTTGCGACAAAATCCAGAAATTCAATAACCTATTTAATGAAGGAATGGCTAGTGACTCAAGAATGATGGGCTTGGTTATTAGGAACTGTGAGGCAGTGTTTGGAGGGTTGAATTCATTGGTTGATGTAGGGGGTGGCACCGGTATCATCGCTCTGATCATTTCTGAGGCATTTCCTAGTATAAAATGCGCAGTTTTCAATCTCCCACATGTTGTTGAGAACTTGCCAGAGGGGAAGAACTTGAACTATGTTGGAGGTGACATGTTTCAGTCTTTCCTATCAGCGGATGCCTTTTTCTTCAAGGTAGGTAATTCTTTTCTGGATTATTTCCAATGTTTCGATATGGAAATCAAGTAAATTTTAGGAATTGCAACATATATGTTGGCCAATTTCTGTCTTTTTGTTTAATTTGATATTGAGTTACTTGAGTTGATCGATCAAATAGCCAAGTTCTAAAGAGAAATCATTATTAAGGATTCAAGGCCATACATATTTTTTTTTTTTTGATAACGCAGGTATCTCCAACCCTCTGGTTTTCCGGGAAGCCAGGACTAATCCTGCGAGGTAAGTAGCCCGGAGGAAGCCGTGTACCCTTTTCGAACTGCTGCAAGCGCTCACCCAGTGGGGAATCGAACTACTGCAAGGCCATACATATTGATATATAGAACTACTATTTATTTGCTGAATAGGGTAAAGTTCGCACAATTTAGGAGAATTCTAGCACATAGCTTTATTTATTTATTTTTATTTTTTTATAATTAAACAAAAACAAGAAAACTAAAAGGGAAACTTAACGTAAAGAACAAATATCAAGCATTTGTTTCAAAATTATTCTGAGAAACATTCTAAAACACTTGATGTTCATGCAAGTATTGTAAATTTAAGGCAATCAATTGAACTAGAATATACTTTTGGACTTGAAAATGGCAGTGTGTTTTGCATAATTGGAGCGATAAGGACTGCGTAAAGATATTGAAGAGATGTAGAGAAGCTATTCCAAGCAGGGAAGGAGGGAAGGTTATCATCATAGACATTGTGGTAGATGGGGACAAAGATGAACATGACATTACTGAGACAAAGCTTGTTTGTGACATATTCATGATGGTTTTGGCGACTGGAAGAGAAAGAAGTGAGAAAGAGTGGGAAAAGATTTTCTTGGAGGCTGGCTTTAGCACTACAAGATCACACCCATCTTTGGTTTAAGGTCCCTCATTGAGGCATATCCTTAAATTATGTGGGGAAAATTTCATTTTACCTTCTTATAGTTTGGCCCTTCTGTAAATTATCTCCTATGATTTAGAAATAATCACATAAACTATTTATGATTTGTAAACTGAAGTGTACTCTTTTTTACCTAACTTAATGTTAAGTGTGGAAACACATACTAGGATGAAAATAGTACACGGAGGTTAAAGTGAACTTTGTCTCATAAAAAAATGATGGAAATGTTTACGATTTGCACAATGAAGTTACTTATGTATAAGTGTATTTTAGTTTTTTTTACCTAAGCTTTTACTACTAAAAAATGCACGTTGCGACCATTACAAGCCGTTGCAAAAAATAGAAATACAGTCGCAAAATACTTTTTGAGACAGCCATGCGACGGCAAATGGAGGACACAAATGTGAGGGTGACAAATACTTTTTATGACGGTAAAGTGTCGGTCACAAATTATTTGCAACCGCCTAACCTACTTATTGCATCTGCTATTTTGCTGTGGCGAAAAACAAAAAAAAAAAAGAATACTTACTATGTTTTAGCGACTATCTTGTTATTGTTACAACTAATTATTTATTATAAAAAATATATATGCATTAATTACAATAAAATGATCAATTGTAAGCACCACAAATTTATTTTTTTAAAAAAAAAATAACTTACCAACACCAATACATCTCATAATGGTAAAAAAATTATTGCTGCAACAATTTATCTATATATTGCGACTAAAAAAAATCTACAAAGAAAAAAAAAATTAGAAAAATTAGAAATCAGTCATTTGGAAACCTAATAATCTTATCAACACACAATGTTTACCCAATCTCCAACTAAAAGCGAAACACCTAAACAGTAACCATGACAAGTAGTTGGACTATGAATTTCTACATAAGCTTTGTACCAACCAAAGAAATGGTCCGCCCTTTTGAATTCTTATCAAAGCACAAGCTGCAAGCAAGCAGGCCGATTTCTCTCTAGCATACATGAACACCCGCTGATTTATCACAAATTAACTGGACACTAAAATGATTTTCATTAAAATAAAATACAAAATGCAATAAGATTTCATAATAATTGATAGAGATGTAGTGGTCCATGGCATTATGATTGGTGGAGAAGGTATGGTATTATGATTTTGTATTGGGTGATCGTGGAATATGAGATCACATAATGAATGATAATTGGTGAAAGAATATGGACACTGTACACGAGACCGAACGTCCCGGGAAAATCCCGTTTTGTTCATTAGGCTCACTACAGTTCGGACTCAAATGTCACGGTTCTTAATCTGATCTTGCAAAGTGTAATGCGAGATTGATAAATCACCAAAGAGTCCAAATCCGGCATATCATTTTGAAAAACTAATTTTTAGAAAGAAGCGCCAAACGTGGACTGCTTTGCCAGATATAGAGTCGCCACCTAAATATTTTATTTTTGGAAAATTTAGGAAACCCTGACTCGTGCCTAAGGCCACGTCTCCATCATCACCAAAGTTGTCTCGGCTCGGGAACTTGGGTACAAGAGGGGAAGGTCATGCAATGAGCACCCCCGCTCGCCCGATCAAAGATCAGCCTTTACAAACATGATATCTTGTTTTTGAAAACACATGTGCTCTTATTCCAGTTATTAACCTAGAATTACTATGTGATGCGCAAAACATACAAGTATAGACTGGATCGCCTAAGTTGGAACAAAACATCTCATGTTTATTTTTGAAAGCGGTTTGCTACTCGCAAGTAGGCTAAAATACAGATTTTGCCACCCTCAAGTGGGCTTAGAAAACATGGTGTTTTTCCACTCTCAAGTAGGCTTAAAACTCGCAATCAATGAATTGTTCCAATTCAAGTAATCCAACATTCACTCACAGGCATTCAGGGAGTTATATCACATAAGCAGTTATCCTCATGGCAAGCGTGCTATCATGGAAGTCACTCACACACATGCAAGGATGCTAAAACATAAACACTTACCAAGTACTCCGAGCCAAAACAAAAGCTATGTTAGAAATCAATGCATGATCCTAGCTATGACAAGAATGCCTAATGCAACACATACAAAATGCAACTAAGATAGGCTCGGCTATTCTAAAATGTCATGTGAAATGCAATTTGATACATGTATTCAAACAGGAATTGAAATACAATGCAGTTAGTGTGATGCGCCGAGCCCGGTGCATGCAAGACAGATGAATGGATACAAACGTGCGAGCATAAGGATGCTAATTGAAACATGTCCGAAAACTAACCATCGTAAGCTGGTAAATAAAAGGGAGAAAGAAATGGGGGTAAGAAGACATGCGTCACACACACGCACACTTATTTACAACATTGCCCTCTCGGAGGAGGGTCCAAATGAATAATACCGAACCGACTAGCTAATCTAAGCTAATCTAATTAAACTAGTTATTACACAACATAATGAATAACAAGCTACAGCTAATTATTACACAACTCTAACTAATTAACAAATTACCTAAGTTAGCAATTAAACTATATGATGTAGGCTGCCTCAGCTCTGCTTTGGGTGACAAAGGATGCATGCATGCTCGAGTCGCCTTGTTCGGAAATCCCTCGCGACACCCAAACTTGCCTCGATCTGCAATTGATCTCAGAACACTGCACAAAGCTCCAGAAAGCTGAAACTCCACCAAGGGAACCTATGGGAAGGCTGCCGACCAGATATTGGCCTTGGAGACCACCGGCCAACCTGTTTTTGTGGTGAAAACCAGAAAAAGTGATCGGCCCGCCACTTTATCTGGTCGGCCGACCAGTTTTTGCTGTTGATTTTTGGTTTTCTGCAATAAAGGGCAAGAAAGGGGCATGGCAAAGTATTTGCAGCACATGTGTGCACAACCATCCTCCCTATCATTACATGAGCTCAAGGGAGTATAGTTCTCGATCCTCGGGCCATCAATCACGCATCTCGATGCATGATGGCCGAGGAGCCGAATTGCACAACTCAATATGAAATGAATGCACACACAAACACCTAAAGCCTAAAACTCCATCATGTATAGTCAAGAGTGTCGGCGACCGGGAATTGAGGCACGTTTCATCACTTCGTGTATGAAACGTCCCTCGTTTCCCATGTTTGGACTAACACCTATTCCAAACACAAATGCAAAACAAGCATGGCATACACAATGCGACTCAAGCATGCACCTCAATGCAATACAACTTAGACATGCAAACATGCAAGGGACAAATATGCTAGTCATAATGCAATGTAACACAAGCATGCAAATAACATGAGCATGCAAACAACAATATGGCATACACAATGCAAACAACATGGCATCCATAATGCAATGTAACATGGCATACACAATGCTCAATGGACTTAAACCGAATATGGGTAGACCTCAGTCATGCCCAAAACAGAGGCCATAATGATGAAACTAAGGCACAAAATGGCAAGGCAAGCATGCTCAATGCAATGGCCCATTGGCTAGGCATAAGAGCACAACTCTCAAGAGTGCTCAAGGAGTGACAAATGTGGAAGTGTAACAACACTAAAAGCTCTGAAATCAAGTGTGAAATGATGCCAAATCATTCAAACAACACAAGTAAAGCATGCAATAGGGCTTATGGTACAAAGCCATTGAAGGGACTACACGAAAGGGCATGAAATACATGGCACAAATGATTAAACCAACCATGGACAAAGCTCAAATAGGTCTAAACAAAGACCAAAACATGCTGAGATGAGAGCTCAAGGACCTAGGTAAGATGGCATACATGCTAGGCCGCAAAAAAGGCAACAATGCACAACACTCAAGGGCATTCAAAGCATGAATGAAGTGGGAACATGGCAATGCTAAATGCTCTAAAATGAAGTATTAAATGATGCCAAATCATCTAAATAGCTCAAAGATAGCATGCATGAGTCAACAAAACACGAAACTAGCAAGGCCAATTGCACTACAGCTCTACAAAGCTTGAAGGATATGGCAGAGGCAACCCAAAAAAGTCCTAGATCATGCCAAAATAATACTAAAACATGCATGGAAGAAAGCCAAAACAAGCTAGCATGAAGGGCATAAGGCATGGTGCATACAAAGCAAATAAGGTGGATTACACTACACCTATTAAGACCAAGCATGGGATGACTTAAGCAACAAAAATCAGAGTTATACCATAGCAAAATAACCCAAACAAGCACTGAAATGATGGCTCGCAAGCTAAGGCATGAAGGCATAGGCAATGACCCATGTTAAGGCATAAAGGGGCCAATCCTCCAATGCATTGAATGAGTGATAAATGCATGTGCATGAGCATGAAACATGGACTGAATCATATAATAAATGATGCCAAATCATTCAAATAGTCCAAGTAAAGCATGCTAGTGGACTTGATACACAAAGCTAACAAGCTAAAATGCACTATAGCTATACAAAGCATGGCATGCATGACCAAGACAACACAAATCAGACCTTAAACATGGTAAATCATGAACAAAATCTTCTTTAAGTTAAGCCTAAAGCATGCTAGAATGATATGTTACAACATGATGCATGTTAGGCTATTTCATAGAATTGCACCACAAGTGCATGGGGCATGCAAGAGGTGACCAAACCAAACCCTAACAGAGGTATGACATGGAAAAACATCACCAAAAACATGCTGAGATGGACTCAAATCGAGCTAGAATAACATGCTACTTCATGAAGCATACAAAGCTAGTTTGAGGGATTTACACTACAAGTGCATAAGGCATGCATGGAGTGACCAAGACAAGTCAAAATAGATCTAAGGCATGCTGAAATAACCCCAAATACATGCTAAGATATGGTCAACACACACTTAACAATGGTGCTCAAATATGAGGCAAATATGACAAGTATTAAAGACAACAAGGAGAGGGGATGACCCTCTCCTTCTTGGGACCTCAAAACATCATCCCCACCACTAAAATCCCTCTGGATTTCAGTGGTGAGAAGGCCAAAACAAGGTGGTTCCAAAGCTCACAAAAGAGGCACAAAAACAAGGCCAAACAAGGCCTAAAATGGGGTAAAAAACCCCAAACGAAAAAGTGACCTTAAACAAACTTTTTAAGCATGAAAAAATACAACTTTTTCCAGGTAAGAGGTAAGCTTAAAACAGTATGAAAATAAGGCTAAAATCTTAAGCAAAAATGGGAGATGTAAGGGTTGGAAACTCACCCTTGATGACCCTCTTCAAGGTTGCAACTCCAGCAACCTCTTTGAGTTCAAACCAGTCCAAAAACTCCAGAAACAACTCCTACGTCCCTCAGCAACAAAAGGATGATGTTTGGATAGGAGGTTGTGCGCACAAAAGTGTGAAGAATGGTCACTTTAAGGCATAAAACAAGAGGGAAATGGAGGATTATAGATATAAATGATATGTATAGCTCAAACACAAAATTCTTAACCCTAAGAAGGGAGAAAGGCCTTCCCTCTTATAGAGAAATAACTCTTAAGCTTCTTGGACAAGCTAAGAGCTTGTTTAAATCCCTCTATACACGTGTATGGAGGATACAGTCTGTGCCCTCCAGCTGGCACAGTTGGCATCCATTCAGTCTGAAAAAATAGAAGGAAAGCTGCCGACTAGAAAAGATGGTCGGCCTGCTACTTTTAGTGGTCGGCCGACCACCCAAAGTGGTCTCCCAAAAAAAAAGTGGTCGGCCAGGGGAATTGGTGGTCTTCACACTGAAAGCAAGCCAATAGTGGGGTGGAAACCAGAAAATGTGCCCCAAAGACCAAGAAAACCAGTTTTCCAACCAGAAAATCGGCTGGCGGGGAGAAAAGTGGTTTCCAAGGATAAAAGCTGGTCCCCCACCCTTGTACCACTCCCCAAACAATGAAAGTAAGGTTTGTACCCAAGACAAACCAAAACAGGTGCAAGACGAGGGTTCGGAAGGCAAGACGCGCAGCTGGGAGCCTCGAAAACCAGCTGCCGAGCATCGAAAGTGGCGTATGACCACAAAAGTGGTCTCCTGGGCCACAATGTCCCCATAGACAGAGGAAAACGAGGTGTGTTCCAAAAACCATGCCAAACGGGGAATGTTAAGCGGTCCCGAGCCAAGGCGCACGGCCGACGGCTCCGAAAACTGAAAACTAGTCTCCAAATGGGAACAATAGCCTACGACCACGAAAAGTAGCCTACGACCACTGAGAGATGGTCTACAAGACCTCTCCTTCCCTCCGGCAAGAGAGAACAAAACTTGGTCCACAAACCGAGTCAAAGCACAAAGAGTTCAGAGGCCCGAAGGCAAGGCTCTCAGCCGAAACTCCAGAAACTCGAAACGAGCACAACATGCGTAATCACCGAGCGCTCAATGGATGATGTCTGAGTCTTAAGGTCGGTCAAAAATGGGGTATCTACAGTTGCCCCTCTTTGACAGAACTCGAAAGTCATAAGTGACGGGAGTGAATGTCAAAACCCAGAGACGAACCATTTTGGACAAGGTCGAAGACTTGGATAAACAGGCAAGATAAACAAAGAGATGTGCCCGCAGGCAGGGGCAAAATGCAAGAGACATGCACGAGGCCGAACATAACTTATGATCATGCAAAGAGAGCTGTAATGAAGTAATTATACACAATAAATGCGACAGTTTTAAGCAAGTGAATAAAAACCAAACTACATTACATGCAAAAAGGATGTAAGAAGATTATGCAATCTTAGCGAGCATGTACGATAGATACACAAAAGTGAACGAAGTGTGATAGATACACAGAGTGAGTAAGTATGTGTGATAGATACACAAAGTGAGCATAGCGTGATAGATACACAAAGTGAGCGTGTGATAGATACACATAGGGAGCGTGTGATAGATACACAAAAAGTGTGCATAAAGTGTGATAGATACACTAAATGAACAAAGTATGATAGATACACTAAAGGTGAACACAAAGTACGATAGATGCACTAAATGAACAAGTGTGATGGATACACAATAGGTCAACACGAAGTGTGATAGATGCACTAAGTGAACAAGTGTGATGGATACATAAAAGGTGAACACAAAGTGTGATAGATGTACTGAGTGAACAAGTGTGATGGATACACAATAGGTGAACACGAAGTGTGATAGATGCACTAAGTGAACAAGTGTGATGGATACACAATAGGTGAACATGAAGTGTGATAGATGCACTAAGTGAACAAGTGTGATAGACACACTAAAGTAAATGAAGTGTGATGGATACACTAAGGTGAACACAAAGTGTGATAGATGCACTTAGTGAACAAGTGTGATGGATACACAAAAGTAAATGAAGTGTGATGGATACACTAAGGTGAATGAAGTGTGATAGATACACTAAGTGAACAAGTGTGATGGATACACAATAGGTGAACACGAAGTGTGATAGATGCACTAAGTGAACAAGTGTGATGGATACACAAAAGGTAAACACAAAGTGTGATAGATGCACTTAGTGAACAAGTGTGATGGATACACAATAGGTGAACACGAAGTGTGATAGATGCACTAAGTGAACAAGTGTGATGGATACACAATAGGTGAACACGAAGTGTGATAGATGCACTAAGTGAACAAGTGTGATGGATACACAAAAGGTGAACACAAAGTGTGATAGATGCACTAAGTGAACAAGTGTGATGGATACACAATAGGTGAACACGAAGTGTGATAGATGCACTAAGTGAACAAGTGTGTTAGATACACTAAAGGTGAACACGAAGTGTGGTAGATGCACTAAGTGAACAAGTGTGATAGATACACTAAAGTAAATGAAGTGTGATGGATACACTAAGGTGAACACAAAGTGTGATAGATGCACTTAGTGAACAAGTGTGATGGATACACAAAAGTAAATGAAGTGTGATGGATAGACTAAGGTCAATGAAGTGTGATAGATAAACTAAGGTCAATGACCTTAAACGGAACTTCTTTGAATGAACCGTACATACAATATCGCCTGGTTGCGCCAGTTTCAAATGAACCGTACATACAATAACGTGCATGAATGAGAAAGAAACTTGATAGGTACAATGCAATACAACGTATGACGTTTAAGGAATGCAATAAACGAACCTAGCGGCGCTTTAGAAAGCACCTCATGGGGTGAGTGGCGATGAACCGCTCTACTCTGACGGGGATCTCCCCTCGTGCTCTTCGAACACTTACCTTCAACTTACAGTACAAAGGCTTTGAAATACTGACAAGGGTCCTTCACGTAGAACACTTTGGATGCTGCCTTTCTTCATGATCATATTCACAACTTTCCCTATTCTCTAACGGGGTGACAGACTAGGTTAGTTCAGTATCCAGAATTGAGGTGCATACACGCTATCTCAACCTATGGGGCTTCCATACAGATTTCAAGCTGAGGACACGCCTCTGGGTATTTAAACCAGACTTTAGTCTCGAAAATCCCGAACCTTTGCGTTCTAGGCAACAGCCATTCGAACCCTAGTTTCCACCATTACAGTTGGTCTCCTAGGAACTCACTGCGAACACAATCAAGATGCCTTTCGCAGGGAATGGTACTTAGGGAGAGCACTTTTGATCGCCATTCTAGCTTGAAGCAGACTTGATCTTGAGCTTGAGGTAGAGGCACACTCATACTTCGGAGCATTGGCAAGACCTGAAAAGGTACACACAGAATGCAATCTCGGAACTTACTGAAGTTGAAACAAACTCAGATACCCGACATTTTCCCTCTTTTATTTTGCTTTGCAGTCTGGAACCTATATGGCTTCAGATAGGTCCTGGTTTTACTGTTCCCGCATGACTTGGGTTGAACCCTACGGTTTTACGAAAGAACGAATCTTGTTTTGCACAGATGTGGAGAACGACACGGCACTCAGAGCGCAAAACGATTTTATTTTTGAAATTGAGAGATGAGTTGTTGACCGGGGTATTGAGCCTACGACTGAACACAGCGCACTACGACTCAACAACAGAAAACAAAAGGTAAACAACCTAAATACATCAAGTAACACTCGAAACGACTCAAAACAAGAATCAAGATAAAACAAAAAAGACACGACACTCAGACATGCACAGGGAGCCTGTTTCTTTGGGTATTGTTTCCCACCCTTTCTCATTTGTGATTCTCACATCACTCGGCCCTCAGACTCTGTTTTTTCTCTGAAAAAGCCCTTTTCCTCACTTTTCCTCTGAGCGCACATCTCTTTATTCTTCAATCTCTCATTTTTTATGGCTCCCCTGGGTGGTTGATGGATAAACAAGAAGTTGCGGACTCTTACCCCTAGCATTCTGCTAGATTCTCTTTCTTCTGCTCACAACAGTGAACTTCCCCCACAGCGGGGTTGTGATGCTGCTGGATGTGCAGCAGATCTGCAATTGACATTGGTTGACGATGCTTTACTGGGGAGTTTGGACGTGATTAGATCTGTCGAGATGAGGGAATAGAATATCCTGCTCCATTCCAGTTTGTGCTTCGCACTTAGCTTGGTACCTCGCTGCTTGGAGGATGAGAGAGCTTTCAGCCCTTTGTTGTTATCTTCAGTTGTGCCCTTTTCTGGCGAGTAGAGTGCCCTTTCTGGAAAATATATTGACAGCGGGGAAAAGACTGGAAGCCTGATTCAACTGTGCCCCTAGATCATCATTTTGACCATTTTTTTGTTTTGGCTTTTTACTAAAACGATTTTTATCAATATGAGAGTTAGATTAACACACTTGTTCGATTTTCTGATTTGAAATCATGCAAGTTAGGTTATGAGCACTGAAAATTTTCCTTTTCGGGTCCAAGAAAATGGTCCAGTTTTGGAAAAATGAAATAATTTTCGAGAGAATTAGTCAACCTCAGTAAAAATTCTCAAAAACTATTTTTGCAAATGGCCACTGCTTGACCAATGTAGAATTGACTCTTGAAATGCACAACCTCAGATCCAAAAACAATGGAAAATTGCCCCTTGTCTGAAGGACACTGCACAGCAACAAAAAGTTCCCCCTTGTTTGAGTAGCACCGCATCACACTGTATGGCAACGGAGAGTTGCCCCTTGTTTGAATAGTACCACAGCGCACTGTAACCAGTTCTCATGGTGAAGGTCACAACCGAACTCTTGGATACAAAAATGAAAAAGATGACCCGTTCAATCTCATAGGTAGGACAGTTGAATTCGAAGTGTTTTATGGCTGGACTTCATAATGAAGTTGCCTACGTATCCCAAACATGGGAATCAAGCCTTACGTAGTTCGGGATAAGGTACACTCGGGTATTAACCTCTCCTTTTGCGCTCTAACTTTTGCCAAGGTCGCCCTTCCGAGTTTTCAACCTTGCGAGCTATGTTCCTTTTTTCTTTTCAATTCTTTTCATTTCTTTTCTACTTTTTTCTTTTTCATCTTTTCCTTTCATTTTCTTCATTTTTCTTCTTTTTCTTTTTTTTTTTTTCATTCTTTGCATTTTTCTTTTTTTTGTTCTTTTTCTTGCTCTAACTTTTGCCTAGGTCGCCCTTCCAGGTTTTCGACCCAGCGAGCCTCTCAAGGGTAAAAGTGTAGCTTTGTCCATGTCAAATGGTTTTGAGATCCTGAAGTCATCTGAATCTAGGAGAATGGCTGTTGTTCGCTGACGATGCAGGAGTCCATCCAATGGGGGGTTGAATTTGCCCCTAGTGTTGTGGATAGGAACTCGGTTATCCTTCAGCAATACTTTCTTCTTTCCTCCGCTCTGGGATTTGGCATTCTTGCTGATGTTTGTTAGCTTGAGAAACATCCCAAATTTTTTTGACTCTTCGAGCACCTTTGACATTTTTGCCCCTAGTTCAAGGGGTGCTTCTGATCTAGCTTTGCAAGCTTCTTTTGACGACATCTGATCTTCTTGATCTGACTTTCCTGCCCCTAGTTCAAGGGCTGCTTCGAATCTGGCCACACAGGCCTCACATTGTAGTTAATCGTTGAACATTCTGAATTCAAGTTCAAGGTTTGAAAGTGAGGGGTCGAGTCTCGGGGCAGAGAGCAATCCTAAGCTGCACAATCTCAAGAGCGATTCCACACAGGTCTTCGCAGGACCACGCAAAAGATTTTTTCAAATTTTTAAGAAAGTGACTAGTCGCTCGCACTGAAGACAGTGCGGAACCAATCTGGATCAAGCCAGGATCCTTCTCAGTACTCATATTAACAAACATGATCTCATTCATTAAGGGATTAGCACGCCTCTCTTTCCCTCAATTGATCAAATTTTGCAAATCCTGAGGAATTCCTTCCTCTTCGTTTTCATCACAATATTCAAAAAGGTTTTGAAAAACTTGGGTCGATGTAATGACTTAAAGGCACAAAAAAGTAGGTGAAAAGCACTGTCGTTTCATTCAAGTTTGCTGGCACAACAGGCTCACAGTAGAAACAAGCACAAAAGCATGAAAACCACTGCTGTTTCAATTAGATCTTCTGGTGTAACTGGCTCCTCGGCAGAAACAGACTCAAAAGAAAACGAAAAGACAAACACAAAACAAAATAGTGATATCCGAGGTAACGCCCCCGGGATCACCCGACTCTAACAAAACAGGACTGACTCGATACAACAAGACAGACCCAACTGACTCAGTATGAAAAGACTGACTCTATACAACAGGACAGACTCTAAACGACATAACAAAACTGACTCAATACCGGAGTCAGAAAGTACAAAAACCAGCATTCACAAATGCTCAAAACAGTGCGTGCCATACGCCACATCTGGAGTAAACTAAGTGCCGCTCACAGGTGGTTCATCCCCTGATCACATATTCGTACTATCCCCCAAGTTCATTGATCCAGTGGTGATAGACTTTGCTGAGCTGGTGCGGCGATGACCTTGTTGTCAAACAGATCTTGTATATCATGACGAAGGCGAAAACAACTGTCAACGTCATGACTGGTTTGTTGATGATAGGCACAGTATTTAGTCTGGTCATGCTTTGGAGGGATAGGATCGAGTAGAGGCCGTTGTTCCAACGGTTTTAGATATCCTTTCCAGAGTAAGACCTCTAGAGCCTTTGACAAAGGCATATAAAGTGGGTTAAAAACCCTCTTGACACGAGGTGGATATATGGTTTTTTGTGAGCTACTTTCGGACGCACCGGTGAATGGGGTAGCTGTTTTTTATGCGGTGGTGGTGACCGTGCCCACTTCAGAAGATCTTGCAGCTGCATCACTACTGGTGGTCGCGTTCGAACTGCGGAAAAATGCCCTCCTGGGCTGCTCCTTCTCCTGGTCAATGAGGCCCTACTTCATAGCGTCCTCGATCTATACCCTAATCTCATGTAGATCTGCAAAGGTGGGGAGGGGGAGGACGATCATCTTCTGCATAAGCTTGGGCTGGAGGTTGCGCACAACCATCCGAATCTGATCTTTGTCAACAGGCCTGATGGTCATCATCGAGGCCTTAGCCCCCTACCGGGTTACAAAATCGGAGAAACTCTCATTCGGTTCTTGCCTAGTGGTCTCAAGATCATGGGTTGTAATCTCGATCTGCGTGTTATAGGAGTGTTGAGCTATGAAGGCCTCAGCCATCTCCTCCCAATTCCTCTAGTTTTGCATACCAAATAGTCGCTACACTCGACAGGGTCCGGCCAAACAAGGAAAGCTTTTGTAATCTGGAGAGGCCCATCGGCCTTAGTATGTCTGAAAACAGCCGCAGATGCACCATAGGATCTCCAGACCCGTCAAAGCAGTCTATGTATGGCATCTTAAATCGGTCTGGCAGCGTCACGGCCGAGCCGGTGTACCCATCCTCAATATCCGGAATGGACTTCACACCCTGGGACTTCTTGAATAGCTTTTCAAGCTTGCTCACTTTCAATGCTGTGGGATCCACCTCGAACACAAAGGGAGAATCTGGTAGGTTGGTCTGCGCTTTGCATAGCTAGGGTAGGATCAGGGGCAGAGCCGGCTCTATTGGAATGTCCGTATCATCCTGGACGTTAACTGCCTCCCTGAGTATAGGAACTCTTGGTGGGGGAGGAGCCTGGTGTGAAGCAGATGCTCCAGTCTGCTGCTGTAGCCTGATAATTACCTCTGCATGTTGGGCCATGACCTCAGCCTGCTGTTTGGAAAATTCTGCTTGACGAGCAGCGACCTGCTGAATGGTTTTCATACTCTCCTAGAGCTGACGCATCATCTCTTCCATTCCCACCATACTGCCCTAATCTAACTGATCTATCGGTATATCTGTCTTTATGGTAAAATCAGATATCTCAACCCAACTGCACACAGGTGAGATGGATAATGACTGCTGATCTGAAGACTGTTGAACTGATGATCAGTGCCTGACTGGCTTTTTTACCTTGCCTCTAGCGAAGGAACACTGATTTGCCCTTGAACTGAATCTCTGACCTAACAAAGTCTATCAGCACAAGTTCAATGTACCGGGGGATATTGGAGCCTTCTGAAGCTATGGTTCCAAGACTACCCCCTAGCAAAAGAGAAAACAGGCAGCATCTCAGCCTAATTTCACCAGAACAGACGTGGGCATAGCTGAATGACTCCACTCTCTACTGGATTCTGCCCAAAATTCTTCCCTGTAAACTGATACCCTATGGTAAAACTAATTCTCCCAAATACTGATGCCCTCAGGCCTGATACCCAGACTTGCAACTGATACATGCATTCCTGTAGAGACGCACTCTAAAAGCACACAGCAAGTGAGAGCCAAAACATCCCTATGTTAGGGTAGGGTTTCCCTGTCCTATTTTGTCAGGAGCTAAGGTTTCACTACGCACGCAGCGGTTTCAAAACAACCTACAATCGGGTAAGCAACCTGTCCTAGTTTGGAATAGTCACTATGGATTCCGAATATGCACTAGGTCGAATGGTCAAAAGGGTGCCCCGGTGAAAATCGGGATTTGTGTTCCCATCGTGGTAGAACCCGTAACCGGTCAGCCTTATGGCTCGCTTCTCAAAGCGAGCCTCCGGCAAACCGTTCAGGAATAGTAGGCGACAAACACGGTGTCCTAGGCGCACCAATGCACATGCAATGCAAAGAGACACATAAGTGTAATCAAAACAACACATCATGAGTTCGAGTCAAGTTCTCTAAATCCCCAGCAGAGTCGCCATAAATTGTAGACACGCCCAAACGTCCAGGGAAAATCCCGTTTTGTTCATTAGGCTCACTACAGTTCAGACTCAAATGTCACGGTTCTTAATCTGATCTTGCAAAGTGCAATGCGAGATTGATAACTCACCAAAGAGTCCAAATCCGGCAAATCATTTTGAAAAACTGATTTTTAGAAAGAAGTGTCAAACGTGGACTACTTTGCCAAATACAGAGTCGCCATCTAAATATTTTATTTTTGGAAAATTTAGAAAACCCTGACTCGTGCCTAAGGCCACGTGTCCATCATCACCAAAGTTGCCTTGGCTCGAGAACTTGGGTACGAGAGGGGAACGTCATGCAATGAGCACCCCCGCTCGCCCGATCAAAGATCAGCCTTTTCTAACATGATATCTTGTTTTTGAAAACGCATGTGCTCTTATTCTAGTTATTAACCTAGAATTACTATGTGATGCGCACAACATACAAGTATAGACTGGATCGCCTAAGTTGGAACAAAACATCTCATGTTTGTTTTTGAAAGCAGTTTGCTACTTGCAAGTAGGTTAAAATGCGAATTTTGCCACCCTCAAGTGGGCTTAGAAAACATGGTGTTTTGCCACTCTCAAGTGCGCTTAAAACTCGCAATCAATGAATTGTTACAATTCAAGTAATCCAACCTTCACCCACAGGCATTCAGGCAATTATATCACATAAGCAGTTAGCCTCATGGCAAGCGTGCTATCATGGCAGTCACTCACACACATGCAAAGATGCTAAAGCATAAACACTCACCGAGTACTCCGAGCCAAAACAAAAGCTATGTTAGAAATCAATGCATGATCCTAGCTATGACAAGAATGCCTAATGCAACACATACAAAATGCAACTAAGATAGGCTCGGCTATTCTAAAATGTCATGTGAAATGCAATTTGATACATGTATTCAAACAGGAATTGAAATACAATGCAGTTATTGTGATGCGCCAAGCCCGGTACATGCAAGACAGATGAATGGATGGAAACATGCGAGCATAAGGATGCTAATTGAAACATGTCCTAAAACTAACCATCGTAAGCTGGTAAATAAAAGGGAGAAAGAAATAGGGGTTGGAAGACATGCGTCACACACATGCACACTTATTTACAACATTGCCCTCTCGAAGGAGGGTCCGAATGAATAATACAGAACCAACTAGCTAATCTAAGCTAATCTAATTAAACTAGTTATTACACAACATAATGAATAACAAGCTACAGCTAATTATTACACAACTCTAACTAATTAAAAAATTAACTAAGTTAGCAATTAAACTATATGATGTAGGCTGCCTCAACTCTGCTTTGGATGACAAAGGATGCATGCATGCTCGAGTCGCCTTGTTTGGAAATCCCTCGCAACGCCCCGACGTGCCTCTGTTTGCAATTGATATCAAAACACTGCACAAAGCTCCAGAAAGCTGAAACTCCACCAAGGGAACCTGTGGGAAGGCTGCCAACCAGATATTAGCCTTGGAGACCACCGGGCAACCAGTTTTTGTGGTGAAAACCAGAAAAAGTGGTCAGCCCGCCACTTTATCTGGTCGGCCGGCCAATTTTTGCTGCCGATTTTTGGTTTTTTGCAACAGAGGGCAAGAAAGGGGCATGGCAAAGTATTTGCAACATATGTGTGCACAACCATCCTCCCTATCATTACATGAGCGCAAGGGAGTATAGTTCTCAATCCTCAGGCCATCAATCACGTATCTCGATGCATGATAGCTGAGGAGCCGAATTGCGCAACTCAATATGAAATGAATGCACACACAAACACCTAAAGCCTAGAACTTCATCATGTATAGTCAAGAGTGTCAGCGACCGGGAATTGAGGCACGTTTCATCACTTCAAGTCTGAAACACCCTCGTTTCCCGTGTTTGAACTAACACCTATTCCAAACATAAATGCAAAGCAAGCATGGCATACACAATGCGACTCAAGCATGCACCTCAATGCAATACAACTTAGACATGCAAACATGCAAGGGACAAATATGCTAGTCATAATGCAATACAACACAAGCATGCAAACAACATGAGCATGCAAACAACAATATGGCATACACAATGCAAACAACATGGCATACACAATGCAATGTAACATGGCATACACAATGCTCAATGGACTTAAACCAAATATGGGTAGATCTCAGTCATGCCCAAAACAGAGGCCATAATGATGAAACTAAGGCACAAAAGGGCAAGGCAAGCATGCTCAATGCAATGGCCCATTGGCTAGGCATAAGAGTACAACTTTCAAGAGTGCTCAAGGAGTGACAAATGTGGAAGTGTAACAACACTAAAGGCTCTAAAATCAAGTGTGAAATGATGCCAAATCATTCAAACAACACAAGTAAAGCATGCAAAAGGGCCTAAGGCACAAAGCCATTGAAGGGACTACACAAAGGGGCATGCAATACATGGCACAAATGATTAAACCAACCATGGACAAAGCTCAAATAGGTCTAAACAAAGACCAAAACATGCTGAGATGAGAGCTCAAGGACCTAGGCAAGATGGCATACATGCTAGGCCGCAAATAAGGCAACAATGCACAACACTCAAGGGCATTCAAAGCATGAACAAAGTGGGAACATGGCAATGCTAAATGCTCTAAAATGAAGTATTAAATGATGCCAACTCATCTAAATATCTCAAAGATAGCATGCATGAGTCAACAAAACACGAAACTAGCAAGGCCAATTTCACTACAGCTATACAAAGCTTGAAGGATATGGCAAAGGCAACCCAAAAAAGTCCTAGGTCATGCCAAAATGATACTAAAACATGCATGGAAGAAAGCCAAAACGAGCTAGCATGAAGAGCATAAGGCATGGTGCATACAAGGCAAATAAAGTGGATTACACTACACCTATTAAGACCAAGCATGGGATGACTTAAGCAACAAAAATCAGAGTTATATCATGGCAAAATAACCCCAAATAAGCACTGAAATGATGGCTCACAAGCTAAGGCATGAAGGCATAGGCAATGACCCATGTTAAGGCATAAAGGGGCTAACCCTCCAACGCATTGAATGAGTGATAAATGCAAGTGCAGGAGCATGAAATATGGACTGAAATCATATAATAAATGATGCCAAATCATTCAAATAGTCCAAGTAAAGCATGCTAGTGGACTTGATACACAAAGCTAACAAGCTAGAATGCACTATAGTTATACAAATCATGGCATGCATGACCAAGACAACACAAATCAGACCTTAAACATGGTAAATCATGAACAAAATCTTCTTTAAGTTAAGCCTAAAGCATGCTAGAATGATATGTTACAACATGATGCATGTTAGGCTATTTCATGAAATTGCACCACAAGTGCATAAGGCATGCAAGAGGTGACCAAACCAAACCCTAATAGAGGTATGACATGGAAAAACATTGCCAAAAACATGCTGAGATGGACTTAAATCGAGCTAGAATAACAAGCTACTTCATGCAGCATACAAAGCTAGTTTGAGGGATTTACACTACAAGTGTATAAGGCATGCAAGGAGTGACCAAGACAAGTCAAAACAGATCCAAGGCATGCTGAAATAACCCCAAATACATGCTAAGATATGGTCAACACACACTTAACAAAGGTGCCTCATATTGGGACCTCAAAACACCATCCTCACCACTGAAATCCCTCTAGATTTCAATGGTGAGAAGGCCAAAACAAGGTGGTCCCAAAGCTCACAAAAGAGGCACAAAATCAAGGCCTAAAAGGGGGTAAACAACCCCAAACGAAAAAGTGACCTTAAACAAACTTTTTAAGCATGAAAAAACAGAACTTTTTCCAGTGAAGAGCTAAGCTTAAAACAATATGCAAATAAGGCTAAAATCTTAAGCAAAAATGGGGGATTTAAGGGTTGGAAACTCACCCTTGATGACCCTCTTCAAGGCTGCAACTCCAGCAACCTCTTTGAGTTCAAACTAGTCCAAAAACTCCAGAAACAACTCCTAGGTGCCTCAGCAACAAAAGGATAATGTTTGGATAGGAGGTTGTATGCACAAAAGTGTGAAGAATGGTCACTTTAAGGCACAAAACAAGAGGGAAATGGAGGATTATAGATATAGATGATATGTATAGCTCAAACACAAAATTCTCAACCCTAAGAAGGGAGAGAGGCCTTCCCTCTTATAGAGAAACAACTCTCAAGCTTCTTGGACAAGCTAACAGCTTGTTTAAATCCCTCCATACACGACAAGCTAAGAGCTTGTTTAAATCCCTCCATACACGTGTATGGAGGATACAGTCTGTGCCCTCTAGCTGGCATAGCTGGCATCCATTCAGTCTGACAAAACAGAAGGAAAGCTGCTGACTAGAAAAGGTGGTCGGCCTGCTACTTTTAGTGGTCAGCCGACCACCCAAAGTGGTCTCCCAAAAAAAAAGTAGTCGGCCTGGGGAATTGGTGATCTCCACGCTGAAAGCAAGCCAATGGTGGGGTAGGAAACCAGAACATGTGGCCCAAAGACCAATAAAATCAGATTTCCGACCAGAAAATCGGCTGGCAGGGAGAAAAGTGGTTTCCAAGGATAAAAGCTGGTCTCCCACCCTTGTACCACTCCCCAAACAAGGAAAGTAAGGTTTGTACCCAAGACAAACCAAAACGGGTGCAAGACGAGGGTTCGGGAGGCAAGACGCGCGGTCGGGAGCCCCAAAAACCAGCTGCCGAGCATCGAAAGTGGCGTATGACCACAAAACTGGTCTCTCGGGCCACAGTGTCCCCCTAGACAGAGGAAACGAGGTGTGTTCCAAAAATCGTGCCAAACGGAGAATGTTAAGCGGTCCCGAGCTCAGGCGCACGGCCGACGGCTTCGAAAATTAGAAACTAGTCTCCAAATGGGAACAATAGCCTACGACCACGAAAAGTAGCCTACGACCACTGAGAGATGGTCTACAAGACCTCTCCCTCCCTTCGGGAAGAGAGAACAAAACTTGGTCCGCAAACCGAGTCAAAGCACAAAGAGTTCAGAGGCCCGGAGGCAAGGCTCTCAGCCGAAACTCCGGAAACTCGAAACGAGCACAACATGCGCAATCACCGAGCGCTCAATCGATGATGTCTGAGTCTTAAGGTCGGTCAAAAATGGGGTGTCTACAGACACGTGATACTCCGAAAATATTTAATAATTTTTCGTTATGTTAATACAAAAGAATAGAGGGGAAATACATTGTTTACAGCAATGAGGGTAAAGATGTCATTTTGCATTTTTTGTTAACAGTATTAGTAGTGCACTTTAATTCAAAACCATATGGGTGGCATTTGCATATTTTTAAAACACAGCAGGGTAAAGTGCTCTTGAGTAATATCACATGAGTGTAAAGTGAATTTTGCCCTTAATTTTAATTCAATGCATGGCACTATTATTAAAAGAAAAATGATGATGTGGCCAAAATGAAAGCAAAAAAATGACTAAGGTGATTTGTAATACAAAAATATTAGGGATACATAAAAAAATTGTCAAAAAATTTACCAAACCACCCATATGAGTGTGAGTATTTGATAATTTTTTAATAAAAAATTTGAAATCTCTAACATCATTGTTCATTAAAATAGATTGATGTTTGACGCCCACAAAGCCTTGTACAAATTAGAGTTAAATAGGTTTGAAGAGCAGTACTCTTATTTTGTGCTTAGATTATAAATTTATATAGCAATTGGGAAATGAATAAAGAAAAATTATATGAAATGTAAATAAAATATAACTATATTTTACAAATTTTTTAAATTTTATTTTTCAAATTCCTACCCAAATCTATAATCCAACGTATATCGTATCTAAATCATGAATTTGGGTAGAGTATGAATTTAAAAAAAAAATTGAAATTAAATGTATTATCTTTTTAAATTTCTACTCAAATCTATAATATAAACACAAGTTTATTAAATCTCAAGAAAGAATTCTAAATCTTAGCACATAATATTAAAAGTGAAAATTACACCTCGGTGGCAAATTTACAAAATATTTACATATTAATGAAAAAAATTATAAATTCAATTATTAATGTTTATAAATTTCACCATTGATTTAAAACTATTTTTTAAAAAGAATGGGCTACGTTGTAATTCTCTCATATTAAAATGCATCATCTCTTTCGCATCAGCTGGCCATAACTTTCACTCTCATTTTTTTCTCATCACTACAAGAAAAATCACCTTTGGCGACTAAATTTTTAGTCGACTAAATTTTTAGTCGCCAAAAGTCCATTTTTAGTCGCCAAAAGTCGCCTTTTTACCTTCCCCGACTAAATTTTTTAGTCGCCGGTTTTGTCGCGAATAAACGGTCGCAGAAGGTTTTGGCGACTAAAAAGGTTTTAGTCGGCAAAAAGACAGATCTTTAGCGACCAAAGTTTTGGTCGCCAATACTCAATTCCACTGTATAAAATTATACATTTGACGACTAATCTTTTAGTCGCCAATAGTTGATGGAACGCCGACCAAACTGTTTAGTCGCCAAAACAAATACTTTTGGCGACCAATAGTTTAGTCGCCAAAGGTTGTTCGGTGGGAAAAAAAAAAAAAAAAAAAAAAAAAGAGCTAACTTTTCTGCTTTTTCTGAGATTTGAACCACCAACCTTCTACCTCTTAAACCTTTAGCAACACACTCCTTAACACACTCCTTCCACTATACCACTACAACATCACATGAATATATATGCAATATATATTATTTATATACTATATTGACCCATACTAATATAAAACTATATATATAAATATAATTATTTTTATGCAATATAATTTATGTAAAAAATAAATTATTTACTAAAAAAAATTGAAGCCACTTTCGGCGACTAAATATATTGTTTAGTCGCCAATAATGTAATTTTGGGCTACTAAAATATTTTTTAGTAGCTAAATAAATAAGTTCCGGCTGAAAGGTTTAGTCGCCAAAAACGTCCCCTTTTGGCTACTAAACTGAACTTTAGTCGCCAATTGCCTGTTTTTAGCTACTAAATTTTTTTTAGTAGCCAAAAAGCTTCACTTTCAGCGACCAAACTGTTTTTAGTCGCCAAAACACGTAGAATCGGCGACCAAACTGTTTTTTAGTCGCCAAAACCTATACTTTTGGCTACTAAATTATTTTAGTCGCCAAAAACCGTCACTTTTGGCTACTAAAAAACTTTTCATCGCTAAAACCCATACATTTGGCGACTAAATCTGTTTTTAGTCGCCAATAACTATACATTTGGCTACTAAACTCTTTTAGTCGCCAAAAGTCACTAATTCCATTTTAGTCGCCAATTGTGCTACTTTCAAAGACGAAAATTTGGTTTTTAGTCGCCAAAACTGCTTTTCCTTGTAGTGTATGGGATTAGCTTCTTCCAGTCTCAAATAGAACTGGAGAGGTGTTATTCGGCTTATTGAATTCACTTTTAGGTTTCATTTCGATAATTTAAACTGTTCATATTTTAAAATTTATTGAATACATCATCTTTATAAGAAATTAACTCGATCAAATAACAAAACTATATATTCAAATAAATTTTGTATAAAAAATAAAATAAAATAAAATACATACATAATTTATTCAAACAAGAGGTTTCGTTAACCGCATGTTTTGGACTTTTTTGTTTTGCTTTTTTGGAACTGATGTTTCGGACTCATCAGTGGACTTGAGTATCGGTCCTCTTATTTCATAATACAAATGGGGGATGGTCATTGGATCTTCAAATAAAATAAAATAAAAAAGGGGACCAATCACACCCCACTGGGGCCTGGGGCCACCCCAGTGGGCGTCTGAAGCTTTTTCCTTAATATAAAAATTTATTTAGGTTTAGTTTGGCATCTTTAAAAAAAAGTCAAAAAGTTAAAAAGTTACTATCTTATTTAAGTCCCATCATATTATTTAAGTCACATTACCTCTATTACATCACTTCAAACCCAACTCATATTTTATAAAAAGTCAAAAAATATATTTATTTAGAACATCTCAAACAACCCCTTAGTTGGTGTGAGAATTGACAAGTATCCCCTCATTGACTCTCCACCTTAAGTCTTTATTTGATGAGCTATTGGGTCTATTTTTATGCTCAATTTCAATGATCTAAATCGTTCATATTTTAGAATTTATCATATAAATCATACATGTAAAATATCAAATTGATCGAATATCGGAAGAACTAAAAATAGTTTATTAAAAAAAGTTAATAAACAGTTTTATTGTTTAATAAAACTTTTAGGTCACATAGTTTTTGATATCCGATTGACTTAATTTTTTACAAGTATGATATACATGACAAATTTTAAAATGTGAACGGTTCGGTAGATCAAAATTAGACCTAAAAGTTGGCCCAATGATCCATCAAGTAGGAAGTTAAGTAGGAGAGTCAAGGAGGGGATCCTTACTCGTGATAATTTGTTATTTTGAAAAATTAGTAAAAGTTGACTTTTTGCTTTTTTTAGTCTATTTTATCTTTTTGTGGATAAAAAATGTAAGAGATAATATAACCTAAAATGAGTAAAAAGCTAAAAACTAACTCTTTTTTTTTTTTCTTCCCAAAAGACCCCAATATCACTTATCTTCATATGCTGGCTACAATTTATTCTTGTTAAACACTCCCTTACAAAAATGGTATGAACCCAAAAAAAAAAAAAACAAAAAAAAGAATGTATATATATTTACAAAAATACTCAAAAAAGGCAATATATAATTCAAATTTATTTTAAATATAAATCTCATTATATAAAATTAAATTTAGACTACACATTACTTTTCAATATAAAATTTTAAATATTTTTTTTATGGGTCCTACTTTTTTACACTCCCGCACCATTAGTCATCAATAAAAGTCAATGTTGGAGGCTTCATGGATCTTTTTTACACTCCCGCACCATTTTTGATTTTTTGATTTTTTTAGCTATTTTAGTCTGGGCTAAAAAGCTTAGTTTGGGAAAAGCTTTTTGGCTTTTTTGACTTTTTTTGTGAGAGAAGAGTGTAATGATTATGGGTTTGATGTGATGTTTTGTTTGTTGTGACTAAAATAGCCTATTTTATTTTTTGTGACTAAAATAGCCAAAAAAAACCTAAAAACCTTCTTCCCAAACGGTATTTTATATTTTAGCTTATCAAATTCAGATCAAATTATACTGACATAAGTTCATTTTTTTATCACATGAAATGACGAGAGAACGAAAGTTAATACTTTATTCATAAAGTAAAATTATAGGTTTCAATATGCAATTTTATTTCAAAGTAAAAGCTACTCAACTATTATACAAATAATGAAATCACATGTTGAATTTGTAATATCAAATTTTCTTATATGAAATTAAAAGTTCAACTTCATCATTGCCTCGTTTGGGAACAGGTTTTTTTAATAATTTTTTGACTTTTTGACTAAAATGTGATATAAAAAAAATTAATATGTTTTGGATGACTTTTTAGCTTTTTACGAAAAGATGTGCAAAAAATAGAGAAAAAAAAATCTTTGAATTTTTTGTATGAATTGTTGGCTTTTTAATTTTTTTAGTGACTTTTTGACTTTTTAAGTAAAATAGTCACTTGCCAAACGAGTTGTTAAAACAAGAGTGCCTGACTCAAATGAATGGTTTTACATTTGAAATTGCTGGATAGCTGACCATTTTGAGCATGTTTTCTATCCTTGTTTTAAGTTCAAATTTAATAATTTTTAAGAAGTTTTGAAAGCTCCTTTTATCCAATTTTAGAATAAAGTTTTTGTCATTTTATCTAAATTATTGGAAAATTTGTTCAAAAGTCCTTTAATATGATTTGATAATGGAAAAGAACACACTATCAATTCTTAATTGATAAGGTCTTCAATTTTTAAATTCTAATGAATGAAGCCAGTAAATTTATTATATGTGTAATATTAACAACAAAAAAATGCCTACGATGGAGCTTTTTTTCAGTACTAATTATTGATATTATTTTCTCAAGCTAATTTAATATCAAACTATTAGTTTAAAGTCATATATGTGTGATAATGTCTGTATACATATATCTATTATCTTAAAGTTAATTTTTGTAATGGATCTATTATATCAATTCTACTTTAACCACTTTTTTTTTTTTTTTTTGGCCCCCATAAACAATCTATTAATTTAAGCAAACATGCCCACCTTATTGTTGTTTTTTAAATATTTTATATCCCCAACTCTTTGATAACCCTTTTGTATATAGTTTATCTTTCAAGTCGTAAGTCTTACTGATGAAGGGCATCTTTAAATAAGAATTATTTTTCTTGCTAGACAGGCTGGGCAGCCGCGAAGGAGTTGATTATTTTTCTTACTAGACAGGCTAGGCAGGCGCAGGCAGTCGTACCATCAATCTTAAATTTTTTCCTACACATTTTATTTATAAAATTTTTTATTACACATTTTTTTATAAAAAGATAAAAAGTTAATCCAAATATCTATCTTTTTTCCCTCAATTTTTTAGTTCAAAAAGATAAAAAGTGCACTTATTTAATACACCCCAAACAGCCTCCTATTATATATATATATATATATATATTGCACATGCTAGACCAGACATCTTTGATGAAGCATGTGATAACTTGATAGAGAAATAAATTGACTTAGGCCCTGTTTGGTACAACTTTTTTTCAATTTATTTCAGCTTTCAGCTTAATTTAAGCTATTTTGATGTGTTTGGTTTAACTTAACAATGCAGCTTATAGGTTTTTGTAAGTCAGAAATCAGCTTATTCTTTGAGTGGGGCAGGAAAAACTTAATTTATAAGTCAGAAATCAACTTATGTTCATAGTTATAAGCTATAAGCTGTTAAAGCATAAGTTATTAACACTTTTCCACGGCTCTACCAAACAGGACCTTAGTCGTATATGACTTGAAAGTCTAACAACTTCAATTATTTGATTGCTGAAATTGTCAAAAAGTTCGTACTAGGCTCCAAAGTTAGGAGAGGTTCATTGGTACTCTTGGATATTCTTATAGCCTAAAATTTATAAAATTTAAGTTTTAAAGTAAATAATAATAATAATAATAATAATAATAGTAAAATAATTCATGATAAATGGAATCTCGAGCTGAGTCTTCAATTTTAAGTTCAATGTTCACTTTTCAGTTCCATCTCTTTCTCTCTCATTCTTAAGGTTAGGATTCGTAATATGTAAAATAGATGATGAGATATATATTGTGAGAGTACTTGTACTATGCTTAATTTTGATATGATAAAATATGTGATAAGAGGACAATAATTATTTTTGACCATTAAATGATGTGATATGATTAATCTCATGGCTATAAGATTAGGAATACTATTAGGCCATGTTTATTTGGATGGACATGAGTTTGGGATTGGACTAATAGTCCAACAAAACAAACAAGGCTATAAAGTTCACCATTTCTCTTCATATATATCCTGCTAAAAATTTGTTCTTCGTCAAACACACTAAACCATTACTCATCCATCCAAGTGATATGTTCATTATTTTGCCATAGGAATAAGTCATGCATGAAAATAGCAACCTCTCCGACTAGCAACCTCTCTGCCTCAAGAATAGGATTTAGTTGTAGTGTTTTCAATAAATGGTTGTAACCTCTTCCACGTTCTGTGCCACAACCTTCTGCATTATTATTTCAAGTTGTTAATTTCCTGTAGCTAGTGTTCTCTTTTGGCTCATAAATAGCCTGGGAACTGTGGAATAAAGATATAGAGAATTAATATCCCAAACCTCTTTCTTCTTAGTCTCTGTTCTTCTTCTTCTTCTTCTTGGCCATTCACTGGCTGTTCATATACAAATTACACATCACCAAGCAAGGCCTACAAGGCCAGCTTAGCTATCTTCATGGATCTCCACAATGACCAATTAGGAGCAAGAGAGTTGTTTCAAGCTCAATCCCACATATACAAACATGCATTCAGTTTTGCAAACTCCATGTCACTCAGCTGTGCAGTTCAGCTAGGCATACCAGATATAATTCACAACCACAAAAAACCCATCTCTCTCCCTGACTTAGTCTCATCTCTCCAATTGCCTCCCTCAAAAACCAATTCTCTCCACAGAATCATGTCCTTGTTAATTCACTTGGGGTTTTTTGCTACAATGAAAATTGATCCAAATCATGGAGATCAAGAAGGGTATGTCCTCACTCCATCATCTAAGCTTCTCATCAAAAGTGAAATGGCCAATTTGTCACCATTTGTCCAAGCCATGGTCGATCCGGTTTTGGTCACCCCATGGCTGTTAAAATTTAGCTTCACCTACCTTCACTACCTACCTTCACCTACTACACCTACCACTTCACCTACTCGCCTTCACCTACTTCTATATATATGAATCATTGTAAACACAACACATATCAATCAATAATACATCTATTTTTACATGGTATCAGAGCAAGGTTAAGAATTTAGTGATTCCGCTTCACCGGCGGGCGGCAGCCTCGCCTTGGCCGTCCGCCGGACAAACCCAAATTTTCTAATTCTCTCTCTCTTTCCTCAACAAACTGATTCATCACCCAACCCGTGAAGCAACGGTCCAGATTCACCCAAACCATCAAGATTACTCCTACGACCCACGTCGCAACATCGCTGGAAATCGTCGAGATTAACAAACCGACCCGAGTTGGCCGAGTCAGACAGGGACACGACTCGGAGGATCTCTTCGAAGACCGACTCATCGCAAGGTAGAACCAAGCGCCCCTGCTGCGGCTCATTTGCCTCCTTCTCCATCTTCCGAATATGACGCGTCGCCTGAAAACCATCCATTTCAGGCATCTGAATATCCATGAAGCAAGCATCGAAATTATGCGGTAACTCAAGCAACGCAAGAGCAGCTTTGCCGCTCTCGGCACACTCGACATCAGCTCCAAACTTCTTGAGTGCACCAGCAGCAACTCTACGGTTTACCCTATTGTCCTCAACAACCAAAATTTTCTTGCCACAAAGCAAGCTTTTAAGGAACACAGATCCATTAACTGTGTCTTTCCCTTGTGTCTTCTTCCCCGTTCCTAACACCTGTTGAAGGCACGCTGCCACCATACTCGCTCTCAAAGGTTTCATGATCACTGTATCTGCAAAACCCACTTGCTTTGCTTTTTCTCATCAGCTAGCCACGTGATCCCACTCACCAATGCACTTTAAACTCTCTCTCCACTCAAGCACACCCACTCTTCTTTTCTTTAAACATAAAACTCAAACTCATTCACCCCCACACCATTCTAATATATTATAATATATCATACTACGTACTATCCACTCACAGATTCACACACCCACTATCTCTTACAATAATTTATCATTTTTTTTTTCACCCACTATATTTTAATATGTAAACATATACATATATATACATTGACTTCAATTTCTTTTCTTTTTTCTCTTTTCTTTTCTTTTCTATCTCTCATATATATTATTATTATTATTATTATTATTAACCAAAAAAAAAAACAAAACAAAAAAAAAACAAAAAAAAAACAAAAAAACAAAAAAAAAAACCGAACAACCCATTGCAGGTTTTCACAATACCGTGGGCCACGAAACTTTTTTTCATTATTATTTCTTTGCACAAAAAAAAACAAAAAAAAAAACAAAACAAAACAAAAAAACAAAGGACAGAAGAAGAAAACGAACTGCACACCAAACTCATTTTATTCATGTCGGGGCTCACCCCGATCACCATTTTACACACAAAAAAAAAAACAAAAAAAAAACCACAAACAACAAGATATGTTTTCTTTACTGCAGACGGCCACCCACCGCCCTCACTTCTTCGCCTCTTCCGCCGGTCTCTTCTTCTTGCCTCCGTCCTGGGCGGCCCTTGCCGGTGTTGCCTCCGTGCTTCCTAGGCCACCAAGCAAGTTGTCTCCTGCCTGCTCCTCCACTGCAGCATATGGCGGCCCTCCAAATCGGAACATCACGGTGGCCTTCCGCTTCAGCTCCTTATTTTCCGCCTTCAGCACACTTATCTCTGCTCGCGCATCCTTATACATGCGTTGGAGCAGAGCCAGTTGGGCGTTTAACTGCTGCACCTCATTTGTCCTACTCTGCAGCCGGTGCGACAAGTTTGTGACTGCAGTCATGGTTTCCACACATGACTTCAATGTATACTGATTGGCTTCAATATCAGTTTGCACCGCCATTTTTTGCTCCACAGACCGCATCGGAAAGTTCAACGGAGCAAAACCAGAGATGTTTGGTTGAGGTTCACTGGCCACCGCACCAGTTATTTCTCTTGTGGCCTCGTTCAGTTCTGGAAAGAGCGTAAGCAGACCACGGGAAGAGGAGGCCATGTTCTGGGTAGCTGGACGGGAAGAAGAGGCCATGTTATGGGTTGCTGAGTGTTTCAGAGAAGGGTTGGTTACAGAGTGTTTACAAAGTGTTTCAGACTGCAAATATTCAGAGGTTTCAGAGTGTTTACAACCTCCGCCTCCGCTTCGGTTTATAACGACCATGACGAAGAGGCCGACACGCGCACTGTCGATCACGTGCATCACCGCGTGTCTGGCGCGCCTTTTGATGGCTCGTCTTTTGATGCAGTGGGCACGCCTTTTGATGGCACGCCTTTTGAAAGATTGGGCACACCTTTTGAGGGTGCACCTTTTACAACGGTCCGACATGACCCCATAAACTGTCCTGACATTGATTCCGGTTAGCATACAGTGTCCTCTACAACGTTATGACACCACCATACAGTGTCCTCTACAACGTTATGACACCACCATCCAGTGTCCTCTACAACGTTATGACACCCCCATACAGTGTCTTCTACCACGTTATGACACCACCATCCAGTGTCCTCTACCACGTTATGACACCACCATTCAGTGTCTTCACCAACGGTCTGACACGACCATACAGTGTCTCCTATCCTCTTTTATTTTTATGTATTTTCTTGTTTTGTTCCTCTCTCCAAACTCAAGTTGGTTAGTTTCTATCCTCCTTGAGTTTGCGGGGGGCTGTTAAAATTTACCTTCACCTACCTTCACTACCTACCTTCACCTACTACACCTACCACTTCACCTACTCCCCTTCACCTACTTCTATATATATGAATCATTGTAAACACAACACATATCAATCAATATCTATTTTTACAATGGCAGTTTTTGGGAGATTGGTTTAGAAGCAATGAAGAAACAGCATTTGAGACTGCACATGGGGTTGCCATGTGGGAGTTTTGTGACAAAAACCCAAAATTCAATAACATTTTCAATGAAGCAATGGGCAGTGACTCAAGAATGATGAGCTTGGTGGTTAGAGACTGTGAGGCAGTGTTTGGAGGACTGAATTCATTGGTTGATGTAGGGGGTGGTACCGGTATCAATGCTCGGATCATTTCCAAGGCGTTTCCTGGTATAAAATGCACTGTTTTTGGTCTTCCACATGTTGTTGAGAACTTGCCAGAGGAGAAGAACTTGAACTATGTTGGGGGCAATATGTTTAAGTCTTTCCCATCCGCGGATGCCATTTTCTTCAAGGTATGCAATTTTTTGAATTCTTAGTTCCAGTGATTGAATCTGGTAATTAAGCAAATTTTAGGATTTGCATCATATATGTAGGGCAATTCCTCTCTCATCAAGTTATTTCAGTAAATTTCTGTCTTTTATTTATTTTTATTTTTTTGTGTTTTGGATTTAATTTGATGTTGAGTTGCTTCAGTATAGATTGATCAAATAGCCGAATTCTAAAGAGAAATCATTTTTGATGATCCAAGATCGTACATATTGATCTATAGAACTGTTATTTATTTGTTGAACGGACATATTGATTGACGAAATCACAATTACACTTAACAATAAAACTATCTGAAAAGGTCATATACGTCAAAGAACTTTAAGGAAAAACACGGAAACCATAAGTTAAGGAGATGGCTGCATGTGCTCTGATTCATTATTTGGGCCATTTTATCCAATTCCTCGGTACTGACAATCGATACTAGAAAAACAGTTTTCATGTATTTGTCGCTGAATTATTCTGAGAAGTATTCTATAAAGCAATTAATGTTCATATAATAAGCAAAGTAAACTTTAAGATAATCAATTGAACGTGAATGTGTTTTTGGACTTGAAAATGGCAGTGTGTTTTGCACAATTGGAGTGACGAGAACTGCGTAAAGATACTGAAGAGATGCAGAGAAGCTATTCCAAGCAAGGAAGATGGAGGAAAGGTTATCATCATAGACATGGTGGTAGATGGGGACAGAGATGAACATGACATTGCTGAGACAAAGCTTGTTTTTGACATATTGATGATGGTTTTGGTCACTGGAAGAGAAAGAAGTGAGAAAGAATGGGAAAAGATTTTCTTAGAGGCTGGCTTTAGTCACTACAAGATCACACCCATCTTTGGTTTAAGGTCCCTCATTGAGATATATCCTTAAATTATGTAAGGTAAATTTCATTTTACCTCCTCGTAGTTTGACTCATTTGCAAATAACATTTATATGGTTTGTAAACTGAAATATATCGCTTTCCACCTAACTTAATGTTAAGTAAATGCCAAGATGAAAATAGTACATCAAGGTTAAAGTGAATTTTGTCTCATAAAAAAATGACGAAAATGTCCATGTTTTACGCAATGAGATTACTTATGTATAAGGATTTTTTTTTTTTTTTAAATCTAGCTTTTAATGGGTCCAACGGTACTCTTTAGTCTACAAATCATAGGGAATTATGTTCTTATAAATGATAAGGGTTGTGCGCAAATAGGTTAAGCCATGAGGGACTAAAGTGAAATTTGTTCAATTATGCATTGTGAAACCTATATGACTCCTATAATAATTCTTGTTCTGTAAACTTGTTCTGGACTGTAAAATATATGCTCATTGCTCTGTTTCCTTTGTTTCCACATCTCTTTTAAACTCTAATTGCATTGGTGTCGGGTTTTTGGTCCGGTTCTAAGATGAACAGTTCTAAAAAAAATTGGGACCGAGCCGCGCCGAACCATTAGAACCTATGGAAATGAGCAAGAACCAAACCAAAGAAAAAGGTTCGGTTCCATGGTTATGGGCAATCCAATATTAATCAATTTCCACAACTCAATTTCAAAAATTAATCAATTTAAGCAATTCAATATACAAAATGCATTTGAAGTTACCAATTCAAAAATTGCAATCAAAACACTCAAAATAGTTAACAACCCAATTGAAATGTTCATATATATACACATATAGTCTTACTATATTGAACGGTTTGATTAGGTTCCAAGCTGGAAATGGTAGGCTCAAACCGTGAATCGTTGTTCATTTTTTAGAACCACCATTCCATCATAGGTTTGGACCGATTGTATGGATTGGTAAGGCTCCAATTTGTTTGTTTTTTTTTTTAACACTTTTTTTTAGATGGTGGAAAACAAAAACTAGAAAGTAATAACCTCAACGCTAGCTAACGCCACCAAGAAGGGTGGGACTTCTCCCATCCGATGATGGAATCAGAATTTTATTACCTAAGGGGCCAAAAGAAAAAATAAAATAAAATAAAATTCATTATATATACAAACATACATGTATGTACAATATGCTATATAATTATATATACATAGAAAAAAAAAATTAAATGCCACAAAAGTAATTTCTAGTAGGATGAAGAAATTTTTTTTTTGTACAAAATAGAAAGAGAATGCAAAATAGAAGAATAATGAGATATATAGTTTTTATATTGGGGAGCCATTTTATGTATAAAATAATATATATATATATATATATTTTTAAAGTCATGTAACAAACAATATTTTTCACAGAAATAACAAAATCATGGCCCCTCATAATCTTCTCTTAATTCCATCTCTACTTCCATGCAAACTTCTTGATGAGGAGAGTGCCAGGCTAACTTAACCAAACCATCTGCCAACTGATTACCTTGACTTAGGAAGCATAGATACGGATACGACACGATACGGATACGGTGATATGACAAAACCTAAAAAAATAGGATACCGGTACGGCTAGGATACGTTTGTGAAAAATATAATTTTTAAAATTATTAATAGTGAGTTACACATAAGTCAAAGAACGTTGAGAAACCACAATGTAATTTTATAATGCAAAATACTAATATTTAAGAATTTTGTATTAATTTAAGCTGATAACTTGTTTACTTTTAAAATTTTTAATAGGTCTTGCAAATATTTCATTTCAATATAAAGTTTAATATATTTATATTACAATAATAGAACAATTCACAATTTGTTCCTATGCTTTTTCCTTTGGCACTAGTGAAAAATATTATATTCAAGTTTACTTGCTTATTTATTTATTGATATTTAATTTTATCATTATTATATTCTCTTGTTAATTCTTACTTTCTATATAATTATAGGGGACATGCATGAAATAATTAGGATACATCAATTTAATAAATTCTATTATTTAATTTACTATGCTCTTCTTATCGAAAAACTTAACAAAGTATTAAAAAAAATATTCTTATATTTATATTTGTAATTATATTATATTATATTACTATGTAAGAAATGTTACAATTCTAATTTCATAAAATAAGTAAACATGACTTGGAGTATCTGATATTTCAAAATTAATAAAAAAATAATTAAGAAGTATCCGATATTTTTAATAAATATCCGATACGTATCCGCGAGTATTTAAAGAGTATCGATATCCGATACGGATACGATACAAATACGTCATTTTATTTGAAGTATCCGTGCTTCATAGACCTTGACGGCTCACATGCGAAGCTTTGAAGCGTCAAAACGATCTACTCTTACAGCAAGCTGCACTATATGACCACAATCCGACAGCGATGTGACTGGACCTTGGAATGCCTTAATAATGTTCAAAGAGTCTCCTTCCAAGTGAATGTCATGAATCCCCAAATCTGCCGCCAAATCCAATGCCTTGTCTGCAGCATATGCTTTCACACAGTCCACCCCTTAAAGAAAAGGATTCTGATCTGCCATATATGCAATCACCTCATCCATACTATAACGGACTACTACACCGACACCACTTGCCCGAAGCTCCTTGAACACTGCACCATCAAAATTGATCTTGAACCAGCCCACGTCCGGAGGTTGCCATTTGATGTCCGTCCCACTTTGTCTCCGGCCTGTTACTGCGGTCTGCACTTGAACACAATCACTGAGAAGATTACACACCATCACTACAAAAATTTAAGTTTCAGAGACTAAAATTTAGGGACGAAATTATTTTTTAAAAACCAAATATTTTTGTTACGAAAAGTGTCGTTATTATATTTTTAGCAACAAAAATTAGAAATTAGTGATGAATTATTATCTTTTTGGGACTAAATTTTTTGTCTCAAAAAATAAATTATTTTGAGACCAAATTATTTCGTTCTTAAAAGTGTATTTATTAGTGACATTTTCAAAATTTTATTACTAAAATCCTTGTTTTAGATTTTTCGGAACGATCTTTTAACGACTATTCTCATGATAATAAAAATTAGTCCTTAAATGTCTTTTGTAACAAAATTTTTACTTTTAGAGATCAAAATATTTAATCTCTAAATTTCTTATATGTTGTAGCACTATCTTCAATGGATCTATGCAAATAATAGCCCGATCTTACCGAATACACACCACCTCTTATAATAATGCCACACAAACTCGTCAGAGGGAAAGATTGGACATATTGGAATTTGCCTGATGGCCTCTACATCCAACTCGAAAAAATAATGCCGGATCACATCCATATCCCAACACTTCCGATCTCGATCAATTAAACAACTAAACGTGGCCTAGGCACCCATTTATCTCCAAACACTAGAATGTTCGCCCCATTACCATCCCTCCATCTCACCCCAGCCTCAAGAAGAGGTTTCGCATGCATAATGCTCCTCCAGGTGTATGACGGATTTATTCCCAACTCAGCCCTTAGAAATGACGAGCTCGGAAAATATTTGGCTTCTATCATTTTGCCCAAGACAGTTTGGATGTTGGACCAGCCACCATCTGTTTGGCTAACATAGCAAAACCTGCTACCCCGTTTGGCTAGCAATGGCTCTATTAGGCATGTCATAATTTGTAGATATAAATTTTGAAACATTATGCCTGTTTGGTAACGTTTACGTTTTTATTTTATATTTACAAAAATTTTATAAACTGGTTTTTGTTTATTTTTAGAAAAACATAAACTACAAACGCGTTTGGTTTAGATAAAATATTTAAAAATATAAAAAAGAATGAGAAATGACAAGTGGTGGCGGGTGGTGGGTGATGACGAGTGGTGATGGCGGAAGACAATGTTGAAAAATGATAGCGGGTGGTAGTGGCGGAAGACGGTGGTGGAAAATGGTGGCAGGTAGTGGGTGATGGTAGCAGAAGACGGTGGTGGAAAGTGGGGGCAAGTGGCGGGTGGGTGGGTGGTGGTGGCGGAAGACTGTGGTGGAAAGTGGTGGCAAGTAGCGGGTGGTGGCGGCGGAAGACGGTGGTGGAAAGTGGTGGCAAGTGGCGGGTGGTGGCGGCGGAAGACAGCGATGGAAAGTGGTGACGGGTGAGTGGATGGTGGTGGTAGTTAGGTGGTGGATGGCGGGTGGTGGGTGGGTGGGTAGGTAGGTAACAGTGGTGGGTGGTGGTGGCAGGTAGGTGGCAGGTGGTGGTGGCGGGTGGGTGGCAGGTGAGTGGTGGGTGGTGGTGGTGGCGGGGGTGGGTAGTGGTGTCGAGTGGCTGGCAGGTGGGCGGGGGTGGTGGTGGCAGGTGGGTGGTGAGTGGTGACTGGCAGGTGGTGGTGGGTAGGTGGTGGTGGCGAAAGACGGTGGTAGAAAATGGTGGCGGGTGGTGGCTAGTGTTGGGTGGTAAAACAAAAAAAACTCAAAACGTAAACTCATTTTTTGAGTTTATATTTTTTGGCCAAATTTATAAACTGAGACCACTGATTTATAAATCAAAAATTTACCAAACAAGTTTTTATTTGGGTTTTTAAAATTTTTGTAAATATAAACTGAAAACTGAAAACATAAGTGTTACCAAACCCCACCTAACATATTTTAAAATTCATGTTATAAATGTTTACTGTTTAGTTTTTGAACTAAACGATATTGATTATTTGAAAAGTAGATTTCTATTTTCAATCTGTATTCCAAATTGTTAATTGCACATTTTATTTAAATGAAACCTCCAATTAATACAAAACAAGATCATTAAGAGAAAATAATACAAGAAAAAGTAATATTTTATTGAAATTATTGTGAGTTTTAAACCCTTGAATACAAAGTACAATTCTTAAATTTAGAATCCTTTTTCTATTAATCACCATTATGCGTTTATAGCGTAGCCTCTTGAGTTTTCAGGGTTTCTCCTCTTCTTTCTTGTGAAGATTTCTTTAACTTGTGATTTATCTCTCTCTCTCTCTCTCTAAATTTTGATTTTTGATTTTTCAGTCCCCTTTTTGCGTGATGATCCCTCATATTTATAGAGGTTATCCAGATGATAAGAGGGTCTTATCCTCAATTTGAATTTTAAATTGAATGATAATGCCATTTCAATTTTGAATGATAGCGCCATTTGAATTTAGATGTAACCATATTGAATTAATCATATATATCTAATTAGTGGTATTGATCCTTTGGATTTCATCTTGTGTGATGTCCTTACTGTAGGCTCTATAAGTTCATCTTTCGTAGGCTCCACGTGTTATTTGAGTATCTTGAATAACGTCGCTGAGATACAACATCATTTTAATTATGCACTTCAAGGGATCAAGTTAATCATTTTAGGAAGTGATTACCTATAATAATCCTATCATAGGCTTTATGTGTGTCATTAACTGATTGACCATATTTGAAATGTTAACATAAATTTGGTTAAAATTTATGTGACAACAAATACCCCCTCGTGATTTGTACAAGTACAAGTGCATTTTCTTAATTGTGCCAATCACGACAACATCACGCTCGTATCTAAGCTTTCTTTAAATTGTGGATTGGATTGTTTCTTGGCCTTTATCATTTGGCCCCTTGAATTATTTATTTATTTTTTTAATTTTTTTTAAGACCCTTTTTGGATGATAAGGTTTTCATGTGGACCCCTTGTGTACTTGGGATTTTTTCTTTGCTAGACCATACATGGACTCCCCAAAGGATTTAACTGATTTCTTTTTCATTTTTCTGTTTTTTTTTTTTAACACAATTTTTTTTAGATGGTGGAAAACAGAAATTAAAAAGCAATAACCTCAATACTAGCTAATGCCACCACGCAAGTTGGGACTTCTTCCATCCAGGGACGGAATTAGGATTTTATTACTTGAGGAGCCAAGGAAAAAAAATAAAAAAAATTCACTATATACACAAACGTACATGTATGTACAATATGCTATATAATTATATATACATAGAAAAAAAAATTAAATGTCACAAAAGTAATTTCTAATAGGATAAAAATGTTTTTTTTTTGTGCAAAATAAAAACAGAGCGTAAGATAAGAGAAGAATGAGACATATATTTTTTATATTGAGAGACCATTTTATATATAAAATAATATATATATATATATATATTTTTTAAAACTCTCTAACAAATAATATTCTTCACAGAAATAGAAGGTCATCATTTCTGATAATCTCCTCCTAATTCCGTCTCTGCTTCCATTCAAATTTCTTGATGAGGGGAGTGCCGAGCTAACTTAACCAAACCATCAGCCGACCGATTACTTTGACGCCTCACATGCGATGCTTTGAAGCGTCAAAACGATCTACTTTCACTCACAGCAAGTTGCACTATATGCCACAATCCGACAGTGACGCCACTTGACTTTTTTTTTGGCTACATCGGAAAGAATGTTCAAAGAGTCTCCTTCCAAGTGAATGTCATGAATAGCCAAATCTGCCACCAAATCCAATGCCTTGTCTGCAGCATGTGCTTCCACACAATCCACCCCTGCAAGAAACGGATTCTGATCTGCCATAGATGCAATCACCTCACCCATACTATAAGGGACTACTACACCCACACCACTTGCCCGAAGCTCCTTCAACACTGCACCATCAAAATTGATCTTGAACCAGCCTAACCTCGTACTAAATTACTTTAAAATAATTTTCTTATTTAAAAAATTAAAACAAATCCGAAATTTATTTATTTGAGATATTAAAAAATATTATTATTTGTTAACAAAAATATTCAACTAGTGCTTTAAAATTACTTTTGATTATATATTTGATTGGAATTTTTTTTAATTGTTTTGTTTAAAAATGTTTTTTTTAAAAAAAAATAAAAATAATTGTGACAAATTAATTTTTATTTAAATTGTTTTTTGTTAATTTTAAATAAATGTCCAAATAATTTGTCATTTTGGTCACAAAAAATATTTTCTATATTTAAAACATAGCAAAAATAAATATAATTTCTTTTCCAGATAATTGGTGCCCCCCAAAAAAAAAAAAAAAACATTGTTCCAGTCAACCAGCTAGACGTCCGGAAGGATGTCTAGGGGGACGACCAAATAAACCCAAAAATTCAAAAACTGCCTAGGAGGATGTCCGGACAGACGACTGAGTAGACCAAAAATTCAAAAACTCTCTAGTTTACCAAACATGTTTTGAAAATGTGTTTTGAAATTGATTTGAAATCATAATTTGAAAACTGTAATCAAACAAAAGATTAATTATTTGTGTGTAATCATGGTTTGAGAATCAAACCAAACATATTAGCTTTTATCATTTTGCCTAAGATAGAGTTTGGATGTTGGACCAGCCACCATCCCTGTTTGGTTAACATAGCAAAACCTGTTACCCCGTTTGGTTAGCAATGGTTCCACTGGGCGTGCCAGAATTTGTAGATATAAATTTTGAATTGTCTAATGTTTCAACACATTTTAAAATTCATGTTCCAAATGTCCACTGTTTAGTTTTTGAACTAAATGATGTTGATTATTTAAATGGAAGGTTCCCATTTTCAATATGTATTTCAGATTATTAATTACACATTTTATTTAAATGAAACCTCTGATTAATGAAGAACAAGAAAATTAACAGAAAATAATATAAGAAAAAAATATTTTATTGAAATTATCATGAGTTTTAAACCCTTGAATACAAAGTACAATTCTTAAGTTTGAAACCCTTAATCTATTAATCACTATTATGCGTTTATAGCGTAGGCTCTTGACTTCTCTGGATTTCTCCTCTTCTTTCCAGTGAAGATTTCTTTAACTCTTGATTTATCTCTCTCTCTCTCTCTCTCTCTCTCTCACTTTTGATTTTTGATTTTTCAATCCCCTTTTTATGTGATGATCCCTCATATTTATAGAGGTCATCGAGATGATAAGAGGGACTCATCCTCAATTTGAATTTCAAATTGAATGATAGCGCCATTTGAATTTAGGTGTAACCATATCTGATTAATCATATATCTACTTAACTGTATTAATCCTTTGGATTTCATCCTGTTTGATGTCTTTGCTATAGGCTCTACAAGTGTCATTTTTCATAAGCTCCACGTGTAATTTGAATATCTTAAATAACGTTGCTGAAATACAGCGTCATTTTAATTATGCACTTCAACAGATCAAGTTAATGATTTTAGGAAGTGATTACCTACAACAATCCTATCACAGCCTCTATGTGAATCATTAACTGATTGACCATATTTAAAATGTTCACATAAATTTGGTTAAAATTTATATGCCAACAAATGCCTCATAGTGATTTGTACAAGTACAAGTGAATTTTCTTAATTGTGCGAATCACGACAACTTGGCACTCTTATCTAAGCTTTTTTTAAATTGTGGATTGGATTATTTCTTGGCCTTGATCACTTTCGGCCCTTGAATTATTTATTTATTTATTTATTTAAGACCCTTTTTAGATGATAGGTTTTTCATGTGGATCCCTTGTGCAATCAAGATTTTTTCTCTGCTAGACCATACATGGACTCCCTAAAGGATTTAACTGATCTTTTTTCTTTTTTTTTTTCTTTTCCTTTTTTTTCTTGAGCTTTATATGCTTGAGATTTTGTTTGCTTGGGACCCCCAAAGAATTTAATATGGGTTGGTTTTATTTTTTTGCATGGGCCCTTTTTTATGGACTTGGCCTTTTCTTTTCTTTTTGTTTTTTTGAAATGAAAAGTCATGGACAAGGTCCAAGCATTTAATTGGGCCTGTGGATTTATTTTATGTAAGACAAACCTGCCATGACTTCTTTTGCAGGAGTCTTTTATTTATGAGACTCCTAATCCTATTATACTTCACTTTGCTTTTCTTTTTCATTTTCTTTTCTTTTTTTATTAATTAATTAGATATATTTATTTATTTATTTGCTAGGAGCTTGCCTAAATGAAATAGGATACACTCTTGCTTCTTTGGAGTGTTTTAGGAGATCACTACATCTTTTCTTAAATAATTCTTTTTTGCTTTATATAATACCTATTCAAGCCCATATATATATATATATATATATTTTTTTTTTTCTCCTGTAACTTTTTTTTTTTTTTTTTTTCCAGCAGAATTGTTTTTTTAGTTCACATCAGATAGCATATTTCCAGCAGAAGTTCTCCAGTCATTCTCTTTCTTCTCCTCCCAGCAAAAGCTGTTCTTCTTACACTTTAAAGAAAACACAAAAGAATTCCTTCATATCCGGTATGCTTTGCTTCTTCTTTTGTTTGTTTTTCTTATGTTTTGCTTCCTTGTAAAGCCAAAAGAAACAGACCCTTTCTTCTGTAAAAAAAATCTGATCCATTGTACCCTTTGCACACTGATTCTTTATGCTTGCTGCTACCTTGGTGTATATACATATTTATGTCCTTAAACATGGGATGCGGCTTTCTTTTAATATATATGTATATTTTTAATACACTCATGCAAGCAGATTTTTTTTGTTAGATCATGAAACCAAATATGAATAAAGACTTTTTTTTTTTTTTTTTTTTTTTGGGTCTGTCTGTCACGGTAAAGATCTGTTTGCTGCCTCATATATATATTTTTTTCTTGAAGTCATGCAAGCCGTTTTGTTGCTAGATCATGAGCTTAACTAGCCCAAATAGAGTCCCTGCTTATAAGTATGAACAATGACAACTTTTCTTCTTTTTTATTTGTCTTTCTGTCTCTCTCTTTTTTTCTTTTTTTCTATTTTTCTTTTTCACAGTAGAAACTTGTTAGCTGTTTTTTTTTTAATAATCATCCAAGTAGATTTCTGGTAGACCATGAATCTGAATAGGCCAAACAAAGTCCTTGCCTTATAAATACAAATAAAGAGCCCTTTTTTTCGTTTTTTAGCAAAACCTGCAAGAAAAATCTTTTTTTTTTTTTTTTTTTTTTTTTTTTTGGTAGAACCAACATAGGTTGCCTATCAATCGGGTTACAAACCAGCACGATATTTACACATTTTAATTACTCTGTAATTCTGCCGCCATTTTTTTTTAAGAAAAACCTTGAGCCCAAACAAAGGCTTCTTTATGATAGCAAAACCTGCTACCCCGTTTGTTGATGGGAGGATATTATCAATTAATATAGAACTAAAATTAACAGGGAAATGTACCGGTGTACAATTCACACAGTATACAATCTTATTATAAAATTACGTAGATTTTCACGAATTTACATAATTAATCTTACAAAAATGCATAAGTTGAATACAAATTCTCTTTAAAAAAATTTCAAATTTCTTAAGGAGCAATGCTACATTCCCTAATGATGTGGCAAACAATACTAATCATTTGTGAGAAAGGGGGAAAAAATTATAAGGTTTGGCCATTTTGGTTGTGTTTTCATTTTCTGAAATATACAAAATTTAGATAAAATTACAACTCATTGCAATTAATAAATATTTTCTGAAAGATAAATTATTCTTAGAAATGGCCAACCAAGGATAGAGTTGGTTGGAACGAACGAACTAGAGCACTTCGAGAAAGAGCAGGACAAGTAAACTCGAAGATTCAAACTAATTTTTTGCTCAGATTGAAGATTCGAAAAGCCAAACTGGGTCAACGTACAATTCAACAAATGTAGACCAATCACTCCTAAAAATTTGTGAATGTGAGACATGATCCCACGTAAAGCGGAACTGATGTGAAGAGTGGTAAGGAGATCTCAACCACCTCCAATGGTCACATTTGAGCATATAAGCACAGTTCACCAACATAAATAGAGGTACACAACAATTCTGACTATTACATTCAAACTTTGCTGCTCAAACTCTTACTAACTTAGGCATCAGAGATTTTTCTGAGTAGCAAAATTAGTTGGGATAAGTTATCTGAAGATTATAATCCCAAAACAACTTTTTCGTTGGAGAAAATTTATGAAGTTTTGCAATAAAAAGTGTTATTCTAGTATAAGTTGTCATACCCCTTCTCTTAAAGACAAAATAATCTCGTATATGTGGATAGAAGTCCCTTTCAGCTATTATTTGTAACATTTAATAACCATACTAAGGAAAGGTAAATGAAATTTATGTCTCTCTTCTATAAAGGGAAGTAAAGTGCATGGCACTGAAGTAAAGAAACGTCAATAAACACAAGGGATTATTTAATCCAATCTCCGCTCTTATCCGCAACTCAATCGAAACCTGAATGACTACTCATTCCCAATTTAGGTTCTCATATCTTGAATTGTATTTACATTTATACAAATATAAAGACAATTATGTGGACAATCAACTATTTAACAAAGTCAAACACCAAGAAGTCCCACTTACAACAGTATTTGGGCCCTAATCAAATCAGCAGTTCTTCAAGCTTACAAGGTGCTCTCTCCCAACCAATATCTCCATCTAAATTCTGTTACTAGAACTTCTGTGATCAAATTTTCCAGTCTCTATGCGTCAAAATACTCATAGTCGTTGGATGATATTTTGAGATTCTTGTAATTTTATATTCTCAAATGATCTAGCGATTTAGCAAGGAAAGATTTATTTTTTTCAATCAAACAAGACAATATTAAATTTGGACCCCTAATATTAAGTTGGAAAAAAAATACAAATAAAATCAATTAAGCATCACATGAACTCTTTGGCAAATGGGCAACTAGTATATACAACTTTCAGTGTCAATAAGCAACATTTGGTGCAGCTTTTCCCCAACTAAAAGTCGATAGGTAAAAAATAGAAGTTAGAACCACCTTTCTTGTATCTCTTAGATATTTTTCTAACTTATTTAAATTATTTATATTTCATAAGTTATAAATAGAAATTGCATTAAACACTATTAACATAAATTTTCAAAATATAAAAATTATAAGCTACTAAATAAATTGCACCAAATAGGACTGTATGACTATTAAAGTCACCAGTTTAATATGAGCAATTTTGATAAGAGAGGGATTGCCTCCAATCCAAAATCGGTTGGACTGGAAAGAGCTATTTGTACTGTGAGGTTCATTATAGGTCTTGTTTTGATAATCTAAATCGTTTATTTTGTTAGGCATTTTGTGTATATCATCCACCAAAAAAGTTAAGTCATCCGATAATTTAACCCTATTCAATTTTCGCATTTGTCACCAAAAAAATAAATAGTATAATTAAAAAAATGATTGTGTTTCACTATTTTAGTGACAAATGTGATAAATTAAATAAAATATATAAAGTGTTTGACAAAATAAAATTTATGATAAGTATTACAGATCCAAACAGTGCCCTCTATTAGACTAGAGGCAATCCATCTCCATTTGTGATATTGTATGCACAATTTTCTCTCCAAGAACAATTCCTAGACTGATTATATCCAGCCACTTGTACATGACCCGTGTTGCATCAGCAATTCTATTTAGAAAATTTATTTAAACAACTAAAACTCCATTTGTTTTGACATAATATATATATTTTTAAAAATATTTTAATACTTATTTTTTTGTTGTTTGGTTGAACAAAAAATATGTAAAATATTATGACAGAGTTACAAAAAAGAAAAAAACTAGAATTTGACCCTTATGACAAAATAAATCATGAGTTTTTAATTTTATCAATTTAAACCCTAAACTTTTGATTTATTTTTAATTTACACCATTTGCATGTTTTCGTCAAGTAAAATTGGTAGAAAAATGAATATTTTAGTTATTAAACTCAACGGAAAATAATATTTTAGACATTTGTATATATATAGACATTGGATTCAATAATTAAAATACTCTTTTGTTATTAGTTTTACTTTTCTTTTTTTTTTGATCGGCAAAAAAGAAAATATATTGATGGAATAAACAAGTACAAGGTACAAGACAATTACATCAATAAAGAAAAGGGAAATGCAAAAGCATCACAATGAGCTAAATGATCCCAACTAGGTTGGCACCACAAACCTCATCCTATCATTTGCTAGCACCCCCCAGTTGGTGAGAGACCAACAAAAAAGAAAAGACCATAGTAACACCAGAGCAGCCACCCAACCAACCAACCAAACCTAGCACCTAAGCATAGACTGATTTACGGCCCTGTATGCTCATCAACCACAATTTAAATTCCTAGTGCTCATTATGCTAGCATAAGCTTCACAGCAGCAAAAATGTAGTAAGCCACCATATACAATGCACTAAAACTGCTACTGCCACAAAATTCATGAGCTTTTGAGTCCTACTTCAGAGGCCAAGGTATTAATTCATGAACAACTCTCCTACTACCAGCTGAGTAACTTCAAAAACAACCACTAATGCAAACTTGAAAACTAGAATAAACTTCTAAACCTTAGATCCACCAAAGCTGCACTTGACAGAGTTGGCCCTTAGCTTAGCAGCCCAGAGTCCAGCAGCAGAGCAACAGATTCAACCATACAACAGATCAGCAACATAGCAAACCTTTGCCACCAATAGACCAGCAGATCAGCAACATAGCAAAACAGACCAGCAACATAGCAGAACACCATATCAGAACACCATATCTACCAGCAGGCCAGCAACATCAAGTCAGAATAGCTACTGTTTTGTGGAATTGCTGCAACCTAACTAATCAAACCCTCAGAAGCTTGATGGCTATTGCACTAGCACACACTGATGATCCTACAAATACACAAATACAGTGATGATCCTTCCCAATCCTTCTCATTCTGCAAACTCAGTAGAATTTAGTGAGCTTCTGTTTGAACTCCAGTCAATAACCCAGCACATTAAAGTGCACCATACTAGAACAAAACCTTCACCCTCCATTCTGGATACAATATTTCACCTGAGGTAGATTAAAGACCAAATCATTAATGGAGAAATCAACCTGGATTTTCGATGCTTTGAACCACATAGCAACTCTAACTTTCACTAAATCACACAAAGCTTCCAGATTTGGTTGAGAGGCACCGAAGACACACTCATTTCTGTGCTTCCATGTGGACCAGAGAGTGGCCAAAGGAATGGCCATCCAGATTTTCTTCTCCAGCCTCTGCATCACACTTCCGGACCACCATTCCAGCAACCCATGCACAGATCCTGGAATCACCCACTGCAATCCCCACCAACAAATAATATCTGACCAAAGCCGCCACACAAAAGGGCAGTGGAGCAAAATATGTTCCACAGATTCAACCTCGATATGACAAAAAACACAGCCAAGGTTTACATTACCTGTAAGAATTCCAATTCTATGAAGAAAATAAGATGTTTTAACCTTACCGAGCCAAGCTAACCACCCGAAAAATTGCACTTTTGGAGGCACAAAGTTGTTCCAAAGTGAGGCAGCCACTGGAATTGCAGATCCCAGAGAAGATTCAGTCCATTTATAAATTGATGAAACAGAAAAGAGTTTAGAAGGGTCTGCACACCAAAGGAGCTCATCAGGTTTGGTACTACACAGTATTGGTGCAGAGCTAAGCAAACAGGATAATCTATATGCTTCTTCCTCCTCCCAAGCCATCAAAGTTCTTCTAAATCCCAGGTTCCATCCACCATCCTCTGCCCTTCTTTCGAAAAACACACTAACCACACCATCTTTATCATTAGATAATAAGAAAAGCCTTGGAAATTCATCCATTAAGCAAACATTACCCACCCACTTGTCCCTCCAAAAAAGAGCTCTTCTCCCATCCCCCAAAACTATCTTAGAATTATTCATATAGAACTGATGCAGCTCTGGATTGGACTGAACAGCATGAATTATATCAGTCCAGAGTTTTGAACCTCTACCAAACAGTTTTGGGAACCATCTTCCATCCACTGGCACATATTTTGCACAAATCACTTCCTTCCAAAGCGATTGATTCTCCACACCAAATCTCCACCACCATTTTAATAGTAAACATTGATTCAACGTTATAATCCTCCTCACACCTAACCCTCCTAATTTCTTATTTTTAGTAATTACCTCCTACCGGACCATATGAACTTTTCTTCGAAGATCAGAGCCACCCCAAAGAAAAGTTGATTGCAATCTCTCAATCTCCTTAGCCACTCCAGCCGGAATTTTGAACAAAGATATATAATAGATTGGTAAAGAGGACAATACAGATTTGATTAAAGTTAGGCGCCCGGCAAAGGATAACAACCTTCTCTTCCATGTGGACAATTTCTGTTTGAACTTGTCAAGAACGGGTTTCCAGGTGCTCCTCCTGCTAGGATTTGCCCCCAAAGGTAGTCCCAAATACTTGAGAGGCAACTTTTGGTGAAGACAATTTAAAGAGAAGGCAAACTCCTGCACTAATTCCTCATCCACCCCAACCCCACAGATGACACTCTTGTGGTAGTTAATTTTTAGACCCGAAACAATCTCAAAACATCTTAGAATTCTTTTGATATTGGTCACCTCCACCCTATTTGCATCACAAAACATAATTGTGTCATCCGCGAATTTCAAATGAGTGACTCTAAGGCCATTAGAACCCATATCGGCCCCTTTAATTAGGCCCAACTCCTTAGCTCTACTCAGTAAGATATTGAGGCCCTCTGCTACAATGTTGAATAAGAATGGTGACAGCAGATCTCCTTGTCTGAGACCTCTTTGTGGACAGAACTCAGATGTTGGTGACCCATTTACTAGGACAGAGATCTTGGCAGAGGAAACACAAGCTTTCATCCATCTAACCCACCTAGAACCAAAGCCAAACTTTGACAACATATCAAATAAAAATTCCTAATTAATCGAGTCATAGGCCTTTTCAAAATCCAACTTAAGCACCAAACCTTTTCGGTTAGATCTCTTCCACCCATCCACTACTTCATTAGCTATCAGAATTCCATCTAAAATGTTCCTTCCCCCCAAAAAAGCTGACTGGGCCTCACCAATAATATTGGGCATCACCTTTTTCAATCTGTTAGCTAACACCTTAGCTAAGATTTTGTACAAAGATCCAATCAAGCTAATAGGCCTATATTCATTCAAGCAATAAGGGCTTGAAACTTTTGGAATTAGGGCAATAAAAGAGCTATTAATTCCACCAACCAGACTAGCATTCTGATGGAACTCCCTCATAAACTGTAGCACATCAACCCACACTATTTGCCAACATTTCTTAAAGAAGGACATGTTGAACCCATCAGGCCCAGGAGCCTTATTACCATCACAACACTTGATAGCATTCCGGATCTCCTCCTCTGTAAAACCTGCCTCCAATTGTGCCACAATTTGAGCTCCTCCTATACTCTTAAAAGGGCCAGACAATTTGGGACAGACTTTCCAATCTTCCGAAAATAGCCTCATAAAATGAACTTGAACTACATCCCTAATTTCCGAAGGCTCTTCAAGCAACATACCATTCATTGGTAATGAACACAGAGAATTCCTACTATTCCTACTACATGCCATTATATGGAAGAACTTAGTATTTTTATCCCCTTTAGCCGCCCAGGTCAATCGAGATTTTTGTAACCAAATCCATTCCAACATTTTACTTAACTTCCAAACTTCACCCTGCACTTCCTTTCTTCTAATCAATTCTGTATCAAGTAATGGTCTCTCCTCAGCTAACAAATCCAGCGAATGAGCCTCATCTTCCACACTTTTCAGTTTTAATTCAATCCTACCAAACACCTCCACATTCCACTTCTTAAGAGCCTGTTTCAGTGCTTTAAGCTTCATAAGACACTTGTATCCTGCCCACCCTGTCACACCAAGTTCTGACCAACTTTGTTGAACAAAGGAAATGAATTTTGGATGTAAAAACCAAGCATTAAGAAACCTGAAGGGTTTAGGACCCCAGTCCCTCTCATCCTCCATTAAGATAATAGGACAGTGATCAGACAACAATCTAGGAAGTCCCCAAAGTTTGAAAGAAAAATCCTGCACCCATTCATAATTAAGCAAAAATCTATCAATTCTGCTACATTTCTCCCTTGCTTGAGAATTACACCACGTAAACTTCCTCCCTAACAAAGGCATATCTATAAGCTCTAATTGATCAATCATATTGTTAAAATCCCTCATACCTCTATCCCTTCTTGAGCACCCTATCCTTTCTGAAATACTCCTGATTTCATTGAAGTCCCCCCTCCAGACACCATGGCCCCAGAAAACTGGCTTTCAACCTTACTAAAGAGTCCCACGTCTCTTTCCTTTTGCCCACCTCATTAGGCCCATACACATTTACGATAACACAATCAAAACTAGAAAATAATGTACCTGATAATAGGATGAAATTTTGAGAACTACAGCAAGCCTTCAATTGAAATACCTCAGGGTTCCAAATACATAAGAGTCCTCCAGCTCGACCAATCGCATCTACACCCATGAAATCAAAATGATCCCCAGGCCACATAGATCTAACCAAGTCAGAGTCCACTGCTGGCTTCTTAGTTTCTTGAAGTAAAACAATATCCACTTTCCTATCTAGAAGGCTTTTCTTGATCCTCCTCCTTTTTTCAGGTCTTCCAATCCCTCTCACATTCCATGATTGTATCTTCATAAGAATTAAATTTACTCTGAAACAGCTGGATATAACAGACTAGCCTTTCACTCCTTCCTTCTTCTTAGCTCGCTGTTGATCTTGAGCTTCCAACTCCTCTAACTTGCTCAGCACCTCCTCTTCTTTATCTTCACATTCTAGGCCCAGTGCTTTACCAATTTGTATAGAAGCCTCTGCCTCCGATAACAAATTCCGACCTCTACTATTTCCACTTGCCATGGATAATGAAATGGCAGCTACAGCTGACCTGAAGACAGCTCCTTTCCTTAAATTCAGAGAAGATGCCCCCAATCTCTTGTTCACCCCGAACTTCCCCATAGTTGGCTTTTTCTGAAGCTGAGTTCTTGTTACTGATCTGTCTTTTGTCTTCAGTTTCTCCTTGTTAGCTGGGCGAGAGGGAATTTGTGAAGGGTGGGCCGAATAAATAGATGTGCCTTGTGGGTTATAGTGGTGAAACTGAACCTGCCCAGCAGAACTATGGGCTAGGTCCTCAAATCCTTGTTGAGAATTATTATGATGAGATTGAACCAGCCCATCAAATCTAAGGGCCGACCCATCTGGACCACCTGCTAATTGGGCCCGATTGAGGTCCACTTCAAGATGAATTCCTTGCCGATTGCAATCGGACCCACTCAGACTTCTGATAAACCCCGAGGTGTATACTTCAACGTCTACCCTACGCCTAGCACCATCTTCATATTGCTCATAGCTCAACCCTATCCCTGCTGGTTGACTTACGCATGCGCCACCTTCCTCAGACCCATCCTTCATCATATCTGTTTCAGCAACAGCAGAGACATCACTCAATCTTACATCCCCGTCCAGTTCATCTGAGTTAGGAGGTAAGACACTGTTCCCCTCTCCAACCACCTCATCTCTTAGGTCTTCTTTCTTGCCCAGCTGGATGTCCACATCATCATCTTCTTCCTCATGTCTACTGTTTATGTCTGTAAGTTGGTCATCTGCAAGTGCCTCTGAAATTTTCTTCCCTGCGTTCTTCCATTCAGTGGGTTGAGATGTACACTGATCAGACGTTAATTTAGAAACTATTATTTGTTTCTCACAAACCCTCACTGGGTATATTGTACCTTTGCACTCCAGGTTTATGATATGGTTTATAGACTCCATTCTGGACGTGGCTATCTTCACCTTACCACAATGAAGCGAATTAAGCCGAAGTGTATCCTCATCAATGGCGAGCACTGCTCCCCAAGTTTCCCTAATACTACTAAATGTTTTAAAACTCCATAAATTCAACGGGACACCATAGCAGCTAAGCCAGACATATCTTTCTTGTTCAATAACCATCCCTTGTCGCCATTCTTGGACTGAATCACACCAATCATTGAGCCAAACCTGCATTCTCTGAAGTTTGTCCTTCATATCTGCAACTGAGTTGAATGAGAGAACCACGTCTCTACCACCCCCCCATCTAACCGTTACTTCCCCAAAGCCTCTCCTAGCGATGTCCTCCTTAAAAGTATCCATTGATGAGGATGCTTTTAATCTTACTACCACACTTTCATACAACCAACCATTACCTTCCTCATAAGCCTTAATAGTTCGGATTGCATTTGTTTGAGCTCCTCTGCCACTCACAACCTCAGCAAAAGATTTGTTCCTTTGATGGCCAACAGTATGTGTGAAATTAGCAGCTATGACTTTTCTGGTCTGTGGTGCTTTGTTCAATCTGGATTGTGGACCATACTCCTTGCCAAAATCTGCCATCTTAACTTTCAATGCTCTGTCATCACACCAAAGCCCATGTGCCTTTTGAACTGTTATGTCTGCTGCTACAGAATAGTTATATCTTACAAACCCAAAGCGAGATCTTGTCATCTTGCATCTCTTATTTGGGATGAAAACGTCCATGACTATCCCATAATTAGAGAAAATGTTGTATAGCCCTCTGGTCCCCATGGATTCTGGAAGATTATCCACAAAAATAGAATGTATAGTTGTACCTAACTTACTGTTCCACTCACGCCGTCCACCATGCCGACGTACCACTGGTTGCCATCCTCCACCTTCAATCCTTCTTCCATGTTGGTCCGCCATAAACAGTGAACTCATATATATTAGTTTTACTTGACAAAAATAGACTAATAGTTTAGATTGAAATCAAATCAAAATATTAAAGTGTAAATTGACAAAAATGAAAACTCGTGATTTATTTTGTTAGAAGACTCAAATTCTGGTGTTTTTTTTTTTTGGTCCCAAACATTTTTTAAGAAAAATATTTTTGCATCATTTTTCCAAAAATGAATTACCTTTAAAGATTCCATAAGTCAATTTTTACAAAGTTGACCCTCACTCACTATTTTTACAACACATTTGATGTTTTCAAATAAGTATCTTAGCTCACTAAAAAATCATAAATGACACTTTATTGAATCAAAATTTTTCTTTTAGGTAACAAAATATTTTTGTTTTAAGTGTCAACCAAACGTTGAAAAATAAAAACACAAAATATACTTTTTTTTGTATAAAATTAATTTTTAAAAAAATATTTTTTATTTAAAATATTTTGCGTCGAAATAAACGGTCAAGTTTAATTTGAAAATTTTGAAAAACACATAAATCTTTTTTATAGAAGAGGATTTCGAATTTACACAGTAATGAAAACGCCATGAGACAAAAAGAGGAAAAACAATCATGGCCAAACACATGCCTCATCGTTGAAAGAAAAATGTTTTAAACCCACAAAACACACTCACAATTGTATCTATAATGATGTGATAATATATGTGTCAACTTCTTATTTATTATTGTGAGTGTTGATTTCCGACCACATAACCAAAGATGGAACTTAACTGCAGAGCACCGGCAGAATAGATTGAGCCAACTACCTGCCAACAAGAAGATGAGAATATCGCGGTGATTCGTCTACCTGGGAGCACTCTGACGATCAAGTCAGTAAATCTTATCTCTCACAGATATCAAAATAGTACTTAAACACAAGTAAAAACACGTACCTTAGACCCATGATGGTGCCTTACTTTTATAACCAGCAGTGACCTAGTTCCCTAAAAGCCTCACTTCATTGGACTTAAGCTCAATGTTCATCCTAGACTCTCGGCTAGATAGGGATAAGCTCTTCATGAGCCTTATCCTTATCTAGACTAAGAGCCTCTTCTATTCTCGGACTCTTGTCCCTTATCCGGATACATCCGAATTCCGGCATTACCACAGAACATCTCGGCAATGCCGTGGTCACCTCGGCAACATGACTCATCCACGTGGCACCTTAGCCAACATCTTAGGGTTATCTTGGCCACATGATGTCATTCACAAAATACTTCCCCACAACTACCCCCTAGGTTTTATTTCCTCGGCAACCTGAGATGATGGAACCTATATCGTCTGATCTTCCAACATGACAACTAAACAACATGCTATACTCTTCCAACCGTGATCATGATTCATCGGCTTCAAGTAACCAGGACTCAGTTGCCCATTCTATCAAGAATCAAGAATCAAGAACCAAGAACCAAGGTCTGTAAGCATCTCAACAGAGATCGCTCCTCTAGCCGAGGTTATTGTCTTATTATTTCAAGAATTTCAAGGGCTTCAACTTCGCATGAGTTGTCACGCAGTAAGATCCGTTTTGTCCACATGTCACCTCTCAACTAGTCCGTACCTGTCATGTGTCACATTATGTCACATCAATTCTGCTACGCCCCCGGACATCAGTGTAAGCACTTCGCCGTAGGTGGTTACATCAATTTTTGCCGCCTTATCGATTTTTTGACAAAATTACCTTCCCTCTCTCTTCATCTCTTCACTTTTCCATTACAACTCTCTCTTCCCGAGCTTTCTCTCTCTATGAAACTTCCATCATTGTGTTTTCAAGCTTCTGCATCTGTTTTATTCTCTTCTTTCAGTGAGCCTTCCACCATTTTAATCCGTTCGACGTCATTGTCTGATTTCGGTAAACACGAGTCCGATGACCATTTCTTCGACTCCATTCTGTAAGTGCTTGGTTTCTTTCTTCTTAATTTCTTCTTCCATATATATATATATATATATATTTGTTTTTTATCTCTTTGCTTACGGGTGTTAGATCAATCCATTCTGCTTGTACTTTGAATGCCTTGAGTCTGTCAATGCTTCTGACTATGTTCTTGAATGCGTGACACTGCACTTGTCACATTTGTGTTTCTGTCTCTGTTTTTGTTTTGAATCTTGTCTCCTTTGTTTTCTTTGTCTATGTTCCAGATTCTTTCCTTTCCATTTCATTCCCATAGATTTAGAACATTTGTTACCCTAGAAAAATTGAAACATAATCTTCCCTAGGCAGCTAGAATCCTCGCCCTTGTGCCATTAGGGTCTAGCCGAGGTCTTCATACCCATATCAATTAGCTTTCCCCGTAATCTAGTACCAAATATTCCAAGCCGGCGTCATGGGAATGTTCAAATGGAGGGTTGATTCCTGACCAAACTAGAATACTTTCACCAAGAGTTCTCTATCCCAGCCGACGTTCAATTCAGGTTGGCTGGGAAGGAGGATTCCATTATGCTTGAAAAGGACTACATGCCTTTCACAGTTGTGTCTATTATAGAGGGTAGAATTAGGTTCCCCTTAGACATCCTTTTTAGAGAAGTCTTGCACTTCTACAAACTTAACCCCACGCAACTAGCCATCAATACATTTAGGGTTATCAACGGTATTCCGAGCTGGCACGCCGAGAGAACGCTAAGATTACCCTTGCTAACATCCAGTTCTGCTATACCACGTATGGCCTCAAGTCCACCAATGGTTATACTTACTTCCTCAAGCCCAGATCCACTACATACTGTAGACGTGCCCGAACGTCCCGGCTCTGCGCGCGAAGGCGTGGAATCCGTTTTGTTCATTAGCTTACTACAGTTCGGACTCAAAGTCACGGTTCTGAATCTAATCCTGCAAAGTGCAATACAAGACCGATAAATCACCAAAGAGTCCAAATCCGGAAAATCGTTTTGGAAAACTAATTTTTGTAAAGAAGTGCCAAACATGGACTGCTTTGCCAGATACAGAGTCGCCACCTAAATATTTTATTTTGGGGGAATTTAGGAAACCCTGACTCGTTGCCTAAGGCTACGTGTCCGTCATCACCAAAGTTGCCTCGGCTCGGGAACTTGGGTACGAGAGGGGAAGGTCATGCAATGAGCACCCCCGCTTGCCCGATCAAAGATCGGCCTTTACTAACATGATAGTTGGGTCTTGGATGACGAATTTTTTTTGTCTCCAAAGAGCTAATTTCGTCACTATAGATATTTGTGAGGAAATATTTTCGTCACTGGGTTCGTCATTGAATGTTTGCCACTAAAAAGTATCGTGACGAAAAATAATTTCGTCACCAATGAAATTAATTTAGTGACAAAATTTTTTATCACCAATAAAACAACATTTTGTTGCCAAAAATCCTCATTTTCGTCACCAAATAGTTATTCAATACCATATTTATAACTTTAGTTGACGAATAAATTTGTCACACATGTTAATCATTGATGAGAAAATAATTTCGTCACAATAACATGTAAAGTTGACGAAATTTTTCGTCTCCAAAAGTCAGACATGGGTGACGAAATATATTTCGTAACAAAAATATGTACACGTGACGAAATTTTTAATCACGAAACAACAAAATCAATGAAAACTTTCATATATAAGCTGCGATAAATTTTGTCATAAAAAATATTTATTAGTGACGAATAATCACTTTGTCATAATAACAAGTATAGATGACGAAAAAATTTGTCACTAAACTTGTTCCATATTTTATATTTCATTTTAAATTATTATTTCACAAATATGCCTGCTCATATCCCAATCGTCTTCTAAATGTACTAAGAAATTCACTAGCTAATATACACTACTCCACACAAAAAAATCGCTAAACAATTTATATTATAAATCAAAATATATCCATGAAAAGGATTATAGCAAATCCCAAAATGAACCAACGTGGTGTCCAGAAAAAAAAAAAAAATCAACACTTAATCTTAATTTACAACTGGAACTATGTATCAATTCAAAAAAAAAATAAATAAATAAAATAAAATAAAATTCAACACTAGATCTTAATTTGCAAGTATGCTTCCAAACGTCATCGAAAACCAATCTGCAAAGAAAATAAACAAAGAGAATATTATCAAGGATGTATAGGAAGGATAGCTAGGAGTAGATCTTACTAGACATCTAGAAGTAGAAGGTTTATTACAATTGAAAGCTTGCAAGTCTCTAAATTATGCAAGACAAATATGTGATGTCTTTTGGTGACTTGCTGGTATTTAGGGGATCTTGTTTGTATTTAGTTTTTAGGATGAGGTCATGCTATTTGTATTTCTCTTTGTAAAGGAAATCTGATTTACATGAGAATTTCACTTCAAAACTAATAGTGTATATATGTTAGAATTTGCAATGTAATTTGTATTCTATAGAATAAGAAACAAATTTGTAATGATGTTTGGAATTGTATAGAGTACGTAAAATATTACAGGAGATATAAAAATAACATGAGTATATATATTATTTAATAAAATAACTTTTCACGATATGCAAATGTGTGCTGTGAAAAAACGGAGAAGGGGGGAAAATGCTACCAACTGAAAATTGCAAGTAATGATCAATGTCTTTATTTTTATGATGCCTCCTAGAATACCCTACCCAAGTGTGAAACCAATAATTAGCCAGCCAAACTCTCACCATCTGGAAGTATTGTCATCAACTTAAATAACCAAAATTTCTAGGACCCCATTGGAAGGTTTGTCCCTTGTAGGTATGCTAAGTGATTTCTATTAATATGATCCATCTTCAACATACACAAAAAAACAATGCTCAATGTGGCAATACTGCAATTTTGATGCTAAAAATCTTAGATCAGATAATGTTGTAGGCTCACACATTAGCTTGTTACTGTTGATTCCAATTGGATCTACAGCATTTGATATGACTACAACTATAAGTGGATATGAGAGGTTGACTTTCTTAAACTGCTATGCTTTAACCAGTATATACTACAAATATGAGAAAAATGAAAAGATAAAATAAGATAGGCTTACCAATAAGTTGATCTATGAGTTCATGGGATGCCTCCTCTAAATTATTTATTGAAACCTTGTTTTTTAAGAAACTCCATGATGCTTGATGTCATCTTCAAATGCTCCTCACTCGTCTCATTCATCTTCGCTATCACATTGCTTTGTGCTTGAATTTCCTCTTTCTGTGCTTGAATTTCATGTTTCTGTGCTATAAGAGATGACTGCGCCAATCGTTTTGGTGGCATTGGTAAGCCATGAAAAACATAATACAAAAGCATAAACAACAAATACATAACAATGGATATGAAAAGATATGTACATGGATATATAAAGATAGAATTGACAAAGCATCATTAATGAATATATAGTTACGAGACATAATAACAAAAATTAGATATCATACATATAGTACCTCATCGCCAACACTTTTAAAGGACTCATCATCAGTATCATGCCTATGATATGATGGTATGTACTCATCGTAATCTACCTCAACCCTAATATTCTTTCCCTTCTTATTGACATGATTGGGCTGCATAGAACCCATCAAAGAAGCTGCTATGCGCTTCACTTGTACAGTATTGATTTTCTTATTATTCTTCTTGATTGTCTTATTTCTTTCCTTTTCGTACTTTGTTAGCTTCTGTTTCTCTAGAAAACTTGGTTAAATATAAAGCAGAGTATTTACTTGAAGAGACAAAGCAAAATATAACATAAGCATGTAATGCATAAAAAACCTATGTCCATATAGAAAACACAAAACAAAAACTGCATATCATAATCTATATTAGGATCCATGTCATCATCAAGTATGTCAGGTTCTTCATATTCTTCATCATCTTTACCCTCTCGCATTGTTTCATTTGAAAAATATTTCAAGGTGTTAGCAATATGTGTTGTTTATTTGAGTCATGACTCTTGTCTATGATTCTAGTATACTATTTGCTCAAAAAAACCCCAATCACTAATTTATTTTCTTGAATAAGTAATATATTCCATTCAAATGTCTACACAAATCAGTACAACCAGGGTAGTTCCAACTCGATCCTTTTGATGAGATAACCAAAGGCTTTTCTGAACCATGGACACGGCAAAACAAATTATTTAACCAATAATTCATAATGGTACATCGAAAGATACACAAGAAAGAAACTACACAGACATTAATACCACCCACAAGCAAAACAGGAAGAACAAAATATGTCGCAAGGAAGAAGCACTACATAATAGTAGCATACCTTGTCCGGACACATTTCTGCCTCTGTGAGAGAAACAAGCTGCAATAATAGAAAAGAGAGGAAAAATTAACATCTGAAGAAATGATTATGAGATTAAGTAATTAGTATGAATCTAGTAGTAAATTTAAGCATTTATGTAGAAATGGTCAAAAACTTTCATAAAGAAACTTTGACAAATGAAATCTAGCATGCACCCAACTTTGACTCTACTGCATCAAATATATATTAAAAAAACATAACTTCCTAGAAATTGACTTTTCTTGATTATTGCTAATAGCTCTGTTCCACTCAACTTTTAGAAACCCAATCCATCTTCCTTGACCATATTAAGTTTACAAGTTGCAAGATAGAGAAAAAATGGAGAGAAACTAGTTAGCATCCATCATTAAACATACGATTAAGGTTGGAATGTTTCATAATTCGAATGTCTCCGAGACCCAATATGCTAGCAATGATTTAACTGCAATCATAAAGCTATAAACTTTCAAAGTTTTGATTTTATTTTTAATTGAAAAGTTGTGACATGAAGGTTCGAACTCATTCAGCTAAGCGAATGACACAACCACAATATGGAAACTACTCAAGGAACTACTTCTCTACCAGAATTCTGTAAATGATGAGACTAAGCATTTTGTATAATTCCAAAATTTATGGCAAGTAAAACTAGGTGACAGGAATATCTTTAAATGGGACAGTAAAAAAATGATAGATAATATCAAAATCACATGAACATCACAGATAATAAGACAAATAAAATATAAAAACCACAGATCGTGTTCTGACAGTATTAAGTGGAATCAGCATCAAGTAAAGTTCCATCCCAACTCAAATAATATGAATTTTAATGGGAACATGATAGTCCAAAGATTATAGATATGTATTGAGAGAGCATATAACAATTTAACAAAATTTCTTTACAAACAGAATTTTGTACTTGACCAGATGCTGCCAGTGCATCTATAAGGAGAGATACAGCCAACCATACTTGTAAGCATATTTGATGAGCAGCCATAGCTACTGTTCCTTGATGAGCAGCAATTGTTGTCCCTAGTGTCATAGTCACAAGAACAACAGAATAGTGTCCCAGTGTTCTACTGGAGGATGAACTGCTATAACTAATCAGCCTTAAGCAGGATTTATGGTCCTAATCCAATGTTATATTGATATCAAAATTCCGCACTCATAGAACAAAACTACAATAAAATGACACAGCATAAATCGCACTTCATATGCATGCCAATAGATTTTAGTCACACTAGCATTATCTTAAAAATAAAATAAAACACTCACCAGCTTTTATATAACCTCCAAATTGCAGATCTCTCAACTTTGGAGGCAATAACACAACCCTCTTATTAAGATGACAAATCATTAAAAAGGTAACAATATATCTGAAACAAAGAAAATCTAGCACCATCATCCTTCAGCAAAGCAGAAGAAAATTTTAAAATAGAATAAACATAAAAAAAAAAATACATATTGAGAGATAACAGTGGAAATGGCTGCTCCAGTCGCACCGAACTGAAAATAATACATAAGTAGCGGAAACAAAAATATAGCAAAGAAATTACCAATACCTGTGAACAAAACAACTACAACAATTAGTGGATAAGGGAATACAGCAAAGAAATTACCAATACTTGTAAACAATCACCTACAAAAGATGTCACATATAGTATGCCAATTTGTGCTCCTTTTAGACAATAGATCACCTGCTTCAAACAATTACAAAGGTAAATATTAAAGAGAGAAACAATAATGAAAATAGCACAGACAATTAAGCAAGTAACCAAAATAATCAAATTTACTCATTTGATCAACCATTCCATTGTCAAGTATTGTGACCGCCTCATTTATAAATTGGTTAAGAAGTTGGGATTATTATTACTTGTTTTGGTTACTTGCCATGAAGTAAATTGAATTACTTTCCTGGTTAAATTAATAAGAAAAGGCCTTTTATCTAGGTTTCAAACCTCGAACATGGGCTCTTAAGCACCACATTCAACTCAGAAGTGTTAGATCAATTACCACAGTGCATTATGCCATCAATTCGTAATAGTACACAATATACTCGACTGCATTGATGAACATAGCACCAATTCATTTGTAACTAACGCAAAAAGATAAGGACTTGACATTGATTTTTTTTATGTAAACCTATTACTATTAGAAATTCACATGTTTCTCCTCTGTTTAAATAATAGTTACAACTCAAATACACATATATATATTTATAAAATTACATCAACATATCTAACTAATGCTCCTTTATTTTCCAAAACTATCCACATTATATCTATCTAACAGCTCATAATGCTATGTAGGAAACCTATCATATACTTTATCTAAACCAATAATCATCGTATAAAGGTCCTACAAATTCAAAAACTTTCGTATCTCATGAAATTGTCAACAACTTTACTGCATATTTTTTCTTTTTCGGCATTTTCTCACAAACAAAACAAAGGCAAAAACTATAAATATCATCTGAAACATGTACAACATAAAACTCTAATCTTAATTTTCATTTTAAGGGACTAAAAACAGAGCTAAAGAATAAAACTCAATTTCTTCAATTTTAGTTTCTGACAATAGCTGAGTACATAAACAGAGGCAAAATGGAGAAATATGATCAGACAAATAAAAACATACTGAATTTTCAGGCTTAAGAAGCAGCAAAAAAAAATCGAAATGAAAAAATAAAATTGAATTTCATTCATCGAATAATAGAAATCATAAAATTTGAATATTGCAAGGGTCATCCGTCGGTCCAAACCCTAGGAGCAGATTCAAATTGTAAAATGACAAGAGACAAAGGAAAATAGAAACAGAGAGAAGAACTTCTGAGGGAGAGCACCTTGAACTCGATCGAAACCCTAGGTGCAGATTCAAATCAGAAAACTAGAAGAAGAAGAGAAAGAAACTTGAGAGAGAGAGAGAGAGAGAGAGAGAGAGCGTACCTTCAATGATCGAATTCAAAAGAATCAGGAAAAGTTGATTGTGTTTTTAGAATATAAGAAACAGAGAGAGCATAAGATTGAAAAGAACATCAATGAGAGAGAGAAGAGATTGAGGGACACAGAAAGAGTGAGATCAAAAGAAAAGAGAGTGATTCATACCAATGTGAGATTGAGAGAGAGAGCGTGCGAGAAAGAGAACAATCATTGTGAAGGGCTAGGGCAAATATAAGGGAAAGGGAAAAATAAATAGAAGAAAATAAAGAATATGTTAGTTATTTGCAACTGATAATCGGGGGGTTGCAAGTTATATGATAGCAAAAAGCCATTTTCCTAGTAGTGGTAAATTTAAAAAAATTTATCATTGTACAGGAGAGCAATTTGAAATTTTATTTCTTCTTTTAAGTCATATAAAGCCGTTAATCAATTTTGTACATGTGACAAGTATAGTTAAAAAAAACATGTTATATTCAGTTTAACTTATTTGTTTTTATTTATTTTGTGCATTTTAAAAATTTTGAAAATATATTAGCATTTTTTATTTTTTCAAAAAATGCCATTTGATAGCTTGGAAAGTTTTTGACTTAGGCTTCGTTTGGGAAGTGGCTATTTTAGTAGGCTATTTGGCTTTTTGACTATTTGAGTAGGCTATTTTAGTTTTGTGTTTGGAAAGATGAGATGAATTTTTAGTTGAGTTGTTGTATTGGAAAGCGTGTTGAAATGATGTTTAAATTTAAAATGACAAATTTGTCCCTAAAAATATATTTTTTAAAATTGATTTCAAGGGGTAAAATCGTAATTTACTCATTGCCAGTTGTGCAGTGTAGGCTGACAGTGTAGGCACCGACTGTGCAGCCTATATATATATATATATATATATATATATATATATATTTTTTTTTTCTTTTGAAAAAGCTTTCAATAGTGTTGCTTTTGGGCTTTTTTCTCAAATGAAGCCATTTTAGCCTCATTTCTGGCTTCCCAAACAGCGCCTTAGTGGCATTTCTCAAAATGCTATAAAATATTTGTTTATGACACTTTTCACCTAATACCATAAAAGTAACTTACACCTACCTAGTTTAGTGACATTTTTCAAAAAATGCCATTGCTACTAAAGTTTAGTGTCATCTATTAATAAATGACACTGATAAACAATTTCTTGAAATGTCACTGTAACAAGCCCGCGGGGGACCTCGGTACAGTTTGGACTCGATTTGTTGTCACGGTTCTAAGTCTGAACCAAAGAGTCCAAATCCGGCAAATCGTTTTTGAGAAAAACTGATTTTTGAAAGAAGTGCCAAACATGGACTGCTTTGCCAGAATACAGAGTCGCCACCTAAATATTTTATTTTGGGAAATTTAGGAAACCCCGACTCGGTGCCAAAAGGCCACGTGTCCGTCATCACCAAAGTTGCCTCGGCTCGGGAACTTGGGTACGATTGGGGAAGGTCACTTCGTGAGCACCCCCGCTCGCCCGGTCATAGACCGGCCTCTACTAACCATGATATCAATTTTTGAAAACATTGTATGTTCTTGTCCCGGTTATTAGCCTAGGTTACTATGTGATGTTCACGGCATACAAGTATAGACTGGATCGTCTGAATTGGAACAAAACATTTCATGAATTATCCCAATTCAGATGACCTAACCTCCACCCACAGGCATTCAGACAGATATATCATATAAGCAATTAGCCTCATGGTAAGCATGCTATTCATGGCAGCACTCACACGCATGCAAGGATGCTAAAGCGTAAAGCTTACCGAGTACTCCAAGCCAAAATAGAAACTTCATTAGAAATCATGCATGATCCTAAGTATACAGAAATGCCTAATGCAACACATGCAAAATGCAATTATAGCAGGCTCGGCTATTCTAGGATGGCATATGAAATGTTACAACTATCATGTATTCAACTTGGAATTGAATGTACAATGCAGTTAGTATGATGCGCCGAGCCCGGTGCATGCAGTACAGGTGAATGATGCAAACATGTTGTCATACTGTATGCTAATTTAAACATGCCCTAATCTAACCATCAAAAGCGGATAAATAAAAGGGAGAAAGACGTGGGGTTGGAAGACATACAACACACTCACCCACACTTATTACAGTTGTGCCCTTACTCGGAGGGTCCAAATAAATATACAGTTCGAATATTACAGTCCCGAATAAAAGAATATTACAGTCTGAAATATTACAAAATCCTAATTAATTAATGAATTAACTAAGAAAGCAAGTAAAACTGGCATGCAAGCCAGGGACTGTCTTGCTTCTGATGGATGATGCATGTCCGGATTGTCTTGCGCGGAAATCCACCGGAATGCCCCAAATTAGCCTCTGTTTACACCTGTCCTTGAAATGCGTTCCAAGCCCTGAAAAATTGCTGATTCTTCGTTTTGCTGCAACAGAGAGCAGGAAAGGGGCATAGCAATGTATTTGCACAGATATATGCATGTCTCGATCCTCGTGCCACCAATCACGCATACCGAGGCATGATGGCCGAGGAGCCGAAACGCACAACTCAATATAGGATGAATGCACATGAAACTACAGCTAAAACCTAACTCCCTCATGGACAATCCGGAGTGTCAGTGACTGGGGAATTGAGACACATTCCGTCACTCGGAGTACGAAATGTACCTCGCTTCCCGTGCCCGGACTAACTCCTATTCCGAACACGATGCAATATGTATGATATGCATGAAATGCAATTAAGGTACAATCTTAACATACACAATGTTATGGAATGGCATGCCTCGAAATGCGTGCACACGGGCATGCGAACTGAGAAAATGACAGAATGCTGAAGATGAGGTGCCTCAAAATGCGTGCACACGGGCACGCAAACCGAGGCGGTGATATGTGTCTCGAAATGCGTGCATGCGGGCACACAAACCGAGGCGATGATATGTGTCTCGAAATGCGTGTACGCGGGCATGCAAACCGAGGCGATGATATGTGTCTCGAAATGCGTGCACACGGGCACGCAAACCGAGGCGATGATATGTGTCTCGAAATGCGTGCATGCGGGCACGCAAACTGAGGCGATGATAAAATATGATGAAATGACATGGAAATGACAAATGGGCTTATACCAACATGAGTGAGCCTCAGCCGCACTCACATAGGATGTCGATGGATGAAAAATGAATTGCCTCGAAATGCGTGCACACGGGCACGCAAACCGAGGCGATGATAGAATGCGATGAAATGTCATGGAAACATGATATGGACTTATATCAACATGAGTGAGCCTCAGCCACACTCACATAGGATGCCGGCGGATAAAAAAAGAGTGCCTCGAAATGCGTGCACACAGGCACGCAAACCGAGGCAATGACAAAATATGATGAAATGATAAGGAAATGACAAATGGGCTTATACCAACATGAGTGAGCCTCAGCCACACTCACATAGGATGCCAGCGGATAAAAAAGGAGTGTCTCGAAATGTGTGCACGCGGGCACGCAAACCGAGGCAATGACAAAATATGATGAAACATGGCAAAAATGATATGCAAGCATACTAATAGAATTTCAGCAACAAAATATGGGGGAAAACAGTCCCGAAATGAAGCGAAATGACATGAAATGCAAGGAAATGTCCCGAAATGTGAATTTAGGCACCCGAAATAGCCTATAGCTATGCTAAACATGCACAATATGGACATGCAATGCAAAGACAGAAGCTAGAAAGTCCCAAAATATGCACTTTCACAGTTATAAACATGGCCAAACAGCAAACATAGGTATGGAAAAAATAGCATGCAAGAATAAGGGCCAAGATAGGGGTAATGAAGCAAGTGATATAAGAAAAACCCAAAATGAAAAATTTCCTTCTACAACACTGAAGAGGGACCAAAAATATGAACATTTACAGTATATGACAAGCCTCAAATCAGTATAAAAACATGATAAAAATGTGATGCAAAATTAGGCTCAAAAGATGCTATAACATGAAGTATGCAAAATAATCACCAAACAGCCAAAGACCCTTAATAAATCATGAAGTATAGATCAAAATAAGACTATCTCTAGGACTGTAAAATGGCTAAAAACAAAAGCATGGTAGGCTAACTAAACATGCAAGAAAACGAACCGAAAGTGAGATATAACATGAAGTGGCTTATGGGGGTCTCAAACCATGAAAGACCCTAAACAAAACATGAATAATGGACTAAAATAAACACTTTTTCAGAACTATAAAATGGCCAAAACCGTAAGCATGGTAGGCTGCCATTGCATGCAAGAATGGGGAAGAAAAGAGGAGTATAAGGGTAGGTATAACATGGAACTCCAAAATGGTGTTGAGGCCTTCTTCAATGTTGAAGAGGGGCTCAAAATAAGCCTAATATCAGTTTACAACATGCTCGAAAATAAATTTCTCATGGGCCAAAAATAGCATGCAAAACTATGATATACAAGAGGGTCAATGAAGCAAGTGTGTCATGGAGGGCTCAAACAGGGTTGAGCCCTTAATGAAAAGTGAAGATAAGCTCAAAAGAGGGCCCTTTTCAGTTAGGGCCGGAGCTTGAAACAAAAATCAAGTGGGGCTAAGAAATAGATCAAGAAAAAGGGTCAAAAGGGTAAAAGTATTACTTACCCTTGAAGACTCAAACTTTTGTTGCTTCTTGGATGGATTTGCAGCTTCTTTGGCCTTTTAGAAACCTTCCTTGTTGCTGGAAATGAGGTGGTGGTGGTAGAGCTTGGTGGTGTAGAAGGAATGAAGGTTAGGGACTTAGGGTTTTTTGAAGAATTGAGAAGGAAGAAGATGGAGTTGGCTATGGAAGCTTGAAGGAGAGTTTTTCTAACCCCAATTTACTACAAGGCTTGCTTGCTATATAGGTCAAAGAAGGGGTGTAAAGGTGGGGGAAAAGGAGAGTAATATTCCCCCACGAAATATCCCCCACATAAATATCTTGTCTGGGGGAAACAGCTCTACAGCTGTAAAGTGTACAGTGCAAGGAAGCAGGCCGGCCTGTTACTTTTGCTGGAGGTGGCCGCCCGGCCACACCACCTAGCCGGCCGGCTAGGGGTCAAAAGGTTCAATGAGATTTTCTGGCCGGCCAGCTACTGGGGAGGTACTCCTATGTGTGTACAACACAACCATGTAGTTAAAAGTCCGAGAAAGTGGGTCCAAGGGGTTCAACATTGGCTCGGAAAGAGGGGGTCAAAAGGGTCAAGTTGAATTACTGGCCGGCCATGAACTTTTAGGGGCCTCCTAGGTGTGTAGATCACAGATATGTGGTTGAAAGTTCAAGAATGTTGGCCCAAGGGGTTCAACATTAGCCCGGAAGAAAGGGGTCAAAAGGGTCAGGTAACCTTAATGGCCGGCCACCAACTTTTAGTGGCCTCTCATGTGTGTAGATCACAGATATGTGGTTGAAAATTGGCAACACTAACCCTAGGGTGTTCAACATTAGCCCGGAAGTTGGAAAAAACGGGCGCCGGGAGGCTCTGGAGGAGAGATAACTGGTTTCTGCAACAATTACTAGCCTTCCACCCTTCAGTGACCTCCCTGGTGATAAAACAGAGGTACCTGCCAAAAATGAACAAAAACCGTTGCAAAACGAATGCTCGGGGACCAAAACACGCAGTTCGGGGTCCTGAAAATGGGCTGTTAAGCACCGAAAGTGGCATTCGACCACGAAGTGGGTTTCTCAGACCCCAGTGTCCCTCAAAAGGGAGCAAATAGGAAGTATGCCAAAAATCGGAGCAAACGGAGATGGTTAAGCGGTCCCGAACCGAGGCACACGGCCTGACGGCTCCGGAAACCAGAAACCGGGCTCCGAAATGGGCGAAATGGCCTACGGCCACAAAATGTGGCTCACGGCCACTGAGAGATGGTCTACGGGACATCTCCCTCCCCTCAGGAAAAGAAACAGAGAAAACCGAGTCTGGTTCGCAAACCGAGGCAAGGCACCGAAGAGGGTCCGGAAGTTCGGAGGCGGGGCTCACGGCCGCAACTCCGAAACTTCTGAATAAGCGCATTATGCAACATCACCAAGCGCTCAATCGGTGACGTCTGAGTCTTAAGGTCGGTCAAAAATGGGGTGTCTACAGTTGCCCCTCTTTGACAGAACTCGGAAGTCATAAGTGACGGGAGTGAATGTCAAAGCCCAGAGACGACCCATTTTTGACAAGGCCGAAGACTTAGACAAACATACAAGATAAACAGAGATGCGCCCGCAGGCATGCCCGCAGGCATGCCCGCAGGCAGGGGGCAAAATGCAAATGATATGCAAAAAGCCGGAGGTAACCCAATGATCGTGCTAATGCAGCAAGCTGTAATGAAGCAAGTATTCGCAAATAGGTGCAACAGTTTTAAGCAAGAATGCAAAGCAACAAATACATTTCATGCAGTTAAGAATGCGGAGGATTATTCAATCCCCGCCACGTCTCACACGGAGAAGATACGATACCTGCGTGATTCGTCTGGTCGCACCAGCCTCAATTGAACCGTACATACAATATCGTGCCTGCAAAAGAGAGAAATTGCAACAAGTACAATATGCTAACAACATATATTTGATGTGATTCCGAAAGTTTGACATACGCAATGCCGGTGAGTGAACGCATCGCAATGCAAGAATGGAACATGTGTGACAACGCATGCTCAAACACAGAGGTATGCCAATGTCAAGAAATGTACATGACAAGGTAAGTATGCTCATGAGAATGCAAGACAATGTGCATGATAGTATAAAACGAGCATAAATCAGGGTGTTCATTTGTCGTGAAACTACGAGTACGAAAACGCGTGTTTCGGCGAAGGTAACTCAATCGCGGCCTCCGATCCACTTCCCTGAAAGGTTACAACTCATTTAAAAAGGATACACTTTGATTTTGATGAGTGATGATGAGACATATGTCAGAACTTGAAGCCGAAGTTCCGACGGAGCAATTTCACGACCGGAAGTGTACTTTTCTTGAACTTTTTCAGGTCCCGGGAACTCCGATCTTCCTCAAAATTTGCAGAGAGCTAGGTGAGCATGTGGGGAACATGGCCGGCCACTTATCTTCCCAAGGGGAGGTGGCCAACCGATTTCTGTTAAAGTTAATGGCTGGCCGGCCATTTCTGCAAAAAGCAGATAGCTGGCCGGCTAGAAATAGGGGCCGGCCGGCCATGTGCTTTTTCCGGGGCTATTTTGGTCTTTTTCCCTCCTTTTTGCATGCTTCTTCAACCAAGGCTTGAGGCTTATAAAAGGCAGCCGAGGCCCCCTTCATTTCTTGCCTTCTACAACACTTTTCTCTCCAGTTTTGAGTTTCACGCGCGTTTTCCAACGCCCCGCGCAAATTGTTTTCGCAAAAACACTCAGTTTCAAGCACTTTGGAGCGATTAACTTCCGGCTTCGGAGCTTCTTTTTGCATTTTCACCACTTGAGGTAAGTTTGTCTCAATGTTTAGAATATTTTCTCGGGGGTTGACTTTTGTTGACTTTTCATTTCCCGAGAGTTGACTTTTGTTGACTTTTTCCAATTTTGGCCCATTTTGCTCATTTTTGCTCCTTTTTTGCAGATCCTTTGAAAATGGCGGGTAATTCTTCCCACGGTGGAGGTTTTCCAGGTGCCGGCGATGATTTCGATCCTATGACTCTACCCCCGAGGACCCGACCATTTATTCCCGGGAGGTACCGTCCGTCAGCACACGTCCTCCCGCGTGCTGTCTTCCGTCACTTCACCAGCTTTGATGAGAGAGCACCCGTGGATCTGCTTCTCAGAGAGCCGGAGCAGCATCTCTCTCATGAGGCCCGAGAGGTATTTACTCCATATTCTGTATTTTACATTCCGCACCCTTGCCATGCTTGAACATGCAGTTTAGCTTATGACATAGTACTTTTGCTTGCATCCTGAACATGTAGTTTCAACACTCGAATTTCTGAACACTCAGCTCATTAATTAATTGCGAACACACAGTACACATTAGAACACACGGCTCTAACACTGATTTGCCGAACACACAACCCAGATAAATAGTGAACACGCAGCCCACAATAGTTGAAATTTGAACACGCAGCCCAAACTTCAAATTTTCTAAACACGCAGCCCAGGTAGATAGTGAACACGCAGCCCACAATTTAACTGAAAGTTGAACACGCAGCCCAAACTTCAAATTTTCTGAACACGCAGCCCAGGTAGATAGTGAACACGCAGCCCACAATTTAACTGAAAGTTGAACACGCAGCCCAAATTTCAAATTTTCTGAACACGCAGCCCAGGTAGATAGTGAACACGCAGCCCACATTTCAAATTTTCTGAACACGCAGCCCAGGTAGATAGTGAACACGCAGCCCACAATTTAACTGAAAGTTGAACACGCAGCCCAAATTTCAAATTTTCTGAACTCGCAGCCCAGGTAGATAGTGAACACGCAGCCCACAATTTAACTGAAAGTTGAACACGCAGCCCAAATTTCAAATTTTCTGAACACGCAGCCCAGGTAGATAGTGAACACGCAGCCCACAATTTAACTGAAAGTTGAACACGCAGCCCAAGTTTCAAATTTTCTGAACACGCAGCCCAGGTAGATAGTGAACACGCAGCCCACAATTTAACTGAAAGTTGAACACGCAGCCCAAGTTTCAAATTTTCTGAACACGCAGCCCAGGTAGATAGTGAACACGCAGCCCACAATTTAACTGAAAGTTGAACACGCAGCCCAAATTTCAAATTTTCTGAACACGCAGCCCAGGTAGATAGTGAACACGCAGCCTACAATTTAACTGAAAGTTGAACACGCAGCCCAAATTTCAAATTTTCTGAACACGCAGCCCAGGTAGATAGTGAACACGCAGCCCACAATTTAACTGAAAGTTGAACACGCAGCCCAAGTTTCAAATTTTCTGAACACGCAGCCCAGGTAGATAGTGAACACGCAGCCCACAATTTAACTGAAAGTTGAACACGCAGCCCAAGTTTCAAATTTTCTGAACACGCAGCCCAGGTAGATAGTGAACACGCAGCCCACAATTTAACTGAAAGTTGAACACGCAGCCCAAGTTTCAAATTTTCTGAACACGCAGCCCAGGTAGATTTTGCATGTGGCTTATTTCACTTCATCGGCACACAACCCATTTTATTTTATTGGCACACAGCCCATTTCATCTCATTGGCACCCAGCCCATTCATTCCATTGGCATGCAGCCCATTTCATCTTATTGGCACACAGCCCATTTCATCTCATTGGCACACAGCCCATTTCATTTCATTGGCACACAGCCCATTTCATTTCATTGGCACACAGCCCATTTCATTTCATTGGCACACAGCCCATTTCAGTTCATTGGCACACAGCCCATTTCATTTCATTATTGACACATGTATCCATTCTGAATGCAAGGTGGTTCCCGCAGTGTGCGGGGATATGGCTCGACCATGGCGCGGGATTGGTATGCCGAGCTGCCGGAGGGTGTCCGGGATTTGGTAGATTTGGCAGGATTCGGGCCCTTCTGCATCGGGTTGTCACGTTGTCCTGCCAGGAGGACATTGATGGCAGCTTTGGTAGAGAGATGGTGGGACACCACCAATTCCTTTCATTTCTCTGCTACCGGGGATATGACCATGACCCCTTTTGACTTCGCTGTGTTGACCGGCCTTGATGTAGGAGGTTGGGCCATCCCCTATGATGAGGATATGGGCGAGTGGGAGGCCGCTTGGATGTATTTATTGGGGGCTCGCCCACCCGTTGACAGGGTCTCTGGGAGAGTCCGATACACTTGGTTCTCCTCCCATTTCCGGCGGGCGGAGATGGTGCCTGAGAGTCCCGATGAGACAGAGCAGTATGCTCGCGGTTTCCTTATGTTCCTCTTCGGGACTACCCTGTTCGCCGACAGAGGGAACACAGTTGGGCTATACCTGCTGAGCGCTCTGGTTGACCTATCACAGGTCCATCGATATGACTGGGGTGGCGCTGGCTTGGCTACCCTTTACTTTTATATGAGCGCGACCTCCCGCGGGCGGGGCGATTTGCTTGGCGGCTACTGGAGAGCCTGGGAGGTACTTTCTGTCCTCTTGATTTACATTTCTGCTTTTCATTACTTGTACATTGCACACACAGCGCACTTTTACAGTCTGTATTTTGCCCTCAGCATTTCGTACTTACATCCTGCACTGCTTTTCTCAGCTATGGGTGTATGTATGCTTCCCATCATTAGCCCCAGAGCTGGAGGTGGTAGGGATTCCCGTGACCCCATATTCATTGATATTCGAGGGCCCGCACCGGCCGAGACCTCGAGAGACCCTCCTTCGTCTGCGACAGTACTTCGACACTGTGCGACATTCAGAGGTACCTCAGAACTTTCAGTTCTTTTCATTTTCGTCTTTGATTTGCTCTGTACATTCTCGATTTCTGATCGGTTCATGCATTCATCATCCGCAGATTACATGGCAACCTTGGGCGTCTCTGGGTGATGGTCTCCGACTTCAGTATACTGGAGCGTCGGACATCTCCCAGTACAGGGTCCTGCTTGAAGGGCCGGTTGGCAGGGCATGGTTCCTGGGGGAACGCTTTCTGCGCCAGGTATGGGGGTATCTTTCTCAGGATATTCCCGCAGTACCTCCAGCCAGTATGCGGACTGCTGACAGGCTCTCCTACTCAGAGGTAGTCGGCGCCATGTTGGGCAGTGATGCTTTGTTATATATTGAGGAGGGGGACTACGCCACTTACCGTCACATATATTTGATGCCTCCATTGACGGAAGCTCGTATCCCGATGATGAGGCCTGCCGGTATGTCATCCTCGGGCCAGGCTCAGGCTCGGGCTGTAGACGCCCCTTCTACTAGCAGGGCCGGTACATCTAGAGGTGGGAGTAGACCGGTTCCTCCAGCTCCGTCGATTCATCCTCATCCCGGATGGCCAGATATGCCTACTGAGTTGATGGCGTGGCAGTATGGGGCTAGCTTTCCGACTCCGATTCCACTAGAGCCTCCGATGCCCAGTGATCGATACGCCATTGATCCGGACTCACCGCCGGTATGCTCCACTTTTGTCATTCATCATTTCAGATGTTTAGACACTCATTTGTTCACTTATGATTATGAGCTCATTTTTGCAGCCATCGCGCGGGTACATGGAGGAGGTGGTTGGGCTGGTGGCCACACTCGAGGGCATGGTCCTGCGTAGGGAGGCACAGTTGTCTGTCGCGGGCATTCAGGTACCCTTCAGCTTTCTGGCATTTATCATACTTCTGATGACATGCTGATTTCTACTGCATCGATAGACTACTTGTGTAGGGCACATCTGACACACACCCCACTTGTATGCCGTATTTACATGCACCCACTTCAATGTATCCTTTGCTTGTATCTGCATCTGATGTATATATTTGGACTGATGTATTTGAATTGAACTCTTTGTTTTCAGATGCCTTCATGGTCCGGTCAGCCGCAGACCAGGCCACCTGGGCCTTATTGGGGAGCTGGGCCATCTGAGCCTTTTCATGGGGCGGGGTCATCTCGACCTTCCCGAGGAGCCGGGCCATCTAGGCCTTTTCGAGGAGCTCGAGGAGGGCCCGTCCGCAGACGCAGGGCTCACGTCGTGGAGGTGGAGCCTGATGAGGAGGAGGAGGAGGCTGAGGAGGAGAAGGAGGCTGCCGACCGTCAGTCAGAGACATCTGCTGAGGAAGGGGGCTCCGGTGGTGAGGCTGAGGGGGATCCTGGGGATGACAGCTCTGACTCAGATGATGGTGATGGTGCAGAAGTTGCCCCGCAGAAGAGGATGAGGAGTGTTTCTCGTTCCCGCTCCCGAGGATATTGATGTTGTTATTTCCTGCTTTATTTTTCTTTTTGCTAGTAGTTTGTAGCACTTTGCACATTGTTAGGCAGTTTTATTTTCTGTAAAACTTGTACCTTTGTTTGTTGTAAAGCATGATGAAATGAAATAGCTTTTGAAAAGGGGTTTGTGTTTTAAACTTTAGCATCGTATCGCATCATTTTATTTTGCACAAAAGTGAATTTGAATGGAAATGCGCATTGTGTAATCATTGAGTCAGGTAGTGAACCAACGCAACAAACTAAGCAACTCAACTTACTAAGATATAACAGAACCTTAGGAAGTTTACAACTCGATAAACAAAATGCAACAACGCAAATAAACAAGACTTAAAACAAAGATTGCTTGCACAGAGCGCAATGACTCAAAAACACGAAACACGTCCGCTCGACAAACAACTCAATAAGCAAAACAACAACTCGATAATCAAAACTCGGCAACTCGATAAACAAAACGATAATAGAGTGTACTTCTGACGATCTGGGCACCGGAACGCATCCGAAACAGAGGGAGATGAAGGCCTTTGACTCTCCCGTTGCATAAAAATGCTTGGAACTTTCCCTTGAAGAGTAAAACAGAGCCAAGGGGATACACTGCAGCATTGCCAGCCACCATGGGGAGCCGGCCGGCCATTTATTGTCGAGAGAGACAGCTGGCCGGCCATTTCTGCAAAAAGCAAATGGCTGGCCAGCCAGAAAAAGTGGCTGGCCGGCCATTCAGTCCTGCAGCCACCAGATTTTTGACACGTGTCCCCGTGAATAGTGTTTTTCCTTCTATAAAAGCCTCAACTTCGGGAACATTCATTTCATCTTAGTTTTAGACAAAGATGGAGGCGTTTCTCGCAGAAAATGTCACATCTTGGATCTCTTCTCTAGATGGCTCGGAAAAGTTAAATTTCCGGGGTTTCGGCTTGAATGCACTATTCACGCTGAGCCGTACTCGGCTACATCTCCCTTTTCTCCATGCCGCGGCAAGGTTCTGGAATCCAGTGACGCATGTTTTCAGTTTTGGCGGTCAAGAGATGTGTCCCACTTTCGAAGATTTTCAGGTTTTGATGGAGTCTGAATGCTCTGAATTGTTCTTGCCCCAACTCCGTTTTGGCCATGCTCAGGCTTTAGGGCGGATGTGTGGGCTCACTGCGCACGACGCTCGATCTTTGATTTGCGGTGGGGAGCTGGACATCCTCGGCTTGATCCATCGTTTTTCAGACGCTGGTGACCGCAGCAACCATTATTGGCAGGGTTTCCGGCAACACGCCCTCTGCTTGTGTTTGTTGTCTCACTTTCTGCTTTCCTCGGGTTTCGACGGGGCTAGCATTCGCCTGATTGAAGTCGCCCAAGGCTTGAGAGAAGGAAAGAGCTGTATTGCCATGACCTTGGCCGAGACACTGATGGGTTTAGATTCTGTTTATCGCCGGGAGGCGACTAGGTTTGCCGGGAGTCCACTGCTGCTGCAGGTAATGTTTCCCACCCGACCTTACATATATATTTGCTCACATCACTCGGCCCTCAGGCTCGGTTTTTCTCACAAAACCCTTGTCTTACTTTTCTCTCATCGTACATCTCTCTATTCTTTATTCTCTCATTTTCCATCCCTCCCCAGGTATGGTTAATGGACAAGTTGCAGGTTGTGGACTCTTGCCCGGCCTATTCAGCTCGAGGCTACTTCTTTCGACAGCGCCTAGTTAATGCTCTTGACGAGAGGTGGTGGTTTGATTGGATGTGCAATTTGTCCGTAGACGGTATTGCCTGGCGTTGTCCTTGGCTCAACCTCCCGGCAATGAGCTATAGTAGGTCCCGGCTGATTGGGATCCAACTGATTGGTCTAACCCACTGCGTATTCTATTTTCCGTTCCGGTTCCTGCGCCAGTTTGGCCATGATCAGACTTGCCCACCGGAGGGGATTGAGTACCCAGCCGCTTTCCCGATCCGGGGTGCACAGCTTGCACGATATGCCACAGCATGGAGGACTAGAGAGCTTCTGGCCCCTGCTTCAACTTTCAGTTGCACCTTGTCCGATGAGTGCTTGGATTGGCTCAATGAGGAGGCGCAGGTTGGCCCTAGTTTGGCGTCAGATGCTCCATCCAGCTCTGGGAGGGAACGCGGAGATACTTGATTCAACTATGCCCCAAATTTATTGCTTATTTAGCATTTTCAAGTTTTCTTTATGAATGTACTAAAAAGCAACCTCGATTATATATGTAAGAGCAGGAGGACTCTATTTTGAAATCAATGAAATTGAAAGTTGTGGTACTGAAAATTTTCCGCTTTGGTCCAAAAATGGTCTAAGTCGTAAAAAGATTAATTTGAACAAAGTCAACTTTTATTAAAACTTTTCAAAATCATTTTCGATGTGGATCAGAACTGGACACGCCGAAAATCTGTCATTGAGACGCACAACCCCAGATTCCTGCAACTGAAAAGTTGCCCCTAGTCTGGAGAACAATGCGGCACTGCAAAGCGACGGAAAGTTGCCCCTTGTCTGAGTAACTTTGCACCGTCGCGGCAACGGAAAGTTACCCCTAGTTTGAACAGCACTGTACCGGAGATCATGATAAATGCTGATGGATAAAGATGACTGAGATGATCAAGTTGGACAAAGTTGATCGGGGAAAATTTTATGGCTGAACTTCAAGGCGAAGTTGCCTACGTATCCCAAAGATGGGAATCAAGCCTTACGTAGTTCAGGCTCAGGTTCACTCGAGTATTTTCACTCTCCTTTTGCGCTCTAACTTTTGCCAAGGCCGCCCTTTGAGGGTTTTCAACCTTGCGAGCTCAGTTTTTATATTTTCTAATTTTTTTGTGCTCTGAATTTTGCCTAGGTCGCCCTTTCGGGTTTTCGGCCTAGCGAGCCTCTCAAGGATAATATTTCTTCAACTTGTCCATATTGATCGGTTGTGAGAACTCCAAGCCATCTAGATCCATCAGAACCACAGCTCCACCTGACCAGATAGCTTTGATGATGTAAGGACCAGTCCAATTAGGTTTGAACTTGCCCCTTGGGTCGTGGATGGGAGCTCGGTTGTCTTTGAGCACCAAATCTCCTTCTTTCAAATTCCTGGACTTAACCTTCTTGTTGAAAGCCCGGGCGATTCTGCGTTGATAGCCTTGGATGTGGTACAGTGCTTTTAGTCTTCTTTCATCAAAGAGCATGAGTTCTTCGAATCTGCTTTGCTGCCAATCTGCTTCGGCTATCTGGCATTCAGCCAATACTCGTAACGACGGAACCTCAATCTCAATAGGTAGAACAGCCTCCATTCCATAGACTAATGAATATGGAGTTGCTCCAGTAGAAGTCCTGATTGAAGTCCTGTAGCCCCACAGAGCAAATGGCAGCTTGTCTGGCCAATCTCGATAGGTTTCCACCATCTTCTGTAGTATATGCTTGACATTCTTGTTGGCGGCCTCAACCGCTCCGTTGGTCTGCGGCCTGTATGTAGATGACTTATGGAAAGCCACATTGTATTTCTCCAACAAGTCTATCACTTCTTTCTTGAAGTGGGAACCATTATCTGAAATTATCTCGTTTGGCACCCCGTAGCGACAGATGATGTTGTTTCTGATGAACTTTGCGACATGCGACGCCTTCAACACCGCGTATGATTGGGCCTCGACCCACTTTGTGAAATAATCTATCGCTACTAGGATAAACTCATGCCCGTTTGACCCTTTCGGAGTAACAGCTCCGATCACATCAATTCCCCAGACTGAAAAAGGCCATGGCGAAGTCATGTTGTACAGTTTTGACGGCGGGATGTTCATGCGGTTTGCATGAATTTGACACTTATGGCATCGCCGAACAAAGCCAATACAATCCTCCTCCATGGTTGACCAGTAGTAGCCCTGTCTGAGGATCTTTCTGGCCAGCATTACTCCATTCATGTGTGCACCGCACTCCCCCCCATGGATGGCTTCCATCAGGCGTTCTGATTCTTCAGCTTCTACACAGAGCTTATGCATTCCCAGATGACCCCTTTTGTACAGCTTTCCTCCGCAGATGACAAACTGAGCAGCCATTCTTCTGACAGCTCTCTTATCTTTGGCATTTGCCCCTGGTGGATATGTCTCCTTTTCCAAGAAGTTCCAGATGTCGTAATACCAGGGGTTGTCGTCTTGAACCTCATCTATGGCGGAAATTGACTCGTATGCTGGGGTGAACTTCTGATCGATAATGACTGGACGCATCCGGACTCCGGACGGGATGTCTATCATAGATGATAGAGTTGCTAGTGAATCTGCAAACCTGTTGTTCTCTCTTATGAGGTGGGTGAAATTTAGCTTCTCAAACCGAGGAATTAACGAATCCAAGGTTTGGTGGTAGATTATCATCCTTTCCTCCTTGACTTTCCAATCTCCTTTTGCTTGAGACACAACGAGGTTCGAGTCCCCAATGACGTCCAACCGTCTTGCCCCTAGTTCCAGGGCTGCTTCCAGGCCAGCAATACATGCCTCGTATTCTGCTTCATTATTTGAGACTTTGAACTGGAGCTTGAATGCTAAAGGGATACGGGAATCATCAGGCGCTATCAGCAACACCCCTATCCCATACCCATACTGGTTTGACGCTCCGTCAAAATACATTGTCCAAGTTTCATCTTTGACGTGTAGAATGGCTTCATCTGGGAATAAATACTCAACCGTTTCATCCCCCTCAACCGGGTGGTCGGCAAGGAACTCCGCTGCCGCTCTCCCTTTTACTGACTTGCGCGTTACATACTTCAAATCAAATTCAGAGAGCAACAGCAGCCAATGAGCTAGCCTACCCGTAAGTGCTAGTTTCTCGAAGAGATATTTGATGGGATCCAAACGCGAAACCAACATTACAGAGTGGGCTAACAGGTAGTGCCGCAGCTTCCTGGTTGCCCATACCAAGGCCAAACAAGCCTTCTCCAGCGGTGTATAGCGGGTTTCGTAATCCAGCATCTTTTTGCTCAGATAGTATATGGCCCTTTCCACTTTGTCTTCTAACTCCTGCGCGAGCATGCAACCCATGGTAGTCTCAGTTACCGAAAGGTACAGTATCAACGCTCTCCCCGGCTCTGGCGGTGACAACACAGGCGGGTTCTGTAGATACTCTTTGATCTGCTCAAAAGCTGCTTGACATCGGCCGTCCCATTGGAATTTCTTTCCTTTCTTCAGGAGACCAAAAAGTGGTTCACAAGTCAAGGTTAATTTAGAAATAAACCGTCTTATGAATTGCACTTTACCTAGAAAGCCTCGCACCTCCTTTTCAGTCCTTGGTGGTGGCATTTCTAAGATGGCCTTGATTTTGGAAGGGTCGACCTCGATGCCCCTTTGCGTAATCAGAAACCCTAGCATCTTCCCTGCTGTAACACCAAACGTGCATTTCTGGGGATTCAACCAAAGCCGAAACTCACTGATCCTTTGAAAGAATTTTTGTAAGGCGGTGTAGTGGCCCTCTCTATCTTTGGACTTGACAATCATGTCGTCCACATACACCTCGACCTCCTTATGGATCATATCATGCAATATTGTAGTCGCTGCCCGTTGATACGTAGCTCCAGCATTTTTCAACCCGAATGGCATCACTCTATAACAATATGTACCCCATGGGGTAGTGAACGCAGTCTTCTCCCGGTCTTCGGGTGCCATCACTATCTGATTATAGCCTGAGAAACCATCCATAAACGAAAGCAAGGCGTGTCCTGCCGTGAAATCCACCAATTCGTCAATGTGTGGCAAGGGAAAGTCGTCTTTCGGACAGGCCTTGTTCAAATCCCTGAAGTCTACACAGACCCGAATTCTGCCGTCCTTCTTTGGCACCGGAACAATGTTGGCCAACCAAGTTGGGTATTCTGATACTAGCAGGAAGCCTGCGTCAATTTGCTTGGTGACCACTTCCTTAATCTTGAGGGCCCAGTCCGGGCGAATCCTTCTGAGTTTCTGTTTGACAGGGCGGGCCTCTGGATCAAGAGGGATCCGGTGCTGTACAATCTCAGGATCGATTCCAGGCATGTCTTCGTAGGACCACGCAAAAACATCTTTGAAATCTTTTAATAAAGCGACTAAGCGTTCGCGTTCCTCGGAAGACAACGTGGACCCGATCTGGACCAGCCGCGGGTCCTTCTCAGTACCGACATTCACAGTAGTGATTTCATCCATTAAAGGTTTAACAAATCTTTCCTGCTCTTGATCAATTAACCGTTGCAAAACCGGAGGAATTTCTTCCTCGTCGTTTTCATCAAAATTTTGAAAATCCTGATTTAAGCAATAAATCAAAGGCACAGAAAAATACTCAGAAAACACATCCATATCATTCTCATTAAATACTTCCAAGCCGTCAGATTCCTCTGTTACAACAGACTCAAAAGAAAATGAAAAAGACGACCTAGACAGGACTGTGGCATCCGGGTTATCACCCCCAGGAATACCGGACTCAGACTCAGTCGAGCTGGAATCTGATTCTGACGCAGAAGATTCGGTAGAATCAGATTCCGGCTCACTACCTGACCCGGAACTGCTAGATAAAAAGCCTTCTTCATATTGCCAGATGAGAGAAGGTGCGATAGATGCATCCAAAATCGGCGCTGGAAAGCCCACAGCTATTTCATCTCCAATCACAGAAACCGAAGAGTTATCCCCCAAGCACTCTTGGTCGATCGGAGGATCTGATAGTAGACTTGCCAGTGCTACCCCCATTTCAAGCTCTGTACTCTCAGGCTCCACTGTTTCACATTGCTCAACCTCAGTTGGTGGGTCTGTCTGCTCTTCGGCAACGTCATCCCCAGATAATTGTATGTCGAAGAAGATTTCAAAACCAGGCACGCGCGTCCCTTCCGCGTTTAGCCATGGCTCCGGGAAGCCGCAGAATGGAAAATCTTCCCCCTCCCGGACGAAACGTCCGTTTAGGGTACCCCAGATGGGCCTGTGCATTAAATCAAATGGCTTCCCGGCCTTCTTTGCCCTGGCCCTTCCGGCCATTTCTTTTCCTTTCCTCAACCAGTCCTCTTTGGTGGGCACATAACCCAGTCCAAAGGCGTGAGGGTTGTGTGGCACTTCGGCCAACACTGAGATGCCCTTCCGGCCACTTCTCCCTAATCCCATCCCGGGGGTGTGTTTTAGCTTGTTCATGAGGTAGATAGATTGAGCACTAACATACATACCCTCATTCACAGCCATGACGTTCTGCACCACTTGAGCCTCGGCCAAAGTGAACCCCGACAAGAACACATCCTCCGTGCCATGCTCGATCTCTAAGATAGGTGTGGACACCTCCGGCGGCGGATGGATTGATGAATTTCCAAAAACAATTGCTACCCCCTTCCCGTGAGGGTATTTCAGCATTTGATGTAGGGTGGAAGAGACTGCTTTGACCTGGTGCAACCACGGTCGCCCTAAAAGTAGGTTAAAGGTTGCGGGAACGTCCAAGATATGAAATTCGATGCTGTGTTGTCCTGGACCAACCTTGGTTTGAACTTTAACAGTCCCCATCACTTCTCTGCTGGTATTGTCGTATGCTCTGATCATTTGGGTAGTTGGGACGAAGTCCGCGGGTTTTAACCCGATTGCATATGCCGTTCTGGTCGGGCAGACATTAATCGCAGACCCGGTATCAACAAGTACCACCGGTATCCACTTATCTCTACATTCCACAGAGATATAGAGAGGTTTGTTATGATTCGTGCCCTCAGGCGGTAGCTCCTTGTCCGAAAAGGTTAATGCCGGGGAACCTCCTCCCGGAAAAACCAGCCCGACCAGTTGTTCAGGGGTGGTGTCAATGGAGAGTTTGGATTTATCCATAGCAGAGAGGACAGCTTCTCTATGCACCCGTGATGCCATTAGCAGTCCCCAGATGGAGATGTCTGCTTGTATTTTCTTTAACTGTTTCAGCACAGCTTCCTCCTCAATCTGTTTCTCCTTCTGCTTCTCTGCTTCTCTGTCTTTCCCGAATGCTTCGGGTTGGTCTAGGTGTGGGGGCTTGAAGTACCGCCCACTTCTTGTCATATGGTCAACCTCATCAAGGTACCAAGTATCATCCGGCTGGCCACTTCCCCAGTCTTCATCGGTGTGGGCAAGACATAAGTCGTCATCTTCCCACCGCATTCCACTGGCAGCCAACAGACACCTGTCTGGCTCCGGTCCACTCGCACTCTCAGTGCTTTCTGTCCATATGCTCGCAGCATTGTCTGTCTTTGTGTACACAGCACCTTCAGTCCCCTCAGGGCCTTTGGCTTTTCTGGCTCTCTCAGCAGCCTCAAACTTTTCTTGTTCCAACTGCATCAGTACAGCTGGTTGTTCAACAATTCCTGTATTTACAATGTCCATGTCTTGAGCGGAATTCTTAACACCGGCGCTCTCCGGCGATACAACTTGATTTTCGGCCGTTCCGGCCACAACTGATATTTCTGCCCCTGCCGGGCTCTGTTCTGGTTGAGCTTCCCCCACTGCATCTGGTTGATCTTCGAGCCATCCCGTGGCCTCCTCTGATCCCTCATAATCATACCAATTAATCGACGCATCCCCCAGTTCCTGGTCCTCGAGAAATTGCAAGTTAGCAAAGTCCTCCTCTACGGTTGTCGGCTCATCTGCCCATAGCCCAGATCCATCCCCTCGGATCATGCATAGTTCTCCTGTCTCGGGAAATTCTACACTTAGCCCAATTCGGCTCGTTGATAGGATGTACTTGCTTGGATCATAGGCTCCCCCAGCAATACTCTGCCCAGTTCCAGATTCAGCAATCTCATTCTCCTCCAAAATCTGCCCTGTTCTGTCTTCGACGGTCACCACCATCAGTTCCGGTTGGGTTTTGGAGATGTCCACCATGCACGAGAAATCAGTGCAATCGGGGAGGAGCACCTCCGGCTTGGGTAGGTGGGTGGGCGTAATATAGATGCTAGGATCGTAAGATGCGACCCCAGTCTGGATAAAATTAATTCTGTTGGGAGGGGGAGGTTGGTTATGTGGTGGGAGAGGGTTGGTTGTGACATTGGGTTTGTCTGGAGGTGCGATCACCTGTTTGTCAATAAGATCCTGGACCTCATGACGTAATCTGTAACAACGGTCGGTGTCGTGACCGTGTTGTTGGTGATAAGCGCAGTATTTAGATGAGTCATAAGAGGGAGGGAGTGGATTCGGTAATGGATTTGGCTCCAGGGGTTTTAAATGATTTTTCCTGATCAATATTCCCAGAACCTTGGACAGGGGCATGTATAGTTGGGTGAAGGTTCTTTGGCCCCGAGGTTGGAATCGGTTGTTTTGTGTGTTGCTTCCGGACGCGTCGGAGAAGGGTGTGGCAGTCATGGGCCTTGGAGGGGAAGGGGGAGTGGTGGTGACCACACTAACTTCCGAGGCTCTCGTATTTGCAGCGCCACTCGGGCCCGCATTGTTGCTACGGTTGAACGTCCTCCTCAGTTGTTCTCTGTCTTGGTCAAACAGCCCTTGTCTCATTGCATCTTCGATCTGCACCCCCATATCATGTAAATCTGCGAAAGTAGGGAAGGGGACTACGATCATTCTCTGCATTAACTTCGGATGGAGATTGCGCACAATCATCCGGATTTGATCTTTGTCAGTGGGCCTTAGAGTCATCGTTGACGCCTTTGCCCTCCATCGGATCACAAAGTCCGAGAAAGATTCCTTGGGCTCTTGCCTCGTCGTTTCAAGATCGCGGGTTGTGATCTCGATCTGAGTGTTATATGAATATTGCGTGACAAAGGCCTTAGCCATCTCATCCCAATTCTTCTTCACGTCATCTTGTAATCTTGCGTACCAATGGGAGGCCACACCCGACAGGGTTCGGCCGAATAATGAGAGCTTTTGTGGTCGCGTTAGGCCCATTGGCCGCAAGACATCTGCAAACAGTCGGATATGGACCATGGGGTCGCCAGTCCCGTCAAAACGGTCGATTTGTGGCATTTTGAACCTATCGGGGAGTGTTACGGCCTCCTCGGTATATCCGTCTCCGATATCCGGCATAGCCTTGGCCCCTTGGGATTTTTTGAAGAGTTTCTCCAGTTTGCTCAATTTCAGAGCTGTATTATCAACCTCGACCTCGAATGGAGAGTCCGGGTGATTGGGTGTATGGACCTTGGACAGTTGCGGTGGAATCGGGGGCGGAGCTGGCCCCGTTGGAAGACTTGTGTCCTCTTGCGGGTTTTGAATAGTTGGTACAGTACTCTGGGTGTTCGGAGGAACGTTCTGAACAGCAGGTGTTTGCTCAGGTAATGGAGCCCTTGCCGGAGGAGGGATTTGTTGTGAAGCGGATGCCTCATTCTGCTGTCGCAGTCTGGTAATCAGTTCAGCCTGCTGGGTCATAATCTCGGATTGTTGCTTGGCGAGTTCATCCCGGCGAGCGGCATCCTGTTGCATGGCCCGCATGGTTTCCTGCATTTGGCGCATCATATCCTCCATTCCTGTTGGTGCCGTCATACTGTTTCGATTTGTCTGAACTACTGGCAGATCTGTTTCAATGGGGATCTCAATCCAACTGTCCACTGATGGGGGAAACCACTGTTCTGGTGCTCTCTGTTCAGATACACTGCGCTTTTTCTGCCTCCTTCTGGTAACAGGGGGTAGAGAATGGAACACTGGCTGTCCGTCGATTAGATCCTCAGATCGATGGAGTCGACGACCTCGTGTCCAAGGTGCTTGGGGAATGCCTGCTGGGTTGGAAGCAATCGTGCTAAAACTGACCTAGAAAAAGATAAATAAAGCGAAAAGGAAATAAATAAACAGATAAACGGACAGCATAACAGCTTAAATAAAATGCATGACACACAGTCGGGCATAATCAACACACAGTCAATAAGCTGAATACATACTGTCCTCAAACACTGATTATTATCCCTGTATCACTGTCTCCTAAAACAGAATCTGATATCCGCAGATAACTAATTCTCCAATACTGGCTGATGCCCGCAGGCCTGATACCGAAACTCATGTACTGAACTGATGCCCACAGGCCTGATGCTGACAATACTGAACTGATGCCCGCAGGCCTGATGCCCAAACTCATATACTGATACATGCATTCCTGTAGAGACGCACTCTAAAGCACATAACAGATAAGTGAGAGCCAAAACACCCCTATGTTGGGGTAGGGTTTCCCTGTCCTATTTTGTCAGGAGCTAGGGTTTCACTACGCACGCAGCGGTTTCAAACAACCTATAAACGGGTAAGCAACCTGTCCTAATTTGGAATGGTCACTATGGATCCGAATATGCACTAGGTCGAATGGTCAAAGAGGGTGCCCCGGTAAAACCGGGGTTTGTGTTCCCATACTGGCAGAGCCCACAACCGGTCAGCCTTATGGTCATGCCTTGACAAGACAAGCATCCGGCAAACCGCTCAGGAATAGCAGATGGCAAATACGGTGTCCTAGCCGCACCAATGCAAATGCAATGCAAAGAAACACACAAGTGTAGTCAAAAACAGATATCATGAGTTCGAGTCAAGTTCTCTAAATCCCCAGCGGAGTCGCCAGAAACTGTAACAAGCCCGCGGGGGACCTCGGTACAGTTCGGACTCGATTTGTTGTCATGGTTCTAAGTCTGAACCAAAGAGTCCAAATCCGGCAAATCGTTTTTGAGAAAAACTGATTTTTGAAAGAAGTGCCAAACATGGACTGCTTTGCCAGAATACAGAGTCGCCACCTAAATATTTTATTTTGGGAAATTTAGGAAACCCCGACTCGGTGCCAAAAGGCCACGTGTCCGTCATCACCAAAGTTGCCTCGGCTCGGGAACTTGGGTACGATTGGGGAAGGTCACTTCGTGAGCACCCCCGCTCGCCCGGTCATAGACCGGCCTCTACTAACCATGATATCAATTTTTGAAAACATTGTATGTTCTTGTCCCGGTTATTAGCCTAGGTTACTATGTGATGTTCACGGCATACAAGTATAGACTGGATCGTCTGAATTGGAACAAAACATTTCATGAATTATCCCAATTCAGATGACCTAACCTCCACCCACAGGCATTCAGACAGATATATCATATAAGCAATTAGCCTCATGGTAAGCATGCTATTCATGGCAGCACTCACACGCATGCAAGGATGCTAAAGCGTAAAGATTACCGAGTACTCCAAGCCAAAATAGAAACTTCATTAGAAATCATGCATGATCCTAAGTATACAGAAATGCCTAATGCAACACATGCAAAATGCAATTATAGCAGGCTCGGCTATTCTAGGATGGCATGTGAAATGTTACAACTATCATGTATTCAACTTGGAATTGAATGTACAATGCAGTTAGTATGATGCGCCGAGCCCGGTGCATGCAGTACAGGTGAATGATGCAAACATGTTGTCATACTGTATGCTAATTTAAACATGCCCTAATCTAACCATCAAAAGCGGATAAATAAAAGGGAGAAAGACGTGGGGTTGGAAGACATACAACACACTCACCCACACTTATTACAGTTGTGCCCTTACTCGGAGGGTCCAAATAAATATACAGTCCGAATATTACAGTCCCGAATAAAAGAATATTACAGTCCGAAATATTACAAAATCCTAATTAATTAATGAATTAACTAAGAAAGCAAGTAAAACTGGCATGCAAGCCAGGGACTGTCTTGCTTCTGATGGATGATGCATGTCCAGATTGTCTTGCGCGGAAATCCACCGGAATGCCCCAAATTAGCCTCTGTTTACACCTGTCCTTGAAATGCGTTCCAAGCCCTGAAAAATTGCTGATTCTTCGTTTTGCTGCAACAGAGAGTAGGAAAGGGGCATAGCAATGTATTTGCACAGATATATGCATGTCTCGATCCTCGTGCCACCAATCACGCATACCGAGGCATGATGGCCGAGGAGCCGAAATGCACAACTCAATATAGGATGAATGCACATGAAACTACAGCTAAAACCTAACTCCCTCATGGACAATCCGGAGTGTCGGTGACTGGGGAATTGAGACACATTCCGTCACTCGGAGTACGAAATATACCTCGCTTCCCGTGCCCGGACTAACTCCTATTCCGAACACGATGCAATATGTATGATATGCATGAAATGCAATTAAGGTACAATCTTAACATACAAAATGTTATGGAATGACATGCCTCGAAATGCGTGCACACGGGCACGCGAACCGAGAAAATGACGGAATGCTGAAGATGAGGTGCCTCAAAATGCGTGCACACAGGCACGTAAACCGAGGTGATGATATGTGTCTCAAAATGCGTGCATGCGGGCACGCAAACCGAGGCGATGATATGTGTCTCGAAATGCGTGCACACGGGCACGCAAACCGAGGCGATGATAAAATATGATGAAATGACATGGAAATGACAAATGGGCTTATACCAACATGAGTGAGCCTCAGCCGCACTCACATAGGATGCCGATGGATGAAAAATGAATTGCCTCGAAATGCGTGCACACGGGCACGCAAACCGAGGCGATGATAGAATGCGATGAAATGTCATGGAAACATGATATGGACTTATATCAACATGAGTGAGCCTCAGCCACACTCACATAGGATGCCGACGGATAAAAAAAGAGTGCCTCGAAATGCGTGCACACGGGCACGCAAACCGAGGCAATGGCAAAATATGATGAAATGATAAGGAAATGACAAATGGGCTTATACCAACATGAGTGAGCCTCAGCCACACTCACATAGGATGCCAGCGGATAAAAAAGGAGTGCCTCGAAATGCGTGCACGCGGGCACGCAAACCGAGGCGATGATAGAATGCGATGAAATGTCATGGAAACATGATATGGACTTATACCAACATGAGTGAGCCTCAGCCACATTCACATAGGATGCCGATGGATGAAAAATGAATTGCCTCGAAATGCGTGCACACGGGCACGCAAACTGAGGCAATGATAGAATGCGATGAAATGATAAGGAAATGACAAATGGGCTTATACCAACATGAGTGAGCCTCAGCCACACTCACATAGGATGCCAGCGGATAAAAAAGGAGTGCCTCGAAATGCGTGCACGCGGGCACGCAAACCGAGGCAATGACAAAATGCGATGAAATGTCATGGAAACATGATATGGACTTATAACAACATGAGTGAGCCTCAGCCACACTCACATAGGATACCGATGGATGAAAAATGAATTGCCTCGAAATGCGTGCACACGGGCACGCAAACCGAGGCAATGTCAAAATATGATGAAATGATAAGGAAATGACAAATGGGCTTATACCAACATGAGTGAGCCTCAGCCACACTCACATAGGATGCCAGCGGATAAAAAAGGGGTGCCTCGAAATGCGTGCACGCGGGCATGCAAACCGAGGCAATGACAAAATATGATGAAACATGGCAAAAATGATATGCAAGCATACTAATAGAATTTCAGCAACAAAATATGGGAGAAAACAGTCCCGAAATGAAGTGAAATGACATGAAATGCAAGGAAATGTCCCGAAATGTGAATTTAGGCACCCGAAATAGCCTATAGCTATGCTAAAAATGCACAATATGGACATGCAATGCAAAGACAGAAGCTAGACAGTCCCAAAATATGCACTTTCACAGTTATAAACATGGCCAAACAGCAAACATAGGTATGGAAAAAATAGCATGCAAGAATAAGGGCCAAGATAGGGGTAATGAAGCAAGTGATATAAGCAAAACCCAAACTGAAAAATTTCCTTCTACAACACTGAAGAGGGACCAAAAATATGAACATTTACAGTATATGACAAGCCTCAAATCAGTATAAAAACATGATAAAAATGTGATGCAAAATTAGGCTCAAAAGATGCTATAACATGAAGTATGCAAAATAATCACCAAACATCCAAAGACCCTTAATAAATCATGAAGTATAGATCAAAATAAGACTATCTCTAGGCCTGTAAAATGGCTAAAAACAAAATCATGGTAGGCTAACTAAACATGCAAGAAAACGAACCGAAAGTGAGATATAACATGAAGTGGCTTATGGGGGTCTCAAACCATGAAAGACCCTAAACAAAACATGAAGAATGGACTAAAATAAACACTTTTTCAGAACTCTAAAATGGCCAAAACCGTAAGCATGGTAGGCTGCCATTGCATGCAAGAATGGGGAAGAAAAGAGGAGTATAAGGGTAGGTATAACATGGAAGTCCCAAATGGTGTTGAGTCCTTCTTCAATTTTGAAGAGGGGCTCAAAATAATCCTAATATCAGTTTACAACATGCTCGGAAATAAATTGCTCATGGGCCAAAAATAGCATGCAAAACTATGATATACAAGAGGGTCAATGAAGCAAGTGTGTCATGGAGGGCTCAAACAGGGTTGAGCCCTTAATGAAAAGTGAATATGAGCTCAAAAGAGGGCCCTTTTCAGTTAGGGCCGGAGCTTGAAACAAAAAGCAAGTGGGGCTAAGAAATAGATCAAGAAAAAGGGTCAAAAGGGTAAAAGTATTACTTACCCTTGAAGACTCAAACTTTTGTTGCTTCTTGGATGGATTTGTAGCTTCTTTGGCCTTTTAGAAACCTTCCTTGTTGCTGGAAATGAGGTGGTGGTGGTAGAGCTTGGTGGTGTAGAAGGAATGAAGGTTAGGGACTTAGGGTTTTTTGAAGAATTGAGAAGGAAGAAGATGGAGTTGGCTATGGAAGCTTGAAGGAGAGTTTTTCTAACCCCAATTTACTACAAAGCTTGCTTGCTATATAGGTCAAAGAAGGGGTGTAAAGGTGGGGGAAAAGGAGAGTAATATTCCCCCACGAAATATCCCCCAGATAAATATCTTGTCTGGGGGAAACAGCTCTACAGCTGTAAAGTGTACAGTGCAAGGAAGCAGGCCGGCCTGTTACTTTTGCTGGAGGTGGCCGACCGGCCACACCACCTAGCCGGCCGGCTAGGGGTCAAAAGGTTCAATGAGATTTTCTGGCCGGCCAGCTACTGGGGAGGTACTCCTATGTGTGTACAACACAACCATGTAGTTAAAAGTCCAAGAAAGTAGGTCCAAGGGGTTCAACATTGGCTCGGAAAGAGGGGGTCAAAAGGGTCAAGTTGAATTACTGGCCGGCCATGAACTTTTAGGGGCCTCCTAGGTGTGTAGATCACAGATATGTGGTTGAAAGTTCAAGAATGTGGGCCCAAGGGGTTCAACATTAGCCCGGAAGAAAGGGGTCAAAAGGGTCAGGTAACCTTAATGGCCGGCCACCAACTTTTAGTGGCCTCTCATGTGTGTAGATCACAGATATGTGGTTGAAAATTGGCAACACTAACCCTAGGGTGTTCAACATTAGCCCGGAAGTTGGAAAAAACGGGCGCCGGGAGGCTACGGAGGAGAGATAACTGGTTGCTGCAACAATTACTAGCCTTCCACCCTTCAGTGACCTCCCTGGTGATAAAACAGAGGTACCTGCCAAAAATGAACAAAAACCGTTGCAAAACGAATGCTCGGGGACCAAAACACGCAGTTTGGGGTCCCGAAAATGGGCTGTTAAGCACCGAAAGTGGCATTCGACCACGAAGTGGGTTTCTCAAACCCCAGTGTCCCTCAAAAGGGAGAAAATAGGAAGTATGCCAAAAACCGGAGCAAACGGAGATGGTTAAGCGGTCCCGAACCAAGGCACACGGCCTGACGGCTCCGGAAACCGGAAACCGGGCTCCGAAATGGGCGAAATGGCCTACGGCCACAAAATGTAGCTCACGGCCACTGAGAGATGGTCTACGGGACCTCTCCCTCCCCTCAGGAAAAGAAACAGAGAAAACCGAGTCTGGTTCGCAAACCGAGGCAAGGCACCGAAGAGGGTCCGGAAGTTCGGAGGCGGGGCTCACGGCCGCAACTCCGAAACTTCTGAATAAGCGCATTATGCAACATCACCAAGTGCTCAATCGGTGACGTTTGAGTCTTAAGGTCGGTCAAAAATGGAGTGTCTACAGTTGCCCCTCTTTGACAGAACTCGGAAGTCATAAGTGACGGGAGCGAATGTCAAAGCCCAGAGACGACCCATTTTTGACAAGGCCGAAGACTTAGACAAACATACAAGATAAACAGAGATGCGCCCGCAGGCATGCCCGCAGGCAGGGGGCAAAATGCAAATGATATGCAAAAAGCCGGAGGTAACCCAATGATCGTGCTAATGCAGCAAGCTGTAATGAAGCAAGTATTCGTAAATAGGTGCAACAGTTTTAAGCAAGAATGCAAAGCAACAACTACATTTCATGCAGTTAAGAATGCGGAGGATTATTCAATCCCCGCCACGTCTCACACGGAGAAGATACGATACCTGCGCGATTCGTCTGGTCGCACCAGCCTCAATTGAACTGTACATACAATATCGTGCCTGCAAAAGAGAGAAATTGCAACAAGTACAATATGCTAACAACATATATTTGATGTGATTCCGAAAGTTCGACATACGCAATGCCGGTGAGTGAACGCATCGCAATGCAAGAATGGAACATGTGTGACAACGCATGCTCAAACACAGAGGTATGCCAATGTCAAGAAATGTACATGACAAGGTAAGTATGCTCATGAGAATGCAAGACAATGTGCATGATAGTACAAAACGAGCATAAATCAGGGTGTTCATTTGTCATGAAACTACGAGTACGAAAACGCGTGTTTCGGCGAAGGTAACTCAATCGCGGCCTCCGATCCACTTCCCTGAAAGGTTACAACTCATTTAAAAAGGATACACTTTGATTTTGATGAGTGATGATGAGACATATGTCAGAACTTGAAGCCGAAGTTCCGACGGAGCAATTTCGCGACCGGAAGTGTACTTTTCTTGAACTTTTTCAGGTCCCGGGAACTCCGATCTTCCTCAAAATTTGCAGAGAGCTAGGTGAGCATGTGGGGAACATGGCCGGCCACTTATCTTCCCAAGGGGAGGTGGCCAACCGATTTCTGTTAAAGTTAATGGCTGGCCGGCCATTTCTGCAAAAAGCAGATAGCTGGCCGGCTAGAAATAGGGGCCGGCCGGCCATGTGCTTTTTCCGGGGCTATTTTGGTCTTTTTCCCTCCTTTTTGCATGCTTCTTCAACCAAGGCTTGAGGCTTATAAAAGGCAGCCGAGGCCCCCTTCATTTCATGCCTTCTACAACACTTTTCTCTCCAGTTTTGAGTTTCACGCGCGTTTTCCAACGCCCCGCGCAAATTGTTTTCGCAAAAACACTCAGTTTCAAGCACTTTGGAGCGATTAACTTCCGGCTTCGGAGCTTCTTTTTGCATTTTCACCACTTGAGGTAAGTTTGTCTCAATGTTTAGAATATTTTCTCGGGGGTTGACTTTTGTTGACTTTTCATTTCCCGAGAGTTGACTTTTGTTGACTTTTTCCAATTTTGGCCCATTTTGCTCATTTTTGCTCCTTTTTTGTAGATCCTTTGAAAATGGCGGGTAATTCTCCCCACGGTGGAGGTTTTCCAGGTGCCGGCGATGATTTCGATCCTATGACTCTACCCCCGAGGACCCGACCATTTATTCCCGGGAGGTACCGTCCGTCAGCACACGTCCTCCCGCGTGCTGTCTTCCGTCACTTCACCAGCTTTGATGAGAGAGCACCCGTGGATCTGCTTCTCAGAGAGCCGGAGCAGCATCTCTCTGATGAGGCCCGAGAGGTATTTACCCCATCTTCTGTATTTTACATTCCGCGCCCTTGCCATGCTTGAACATGCAGTTTAGCTTATGACATAGTACTTTTGCTTGCATCCTGAACATGTAGTTTCAACACTCGAATTTCTGAACACTCAGCTCATTAATTAATTGCGAACACACAGTACACATTAGAACACACGGCTCTAAAACTGATTTGCCGAACACACAACCCAGATAAATAGTGAACACGCAGCCCACAATAGTTGAAATTTGAACACGCAGCCCAAACTTCAAATTTTCTGAACACGCAGCCCAGGTAGATAGTGAACACGCAGCCCACAATTTAACTGAAAATTGAACACGCAGCCCAAACTTCAAATTTTCTGAACACGCAGCCCAGGTAGATAGTGAACACGCAGCCCACAATTTAACTGAAAGTTGAACACGCAGCCCAAATTTCAAATTTTCTGAACACGCAGCCCAGGTAGATAGTGAACACGCAGCCCACATTTCAAATTTTCTGAACACGCAGCCCAGGTAGATAGTGAACACGCAGCCCACAATTTAACTGAAAGTTGAACACGCAGCCCAAATTTCAAATTTTCTGAACTCGCAGCCCAGGTAGATAGTGAACACGCAGCCCACAATTTAACTGAAAGTTGAACACGCAGCCCAAATTTCAAATTTTCTGAACACGCAGCCCAGGTAGATAGTGAACACGCAGCCCACAATTTAACTGAAAGTTGAACACGCAGCCCAAATTTTAAATTTTCGGAACACGCAGCCCAGGTAGATAGTGAACACGCAGCCCACAATTTAACTGAAAGTTGAACACGCAGCCCAAGTTTCAAATTTTCTGAACACGCAGCCCAGGTAGATAGTGAACACGCAGCCCACAATTTAACTGAAAGTTGAACACGCAGCCCAAATTTCAAATTTTCTGAACACGCAGCCCAGGTAGATAGTGAACACGCAGCCCACAATTTAACTGAAAGTTGAACACGCAGCCCAAATTTCAAATTTTCTGAACACGCAGCCCAGGTAGATAGTGAACACGCAGCCCACAATTTAACTGAAAGTTGAACACGTAGCCCAAATTTCAAATTTTCTGAACACGCAGCCCAGGTAGATAGTGAACACGCAGCCCACAATTTAACTGAAAGTTGAACACGCAGCCCAAGTTTCAAATGTTCTGAACACGCAGCCCAGGTAGATAGTGAACACGCAGCCCACAATTTAACTGAAAGTTGAACACGCAGCCCAAGTTTCAAATTTTCTGAACACGCAGCCCAGGTAGATTTTGCATGTGGCTTATTTCACTTCATCGACACACAGCCCATTTTATTTTATTGGCACACAGCCCATTTCATCTCATTGGCACCCAGCCCATTCATTCCATTGGCATGCAGCCCATTTCATCTCATTGGCACACAGCCCATTTCATCTCATTGGCACACAGCCCATTTCATTTCATTGGCACACAGCCCATTTCATTTCATTGGCACACAGCCCATTTCATTTCATTGGCACACAGCCCATTTCAGTTCATTGGCACACAGCCCATTTCATTTCATTATTGACACATGTATCCATTCTGAATGCAAGGTGGTTCCCGCAGTGTGCGGGGATATGGCTCGACCATGGCGCGGGATTGGTATGCCGAGCTGCCGGAGGGTGTCCGGGATTTGGTAGATTTGGCAGGATTCGGGCCCTTCTGCATCGGGTTGTCACGTTGTCCTGCCAGGAGGACATTGATGGCAGCCTTGGTAGAGAGATGGTGGGACACCACCAATTCCTTTCATTTCTCTGCTACCGGGGATATGACCATGACCCCTTTTGACTTCGCTGTGTTGACCGGCCTTGATGTAGGAGGTTGGGCCATCCCCTATGATGAGGATATGGGCGAGTGGGAGGCCGCTTGGATGTATTTATTGGGGGCTCGCCCACCCGTTGACAGGGTCTCTAGGAGAGTCCGATACACTTGGTTCTCCTCCCATTTCCGGCGGGCGGAGATGGTGCCTGAGAGTCCCGAGGAGACAGAGCAGTATGCTCGCGGTTTCCTTATGTTCCTCTTCGGGACTACCCTGTTCGCCGACAGAGGGAACACAGTTGGGCTATACCTGCTGAGCGCTCTGGTTGACCTATCACAGGTCCATCGATATGACTGGGGTGGCGCTGGCTTGGCTACCCTTTACTTTTATATGAGCGCGACCTCCCGCGGGCGGGGCGATTTGCTTGGCGGCTACTGGAGAGCCTGGGAGGTACTTTCTGTCCTCTTGATTTACATTTCTGCTTTTCATTACTTGCACATTGCACACACAGCGCACTTTTACAGTCTGTATTTTACCCTCAGTATTTCGTACTTACATCCTGCACTGCTTTTCTCAGCTATGGGTGTATGTATACTTCCCATCATTAGCCCCAGAGCTGGAGGTGGTAGGGATTCCCGTGACCCCATATTCATTGATATTCGAGGGCCCGCACCGGCCGAGACCTCGAGAGACCCTCCTTCGTCTGCGACAGTACTTCGACACTGTGCGACATTCAGAGGTACCTCAGAACTTTCAGTTCTTTTCATTTTCGTCTTTGATTTGCTCTGTACATTCTCGATTTCTGATCGGTTCATGCATTCATCATCCGCAGATTACATGGCAGCCTTGGGCGTCTCTGGGTGATGGTCTCCGACTTCAGTATACTGGAGCGTCGGACATCTCCCAGTACAGGGTCCTGCTTGAAGGGCCGGTTGGCAGGGCATGGTTCCTGGGGGAACGCTTTCTGCGCCAGGTATGGGGGTATCTTTCTCAGGATATTCCCGCAGTACCTCCAGCCAGTATGCGGACTGCTGACAGGCTCTCCTACTCAGAGGTAGTCGGCGCCATGTTGGGCAGTGATGCTTTGTTATATATTGAGGAGGGGGACTACGCCACTTACCGTCACATATATTTGATGCCTCCATTGACGGAAGCTCGTATCCCGATGATGAGGCCTGCCGGTATGTCATCCTCGGGCCAGGCTCAGGCTCGGGCTGCAGACGCCCCTTCTACTAGCAGGGCCGGTACATCTAGAGGTGGGAGTAGACCGGTTCCTCCAGCTCCGTCGATTCATCCTCATCCCGGATGGCCAGATATGCCTACTGAGTTGATGGCGTGGCAGTATGGGGCTAGCTTTCCGACTCCGATTCCACTAGAGCCTCCGATGCCCAGTGATCGATATGCCATTGATCCGGACTCACCGCCGGTATGCTCCACTTTTGTCATTCATCATTTCAGATGTTTAGACACTCATTTGTTCACTGATGATTATGAGCTCATTTTTGCAGCCATCGCGCGGGTACATGGAGGAGGTGGTTGGGCTGGTGGCCACACTCGAGGGCATGGTCCTGCGTAGGGAGGCACAGTTGTCTGTCGCGGGCATTCAGGTACCCTTCAGCTTTCTGGCATTTATCATACTTCTGATGACATGCTGATTTCTACTGCATCGATAGACTACTTGTGTAGGGCACATCTGACACACACCCCACTTGTATGCCGTATTTACATGCACCCACTTCAATGTATCCTTTGCTTGTATCTGCATCTGATGTATATATTTGGACTAATGTATTTGAATTGAACTCTTTGTTTTCAGATGCCTTCATGGTCCGGTCAGCCACAGACCACGCCACCTGGGCCTTATTGGGGAGCTGGGCCATCTGAGCCTTTTCATGGGGCGGGGTCATCTTGACCTTCCCGAGGAGCCGGGCCATCTAGGCCTTTTCGAGGAGCTCGAGGACGGCTCGTCCGCAGACGCAGGGCTCACGTCGTGGAGGTGGAGCCTGATGAGGAGGAGGAGGAGGCTGAGGAGGAGGAGGAGGCTGCCGACCGTCAGTCAGAGACATCTGCTGAGGAAGGGGGCTCCGGTGGTGAGGCTGAGGGGGATCCTGTGGATGACAGCTCCGACTCAGATGATGGTGATGGTGCAGAAGTTGCCCCGCAGAAGAGAATGAGGAGTGCTTCTCGTTCCCGCTCCCGAGGATATTGATGTTGTTATTTCCTGCTTTATTTTTCTTTTTGCTAGTAGTTTGTAGCACTTTGCACATTGTTAGGCAGTTTTATTTTCTGTAAAACTTGTACCTTTGTTTGTTGTAAAGCATGATGAAATGAAATAGCTTTTGAAAAGGGGTTTGTGTTTTAAACTTTAGCATCGTATCGCATCATTTTATTTTGCACAAAAGTGAATTTGAATGGAAATGCGCATTGTGTAATCAATGAGTCAGGTGGTGAACCAACGCAACAAACTAAGCAACTCAACTTACTAAGATATAACAGAACCTTAGGAAGTTTACAACTCGATAAACAAAATGCAACAACGCAAATAAACAAGACTTAAAACAAAGATTGCTTGCACAGAGCGCAATGACTCAAAAACACGAAACACGTCCGCTCGACAAACAACTCGATAAGCAAAACAACAACTCGATAATCAAAACTCGGCAACTCGATAAACAAAACGATAATAGAGTGTACTTCTGACGATCTGGGCACCGGAACGCATCCGAAACGGAGGGAGATGAAGGCCTTTGACTCTCCCGTTGCATAAAAATGCTTGGAACTTTCCCTTGAAGAGTAAAACAGAGCCAAGGGGATACACTGCAGCATTGCCAGCCACCTTGGGGAGCCGGCCGGCCATTTGTTGTGGAGAGAGACAGCTGGCCGGCCATTTCTGCAAAAAGCAAATGGCTGGCCAGCCAGAAAAAGTGGCTGGCCGGCCATTCAGTCCTGTAGCCACCAGATTTTTGACACGTGTCCCCGTGAATAGTGTTTTTCCTTCTATAAAATCCTCAACTTCGGGAACATTCATTTCATCTTAGTTTTAGACAAAGATGGAGGCGTTTCTCGCAAAAAATGTCACATCTTGGATCTCTTCTCTAGATGGCTCGAAAAAGTTAAATTTCTGGGGTTTCGGCTTGAATGCACTATTCACGCTGAGCCGTACTCAGCTACATCTCCCTTTTCTCCATGCCGCGGCAAGGTTCTGGAATCCAGTGACGCATGTTTTCAGTTTTGGCGGTCAAGAGATGTGTCCCACTTTCGAAGATTTTCAGGTTTTGATGGAGTCTGAATGCTCTGAATTGATCTTGCCCCAACTCCGTTTTGGCCATGCTCAGGCTTTAGGGCGGATGTGTGGGCTCACTGCGCACGACGCTCGATCTTTGATTTGCGGTGGGGAGCTGGACATCCTCGGCTTGATCCATCGTTTTTCAGACGCTGGTGACCGCAGCAACCATTATTGGCAGGGTTTCCGGCAACACGCCCTCTGCTTGTGTTTGTTGTCTCACTTTCTGCTTTCCTCGGGTTTCGGCGGGGCTAGCATTCGCCTGATTGAAGTCACCCAAGGCTTGAGAGAAGGAAAGAGCTGTATTGCCATGACCTTGGCCGAGACACTGATGGGTTTAGATTCTGTCTATCGCCGGGAGGCGACTAGGTTTGCCGGGAGTCCACTGCTGCTGCAGGTAATGTTTCCCACCCGACCTTACATATATATTTGCTCACATCACTCGGCCCTCAGGCTCGGTTTTTCTCACAAAACCCTTGTCTTACTTTTCTCTCATCGTACATCTCTCTATTCTTTATTCTCTCATTTTCCATCCCTCCCCAGGTATGGTTAATGGACAAGTTGCAGGTTGTGGACTCTTGCCTGGCCTATTCAGCTCGAGGCTACTTCTTTCGACAGCGCCTAGTTAATGCTCTTGACGAGAGGTGGTGGTTTGATTGGATGTGCAATTTGTCCGCAGACGGTATTGCCTGGCGTTGTCCTTGGCTCAACCTCCCGGCAATGAGCTATAGTAGGTCCCGGCTGATTGGGATCCAACTGATTGGTCTAACCCACTGCGTATTCTATTTTCCGTTCCGGTTCCTGCGCCAGTTTGGCCATGATCAGACTTGCCCACCGGAGGGGATTGAGTACCCAGCCGCTTTCCCGATCCGGGGTGCACAGCTTGCACGATATGCCACAGCATGGAGGACTAGAGAGCTTCTGGCCCCTGCTTCAACTTTCAGTTGCACCTTGTCCGATGAGTGCTTGGATTGGCTCAATGAGGAGGCGCAGGTTGGCCCTAGTTTGGCGTCAGATGCTCCATCCAGCTCTGGGAGGGAACGCGGAGATACTTGATTCAACTATGCCCCAAATTTATTGCTTATTTAGCATTTTCAAGTTTTCTTTATGAATGTACTAAAAAGCAACCTCGATTATATATGTAAGAGCAGGAGGACTCTATTTTGAAATCAATGAAATTGAAAGTTGTGGTACTGAAAATTTTCCGCTTTGGTCCAAAAATGGTCTAAGTCGTAAAAAGATTAATTTGAACAAAGTCAACTTTTATTAAAACTTTTCAAAATCATTTTCGATGTGGATCAGAACTGGACACGCCAAAAATCTGTCATTGAGACGCACAACCCCAGATTCCTGCAACTGAAAAGTTGCCCCTAGTCTGGAGAACAATGCGGCACTGCAAAGCGACGGAAAGTTGCCCCTTGTCTGAGTAACTTTGCACCGTCGCGGCAACGGAAAGTTACCCCTAGTTTGAACAGCACTGTACCGGAGATCATGATAAATGCTGATGGATAAAGATGACTGAGATGATCAAGTTGGACAAAGTTGATCGGGGAAAATTTTATGGCTGAACTTCAAGGCGAAGTTGCCTACGTATCCCAAAGATGGGAATCAAGCCTTACGTAGTTCAGGCTCAGGTTCACTCGAGTATTTTCACTCTCCTTTTGCGCTCTAACTTTTGCCAAGGCCGCCCTTTGAGGGTTTTCAACCTTGCGAGCTCAGTTTTTATATTTTCTAATTTTTTTGTGCTCTGAATTTTGCCTAGGTCGCCCTTTCGGGTTTTCGGCCTAGCGAGCCTCTCAAGGATAATATTTCTTCAACTTGTCCATATTGATCGGTTGTGAGAACTCCAAGCCATCTAGATCCATCAGAACCACAGCTCCACCTGACCAGATAGCTTTGATGATGTAAGGACCAGTCCAATTAGGTTTGAACTTGCCCCTTGGGTCGTGGATGGGAGCTCGGTTGTCTTTGAGCACCAAATCTCCTTCTTTCAAATTCCTGGACTTAACCTTCTTGTTGAAAGCCCGGGCGATTCTGCGTTGATAGCCTTGGATGTGGTACAGTGCTTTTAGTCTTCTTTCATCAAAGAGCATGAGTTCTTCGAATCTGCTTTGCTGCCAATCTGCTTCGGCTATCTGACATTCAGCCAATACTCGTAACGACGGAACCTCAATCTCAATAGGTAGAACAGCCTCCATTCCATAGACTAATGAATATGGAGTTGCTCCAGTAGAAGTCCTGATTGAAGTCCTGTAGCCCCACAGAGCAAATGGCAGCTTGTCTGGCCAATCTCGATAGGTTTCCACCATCTTCTGTAGTATATGCTTGACATTCTTGTTGGCGGCCTCAACCGCTCCGTTGGTCTGCGGCCTGTATGTAGATGACTTATGGAAAGCCACATTGTATTTCTCCAACAAGTCTATCACTTCTTTCTTGAAGTGGGAACCATTATCTGAAATTATCTCGTTTGGCACCCCGTAGCGACAGATGATGTTGTTTCTGATGAACTTTGCGACATGCGACGCCTTCAACACCGCGTATGATTGGGCCTCGACCCACTTTGTGAAATAATCTATCGCTACTAGGATAAACTCATGCCCGTTTGACCCTTTCGGAGTAACAGCTCCGATCACATCAATTCCCCAGACTGAAAAAGGCCATGGCGAAGTCATGTTGTACAGTTTTGACGGCGGGATGTTCATGCGGTTTGCATGAATTTGACACTTATGGCATCGCCGAACAAAGCTAATACAATCCTCCTCCATGGTTGACCAGTAGTAGCCCTGTCTGAGGATCTTTCTGGCCAGCATTACTCCATTCATGTGTGCACCGCACTCCCCCCCATGGATGGCTTCCATCAGGCGTTCTGATTCTTCAGCTTCTACACAGAGCTTATGCATTCCCAGATGACCCCTTTTGTACAGCTTTCCTCCGCAGATGACAAACTGAGCAGCCATTCTTCTGACAGCCCTCTTATCTTTGGCATTTGCCCCTGGTGGATATGTCTCCTTTTCCAAGAAGTTCCAGATGTCGTAATACCAGGGGTTGTCGTCTTGAACCTCATCTATGGCGGAAATTGACTCGTATGCTGGGGTAAACTTCTGATCGATAATGACTGGACGCATCCGGACTCCGGACGGGATGTCTATCATAGATGATAGAGTTGCTAGTGAATCTGCAAACCTGTTGTTCTCTCTTATGAGGTGGGTGAAATTTAGCTTCTCAAACCGAGGAATTAACGAATCCAAGGTTTGGTGGTAGATTATCATCCTTTCCTCCTTGACTTTCCAATCTCCTTTTGCTTGAGACACAACAAGGTTCGAGTCCCCAATGACGTCCAACCGTCTTGCCCCTAGTTCCAGGGCTGCTTCCAGGCCAGCAATACATGCCTCGTATTCTGCTTCATTATTTGAGACTTTGAACTGGAGCTTGAATGCTAAAGGGATACGGGAATCATCAGGCGCTATCAGCAACACCCCTATCCCATACCCATACTGGTTTGACGCTCCGTCAAAATACATTGTCCAAGTTTCATCTTTGACGTGTAGAATGGCTTCATCTGGGAATAAATACTCAACCGTTTCATCCCCCTCAACCGGGTGGTCGGCAAGGAACTCCGCTACCGCTCTCCCTTTTACTGACTTGCGCGTTACATACTTCAAATCAAATTCAGAGAGCAACAGCAGCCAACGAGCTAGCCTACCCGTAAGTGCTGGTTTCTCGAAGAGATATTTGATGGGATCCAAACGCGAAACCAACATTACAGAGTGGGCTAACCGGTAGTGCCGCAGCTTCCTGGTTGCCCATACCAAGGCCAAACAAGCCTTCTCCAGCGGTGTATAGCGGGTTTCGCAATCCAGCATCTTTTTGCTCAGATAGTATATGGCCCTTTCCACTTTGTCTTCTGACTCCTGCGCGAGCATGCAGCCCATGGTAGTCTCAGTTACCGAAAGGTACAGTATCAATGGTCTCCCCGGCTCTGGCGGTGACAACACGGGCGGGTTCTGTAGATACTCTTTGATCTGCTCAAAAGCTGCTTGACATCGGCCGTCCCATTGGAATTTCTTTCCTTTCTTCAGGAGACCAAAAAGTGGTTCACAAGTCAAGGTTAATTTAGAAATAAACCGTCTTATGAATTGCACTTTACCTAGAAAGCCTCGCACCTCCTTTTCAGTCCTTGGTGGTGGCATTTCCAAGATGGCCTTGATTTTGGAAGGGTCGACCTCGATGCCCCTTTGCGTAATCAGAAACCCTAGCATCTTCCCTGCTGTAACACCAAACGTGCATTTCTGGGGATTCAACCGCAGCCGAAACTCACTGATCCTTTGAAAGAATTTTTGTAAGGCGGTGTATTGGCCCTCTCTATCTTTGGACTTGACAATCATGTCGTCCACATACACCTCGACCTCCTTATGGATCATATCATGCAATATTGTAGTCGCTGCCCGTTGATACGTAGCTCCAGCATTTTTCAACCCGAATGGCATCACTCTATAACAATATGTACCCCATGGGGTAGTGAACGCAGTCTTCTCCCGGTCTTCGGGTGCCATCACTATCTGATTATAGCCTGAGAAACCATCCATAAACGAAAGCAAGGCGTGTCCTGCCGTGAAATCCACCAATTCGTCAATGTGTGGCAAGGGAAAGTCGTCTTTCGGACTGGCCTTGTTCAAATCCCTGAAGTCTACACAGACCCGAATTCTGCCGTCCTTCTTTGGCACCGGAACAATGTTGGCCAACCAAGTTGGGTATTCTGATACTAGCAGGAAGCCTGCGTCAATTTGCTTGGTGACCTCTTCCTTAATCTTGAGGGCCCAGTCCGGGCGAATCCTTCTGAGTTTCTGTTTGACAGGGCGGGCCTCTGGATCAAGAGGGATCCGGTGCTGTACAATCTCAGGATCGATTCCAGGCATGTCTTCGTAGGACCACGCGAAAACATCTTTGAAATCTTTTAATAAAGCGACTAAGCGCTCGCGTTCCTCGGAAGACAACGTGGACCCGATCTGGACCAGCCGCGGGTCCTTCTCAGTACCGACATTCACAGTAGTGATTTCATCCATTAAAGGTTTAACAAATCTTTCCTGCTCTTGATCAATTAACCGTTGCAAAACCGGAGGAATTTCTTCCTCGTCGTTTTCATCAAAATTTTGAAAATCCTGATTTAAGCAATAAATCAAAGGCACAGAAAAATACTCAGAAAACACATCCATATCATTCTCATTAAATACTTCCAAGCCGTCAGATTCCTCTGTTACAACAGACTCAAAAGAAAATGAAAAGACGACCTAGACAGGACTGTGGCATCCGGGTTATCACCCCCAGGAATACCGGACTCAGACTCAGTCGAGCTGGAATCTGATTCTGACGCAGAAGATTCGGTAGAATCAGATTCCGGCTCACTACCTGACCCGGAACTGCTAGATAAAAAGCCTTCTTCATATTGCCAGATGAGAGAAGGTGCGATAGATGCATCCAAAATCGGCGCTGAAAAGCCCACAGCTATTTCATCTCCAATCACAGAAACCGAAGAGTTATCCCCCAAGCACTCTTGGTCGATCGGAGGATCTGATAGTAGACTTGCCAGTGCTACCCCCATTTCAAGCTCTGTACTCTCAGGCTCCACTGTTTCACATTGCTCAACCTCAGTTGGTGGGTGTAGACACCCCATTTTTGACCGTCCTCAAGACTTGGACGTCACCGCTCGAACACTCGGTGATTATCCATGTTTGTGTTTGTTTGGAGTTCCCGGAGGTCTTGGCTCGCGCGCCCTACCTCAGAATCTCCGAACTTGACCGTTTAGTGTCCGGTTTTGCACCGAACACTTGTGTTTTGCCTTGGAAGGGCAGGGTAGGGCTTGTAGACCATCCCCACCCACCACCGGCATTGGCTTGAGGCCACCGGCTGGTTTTTGTGGCCACCGGCAATATAGTTTGCCGGCCGGCACTATTTGTTGCCGGCCAGCACTATTTTGTGCCGACCGGCACTCTTTTTGGCCAAGATGGCACTTTTGGCCGGCCGATTACTGTGCAGTTGCTTTTTGAGATATTTTTAGGCAGCTGTATTGCAGTGACTTTCCCTCCATACACGTGTATGGAGGGATCTCCCTCTATTGTGGCTTGTCTTGTAAGCTTTACAAGACATAAGGCTTATATAGAGAGAGGCTCTCTCTTGGATGAGAGGTTGGACATTTTTGGAGAGTTTAGACAGCCATTGCTAGGGTTTGAGCTTTAGGGTTTGAGTTAGATACAATCCCTATCTCTCTTTCCTTCTCTTTTGTTCACTAGGTGCTTTGTGCCTTACTTTTGCACACAAACACCTAGTGTTTCACCTTCCTCTTGGAGCTGAGGTTCTAAAGAGTGTGTTTTGAAGTTTTGGTGTTGGATTCAAGCTCAAGGAGGCCATTGGAGCATCTTTGTTGAAGAAGGCATCAAGGGTGAGAAACTAGTTCCTTTTTCCCCCTTTTTTGCATTGATTTTCTACTAGTCTTAGAGCTGTTTTTGTGATTATTGTATAACATAAAAAAGTTCTGTTTTTAAGCCCTCTTTGTTGTTTATTAAGAGTGTTTTGTTGTTTGAGGGTTGTTGACCACCCTTAGGCCTCAAAAGGCCTCATTTTGAGCCATTTTATGCTAGCTCCGGGATTTTGGTGTTGAGGTCTCTTCACCACTGAAATCTTGAGGGATTTAAGTGGTGAAGATGATGCTTTTAAGTCCCAAGAAGGAGAGGGCCACCCCCTCTCCTTGTTGTCCTTGAAAAGGGCACATTTTGGCCTCCTAAGGAAGCCTATGCTTGAGTGTGTGTTGAGCATATTTGGTTTGTTTTTCATGCTTATATATCCATGATATAACATGATTTAAAGTTGGTTTTGGAACTCCATGCATGTTTAGCATAGTTGCCATGTAATGCCTTATTTGTGCCTTAACATGTTCTAGGTTGTTAGCCTTGTTGGAGCATGTTTTAGGCTTGAATTTGTGAAGATTATGTGCTTATCTTGACATGTTTTAGCTCTGTCCATAGTCATTTGGGTCGACCTTTGCATGCTTTATATAGCTCATTTGTATTTGGGCTTGTTGGCCTTGAGTATGTGCATGTGTGACATGCCATCTTTGCATTATTTTGATGATTTGGAATCATCCTACATGCTATTTCAGTCCCATTTCCATGCTTGTTTGATTGCCTAGCATGTCTCTTTAATGCTTTGAAAGCATGTGTTGCAATGCTCCATGTCTTGGCCATGGTGTATGCCTTTGAATTTGGGCCACTTAGATGCCATCTAAGGAGTCCTTTGGCCTTGTTTTAACATGCTAAAAACCTGTTTTAGGTTGCTTAATGCATGCCATGTTTGTTGTAATAAAACATGCTTCAAAGCTTTATGATTTGCCTCAAGTATTTAGACCATGTTTGGTGCATGCTTGGCTTGATTTGTTGCTTGGTTCGGCACCATATATTAGCATGATTTTAGATCTTATAATGCATGCTAATTGCTCTTGTTTATCCCTTTCAAGTGTGCTTGAATGTTGTTTGATTTGTGCTTAAGTGTTGGTCCTTATGTGCATATGTGTGTGCATGCCATTTAGCCTTCATTTTGTAGCACTATGGCCACTGTTTTAGGCCTTATTAGAGCTGCCTAATTCATGTATAAGACCATCTTAGCATTAGTTTGCATTACCATATGTATGCTTGTATGCTTGCATAAATGCTTTGCCATGCCATGTTGCATTCCTAGCTTGTATGCCTAGGTTGCATTGCATTTTGCATGCATGCCTTGTTCCTTGAATTGGTGATAGGAATTGGGCCTAATTTGTTTGATTGGTTTGCATGCATTTGAAACCAAAGTTGCATACTTGGTTCTTTGGGCCATCATGCATGGAAATGCGTGATTGGTGGTCCGAGAACCGAGGCACATGTCCCTTTGAATCATTACAATGATAAGAGACATGGTTGGTGCATACATGCTTTGAATTGTGCTGCCATGCCTTGTTTTGCCCTCTGTTGCTGTGAGTTGCAGGTTCTGCAGGAATACTCTGCCGACCGGCAGTGTAATGTGCTGACCGGCATTATTTTCTCTGCCGACAGACCCTATTTTGTGCCGATGGCCATACTACACTGCCGGTGGAAGTTTCATTCAGCCGGTGATGATCCCCTCTGCCCAAGGGATCAGTCCTGAGGTTTTGAAAGCCTCCAGAAGAGGAAAGGAAGGAAAACAGAGGCAGCTTGTGCATGGTGGCGCGCTTCCCGAGGCGTTTTCCAGCTTTAAATTAATTTATTTAATTTGTTAATTAAATTAGTTAATTTGTAATATTAATTAGCTTGTGTAGTTAATTAATTTGTAATATTTATTCGGTCCCTCTGAGTGAGGGCATATTTGTAATAAGTGTGCGTGCGTGTGGTGTATGTCTTCCAACCCCCACTTCTTTCTCCCTTTTATTTACCTGCTTATGATGGTAGATTAGGGCACATTTATTTTAGCATACCTTATGCTATGCATGTGTACATCCGTGCATTTGTATTGCATGCATTGGGCTCGGTACATCACGCTAACTGCATTTGTACTTCAATTCAAAAATTGACTATGTGATAGTTGATTGCATTTCACATGCCATGTTTAAGATTAGCCGAGCCCATCTAATTGCATCCTGTATGTGTTGCATTAGACAATTTAGCATGAACTAGGACACGCATGTTTTGCTAACTAGTTTACTGTTTTGGCACGGAGTACGATGTAAGTATTTATGCTTTAGCATCTCGCATGTGTGTGAATGTTAAACATGACAGTATGCTTGCCATGCGGCTAAATGCTTATGTGTTAAACTGTTTGAAATGCCTGTGGGTGGAGGTCAAATCGCTTAAATTGGGATAATGCGTTAAAGCTGGGAATTTTAAGCCCACCAGATAGTGGCAAAATCATCTTTTCTAAAAGCCCACTTGAAGGTGGCAAAACCTGCATTTTAGCCTACTTACGAGTAGCAAACCATTTTCAAAACGAACGTGAAATGTTTTGTTCCAATTTGGGTGATTTGGTCTATACTTGCTTGCTGCGCGCATAACATAGTAATTCTAGGCTAATAATTGGTTTAAGAACACATAATGTTTTCAAAATTAGATATCACGGTTAGTAGAGGCCGGTCTTCGGACCGGGCGAAAGGGGGTGCTCATAGCTGACCTTCCCCGATCGTACCCAAGCTCCCGAGCCGAGACAAACTCCGGTGATGACGGACATGTGGCCTTCGGCACCGAGTCAAGGTTTCCTAAATTTCCCCATTTTAAAATATTTAGGTGGCGACTCTGTATCTGGCAAAGCAGTCCATGTTTGGCACTACTTTTCAAAAAAATCTGTTTTCTCAAACGATTTGCCAGATTTGGACTCTTTGGTTCAGATTAAGAACCGTGACACAAATAGAGTCCGAACTAGTAGCAAGGGCCCCCCCGCGAACCTGCTACAGTTTCTGGTGACTCTGCTGGGGACTTTTAGAGAGTTTGACTCGAACTCGTGATATCCTGTTTTGATCTCATTTATGTGTTTCTTTGCATTGCATGTGCATTGGTGCGCCTAGGAACACAGTGTTTGCCATCTGCCATTCCTGAACGGTTTGCTGGAGGCTTGTCTTGTCAAGGCATGTCCATAAGGCTGACCGGCTATGGGCTCTGACAGTATGGGAACACAAACCCCGGTTTACCCGGGGCACCCTTTTGACCATTCGACCTAGTGCATATTCGGAACCATAGTGACCATTCCAAGCTAGGACAGGTTGCTTACCCGATGCTAAGTTGTTTGAAACCGCTGCGTGCGTAGTGAAACCCTAGCTCCTGACAAAATAGGACAGGGAAACCCTACCCAAACATAGGGGTGATTGAGCTCTCTTTACTTGCTATGTGCTTTTAGAGTGTTGCTCTACAGGAACGCACCTGTCAGTTTGCAAGTTTGAGTATCAAACCTGGAGACACCAGTATCGGTATCAGTTGTGAGAATCAGTTATCCGCGGGTATCAGATTCAGTAGTTTGAGAACAGAAATCTGGGAACAGTGATCAGCAGTAGGGTACAGTTGTTTGGCTACACCCGTGATTGATCAGTTTGGGCTGAAATGCTGTCTGTTTTTCTTTCAGTTCAGAGAGTTGCAGAGTTGATACAGAATAACCAGTGTCTCCCCCTTGCTGAGGCAGGATTTATGGAGACACAAAGTTCAGAAGAGATTGTGGTTATGACGGCTGTATCGGAGCAGGGAACCACTCCGCAGAATGAGGCCAGCATCAGTATGTCATATCCGCCCAGGTCGCCCGTTGTGCACCCGGTCTGGGCTCCCCAGTTATACCAGGCTCGTGAGCCCACCACCTTCGAATTGATGGGGATGATAGGCGATCTCCAAAGGTCTGTGGCAGACCTCGCCTATGGAATGTCGGCTTCACCGCCAGCGGCGCCGTATGCCGGGAATTTTGTACCACAGGAGCCTCCGCTGTTGGGGCGGATTGTGATAGAGCTTAGCCAGCCAGAGGTGGCTTCTGGCTATAGCCACGACATGCCAGTATCAACCCCGACCCTCGATCAGGCTGAGGCCAAAGGAAAAGACAAGGCAAAGATAGATGCCGACCCTATTGAACAACTGCTGTGGGCAGTCGAGGCTCTGAAAGTCAGAGGGATGAACAAGCAACAAACATCCGCAATAGTGACCAAAGCTGTGGATGATGCTTTCCCCGCTCCAATCAAAGGCAGTTCAAGCCAGGCAGAAAATCGGGATGGGCCCCGCCATGCCTAGACAGTTCCTGTAGTTCCCACCCCTGCACTGGGAAAGGTCCAAAAAGCCAAGGCAGCGCCAGCCGATCCTTTTGCCAGCGCATCTGGCAAGAATCCTCAAACTGCAAAGTACCTGCCCCGAGGGCGCAGGGTCTTTCACGACCTCCACATGCCTTTGTCTAGGGCATTGTTAATATTGGCGAAGAATGGACATCTTAAGCCTTTGGAGCCCCGGCCACTCCCGAAGAATCTCCCTGCCACTCATGACGCTACCTTGTACTGCGCGTACCATCAACAGTTCGGTCACAGTACCGATGGATGTTCCCGCCTTCGCCATGAAGTGCAGGATTTGATTGATAACAAGGTTATCCTACCACCCACCTCAGGCAAGCCCGTCACCACCCAGTTGCTGGATTTCGAGGGCTCAGATACTGCGAGTATGTGAAGTGAAACGCCTGCGGGCAACATTTGGTGTATTTTTGAAGCGTTTGGCACACATTTTTTGAGCATCGGTGAAACCGAGTTTTGTAAATCCTGGCTTGGATGTCGAGTCAGTCTTTTGTTTTGAGTCTGTCTCTTTGTCTTGAGTCAGTCTTTTTTGCTTAAGGGTCTGCCTTGTTGTATCGAGTCAGTCCCCGTTGTATATAATACCAGGTGATTCAGGGGTTGTTGCCTCGAACACCGTCTTGTTTTATTATTATCTGTTTTTGTTTTGAGTCTGTCTCTACCGAGGGGCCAGTTGCACCAACAAAGCCGAATGAAACAGCTGCTGCTATCTCAAACTTCATGCTTATTTTCAGCATAAGTGCCAGAGAATTTGATCGGGCTGACAGTACATCTCGCCTGCTCTCCTGCGCGCCAAACTCATTGCATTAACCTAAGATTTTTAGAAAACAAACCTTTTTGAACACTGCGGTGATGAAAACGAAGAGGAAGGAATTCCTCAGGTTTTGCAAAATTTGATCATTTTGAGAAAAAGAAAAGCGTGCTAAGCCTTTTATGAATGAAATCGTGCTTGTCGGCGTGAGTACTGAGAAGGACCCTGGCTTGATCCAGATTGGTTCCACACTATCTTCGGCGCGAGCGATTCGTCGCTTCCTTAAAAACTTTCAAAAGCAAATGTTTTACGCGGCCCTGTGAAGACCTGTGTGGAATCGCTCTTGAGATCGCGCAGCCTAGGATCGCTCTCAGCCTCAAGATTCAACCTATTTGTTTTCCGAGGTTGAACCCGTTCAGAACATTCAGAGAGTTCAACGGACAAACGTCATGCAAGGTCTGTATGGCCAAATTCTGAAGTAGCCCTCGAGCAAGAGGCACCCAAAGCCAAATCAGAAGGAGTGAATCTCGCCGGAAGAAGCTCGTGGAGCAACCGTGATGGATTCTTCTGCAAATCAGCGCAACAGCCGTTCTCCTGGACACAGAGAGGCTTCAATTCAAAAAACCATTTGGCATGGACTTGCTACACTTTTACCCTTTGAGAGGCTCGCTGGGCCGAAAACCCGGAAGGGCGGTCCAGGCAAAAGTTAGAGCAAGAGGAAAATACAAAAAAGCAAAGCAAAAAAATACAAAAAGAAAGATTGAAAAAAAAAGGCAAGAAAAGAAAAAAAAAGAAGAAGAAAAAGAAAATAGAAAAAAGAAAAAAAATGATGAAAAGAAGCTCGCAAGGTCGAAAACCCGCATTGGGCGCCTTGGCAAAAGTGAGAGCCAAACAAAGTGAAGGTTAAAATACCCGAGTGGACCTTAACCGGAACTACGTAAGGCTTGATTCCCATGTTTGGGATACGTAGGCAACTTCATCATGAAGTCCAGCCCCCAACGCTTTCATAAGCGTTTCAGTCCATGCAATGGTTTCGATTTCATCCCAAAGTCCAGTGGCCAACACCTTCCAAGGCGACTGTGTCCATATATTTCTTGTGGCCATCTTCGTCGTGTCCAAAAGTTCGACCGCCGCCAATGAAGACTGTCTGCGGACTGCTGCGGCACCATCCAAACAAGGGGCAACTTTCCGTTGCCACGAGCCGCTGTGAGCTGCCATCCAAACTAGGGGCAACTTTCCGTTGCCTCCCACCCCCTTCAAACCAGGGGCAATTTTCCATTGCCTCCGATCCGAGGTTGCGCATTTCATGCTTGTTGAGCATCAGCTGTTTGTAAAAATAGTTTTTGAGAATTTTTACTGAAGTTGACTACTTTTCTCGAAAATTGTTCCATCTTTTCCAAAAACTGGACCATTTCTTGGACCCAAAAAAGGAAAATTTTCAGTGCTTACAGCCTGACTTGCACGGTTTTCAAATCAAAAATCGAACAAGTACGTTAATCCCACTCTCGTTTTGATCAAAACCGTTTTAGTAGAAAGCAAAAACGAAAAAATGGTTAAAATGATGAACTAGGGGCACAGTTGTGTCAGGCATTCTGCCTTTCCCCCGTCGTCAACGTACTTGCCAGAAGAGCGCTCTATCCGCCAGAAGAAATAGCTGTGAGCTAACGGTGTTGAGCATGAACCCACACCTTTCCATTTATCCATCAATCACCCCGGGGAGGGATGAAAAATGAGAGAATGAAGAATAGAGAGGTGTAAGTTTAGAGAAAAGTGAAGAAAAGGGTTTTGAGAGAAAATCCGAGCTTGAGAGTCGAGTGATGTGAGAATCACAAATCAGAAAAGGGTGGGAAACAATACCCCGATTGAACTGGCTCCTCGTGATCCGAGGTCCCCCATCTTCGTTAAAGCGTCTGTGTGTCGTGTCTTTTGATTTATCAGTCTCATCTTTTGTTTCGAGCGTGTCTCGTTGTGTTTAGGTCGTGTACCTTTTTGTTTAAGTCCTCCCCGCTGTGTTCAGTGGTAGGCTCGATATCCCGGTTTGAAAAACCCTCATTCGATTTCAAAAATCATTTATGCTCAGAATGCTGTGCCATTCTCTGCATTCGAGCGTGTTTCGACTCCAACCGGTTCCGTCTTTGAGCTCCGTCTTGTCAGATTGGGCCGTTTGTTCAGAGTTTGCTGTGTGTAGAATGAACCAAATGTTGTGTTATGGGCTGTATGCAGATTAATCCCCACAGAGTAAGGGCTGTGCGTCCAGAATCAGGCAGTGAGTTGCTTGGGTTATTTTGCTGTTGGCTGTTAAGTTATCTGGTTACTACAGTGCGAGTGTTCAATTTTCAGACAACCAATCAGTTCCATTTACATTGAGGTGTAACATGATGAGATGCGATGCAATGCATGAGATGTATAAATGTGAACACTTTTTCGGATAAAAAGTTCGTTTCATTTCACTATCTTTTCAAATGTACAAGCTTTGGAAACAAAACCTGCCTGCGGCAGTACAAGGTAATCTATCTACCAACAAAAAGAAAAGTACAAAGAAAGAAAGAAAAGATAACAAAAATCTGCATCTATGTCCAGCGATTCCAAGGGCTGTCAGTCCGTCCTGGTCCTCTTCCTGGACGAGGGTCCAGGAGCATCATCAGCGTCGTCATCAGAGTCCGAGCTAGAACCGTCTCCGGTCTCCTCCTCCGATGACCCTGCCTCCGCCTCTGACTCCTCGTCGTCGTCATCGTCCGGGACCGGAGCCCGCGAGCTACTCCCGACGTGAGTACGCCCTCCCCTGGTACGGGGAAATATCCTGCCCTCCTCATCTCTCCCCCGAGCAGGAACAGAAGGTCTCGCTGGAGCACCTCCTGCCATGGGAATCTGGAAAGGAGGCTGAAAAAGTACATGAAGGGAAATGCATCAGTATACTGTGGACAGTTTAAAGGTGCAGAATGCAGTGTATGAATACAGTAAGAGTGCCGTGAGCAGTCTAGTGGTGCAGAGTGCAGTGTGTGAGTATAGTATGTGAATGCCGTGAGCAGTTTATCAGTACAGAGTACAGTGCAGAATGCAGCGTATGCAGTGTGTCAGATGCTGTGAGATCAGTGTATCAGGTGTGGTGCCATGAATCAGATTATGCAGAGCAGTGTATGAATGGTTTGAGGCCAGTGTTAGAAGGACATACCGGTATGCTGTAGACGGCCAGGAGGTCAAAAGTCCGCTGAAGCATCCCCATCATCGGGGCATTCATCGCCAACGCCTGACGGGTGTACTCAGAAGAAGCCTGCAAAAGTATCAGATGCATCATTTATTCTGTGGAATATCAAGTAAACTGAATTGAATAACTGTACGAAGTGCAGTGATACATACCGGTGGTAAGTCGGGGACATCAACGAACTCATGACCAGCTGGTGGAGGGGCGAAGGGGATCTGATAGGTCGACCCACCCTGCCCCTGGAAAGTCAGTACAGCAGGCAGGGCGGGCCAGCCAGCTCCTCGTCCTCCTCGCACTCCGCCCCTACCACGGACCCGGGCCCTCCTCGAAGATCCAACCCCTACTCCCGCTCCGGCCCCAGCTGCCGATGCTGCAGGCCTGGCTCCCTCTGCTCGACGGCCGCTCAGGGGGCGCATCAGGTACGTCCGCACGTACTCCTGATAGTCGCCGGTGCCTCGGAAGCCGGTCTCCTCCCAGCCGATGGAGTAGTTATCTAGCTGCTCACGGGTGAGTCCCTCGGTCTCCCTCATCTCTGCAGGAGGGTGAGCCGGGACTATCTGCTCAGGTAACCCGAGGGTATGGCGTAGAAAACGCTCCCCCAGGTACCAAGCCCGACAGACCAGGCCCTCAAGCAAGATCCGGAAACGCGAGGTCTCCTCAGCACCAGGGAACCGACCCCGCATCGCCGACGGCAAGGAAGCCCATGGCCGCCAAGTGATCTGAAAGTAACAGACAGTTTGCTATCTACTGTTATTGAAACATGCAGTGGGAAAGCGAAGCTAAATAAACTGAAAGTAAAGCATACCTCAGCCGAGGTGGTGGTGTCGAAATATCGGCGGAAGAAGCCGAACGTCTCCCGCGGTCGCCGGGTGCATCTCCCGTCGAAGCGACTCGAGAACGGGACAGCCGGAGGAGGCTCCGCGACTGGTACAGGTGCAAGCCTAGGAAAGTAGGCGTAAACCCACAACTGCAAAACAGATGTCAGTATGACTATCAGAAAAAGCAGAATGTACAGAATAAAGCAGAAATGGCAGAGCCGTGTGTTGTGTTTTGTATTGTGTACAGTGTACAGTCTGAGCAGTGTACAGTCAGTGTAAAGCAGTGTATGTGTGTGCCGTGTGTACAGTATACAGTGGGTATAAAGAAGACCGCAGTGTGTGCAGTGTACAGAGTACAGAAAGTACGAGATAGGAATTAAAAAAGCGGAGAAGAGATGTACCTCCCAAGCTCGCTAGTAGCCTCCGAGTAGCTGGCCGCTGCCACGAGAAGCCGAGCTCATATATCCGTACAGGGTGGCCAGAGCGGCGCCGCCCCAATCGTAGTGCAGAATGTCCCGGACGTCCACCAGTGCGCTGAGAAGGCAGAGAGGCACGGTGTTCGCCCGGTCGGCGAAGATAGTAGTCCCGAACAGGAAAATGAGGAAGCCGCGGGCATACCTCTCCACGTCCTCCTCGGTCATCTGAGTCTCCTCCCCCAATGTGGGCTGGACCCGAAACTGTGTCTCGAACCAGGAGTATCGGACGAAGCCTGGACGAGCTAGTGGTGGGGCCTCCCCCAGAAGATGGACCTGAGCGGCGGTCCACTCATCCATGTCAGTGTCGAAGGGGATCGGATCACCCCCTACCCCGATGCCTGTGAGCATCGAGAAGTCATAAGGGGTCATCGTCATGTCCCCTGCAGCAGAGAAATGGAAAGAATCGGTGGTGTCCCACCACCTCTCCGCCAGAGCAGCAAGGAGAGGTCTGCATGTGGACAGCCTAGAGAGCCCTCGGCAGAAGGTGCCGAAGCCCGCCCGATCCACGATGCGCTGGACCGCATCAGGGAGCTCGTCATACCACTCCCGTGCACCAGTATTCCCATACCCGCGAATGGTATGGGAACCCTCCTACAAACAAAAAACAACAATTGCAAGACAACATTCAAAATGCAGTTTTGAAAAGACAGATATGGCATGTATGCAAGTTTGTCAGATTCAGGCAAATACCGGGTGCCGGTGTGCTTACAGTAAAATACGTGTGCTGTGTCAACGTGTTTGGGTGTTTCAGAACAGATGTAGTGTGTGTGCAAATCTAACAGATTCAGGCAAATACTGGGTACCAGTGTGTGTGGAGTAGAATACAGTGTGTGCCGTGTGTTTGGGTGATTCAGGGCCAGTGCAGCGTGTGTGCATGTGTCAGTCTCAAGCAGATATCGGTTGTATGTATGTTTACAGTCAACTACGGTCTACGGCATATCAGATTTCAGCAGTCAAAGAATACAACTAACTATGGCAGTTTTGTATCCTACATTGCAGAAAGTAAAGCAGAAGATGAAGAGTTACCTCGGAAGTGCCGAATGAAAGGTGGGAGGTAGGCTCACGCAGCAGTAGCTCAGGCGCCGCGTACCTCTCAAAGCTCCGGAACTGACGCAGGTCGTCTGGGGGCAGAACGTGGATCGCCGGCCGGTAGGTCGCCGGGTCGAACGGGCGCTCGCTCAGTGGTAAGAGCTCGACCCCGGGATCCATCTCGTGGTCCGGGGGAGTCCCGCCACGTGGAATGTCGTCCGCCATGAAGAGAGTGGTGTGAAAATGGCCCGGAAAAGGAAAACCGAGCCGGAATACGAAGAGTCAACCGGAAAGTCAACTCCCGAGAAGGTCGGAAATGGCCGGGAAGGCCGGAATGTGAAGAGGCACGGAAATGAAGAGGAAAGTGAGGGGAACGAACCCCGAAAAGGCGAGAACGCCGAACGAGGCACCGAAACGAAAATGTGATCGGTGGAAAACGTCCGAAACGCGAAGAGGATCGCGAATCCGACGATGAAACGAGCGTAGAACGCGAAGAAACGGGCGAAAAATGAGAGAGAAGCACTCTAGAGAGAGAGGGCAAAGGTTTTCGGCGGTGGGGAGATGAGAAAATAGGGCTTGAAGCCCTATTTTATAACACCCAAGGTGAAAAGACAAAACTGCCCCGCACCAGCAACTGTTTGCCGGTCGGCAATATTTTGTGCCGGCCGGCACTTTTTTGTGCCGATTAAGTTGTTTTTGTGCCGATGGCCAGCCGGTGGCCTCCTTTTTCGGCCGGTGGGGTTCCCACAGCCTTGTTTAGGCCATTTGAGTTGTTTTTGGTCTTCATATCTCAAGAAAGTGCAAGAAAGTGCACCTCCGACGTTCAACTGGCCTCCGTTCTGACCGCGGTCCGTGTCTCCAGTGCGTGGCACTCGAATTTGTGCAAGGTGTATCCTTTTTGTATCCTTTTAAATTCGAAAGTTGCCCCATGTGTGTTCCATGGGTTCATCACACTACTTCGATGCATTGCATCGCGCTGTCATGCGCCACACATTTGCATTGTTATGCACGTGTTACATGCATTGCAACACGCACCCCTTTGCATTGTCGTGCACATTTCTCATGCATCGTCATTGCATTTCCATTCCATGCATTGTCATGCAATCCAGAATACGTGCGTTGTTGCGCATTTAAGTCCTTTTACATTCCGTGTGGCATGCGTGTCATGCTTAGCATCGCACTGTTTTGTGCATTGAATTTGTTCGCGCTGTTTTGCGCATCGCACTGTTTTGTGCACCTCACTTGCATCTAGCATGTATCCTCTCGCGTTATTTCACGCATCTTACTTGTACTTGTTAGTACATTGCATTGTTTTGAATATAAACCGGCTTCGCGTAGCGTGTAAGTCCAATTTTCAAAATTTCGCGCGCCGGTCTGGCGAGACCTTAAACACGCGCCCCGGTCTGGCGAGACCTTAAACACGCGCGATGGTCTGGCGAGACCTTAAACACGCGCGGTCTAGGAGACCTTAAATCCTTTGGAGGTGCGAAACCTTCGGTGCATTGTCATGCATACATCGCGCGGCGGTCTGGCGAGACCTTAAACACGCGCGGTCTAGGAGACCTTAAATCCTTTGGAGGTGCGAAACCTTCGGTGCATTTTCATGCATACATTTTGCCTCACGGTCTGGCGAGACCTTAAACACGCGCGGCGGTCTGACGAGACCTTAAACACGCACGGTCTAGGAGACCCAAAATCCTCTGAAGGTGCAATTCCTTTGGTGTTTGTCGTGCCCGAACGACTCTTGGTGGTCTGGTAAAGCCACTTGCCTATGTTTGCGATGAGTTCCTAGAAGACCAACGGGGACGGTGGAAACTAGAGTTCGAACGGCTTATGCCTAGAACGCAAAGGTTCGGGAGTTCCGAGACTAAAGTCTGGTTTAAATACCCAGGGGTTTACCCTCGGCTTGAAATCTGTATGGAAGCCCCATAGGTTGAGGCGGCATGTCTACGCCTCAGTTCTGGATACTGAACCAACCTAGTATATCACCCTGTTGGTAAGATAGGGAAAGTTGCAAACATAGTCGTTGCATCATTTGCATTGTCATGCATTTCCATTGTAGCTTGCATGCATCCATTGCATTTTCCCCAGTAGATCGCATCATACTGCATTGTCATGGATATTTGTAAATATCCACTCCATTGCATATTTGTAGATATTGCATTGTAGTTTGCATGCATTCATTGCATCACCTTCCGCCTATGGCTTGCGCCTTTCCAAGTCGAGCTTGGTCTGGTATGTGCCCTTACTTTTCATGTTAAAACACAGTTCTGCATGTGTATCGCGCCAATTCCACGCGGGTATGCTGGTTGAGGGTTGCGGCACCTTTTCTGTGTTACACATGGCTCGTACGTGTACATGCCTTTCCTAGGCAAAATTTGGTTTGGCTTGCGTGCCATATCCATTGTATCCATATCCATTCCATTGCATATTTGTAGATATTGCATTGTAGTTTGCATGCATGCATTGCATCGCCTTCCATCTATGGCTTGCGCCTTTCCATGTTGAGCTTGGTTTGGTATGTGCCCTTACTTTTCACGTAAAACACAGTTCTGCATGTGTATCGCGCCAATTCCACGCGGGTATGCTGGTTGAGGGTTGCGGCACCTTTTCTGTGTTAGACATGGCTTGTATGAGTACATGCCTTTCTTAGGCAAGATTTGGTTTGGCCTGTGTGCCATATTCTTTTTTCATTATTACATTGTAGTGTAATTTTTGCATCCGGCATTAGGATCATTGTCATTTCCCCAGCGGGTCGTTTCCCCACTTATGTCATTCCACCCAATACTTGTTCTTGCGTCTGTCTACAATGCTCACAGTTCCATTGATCGTTCTGTGGTAGACAGACTTGTTACCTCCATCAATCTATTTGACATAGGTGTGGTTCCGAACCACTCGTGATTGGATCATGATTCGAATGCTTTGCATTTAGTTTGCATTGTTTCAATTACATTGCATCTTCATTTACATTGTCTATACATTGTTTTGTATATATTGTACATCATTTTGCATCCATCCTTGCATTGTCATGCATGTTGCTAACGGTATTGTACCTGTTAAGTTTGTTTTCTTTGCAGGCACGATATTGTATGTACGGTTCATTTGAGGTTGGCGCAACCAGACGAACCGCACAGGTATTGCATCTCCGAGTGAGACGTATTGAGAATTCCATAATTCTCTTACATCCTTTCTGCATTGTAGTGTAGTTTGGTATGTTAGCTTAAAACTGTCGCATGCTTGCTTCGTTACAGCTTTTCTTTGCATGATCATAAGTTATGCTCGGCTCCGTGCATTGTCTTGCATTTCGCCCCTGCCTTCGGGCGCATATCTTATCTGTCTTGCATGTTTGTCTAAGTCTTCGGCCTTGTCAAAAATGGGTCGTCTCTGGGCTTTGACATTCACTCCCGTCATTGTTATGACTTTCGAGTTCTGTCAAAGAGGGGCAACTGTAGACACCCCATTTTTGACCGTCCTCAAGACTTGGACGTCACCGCTCGAACACTCGGTGATTATCCATGTTTGTGTTTGTTTGGAGTTCCCGGAGGTCTTGGCTCGCGCGCCCTACCTCAGAATCTCCGAACTTGACCGTTTAGTGTCCGGTTTTGCACCGAACACTTGTGTTTTGCCTTGGAAGGGCAGGGTAGGGCTTGTAGACCATCCCCACCCACCACCGGCATTGGCTTGAGGCCACCGGCTGGTTTTTGTGGCCACCGGCAATATAGTTTGCCGGCCGGCACTATTTGTTGCCGGCCAGCACTATTTTGTGCTGACCGGCACTCTTTTTGGCCAAGATGGCACTTTTGGCCGGCCGATTACTGTGCAGTTGCTTTTTGAGATATTTTTAGGCAGCTGTATTGCAGTGACTTTCCCTCCATACACGTGTATGGAGGGATCTCCCTCTATTGTGGCTTGTCTTGTAAGCTTTACAAGACATAAGGCTTATATAGAGAGAGGCTCTCTCTTGGATGAGAGGTTGGACATTTTTGGAGAGTTTAGACAGCCATTGCTAGGGTTTGAGCTTTAGGGTTTGAGTTAGATACAATCCCTATCTCTCTTTCCTTCTCTTTTGTTCACTAGGTGCTTTGTGCCTTACTTTTGCACACAAACACCTAGTGTTTCACCTTCCTCTTGGAGCTGAGGTTCTAAAGAGTGTGTTTTGAAGTTTTTGTGTTGGATTCAAGCTCAAGGAGGCCATTGGAGCATCTTTGTTGAAGAAGGCATCAAGGGTGAGAAACTAGTTCCTTTTTCCCCCTTTTTTGCATTGATTTTCTACTAGTCTTAGAGCTGTTTTTGTGATTATTGTATAACATAAAAAAGTTCTGTTTTTAAGCCCTCTTTGTTGTTTATTAAGAGTGTTTTGTTGTTTGAGGGTTGTTGACCACCCTTAGGCCTCAAAAGGCCTCATTTTGAGCCATTTTGTGCTAGCTCCGGGATTTTGGTGTTGAGGTCTCTTCACCACTGAAATCTTGAGGGATTTCAGTGGTGAAGATGATGCTTTGAAGTCCCAAGAAGGAGAGGGCCACCCCCTCTCCTTGTTGTCCTTGAAAAGGGCACATTTTGGCCTCCTAAGGAAGCCTATGCTTGAGTGTGTGTTGAGCATATTTGGTTTGTTTTTCATGCTTATATATCCATGATATAACATGATTTAAAGTTGGTTTTGGAACTCCATGCATGTTTAGCATAGTTGCCATGTAATGCCTTATTTGTGCCTTAACATGTTCTAGGTTGTTAGCCTTGTTGGAGCATGTTTTAGGCTTGCATTTGTGAAGATTATGTGCTTATCTTGACATGTTTTAGCTCTGTCCATAGTCATTTGGGTCGACCTTTGCATGCTTTATATAGCTCATTTGTATTTGGGCTTGTTGGCCTTGAGTATGTGCATGTGTGACATGCCATCTTTGCATTATTTTGATGATTTGGAATCATCCTACATGCTATTTCAGTCCCATTTCCATGCTTGTTTGATTGCCTAGCATGTCTCTTTAATGCTTTGAAAGCATGTGTTGCAATGCTCCATGTCTTGGCCATGGTGTATGCCTTTGAATTTGGGCCACTTAGATGCCATCTAAGGAGTCCTTTGGCCTTGTTTTAACATGCTAAAAACCTGTTTTAGGTTGCTTAATGCATGCCATGTTTGTTGTAATAAAACATGCTTCAAAGCTTCATGATTTGCCTCAAGTATTTAGACCATGTTTGGTGCATGCTTGGCTTGATTTGTTGCTTGGTTCGGCACCATATATTAGCATGATTTTAGATCTTATAATGCATGCTAATTGCTCTTGTTTATCCCTTTCAAGTGTGCTTGAATGTTGTTTGATTTGTGCTTAAGTGTTGGTCCTTATGTGCATATGTGTGTGCATGCCATTTAGCCTTCATTTTGTAGCACTATGGCCACTGTTTTAGGCCTTATTAGAGCTGCCTAATTCATGTATAAGACCATCTTAGCATTAGTTTGCATTACCATATGTATGCTTGTATGCTTGCATAAATGCTTTGCCATGCCATGTTGCATTCCTAGCTTGTATGCCTAGGTTGCATTGCATTTTGCATGCATGCCTTGTTCCTTGAATTGGTGATAGGAATTGGGCCTAATTTGTTTGATTGGTTTGCATGCATTTGAACCAAAGTTGCATACTTGGTTCTTTGGGCCATCATGCATGGAAATGCGTGATTGGTGGTCCGAGAACCGAGGCACATGTCCCTTTGAATCATTACAATGATAAGAGACATGGTTGGTGCATACATGCTTTGAATTGTGCTGCCATGCCTTGTTTTGCCCTCTGTTGCTGTGAGTTGCAGGTTCTGCAGGAATACTCTGCCGACCGGCAGTGTAATGTGCCGACCGGCATTATTTTCTCTGCCGACAGACCCTATTTTGTGCCGATGGCCATACTACACTGCCGGTGGAAGTTTCATTCAGCCGGTGATGATCCCCTCTGCCCAAGGGATCAGTCCTGAGGTTTTGAAAGCCTCCAGAGGAGGAAAGGAAGGAAAACAGAGGCAGCTTGTGCATGGTGGCGCGCTTCCCGAGGCGTTTTCCCGCTTTAAATTAATTTATTTAATTTGTTAATTAAATTAGTTAATTTGTAATATTAATTAGCTTGTGTAGTTAATTAATTTGTAATATTTATTCGGTCCCTCTCAGTGAGGGCATATTTGTAATAAGTGTGCGTGCGTGTGGTGTATGTCTTCCAACCCCCACTTCTTTCTCCCTTTTATTTACCTGCTTATGATGGTAGATTAGGGCACATTTATTTTAGCATACCTTATGCTATGCATGTGTACATCCGTGCATTTGTATTGCATGCATTGGGCTCGGTACATCACGCTAACTGCATTTGTACTTCAATTCAAAAATTGACTATGTGATAGTTGATTGCATTTCACATGCCATGTTTAAGATTAGCCGAGCCCATCTAATTGCATCCTGTATGTGTTGCATTAGACAATTTAGCATGAACTAGGACACGCATGTTTTGCTAACTAGTTTACTGTTTTGGCACGGAGTACGATGTAAGTATTTATGCTTTAGCATCTCGCATGTGTGTGAATGTTAAACATGACAGTATGCTTGCCATGCGGCTAAATGCTTATGTGTTAAACTGTTTGAAATGCCTGTGGGTGGAGGTCAAATCGCTTAAATTGGGATAATGCGTTAAAGCTGTGAATTTTAAGCCCACCAGATAGTGGCAAAATCATCTTTTCTAAAAGCCCACTTGAAGGTGGCAAAACCTGCATTTTAGCCTACTTACGAGTAGCAAACCATTTTCAAAACGAACGTGAAATGTTTTGTTCCAATTTGGGTGATTTGGTCTATACTTGTTTGCTGCGCGCATAACATAGTAATTCTAGGCTAATAATTGGTTTAAGAACACATAATGTTTTCAAAATTAGATATCACGGTTAGTAGAGGCCGGTCTTCGGACCGGGCGAAAGGGGGTGCTCATAGCTGACCTTCCCCGATCGTACCCAAGCTCCCGAGCCGAGACAAACTCCGGTGATGACGAACATGTGGCCTTCGGCACCGAGTCAGGGTTTCCTAAATTTCCCCATTTTAAAATATTTAGGTGGCGACTCTGTATCTGGCAAAGCAGTCCATGTTTGGCACTACTTTTCAAAAAAATCTGTTTTCTCAAACGATTTGCCAGATTTGGACTCTTTGGTTCAGATTAAGAACCGTGACACAAATAGAGTCCGAACTAGTAGCAAGGGCCCCCCCGCGAACCTGCTACAGTGGGTCTGTCTGCTCTTCGGCAACATCATCCCCAGATAATTGTATGTCGAAGAAGATTTCAAAACCAGGCACGCGCGTCCCTTCCGCGTTTAGCCATGGCTCCGGGAAGCCGCTGAATGGAAAATCTTCCCCCTCCCGGACGAAACGTCCGTTTAGGGTACCCCAGATGGGCCTGTGCATTAAATCAAATGGCTTCCCGGCCTTCTTTGCCCTGGCCCTTCCGGCCATTTCTTTTCCTTTCCTCAACCAGTCCTCTTTGGTGGGCACATAACCCAGTCCAAAGGCGTGAGGGTTGTGTGGCACTTCGGCCAACACTGAGACGCCCTTCCGGCCACTTCTCCCTAATCCCATCCCGGGGGTGTGTTTTAGCTTGTTCATGAGGTAGATAGATTGAGCACTAACATACATACCCTCATTCACAGCCATGACGTTCTGCACCACTTGAGCCTCGGCCAAAGTGAACCCCGACAAGAACACATCCTCCGTGCCGTGCTCGATCTCTAAGACAGGTGTGGACACCTCCGGCGGCGGATGGATTGATGAATTTCCAAAAACAATTGCTACCCCCTTCCCGTGAGGGTATTTCAGCATTTGATGTAGGGTGGAAGAGACTGCTTTGACCTGGTGCAACCACGGTCACCCTAAAAGTAGGTTAAAGGTTGCGGGAACGTCCAAGATATGAAATTCGATGCTGTGTTGTCCTGGACCAACCTTGGTTTGAACTTTAACAGTCCCCATCACTTCTCTGCTGGTATTGTCGTATGCTCTGATCACTTGGGTAGTTGGGACGAAGTCCGCGGGTTTTAACCCGATTGCATATGCCGTTCTGGTCGGGCAGACATTAATCGCAGACCCGGTATCAACAAGTACCACCGGTATCCACTTATCTCTACATTCCACAGAGATATAGAGAGGTTTGTTATGATTCGTGCCCTCAGGCAGTAGCTCCTTGTCCGAAAAGGTTAATGCCGGGGAACCTCCTCCCAGAAAAACCAGCCCGACCAGTTGTTCAGGGGTGGTGTCAATGGAGAGTTTGGATTTATCCATAGCAAAGAGGACAGCTTCTCTATGCACCCGTGATGCCATTAGCAGTCCCCAGATGGAGATGTCTGCTTGTATTTTCTTTAACTGTTTCAGCACAGCTTCCTCCTCAATCTGTTTCTCCTTCTGCTTCTCTGCTTCTCTGTCTTTCCCGGATGCTTCGGGTTGGTCTAGGTGTGGGGGCTTGAAGTACCGCCCACTTCTTGTCATATGGTCAACCTCATCAAGGTACCAAGTATCATCCGGCTGGCCACTTCCCCAGTCTTCATCGGTGTGGGCAAGACATAAGTCGTCATCTTCCCACCGCATTCCACTGGCAGCCAACAGACAGCTGTCTAGCTCCGGTCCACTCGCACTCTCAGTGCTTTCTGTCCATATGCTCGCAGCATTGTCTGTCTTTGTGTACACAGCACCTTCAGTCCCCTTAGGGCATTTGGCTTTTCTGGCTCTCTCAGCAGCCTCAAACTTTTCTTGTTCCAACTGCATCAGTACAGCTGGTTGTTCAACAATTCCTGTATTTACAATGCCCATGTCTTGAGCGGAATTCTTAACACCGGCGCTCTCCGGCGATACAACTTGATTTTCGGCCGTTCCGGCCACAACTGATATTTCTGCCCCTGCCGGGCTCTGTTCTGGTTGAGCTTCCCCTACTGCATCTGGTTGATCTTCGAGCCATCCCGTGGCCTCCTCTGATCCCTCATAATCATACCAGTTAATCGACGCGTCCCCCAGTTCCTGGTCCTCGAGAAATTGCAAGTTAGCAAAGTCCTCCTCTACGGTTGTCGGCTCATCTGCCCATAGCCCAGATCCATCCCCTCGGATCATGCATAGTTCTCCTGTCTCGGGAAATTCTACACTTAGCCCAATTCGGCTCGTTGATAGGATGTACTTGCTTGGATCATAGGCTCCCCCAGCAATACTCTGCCCAGTTCCAGATTCAACAATCTCATTCTCCTCCAAAATCTGCCCTGTTCTGTCTTCGACGGTCACCACCATCGGTTCCGGTTGGGTTTTGGAGATGTCCACCATGCACGAGAAATCAGTGCAATCGGGGAGGAGCACCTCCGGCTTGGGTAGGTGGGTGGGCGTAATATAGATGCTAGGATCATAAGATGCGACCCCAGTCTGGATAAAATTAATTCTGTTGGGAGGGGGAGGTTGGTTATGTGGTGGGAGAGGGTTGGTTGTGACATTGGGTTTGTCTGGAGGTGCGATCACCTGTTTGTCAATAAGATCCTGGACCTCATGACGTAATCTGTAACAACGGTCGGTGTCGTGACCGTGTTGTTGGTGATAAGCGCAGTATTTAGATGAGTCATAAGAGGGAGGGAGTGGATTCGGTAATGGCTTTGGCTCCAGGGGTTTTAAATGATTTTTCCTGATCAATATTCCCAGAACCTTGGACAGGGGCATGTATAGTTGGGTGAAGGTTCTTTGGCCCCGAGGTTGGAATCGGTTGTTTTGTGTGTTGCTTCCGGACGCGCCGGAGAAGGGTGTGGCAGTCATGGGCCTTGGAGGGGGAGGGGGAGTGGTGGTGACCACACTGACTTCCGAGGCTCTCGTATTTGCAGCGCCACTCGGGCCCGCATTGTTGCTACGGTTGAACGTCCTCCTCGGTTGTTCTCTGTCTTGGTCAAACAGCCCTTGTCTCATTGCATCTTCGATCTGCACCCCCATATCATGTAAATCTGTGAAAGTAGGGAAGGGGACTACGATCATTCTCTGCATTAACTTCGGATGGAGATTGCGCACAATCATCCGGATTTGATCTTTGTCAGTGGGCCTTAGAGTCATCGTTGACGCCTTTGCCCTCCATCGGATCACAAAGTCCGAGAAAGATTCCTTGGGCTCTTGCCTCGTCGTTTCAAGATCGCGGGTTGTGATCTCGATCTGAGTGTTATATGAATATTGCGTGACAAAGGCCTCAGCCATCTCATCCCAATTCTTCTTCACTTCATCTTGTAATCTTGCGTACCAATGGGAGGCCACACCCGACAGGGTTCGGCCGAATAATGAGAGCTTTTGTGGTCGCGTTAGGCCCATTGGCCGCAAGACATCTGCAAACAGTCGGATATGGACCATGGGGTCGCCAGTCCCATCAAAACGGTCGATTTGTGGCATTTTGAACCTATCGGGGAGTGTTACGGCCTCCTCGGTATATCCGTCTCCGATATCCGGCATAGCCTTGGCCCCTTGGGATTTTTTGAAGAGTTTCTCCAGTTTGCTCAATTTCAGAGCTGTATTATCAACCTCGACCTCGAATGGAGAGTCCGGGTGATTGGGTGTATGGACCTTGGACAGTTGCGGTGGAATCGGGGGCGGAGCTGGCCTCGTTGGAAGACTTGTGTCCTCTTGCGGGTTTTGGATAGTTGGTACAGTATTCTGGGTGTTCGGAGGAACGTTCTGAACAGCAGGTGTTTGCTCAGGTAATGGAGCCCCTGCCGGAGGAGGGATTTGTTGTGAAACGGATGCCTCATTCTGCTGTCGCAGTCTGGTAATCAGTTCAGCCTGCTGGGTCATAATCTCGGATTGTTGCTTGGCGAGTTCATCTCGGCGAGCGGCATCCTGTTGCATGGCCCGCATGGTTTCCTGCATTTGGCGCATCATATCCTCCATTCCTGTTGGTGCCGTCATACTGTTTCGATTTGTCTGAACTACTGGCAGATCTGTTTCAATGGGGATCTCAATCCAACTGTCCACTGATGGGGGAAACCACTGTTCTGGTGCTCTCTGTTCAGATACACTGCGCTTTTTCTGCCTCCTTCTGGTAACAGGGGGTAGAGAATGGAACACTGACTGTCCGTCGATTAGATCCTCAGATCGATGGAGTCGACGACCTCGTGTCCAAGGTGCTTGGGGAATGCCTGCTGGGTTGGAAGCAATCGTGCTAAAACTGACCTAGCAAAAGATAAATAAAGCGAAAAGGAAATAAATAAACAGATAAACGGACAGCATAACAGCTTAAATAAAATGCATGACACACAGTCGGGCATAATCAACACACAGTCAATAAGCTGAATACATACTGTCCTCAAACACTGATTATTATCCCTGTATCACTGTCTCCTAAAACAGAATCTGATATCCACAGATAACTAATTCTCCAATACTGGCTGATGCCCGCAGGCCTGATACCGAAACTCATGTACTGAACTGATGCCCGCAGGCCTGATGCTGACAATACTGAACTGATGCCCGCAGGCCTGATGCTGACAATACTGAACTGATGCCCGCAGGCCTGATGCCCAAACTCATATACTGATACATGCATTCCTGTAGAGACGCACTCTAAAGCACATAACAGATAAGTGAGAGCCAAAACACCCCTATGTTGGGGTAGGGTTTCCCTATCCTATTTTGTTAGGAGCTAGGGTTTCACTACGCACACAGCGGTTTCAAACAACCTATAAACGGGTAAGCAACCTGTCCTAATTTGGAATGGTCACTATGGATCCGAATATGCACTAGGTCGAATGGTCAAAGAGGGTGCCCCGGTAAAACCGGGGTTTGTGTTCCCATACTGGCAGAGCCCACAACCGGTCAGCCTTATGGTCATGCCTTGACAAGACAAGCCTCCGGCAAACCGTTCAGGAATAGCAGATGGCAAACACAGTGTCCTAGGCGCACCAATGCAAATGCAATGCTAAGAAACACACAAGTGTAGTCAAAAACAAATATCATGAGTTCGAGTCAAGTTCTCTAAATCCCCAGCGGAGTCGCCAGAAACTGTAACAAGCCCGCGGGGGACCTCGGTACAGTTCGGACTCAATTTGTTGTCACGGTTCTAAGTTTGAACCAAAGAGTCCAAATCCGGCAAATCGTTTTTGAGAAAAACTGATTTTTGAAAGAAGTGCCAAACATGGACTGCTTTGCCAGAATACAGAGTCGCCACCTAAATATTTTATTTTGGGAAATTTAGGAAACCCCGACTCGGTGCCAAAAGGCCACGTGTCCGTCATCACCAAAGTTGCCTCGGCTCGGGAACTTGGGTACGATTGGGGAAGGTCACTTCGTGAGCACCCCCGCTCGCCCGGTCATAGACCGGCCTCTACTAACCATGATATCAATTTTTGAAAACATTGTATGTTCTTGTCCCGATTATTAGCCTAGGTTACTATGTGATGTTCACGGCATACAAGTATAGACTGGATCGTCTGAATTGGAACAAAACATTTCATGAATTATCCCAATTCAGATGACCTAACCTCCACCCACAGGCATTCAGATAGATATATCATATAAGCAATTAGCCTCATGGTAAGCATGCTATTCATGGCAGCACTCACACGCATGCAAGGATGCTAAAGCGTAAAGCTTACCGAGTACTCCAAGCCAAAATAGAAACTTCATTAGAAATCATGCATGATCCTAAGTATACAGAAATGCCTAATGCAACACATGCAAAATGCAATTATAGCAGGCTCGGCTATTCTAGGATGGCATATGAAATGTTACAACTATCATGTATTCAACTTGGAATTGAATGTACAATGCAGTTAGTATGATGCGCCGAGCCCGGTGCATGCAGTACAGGTGAATGATGCAAACATGTTGTCATACTGTATGCTAATTTAAACATGCCCTAATCTAACCATCAAAAGCGGATAAATAAAAGGGAGAAAGACGTGGGGTTGGAAGACATACAACACACTCACCCACACTTATTACAGTTGTGCCCTTACTCGGAGGGTCCAAATAAATATACAGTCCGAATATTACAGTCCCGAATAAAAGAATATTACAGTACGAAATATTACAAAATCCTAATTAATTAATGAATTAACTAAGAAAGCAAGTAAAACTGGCATGCAAGCTAGGGACTGTCTTGCTTCTGATGGATGATGCATGTCCGGATTGTCTTGCGCGGAAATCCACCGGAATGCCCCAATTAGCCTCTGTTTACACCTGTCCTTGAAATGCGTTCCAAGCCCTGAAAAATTGCTGATTCTTCGTTTTGCTGCAACAGAGAGCAGGAAAGGGGCATAGCAATGTATTTGCACAGATATATGCATGTCTCGATCCTCGTGCCACCAATCACGCATACTGAGGCATGATGGCCGAGGAGCCGAAATGCACAACTCAATATAGGATGAATGCACATGAAACTACAGCTAAAACCTAACTCCCTCATGGACAATCCGGAGTGTCGGTGACTGGGGAATTGAGACACATTCTGTCACTCGGAGTACGAAATGTACCTCGCTTCCCGTGCCCAGACTAACTCCTATTCCGAACACGATTGCAATATGTATGATATGCATGAAATGCAATTAAGGTACAATCTTAGCATACACAATGTTATGGAATGACATGCCTCGAAATGCGTGCACACGGGCACGCGAACCGAGAAAATGACGGAATGCTGAAGATGAGGTGCCTCAAAATGCGTGCACACGGGCACGCAAACCGAGGCGGTGATATGTGTCTCGAAATGCGTGCACGCGGGAACGCAAACCGAGGCGATGATATGTGTCTCGAAATGCGTGCACGCGGGCACGTAAACCGAGGCGATGATATGTGTCTCGAAATGCGTGCACGCGGGCACACAAATCGAGGCGATGATAAAATATGATGAAATGACATGGAAATGACAAATGGGCTTATACCAACATGAGTGAGCCTCAGCCGCACTCACATAGGATGCCGATGGATGAAAAATGAATTGCCTCGAAATGCGTGCACACGGGTACGCAAACCGAGGCGATGATAGAATGCTATGAAATGTCATGGAAACATGATATGGACTTATATCAACATGAGTGAGCCTCAGCCACACTCACATAGGATGCCGACGGATAAAAAAAGAGTGCCTCGAAATGCGTGCACACGGGCACGCAAACCGAGGCAATGACAAAATATGATGAAATGATAAGGAAATGACAAATGGGCTTATACCAACATGAGTGAGCCTCAGCCACACTCACATAGGATGCCAGCGGATAAAAAAGAAGTGCCTCGAAATGCGTGCACGCGGGCACGCAAACCGAGGCGATGATAGAATGCGATGAAATGTCATGGAAACATGATATGGACTTATACCAACATGAGTGAGCCTCAGCCACACTCACATAGGATGCCGATGGATGAAAAATGAATTGCCTCGAAATGCGTGCACACAGGCATGCAAACCGAGGCAATGATAGAATGCGATGAAATGATAAGGAAATGACAAATGGGCTTATACCAACATGAGTGAGCCTCAGCCACACTCACATAGGATGCCAGCGGATAAAAAAGGAGTGCCTCGAAATGCGTGCACGCGGGCACGCAAACCGAGGCAATGACAAAATATGATGAAACATGGCAAAAATGATATGCAAGCATACTAATAGAATTTCAGCAACAAAATATGGGGGAAAACAGTCCCGAAATGAAGCGAAATGACATGAAATGCAAGGAAATGTCCCGAAATGTGAATTTAGGCACCCGAAATAGCCTATAGCTATGCTAAACATGCACAATATGGACATGAAATGCAAAGACAGAAGCTAGACAGTCCCAAAATATGCACTTTAACAGTTATAAACATGGCCAAACAGCAAACATAGGTATGGGAAAAATAGCATGCAAGAATAAGGGCCAAGATAGGGGTAATGAAGCAAGTGATATAAGCAAAACCCAAACTAAAAAATTTCCTTCTACAACACTGAAGAGGGACCAAAAATATGAACATTTACAGTATATAACAAGCCTCATATCAGTATACAAACATGATAAAAATGTGATGCAAAATTAGGCTCAAAAGATGCTATAACATGAAGTATGCAAAATAATCACCAAACATCCAAAGACCCTTAATAAATCATGAAGTATAGATCAAAATAAGACTATCTCTAGGCCTGTAAAATGGCTAAAAACAAAAGCATGGTAGGCTAACTAAACATGCAAGAAAACGAACCGAAAGTGAGATATAACATGAAGTGGCTTATGGGGGTCTCAAACCATGAACGACCCTAAACAAAACATGAAGAATGGACTAAAATAAACACGTTTTCAGAACTGTAAAATGGCCAAAACCGTAAGCATGGTAGGCTGCCATTGCATGCAAGAATGGGGAAGAAAAGAGGAGTATAAGGGTAGGTATAACATGGAAGTCCCAAATGGTGTTGAGCCCTTCTTCAATGTTGAAGAGGGGCTCAAAATAAGCCTAATATCAGTTTACAACATGCTCGAAAATAAATTTCTCATGGGCCAAAAATAGCATGCAAAACTATGATATACAAGAGGGTCAATGAAGCAAGTGTGTCATGGAGGGCTCAAACAGGGTTGAGCCCTTAATGAAAAGTGAATATGAGCTCAAAAGAGGGCCCTTTTCAGTTAGGGCCGGAGCTTGAAACAAAAAGCAAGTGGGGCTAAGAAATAGATCAAGAAAAAGGGTCAAAAGGGTAAAAGTATTACTTACCCTTGAAGACTCAAACTTTTGTTGCTTCTTGGATGGATTTGCAGCTTCTTTGGCCTTTTAGAAACCTTCCTTGTTGCTGGAAATGAGGTGGTGGTGGTAGAGCTTGGTGGTGTAGAAGGAATGAAGGTTAGGGACTTAGGGTTTTTTGAAGAATTGAGAAGGAAGAAGATGGAGTTGGCTATGGAAGCTTGAAGGAGAGTTTTTCTAACCCCAATTTACTACAAGGCTTGCTTGCTATATAGGTCAAAGAAGGGGTGTAAAGGTGGGGGAAAAGGAGAGTAATATTCCCCCACGAAATATCCCCTAGATAAATATCTTGTCTGGGGGAAACAGCTCTACAGCTGTAAAGTGTACAGTGCAAGGAAGCAGGCCGGCCTGTTACTTTTGCTGGAGGTGGCCGCCCGGCCACACCACCTAGCCGGCCGGCTAGGGGTCAAAAGGTTCAATGAGATTTTCTGGCCGGCCAGCTACTGGAGAGGTACTCCTATGTGTGTACAACACAACCATGTAGTTAAAAGTCCGAGAAAGTGGGTCCAAGGGGTTCAACATTGGCTCGGAAAGAGGGGGTCAAAAGGGTCAAGTTGAATTACTGGCCGGCCATGAACTTTTAGGGGCCTCCTAGGTGTGTAGATCACAGATATGTGGTTGAAAGTTCAAGAATGTGGGCCCAAGGGGTTCAACATTAGCCCGGAAGAAAGGGGTCAAAAGGGTCAGGTAACCTTAATGGCCGGCCACCAACTTTTAGTGGCCTTTCATGTGTGTAGATCACAGATATGTGGTTGAAAATTGGCAACACTAACCCTAGGGTGTTCAACATTAGCCCGGAAGTTGGAAAAAACGGGCGCCGGGAGGCTCCGGAGGAGAGATAACTGGTTGCTGCAACAATTACTAGCCTTCCACCCTTCAGTGACCTCCCTGGTGATAAAACAGAGGTACATGCCAAAAATGAACAAAAACCGTTGCAAAACGAATGCTCGGGGACCAAAACACGCAGTTCGGGGTCCCGAAAATGGGCTGTTAAGCACCGAAAGTGGCATTCGACCACGAAGTGGGTTTCTCAGACCCCAGTGTCCCTCAAAAGGGAGCAAATAGGAAGTATGCCAAAAACCGGAGCAAACGGAGATTGTTAAGCGGTCCCAAACCGAGGCACACGGCCTAACGGCTCTGGAAACCGGAAACCGGAAACCGGGCTCCGAAATGGGCGAAATGGCCTACGGCCACAAAATGTAGCTCACGGCCACTGAGAGATGGTCTACGGGACCTCTCCCTCCCCTCAGGAAAAGAAACAGAGAAAACCGAGTCTGGTTCGCAAACCGAGGCAAGGCACCGAAGAGGGTCCGGAAGTTCGGAGGCGGGGCTCACGGCCGCAACTCCGAAACTTCTGAATAAGCGCATTATGCAACATCACCAAGCGCTCAATCGGTGACGTCTGAGTCTTAAGGTCGGTCAAAAATGGGGTGTCTACAGTCACTAGAGCCTTATATGTTTGTGGTTCTGTAGTTTTTTTTTTTTTTTTTCTAAAATGTGTTACCAAATATTATTTTTGTAACATTTTCAAAAAACATGCCACTAGTGTAGTGCTACTAAAGTGTGTTTTTGCTGTAATATATATTATTCATCAAATAGTTTCAAAATATTTAAAATCAAATTTTTCAATTTTTTTTTTTAAAATTATTGGTGTCGAAAATATATTCCTCATTAATAATTTTATAATTGGTGACAAATTGTTTTTCTCACCAAAAGTCTCAAAATTTGGGCCTCCACTCAAAAAAAAAAAAAATTAGAGAGAAAACCTTTGGTGACGAAATTTAATTTTTTCTCGCATAAAATGAAGTATTTATTACCGAAAGTAAATTTCGTCACCTATTATTTTTACTTTTTTATTATATGTGACAAAATTTTATAATTCGTCACAGATTATTCTTATTTAGTGACGAAATTTATTTTCTTCACTGCTTTTCGTCACCGTAGGTTACTTAGAGAACTAATTAACTTGTGTTTTGTTTTTAAAGAGAGAGAGAAAGAGAGGCAAAGAAAACTAATAAACAAAAAATGAGAAGGGGGGAGGGAAAGTTAGTAGTATATTTTTTTTATTACAGTCCAATATTTCAAAACTTTCCCTTCAAAATTAGTGACAAAATAATTTCCTCATTAAAAAGTCTCAAAATATTAAAAATTATTAGTGACAAAATATATTTATCACCAAATGGTTTTAAAAAATTTAAAATCAAGTTTCTAAAAAAATATATATATAAAATTATTGGTGACGAAAATATATTCCTCATTAATAATTTTATAATTGGTGACAATTTTTTTTTCTCACCAAAAGTGTCAAAATTTTGGCGCTACCAAAAAAAATTAGTGGGAAAACCTTCGGTGACAAAACTTAATTTTTTCTCACCTAAAAAGAAGTATTTGTTGACGGAAATAAATTTCGTCACCTATTATTTTTATTTTTTTATTATATGTGACAAAATTTTATAATTCGTCACGGATTATTCTTATTTAGTGATGAAATTTGTTTTCTTCACTACTTTTCGTCACCATAGATTACTTTTGTTGTAGTGATATCTTGTTTTTGAAAACACATGCATTCTTATTCCGGTTATTAGCCTAGAATTCTATGTGATGAGCACAACACACAATTATAGACTAGATCACCTAAGTTGGAACAAAACATCTCATACTTGTTTGAAAATGGTTTGAAAGTGCTACTCGCAAGTAGGCTAAGACGTGGATTTGCCACCCTCGAGTGGGCTTAGAAAAACATGATTTTACCACATCAAGTGGGCTTAAAACTCGCATTTGATGAATTGTTCCAATTCAAGTAATCCAACCTTCACCCACAAGCATTTAGGCAGTTAAACACATAAGCAGTTAGTCTCATGGCAAGCATGTTATCATGGCAACACTCACACTCATGCAAGAGGCTAAAGCGTAAAAGCTTACCTAGTACTCCGAGCCAAAACAAAAGCTAGTTAGTAATTAATGCATGATCCTAGTTTATGTTAAGATGGCTAATGCAACACATGCAAAATGCAACTAAAAATAGGCTCGACTATTCTAAAATGACATATGAGATGAAACTTGATAATCATGTATTCAAGTAGGAATTGAAATACAATGCAGTTAGTATGATGCGCCGAGCCCGGTGCATGCAATACAAATGAATGGACGCAAACATGCGAGCATAAAGATGCTAATTGAAATATGTCCTAAACTAACCATCGAAAGCGGTTAAGTAAAAGGGAGAAAGAAGTGGGGTTAGAAGACATGCATCACACACTCACGCACACTTATTACAAAATTCATCCTCTCGACGGAGGGTCCGAATAAATAATACAAACCAACTAATTAATCAACTACCCTAGCTAATTAATTATTACAAAACTCTTAACTAATTACGCAAATTAATTAAGTTACAAAACAGTTAAAACGGCCTCAAGAGGAGGGACAAATGCATGCTCGATTGGCTTTGCTCGGAAATCCGTTGCCATGCCCCATGTTGCCTCTGTTTGCACACTTATGCTCCTCTAAAAACTATTCCAGCTTCTATAATGCCTCTGAACCACCTCATGGACACTTTGAGAGGACATCGGCCAAATGGTATGGCCTTCAGCCAAGGGAAATGGGTTATTAACCACTTACGAATCCATTGGCCAAAAATTGTTAGCCGATCGGCACTCCAGATAGCCGATCGGCCATCTCTTCCTGCAAACCGCTCCTTTTGCTGCAGCAGAGGACAAACAAGGGCATGACAATACATTTGCAAGAAAATGTTGTGCAACTACGCCCCTTATCATGTTTGGAACTCAAAGGAGTGTAGTGTTCGACTCTCGAGCCATCAATCACGTATTTCGATGCATGATGGCCAAAGAGGCCAAATTGCACACATCAATATAGAATGAATGCACAAAAACACACAAATGCCTCACACTCTATCATGTTGGATCAAGAGTGTCGGCGACCGAGGATTGAGGCACGTTTCGTCACTTCAAGTACGAAACGCCCCTCGGTCCTCGTGTTTGGTTTGACACCCCAAACCAAAAACAATGCAATGCATGCAACATGGAAAGGCTATGCAATGCAACATAAGCATGCCAAATACAATATGACTCAAACATGCACACTAGGCTAAGGTAACAAGCATGCCAAATGCAATGCAACCTAAACAAGCATGTGACAAAATGCAAACTAGCAAGCATGCAAAATACAACCTAAACATACAATCATGCATGGCATGCAAAGATGGACAAGCATGCAACAACATGCAACATGTCAAGCATGCAACAACATGCAAAGATGGACTTAAACCAAAATGGGCAGACCTCAGTCATGCCCAAATCAGTGGCCAAAATGATGAGTTAATGGCATGAAATGCGCATACAAACATACTTGCCAATTGGCTGAGAATTAAGGCTTGAAGACACTAACTCTTAAGAGCACTTAAAGAGTGAAAAGCATGCAAGTGTGACAACATTACATGCTCTGAAATGATGTTAGGAATGATGCCAAATCAACTAAACAATGCAAGTATGGCATGCAAGAAAACTCAAAGCTTAATGCTAGCAAAGGGGTCTAAACTATGGCCATGCAAATCAAGCCCCGAAGGGCCAAGGGCAACCAAAACAGTCCCAAGGTAGGTCGAGATAAGACCAAAAGCAAGCTTGAACCTAGCCAACACAAGCTAGAACAAGAGTCCAAAAGGCATGAGGCATGCAAGGCTAACGAGAGGTGTTACACTACACCTATTAAAACCAAACATGGCATGACTTAACCAATAAAAATCAGTGTTATGGCATGTCAAAATAAGCCCAAAAACCCACTTAGATGGCATCCCAAAAGCTTAAGCAATAAGGCATGCACAATGACCCACTCTTAAGGCATAAAACACCAACTCCTCAAAGCATCGAAAGGGTCAAAAATGCAAGTGTATGGCTACACTACACGGACTGAAATCACATATGAAATGATGCCAAATCATAAAAATGGTCTAAGCAACACATGCTAATGACTTGAACACTCAAAGCTAACAAGCTAGATTGAACCATAGCTATACAAAACAGTGCATGCATGACTAAAACAATGCAAATAAGAGCTAGAGCATGATAAAACAAGGCTAAAAGCTTCCTTGAGTTGAGCCAAAACATGCAAGAATGATGGTCCAAACACATGATGCATGTTAAGGCAATAGAGAGGATTGCAAGACAAGTGCATGATGCATGTAAGAGGCTATCAAACCAACCTTAGACAGAGGTATAGCATGCTAAAATAACAACAAAAAGTTGCTGAAATGGAGCCAAAACAAGCTAAGAAAACATGCTGCCATTTTGAGCCACTTATACTAGCATACAAGACACAAGGAGAGGGGGGTGTCCCTCTCCTATTCAAGACTCTAAAACCACCTTTCCACCACTGAAAATCCTCTGGATTTCAGTGGTACAAAGGTCAAAACAAGATGGTTCCAAAGCTCAAAAAGAAAGGCACAAAACAAGACCAAACAAGGCCTAAGCGGGGGTAGACAACCCCTAACCAAAAAGTGACCTTGAACAAACATCACAAGCATGAAAATTTAGAACTTTTTGCAGTTTAGAGTTAAGTTTAAAACAATATGCAAGTAGGTCTAAAAGCTTAAGCCAAAATGGGGAATTAAAAGGTAGTTTACTCAGCCTTGAAGAACACCTTCAAGAACACAACTCCAACACCTTTTCTGAGCTTAAATCACTCCAAGAACTCTAAAACCAATTCCAAAGGACCTCAACAACCAAAGGATGGTGTTCTACTAGGTGTTTGTGTGCAATAGTATGAAGATTCTACACTTTTGAGCACAAACAAGGGCAAAGGGAGAGATAGAGGTAAAATATAGAGAGAGATAGATATATGACTTCTATATCAACTTTTTTAGAACCTCTGGAAAGGGAGGGGAGGCTCCCTTGTTATAGAATTTCAATTCTCAAGCTTGTTGAACAAGCTTGAGTCTTGAAACAAATCCCTCCATACACGTGTATGGAGGATAAGAATTGTGCCCACCAGCTGTCGTAGCTGGCAAAAAATATCTGCAAAAAGCAGATGGAAAGGTCTCAGCTCAAAAATATGGTCGATCGACCAAAAAGAGTGTCGATTGACCAAAAAGAGGGTCGATCGGCCACCACTTATGGCTGATGGCAAGAAAACAAGGCCGATGGCACCATGCCTTGGCCGATGGGTTGAGGGGATGGCCAACAAGCCACCCTCTTCCCTCAGAAGCAAAACCACAAGTCCTTGGTCCACAACCAAGCACAAAACAGACAAGTTGAGAGATCCAGAGGCAAGGTGCGCAGCTGAGACTTCTAGGAACTCAAAGCGAACACGAGCATGGATGATCATCGAGTGTTCAAACGATGACGTCCAAGTCTTAAGGGCGGTCAAAAATGGGGTGTCTACACATACAAACTTATAACTTACCTGACTGACTCCAACAAAGGTGCTGTAGACGACTACCTGATTGTCTTGGACAATTGGGAGTTCACGCCAGACGATGATCTTCATCTCTACCCCTTACGCCGAGGAGTCTGTAGGGAATATGAGGGTAAGAACTAAGTTGCCATAAAGCATGATTGTCTTTATCTGTCTACGTATATATGATTCTTTTTTGGTGTTCTAATGTCATCTTTTTATTTTTGGCAGCTTTTCCTCAGCCAAACAAATCATTTCGGTAATCTTACGCCCCCAACCCAGATCTTAAACGGCTATAAGACCTTCTAGTCCTCAAACGAAGGGTCCCACTTCTGCTGAACTACATGTCACCCTACCACTCTTCTCTCCCCGACGTGCCAAGGAGGAGCAAGACTCTGTCATCTGCGTCAACTCCACGTGTAGCTTTTTCCCCAAGGTGAGACCAAGCCTCATTGTCTGATCCTGTGCACCAACCATCCACCTTTGCTCTGGCCCAACTCATTCCACCATCATAGTGTCAACGCCGTCGTTGTCCTTTGAGCGCTCTGACAGGCAGAACCCAAAGGCGTAAGCGTCGAGGTTCAGACACGCCGGCGTACAATCCTGAGAATCCTCTCATTGCCCTTCCTGCCATTAGCTTTGGCACCAGGGTAACTGTTGTCGCCACATCCGAGGAAGTGGGGCGCAAACAAGCCGTAGTCGAAGATCTGCTGGCCGACATCTCGGATAAATTTATCTCGGATAGTATTTCTTGTCAATGATCTTAGATAGTATTTCCTGTCAATGATCTCGGATGACTTCAACTTGTGAAATTTTTTTGAAAATGTTCACAAGTGTTATGCTCATTCCTATTTTTTGCTCTCTAATGTAAACCTAAGTACCACTTCACATTAAGGACACATCACCTGGTTATAGCCTAAGTCTTATTTAGACATTGTTGACCGAGGTCATCATGTTTGGCTCGTCCAAACGAAGCGCTTAGGGTTTAACCATAGTGCACCGAGAGTATTTACTACCTCGACTTTTTTTCAAACTGACCAAGTCATGGCCAATTTTTCCTTGTTTCTTGCCGAAACATCACAGACTTAGTTCAACTCTACCATCATGGCAAGTCTAAATTATTCGTCATTTTCATACTGAAACATTGCAGACTTAATTCAACTCTACCATTATGACAAGTCTAAGTTAAGCATCATGTTTCATATCGAGACATCACAAACTTAGTTCAACTCTACCATCATAGTAAGTCTAAGTTATTTGTCATGTTCACCATGGGAACATCACCTCAAGACTTTTCAGTCTTATCACACAAATTTTAACAACATTTCATAAAAACAAAATCGAGTTAGTATTTTATTAATATTTCGGCTAATAAATTTTTACATAAAATAAACTCGAAAAACATAAATTAATAGTAAAAAATTTTCAAATTGCTTGTGTTCCAGGGTCTTGGCAACTCTTTGCCATCTGTGTCCTCAAGTCGATAACCTCTATTACCTACGACCGAGATGATGCGATATGGTCCTTCCCAGTTTAGGCCAAGCTTGCCCTCCCTGGGATCTTTCTTATAGCCAACAACCTTCCATAGGACGAAGTCCCTAACCTGAAACTCCCTGGGATTGACCTTTTTATTTTATGCCCTAGCAAATTGCTGTTGGTATGACCCCAGCCAAATTGCTTCTCTCTCCATTCTTTCTTCTATTAGATCAAGATCTTGGGCAAGGAATGCCTCATTTGTTCCATTCTCCACTCCCTGGATACCAATTTCCAATTGAATGACTGCTTTAGTGCCGTATGCCATGGCAAAAGAAGATTCTCCGGTAGATCTTCTCGGCATAGTCAGATATGCCCTTAGAGTTTCTAGCCTTTTCTTGATTCCATCCGAGATGGTCTTGTTGGATGCCTCTACTTGTCCATTGCTCTACGGGAAACTAGGAGTAGAATAGTAGTTCTTGATCTTGTATTTCGCGCAGAAGTTTTTGATCAACTTGCTGTTGAATTGAGTGCTATTATCTGCTATTATGGCTGTTAGGATTTCAAATCTGGTGATTATGTTTTTCCAAATAAAGTTCTTCACGTCCATATCTCAAATTTTGGATAAAGGTTTAGCCTCTACCTATTTCGTGAAGTAGTCAATTGCTACCAGTAGGAACTTCCTTGTCCAGTGGCCTGGGGCAGTTCCGCAACCAGATCCATGTCCCACTGGGCAAATGGCCAAGGACTGGATACTGGATTCAAATCTGCAGCTGGCTGGTGTATCAAAGGTGCAAACCTTTGGCACTTCTCACACTTCCTTACATAGGCTCCAATGTCCTTCTGCATATAGGGCCACCAATATCCCTGAGATATGGCCCTGTGGGAAAGTGATCTGCCCACAACATGGCTTTCAGACACTCCCTCATGGATCTCGTATAGAAAGTCCTCTACCTGGGATGGGTGCACACATCGTAGAAGTGGTCCAATGAAGGATGTCATGTACAGATGGCCTTCTGCTAACAAGCAGAACCTGGCCGACTTCAATCTGATCTTATGCAGTTTCTTTTTGTCTGCAAGCAATCTGTCATCTGTAAGGAACAAAACTACGGCGTCCATCCAGCTTGAACCCATTTCTGTACACATCGCTTCATACTCTATTATTAGGGGCTCCATATTGGGGCCCGATAGGTAATCCACCATTATTTACCTGGCCTTTCCCGACTTCATCACGTTGACGAGGTTAGCCAGTGCGTCGGCATGACTGTTATCATCTCGACTAACCTACATCAAACGGCAGTTTTGGAAACATGTTAACAACTTGATAACCTCCTTGACATAGGCTATCATCCTCTCATCCCAGGCTGCGTACTCGCCCATCACTTGATTTACAATGAGTTGGGAGTCACAAAAGACTACCATCTCGTTGGCTTCCACAAGTGCTACCAATTTTAGTCAAATAATCAATGCCTTATACTCTACTTCATTATTTGAGGCCTTGAATCACAAACGGATGGATTATTCTATTATTCGCCCATTTAGCGATAGCAAAACCACTCCTGTCCCCGCTCCTTGTCAGTTTGAGCTGCCGTCGACAAAGAGGCGGAAGTAGTCATCGATGTAAATATCACAGGATTTTAGCCTTTCTTCTCTCTTCTTTTGTTCTGCTAACTTGGGGTTCCGTGGCCCCAGTTGGTTTTCTTCCTCTTCTCCTGGACATCCTCGGCTGTGGCTCATTAGTGCTCGCCTTAGGATCACGCCAGGAGAGAATTCTGCCACAAAGTCGGCCAAAACTTGACCCTTGATTGTTATTCTCGGCTAGAATTCTAAGTCATACTGACCTAGAACTACAGCCCATCGAGCTACTTTGCTTGTCAGGTCTCCATGCTGCAACATGGACTTTAGTGGATGTTTAGTTAGCACCACAATCTTATAGGCTTGAAAGTAGTGGTTCAACTTTTTTGAGGCTATTATCAGGGCCAATGTTAACTTCTCTAGAAGTAGGTACCTGGTTTCTGCATTTGCTAGGGTCTTGCTCACACAGTACATTACCTTCTGCTCACATTCTATTTCTTGGATTACCATGGCACTCACGACGTGGTCTAAAACTGTTAGGTACAGGAACAATTCTTCTCCTAGTACTGGGTTCGACAACACTGGTGCGATTTTCAAGTACTTCTTCAAGTCGGCTAGGGTGACTTCACATTCTTCTATCCACAGAAAGTCTGTAGCCTTTTTTAATAAGATAAAAAATTATTTGTATTTATCTGAACTTTGGCTGATGAACTTATTCAGGGATGCTGCCCTTCTAGTTAAAATCTGGACTTGTTTGGCTCTTATCTGGCTCTTTAGGTCAAGGATAGCCTTGATCTGATTTGGGCTCGCTTCAATACCCCTCATGGTAACCAAATACCCTAAGAAGTTACCGGATCCAACTCCAAATGCACACTTCGAGGCGTTGAGTCGAAGCCGATATGTTTTCAATATGTCAAAGACCCCTTTTAGTTAAGCTAGATAATTCCTAGGTTCCTTGGTTTTAACAACCATATTGTTTATGTAGACCTCCACTGTCCTCCCAATCAGATGTTTGAACATGTTGGTGACCAGTCTTTGGTATGTCGCTCCTGCATTCTTCAACCCAAAAGGCATTACTCTGTAGCAATAGAGTCTTTTGAAGGTGATGAATGCAGTATTTTCTTCGTTCGGTACATACATTGCTATCTGGTGATAACCTCTGTATGCATCCAGAAAAATTATCTTCCCATACCCTGATGTGGCATTTACCAGTTGATCAATATTGGGCAATGGGAAGTTGTCCTTCGGACAAGCCTTGTTCAGGCTTATGAAGTCCACGCAAACCCTCCACTTGCCAGTCTTCTTCTTTACTACCACCTTATTGGACAATCAGGTGGGATAGTTTACTTCTCGGATGGCCTGTGCCTTTAGTAGCTTGTCTACTCCTTTCTCAACTGTCTGTACATGTATCAATGTCGACCTTCTTGCTCTCTAGATGACAGGTTTCGCCAACCTATCCACGTTAAGTCTATGACAGGTGACCACAGGGCTAATCCCAGGCATCTCATAGGGTGTCTAGGCAAACACCTCTATGTTCTCCCTCAAGAAAGCCTCCAGTTCTTTTTCTTCTACATTAGCTAAGCTAGAGCCAAGAAAGAAGAATCGTTCATCATCACCTTCTTGTACAAGAACCTTTTTCAAGGGTTCTGCGCACTTGTCGATGGGCCCTTTGCCGACATCATCCAAGACCTCATGGTCTTCACTTTCAATCTCTACACTCTCTGCTTCCCTTACATTACAGGTGTACTTAATTGTTTCCATGGAACAATTTTTCACCTATACTTGGCCTTCTCTTACTCCTTCAATCCCTTGTTTAGTTGGGAATCACAATAGTTGGTGCAGCGTTAAGGGAATAACTATCATTGCATGCAACCATAGTCTTCCCAAAATGATGTTGTACGGGGAGGGAGTATCTATCACAAATAACTCTATTATTACCTTTTTCTCTTTACTTACACCTCCAGACTCGTGGCTCCCAGAGGCCATGTCGGCGTCCCATTGAATCCGACCATTGGGCTGTTAGATTGCTCTAAATCATCCTGGTAGAGGCCAAGCTCCTTGTAACATCTGACATACTGTAGACACCCCATTTTTGACCGTCCTCAAGACTTGGACGTCACCATTGGAACACTTGGTGATTACCCATGTTTGTGTCTGTCTAGAGTTCCCGGAGGTCTCGGTTGCGTGCCTTGCCTCAGGATCTCTCGACTCAACTTTTTGGTGTCTGGTTTTGCACCAAACACTTGTGTTTTTGCCTTGAAAGGCAGGGAATGACTTGTTGGCCATTCCCACACCCCACCGGCTGTCCCCTCACATCACCGGCCATTTATTGGTGCCACCGGCAGTGGTTTCTTAAAACCAATGGCCGGTCGGCACTATATTTTGCCGACCGACACTTTGTTTTGGCCAGTAACCTTTTCTCGCTAGCTGGTGTGACCCTTTTGCACCCTTCAGACTTGGTGCATGCCAGCTGTGCCAGCTGGAATGCACCAACACTCCTCCCCGTGCAGGAAGTGGCTGTTTTGCCCCTTTTGCCCCCTTTTGGTCAAAGCTTCTTGAGGAAGCTTAACCCTTTGTCTAAACTTCCTCAAGAAGCTTGGCCAGCTGTCTTAGCTTCCTCAAGAAGCCTTGACTCCTTTGCCCCCTTTGCCCCTTTCACTTAGCTTCTTTGAGAAGCTTAAATCATTTCCCTTTGCCTATTTAAGCACCTCTCTTCTTCCATTGAAGGGGTTGGAGTTTTGAACATAAAAATTAGAGCTTATATACATATACATCTGATATACACACTCTCTCTCTCTCTCTATATTTCCCTCTCTCTCCTCCCTTGGGTGTGTTTTCTTGGCCTAAAAGTGCATTTTGACCTTACTTTTGCACTAATACACACACCATTACACCTTGCTCCGAGATTGAGAGGCTTTGAGGGTTGTTTTTTTGAGATTTTGGACTGATTTTTCTCAGTAGAGTGTGGCTGGACCAACTTTTCTTGAAGTGTTCTTCAAGGGTAAGACTTTTACTTTAGTTTCCCCAATCTTGCATTGGCTTTTGACCTATCTTGAATATTGATTTGAGCTTTGTGTATAACTAAAAAAAGTCTTACATTTTCATGCTTAAGAACTTTCATTAAGGGTGTTTTGACATTGGGGGTCGAAATCCCCCTCTTAGGTCTCTTTTGGCCCCTTTTGGTGTCTTTTTCTTTAAGCCTTATTTGCTTTGTTGTATTAGCCTTCTCACCACTGAAATCCAGTGGATTTTCAGTGGTGAAGAAGATGGTTTGAAGTCTTGTATAGGGGAGGGACACCCCTCTCCCTTTGTGTCTCATTTGTGCATATTTTTGGCTCATAAGGGTAACATATATGCTTGGTTGTTTTTGGCTCCATATCAGATGTTTTTGGTGCCATTTAGGTCAAATGTTATCTCTGTTTTTGGTCAGATTGGTGGCCCTTTGCATGCTTAACATACTTGCTTTGTATTCCCTTGTTTGTGCTTAGAAATGCATCATGACTTTTGACTACCATGCTCTCATACTTTAGCTTCACTTTGTGAAGTCCTTGACCATATTTTGTCATGCATGAGGTCTGTTGGCCACTGATTTGGTCTTGTTTAGCATGCTTGATATAGTTGCTTTGCATTTTGGAGCATGAGCCTTGAGGGTATGGGTCATGAACATGTATTGGTTAGGCTATTTCGGTGATTTGGAATCACTTAGCATATCATTTCAGTCCCTAAACCATGCTTGTATACTTGCATTCATCGCTCCTCTCATGCTTTGAAATTGTACCCTCTTATGCCTTGAAACGTGCATTGTGTATGCCTAGGTGTTTGTTCCATTTGGGATGCCATATGTGTGGGTTTTTGGAGCTCTTTTGCATGCTAAAATTCTGTTTTTGGTTGTATAGTTCATGCCATGTTTGTTCTGGTTAGTGGTGGTAGAATGCCCTTTGTTATGCCTTAGCTTTGGCCCCTCTTTTGGCTTGCATGTTTGTAGTGCATTTTGTCCATCACTTGAGGTACTTTTAGCCACTGTTTTTGGGGGTGTTTAAGGCCTCCCATTTCAGTCTAAGTCCCTTCTTGGACATGGTTGTATGTTTGACTTGTTGCCTCTAATTGCATGCGTGCATTGTACCATATTAGCATTACGTGATGAGTTGCATTGTAGCATTGCATATTAGGAACATTGTATGCTTGCCATGATATGTTGCATTACATTTGGCATGCCTTGTTTTTTTGTGATATGTTGCATTTTCGAGCCATGTTTGCATAACATGCATTGCATTGCTTGGTTTGAGGTGTCAAACCAAGTGTGAGGGTTAAAAAGTGTTCATACTACAAGTGATGTAACGCGTCTCAACTCTCGGTCACCAAGGCCCTTGACTTTGGCATGATTGGGTCTTGGTCTTCATTTGTATGTTGCATGCATTTTCATTGAACTGCAACCTTGGCTCCTTAGGCCATCACGCATCAAAATGCATGATTGATGGCCCGAGGGTCGAGGGTCATGCTCCCTTGAGTCCCTTGCATGATAAGGAGTGTGCCCGCGCATACATTTGCTTGAAATTCCATGCCATACACTGTCTGTCCTTGTTACTGTCAAGAACCAATTTCTGCAGGGAGTTTTTCCTGACCGGCGCTGTAGAGTGCCGACCAGTCATGGATTGGTGGCCGATTATATGAAACCCCAGCCGATGGATAAGTTCCATGGCCGGTGGGTATTCCCTTCAGCCGATGGTGTCCTACAGGGTTCAGGGAACCTGTCCCAGGATTTTGGTAGTTTTCAGAGAAGCTTAAACAGAGGCAGCAGTGGTATGGTACGGGCTTTCGGGGCAAGATAAATCCGAGCATGCATCATTCACGCATCCCGAGGCGGGGGGCTGCGGCCATCTTCTCTTTGCATTTAATTTGTTAATTAATTAGGAATTCTGTAATAATTAATTTAGTATTCGGACTGTAATATTTATTCGGACCCTCCGAGTGAGGGAAATTGTGTAATAAGTGTGCGTGAGTGTGTGTATGTCTTCCAACCCCACGTCTTTCTTCCCTTTTATTTACCCGCTTATGATGGTAGACTAGGGCATATTTAAATTAGCATACCTTATGCTATGCATGCGTGCATTCATACATTTGTCTTGCATACACCCGGCTCGGCACATCATGCTAACTGCATTGTGTTTCAATTCCAAATTGAATACGTGTTAGTTGCAACATTTCACATGCCATGTTTAGAATAGCCGAGCCCATTTCTAGTTGCACTTTGCATGTGTTGCATTAGCCATCTTAACATGAACTAGGATCATGCACATGATTACTAACTAGTTTCTGTTTTGGCTTGGAGTACTTGGTAAGCATTTATGCTTTAGCATACAGCATGTGTGTCAGTGTTGCCATAACAGCATGATTACCATGAGGCTAGCTGCTTATGTGATATAACTGCTTGAATTCCTGTGGATGGAGGTCGAATTGCTTAAATTGGGATAACGCATTAAAACTGTAAGCCCACTAGATAGTGGCAAAACCATCTTTTCTAAAAGCCTACTTGAGTGTGGCAAAACCTGCATTTTAGCCTACTTGCGAGTAGCAAACCATTTTCAAAACAAACATGAAATGTTTTGTTCCAATTTAGGCAATTTGGTCTATACTTGTTTGCTGTGCGCATAACATAGTATTTCTAGGCTAATAACTGGAATAAGAACACATAATGCTTTCAAAATAAGATATCACGGTTAGTCGAGGCCGATCTTTAATCGGGCGAGTGGGAGTGCTCATCGCTGACCTTCCCCAATCGTACCCAAGTTCCCGAGCCGAGGCAACTTTGGTGATGACGGACACGTGGCCTTTGGCACTGAGTCAGGGTTTCCTAAATTCCCCAAAATAAAATATTTAGGTGGCGACTCTGTATCTGGCAAAGCAGTCCATGTTTGGCACTTCTCTTTCAAAATCAGTTTTCTCAAAACGATTTGTCAGATTTGGACTCTTTGGTTCAGATTAAGAACCGTGACAATTTGAGAGTCCGAACTGTAGTAGACCCGCAAAATGAACAGAACGGGACCTCACCCTCCCGGGGCGTTCGGGGACGTCTACAGTTTCTGGCGACTCTGCTGGGGATTTTTAGAGAGCTTGACTCGAACTCGTGATATCCTGTTTTGATTTCATTTATGTGTTTCTTTGCATTGCATGTGCATTGGTGCGCCTAAGACACCGTGTTTGCCATCTGCCATTCTCGAACGGTTTGCTGGAGGCTTGTCTTGTCAAGACATGACCATAAGGCTGACCGGTTGTGGGCTCTGACAGTATGGGAACACAAACCCCGGTTTTACCGGGGCACCCTTTTCGACCATTCGACCTAGTGCATATCGAAATCCATAGTGACCATTCCAAATTAGAACAGGTTGCTTACCCGATGTTAGGTTGTTTGAAAACTGCTGCGTGCATAGTGAAACCCTAGCTCCTGACAAAAATAGGATAGGGAAACCCTACCCCTCTATAGGGGTGTTTTGGCTCTCATTTATCTGTTATGTGCTTTAGAGTGTATCTCTACAGAAACGTACATATCAGATTGCAAGTTTGAGTATCAGGCCCGAGGGCACCAGTATCAGTGTTGTTGAGAAATCAGTTATCTGCGGGTATCAAGTTCAGTTTTGGGAACAGTGATTCTGGAGAACAGTGATCAGTATCGAGGAACAGTGTGTTCGACTTACCAACTGTGTGTTATAAATACCCAACTGTGCGTTGTGTGTGTTTATTTTACGTTGTTACGTTGTCCAATTGCCCGCTTATTTATTTGCTTTATTTATCTTTTTACTAGGTAGTCGAGCACAATTGCTTCTGACCCAGTAGATATTCCCCAAGCACTCTGGATTAGAGGTCGTCGGCTCCATCGATCTGAGGATCTGGTAGACGGACAACCAGTGTACCACTCTCTACCCTCGGTTACTAGACAGAGGGGAGTTAGGTAGAGGATATCAGTTCAGCAGTCAGCACAGAGGGCTTTGTCTACCCCACCCAAGTACAGTAGGGATCGAGGTTCTGTTTCACCCACAGAGAGGGAACATATACCGATAATTCAGTCAGAACAGAACAGTATGGCTAGTTTAGAGGAGATGGTGCGCCAACTCCAAGAAAGCATGAAAGCGATGCAGCAGGATGCTATCCGACAGGCAGAGTTTGCCAAACAGCAGGCCACGGTTATGAATGAACAAGCAGAGTTAATCGTGAGGTTACAACAGCAAACCGGAGCATCTGCGTCACCGCAAGTCCCTCCCCCACTAAGGGTTCCGATACCCGAAGAAACACCGAATGTCCGGAATGTCCAAGAGGATACAGACCTTCCAGCGGGGCCAGCTCCGCTCCCGATTCCACCACAACTATCCAAGGCGCCCACGCCTGTCAATATACCGGACTCCCCTTTTGAGTTCAAAGTGGACCCCACAGCCTTGAAATTAAGCAAGTTGGAAAAGATGTTTAAGAAGTCCCAAGGAGTCAAGACCATCCCTGACATCGAAGATGGATACACCGACACAGCTGTGACGCTGCCTGACAGATTCAAAATGTCGCACATTGATCGATTTGATGGGTCCGAGGACCCCATGGTGCACCTGAGGTTGTTTTCAGATATCCTAAGGCCAATGGGCCTCACTAGACTGCAGAAGTTGTCTCTATTTGGCCGGACCCTGTCGGGTGTAGCGGCCATATGGTATGCCAAATTGGAGGATGACGTCAAGAGAAGCTGGGACGAAATGGCTGAGGCCTTCATCTTACAGTACTCATACAATACACAAATCGAGATTACGACCCGGGATCTCGAGACAACGAGGCAAGAACCCAAAGAGAGCTTCTCAGAATTCATGACCAGATGGCGGGCTAAGGCTTCGATGATGACCTTAAGGCCCACGGACAAAGATCAGATTCGAATGATTGTGCGCAATCTTCAGCCCAAGTTAACGCAGAAGATGATCGTACTCCCCTTTCCTACCTTTTCCGATTTACATGAAATGGGGGTACAGATTGAGGATGCACTCAAGCAAGGCATAATTGATAATGACCGGGAGCAACCCCGTAGAACTTTCAATCGTAACACTAATGCAGGCCCGAGTGGCGCTACAACTACCAGGACCTCCGAAGTGAGTATGGTCACCACCAACCCTCCCCCAAGAACTATGGCGGCCGCACCATTCTCCGGTGCATCCGGAAGCAACCCACAAACAGCCAAATACCCACCCAAAAACACCAGAACCTTTGCTCCGCTTTATATGCCCCTGTCCAAAGCTTTGGGGGCTTTAATCAGAAAAGGGCATCTAAAACCCCTAGAGTCGTGGCCCTTACCAGAAAGACTCCCAGCTATTCACAACCCAGCCAAATATTGTGCATTTCACCAACAGCACGGTCATGACACTGACCTGTGCTTCCGATTACGTCATGAGATTCAAGATCTCATCGATAACGAGGTGATTTTGCCTCTCGAGAAACCCAACGTTACTACAAACCCTCTCCCCACACATAACCAAGCTCCAACACCCAAAAGAGTCAACTTCATCCAAACTAGGGTCATGCCTTACGATCTTAGCACCTATATCACTCCTTCCCACCTGCCTAAGCCGAAAGTGTTCCTTCCCGATTGCACCGATTTGTGCATGATGGACATCTCTATAACCCAACCTAAGCCAATGATGATGACTGTTGAGGATAGGAGAGAGAAGATTCCAAATGAGAAGGGGGTTGTTGAGCCAGAGTCTGCGGAATCTGGGAGTGGTGTTGAGAAAGCTTATAGTCCAGGTGACTACATTTTGTTAATAGGCCAGGATAGGCCAGATATGGAACTACCAAAAGAGGGGGAGCGGTGTGTGATCCAAGGGGACAGTCTGGGACAGGGAACAGATGATTTAACGGCTATGGAAGAGGACCTTGCCAAGCTCCAGTTTTACAGTAACCAAGATCTAGGGGACTCAGCCGTCAACTGGTTCGATTATGAGGAATCAACAGAGGCTACGGGATGGTTGGACGATCAACCAGATGTGGTAGAAGAGTTTCAGCCACAACAAGGCCCGGCAGGGGCAAGAATGTTAGTGACAACCAGACGGGTTGAAGAACAGAGTGCATCGACGGAGAGCACCGGTGTCAAGAATTTCGCTTGGGATTGGAGCATTTCGAGTACAAGGATTATTGAACAGTCGGCTGCATTGACATAGTCAGAACAGGAAAGATTCGAAGATTCCGAGAGAATCAGGAAGGCAAAAGCCCATGTGGGGTCTGAGACTGCTGTGAGCACAGAAATGGAGAATGCCGCGAGCATGGGGATAGAAGGTACTGCGAGTATGAGAACAGTCATGCCAGAGCCGGACAGGTGCCTGTCGGCTGCAGATGGAATGTGGTGGGAGGACGATCATCTATGTCTTGCCCACACAGACGAAGATTGGAAGAGTAACCAACCAGATGATACTTGGTATATCGGCGAAGTCGATCACATGCCTAGGAGTGGACGGTATTTCAAGCCTCCACACCTAGATCAACCAAAAGCGTTTGGAAAAGATAGGGAGGCAGAGAAGCAAAAAGAAAAGCAACTCGAGGATGAGGCCGTATTGAGACAATTGAAAAAGATACAAGCAGACATCTCCATCTAGGGGCTGTTTATGGCTTCTCGAGTACATAGACAGGCTGTCCTTTCAGCCATGGACAAGGCCAAACTCTCGATAGAGACTACGCCGGAGCAGTTGGTTGGATTGGTTTTTTCGGGAGAAGCTACCCCGATGCTGACATTTTCCGACAAGGAATTACCACCCGATGGGGCAAACCATAACAAGCCACTCTACATCTCTGTGGAGTGTAGGAATAAATGGATATCGGTGGTCCTTGTTGACACAAGGTCCGCCATCAACGTTAGCCCGGCAAGGACAACCTATGCGATCGGTTTGAAAATCGCGGATTTTGTGCCAATAGCCCAGGTGATTCGGGCGTATGACAACACAAGCCGGGAAGTAATGGGAACAGTTAAGATTCAAACAAAGCTTAGGCCGGGACAGCATGAGATAGATTTCCATGTCTTGGAGGTTCCTGCAACTTTAAACCTACTTTTGGGGCGGCCGTGGCTGCATCAAGTCAAGGCAATCTCTTCTACCTTGCATCAAATGGTGAAATACCCCTATGGAAAGGGAGTAGCCATTGTTTTTGGGAATTCATCGATCCATCCACTGCCGGAAGTTTCTACGCCAGTTTTGGAAATTGAGCACGGTATGGAGGATGTGTTCATATCAGGTTTTACCTTGGCTGAGGCTCAGGTTGTACAAAACATCATGGCAACTAATGAAGGGATATATGTCAGTGCTCAAGCACTCTATCTCATGAACAAGCTCCAACACATCCCCGGGATGGGATTGGGAAGGAGCGGCCGGAAAGGCGTCGCAGCATTGGCAAAAGTGCCACACAACCCTCATACCTTTGGATTGGGTTATTTACCCACCAAGGAGGACTGGATAAGGAAGGGAAAGGAAATGGCTAGAAGAGCCAGAGCAAAGCAGGCTGGGAAGCCTTTTGATTTGATGCATAGGCTCATTCAGGGTACCCTAAATGGACGCTTCGTCCGGGAGGGGGAGGATTTTCCGTTTTACGACTTCCCAGAGCCGTGGCTGAGCGCGAAAAAGAAACGGGTGCCAGGTTTTGAGATCTTCTTTGACCTGCAAATATCCGGGGATGACGTTGCCAAAGGGCAGACAGACCTATCAGCTGAGGTTGAGCAGTGTAAGGAAATGGATTCCGAGGACGCTGAAAATGAAATGGGGGTAGCACTGGCATGTCTACTTTCAGATCCTCCAATCGAACAGAAGTGCTTGGAGGATAAATTCTCGATATGCATGATCGGGAATGAAACAGCTGCAAGCCTACCATCAACTATTTTGGATGCATCCATCGCACCCTCTCTCATTTGGCAATATGAAGAGGAATTTTTATCAAGCAGCACCGGGTCAGGTAGTGAGTCGGAATCTGATTCCACCGAGTCTTGTGTGTCGGAATCAGGTTCCAGCTCGACTGAGTCTGAGTCCGGTATTCCTGGGGGTGATAACCCGGATGCCACAGTCCTATCTAGGTCATCATTTTCTTTCTCTTTTGAGTCTGTTGTAACAGAAGAATCGGACGGCTTGGAAGTATTTAATGAGAATGATGTGGATGTGGTTTCTGAGTATTTTTCTGTGCCTTTGATTTATTGCTTAAATCAGGATTTTCAAAATTTTGATGAGAACGACGAGGAAGAATTTCCTCCGGTTTTGCAACGATTAATTGATCAAGAGCAGGAAAGATTTGTTAAACCCTTAATGGATAAAATCACCACTGTGAATGTTAGTACTGAGAAGGACCCGCAGCTGGTCCAGATCGGGTCCACGTTGTCTTCGGAGGAACGTGAGCGCTTAGTCGCTTTATTAAAAGATTTCAAAGATGTTTTCGCGTGGTCCTACGAAGACATGCCTGGAATCGATCCTGAGATTGTACAACACCGGATCCCTCTTGACCCTGAGGCCCGACCTGTCAAACAGAAACTCAGAAGGATTCGTCCGAACTGGGCCATCAAAATTAAGGAAGAGGTCACCAAGCAAATCGATGCAGGCTTCCTGCTGGTATCCAAATACCCGACTTGGTTGGCTAACATTGTTCCAGTGCCGAAGAAGGATGGCAAGATTCGAGTATGCGTGGATTTCAGGGATTTGAACAGAGCTAGTCCGAAGGACGACTTTCCCTTACCACATATTGATGAGTTGGTGGATTTTACAGCGGGGCATGATTTGCTCTCGTTTATGGATGGTTTCTCAGGCTATAATCAGATAGTGATGGCACCCGAAGATCGGGAGAAAACTGCTTTCACCACCCCGTGGGGGACTTATTGCTACAGAGTGATGCCGTTTAGGTTGAAGAATGCTGGAGCTACATATCAACGAGCTGCGACCACAATATTGCATGATATGATCCATAAAGAGGTTGAGGTGTACGCGGACGACATGATTGTCAAATCTAAGGAAAGAGAGGGCCACTACACCGCCTTGCAAAAGTTCTTTCAAAGGATTAGAGAATTTCGGTTGCGGCTAAATCCTCAGAAATGTACATTTGGTGTTACAACGGAAAAAATACTGGGATTTCTAATTACACAAAGGGGCATCGAAGTCGACCCTTCCAAAATCAAGGACATCTTAGAAATGCCACCACCGAGGACTGAAAAGGAGGTACGATGCTTCCTGGGTAAAGTGCAATTCATAAGACGGTTTATCTCAAAATTAACCTTGACTTGTGAACCACTTTTTGGTCTCCTGAAAAAAGGAAGGAAATTCCAATGGAACGGCCGATGCCAAGCTGCTTTTGAACAGATCCAAAATATTTACAGAACCCGCCCGTGTTGTCGCCGCCAGAGCAGGGGAGACCGTTGATATTGTATCTTTCAGTGACTGAGACCACGATAGGTTGCATGCTTGCGCAAGAATCAGAGGACAAAGTGGAGAGAGCCAACTACTATCTGAGCAAAAAAATGCTAGAGTGTGAGACTCGCTACACACCGTTGGAGAAGGCTTGCTTGGCCTTAGTATGGGCTACCAGGAAGCTGTGGCACTACCTGTTAGCTCACTCCGTAATGTTGGTTTCACGACTGGATCTCATCAAATACCTTTTCGAGAAACCAACACTTACGGGTAGGCTAGCTCGTTGGTTGCTGTTGCTCTCCGAGTTCGATCTGAAATATGTGACGTGTAAGTGAGTAAATGGAAGAGCAGTAGCAGAGTTCTTAGCCGATCATCCAGTGGAAGGAGGTGGAGCAGTTGAATACCTATTTCCAGATGAAGCCATTTTGCACGTCGACGACGAGTATTGGACGATGTACTTTGACTGAGCGTCAAATCAGTACGGGTATGGGATAGGAGTGTTGTTGATAGCACCCGACAATTCCCGTATCCCTCTAGCCTTCAAGCTCCGGTTCAAAGTCTCGAACAACGAAGCAAAATATGAGGCATGTATTGTCGGTTTAGAAGTAGCCCTGGAACTAGGGGCAAGACGGTTAGACGTCATCGGAGATTCGAACCTTGTTGTGTCTCAGGCAAAAGGAGACTGGAAAGTCAAAGAAGAAAAAATGATAATTTACCACCAGACCTTGGACTTGTTAATTCCTCGGTTTGAGAAGCTACCTTTCACTCATCTAGTAAGAGAGAACAACAGGTTCGCAAATTCGCTAGCAACTCTATCTTCCATGATAGACATCCCGTCTAGAGTCCGGATGTGTCCGGTTATTATTGATCAGAAGTTTGTGCCGGCGTATGAATCAATCGCCGCCGTAGACGAAGTTCAGGACGAAAACCCCTGGTATTACGACATTTGGAACTTCTTGGAGAAAGAGACGTATCCACCAGGGGCGAATGCCAAGGATAAGAGGGCGATCAGAAGAATGGTCATTCAGTTCATCATCTCTGGGGGTAAGCTGTATAAGAGAGGTCATCTGGGAATGCACAAGCTGTGTGTCGAAGCCTAAGAATCGAAGCGCCTGATGGAGGCCATCCATGGAGGAGAGTGCAGTGCACACATGAACGGAGTAATGCTAGCACGGAAGATCCTCAGATAGGGTTACTACTGGTCCACCATGGAGGAGGATTGCATCAGTTTTGTTCGGCGATGCCACAAATGTCAGATCCATGCAAACCGCATGAACATCCCGCCGTCGAAGCTGTACAACATGACTTCACCATGGCCGTTTTCAGTTTGGGGAATTGATGTGATCGGGGCTGTCACTCCGAAGGGATCGAATGGACATGAGTTCATCCTGGTCGCGATAGATTATTTCACAAAGTGGGTCGAGGCCCAATCATACGCGGTGTTGAAGGCGTCGCACGTCGCAAAATTTATCAGAAACAACATCATCTGTCGCTACGGGGTCCCAAACGAGATTATTTCGGATAACGGTTCCTACTTCAAGAAGGAAGTGATTGACTTGTTGGAGAAATATAACGTTGCTTTTCATAAGTCATCCACATACCGGCCGCAAACCAACGGAGCGGTCGAGGCCGCCAACAAGAATATCAAACACATACTGTAGAAGATGGTGGAAACCTACCGGGATTGGCCAGATAAGCTGCCATTTGCTCTGTGGGGCTACAGGACTTCAATTAGAACTTCTACCGGAGCGACTCCGTATTCATTGGTTTATGGGATAGAGGTCGTTCTACCTATCGAGATTGAGGTTTCGTCATTGCGAGTATTGGCTGAGTGTCAAATAGCCGAAGCAGATTGGCAGCAGAGTAGGTTTGAGGAACTCATGCTCTTTGATGAGAGAAGACTGAAAGCACTGTACCATGTCCAAGGTTATCAGTGCAGAATTGCCCGGGCTTTCAACAAGAAAGTAAAGTCCAGGAATCTAAAGGAAGGAGATTTGGTGCTCAAGGACAACCGAGCTCCCATCCATGACCCAAGGGACAAGTTCAGACCCAATTGGACCGGTCCCTACATCGTCAAGTCTATCTGGTCAGGTGGAGCTATGGTTCTAATGGATCTAGATGGCCTAGAGTTCTCCCAACCGATCAACATAGACAAGTTGAAGAAATATTAGCCCTGAGAGGCTCGCTAGGCCGAAAACCCGAAAGGGCGACCTAGGCAAAATTTAGAGCATATAAAAAATTGAAAAATATAAAAACTGAGCTCGCAAGGTTGAAAACCCGCAAAGGGCGGCCTTGGCAAAAGTTAGAGCGTAAAAGGAGAGCGAAAATACCCAAGTGAACCTAAGCCTGAACTACGTAAGGCTTGATTCCCATCTTTGGGATACGTAGGCAACTTCATCCTGAAGTTCAGCCATAAACTTTTCCCCGATCAACTTTGTCCATTCGATCATCTCAGTCATCTTTGTCTATCAGCATCCACTGGAATCTCCAGTGTAGTGCTATTCAGACTAGGGGCAACTTTCCATTGCCATGCAGTGTCGCGGAACTCTTCAGACTAGGGGCAACTTTCCAGTTGCAGGGATCTGGGGTTGTGCATCTCAGTGACAGATCTTAGGCGTGTCCAGTTCTGATCCATAGTGAAAATGATTCTGAAAAGTTTTAATTAAAGTTGACTTTGTTCGAATTAATCTTTTTACAACTAAGACCATTTTTGGACCAAAGCGGAAAATTTTCAGTGCCACAACCTTCAATTTCATTGATTTCAAAACAGAGTTCTCCTGCTCTTGCATACAATCGAAGTTGCTTTTTATTACATTCATAAAGAAAACTTGAAAGTACTAATAAAGCAATAAATCCGGGGCATAGTCAAGTCAGGTGTTCCTGCGCCCCCTCCCAGAGCTGGTCGAAGACTCTGATGCCAAGATAGGCCCTTCCTGTGCCTCTTCATTGAGCCAATCCAAGCACTTATCAGACAAAGTGCAACTGAAAGTAGGAGCGGGGGCCAGGAGTTCTCTCGTCCTCCACGCGGTGGCCTGCCGAGCAAGCTGTGCGCCTCAGGCTGGGAATGCAGCAGGGTACTCTATTCCCTCTGGCGGGCAGGTCTGATCATGGCCAAATTGGCGTCGAATCCGGAATGGGAAGTAGAATACACAGTGAGTGAGACCAATCAATTGAATCCCAGTCTGCCGGGACATGTTGTAACTCATTGCCGGAAGGCTGAGCCAAGGGCACCGCCAAGCAATACGGTCTGCGGACAAGCGGCACATCCAAGCGAACCACCATCCCTCATCAAGGGCATTGACTAGACAGTGCTAGAAGAAGTAGCCGCGAGCTGAATATGCTGGGCAAGAGTCCACAACCTGCAGTTTGTCCATCAACCATACCTGGGAAGGGATGAAAAATGAGAGAATAAAGAATAGAGAGATGTACGATGAGAGAAAAGTGAGAATAGGGTTTTTGTGAGAAAAACCGAGCTTGAGGACCGAGTGATGTGAGCGATACATATGTGAGTTTGGGTGGGAAACATTACCTGTAGTAATGGTGGACTCCCTGCTAATCTGGTCGTCTTACGACGATAAAAGGCGTCTAAGCCCATCAACGTCTCAGCCAGAGTCATAGCAATACAGCTCTTGCCCTCTTTCAAGCCTTGGGCAACCTCGGTCAGCCGGACACTAGACCCTCCGGAGCCTGAGACAAATAGAAAATGAGATAGCATGCACAAACAGAGGGCGTGTCGCCGGAAGCCTTGCCAATGATGGTTGTTGCGATCACCGGCATTAGAAAACAGATCGATCAAACTCGGAATATCCAGCATCCCGTCACAAATCAAAGACCGAGCGTTACGCATAATGAGTCCACACATTTGCCCTAAGGATTGGGCATGGCCAAAACTAAGTTGGGGCAGGAGCTCCTCGTCGCGCTCGGACTCCATTAAGGCTCGGAAGTCTTCGAAGGTAGGACATATCTCTTGCCCAGCGAAGCTAAAGACATGCGTCACCGGATTCCAAAACCTCGCCGCAGCATGGAGAAACGGAAGGTGCAACGGGGTACGACCCAGAGTGAATAGTGCATTTATATCAAAACCCCGGAAATTCAACTTTTCCGAGCCATCCAAGCTAGCAATCCAAGTTGTGAGATTTTGAGCAAGAAACTCTTCCATTAGAGCAAATCAGTGTGGAATTAAGAAAAACTACGAAGCTGAAGTCTTTTGTAGGAGATAAGGTTGGATGGAGGACAGGTGTCAACATTCTAGTGATCCCTTCATTAATAGCCGGCCGACCAAATATTGTGCCGACCGGCCATCACTTTTTGCCGACCGAACAAACTTGTGGCCGATGGCCATTTCTTGTGGCCGATGGCTTCTACCCCTGGCCGATGGTCTTCCTCCTTGTTCCCTGAGCTGTTTATGCTAGGGATTGGGGAACTCCACCACCTCCAATCCCCCTCCGGTGGTCGATTCTTGCGGAGTCACACCTGTCTGCTTATCGAGTTATTGTACATTTGCTTATCGAGTTGTATTTCACTCTCTTTAAGTCTTTGATTTGTTTATCGAGTTGTACTCACACTTGATTGGTTTTATCATGCCTTTGTTTTGCTTATCGAGTTGTAAGTCGGTTCACTACCTGATTATTATGATGCAAGTACTCAATGTTCAAAACAGGTTCAATTTTGTTCACATTGTGGTGTGATACCTTGTGATGTGATGCATAGAAAATTTACAAAAGCAACATCTTTTGAACAAAATGGTCATTTCATTCCCATCACGTGTTTTGCAAAATATGTAATTTTGAAGAAAGAATAAAACCTGCCCGAGGCAGTGCAATGTGCTTAAACTACCAGTAAAAAGGAAAGTAAAGCATAGAGTGGCAGGGTAGCAAAGTGTCAGAATTGATACCAGTAAAACTCCCCCTGCAGTCAACGCACCTTCCGCACCTTCGTTCGGGTCAAACTACATGGTTTGGCGCCTTCATCACTCGAGACAATGCGGGAAAGCACACTTTTGAAACGTGAACCTTCGAGTCGACCTCAGGCCACAACTTCTACGAGCGATGCTCGTTACGTACGATGAACGTCCCTTCCTGTTTCCTTTTCATGTCTTGTGGATTCCACAAATCGTTTCAATTATGCTGTGTTACAGTACTTTACATTCCAGCATCGTGAATAACTTGTTTTTACTTACATGTGTACATTCAACTCTTCTCATACACACTACTTGCGTAGACCGCATGTTTGCAATCAATTTCATTACTTGCGTAGACCGCATGTTTTGCTTGCGTAAACCGCATGTTTGTAATCAATTTCATTACTTGCGTAGACAGCATGTTTGCAATCAATTTCATTACTTGCGTAGACCGCATGTTTTGCTTGCATAGACCGCATGTTTGCAATCAATTTCATTACTTGCGTAGACTGCATGTTTTACTTGCGTAGACCGCATGTTTGCAATCAATTTCATTCCTTGCGTAGACCGCATGTTTTGCTTGCGTAGACCGCATATTTGTAATCAATTTCATTACTTGCGTAGACCGCATGTTTTGCTTGCGTAGGCCGCATGTTTATAATTAATTACGCTATTTGCGTAGACCGCATGTTTGTAATCAATTTCATTACTTGAGTAGACCGCATATTTTGCTTGCATAGACTGCATGCTTGTGATCAATTTCATCACTTGCGTAGACCGCATATTTTGCTTGCGTAGACCGCATGTTTTGCTTGCGTAGACCGCATGTTCTGCTTGCGTGGACCGCATTCTTATGTTCAAATTCATTACTTGCGTAGACCGCATGTTCTACTTGCGTAGACCGCACGTTTGAAACCAATTTCATTGCTTGTGTAGACTGCATGCTTATGATCAATTTCGTTGCCTACGTAGACCGCGTGCTCCACTTATATGTCTGTGCCTTCACAGCATTGTTATGCTTCCCACTTGCTTTGCCTTGTCACGCATTTTCAAGTACATTAATATGCATGTTGTTAATCACATTGTACCTGTTAAGTTTGTTTTCTTTGCAGGCACGATATTGTATGTACGGTTCATTTAAGGCTGGTGCAACCCGACGAACCGGACAGGTATGGTATACTCCGAGTGAGACGTATCGAGAATTGCATAATTCTCTTACATCCTTTCTGCATTGTAGTGTAGTTTGGTGTATGCTAGCTTAAAACTATCGCATGTTATGCTTCGTTATAGCTTTCTTTGCATGATCATAAGTTATGTCCGGCTCTGTGCATTGTCTTGCATCTTGCCCCCGCCTTTGGGCGCATATCTTGTTTGTCTTGCATGTTTGTCTGAGTCTTCGACCTTGTCAAAAATGGGTCGTCTCTGGACTTCGACATTCACTCCCGTCATTGTTATGACTTTCGAGTTCTGTCAAAGAGGGGCAACTGTAGACACCCCATTTTTGACCGTCCTCAAGACTTGGACGTCACTATTGGAACACTTGGTGATTACCCTTGTTTGTGTTCGTCTTGAGTTATCGGAGGTCTCGGTTGCGCGCCTTGCCTCAGGATCTCTCGACTCGACTTTTTGGTGTCTGGTTTTGCACCAAACACTTGTGTTTTTTCCTTGAAAGGCAGGGAATGACTTGTTGGCCATTCCAACACCCCACCGGCTATCCCTTCACATCACCGGCCTTTTATTGGTGCCATCGGCAGTGGTTTCTTAAAACCAATGGCCGGTCGGCACTATATTTTGCCGACCGACACTTTGTTTTGGCCGGTAACCTTTTCTCGCTGGCCGGTGTGACCCTTTTGCACCCTTCAGACTTGGTGCATGCCAGTTGTGCCAGCTGGAATGCACCAACACTCCTCCCCGTGCATGAAGTGGTTGTTTTGCCCCTTTTGCCCCCTTTTGGTCAAAGCTTCTTGAGGAAGCTTGACCCTTTGTCTAAACTTCCTCAAGAAGCTTGGCCAGCTGTCTTAGCTTCCTCAAGAAGCCTTGACTCCTTTGCCCCCTTTGCCCCTTTCACTTAGCTTCTTTGAGAAGCTTAAATCATTTCCCTTTGCCTATTTAAGCACCTCTCTTCTTCCATTGAAGGGGTTGGAGTTTTGAACATAAAAACCAGAACTTATATACATATACATCTGATATACACACTCTCTCTCTATATTTCCCTCTCTCTCCTCCCTTGGGTGTGTTTTCTTGGCCTAAAAGTGCGTTTTGACCTTACTTTTGCACTAATACACACACCATTACACCTTGCTCCGAGATTGAGAGGCTTTGAGGGTTGTTTTTTTGAGATTTTGGACTGATTTTGCTCAGTAGAGTGTGGCTGAACCAACTGTTCTTGAAGTGTTCTTCAAGGGTAAGACTTTTACTTTAGTTTCCCCAATCTTGCATTGGCTTTTGACCTATCTTGCATATTGAATTGAGCTTTGTGTATAACTAAAAAAAGTCTTACATTTTCATGTTTAAGAACTTTCATTAAGGGTGTTTTGGCATTAGGGGTTGAAATCCCCCTCTTAGGTCTCTTTTGGCCCCTTTTGGTGTCTTTTTCTTTAAGCCTTATTTGCTTTGTTGTATTAGCCTTCTCACCACTGAAATCCAATGGATTTTCAGTGGTGAAGAAGATGGTTTGAAGTCTTGTATAGGGGAGGGACACCCCTCTCCTTTTGTGTCTCATTTGTGCATATTTTGGGCTCATAAGGGTAGCATATATGCTTGGTTGTTTTTGACTCCATATCAGATGTTTTTGGTGCCATTTAGGTCACATGTTATCTCTGTTTTTGGTCGGATTGGTGGCCCTTTGCATGCTTAACATACTTGCTTTGTATTCCCTTGTTTGTGCCTAGAAATGCATCATGACTTTTGACTACCATGCTCTCATACTTTGGCTTCACTTTGTGAAGTCCTTGACCATATTTTGTCATGCATGAGGTCTGTTGGCCACTGATTTGGTCTTGTTTAGCATGCTTGATATAGTTACTTTGCATTTTGGAGCATGAGCCTTGAGGGTATGGGTCATGAACATGCATTGGTTAGGCTATTTCGGTGATTTGGAATCACTTAGCATATCATTTCACTCCCTAAACCATGCTTGTATACTTGCATTCATCACTCCTCTCATGCTTTGAAGTTGTACCCTCTTATGCCTTGAAACGTGCATTGTGCATGCCTAGGTGTTTGTTCCATTTGGGATGCCATATGTGTGGGTTTTTGGAGCTCTTTTGCATGCGAAAATTCTGTTTTTAGTTGTATAGTTCATGCCATGTTTGTTTGGGTTAGTGGTGGTAGAATGCCCTTTGTTATGCCTTAGCTTTGGCCCCTCTTTTGGCTTGCATGTTTGTAGTGCATTTTGTCCATCACTTGAGGTACTTTTAGCCACTGTTTTTGGGGGTGTTTGAGGCCTCCCATTTCAGTCTAAGTTCCTTCTTGGACATGGTTGTATGTTTGACTTGTTGCCTCTAATTGCATGCGTGCATTGTACCATATTAGCATTACGTGATGAGTTGCATTGTAGCATTGCATATTAGGAACATTGTATGCTTGCCATGATATGTTGCATTACATTTGGCATGCCTTGCTTTTTTGTGATATGTTTCATTTTCGAGCCATGTTTGCATAACATGCATTGCATTACTTGGTTTGGGGTGTCAAACCAAGTGTGAGGGTTAAGAAGTGTTCATACTACAAGTGATGTAACGCGTCTCAACTCTCGGTCACCGTGGCCCTTGACTTTGGCATGATTGGGTCTTGGTCTTCATTTGTATGTTGCATGCATTTTCATTGAATTGTAACCTTGGCTCCTTAGGCCATCACGCATCAAAATGCATGATTGATGACCCGAGGGTCGAGGGTCATGCTCCCTTGAGTCCCTTGCATGATAAGGAGTGTGCCCGCGCATACATTTGCTTGAAATTCCATGCCATACACTGTCTGTCCTTGTTACTGTCAAGAACCAGTTTCTGCAGGGAGTTTTTCCCGACCGGCGCTGTAGAGTGCCGACCGGTCATGGATTGGTGGCCGATTATATGAAACCCCAGCCGATGGATAAGTTCCATGGCCGTTGGGTATTGCCTTCAGCCGTTGGTGTCCTACATGGTTCAGGGAACCTGTCCTAGGATTTTGGCAGTTTTCAGAGAAGCAGGGCAGTGTTAACAGAGGCAGCAGTGGTATGGTACGGGCTTTCGGGGCAAGATAAATCCGAGCATGCATCATTCACGCATCCCGAGGTGGGGGGCAACGGCCATCTTCTCTTTGCATTTAATTTGTTAATTAATTAGGAATTCTGTAATAATTAATTTAGTATTCGGACTGTAATATTTATTCGGACCCTCCGAGTGAGGGCAATTGTGTAATAAGTGTGCGTGAGTGTGTGTATGTCTTCCAACCCCACGTCTTTCTTCCCTTTTATTTACCCGCTTATGATGGTAGACTAGGGCATATTTAAGTTAGCATACCTTATGCTATGCATGCGTGCATTCATACATTTGTCTTGCATACACCCGGCTCGGCACATCATGCTAACTGCATTGTGTTTCAATTCCAAATTGAATACGTGTTAGTTGCAACATTTCACATGCCATGTTTAGAATAGCTAAGCCCATTTCTCGTTGCACTTTGCATGTGTTGCATTAGCCATCTTAACATGAACTAGGATCATGCACATGATTACTAACTGGTTTCTGTTTTGGCTTGGAGTACTTGGTAAGCATTTATGCTTTAGCATACAGCATGTGTGTCAGTGTTTCCATAACAGCATGATTACCATGAGGCTAGCTGCTTATGTGATATAACTGCTTGAATGCCTGTGGATGGACATCGAATTGCTTAAATTGGGATAACGCATTAAAAATGTGAATTTTAAGCCCATTAGATAATGGCAAAACCATCTTTTCTAAAAGCCCACTTGAGGGTGGCAAAACCTGCATTTTAGCCTACTTGCAAGTAGCAAACCATTTTCAAAACAAACATGAAATGTTTTGTTCCAATTTAGGCTATTTGGTCTATACTTGTTTGCTGTGCGCATAACATAGTAATTCTAGGCTAATAACTGGAATAAGAACACATAATGCTTTCAAAACAAGATATCACGGTTAGTAGAGGCCGATCTTTAATCGGGCGAGAGGGGGTGCTCATAGCTGACCTTCCCCAATCGTACCCAAGTTCCCGAGCCGAGGCAACTTTGGTGATGACGGACACGTGGCCTTTGGCACCGAGACAGGGTTTCCTAAATTCTCCAAAATAAAATATTTAGGTGGCGACTCTGTATCTGGAAAAGCAGTCCATGTTTGGCACTTCTCTTTCAAAATCAGTTTTCTCAAAATGATTTGCCGGATTTGGACTCTTTGGTTCAGATTAAGAACCGTGACAATTTGAGAGTCCGAACTGTAGTAGACCCCAAAATGAACGGAACGGGACCTCACCCTCCCGTGGCGTTCGGGGGCGTCTACACATACATGATGTCACAAGAGCTACCTTGATCAATCAGTATGTGTCGCACCTGAAAATTTCCAATCTTCAAAGTTACCACCAGGGCATCATTGTACAAATGTTGCACCTTATCCAAGTCTGCCTAAGTAAAAGAAATCATCGGTCCTTGATAATCATTTGTTTTGGACTTCATCTACTGGACCTGATATACATGCTGCAGGGTCGCACTCTCTGGGTCTCCCCTCGAACTTGATTCTCATTAACCTTCGAGTGAATCATATTGATTACCCGAGGTCCATCTGTCTGCTGTGGTGGTGGTGGTGGTGGTGGAGGTGGTGCTGCTAGTGCTTGTGGCGGCCTCACGTGCTCTTATCTTGTCTTCGCCTTATCAACTAGGTCTCTCAAGTCTCCCTATTTGATCAGATCCTCTAGGTGTAACTTTAGAGCTCTACATCTCTAAGTTCCCAGTGCTCCTACCCATGAACTCGCCAGGGACCTTCTCTGGCGCTCTTTAGTATGGCTGGTTCCTGATCCTCTCCAAAACCTTATAGATTGAAATTCTGAATACCGTGCTGACTGCCTGCATAGCCTTTGTTTCTATTTCTGGCCTGTCAATGCTGGTATTCCCATGACCTCACTTCAGCGAACCGTTTCTTCTTTCTTATTTTGGTAGCCCCTTTCCTTGTGTGTCTTCCACTGCTCTAGCATACTTTTCAATTTAAGCCATGAGCTCTTCCATGCTCTTCGGTAGGGTTTTTGCAAGTGATTTTTAAAGAAGGAATTTATCATCCAGGCCGTTCTTGAAAGACACGACCGCCAGCTCCTAGTTACAAGCCAAAATTCGGTTGTACACCTCATAGTATTTCTTGGCATAAGCCTTGAGGCCTTTGCCATTGCTAATCTTCAAAGCCAATAGGGAGTCTACCCTCAATGGCTATGACTTGTTCGTAACAAACCTGGCTGCAAACATCTCGGCCAAGCCTTTCTAACTGTGTACACTTCTTTTTGGCAGTTTATGGAACCAATTTGATGCTATCTCCCTAAAAAAATGATGGGAATACTTTGCATAGCAGTTGCTCATTCCTGCTCCACAAAGCCGTTAAATTCATGTACAAACCAACATGAAAGTTTGGATCAGACATATCATCATAGATCTGAAACCTCAACACGTTAAATCTCTTCGGTGCCTCAAACGTATCCAACTCCACCGAGAATGGCATCATTGGCTGGACGTTGGATGTGGGATGTGATCTCAGTGTTAAGTTTCTTCTCCTGGAGGTAATCTCTCAGGTCCTCCTTCGTTCTACCGGGAGCTCGGCTATCAATAAACTTCAGCCTCTTCAGCGTGCTGCTTCCGATGTAATTGTGCGTTCTCTTGGATTTCCCTTCGTCCACTACATCAAAACAGAGGTCCCCTTGGTCCGTGGTGTCCTCTGCGACTCAACTCGTATTGATTCTATTTGTCCGACATCTCGTAACAGCTGATGTGAGTTTCCATATCCCTTGCTATGCTGCAGCACAACTGGGACTGTCTTTTGTCCTCTTTTCTGGGCATCAGTTTTGCTGCTGGTGCTGGTGTGTCCTACAACGAGAACGATGGTTGCATCACGTTGTTTTACATCATAAAGTTGACCATTGTCTGCAGGTCTGTCAACTTGTTCGCCACGTCCTACATCTCCTCATCCCTCCTCAGGCATCTATCCTTCCATACTTGGAGGTCACTTTCATTGTAGTATTTATCTCGGTCTCCTTTCTTCGGGCCGTTGTGCCCCTTGCAGTATCATTCGCCCCAAGATTTGGTTCTTGCACTCCTTCATTATTGTTTTCTTCTTTAGCATTAGGATCCATGAGCTCCTTATTACGATTTAGTTCAATTAAAACAACAAAGTTCTTAGTTTAATAATGCCATCCAAGGCCACCACATAAGGAAAAATTGATTTGCCGAATCATTTTCTCGATAACCAACCAGTGAATCTCAACAGTATCACTCTCATAGTGATCCCATCACAATTACCAGTCATATTCCGGTGCAAAAGCGCTCACAAAACTAAGGCTCCAACGTGTAACCCCTCAACCCAAAGGATTACCATATGCTCATATTCCAATAACACGAGGCTCAATGCTTTCAAGTCCTTTCACAGACACTTCTCAACCTTACAGCCCCTTTGCCCAAGCCCAAGCTATTCCCAAGGTGACTACTTGTCAACCAAATTTCGATACTAACCAACCGACTAACTGACCCATCAATACTTCACACTTGGTACTACATACCGATATGTTACCTAACATCATTTACTCCTAGATGGAGTTTTGCACACAACCTCACCTATTCCTTGATCCCACACCGGATTCCTCAAGATTAAACTATACCACTCTTGCTCCCAAACAAACCGTCGCTCATGTGACTAGGAAGCCTTCTCAAGTCTGGTACCGATACCACCCCTAACTGGACTGATGAATCCGAGTCCAACTAGGTTTTGAAACACCCAAAGAATACCCATGCTAAGAACATAAACATCTAACGTGGCCCAATCGACCACAATCGAAACAAATAGTAGACTCCCCACTCCGAGACTGGCCTGACGCCTGGACCTCATTGGACCTTCCAAAGGATAAGTACGAAACCACCGGTGAAGACAAAAATTGTACCTGAGATTGAGATTGCACGCTCCTCCATCTCTTACTAAGCCTAGCATGCTTACGTACAATAGGGATTACCGATATGGCCTCCTCCCTATCTTGACCAACAACTAAAACCGTGGCCTCTACATGGGCTGCTGTCTTAATCAATGCGTAAAAGTTTTTTCACATAGATCTAACAACCTTTTTTCGGATATCATCACACAACCTCCTCTCAAACTCAATAAAATGACGCTCCTTCATTGCCATCAGCTCCGGAGCGAATCTTAGCAAACTAGTGAATCTTGCCTCAAACTATGCTAACGAAGTAGCTTCCTGGCGCAATTCAACAAACTATTTCCTCAACTTTTCCCGAGCAGAATGAGGGAAGTATTTGGCTAAAAACGCCTGGGTGAATGCAACCAAGTGGTATCCATAGTGTTCTTCACATACTTCCACCAATAACCAGTGTCTCCCTTTAGTTGGAAACTCGCCAAATAAATCCTTAACTCCTCATCCTTGACTCTAAGCATATCAAGAATCTTGGTAATTTGTTCTAAACAGTCTTTTGCGTCAAACGATTTAGGCTCCCCAAAAAACTTAGATGGATTGAAGCAGAGAAACTCCTTGGTAAGCTTAAGGGCACGTCCATTGTTCCCCTAAGCTAGAGCTTTTTCCACTGCTCTTATAATTTCGCGTGCAACTTTCTCGTCCATAGTCGATACTGTAAAGGCAGATGCTAACGGAAGTGCTGTGTCTCTACCAATACCTCTATTTCCCACATGACATCTACTCCCTCATGTAGACATCCTTTATAGTTTGGGGCTTAGAGTACTTTACTCCATTGTCGTTCTAAAATAGTTAAAGAGACCTTTTGGGGCTCAAAGTACTTTATTTTGTTAAAATTGACAGAATGTATGGAACACTCGTTCAATTGTGAGAGTTGAAATGAAAAATAGAAAAATCAAAGTCCAATTCTATTATAAAAGGTCAAATTGGCCCCTTTCACTAGTCCTTACCAGTTCTTCCCTTCTGAATCCTCATGGTTCATCTCAAATTTTCATTTACCTCTGTTAATGGATTAAAGACATAGAAGATAGATTTTCGTTTATAATTTTCTCAAGTTTCTTTTATTGTTAATTAGTTGATAGGAAAGTTTCAACTTATTGGGTTTATGGATGTAATTGAGAAATGGTATGCCACTATCTTGCACACTCAGCCACTGGATTGCACACTTCTATCCCTTTAGTTTGCAAACCCTTGTTCAATTCAACACCCCAATAACAATTCTTTAGTTTGCCACAATTCTTTAGTTTGCACACTTCTATCCCTTTAGTTTGCCACAATTCTTTCCTTAATCACCAGCAATTCCTTCCTTAATCACCAACAATTCCTTCACACACACAAACACACACACACACACACACACGCACACACACACACATATGCATATTTCTTGGAGATATCATGTATAGATAAACTACCAATAGGTTCTAATAGTTAGACTTAGGCCTTGTTCAAGAACAGACTATATTAGTAACTTTTTAGTTTTTTGGCTAAAAATATCAAGTTAAAAAAATTAATATGCTAGGAATGATTTTTTGATTTTTTACGAAAAGATGTGCAAAAAGTAGAGAGAAAAAAGAAATTTTTGACTTTTTGGTATAGTTTTTAATTTGTTTAGTAACTTTTTGGCTTTTAGGCTAAAAATGTTGTATGCCGAACGAGGCCTTAATTCTCATTAAGTCTCAAAGAAAGTTAGTCCTACTAAAATTGTCGCTAAAAATACTTTTTCGCTACATTTTTTTTTGTATATGTCGCTAAAAATTGATAATTAACGACTTTTTTTTTGTCACGATTTTTATAAATTGTCACTAAAACATACAATTAGTGATGCTTTTCCATGATGAATTCTTTAAATTGTCACTAAAAGCTAAAAATTAGTAACGATTTTTTGTGACGATTTTTTTTAAACTGTCACTAAAACTTACGATTTGTGACTTTTTGTGACAATTTTCAAGCTGTCACTGAAAATTAACAATTAGTAACTTTTTTTTAATAGTGTTTAATAAAAAATGCCGTTAATTATCACGACCTATTAAATAATAAATCTTCCTATTAAGATCTATACATAAGTTTCCTATATATGCATAATTTTCATTTTAGTGTTGCTTTTCAATAGAATTGAATACAAAAATGGTGGTAATATATTAAAATTGTACACTTAAATAATCTCCATTAAAATTAAATACAAAATGCGATATGATTTCATAATAATTGATAGAGATGCTTGGGTTGTATATATAAATCACTATAAGAAATTAAGGTTTTAGAGATAAAAATTTAGGACAAAATTATTTTTTGAGGATAAAATATTTTTGTTGGCAAAAAATGTTATTATTTTATTTTTAGTTACAAAATTGAACATTTAGTGATGAATTACCAATATTTTGGAACCAAAAGTTGTCTCAAAAAATAAAACTTTTAGGGACCAAATTATTTTGTCTCCAAAAGTGAATTTATTAACGACATTTTCAAAATTTTGTTGCTAAAAGCCCATTTTTTAAGTTTTCAAGACAATCTTTTAGCGACTACCCTTGCAACAACTGAAATTAGTCCCTAAATATTTTTTACAACAAAATTTATACTTTCCGAGATTTATATAAAAAAATAATAATAATAGTAATAAAAACTTAGTTTCTAAAACTTTTATATGTTATAGTGAATGGAGGTGATTGTATGTTCTATTAATATAGAACAGGAGAGGGGAAACACACTGTTTACAGCAAGGAGGGTAAATATGTCTTTTTGTATTTTCTGTTAATAGTGTTAGTGGTACTCTTTAATCCAAAACTATATGGGAAGCATTTGGATATTTTTAAAACACGATGAGATAAAGTGCCCCTAAATAATATCACCGGGTACAAATTGAATTTTGTCCTTAATTTTAATTCAATGTATGGCACTATTATTAAAAGAAAAATGTTGATGTGGCCAAAATGAAAGCCAAAAATGACTAAGATGATTTATAAAAGAAAAATGCTAGGGACACCACAAAAAATTATCAAAAATCTACCCAATCACCCATATGGGTGTTAGTATTCGACAAATTTTCGGTAAAAAATATGAAATCTCTAGCATTATTGTTCAGCATAATAGATTGATGTATGACGGCTCACAAAGCCTTGTACAAATTAGAGTTGAATGGGTTTGACGAGCAATACTCTTATTTTGTGTTTAGATTATGAATTTGAATAGCGATTAAGAAATAATAAAAAAAATAAAAAATTATATAAAATGTGAATAAAATATAATTATATTTCACACGTTCCTTTTATTTTTTATTTTTTGAAATCTCTATCTAAATCCATGATTCAACTTATGCCGTATTTAGATCATGAATTTAGATAGAGTATGAATTTGAAAAGGAAAACTGAAATTTAATATTTTATCTTTTTAAATTTCTACTAAAATCCATAATATAAACACAATCCTCACTTGGAAAGTGGCTTATAAGCAACTCCAACCACACTCTCAACTTTTCACTAACTAAAGCACGACAAAAGTACACTCTTTATTTTACCTAATTACTTTAGTTATTATGCTCTCCAACCACACTCTTTATTTTAGCTAATCATTCAAACTAACTTAATTAATTTTTAAAACAAAAAATACTAATTGCTGATATTTTATTAATATAAATTTGCAATAATAATAAATTTGCCCATACAAAGATACAAAACCTGTAGAATGAGGAGAAAAAAAGAATACAAAATAAGTTATTCCATAATTCATCATACAGAATTGAAAGAACATATAAAATTGTTACATACACATATACATATGTAAAATATATAAAATTCCAAATCCAAGACATAAATATACAAAAATCCAAGATATATACATATATATTTGTTTGGAGAGTCTCTGGGGTTCTTTAATTATAGCCACCAAAAAAGTAGGATAGTAAAGTAGCTAGCCTAATAGTCAGCCCATTGGAGCTCAAAATTAGAGTTACACTAACTAAAATGCCTAACAAGGCTTTTTTTAAACTATCCCCTTGCAAATAAGATGACTTTTTGACTTATTACGAAAAAAATGTGCAAAAAGTAAATAGGTGATATGACCCAAATAAATCAATAAACTGACTTATAAGTTTATTTCCAAAATCTCAAGAAAGATTTTTAAATTTTAGCACATAATATTAAATGAAAAAATTAAACCTCAGTGGAAAATTTAGAAAATATTTGCATATCAGTGAAAAAATTTATAAATTTAATTATTAATGTTTATAAATTTTACCACTAATTTAAGAATATTTTTAAAAAGAATGAGCTGAGGTGTAATTCTCTCCCATATTAAAATGAATCATCTTTTTCGCATCAATTGGCCATGTTTTGGTCTCTCATTTTTTCTTGTGAGACTGCCTTCTTCTAGTCCCAAATGAGACTGGAGAGGTGTTATTTGACTTATTCGGCTTACTTTTAAGTTTTATTTCGATAATCTGAATTGTTCACATTTTCATTGAATATATCATCCTTACAAAAAATTAAATCAATCAAATAACAACCACACATTTGAATCAATTTTATTTTTAAAAAAAAAAATTATGAAATTCATTTAAAATTTATTCGTTTTCGTTACCCTCACGTTTTGGACTTATAAGTGGACTTGAGCAGCGGTACTCTAATTGCATAATAGTAAAGTCGTTCATTCATTTTTTTACATCAACTGGCCACGTCGTTCTCACTCATATTTTCTTACTTGAATATTGAAGTCCTAAGCAAAGGAAATAATTGCCTATGGAAGAAAACAAGAAGATCCTAAATAATTTTTAATGAGCCTTCTCTTTATTTATTTATGCACAAATAATTTTTTTTTCATAAAATCTCTTATCAAAATGACCTGGCATATTAATGAGCCTTCTATTTATTAATTTATTTTTTGAGAATATGGGAAATATTTATATTAACAAATAACACCATACATAAACAAGGTGGGTATTTAGGAAGTGGGTTTTTTATGTAGAGTTTTTTAGATGTAGGATATTATTAAAGAATTTTTTTTTTTTTTTGTGTTTAGTTGGATTTTTTTGTTGTTGGATGTGATGTTTGTGAGAGAAAAGCGAAATAATTATGAGGTTTGATGTGATATTTTGTTTGGATTTATTTTTTTTGATTTTGTAACCAATTTGTCTTTTAGTGAAAAAAACAAAAAAAATCCTTCCCAAACACCCCCAAGATCCTAAAGGGTCATCTCAACCAAACAACAAAACGAAGAAAAACAAGCAACAAAAAAAGAAATCCGTAACCAAAAAAAAAAAAACAAACCAGTTATGATCTAGTAAAGACCACCGATCTTCTCAAGGATGGGGTCTAGAAAGCCCACTGACTTCATCGACGTCGTCCCTGTTGCTGCTGCCCAACTCTGCCACCCCTGCCGCTAGACTCCGAACACCACCAGAAGTTAGTGTTAAGAAGGAAATACACCCATAATGGTATGAGAGAAGGCTTGATAGAGGAGGGAGCCATTGTGGGTGTTGAAAATTTAAAAATCTATGCCGAAATTGAAGAGGAGAACTCTCAAAACACCTATTTCAAATATAAAAAGTCTAGATTTACACTCTAAACTGCAGATCTATACCTTAGGAATGTAGATCTAATTTTTTGAAGTGTAAAAAGGGTCACCGAAGAGTCACCGAAATAACTCCAAAGCACTGCCGAAAATCTCCTAAGGAGATTATTATAATATTAATTATTATATTAACCTATAAAAGAAAAAATCTCATTGGAATTTAAAGGGCCTTAAAAAAATTTAGTTATGATTTAAAACTAATAGATGGTTGATATGATAAGTTATTTAAAAATAATATATAGTTATTTTTTATCAGAAGAAACCAAAAAACTTATTGACGTGGTAAATTGTTTGAAATTATTGAATGGTTATTTTCTAAATGTATGGATTATATATAAAATACGATTAATTATACCACTTGCAGTTACTCTTTTTAAATTAAAGTTTATTAAATCTTACCTTTACTCAACTGTGTCAAATGAAAGATTAAATAGATTAGCAGTTTTATCCATCGAAAATAATTTAGCATATAAGTTGGATTATGCGAACTAGATTTCTAATTTTACAGCTAAAAATGCCAAAAAAATGATGTTTCAGTGATTTTTTTTACAATTTGTTTACTTTTTATTTGATACTTTAGTTTAGATTATTTTTATAACGATTCTAGTTTAGACCTGACCCATTTATTGCTTTTGGATCCGAGAAACCGTGTATTAGATTGTTGTTCAACTCATTTTTCGTCTTATTGCTCATTGAGTCTGGCTATTGGGAGTTTTAGTTGTGTTTGAAACAGATTTGGGAGTTAGATTTTCAAAGTGTTGCTGCCCAAGAATTTGTCTGTTCGCTCAAGCGACCCTTCTTGTGCTCGAGCGGTCTTTTGTAATCTGTAAAACTTCTAAGTGTTTGGTATCTTCGCTCGAGTGGTCCTTCTTGCGCTCAAACAAACTCTTGCAGGTTTGAACTTGTGGAAAGGGGTTATTGTGCGCTCGAGCAGTGGTTTTGGTCTCTCAAGCGGTGTCACTTATTGTGTCTGTCACGCGAGCTACCATTCTTGCGCTTGAGCAATCTGTGCGTCTATCAGTCCGAGAACATGACTTTTTGAATCACTTTTGCATCTCTTTCTCTCTCTAAACATTTCAAAAACCCTAGATCTACTTTCTCTCTCTCTAGTTCTTGAGTTTTTGCTCCATATACACTCAATCCACTAGTTTCCTCACCCTCGTCTTTTGAAGTAAAAGAGAGAGCACGATGAGGGGTTTGTTTTAATTGGAACATCTAGTGTTTTCGACTTTGTCAAGTTCTAACCATTGTTCTAGCTTGTCTTCTACCTTGAGGTAGGGATTTCTTTAACTCTTTCTATGATTTTTGACTTAGTTATTTGCTTTTTTTTTTGGAGTTATTTATTTGGGAATTTTTGGTGAACCTAGGGTTTGTTTTTTAAATCAGAAGAGGGGTTTTTCAAATTGATTCTTGGTAATGGTTGTGGAAGTATAGTTATGGCGAAATTGTGTGGTAATGGTGGAAATATTTTCCTTCAAATTGATTTTAAAAGAAAATGGGGTTTTGTCCTAATTTTTTGGTATTTGGAGTTTGAAAGAGAAAATGAAAAATGATGTTGGATATTGGAAAATTGGCATAATGGGTATGTTGATGAAAATGGTGAAGCTGGATATGTAATATCACTCCCATTGTGATTGATGAAAATATATCTTTTGCTTTGAAATTATCTATTATATAGAGATATCTGGTTTGGGCTGTCGGTGAAGGATAGTCTTGATTGTTGTAGACATTGAATGAGAATTAGGTTGAATTGAAACTGATTTCTCATCCATTGTGTAATGTGCATCATTATACATTGAACATTGTAAATGTATCAGTTTTTAAGAAAAATGGGTGAATACCATGGTGAATCTGGTCAAGGGCCGTGGTTGTGGTAATGATGTTGGCCTATGTGCCGTTGGTAAAAGTTTAGAAACCTGCGCAGTTAGGTACTGATCCTTCCGGTTAGTACAGGTAAAATAGCTTTGCTAGTGCTTGAATAGCCTATTGGTAGACACATACCTAAAGATTCCCAGTGTTTTGTATCTACTGCCTTGTTTTCTGTATTAAAAGGATTGTTTTCATGAATTGACATGTAACCTGGCATTGCATTGTTTTAAGATGGAAAACGAGCAATGTTTATAACGATCTTGGTTTGAATTCGACCCGTTCATTGTTTTGTATCCAGGATTTCTTGTCTTGATGGTTGTTCATGTCTTCTTTCATCTTATTTCTTGTTGAGATTGGTTATTGAAGTGTCTTGATTGTGTTTGAAACAAGTTGGGAGTTAGTTTTTCAAAACTATTGCAATCTAGATTTTGGCTTGTTCGTTCGAGCAAACTTTCTTATTCTCGAGCGTACTTTGAGAACTTCTAGTACTTTTGCAAGTCTGGAAAAGTACTAGGAGGGTGATGATCTTCGCTCGAGCAGTACTTTGTTCGCTCTAGCGGTCTCTCTTTTTGTGTCTAGATGCTCAAGCGGTGTTTTAGTCACTCGAACGGTCTGCACGTATATTAGTTCGTAAAAGTGACTTTTTGAGTCACTTTTTAGATCTTTCTCTCTCTATCTAAACATTTCAAAACCCTAAATATAAACCTTCTCTCTCTAAAACTCATCTTCAACTCCAAATACTCTTAATTTATTGATCTCTACACCCTAGTCCCCTTGTTAAAAATGTAGAGCTCACCTAGAGCTTCATTATAATCGGAGCAAAGTTAGTTTTCGGCTTTGTCAAGGTTTCTCCACTTTCTCTCTCGTCTTCTGGCTTTGAGGTTGGGATTTCTCCACACTTTAGTATGATTTTTAACTTAGTTATTTGTTTTCTCAAAGAAATCATGGGATTTGAGGATTTCGATAAAAATCTAGGATTTTGGTTTAAAAATCAAAAGAGGCGTTTTCAAATGGGTTTTTGAAAATAGTTATGGAATTTTAAATGTGGTTGAGTTGTGATAAAATGATGTATTTTATCATTGAAATTGATTTATAAAGAAAATGAAATTTTGTCCTAAAATAAAAATATTTAATTTTGTAAAGAGGAAATGGAAATGACGTGGGTTTTATGGAATTAAAATGATGATGATAGTGATGGCGGAGTTGGATATGCATTATTACTCTCATCTTGAGATTTTGCAAAGTATATCTTTATTGGAACTTATCTATCTGTTTAGAGATATCTGTTTTGGGCTATCGGTAGAGGATAGTTATGATTGTTGTAGAAATTGCATGAGAATTAGGTGAATTGAAACTAATTTCTCATCTATTTGCATCGAGCATTGTAACATATTTAACACATTGAATATGTTTTTTGTTTTAAGAAAAAATGGTGAATACCTTGGTGAATCTGGATTGGAGTGTAGTTGTAATATTATATTGACCTGTGTGTCCTTGGTGAAAGTCTAAAAACCCGCGCAGATAGGTGCCAAGCCTTCTAGTTAATACCAGTAAAAACGACAATTGGTAATGCTTGTATCTTACTTGTAGACACATCCTAGAGATTCTCAGTATCGTATCCACTGCTGTAGACACCCCATTTTTGACCGTCCTCAAGACTTGGACGTCACCGTTTGAACACTCGGTGATTATCCATGTTTGTGTTCGTTTGGAGTTCTCGGAGGTCTCGGCTCGTGCGCCCTGCCTCAGGATCTCCGAACTCAACCATTTAGTGTCTGGTTTCACACCAAACACTTATGTTTTGCCTTGGAGGGGCAGGGAATGCCTTGTGAGGCATCCCCACACACCACCGGCAGTGGCTAGAGGCCACCGGCTGGTTTTTGCTGCCACCGGCAATGTATATTGCAGGCCGGCACTATTTGTTGCCGGTCAGCACTATTTAGTTCCGGTCGGCACTCTTTTTTGCCAAAATAGCATTTTTGGCCGGCCGACTACTGTGCATCTGCTTTTGCAGATATTTTAAGACAGCTATCTTGCTTTTGGCTCCCCTCCATACACGTGTATGGAGGGATCTCTCTCTTGGAAGCTTGTCTTGTAAGGTTTACAAGACAATAAGCCTCTATATGAGAGAGCCTTGTCTCTTGTTGCTGGGGTTAGACACTTAGGATATTTGGAGAGAGCTTAGACAGCCATTGTTAAGGTTTGAGTTCTAGGGTTAGGGTTAGATACACATCCTATCTCTCTTTCCCTCTCTTTTGTGCTCTAGGTGTTTTGTGTCATACTATCGCACACAAACTATAACAACCCTCATACTGTTTACCGACTGATGACTGATTGATTACCGTTAAACTGAATTGATTTTGACCGATAATTGAACTGATTATAAGTACTGAACTGGCCGACTGAAATTGAAAACCGAATTGACTGAGTACATGTTAGTTAATTGCATTTTATCTGTTGATTGTATGGCTATCTGTTCATGCTTATATGTTTAAACTGCTAATTGAAGGCCTTATCGACGGCCGAATCCGAAACCGATTAGTGTTCTATGATCCTTAGAATTAAGGTGATTTTATAGTATAATTATCTGAAAATTGATTAGGTATGATTAAATTAGATTAAAATAAGCGAATTAAAGAGTTGGACTTAATTACCGTTTTGCCCTTGAGTGGGCCACTACCTCTATACCTTGAGCTCATTATACTTGAGCCAAGAACATTTCATCAGCCATTCCTCATTGTGCCTAGCCGACCTTAGAGAGAGAGAGACTTGAGGAGTTGATTTCATCTCAATTTTGCTTGTAAAATTGCTTGGTAATTGAAGAAATTGTTGAAGTGATTGCATATTTGAGCTCCCTTCTTGAACTACAAGACTAAAGGTAACTCCATTGTCTTCTTGTCCATGTTTTGAGTTGATTGTTGCATGATCCATGTTAGATTGTAGAGCTAAGTCATGATTTGGGTCATTAATGGTGAATTGAAGCTTAAGTGTTGCATGCATGTTTGTAATGTAGATGTTTGAGTTGTTTTCATGGCAAAGGTTACATGCATGTCCATCTTTTGGTCATACTCCATGAGTTCATCTTGTTTTTGAAGGCTTGAGCTCTCTTGAAACAGCATTAAAGCTTTGAAAATGATTTAAGATCATGCATGTCATGTTTGAAGATTGTTCTTGGAAAATGATTTGAAATTGGGTTTGAATTAAACACCCTTGGGCTTTGATTTCTCAAATTGAGCTTTGAATCATGTTACTCCATGTGTTTATAAGAGTTTTCCAGAAAATGAGCCCAAGAGGATCGATTTTGAAGCATTTAAACTTGAGTTTGAGCTTGGAGGTGCAATCTGGGTTTTCCAGATTTCGCACTTCCGCTCGAGCGGGAAAATTTACGCTCGAGCGTGGAATCCGAGCAACCAGCATCTCTCTGCACTGTTTTGCAGTCCGCTCGAGCGGAGGATTGGGCGCTCGAGCGGAGTCATGTCTCAAGCTCGAGCGGGCGTCGAGCGGTGATTTCACCCATCCAGTACTTTTACAGTACGCTCGAGCGGGAAAGTTTACGCTCGAGCGTGTACCTTTGTTTGCCTGTACGCTCGAGCGGGGAAACCTGCGCTCGAGCGGGACTCTGTTTTTCTGAAAATCCTAAACATGCTTTTAAATGTACATCTTTGCATCCTCATCCCATTCTAGGCATTCTTAGGCCTAGTTTAAGGCATCTTGTTGAGGATATAGATGTAGAACACGCCGAGGCATTAGGGATTAAGTTATGATTTTTCCCAACTGTGTAGCTTAGTGTGTGTTCAACCTGTGAACTGTGTAGGGTTGGCGACTGGGGAGACACGCTCTAGCATACTGTAGCCCAGAACTCTGTGAGTAACAATTGTGTAAAGATATGTTCAACTGATATCTTTTGAATACTGAACTGAACTGTTTACTGAACTGGTATTATTTACTGAATGAATGTATGTCCTTTATTTCTGAACTGTACTGTGGCATCCTTAGTACTTACTGTTTACTGTTACTGTTACTGCGACAGAATTCTCTGTCGGTTCCCTCGTGGAACCACTACTGTTTACTGACTGATGGCCATCATTACTGTTCGGTCTTTTAAGACCTACTGTCACTGTTATGCTAATGGATGTACCACATATGACTGTTTACTGTACTGAACAACTGAAATACTGATTGAATTGAACTGTTTTCATTACTGTAAGGACATTCATTCTAAACCCCTTTACGCTTTGTGTTATTCACTGGGCTTTAGCTCACTGCTCATATATATATGTAGGTGTACAGGCACCAGATCGGAGCTAGGAGCGTCAGGGTAACTCCAGTTTTGTCAAGCCAGCCTTTGTGCCTCACTGCGAGGTTCCGAGCCTACCTGCTAAGGCTTAGGGGTGTTTTAAGAATTCCCCCTTCTGTACTGTTTCACTGTGTTGTATAGACTGACTGTTCACTGTACTGCTATCTAGGGTAGAGTCCCTAGTTTGAATGAATGTAAATATTGTGCATACTGTTCTGTACTGTTTATGTATAAATGTATGAAAAATCTTTTTGGCATACAGACTGTCACAGCTCATTGGACATTGTTTAATTACTGTATTGGCTTCCGCCAGGCCCTGTACTCTGTTTTACTGTATTACTGTTAAGCAGGCCTTCGGTAATCTCAGATTACTGGCCGGTTACGGTGCTAAACCCATAGGGCCGGGTTTGGGTCGTGACAGAGTGGTATCAGAGCGATACTTATCACGAGTTATACCGCACACACGTGTCCAAATGAGCTATAGGGTGTCCTAGAAAAGTTATTAGGGCATCTCATGAACTTGAAAAGTGTGTGGTTATGTTATGACTGAATATCTGCTAATGTGTTAAACTGTTAAACAAATGACTGCTTATGTTTAAAACTGTTATAACTGCTTATAGTGAAATGGACAATGCAAATGAACCTGAGTCCTCATCTACTGAGGCAAGAATGGAAAGAATGGAAAGAATGATCGAACTGATAACTGCTAGACTTGAACAACAACAGAACCAACCGCCCCCACCTCCTCCTCCTCCGGTTCAACTGGAACCTAATGTGAATGTGAATGATGGGGATATAATTGCTCTTACCCAGAAGTTCAGTAAAATGAAACCGCCATCCTTTCAGGGAGGCCTTGAACCGCTAAAGGCTGAAGCTTGGGTTCTGGAAACAGAAAAATTATTTGAAGTGTTTCCGTGCTCGGAAGCGAACAAGGTATTGTTAGCTACCTTCACTCTTCAAGAAGAAGCTAGAAGGTGGTGGATGTTGATCCGTGATACAAATACTGTTATGACTTGGGCTCAGTTCAAGGAGTCCTTCTTTGAAAAGTATTTCCCTCAGTGTGTTAGGGATAGGAAAGTGACTGAATTTGAACAGTTGAAGCAGGGCACAATGTCCGTTGCAGAATATGAAACCAAATTTACTGAACTTGCCCGTTATGCACCGCATATGGTGGATACTGAATATAAGAAGGCTAGGAAATTTGAAGGTGGCCTTAATGTGGCAATACTTGACCGGATAAATGTTTTGAAATTACCGACTTTTGTGGGTGTTCTCGACCGGGCATTGATGGCCGAGTCGAACATTGCAGCAGTGAAACAATCTGAAACACCAACAACTGAATGGCATGGAAAAAGGCAGGGTTTCAAATTCAAGAAAGGCAAGCACAACCCAGCCAATAAGAAACAGAACACGGGATCAATGACTAGCCCCAGCCAAGGGAGTGGGTTCATTCCACCCTGCTCTGTATGTGGCAACAGGCACAAAGGGGTTTGTCACAAATTATCTGGAGCCTGTTACAGGTGTGGCAAGGTGGGCCACATGGTTAAAGATTGCCCTTCTGCTCCTCAAGGCAATAGCAAAGCTACAGCCAGCGGCGCAGCATCAAATGCTCCACCAAAGCCTAACCCTAAAGCTACCGGGAAAGAGCCTGTGAGGCAAGGCCGAGTGTTCGCACTAGTACCGGGAGATGTGCAGAATACCGAGACCGTTGTGTCAGGTATTCTCTCTATCTGTACTCAAAATGCATATGTACTGATGGATTCGGGGTCCACGCATTCATATGTGTCGCATGCTTTTTCACGGAAATTGAATAGACCCTTAGAACCCATGAACTATCTGCTACCCGTATCATCACCCGTAGGGGGATCCATGACATGTGCTTATATGTACCCCGCATGTGAAATTATTGTTGGGGATATGCATCTGTTTATTGATTTACTGCCATTGAAAATTGATCATTTTGACGTAATATTGGGGATGGATTGGTTACAAAAATATCATGCCACTATTGACTGTGTGACCAAGCAAGTTGTTTTTCGTCCACCTGGTTTGCCTGAATTTGTGTTTAATGGGAGTGGAGTAGTACCTCCTCCGTATCTGATTTCGTCTGTGAAAGCTGTTAAACTGATTAGAAAGGGATGTAAAGGATATCTGTGTTCTGTATTAACTGTATCTACTGATGTTAATGTTAATATAAGCTGTATTCCTATAGTCAGAGAATTCCCAGACGTTTTTCCAGAGAATCTTCCAGGAGATTTGACTGACAGGGAGATTGAATTTACCGTTGATGTGATTCCCGGAACACAACCAGTTTCGAAAGCTCCTTACCGAATGGCTCCAACTGAACTGAAAGAACTGAAAGTGCAATTGCAAGAACTGTTAGACAAAAAGTTCATCAGACCTAGCACTTCGCCATGGGGTGCTCCTGTTTTGTTTGTCAAGAAGAAAGATGGCTCACTAAGACTGTGCATTGACTACCGTGAACTGAATAATGTAACTGTAAAGAACAAATACCCATTACCGCGTATTGATGACTTGTTTGATCAGTTACAGGGTGCTAAAGTATTTTCCAAGATTGATCTCAGATCCGGATACCATCAGTTGAAGGTTAAACCGGAAGACATTGATAAAACTGCTTTTAGAACAAGGTATGGACACTACGAATTTTTGGTTATGCCTTTTGGAGTCACGAATGCCCCTGCTGCCTTTATGGACCTTATGAACAGAATTTTTAAACCATACCCTGATGAATTTATTGTTGTATTTATCGATGACATATTGATTTACTCCAAAAGTGTAGAACAACATGAACATCATCTGAGACTTGCCCTCCAAACCTTAAGAGAACAGAAACTGTATGTTAAACTGTCTAAATGTGAATTTTGGCTTGACCATGTTATGTTTTTGGGGCATGTTGTTAGCGAAGATGGAATTTCTGTTGATCCGCAGAAAATTGAAGCTGTAGTGAACTGGCCTAGACCAACAAATGTGACTGAAGTCCGAAGCTTTTTGGGATTGGCTGGATATTACAGAAGATTTGTCAAATATTTCTCCAAAATTGCCCTACCACTGACACAGTTAACACAAAAGGGGACATCATTTGACTGGACTGACCAAAGGGAATCTGCCTTCCAGGAGTTGAAAACTCGATTAGTGACTGCACCAGTTCTTACCTTACCTTCAGGTACGGATGGTTATACTGTATTTAGTGATGCTTCTCATAAGGGTCTGGGGTGTGTTTTGATGCAGAATGGGAAAGTTATTGCTTATGCTTCCCGACAGTTGAGACCGCATGAAAAGAACTACCCGACCCATGATCTGGAACTTGCTGCAGTAGTATTTGCACTGAAAATCTGGCGTCACTATCTGTATGGGGTGACATGTGAAGTATACACCGACCACAAGAGTTTAAAATATTTCTTCACACAGAAAGAACTGAACATGAGACAGCGGAGATGGTTGGAACTGATTAAAGACTATGACCTACAGATATTGTACCATCCGGGAAAAGCCAATGCCGTTGCCGATGCATTGAGCCGGAAATCGATTGGAAACTTAGCCTGTTTGCTTACAGGACAGAAAGAGTTGCTTTGTGACCTTGAAAAATCTGAAATCGAAATTGTTTTACGAGAACAAGGTGGAACCTTAGCTGTTATTTCTGCTCAACCGGCACTGATTGAAGAGGTTAAAGAAAAACAGCAACTGGATGATTTCTTGAAGAAGATCATCGAGGAAAGAGAATCCAAACCGAGACCGGGATTCAAATTTGAGAATAATGTACTAAAATTTCAAGAAAGACTGTGTGTACCAAATGATACTGAACTGAAAAGAAGAGTTCTGCAAGAAGGCCACAATTCAAAATTGTCTATCCATCCGGGGAATACGAAAATGTACCAAGATCTGAAACAGAATTTCTGGTGGCCAGGAATGAAGAAAGAAATTGCTGATTTTGTATCCAAATGTCTTCATTGCCAACAGGTCAAAGCTGAACATCAACGACCTGCCGGATTATTGCAACCCCTGCCCATACCAGAGTGGAAATGGGAGCATATCACGATGGATTTTATCGTTGGGTTACCTCGCTCCAGAAAAGGTATGGATTCAATTTGGGTTATTGTTGATAGACTAACCAAATCTGCTCACTTCTTACCTGTCAAGACGATTTATAATGCGGACAAATTGGCTGTCATCTATATTGATGAAATTGTTAGACTGCATGGAGTGCCTGTGTCTATTGTTTCTGACAGGGATTCGAAGTTTACATCGAGATTTTGGCAAAGTCTACAGACTGCATTGGGTACTGAACTGAGACTGAGTAGTGCCTATCATCCTCAGACAGATGGCCAATCAGAAAGGACCATCCAAACTTTGGAGGATTTACTGAGAATGTGTGTCCTTGATTTTCAGGGAGACTGGGAAAGTCATCTGCCATTAGCTGAATTCGCCTACAACAACAGCTACCATTCGAGTATTGGTATGGCGCCTTTTGAGGCATTGTATGGCAGAAAATGTAGATCTCCAATTTGCTGGGCAGAAGTTGGAGATGGGCCTTTGCTTGGGCCCGAGATTGTGTATGAAACAACTGAAAAAGTGAAACTGATACAGCAAAGATTGAAAACTGCACAGAGTAGACAGAAAAGTTATGCAGATGTCAGAAGACGGGACAGAGAGAATGAAGTGGGTGATCACGTTTTTGTGAAAGTGACACCAATGAAAGGCCAGACTCGTTTTGGAGTCAAAGGCAAGTTAGCACCGAGATACGTCGGACCATATGAGATCATTGAGAAAATCAATCCGGTGGCGTATCAAGTTGCGCTTCCTCCTGAAATGGAGCACATGCATAACGTCTTCCACATCTCTATGTTGAGAGACTACCTTCGGGATCCTTTCCATGTAATAGGGCCTACTCGTGTAGTGCTGAGTGATGACTACACTTACGAGGAACGGCCTATACAGATTGTTAACAGACGGATCAAGAAACTGAGGAACAAAGAGATCCCGCTAGTGAAAGTTGACTGGCAGAACCATGGTGGTGTGTATGCCACTTGGGAAAGGGAAGATGACATGGCCAAACGATATCCTGAACTGTTTCCACTGAATCCCGTTTTCTTTCAGAATGAAGGTAACTCGAGTTTAGAGGACTAAACTCTTTATAAGGAGGGGAGACTGTAACAACCCTCATACTGTTTACCGACTGATGACTGATTGATTACCGTTAAACTGAATTGATTTTGACCGATAATTGAACTGATTATAAGTACTGAACTGGCCGACTGAAATTGAAAACCGAATTGACTGAGTACATGTTAGTTAATTGCATTTTATCTGTTGATTGTATGGCTATCTGTTCATGCTTATATGTTTAAACTGCTAATTGAAGGCCTTATCGACGGCCGAATCCGAAACCGATTAGTGTTCTATGATCCTTAGAATTAAGGTGATTTTATAGTATAATTATCTGAAAATTGATTAGGTATGATTAAATTATATTAAAATAAGCGAATTAAAGAGTTGGACTTAATTACCGTTTTGCCCTTGAGTGGGCCACTACCTCTATACCTTGAGCTCATTATACTTGAGCCAAGAACATTTCATCAGCCATTCCTCATTGTGCCTAGCCGACCTTAGAGAGAGAGAGACTTGAGGAGTTGATTTCATCTCAATTTTGCTTGTAAAATTGCTTGGTAATTGAAGAAATTGTTGAAGTGATTGCATATTTGAGCTCCCTTCTTGAACTACAAGACTAAAGGTAACTCCATTGTCTTCTTGTCCATGTTTTGAGTTGATTGTTGCATGATCCATGTTAGATTGTAGAGCTAAGTCATGATTTGGGTCATTAATGGTGAATTGAAGCTTAAGTGTTGCATGCATGTTTGTAATGTAGATGTTTGAGTTGTTTTCATGGCAAAGGTTACATGCATGTCCATCTTTTGGTCATACTCCATGAGTTCATCTTGTTTTTGAAGGCTTGAGCTCTCTTGAAACAGCATTAAAGCTATGAAAATGATTTAAGATCATGCATGTCATGTTTGAAGATTGTTCTTGGAAAATGATTTGAAATTGGGTTTGAATTAAACACCCTTGGGCTTTGATTTCTCAAATTGAGCTTTGAATCATGTTACTCCATGTGTTTATAAGAGTTTTTCAGAAAATGAGCCCAAGAGGATCGATTTTGAAGCATTTAAACTTGAGTTTGAGCTTGGAGGTGCAATCTGGGTTTTCCAGATTTCGCACTTCCGCTCGAGCGGGAAAATTTACGCTCGAGCGTGGAATCCGAGCAACCAGCATCTCTCTGCACTGTTTTGCAATCCGCTCGAGCGGAGGATTGGGCGCTCGAGCGGAGTCATGTCTCAAGCTCGAGCGGGCGTCGAGCGGTGATTTCACCCATCCAGTACTTTTACAGTACGCTCGAGCGGGAAAGTTTGCGCTCGAGCGTGTACCTTTGTTTGCCTGTACGCTCGAGCGGGGAAACCTGCGCTCGAGCGGGACTCTGTTTTTATGAAAATCCTGAACATGCTTTTAAATGTACATCTTTGCATCCTCATCCCATTCTAGGCATTCTTAGGCCTAGTTTAAGGCATCTTGTTGAGGATATAGATGTAGAACACGCCGAGGCATTAGGGATTAAGTTATGATTTTTCCCAACTGTGTAGCTTAGTGTGTGTTCAACCTGTGAACTGTGTAGGGTTGGCGACTGGGGAGACACGCTCTAGCATACTGTAGCCCAGAACTCTGTGAGTAACAATTGTGTAAAGATATGTTCAACTGATATCTTTTGAATACTGAACTGAACTGTTTACTGAACTGGTATTATTTACTGAATGAATGTATGTCCTTTATTTCTGAACTGTACTGTGGCATCCTTAGTACTTACTGTTTACTGTTACTGTTACTGCGACAGAATTCTCTGTCGGTTCCCTCGTGGAACCACTACTGTTTACTGACTGATGGCCATCATTACTGTTCGGTCTTTTAAGACCTACTGTCACTGTTATGCTAATGGATGTACCACATATGACTGTTTACTGTACTGAACAACTGAAATACTGATTGAATTGAACTGTTTTCATTACTGTAAGGACATTCATTCTAAACCCCTTTACGCTTTGTGTTATTCACTGGGCTTTAGCTCACTGCTCATATATATATGTAGGTGTACAGGCACCAGATCGGAGCTAGGAGCGTCAGGGTAACTCCAGTTTTGTCAAGCCAGCCTTTGTGCCTCACTGCGAGGTTCCGAGCCTACCTGCTAAGGCTTAGGGGTGTTTTAAGAATTCCCCCTTCTGTACTGTTTCACTGTGTTGTATAGACTGACTGTTCACTGTACTGCTATCTAGGGTAGAGTCCCTAGTTTGAATGAATGTAAATATTGTGCATACTGTTCTGTACTGTTTATGTATAAATGTATGAAAAATCTTTTTGGCATACAGACTGTCACAGCTCATTGGACATTGTTTAATTACTGTATTGGCTTCCGCCAGGCCCTGTACTCTGTTTTACTGTATTACTGTTAAGCAGGCCTTCGGTAATCTCGGATTACTGGCCGGTTACGGTGCTAAACCCATATGGCCGGGTTTGGGTCGTGACACAAACACCTAGTGTTTCACCTTTGGCTAGCTATTGAGGTTCTAAGGGACTGATTTTAGTACTTTGGTATTGGATTCAAGCCAAGGAAGGCCATTGGAGCATCATAGTTGAAGAAGGCTTCAAGGGTAAGGATCTCACCCCTTTATTCCCCATTTTTGCACCTTATTTCTACCTGTCTTAAATTCGTTTTTGAGCTTGGTATATAATACAAAAAAGTTCTGTTTTTAGGCCCTCTTTATTGTTTATTAATAGTGTTTTTTGGTTTGGAGGTGTTTGACCCCTCTTAGGCCTTGAAAGGCCTCATTTTGTGCTATTTTGTGCTAGTTTCGGGACTTTGGTGTTTGGGCCTCTTCACCACTGAAATCTTGAGGGATTTCAGTGGTGGAAATGGTGCCTTGAAGTCTCTAAAAGGAGAGGGCCACCCCTTCTCCTTGTTGTCCTTGAAAAGGCATGTTTTGGCCTCTTAAGGGAGCACCATGTTAGAGGGTGTATTGACCATGACTTGGCTTCTTTTTATGCTTAATATGTCATGTTATGCCCCTAATTTTACTTGGTTTTGGTACTCCATGCATGCTTAGCATAGTTGCCATGTAATGCCTTGTGATCCCGTAACATGTCTTAGGTTGTGTGCCTTTGTTTCTAGCATGTTTTAGGCTTACATTTGTGAAGATTTTGTTCTTATCTTGACATGTTTTAGGTCTGTCCATAAGTGTTTGGGTTGATTTTGGCATGCTTAGTATAGCCCCTTTGCATTCCGGCTTGTTGGCCTTAAGTATGCGCATGTATAGCATGACATCTTTGCATTGATTTGGTGATTTGGGACCACCCTACATGTTATTTCAGTCCCATTTTCATGCTTATGTGACTGCCTTGCATGCCTCTCTAATGCTTTGGAAGCATGTGTTGCATGCTCCATGTTTTGACCATTGTGCATGCCTCTGAATTTTGAGTCACTTAGATGACATCTAAGTAGTCCTTTAGCCTTGTTTTAACATGCTAAAAATCTGTTTTTAGTTGTTTAATGCATGCCATGATTGTTGTGATAAATGTGCTTCAAAACTTCATGACTTGCCTCAAGTATTTGGACCATGCTTGCATGCATTTGCTTACCTTGTTTAACATGATTGGGCATCATTTTATAGCATGATTTTAGAGCTCATGTTGCATGCTAATTGTTCATGAAATCTCTTGTCAAGTGTGCTTGAATGTTGCTTGCTTAATGCTTGAAGTTTGGACCATAACATGTGTATGTGTGCATGTGTGTTTAGCCTCCATTTTTGGGCATTTTGGCTACTGTTTTGGGCCTTATTAGAGCTGCCCAAATCTTGTATAAGTCCATCTTTGCATCCATTTGCATGGCCCCATGTTCGCTTGTATGCTTGCATAGGTTTGTTGCCATGTCATGTTGCATCCTTAGCTTGCATGCCTAGGTTGCATTGCATCTTGCATGCATGCCTTGTTCCTTGATTTGATGATAGGAATTGGGCCTTAGTTTGTGTGTTTGGTTTGCATTTCATTTGACATGAAAATTGCATACTTGACTCTTTGGGCCATCATGCATGGAAATGCGTGATTGGTGGTCCGAGAATCGAGGCACATGCCCCTTTGAGTCATTACCATGATAAGGGACATGAATGGTGCATATATGCCTTGAATTGTGCTGCCATGCTTTGCCTTGCCCTCTGTTGCTGTCAATTGCAGGTTCTGCAGGCATTCCTTGCTGACCAGCAGTATATATTGCCGACCGGCAGTAAACAAGCAGCCGATGGATTCATCTTGTGCCGGTGACTACACCACACTGCCGGTGGCAATTCTGCTCAGCCGGTGGCACTCCTCAGTATCCAAGGAAGCAGTCCTGAGGTTTTGACAACCTCCAGAGGAGTGAAGGAAGGAAAACAGAGGCAGCCCATGCATGGTGGCGCACTCCTTAGCCGAGCCTGCCTAGATTGCATTTTTGCATGTGATGCATTAGCCATTTTTAACATAAATTAGGACACGCATGTTTGCTAACTAGTTTACTGTTTTGGCACGGAGTACGATGTAAGTATTTATGCTTTAGCATCCCACATGCGTGTGAGTGTTGCCATGACAGTATGCCTGCCATGAGGCTAAGTGCTTATGTGTTAAATTGTTTTAATGCCTGTGGGTGAAGGTTGGATTGTTTGAGTTGGGAAAACTCGTTGAAATCCGTGTTTTAGCCTACTTGCGAGTAGCAAATTCCAAAGCGCTTTTTAAAACCGAACGGATATGCAATGTTTATTTCCAAATTAGGCAATCTAGTCTATACTTGTTTGCTGTACGCATAACATAGTAATTCTAGGCTAATAAATGGAATAAGAACACGTAACGTTTTCAAAATCGGATATCATGGTTAGTAGAGGCCGGTCTTCGGACCGGGCGAAAGGGGGTGCTCATAGCTGACCTTCCCCAATCGTACCCAAGCTCCCGAGCCGAGACAACTCCGGTGATGACGGACATGTGGCCTTCGGCACCGAGTCAGGGTTTCCTAAATTTCCCCATTTAAAAAATATTTAGGTGGCGACTCTGTATCTGGCAAAGCAGTCCATGTTTGGCACTACTTTTTCAAAAATCTGTTTCTCAAAACGATTTGCTAGATTTGGACTCTTTGGTTCAGATTAAGAACCGCGACAACAAAATCGCGAGTCCGAATTGTAGTAGCTTAAGGCCCCCCTCCGCGGGCGCGTCTACAACTGCCTTATTTTCTATTGTAAAGGGAATGATTTCATGACTTGTGATATAAACCTAACATTGCATGTTTTTTGGAAAGAGATATAAAATATTTTGGCACGAGCATTGCATATGTATTCACTTTATAACTTTGTCAAGATTCATACACTGTAATAGAGTTTCTCTACTGAGTTTTGGCTCATCCTATGCGGAAAACTATTTTCAGGTACTGATGATATGCTCTTGCCAAAGCCATAGCTTGGGAGGACTTGAAGCCAAGAGCTTTTTTTTGTTATTGTTGTAATTATTTTTGTACAAGCCAAGGGCTTTATTTGTATTGAGTTTCAAACTCGCTTTTGTGGTAACCAAGTATCGACTTAGAAAGTTGTAGTCATTAAGGTATTCATTTATCGGTTTAACTCTTATTTTATATCTTTTGTTTATGACACATGCTATAGATTCAGGATTAGGGCTTATGAATGTATAATTGCATGTACCATCTTTTGTACAACTGGATTTTATGAATGTAAAGATATCATTTTCTAAAATGTATTGTTAATAGGTAATTATTGTGAGAGAATACTATTGTTAATTACTTTAGGGCGTTACAATGTTTGATAAAGAGCATGCATGTGCATTCACTTTATGATTTTGTTAAAATTCATATACTATGCTGGAGTATTCCTACTGGGCTTTGGCTCACTCTATGTGGAAAACAACTTTCAGGTGTTGATGATATGCCACCGCCAAGGACATAGCTTGGAAGGAACCAGAACTTAAGGCTTCCTTTTTGTTTCTTGTTGAAAATGTTTTTGTTTAAGCCTCGGGTTTTATCTGTATCAAGTTTAAACTCATCTTGTTATAACCAAGTATCATCTTGGAAAGTTGTAAACCATTAGGGCATTTCTTTATTTGATTTAATTTCTTTTCTACTATTGTATCCATGACGTATGCTATAGATTCAGAATCTAGGATTTATGAATGTATTGTGCATATGCCATCTTTTCTAATGATCACAGATATAATGAATAGAAAATATGAAATGATTGATCAATGCATATGATAGCACTGTTATGATGTAGGTAGATGTCATTTATTTCGAGGTGATACAATTTTGGTCATTTTTCTTACTGTAAACTACAATATATATTTAAGTGAATTTTAATATATACTCCCTCCATCTTATTTTATTAGATTTCCAAAATTGCCCCTATAAATCATTATAATAAATACATTTTAAAAATCAAACAAACGGGCAATGGTGGGAAATATATTTTAAAATTTGAATTAAAATGTAATAATTGCATGTCTTCTTAATAAGTTGAATTTTCTGTAATGGATAAATAAATTAGGATGGAGGAAGTATATATATTAGAAGTAACATTTTTACGAGTATTGCCAAATACACAAAAAAAAAAAATTAGACACAATTAATTTTAAAAAAAAAACATGTATGAAAGCCCCATGTTAAAAGTCCACTTTGAGTCTCAAAAGAGTCGAAACCAACCCTGTATATAATGTCCTGCCTCATCCTAGATTTATTTCATATGGGAACAATAATTCATCTAGTACTTATCCACTAACCTCTCGCAATAATCCTAATCCTAGATTATGACAGATGTGGTAGTGGATCGTTCCCACACCACAGCCAATCACACCCTACTAAGTGGCACCTTAGCCTTGAGCTCCGCCACATGACCAAGTCAAAATTTATGTCCTCACAAGCCTTTAAAAAAATAATAATAAAATAAAAAAAAAAAAATAATAATAATAATAATAATAATAATAATAATAATAATAATAATAATAACCTCAATAAAAGGTCTTTTGAGAAGTTGTTAAAAAGTCAACTTTTTGGCTTTTTAATTTTTTTAACCAAAAAAGTCAACTTTTTTTTACTCAAAACAACCCAACTTTTTGCTAAAAAAATAATTAAAAAAACCAAAAAATCAAAAGTCAATTTTTTATCAACTTCCCAAAACACCACTAAATTTGTTGCTTACTTTGTCAAGGTTCAAATAAATAAATAAAAAGTTATCCATGCGTTGTCAAGGTTCAAATAAAAAAAGTTAGTTGGTGTGATACTATAGAAAAGTTTGTCCCACAACCTACAAATGTGGTGTGGAATTAATGACAGCAACAATTGTTTCTTTCTCAAATATTCAGAAAAACTATAAAATAATTAAATTTAAACTACATATTACTTTCCAAAGTAAATCATAAAATTTTTTTTTATGGGTCCTACCCTTTTTGCACTCCCATACCATTATTCATCAACAAAAGTCACTGTTGCAGGGCTTGATGGATCACCACCATCGCCAAAAATCACATTATTGTAATCGGCCTTTGTTTACTACATATCATGGCAAGAATTAATAAAATTATATAAAATTTATTAATTTATATAATATTTATTTTTAGAAATGAAAAGACTGCAAACGATTTACTTTTGGTTACTAAAATTTTTTTAGTCGGGAAAACCCATATAATCAGCGACCAAACTTATTTTTAGTCGCCAATTATAGACTTTTGGCTACTAAATTTTTTTAGTCGCCAAAAAGCTTTACCTTGGGCTACTAAAAATTTTTTAGTCACTAAAACCCATATAATTAGCGACCAAACTTAGTTTTAATCGCCAATTGTAGACTTTTACTAAAATTGTTTAGTCGCCAAAAAGTTTTACTTTTGGCAACTAATGCTGTTTTGGTCAAGAAATTTAGTCGTCGAATATGGTTTTTCCTGTAGTGTATATTGAGTTTAATTCATTTATTTTTAATCATTTACTGCTTTTTAAAAATTTAGAAAATATATTTGCATTTTTTATTTTTTCAAAAATGTCATTATAAGCTTGGAAAGTTTATGGCTTAGTGGCATTTCTCAAAATGCTATAAAATATTTGTTTATGACACTTTTCACCTAAGTGCCATAAAAAGTAATTTACACCTACCTAGTGTCCTGACATTTTTTTAAAAAAAGCCATTGCAAATATTCATAAAAAGTTTTTGTAGTGACATTTTTGTTGTAGTGAAGTGACACTTTTTTTAATTGAAATGCCACTAGAGCCTTGTATGTTTGTGGCTCTATGACATTTTTCTAAAAAATGCCACAAAATATTCTTTTTGTGACATTTTTTAAGAACATGCCACTAGTATGGTGTCACTAAAATATGTTTTTGTTGTAGTGTTGTGACACTTGTTCATTGAAATGTCACTAGAGCCTTTTATGTTTGTCGTTTTGTGGCATTTTTCAAAAATGTGCCACTAAATATCATTTTTGTGTCATTTTCTAAAAATATGTCACTAGTGTAGTGCCACTAAAGTATGTTTTTGTTGTAGTTTTGTGACACTTGTTCATTGAAATGTCACTAGAGCCTTTTATGTTTGTCGTTTTGTGGCATTTTTCAAAAACGTGCCACTAAATATCATTTTTTGTGGCATTTTCTAAAAATATGCCACTAGTGTAGTGCCACTAAAGTATGTTTTTGCTGTAGTGATATCATTACTCACCGGAAATGAAATGCCCCAAAAAAATATAGATATACAATATTCACTACAAGAAAAGTGGGTTTATGAGACGGAATTATTTGCGACGGCACACTTGTCGTCTAAAAAAAACAGAGTATTTGCGACGGCACCATTTGCCGTCTCAAAAAAGTAGAGCATTTGCGACGGCACAATTTGCCGTCTCAAAAAAAGAGAGCATTTGTGACGGTATTTTCTGCCGCCACAAATACTCTCATTTTTTGAGACAGCAAATTGTGCCGTTGCAAAAACTCCACTTTTTTGAGACGGCATTTTCTACCGTCGCAAAAAGTGACTTTCGTGTTTTTTTTTTCAGTGAATATTTTTAAAATTTTAAATATTTTTTTTAGATGCACCTTACTTGGATGTATCCTAAAAAAAATTATGAAAAAATATTTTTAAAAATTAATAAACACATAAAAATACAAAAAAAATATATTGAATTATTGTATTTTTGGTATTTAGTGAATTTTTAAAAGATTTTTTTTACAATTTTTTTTAATTTTTAGGTGTATTTATGTTAGGTGTGTCTAAAATTTTTTTTAAAAAAATACTTAAAATATTAAAAAAATTCAGTAAAAACAATATAACACGGAAAACAAAAAAGTATAATTTTCTCAAAAGAGTTTTTGGAAAACTCTAATCTAGCATAGTGATTGTGGTTTTGAGACAGTTTTATATATATACAGTCACAAAATAGTTTGAATAAATTCAACGGTATTTTTTTGTCGCAAAAAAAATTAAAAAAAACAATGTCGTTACTCTTTTGATATAGCATTTCTCTTTTCATTCATTTTTTCATCTCTCTGTCTCTCTGTCTCTATCTCTCTCTCTCTTCTCTTTATCTCATTCACTCATCACTCTTGTTTCTCTGTCTGTCTGTTTCTCTCTCTCATTTTCTCTCTGTGTCTCTCGTCTATCTCTCTTTTCTCTATCTCTCTCATCTGTTTTCTCTCTCTGTCTCTCTCGCTCATCTCTCTTCTCTCTATCTGTCTCGTTTCTTTTCTCTCTCTCTCTTTCTCTTATCTTTCTATCTCTCTCTATCTCTCCCGCTGTAACAGCGCCCGCGTGGGCCTCATGCTACAGTTCGGACTCGATTTGTGTCACGGTTCTTAATCTGAACCAAAGAGTCCAAATCTGGCAAATCGTTTTGAGAAACAGATTTTTGAAAAAGTAGTGCCAAACATGGACTGCTTTGCCAGATACAGAGTCGCCACCTAAATATTTTTAAAATGGGGAAATTTAGGAAACCCTGACTCGGTGCCGAAGGCCACATGTCCGTCATCACCGGAGTTGTCTCGGCTCGGGAGCTTGGGTACGATCGGGGAAGGTCAGCTATGAGCACCCCCTTTCGCCCGGTCCGAAGACCGGCCTCTACTAACCGTGATATCCGTTTTTAAAAACTTTATGTGTTCTTATTCCATTTATTAGCCTAGAATTACTATGTTATGCGCGCAGCAAACAAGTATAGACTAGATTGCCTAATTTGGAAATAAACATTGCATATCCGTTCGGTTTGAAAATGCTTTGGAATTTGCTACTCGCAAGTAGGCTAAAACACGGATTTCAACGAGTTTTTCCAACTCAAACAACCCAACCTTCACCCACAGGCATTCAAAACAGTTTAACACATAAGCATCTAGCCACATGTTAAGCATGCTGTCATGGTAACATTCACACTCATGCGACATGCTAAAGCGGAAATACTTACATAGTACTCCGTGCCAAAACAAAGAACTTGTTAGCAAACATGCATGATCCAAGTCCATGTGAAGTGCCTAATGCATCGCATACAAAATGTCGCTAAGATAGGCTCGGCTAATCCTAGACATGTCATGTGAAAATGCACAATTATCACATATTCAATTTGGAATTGAAGTACTGATGCAGTTAGCATGATGTTCCGAGCCTAATGCATGTCAACAAATGCATGAATGCACGCATGCATAGCATAAGGTATGCTAAAATAAATGTGCCCTAATCTACCATCATAAGCAGGTAAATAAAAGGGAGGAAAGAAGTGGGGATTGGAAGACATTCACACCACCCACACACGCTTATTACAGATTTGCCCTCGCTCGGAGGGACCAAATAAATATTACAAATTAATTAACTACGCAAGCTAATTAAATATTACAAATTAATTAATTAACAAATTAACTAATTAATTAAAGCAGGAAAACGCCTCGGGAAGCGTGCCACCATGCGCAAGCCGCCTCTGTTTTCCTCCCTTTCCTCCTCTGGAGGTTGTCAAAACCTCAGGACTACATCCTTGGACAGAGGGGATCATCACCGGCTGAATGAAACTTCCACCGGCAGTGTTGTATGGCCATCGGCACAAAATAGGGTCTGTCGGCAGAGAAAATGGTGCCGGTCGTCACATTACACTGCCGGTCGGCAGAGTATTCCTGCAGAACCTGCAACTCACAGCAACAGAGGGCAAAACAAGGCATGGCAGCATATTTCAAGGTATGTATGCATCAACCATGTCTCTTATCATTGTAATAACTCAAAGGGACATGCGCCTCGGTTCTCGGGCCACCAATCACGCATTTCCATGCATGATGGCCCAAGGAACCAAGCATGCAACTTTGGTTTCAAATGCATGCAAACCAATCAAACAAATTAGGCCCAATTCCTATCACCAATTCAAGGAACAAGGCATGCATGCAAGATGCAATGCAACCTAGGCATACAAGCTAAGGATGCAACATGGCATGGCAAAACACTTATGCAAGCATACAAGCATGCATATGGCAATACAAATGAGTGCAAAGATGGACTTAAACATGAATTAGGCAACTCAAAAATAGGCCAAAAACAGTAGCCAAAAGTGCTAAAGAGTGAGAGCTAAATGGCATGCACACACACATGCACATAAGGACCAACACTTAAGCATGAATCAAACAACATTCAAGCACACTTGAAAGGAGGGATCATGGACTAATTAGCATGCAACATGAGCCCTAAAATCATGTTATAAAATGATTCCAAATCAAGTTATAAATCAAGCCAAAACATGCAAAGAGTAGTCCAAGTGTTCAAGGCAAATCAATAATGCATTGAACTACACTTATCATGACCAAACATGGCATGCATTAAACAACTAAAAACAGATTTTTAGCATGTTAAAACAAGGCCAAAGGACTCCTTAGATGGCATCTAAGTGGCCCAAATACAAAGGCATACACCATGGCCAAAACATAGAGCATTGCAACACATGCTTTCAAAGCATTAAAGAGACATGCAAGGCAATCCAACAAGCATGGAAATGGGACTGAAATAGCATGTAGGATGATTCCAAATCATCAAAACAATGCAAAGATGGCACGCTACACATGCACATACTCAAGGCCAACAAGCCCAAATACAAAAGAGCTATATAATGCATGCTAAAATCAACCCAAATACTTATGGACAGACCTAGAACATGGCAAAATAAGCACATAATCTTTACAAGACTAAGCCTAAAACATGCTCCAACAAAGGCTAACAACCTAAGGCACATTAAGGCATAAACAAGGCATTACATGGCAACTATGCTAAACATGCATGGAGTTCCAAAACCAACTTGAAATCATGTTATACCATGGATATATAAGCATGAAAAACAAACCAAACATGCTCAACACACACTCAAGCATAGGCTTCCTTAAGAGGCCAAAATATGCCCTTTTCAAGGACAACAAGGAGAGGGGGTGGCCCTCTCCTTCTTGGGACTTCAAAGCATCATCTTCACCACTGAAATCCCTCAAGATTTCAGTGGTGAAGAGACCTCAACACCAAAATCCCGGAGCTAGCACAAAATGGCTCAAAATGAGGCCTTTTGAGGCCTAAGGGTGGTCAACAACCCTCAAACAACAAAACACTCTTAATAAACAATAAAGAGGGCTTAAAAATAGAACTTTTTTATGTTATACAATAATCACAAAAACAGCTCTAAGACTAGTAGAAAATTGATGCAAAAAAGGGGGAAAAATGGACTAGTTTCTCACCCTTGATGCCTTCTTCAACAAAGATGCTCCAATGGCCTCCTTGAGCTTGAATCCAAGACCAAAACTTCAAAACACACTCTTTAGAACCTCAGCTCCAAGAGGAAGGTGAAACACTAGGTGTTTGTGTGCAATAATGAGACACAAAACACCTAGTATGCAAAATGAGAGGAAAAGAGAGATAGGTTGTGTATGTCTAACCCTAACCCTAGAAAACCAGAGCTCTCCTCTGTCTTCTCTCCTCAAAAATGTCTAAAGGCTCTCTCCTTTGCCTTAGAGAGAGCTTCTCTCTATATGCCTCTTGTAAAGCTTACAAGACAAGCTTTGCAAGAGGGAGATCCCTCCATACACGTGTATGGAGGGGAGCAAAAGCAATACAGCTGTCCTAAAATATCTACAAAAGCAGATGAACAGCAATCAGCCAGCAAAAAATGCCATCTTGGCCAAACAAAGTGCCGACCGGCACAAAAAAGTGCTGACCGGCAACAAATAGTGCCGACCGGCAAACTAAATTGCCGGTGGCAGCAAAAACCAGCCGGTGGCATCTAGCCACTGCCGGTGACGGGTGGGGATGGTCTACAAGCCCCAACCTGCCTCTCAAAGGCAAGATGCAAGTGTTTGGTGCAAAACCAGACACTAAACGGTCGAGTTCGGGGATCCTGAGGCGGGGCGCGCGAGCCGAGACCTCCGGGAACTCCAAACGAACACAAACATGGATAATCACCGAGTGTTCAAACGGTGACGTCCAAGTCTTGAGGACGGTCAAAAATGGGGTGTCTACAGTTGCCCCTCTTTGACAGAACTCGGAAGTCATAACAATGACGGGAGTGAATGTCAAAGCCCAGAGACGACCCATTTTTGACAAGGCCGAAGACTTAGACAAACATGCAAGACAAACAAGGTATGCGCCCGGAGGCAGGGGCAAAATGCAAGACAATGCACAGAGCCGAGCATAACTTATGATCATGCAAAGAAAGCTGTAATGAAGCAAACATGCGACAATTTTAAGCTAGCATACCAAACTACACTACAATGCAGAAAAGATGTAAGAGAATTATGGAATTCTCAATACGTCTCACTCGGGAGATACAATACCTGTGCGGCTCGTCTGGTTGCACCAGCTTCAAATGAACCGTACATACAATATCGTGCCTGAAAAGAAAACAAACTTAACAGGTACAATATGGTTAGCAACATGCATGACAATGCAAAATGGATGCAAGACGATATGCAATATATACAAAACAATGTATAAACAATGCAAATGAAGATGCAATGTAATTGAAACAATGCAAGCTACATGCAAAGCATTTGGATCGTGATCCAATCACGAACGGTTCGAAACCACACCTATGTCAAATAGATTGATGGAGGTAACAAGTCTATCTACCATAGAACGGTCAACTGAACTATGAGTATTGTAGACAGACGCAAGAACAAGTATTGGGTGGAATTGACATAAGTGGGGAGACATCCCGCTGGAGAAAAGACTACGATCCTAATGCCGGATGCAAAAATTACACTACAATGTAATGGATGAATATGGCACGCGGGCCAAACCAAATCTTGTTTAGGAAAAGCATGTACACATACAAGCCATGTGTAACACAGAAAAGGTGCCGCAACCCTCAACCAACATATCAACGTGGAATCGGCGCGATACACATACAGAACTGTGTTTTAACATGAAAAGTAAGGGCACATACCAGACCAAGCTCAACCTGGAAAGGCGCAAGCCAAAGGCGGAAGGTGATGCAATGAATGCATGCAATCTACAATGCAATATTTACAAATATGCAATGGAATGGATACAATGGATATGGCATACAAGCCAAACCAAATCTTGCCTAGGAAAGGCATGTATACATACGAGCCATGTGTAACACAGAAAAGGTGCCGCAACCCTCAACCAACATATCAACGTGGAATCGGCGCGATACACATACAGAACTGTGTTTTAACATGAAATGTAAGGACACATACCAGACCAAGCTCAACCTGGAAAGGCGCAAGCCATAGGTGGAAGGTGATGCAATGAATGCATGCAAACTACAATGCAAATGCATGACAATGCACTATGATGCAATGACTATGATTGCAACTTTCCCTATCTTACCAACAGGGTGATATACTAGGTTGGTTCAGTATCCAGAACTGAGGCGTAGACATGCCGTCTCAACCTATGGGGCTTCCATACAGATTTCAAGCCGAGGGTAAACCTCTGGGTATTTAAACCAGACTTTAATCTCGGAACTCCCGAACCTTTGCGTTCTAGGCATAAGCCGTTCGAACTCTAGTTTCCACCGTCCCAGTTGGTCTTCTAGGAACTCATCGCAAACACAGACAGGTGGCTTTACCAGACCACCGAAAAGTCGTTCGGGCACGACAAACACCGAAGGAATTGCACCTTCAGAGGATTTAAGGTCTCCTAGACCGGGATGCAAAATGTATGCATGACAATGCATGTTTTTTTGTTTTTGTTTTTTTTTTGAAATGCAAATGATGCAAGTGAAATGCATGTTGCATGGAATGCGCGACAACACGCGGCTCAAGAAGTGCACGGCAATGCGAACACTAAAGGTTTTACACCTTCCAAGGATTTAAGGTCTCCTAGACCGTACGTGTTTAAGGTCTCGCCAGACCGTGCGTGTTTAAGGTCTCGCCAGACCGTGCGTGTTTAAGGTCTCGCCAGACCGTGCGTGTTTAAGGTCTCGCCAGACCGGCGGTATTGCACGACGGTATGATGCGCAAAATAGCGCAATGCGTTAGGCAACGCGAGTGCACAGGACAGTGCGATGGAATGCATGCAAAATGCAATGAGATGCGCAAAACAGCGCGAAATTGAAATGCACAAAACAGTGCAATGCGCAGAACAGCGCGAGGTTTGAAATGCACAAAACAGTGCAATGCGCAGAACGGCGCGAGGTTTGAAATGCACAAAACAGTGCGATGCGCAGAACAGCGCGAACAATTCAATGCACAAAACAGTGCGATGCGCAGAACAGCGCGAACAATACAATGCACAAAACAGTGCGATGCGCAGAACAGCATGAACAATACAATGCACAAAATAGTGCGATGCGCAGAACAGCGCGAACAATACAATGCACAAAATAGTGCGATGCCAAGTGTGACATGCATGCCACACGGGGTGTAAATGGGCTTGAATGCGCAACAACGCACGTATTCCGAAATGCATGACAATGCATGGAATGGAAATGCAATGATGATGCATGGGAGATGTGCACGACAATGCAAAGGGGTGCGTGTTGCAACGCATGTAACACGCGCATAACAATGCAAATGTGCGGCGCACGACAGCGTGATGTAATGCACCGAAGTAGTGTGATGAATTTGTGCAACACACATGGGGTAACTTTTGAATTCAAAAGGATACAAAAAGGATACACCTTGCATGAATTCGAGTGCCACGCACTGGAGACACGGCCCGCGGTCAGAACGGAGGCCGGTTGAACGTCGGAGATGCACTTTCTTGCACTTTCTTGAGCTATGAAGACCACAAACTTCTCATATGGCCTAACCAAGGCTGTGGGAACCCCACCGGCCGAAAGGGGAGGCCACCGGCTGGCCATCGGCACAAAAACAATTCCATCGGCACAAAAAAGTGCCGACCGACACAAAAAAGTGCCGACCGGCAAACAGTTGCTGGTGCGGGGCAGTTTTGTCTTTCCACCTCGAGTGTTATAAAATAGGGCTTCATGCCCTATTTTCTCACTTCTCCACCGCCGAAATCCCTTCCTCTCTCTCTCTAGGGTATTTCTCTCTCATTTTTCGCCCGTTTCTTCGCGTTCTACGCCCGTTTCGTCGTCGAATTCGCGATCCTCTTCGCGTTTCGGACATTTTCCACCGATCACATTCTCGTTTCGGTGCCTCGTTCGGCGTTCTCGCCTTCTCGGGGTTTGTTCCCCTCACTTTCCTCTTCATTTCCGTGCCTTTTCACATTCCGGCCTTCCCGGCCATTTCCGACCCTCTCAGGAGTTGACTTTCCGGTTGACTCTTCGTATTCCGGCTCGGTTTTCCTTTTCCGGCCATTTTCACACCATTCTCTACATGGCGGACGACATTCCACGTGGCGGGACTCCCCCGGACCACGAGATGGATCCCGGGGTCGAGCTCTTACCACTGAGCGAGCGCCCGTTCGACCAGGCGACCTACCGGCCGGCGATCCACGTTCTGCCCCCAGACGGCCTGCGTCAGTTCCGGAGCTTTGAGAGGTACGCGGCCCCTGAGCTACTACTACGCGAGCCTACCTCCCACCTTTCATTCGACACTCCCGAGGTAACTCCTCATCTTCTGTTTTACTTTCTGCAATGTAGGATACAAAACTGCCATAGTTAGCTGTATTCTTTAATTGCTGAAATCTGATATGCCGTAGACCGTAGTTGACTGTAAACATACATACAACTGATATCTGCTCGAGACTGACACATGCACACACACTGCACTAGCCCTGAATCACCCAAACACACGGCACACACTGTATTCTACTGCACACACACTGGTACCCAGTATTTGTCTGAATCTGTCAAACTTGCATACATGCCATATCCGTCTTTTCAAAACTGCATTTTGAATGTTGTCTTGCAATTGTTGTTTTCTGTTTGCAGGAGGGTTCCCATACCATTCGCGGGTATGGGAATACTGGTGCGCGGGAGTGGTATGATGAGCTCCCTGATGCGGTCCAGCGCATCGTGGACCGAGCGGGCTTCGGCACCTTCTGCCGAGGGCTCTCTAGGCTCTCCACATGCAGGCCTCTCCTTGCCGCTCTGGCGGAGAGATGGTGGGACACCACCGATTCTTTCCACTTTTCTGCTGCAGGGGACATGACGATGACCCCTTATGACTTCTCGATGCTCACAGGCATCGGGGTAGGGGGTGATCCGATCCCCTTCGACACCGACATGGATGAGTGGACCGCCGCTCAGGTCCATCTACTGGGGGAGGCGCCACCGCTAGCTCGTTCAGGCTTCGTCCGATACTCCTGGTTCGAGGCACAGTTCAGGGTCCAGCCCGCATTGGGGGAGGAGACTCAGATGACCGAGGAGGACGTGGAGAGGTATGCCCGCGGCTTCCTCATGTTCCTGTTCGGGACTACTATCTTCGCCGACCGGGCGAACACCGTGCCTCTCTGCCTTCTCAGCGCATTGGTGGACGTCCGAGACATTCTGCACTATGACTGGGGCGGCGCTGCTCTGGGCACCTGTAACAAGCCCGCGAGGGACCTCGCTACAGCTCGGACTCGATTTTGTGTTGTCACGGTTCTAAGTCTGAACCAAAGAGTCCAAATCCGGCAAATCGTTTTGTGAAAAAAACTGATTTTTGAAAGAAGTGCCAAACATGGACTGCTTTGCCAGATACAGAGTCGCCACCTAAATATTTTATTTGGGAAATTTAGGAAACCCTGACTCGGTGCCAAAAAGGCCACGTGTCCGTCATCACCAAAGTTGCCTCGGCTCGGGAACTTGGGTACGATTGGGGAAGGTCACTTCGTGAGCACCCCCGCTCGCCCGGTCATAGACCGGCCTCTACTAACCATGATATCAATTTTTGAAAACATTGTGTGCTCTTATTCCGGTTATTAGCCTAGGTTACTATGTGATGCGCACAACATACAAGTATAGACCGGATCGCCTGAATTGGAACAAAACATTTCGTGCTTGTTTTTGAAAATGGTTTGCTACCCACAGGTAGGCTTGAAACGTTTGATGTTTTACTCCAATTCAGATAACACAGCCTCCACCCACAGGCATTCAGGCAGTTAAATCATGTAAGCACATAGCCTCATGGTAAGCATGCTATCATGGCATTCACTCACACGCATGCAAGGATGCTAAAGCATAAAGCTTACCGAGTACTCCAAGCCAAAAACAGAAACTACATTAGAAATCATGCATGATCCTAAGTATACAAAGATGCTTAATGCAACACATGCAAAATGCAACTATAGTAGGCTCGGCTATTCTAAGATGGCATATGAAATGCTACAACTAACATGTATTCAACTTTGAAATTGAAAGTACAATGCAGTTAGTATGATGAGCCGAGCCCGGTGCATGCAATACAGATGAATGAATGCAAACATGCTGTCATACTGTATGCTAATTTAAATATGCCCTAATCTAACCATCATAAGCGGATAAATAAAAGGGAGAAAGACGTGGGGTTGGAAGACATACATCACACTCACCCACACTTATTACAGTTGTGCCCTCACTCAGAGGGTCCGAATAAATATACAGTCCGAATATTACAGTCCCGAATAAAAGAATATTACAGTCCGAAATATTACAAAGTTCTAATTAATTAATGAATTAGCTAAGAAAGCAAATAAAACTGGCGTGCAAGCCAGGGACTGCCTTGCTTCTGATGGATGATGCATATCCGGGTTGTCTTGCGCGGAAATCCACCGGAATGCCCCAATTAGCCTCTGTTTACACCTGTTTCTTGAAATGCGTGCCAAGCCTTGAAAAGTTGCTGATTCTGCGTTTTGCTGCAACAGAGAGCAGGAAAGGGGCATAGCAATGTATTTGCACAGATATATGCATGTCTCGATCCTCGTGCCACCAATCACGCATACCGAGGCATGATGGTCGAAGAGTCGAAATGCACAACTCAATATAGGATGAATGCACATGAAACTACAGCTAAAACCTAACTCCATCATGGATAATCCGGAGTGTCGGTGACTGGGGGAATTGAGACACATTCCGTCACTCGGAGTACGAAATGTACCTCGTTTCCCGTGCCCGGGCTAACTCCTATTCCGGACACGATGCAATATGCATGATATGCATGAAATGCAACTAAGATATAATCCTAACATACAGAATGCTATGGAAATGAGATGCCTCGAAATATGTGCACGCGGGCACGCAAACCGAGAAAATGACGGAATGCTAAAAATGAGGTGCCTCGAAATGCGTGCACACGGGCACGCAAACCAAGGCGATGATATGTGCAATGAAAATGAGATGCCTCGAAGTGCGTGCACACAGGCACGCAAATCGAGGCGATGATAAATGCGGTGAAAATGAGATGCCTCGAAGTACATGCACACGGGCACGCAAACCGAGGCGATGACAGATACAATGAAAATGAGATGCCTCGAAGTACGTGCACACGGGCACGCAAACCGAGGCGATAACAGATACAATGAGAATGAGATGCCTCGAAGTACGTGCACACGGGCACGCAGACCGAGGCGATACTAAAATGACAATGGGAATGAGATGCCTCGAAGTGCGTGCACACGGGCACGCAGACCGAGGCAATGACAGATACAATGAGAATGAGATGCCTCGAAGTACGTGCACACGGGCACGCAAACCGAGGCGATGCTAAAATGACAATGAGAATGAGATGCCTCGAAGTACGTGCACACGGGCACGCAAACCGAGGCGATGATAAATGCACTGAAAATGAGATGCCTCGAAGTGCGTGCACACGGGCACGCAAACCGAGGCAATGATAGATACAATGGAAATGAGATGCCTCGAAGTGCGTGCACACGGGCACGCAAACCGAGGCAATGATAAAATGATGAAATGATAAATGGGCTTATACCAACATGAGTGAGCCTCAGCCACACTCACATCGGATGCCGTCGGATAAAAAAGGAATGCCTCGAAATGCGTGCACACGGGCACGCAAACCGAGGCGATGCTAAAATGACATGGAAATGACAAATGGGCTTATACCAACATGAGTGAACCTCAGCCACACTCACATCGGATGCCGTCGGATAAAAAAGGAGTGCCTCGAAATGCGTGCACACGGGCACGCAAACCGAGGCGATGCTAAAATGACATGCAACATGGCAAAAATGATATGTAAGCACACTAACAGAATTTCAGCAACAAAATATGGGGAAAAACAGTCCCGAAATGTAGCGAAATGATACCGAATGCACGAAATTGTCCCGAAATGCAACATTAAGCACCCGAAATGGCCTATAGCCATGCCAAACATGCACAATATGGACATGCAATGCAAAGACAGAAGCTAGACAGTCCCAAAAGATGCACTTTCACAGTTATAAACATGGCCAAACAGCAAGCATAGATAAGGGAAACATAGCATGCAAGAATAGGGGCCAAAAGAGAGGTAATGAAGCAAGTGGTATAAGCAAAACTCAAACTGAAAAATTTCCTTCTACAACACTGAAGATGGACCAAAAATATGAACATTTACAGTATATGGCAGCCTCAAAATCAGTATACAAACATGCTAAAAATATGATGCAAAATAAGGCTCAAAAGGTGCTAAAACATGAAGTGTATAAAATAATCACCAAACAGAAAAAAAGTGTGAATGAAACATGAAGTATAGGCCAAAATAAGGCCACTTTCAGTTCGGACCAAGGTCCAAAAACAGAAGCAAAGAGAGCTATTAATTTATGCAAAAATGGGGCTAAAATAGGGGATATAACTACAAGTGACATATGGAAACACCAAACAATGTTGAGCCCTTCTCCAATGTTGAAGAGGGGCTCAAAATAAGCCTAATATCAGTTTATAACATGCTCGAAAATAAATTGCCCATGGGTCAAAAATAGCATGCAAATCTATGACATACAAGATGGTCAATGAAGCAAGTATATTATGGAGAGCTCAAACAAGGTTGAGCCCTTAATGAGAAGTGATGGTGAGCTCAAAATATGGTCCTTTTTAGTTAGGACCGAAGCTTGAAACCAAAAAGAAATGAGGCTTAGAAATAGATCAAAGGAAAGGGTCAAAAGGATCAAAGTGGAACTTACCCTTGAAGATCTAGACTTTGGTTGCTTCTTGGATGGATTTGCTGCTCCTTTGGCCTTCAAGAACCCTTCCTAGCTGCTGGAAATGAGATAGTGGTGGTAGAGCTTGGTGGTATAGAAGGAATGGAGGTTAATGGACTTAGGGTTTTTGAAGAATTGAAGAAGATGAAGATGGAGTTGGCTATGGAGTTCTTAAGATCAAATTTTCTAACCCTCTAGAAGAAGGTCCTCAGCTGGTTATAAGGTCAAGAAAGGGGGTGTAAAAGGGGGGTGCAAAGGAGAGCAAAACTCTCTCCCAAAATATCCCCCGGATACAGAAAATATCTGGGGGATATTGCCTCACAGCTGGAAGGGGCACAGTGAGGAGAGCACGGCCGGCCGCTCACTTTGGCCGGAGGTGGCCGGCCGGCCACACCCCCTAGCCGGCCGGCTAGGGGTCAAAAGGGTCAACCATATTTTCTGGCCGGCCAGGTATTGGGGAGGTAGCCCTATGTGTGTACAACACAACCATGTAATTGAAAATCCAAGAAAGTGGGCCCAAGGGGTTCAACAATGGCTCGGAAAGAGGGGGTCAAAAGGGTCAAGTTGACTTACTGGCCGGCCATGAACTTTTAGGGGCCTCTCAGGTGTGTACATCACAGATATGTGGTTCAAAGTTCGAGAAAAAAGGTCCAAGGGGTTCAACATTAGCCCGGAAGAAAGGGGTCAAAAGGGTCAGGTGACCTTAATGGCCGGCCATGAACTTTTAGGGGCCTCTCTGATGTGTAGATCACAGATATGTGGTCGAAAGTTGGCAACGCTAGCTCTAAGGTATTCAACATTAGCCCGGAAGTTGGAAAAACGGGCGCCGGGAGGCTCCGGAGGAGAGATAACTGGCTGTCGCAACAATTGCTGGCCTCCCACCCTTCAGTGACCTTCCCTGTGATAAAACAGAGGTACCTGCCAAAAATGAGCGAAAACCGTTGCAAAACGAATATTCCGGAGCCAAAACACGCAGTTCGGGGTCCCGGAAATGGGCTGTTAAGCACCGAAAATTGTATTCGACCTCGAAGTGGGTTTCTCACCCCCAGTGTCCCTCAACAGGGAGCAAATAGGAATTATGCCGAAAATCAGAGCAAACGGAGGTGGTTAGGCGGTCCCGAACCGAGGTACACGGCCTGACGGCTCCGAAAACCGGGAACCGGACTCCGAAATGGGCAAAATGGCCTACGGCCACCAAATGTAGCCTATGGACATTGAGAGATGGTCTGCTGGACCTCTCCCTCCCCTCAGGAAAAGAAGCAGAGAAAAACCGAGTCTGGTTCGCAAACCGAGACAGGGCACAGAAGAGGGTTCGGAAGTCCGGAGGCAGGGCTCACGGCCGCGACTCCGAGACTTCTGAACAAGCACATCATGCAACATCACCAAGCGCTCAATCGGTGACGTCTGAGTCTTAAGGTCGGTCAAAAATGGGGTGTCTACAGTTGCCCCTCTTTGACAGAACTCGGAAGTCACAAGTGACGGGAGTGAATGTCAAAGCCAAGAGACGACCCATTTTTGACAAGGCCGAAGACTTAGACAAACATACAGGATAACCAGAGATGTGCCCGCAGGCAGGCCTGCAGGCAGGGGGGGCAAAATGCAAAATGATATGCAAGAAGCCGAACATAACTCAATGATCATGCAAATGCAGCAAGCTGTAACTCGGTGTTTAGGGACGTATCCCAGAGGTGTAGGGACGTATCCCAAGAATTTAAGGACGAGGAGGAGAAACAAAGGGACGTATCCTGGTGTTTCAAAATGGTGTGAGCATTGGGACTTCTTCCGAACGCTTTTAACCGAAGAGGGAGAAACATAGGGACGTATCCCGGCGTTTCAGAATGGTGTGAGCATTGGGACTTCTTCCGAACGCTTTTAACCGAAGAGGGAGAAACATAGGGACGTATCCCGGCGTTTCAGAATGGTGTGAGCATTGGGACTTCTTCCGAATGCTTTTAACCGAAGAGGGAGAAACATAGGGACGTATCCCGGCGTTTCAGAATGGTGTGAGCATTGGGACTTCTTCCGAATGCTTTTAACCGAAGAGGGAGAAACATAGGGACGTATCCCGGCGTTTCAGAATGGTGTGAGCATTGGGACTTCTTCCGAACGCTTTTAACCGAAGAGGGAGAAACATAGGGACGTATCCCGGCGTTTCAGAATGGTGTGAGCATTGGGACTTCTTCCGAATGCTTTTAACCGAAAGGGAGAAACATAGGGACGTATCCCGGCGTTTCAGAATGGTGTGAGCATTGGGACTTCTTCCGAATGCTTTTAACCGAAGAGGGAGAAACATAGGGACGTATCCCGGCGTTTCAGAATGGTGTGAGCATTGGGACTTCTTCCGAATGCTTTTAACCGAAGAGGGTCTAACCCGTCGCACGCGCGAGGAGAAAGAAGGATAATTGCAAGTGAACTGGTGCATAAAAATGCAAGTAATTGAGCATAACAATGCGAGATAGATGTGCATAATCAATGTAATGGATATAATAATGCTAGTGAAGTGGGTGCTTAATAATGCAACAATGAGCATAACAATGCTAGATAAATGTGCATAACAATGCAACAAATGAGCATAACAATGCTAGATAAATGTGCATAACAATGCAACAAATGAGCATAACAATGCTAGATAAATATGCATAACAATGCAGTTAATGAGCATAACAATGCTAGATAAATATGCATAACAATGCAACAAATGAGCATAACAATGCAGGTGGAGTGTGCGTGACAACGCATATTTGAAACAAAATACCGAACAAGGGAATACTAGCCTTAAGTAGACCAATTTCCAAACGCAACCTCTGATTTACCTCTCGGAGGGGTCACGATACATTCCAAAAAGGATACACCTCGTGCATGCCGACTGACGATGAGCTACACATTGAAGACATGAGTTTGAAAATCCCGCAGAAACATTTTGAGCTGAAAAGAGTAGGTCCTTCTTGCGCTTTCTTGACTGTACTTCCAAACCGCAGTTACTACCTTTCCTTTCTGGCTATGTTCACAACTTTCCCTATTCTCCAACGGGGTGACAGACTAGGTTGGTTCAGTATCCAGAATTGAGGTGCATACATGCTATCTCAACCTATGGGGCTTCCATACAGACTTCAAGCCGAGGACACGCCTCTGGGTATTTAAACCAGACTTTAGTCTCGGAAATCCCGAACCTTTGCGTCCTAGGCATCAGCCATTCGAACTCTAGTTTCCACCGTCGCAGTTGGTCTCCTAGGAACTCATTGCGAACACAGCCAAGATGCCTCTGGCGGGGAATGGTACTCAGGGAGAGCACTTCTGATTACCATTTTGGCTTGAAGCAGACTTGATCTTGAGCTTGAGGTAGAGGCACATTCATACTTCGGAGCTTTGGCAAGACTTGAAGAGGTACACACAGAATGTAGTCTTGGAACTTACTGAAGTTGAAACAAACTCAGATGCTCGACATTTCCTCTTTTGCTTTTGCTTTGTAGTCTGGAACCCATATGGCTTCAGATGGGTCCTAGTTTTGCTGTTCTCGCATGACCTGGGTTGAACCCTGAGGTTTTATGAAAGAACGAATCTTGTTTTTGCACAGATGTGGAGAACGGCACGATGTTCGGAGCGCAAAACGATTTTGTTCTTGAAATTCAGAGATGAGCTTTCGGCCAAGTATTGAGCCTATGACTGAACGCAGCAAAACAACTCAACAAGGAAATAAAAGGCACACAACCTAGACACATCGAGTAACACTCGAAACGACTCAAAACAAGAATCGAGATAAAATAAAAAGACACGACACTCAGACGCGCACAGGGAGCCTGTTTCACCGGGTAGTGTTCCCCACCCTCTCTCATTTGTGATCCTCGCATCACTCGGCCCTCAAGCTCTATTTTTCTGAAAAAGCCCTTTTCTCACTTTTTCTCTCATCACACATCTCTCTATTCTTCAATCTCTCATTTTTCATCCCTCCCCTGGGTGGTTGATGGATGAACAGGAAGTTGCGGGCTCATGCCCAACATAATCAGCTCGCGGCTATTTCCTTCGGTGACCTCTGTCGATGCGTCGGATGAGGGAATGGAGCATCTCGATCCATTCCAATTCGTGCTTTGCACTCGGCTTGATACCTCGCTGCTTGGAGGATGAAGGAACTTTCAGCCATTCGTTGTTAACTTCGGTTATCCCCTTTTTTGGCGGGTAGAGTGGCCTTTCTGGCAAGTATGTTGACAATGGGGAAAAGACAGGAAGCCTGACTCAACTGTGCCCGTAGTTCATCATTTTGACCATTTTTTAGTTTTAGTTTTCTCCTAAAAAAAAATTTTGACCAAAATGAGAGTTAGATCAACATACTTGTTCAATTTTCTGATTTAAAATCATGCAAGTTAGGCAGTGAGCACTGAGAGTTTTCCTTTTTTGGGTCCAAGAAATGGTCCAGTTTTGAAAATGGAATATTTTTCGAGAAGATTAGTCAACCTTAGAAAAAATTCTCAAAAACTATTTTTGCAAACGACCACTGCTCAACGAGCACGGAACCTACTCTCGAGATGCACAACCTCGGATTCGAAGGAAGATTGCCCCTTGCTTGAGGGGAACTGCATGGAAACGGAAAGTTGCCCCTTGTTTGACATGACACTGCGGCGTTCTGAATGGCAACGGAAAGTCGCCCCTTGTTTGGATAGCACCGCAGCACATTGAATGGCAACGGAAAGTTGCCCCTTGTTTGGATGACACCGCGGTGCATTGAATGGCAAAGGAAAGTTGCCCCTTGTCTGAACGGCACCGTAGTGTATTGTAGTCAGTCCTCAGAGCGATGATTGCAATCGAACTCTCGGATACAGAGAAGACAAAGATTATCAGAACCATTACATGGACATGATCGAATTTGAAGTGTTTTACGGCTGGACTTCAGAATGAAGTTGCCTACGTATCCCAAAGATGGGAATCAAGCCTCACGTAGTTCGGGGTTAAGGTACACTCGGGTATTAACCTCTCCTTTTTAGGCTCTAACTTTTGCCAAGGCGCCCGTTGCGGGTTTTCGACCTTGCGAGCTTTGTTCTTCTTTTCTTTTCAATTCTTTTCATTTCTTTTTCCTTTTTTTGATTTTTTCGTTCTTTTCTTTGCATCTTTCTTTTTTGTTCTCTTTTTTTCTTTTTGCATTTTTTGCTTCTTCTTTTTTTGTATTTTTTCCTCTTGCTCTAACTTTTGCCTGGGTCGCCCTTCCGGGTTTTCGGCCCAGCGAGCCTCTCAAGGGTAAAAGTATAACAAGTCCATGCCAAATGGTTTTGAGATCCTAGAGTCATCTGAATCCAGGAGAATGGATGCTGCTTTGCAAGAGGACTCATCTTCAGTTCTTCGAGCATGTCTGATATCTTTGCCCCTAGTTCGAGGGGTACTTCTGTTCTAGCTTTGCAAGCTTCTTCTGATCTTCTGATCTTTTGATCTGACTTTCCTGGCCTCTTGTTCGAGGGCTGCTTCAAATCTGGCCACACAGGCCTCACGTCGTAGTTGACCGTTGAACCTTCTGAATTCAAGTTTAAGGTTTGGAAGCAAAGGGGTTGAGTCTCGAGGCTGAGAGCGATCCTAGGCTGCACAATCTCAAGAGCGATTCCACACAGGTCTTCGCAAGACCGCGCAAAACATTTTGTTTTTTAAAATTTTAAGAAAGCGACAAATCGCTCGCGCTGAAGATAGTGTAGAACCAATCTGGATCAAGCCAGGGTCCTTCTCAGTACTCACGCTAACAAGCATGATTTCATTCATTAAGGGCTTAGCACGCCTCTCTTTCTCTCAAATGATCAAAGTTTTGCAAATCCCGAGGAATTCCTTCCTCTTCGTTTTCACCGCAGTGTTCAGAAAAAGTTTTGAAAAACTTAGGTCGATACAATGATTTTGGGGTGCAGAAGAGTAGGCGAAAAGTACTGCCATTTCATTCAAACTTTCTGGTACAATTGGCGCATGGCCGAGACAACCACAAGAGTGTGAAAATCACTGCTGTTTTATTCAAATCTGTTGGCACAACTGGCTCCCCGGCAGAAACAGACTCAAAAGAAAACAAAAGGACAAACACAAAACAAAATAGTGATATCCGAAGTAACACCCCCGGAATCACCCGACTCTAACAAAACAGGACTGACTCGATACAACAAGACAGACTCTTAATCAAAAAGACCGACTCAAAACAAAGAGACAGACTCAAAACAAAACAACAAGACTGACCCAATACCTAAGTCAGAATGTACAAAAACTGGTATTTGCAAATTGCTCAGAACAGTGCATGCCATTCCCACGCCTAGAGTTAACTGGGTGCCGCCCGCAGGTGGTTCAACCTCTGATCAGATCACATTATCCACCCACAAATTCACTGATCAAGTGCCGATAGACTTTGCTAAGCTCGGCGGGAGGATGACCCCATTGTCAAATAGATCCTGTACTTCATGGCGAAGACGGAAGCAGTCGTCGGTAGTATGGCCAGTTTGTTGATGGTACGCGCAGTACTGGGTAGTATTATGTGTAGCCGGAAGAGGGTTCGGGAGAGGCTGAGGCTCAAGGGGTTTGAGATGGCCTTGTCCAACAAGGATTTGGAGAGCTTTGGACAAAGGCATATAGAGGGCATGGAAGACCCTCCGACCTCGGGGTTGGTACTTCAAGGCTTGTGGATTTTTACTGGGCGCACCAGCAAAGGGATTGGTAGGTGCTGGCCTGGTTTGCTGATCTCTTCTGAGTGGAGGATTAGAGATAGCAGGATCGTCTCTGATATGACAGTCCTCCTTCCGATGTTCCCTTTGATTCAGACCGCCCCCAACTTGAACAGCGAAAGTGTCATCCACAGCTTTTGCAACAACTGCGAGCACTTGCTCTTTGTTCAGTCCTTCGGCTTTCAGAGCCTCAATAGCCAGCAGAAGATGTTTACTGGGATCCATGTCTGCCCCTATCTTGTTCCTCCCACTCGCCTCCACTTTGCCAAGAGATTGGCATTCCTCAAATATAGCCCGTTCCGAAATTGGGGAGCCTTTTGATACGAACTCCCTGGCATGTGATGTGGTTGATGACGGAGCCGATGTTCCGGAGGCCAAACCTATCACAGTTCTCTGAAGATCTTCGATCATTCTCTTCAACTCAGAAGTCGTGGGCTCACGGGTTTGAGATGATTGGGGTTCAGGTGCACCCATCATGCATAAGTCCATACTTTCTGGAATAAACACCTCAGGTTTGGGTAGATGGGCCAGGGTGATGTATATGCTGGGGTCATAGGTGGATGGCAGTATATGGATGAGATTGAGGTAGGCAGGAGATGCTTGGTCATTGGGGTCTGAAGGTGGATACGAAACAGATGCCTCAGATGGGCGTCGCATTTCAGCACTGGTCTTATTCTGCATTGCAGTTCCCTGATTTAACGCTGCTATCATGGCCACAAATTCTTCCGAACCCTGTGCCATCACGGGTCTGCTGATGATGTGACTGGTGACTGTCGGATCAGATGAACAAATGAACCCTATCTGGCCCTCCTTTGCCTTACCTCAGCGAAGGAACACTGATTTGCCTTTGAACTGAATTTCCGACCTGACAAAGTCTATCGACACGGATCCAATGTACCCGGGGGATATCGGAGCCTTCTGAAGCTATAGTTCCAAGACTACCTAGCAAAAGGGAAAACAGATAGCATCTCAGCCTGATTTCATCTGAACAGATACGAGCATAATTGAATGAGTGTGCCCTCTACTGAATTCTGCCCCAAAATTCGGCTTCAAAATCTGAGTCTGATACCCGCAGGTAAAGCTGACTCCCAAATACTGATAGTAATGCCCGCAGGCCTGATGCCCAAACTCACAAACTGGTGCCCGCAGGCCTGACGCCCAAACTCATAAACTGGTGCCCGCAGGCCTGACGCCCAAACTCATACACTGATACATGCATTCCTGTAGAGACGCACTCTAAAGCACATAACAGATAAGTGAGAGCCATAACACCCCTATAAAGGGGTAGGGTTTCCCTGTCCTATTTTGTCAGGAGCTAGGGTTTCACTACGCACGCAGCGGTTTCAAACAACCTATAAACGGGTAAGCAACCTGTCCTAATTTGGAATGGTCACTATGGATCCGAATATGCACTAGGTCGAATGGTCAAAGAGGGTGCCCCGGTAAAACCGGGGTTTGTGTTCCCATACTGGCAGAGCCCACAACCGGTCAGCCTTATGGTCATGCCTTGACAAGACAAGCCTCCGGCAAACCGTTCAGGAATAGCAGATGGCAAACACTGTGTCCTAGGCGCACCAATGCAAATGCAATGCAAAGAAACACACAAGTGTAGTCAAAAACAGATATCATGAGTTCGAGTCAAGCTCTCTAAATCCCCAGCAGAGTCGCCAGAAACTGTAACAAGCCCGCGGGGGAGACCGCTACAGCTCGGACTCGATTTTGTGTTGTCACGGTTCTAAGTCTGAACCAAAGAGTCCAAATCCGGCAAATCGTTTTGTGAAAAAAACTGATTTTTGAAAGAAGTGCCAAACATGGACTGCTTTGCCAGATACAGAGTCGCCACCTAAATATTTTATTTGGGAAATTTAGGAAACCCTGACTCGGTGCCAAAAAGGCCACGTGTCCGTCATCACCAAAGTTGCCTCGGCTCGGGAACTTGGGTACGATTGGGGAAGGTCACTTCGTGAGCACCCCCGCTCGCCCGGTCATAGACCGGCCTCTACTAACCATGATATCAATTTTTGAAAACATTGTGTGCTCTTATTCCGGTTATTAGCCTAGGTTACTATGTGATGCGCACAACATACAAGTATAGACCGGGTCGCCTGAATTGGAACAAAACATTTCGTGCTTGTTTTTGAAAATGGTTTGCTACCCACAGGTAGGCTTGAAACGTTTGATGTTTTACTCCAATTCAGATAACACAGCCTCCACCCACAGGCATTCAGGCAGTTAAATCATGTAAGCACATAGCCTCATGGTAAGCATGCTATCATGGCATTCACTCACACGCATGCAAGGATGCTAAAGCATAAAGCTTACCGAGTACTCCAAGCCAAAAACAGAAACTACATTAGAAATCATGCATGATCCTAAGTATACAAAGATGCTTAATGCAACACATGCAAAATGCAACTATAGTAGGCTCGGCTATTCTAAGATGGCATATGAAATGCTACAACTAACATGTATTCAACTTTGAAATTGAAAGTACAATGCAGTTAGTATGATGAGCCGAGCCCGGTGCATGCAATACAGATGAATGAATGCAAACATGCTGTCATACTGTATGCTAATTTAAATATGCCCTAATCTAACCATCATAAGCGGATAAATAAAAGGGAGAAAGACGTGGGGTTGGAAGACATACATCACACTCACCCACACTTATTACAGTTGTGCCCTCACTCAGAGGGTCCGAATAAATATACAGTCCGAATATTACAGTCCCGAATAAAAGAATATTACAGTCCGAAATATTACAAAGTTCTAATTAATTAATGAATTAGCTAAGAAAGCAAATAAAACTGGCGTGCAAGCCAGGGACTGCCTTGCTTCTGATGGATGATGCATATCCGGGTTGTCTTGCGCGGAAATCCACCGGAATGCCCCAATTAGCCTCTGTTTACACCTGTTTCTTGAAATGCGTGCCAAGCCTTGAAAAGTTGCTGATTCTGCGTTTTGCTGCAACAGAGAGCAGGAAAGGGGCATAGCAATGTATTTGCACAGATATATGCATGTCTCGATCCTCGTGCCACCAATCACGCATACCGAGGCATGATGGTCGAAGAGTCGAAATGCACAACTCAATATAGGATGAATGCACATGAAACTACAGCTAAAACCTAACTCCATCATGGATAATCCGGAGTGTCGGTGACTGGGGGAATTGAGACACATTCCGTCACTCGGAGTACGAAATGTACCTCGTTTCCCGTGCCCGGGCTAACTCCTATTCCGGACACGATGCAATATGCATGATATGCATGAAATGCAACTAAGATATAATCCTAACATACAGAATGCTATGGAAATGAGATGCCTCGAAATATGTGCACGCGGGCACGCAAACCGAGAAAATGACGGAATGCTAAAAATGAGGTGCCTCGAAATGCGTGCACACGGGCACGCAAACCAAGGCGATGATATGTGCAATGAAAATGAGATGCCTCGAAGTGCGTGCACACAGGCACGCAAATCGAGGCGATGATAAATGCGGTGAAAATGAGATGCCTCGAAGTACATGCACACGGGCACGCAAACCGAGGCGATGACAGATACAATGAAAATGAGATGCCTCGAAGTACGTGCACACGGGCACGCAAACCGAGGCGATAACAGATACAATGAGAATGAGATGCCTCGAAGTACGTGCACACGGGCACGCAGACCGAGGCGATACTAAAATGACAATGGGAATGAGATGCCTCGAAGTGCGTGCACACGGGCACGCAGACCGAGGCAATGACAGATACAATGAGAATGAGATGCCTCGAAGTACGTGCACACGGGCACGCAAACCGAGGCGATGCTAAAATGACAATGAGAATGAGATGCCTCGAAGTACGTGCACACGGGCACGCAAACCGAGGCGATGATAAATGCACTGAAAATGAGATGCCTCGAAGTGCGTGCACACGGGCACGCAAACCGAGGCAATGATAGATACAATGGAAATGAGATGCCTCGAAGTGCGTGCACACGGGCACGCAAACCGAGGCAATGATAAAATGATGAAATGATAAATGGGCTTATACCAACATGAGTGAGCCTCAGCCACACTCACATCGGATGCCGTCGGATAAAAAAGGAATGCCTCGAAATGCGTGCACACGGGCACGCAAACCGAGGCGATGCTAAAATGACATGGAAATGACAAATGGGCTTATACCAACATGAGTGAACCTCAGCCACACTCACATCGGATGCCGTCGGATAAAAAAGGAGTGCCTCGAAATGCGTGCACACGGGCACGCAAACCGAGGCGATGCTAAAATGACATGCAACATGGCAAAAATGATATGTAAGCACACTAACAGAATTTCAGCAACAAAATATGGGGAAAAACAGTCCCGAAATGTAGCGAAATGATACCGAATGCACGAAATTGTCCCGAAATGCAACATTAAGCACCCGAAATGGCCTATAGCCATGCCAAACATGCACAATATGGACATGCAATGCAAAGACAGAAGCTAGACAGTCCCAAAAGATGCACTTTCACAGTTATAAACATGGCCAAACAGCAAGCATAGATAAGGGAAACATAGCATGCAAGAATAGGGGCCAAAAGAGAGGTAATGAAGCAAGTGGTATAAGCAAAACTCAAACTGAAAAATTTCCTTCTACAACACTGAAGATGGACCAAAAATATGAACATTTACAGTATATGGCAGCCTCAAAATCAGTATACAAACATGCTAAAAATATGATGCAAAATAAGGCTCAAAAGGTGCTAAAACATGAAGTGTATAAAATAATCACCAAACAGAAAAAAAGTGTGAATGAAACATGAAGTATAGGCCAAAATAAGGCCACTTTCAGTTCGGACCAAGGTCCAAAAACAGAAGCAAAGAGAGCTATTAATTTATGCAAAAATGGGGCTAAAATAGGGGATATAACTACAAGTGACATATGGAAACACCAAACAATGTTGAGCCCTTCTCCAATGTTGAAGAGGGGCTCAAAATAAGCCTAATATCAGTTTATAACATGCTCGAAAATAAATTGCCCATGGGTCAAAAATAGCATGCAAATCTATGACATACAAGATGGTCAATGAAGCAAGTATATTATGGAGAGCTCAAACAAGGTTGAGCCCTTAATGAGAAGTGATGGTGAGCTCAAAATATGGTCCTTTTTAGTTAGGACCGAAGCTTGAAACCAAAAAGAAATGAGGCTTAGAAATAGATCAAAGGAAAGGGTCAAAAGGATCAAAGTGGAACTTACCCTTGAAGATCTAGACTTTGGTTGCTTCTTGGATGGATTTGCTGCTCCTTTGGCCTTCAAGAACCCTTCCTAGCTGCTGGAAATGAGATAGTGGTGGTAGAGCTTGGTGGTATAGAAGGAATGGAGGTTAATGGACTTAGGGTTTTTGAAGAATTGAAGAAGATGAAGATGGAGTTGGCTATGGAGTTCTTAAGATCAAATTTTCTAACCCTCTAGAAGAAGGTCCTCAGCTGGTTATAAGGTCAAGAAAGGGGGTGTAAAAGGGGGGTGCAAAGGAGAGCAAAACTCTCTCCCAAAATATCCCCCGGATACAGAAAATATCTGGGGGATATTGCCTCACAGCTGGAAGGGGCACAGTGAGGAGAGCACGGCCGGCCGCTCACTTTGGCCGGAGGTGGCCGGCCGGCCACACCCCCTAGCCGGCCGGCTAGGGGTCAAAAGGGTCAACCATATTTTCTGGCCGGCCAGGTATTGGGGAGGTAGCCCTATGTGTGTACAACACAACCATGTAATTGAAAATCCAAGAAAGTGGGCCCAAGGGGTTCAACAATGGCTCGGAAAGAGGGGGTCAAAAGGGTCAAGTTGACTTACTGGCCGGCCATGAACTTTTAGGGGCCTCTCAGGTGTGTACATCACAGATATGTGGTTCAAAGTTCGAGAAAAAAGGTCCAAGGGGTTCAACATTAGCCCGGAAGAAAGGGGTCAAAAGGGTCAGGTGACCTTAATGGCCGGCCATGAACTTTTAGGGGCCTCTCTGATGTGTAGATCACAGATATGTGGTCGAAAGTTGGCAACGCTAGCTCTAAGGTATTCAACATTAGCCCGGAAGTTGGAAAAACGGGCGCCGGGAGGCTCCGGAGGAGAGATAACTGGCTGTCGCAACAATTGCTGGCCTCCCACCCTTCAGTGACCTTCCCTGTGATAAAACAGAGGTACCTGCCAAAAATGAGCGAAAACCGTTGCAAAACGAATATTCCGGAGCCAAAACACGCAGTTCGGGGTCCCGGAAATGGGCTGTTAAGCACCGAAAATTGTATTCGACCTCGAAGTGGGTTTCTCACCCCCAGTGTCCCTCAACAGGGAGCAAATAGGAATTATGCCGAAAATCAGAGCAAACGGAGGTGGTTAGGCGGTCCCGAACCGAGGTACACGGCCTGACGGCTCCGAAAACCGGGAACCGGACTCCGAAATGGGCAAAATGGCCTACGGCCACCAAATGTAGCCTATGGACATTGAGAGATGGTCTGCTGGACCTCTCCCTCCCCTCAGGAAAAGAAGCAGAGAAAAACCGAGTCTGGTTCGCAAACCGAGACAGGGCACAGAAGAGGGTTCGGAAGTCCGGAGGCAGGGCTCACGGCCGCGACTCCGAGACTTCTGAACAAGCACATCATGCAACATCACCAAGCGCTCAATCGGTGACGTCTGAGTCTTAAGGTCGGTCAAAAATGGGGTGTCTACAGCACCCTATACGGATACATGAGCTCGGCTTCTCGTGGCAGCGGCCAGCTGCTCGGAGGTTACTGGCGAGCTTGGGAGGTACATTTCTTCTCCGCTTTTTCATTCCTGTCCGATATTCTCTGTACTCTGTACACTGCACACACTGCGGTCTGCTTTACACTCACTGTATACTGTACACACGGCACACACATACATTCTGCTTTACACTGACTGTACACTGCTCACACTGTACACTGTACACAATACACTGCACAACACACGGCTCTGCCATTTCTGCTTTATTCTGTATATCCTGCTTTATCTGATGGTCATACTGACATCTGTTTTGCAGCTGTGGGTTTACGCCTACTTTCCTAGGCTTGCACCCGTACCAGTTGCGGAGCCTCCTCCGGCTGTTCCCTTCTCGATTCGCTTTGACGGGAGATGCACCCGGCGACCATGGGAGACATTCGGCTTCTTCCGCCGATACTTCGATACCATTACCCCGGCCGAGGTATGCTTTACTTTCAGTTCATTTAGCTTCGCTTTCCCACTGCATGTTTCAATAACAGTAGATAACAAACTGTCTGTTACTTTCAGATCACATGGCGGCCATGGGCTTCGCTGCCGTCGGCTATGCGGGGTCGGTTCCCTGGTGCTGAGGAGACCTCGCGTTTCCGGATCTTGCTAGAGGGCCCGGTCTGTCGGGCTTGGTACCTGGGGGAGCGTTTTCTACGCCAGACCCGCGGGTTACCTCAGCAGATAGTCCCGGCTCACCCTCCTGCAGAGATGAGGGAGACCGAGGGGCTGACCCCTGAGCAGCTGGATGATTACTCCATCGGCTGGGAGGAGGCCGGCTTTCGAGGCACCGGTGACTATCAGGAGTACGTGCGGACGTACCTGATGCGTCCCTTGAGCGGCCGTCGAGCAGAGGGGGTCAGGCCTGTGGCATCGGCGGCTGGGGCCGGAGCAGGAGCAGGGGCTGGATCTTCGAGGAGGGCCCGGGTCCGTGGTAGGGGTGGAGCGCGGGGAGGACGAGGAGCTGGCTGGCCTGCCCTGCCTGCTGTACTGACTTTCCAGGGGCAGGGTGGGTCGACCTATCAGATCCCCTTCGCCCCTCCATCGGCTGGTCATGAGTTCATTGACGTCCCCGACTTACCGCCGGTATGTATCACTGCACTTCGTACAGTTATTTCATTTCAATTTACTTGATATTCCACAGAATACTAATGCATCTGATACCTTTGCAGGCTTCTTCTGAGTACACCCGTCAGTCGTTGGCGATGAATGCCTCGATGATGGGGATGCTCCAGCGGACATTTGACCTCCTGGCTGTCTACAGCATACCGGTACGTCCTTCTGACACTGGCCTCAAACCATTCATACACTGCTTTGTATAATCTGATGCACGGCACAACACCCGACATACTGATCTCGCAGCATCTGATACACTGCATACACTGCCTTCTGCACTGTACTCTGTACTGATAAACTGCTCACGGCATTCATACACTGTATTCACACACTGCATTCTGCACTGATAAACTGCCCACGACATTCATACACTGCATTCAACATTGCATTCTGCACTGATAAACTGTCTACAGTATACTGATGCATTTCACTTTTGTGTACTTTTTCAGCCTCCTTTCCAGATTCCCATGGCAGGAGGTGCTCCAGCTAGACCTGCTGTCCCTGCTCGGGGGAGAGACGATGAGGGCAGGATATTTCCCCGCACCAGGGGAGGGCGTACTCACGTCGGGAGCAGCTCGCGAGCTCCAGCTCCGGACGATGATGACGACGACGAGGAGTCAGAGGCGGAGGCAGGGTCATCGGAGGAGGAGACCGGAGACGGTTCTAGCTCGGGCTCTGACGACGACGCTGATGATGCCCCTGGACCTTCGTCCAGGAAGAGGACCAGGACGGACTGACGGCCCTTCGGAGTGCTTGACACAGATGCAGATTTTTGCTATCTTTTCTTTCTTTCTTTGTACTTTTCTTTTTGGTTGGTAGATAGATTACCTTGTACTGCCGCAGACAGATTTTTGTTTCCAAAACTTGTACATTTGAAAAGATAATGAAATGAAACGGACTTTTTATCTGAAAAAGTGTTTACATTTACACATCTCATGCATTGCATCGCATCTCATCATGTTACACCTCAATGTAAACGGAACTGATTGGTTGTCTGAAAATTGAACACTTGCACTGTAATAATCAGATAACTTGAACAGCCAACAACAAAATACACCCAAGCAACCCACTGCCTGATTCTTGAACACACAGCCCTTACTCTGTTGGGGATTGATCTGCATACAGCCCAAAACACAGCATTCGGTTCATTCTGCACACAACAAATTCTGAACAAACGGTCCAATCTGACAAGACGGAGCTCAAAGACGGAACCGGTTGGAGTCGAAATACGCTCGAATATAGAGAATGGCACGGCATCCTGAGCATAAATGATTTTTGAAATCAAATGAGGGTTTTTCAAACCGGGATATCGAGCCTACCACTGAACACAGCGGGGAGGATTTAAACAAAAAGGTACACGACCTAAACACAACGAGACACGCTCGGGAGAGACTCAAAACAAAAGACGAGACCGTCAAATGAAAGAGACACGACACACAGACGCGTAAACGAAGATGGGGGACCTCGGACCACGAGGAGCCAGTTCAATCTGGGTATTGTTTCCCACCCTTTCTCATTTGTGATCCTCACATCATTCAACTCTCAAGCTCGGATTTTCTCTCAAAACCCTTTTCCTCTCTTTTCTCTCAACTCACACCTCTCTATTCATCATTCTCTCATTTTTCATCCCTCCCCGGGGTGATTGATGGATAAATAGCAAGGTGTGGGTTCACGCCCGATGCCGTTAGCTCACAGCTATTCTTCCGGCAGGCAGAGTGCTCTTCTGGCAAGTACGTTGATGACGGGGGAAAGAGAGCGCCTGACTCAACTGTGCCCCTAGTTCATCATTTTAACCATTTTTTTGTTTTTGTTTTCTACTAAAACGGTTTTGATCAAAACGAGAGTCGGATTAACGTACTTGTTCGATTTTTGATTTGAAAAGCATGCAAGTCAGGCTGCAAGTACTGAAAATTTTCCTTTTGGGGTCCAAGACAATGGTCCAGTTTTGGAAAATGAGATAGTTTTCGAGAAAATAGTCAACCTCAGTAAAAATTTTCAAAAACTATTTTTCAAACAGCTGATGCTCAACAAGCATGAAACTTACCCTTCGAGATGCGCAACCTCGGATCGGAGGCAATGGAAAATTGCCCCTGGTTTGAAGGAGGGTGGGAGGCAACGGAAAGTTGCCCCTAGTTTGAATGGCGGCTCGCGGCGGGTGGTGGCAACGGAAAGTTGCCCCTTGTTTGGGATGGTGCCGCAGCAATCCGCAGACAGTCTTCATTGGCGGTGGTTGATCTCTTGGACACAGCGATGACGAAGACGGTCACAACAAATATATGGACACAGTCACCTTGGAAGGTGTTGGCAACTGGACCTTGGGATGAAATCGAAACCATTGCATGGACTGAGACGCTTATGAAAGCGTTGGGGGCTGGACTTCATGATGAAGTTGCCTACGTATCCCGAACATGGGAATCAAGCCTTACGTAGTTCCGGTTAAGGTCCACTCGGGTATTTTAACCTTCACTTTTTTAGGCTCTCATTTTTGCCAAGGCGCCCAATGCGGGTTTTCGACCTTGCGAGCTTCTTTTCATTTTCTATTTCTTCTTTCTTTTTTCTTTTTTTTCTTTTCTTCTTTCCTTTTTTCTCTTTTTTTCTTTTCTTTTCTTTTCAATCTTTCTTTTTGTATTTTTCTCTTGCTCTAACTTTTGCCTGGACCGCCCTTCCGGGTTTTCGGCCCAGCGAGCCTCTCAAAGGGTAAAAGTGTAGCAAGTCCATGCCAAATGGTTTCTTGAAATTGAAGCCTCTCTGTGTCTAGGAGAACGGCTGTTGCACTGATTTGCGGAGAATCCATCAGGGTTACTCTACGAGCTTCTCCCGGCGAGATCTACTCCTTCTGATTCGGCCTTGATGCTTCTTGATAGAAGGCTACCTCAAAACTGGCCACACGGGCCTTTCATGGCGTTTGTCCGTTGAGCTTTCTGAACATTCTGAAAGGGTTCAAACTCGGAAAACAAATAGGTTGAATCTTGAGGCTGAGAGCGATCCTAGGCTGCGCAATCTCAAGAGCGATTCCACACAGGTCTTCGCAGGGCCGCGTAAAATATTTGTTTTTGAAAGTTTTTAAGGAAGCGAGAAGTCGCTCGTGCCGAAGATAGTGTGGAACCAATCTGGATCAGGCCAGGGTCCTTCTCAGTACTCATGCCGACAAGCATGGCTTTATTCATAAAAAGACTTAGCACGCCTCTCTTTCTCTCAAAATGATCAAAATTTTACAAAACCCGAGGAATTCCTTCCTCTTCGTTTTCATCACCGCAGTGTTCAAAAAGTTTGTTTTGTTGAAAAACTTAGGTTAATGCAATGAGTTTGGCGCGCAGGAGAGCAGGCGAGATGTACTGTCAGCCCAATCAAATTCTCTGGCACTTATGCTGAAAGCAAGCATGAAGGTTGAGATAGCAACAGCTGTTTCAATCGGCTTTGTTGGTGCAACTGGCCCCTCGGCAGAAACAGACTCAAAACAAAAACAAATAATAACAAAATGGCGTTCGGGACAACAACCCCAGAATCACCTAGTATTATATACAACGGGGACTGACTCGATACAACAAGACAGACCCTTAAGCAAAAAAGACTGACTCAAAACAAAGAGACAGACTCAAAACAAAAGACTGACTCGACATCTAAGCCAAGATTTACAAAACTCAGTTTCACCGATGCTCAAAAATGCGTGCCAGACGCTTCATCCAAAAATGTACCAAATGTTGCCCGTAGGCGGTTCACTTTACATACTCGCAGTATCTGAGCCCTCGAAATCCAACAACTGAGTGGTGACGGGCTTGCCTGAGGTGGGTGGTAGGATAACCTTGTTATCAATCAAATCCTGCACTTCATGACGAAGGCGGGAACATCCATCGGTACTGTGACCGGACTGTTGATGGTACGCGCAGTACAAGGTAGCATCATGAGTGGCGGGGAGATTCTTCGGGAGTGGCCGGGGCTCCAAAGGTTTAAGATGCCCGTTCTTTGCCAATATTAACAATGCCCTAGACAAAGGCATGTGGAGGTCGTGAAAGACCCTGCGCCCTCGGGGCAGGTACTTTGTATTTTGAGGATTCTTGCCAGATGCGCTGGCGAAAGGATCAGCCGGCGCTGCCTTGGCTTTTTGAACCTTCCCCGATGCAGGGTTGGGAGCTACTGGAATTGTCTGGGCATGACGGGGCCCATCCCGGTTTTCTGTCTGGCTTGAACTGCCCTTGGTTGGAGCGGGGAAAGCATCATCTATAACTTTGGTCACTATTGCAGATGTTTGTTGCTTGTTCATCCCTCTGGCCTTCAAAGCCTCGACTGCCCACAGCAGTTGCTCAATAGGGTCGGCGTCTACCTTTGCCTTGTCCTTTCCTTTGGCCTCGGCCTGATCGAGGGTCTGGGTTGGTGCTGACATGTCGTAGCTATAGCCGGAAGCCACCTCTGGCTGGCTGAGCTCTATCACAATCCGCCCCAGTAGCGGGGGCTCCTGTGGTACAAAATTCCCGGCGTACGGCGCCGCTGGCGGTGAAGCCGACATTCCATAGGCGAGGTCTGCCACAGACCTTTGGAGATCGCCTATCATCCCGATCAATTCGAAGGTGGTGGGCTCACGAGCCTGGTATAACTGGGGAGCCCAAACCGGGTGCACAACGGGCATCCTGGGCGGGTGTGACATACTGATGCTGGCCTCACTCTGCGGAGTGGTTCCCTGCTCCGGTGCGGCTGTCATAACCACAATTTCTTCTGAACTTTGTGTCGCCATAAATCTTGCCTCAGCAAAGGGGAGACACTGGCTGTTCTGTATCAACTCTGCAACTCTCTGAACTGAAAGAAAAACAGACAGCATTTCAGCCCAAACTGATCAATCACGGGCGTAGCCAAACAACTGTACCCTACTGCCGATCACTGTTCCCAAAAATCACTGTTCCCAAAATACTGAATCTGATACCTGCGGATAACTGATTCTCACAACTGATACTGATACTGGTGTCCCCAGGTTAGATACTCTGACCTGCAAACTGACACGTGCATTCCTGTGGAGCAGCACTCTAAAAGCACATAGCAAGTAAAGAGAACAAAACACCCCTATGTTGGGGTAAAGTTTCCCTGTCCTATTTTGTCAGGAGCTAGGGTTTCACTACGCACACAGCGGTTTCAAACAACCTAACATCGGGTAAGCAGCCTGTCCTAATTTGGAATGGTCACTATGGATCCGAATATGAACTAGGTCGAATGGTCAAAAAGGGTGCCCCGGTAAAACCGGGGTTTGTGTTCCCATACTGTCAGAGCCCATAGCCGGTTAGCCTTATGGACATGCCTTGACAAGACAAGCCTCCGGCAAACCGTTCAGGAATGGCAGATGGCAAACACTGTGTTCCTAGGCGCACCAATGCACATGCAATGCAAAGAAACACATAAATGAAGTCAAAACAGGATATCACGAGTTCGAGTCAAACTCTCTAAAAATCCCCAGCAGAGTCGCCAGAAACTGTAACAGCGCCCGCGTGGGCCTCATGCTACAGTTCGGACTCGATTTGTGTCACGGTTCTTAATCTGAACCAAAGAGTCCAAATCTGGCAAATCGTTTTGAGAAACAGATTTTTGAAAAAGTAGTGCCAAACATGGACTGCTTTGCCAGATACAGAGTCGCCACCTAAATATTTTTAAAATGGGGAAATTTAGGAAACCCTGACTCGGTGCCGAAGGCCACATGTCCGTCATCACCGGAGTTGTCTCGGCTCGGGAGCTTGGGTACGATCGGGGAAGGTCAGCTATGAGCACCCCCTTTCGCCCGGTCCGAAGACCGGCCTCTACTAACCGTGATATCCGTTTTTAAAAACTTTATGTGTTCTTATTCCATTTATTAGCCTAGAATTACTATGTTATGCGCGCAGCAAACAAGTATAGACTAGATTGCCTAATTTGGAAATAAACATTGCATATCCGTTCGGTTTGAAAATGCTTTGGAATTTGCTACTCGCAAGTAGGCTAAAACACGGATTTCAACGAGTTTTTCCAACTCAAACAACCCAACCTTCACCCACAGGCATTCAAAACAGTTTAACACATAAGCATCTAGCCACATGTTAAGCATGCTGTCATGGTAACATTCACACTCATGCGATATGCTAAAGCGAAAATACTTACATAGTACTCCGTGCCAAAACAAAGAACTTGTTAGCAAACATGCATGATCCAAGTCCATGTGAAGTGCCTAATGCATCGCATACAAAATGTCGCTAAGATAGGCTCGGCTAATCCTAGACATGTCATGTGAAAATGCACAATTATCACATATTCAATTTGGAATTGAAGTACTGATGCAGTTAGCATGATGTTCCGAGCCTAATGCATGTCAACAAATGCATGAATGCACGCATGCATAGCATAAGGTATGCTAAAATAAATGTGCCCTAATCTACCATCATAAGCAGGTAAATAAAAGGGAGGAAAGAAGTGGGGATTGGAAGACATTCACACCACCCACACACGCTTATTACAGATTTGCCCTCGCTCGGAGGGACCAAATAAATATTACAAATTAATTAACTACGCAAGCTAATTAAATATTACAAATTAATTAATTAACAAATTAACTAATTAATTAAAGCAGGAAAACGCCTCGGGAAGCGTGCCACCATGCGCAAGCCGCCTCTGTTTTCCTCCCTTTCCTCCTCTGGAGGTTGTCAAAACCTCAGGACTACATCCTTGGACAGAGGGGATCATCACCGGCTGAATGAAACTTCCACCGGCAGTGTTGTATGGCCATCGGCACAAAATAGGGTCTGTCGGCAGAGAAAATGGTGCCGGTCGGCACATTACACTGCCGGTCGGCAGAGTATTCCTGCAGAACCTGCAACTCACAGCAACAGAGGGCAAAACAAGGCATGGCAGCATATTTCAAGGTATGTATGCATCAACCATGTCTCTTATCATTGTAATGACTCAAAGGGACATGCGCCTCGGTTCTCGGGCCACCAATCACGCATTTCCATGCATGATGGCCCAAGGAACCAAGCATGCAACTTTGGTTTCAAATGCATGCAAACCAATCAAACAAATTAGGCCCAATTCCTATCACCAATTCAAGGAACAAGGCATGCATGCAAGATGCAATGCAACCTAGGCATACAAGCTAAGGATGCAACATGGCATGGCAAAACACTTATGCAAGCATACAAGCATGCATATGGCAATACAAATGAGTGCAAAGATGGACTTAAACATGAATTAGGCAACTCTAAAATAGGCCTAAAACAGTAGTCAAAAGTGCTAAAGAGTGAGAGCTAAATGGCATGCACACACACATGCACATAAGGACCAACACTTAAGCATGAATCAAACAACATTCAAGCACACTTGAAAGGAGGGATCATGGACTAATTAGCATGCAACATGAGCCCTAAAATCATGTTATAAAATGATGCCAAATCAAGTTATAAATCAAGCCAAAACATGCAAAGAGTAGTCCAAGTGTTCAAGGCAAATCAATAATGCATTGAACTACACTTATCATGACCAAACATGGCATGCATTAAACAACTAAAAAAAGATTTTTAGCATGTTACAACAAGGCCAAAGGACTCCTTAGATGGCATCTAAGTGGCCCAAATACAAAGGCATACACCATGGCCAAAACATGGAGCATTGCAACACATGCTTTCAAAGCATTAAAGAGACATGCAAGGCAATCCAACAAGCATGGAAATGGGACTGAAATAGCATGTAGGATGATTCCAAATCATCAAAACAATGCAAAGATGGCATGCTACACATGCACATACTCAAGGCCAACAAGCCCAAATACAAAAGAGCTATATAATGCATGCTAAAATCAACCCAAATACTTATGGACAGACCTAGAACATGGCAAAATAAGCACATAATCTTTACAAGACTAAGCCTAAAACATGCTCCAACAAAGGCTAACAACCTAAGGCACATTAAGGCATAAACAAGGCATTACATGGCAACTATGCTAAACATGCATGGAGTTCCAAAACCAACTTGAAATCATGTTATACCATGGATATATAAGCATGAAAAACAAACCAAACATGCTCAACACACACTCAAGCATAGGCTTCCTTAAGAGGCCAAAATATGCCCTTTTCAAGGACAACAAGGAGAGGGGGTGGCCCTCTCCTTCTTGGGACTTCAAAGCATCATCTTCACCACTGAAATCCCTCAAGATTTCAGTGGTGAAGAGACCTCAACACCAAAATCCCGGAGCTAGCACAAAATGGCTCAAAATGAGTCCTTTTGAGGCCTAAGGGTGGTCAACAACCCTCAAACAACAAAACACTCTTAATAAACAATAAAGAGGGCTTAAAAATAGAACTTTTTTATGTTATACAATAATCACAAAAACAGCTCTAAGACTAGTAGAAAATTGATGCAAAAAAGGGGGAAAAATGGACTAGTTTCTCACCCTTGATGCCTTCTTCAACAAAGATGCTCCAATGGCCTCCTTGAGCTTGAATCCAAGACCAAAACTTCAAAACACACTCTTTAGAACCTCAGCTCCAAGAGGAAGGTGAAACACTAGGTGTTTGTGTGCAATAATGAGACACAAAACACCTAGTATGCAAAATGAGAGGAAAAGAGAGATAGGTTGTGTATGTCTAACCCTAACCCTAGAAAACCAGAGCTCTCCTCTGTCTTCTCTCCTCAAAAATGTCTAAAGGCTCTCTCCTTTGCCTTAGAGAGAGCTTCTCTCTATATGCCTCTTGTAAAGCTTACAAGACAAGCTTTGCAAGAGGGAGATCCCTCCATACACGTGTATGGAGGGGAGCAAAAGCAATACAGCTGTCCTAAAATATCTACAAAAGCAGATGAACAGCAATCGGCCGGCAAAAAATGCCATCTTGGCCAAACAAAGTGCCGACCGGCACAAAAAAGTGCTGACCGGCAACAAATAGTGCCGACCGGCAAACTAAATTGCCGGTGGCAGCAAAAACCAGCCAGTGGCATCTAGCCACTGCCGGTGACGGGTGGGGATGGTCTACAAGCCCCAACCTGCCTCTCAAAGGCAAGATGCAAGTGTTTGGTGCAAAACCAGACACTAAACGGTCGAGTTCGGGGATCCTGAGGCGGGGCGCGCGAGCCGAGACCTCCGGGAACTCCAAACGAACACAAACATGGATAATCACCGAGTGTTCAAACGGTGACGTCCAAGTCTTGAGGACGGTCAAAAATGGGGTGTCTACACCCGCCCATTTCTCTTCTCTCTTTGTCTCTCTCTTTTTCTGTGTCTCTCTCTCGCTCATCTCTTTTCGCTCTATTTCTCTCTTTTTTTTGTCTATCTCTCGCTCATCTCTTGTTTCTCTCCCTTTTTCTATCTCTCCCTCTATCTCTCTATCTCTTTCTTTCTATCTCTTTTTCTGTCTATCTCTCTCTCTCCATGTCTCTCTCTCACTCATCACTCTTCTCTCTCTCTCTCTCTCTCTCTCTCTGTCTATTTCTCCCTCACTATGTTCGCCTTGCTCACTCTCTTACTTCCATCTTTTCTATTTATCAAGCTCGTTCTCGATTTATCGATCCACTATAAACGACGTCGTCTTACTCTTTTGAACATTTCTTTTTTCACCAATTTTTTCATCTTCCTATCTCTCTGTCTTTGTCTCTCTTCTCTTTCTCTCTCTTACTCATCACTCTTCTTTGTCTGTCTCTCCCTTTCTCAATATATCTCCTTCGCCATCACCACCACCACCATCATCTCTTGTCCACCACCTTCACCACTACTGCCGCTTCCTCCCCTCTACCACAAAATATTACCTCTTCTCTCTCTCTCACTTGTCACTCTTCTCTGTCTGTCTGTCTTTGTCTCTGCCTCTGTCTCTTTCTCTTTCTCTCTTTGTCTCTCGCTCATCTCTCTTCTCTTTATCTCTCTCATCTCCTTATCTCTCTTCTCTCTCGCTCATTTATCTTCTCTCTATCTCTCTTTCTATCTCTCTCGCTCATCTTTCTTCTCTCTTCGTCTCTCTCTTTTTCTATGTCTTTCTCTCGATCATCTCTTTTCGCTCTCTTTCTCTCTCTCTTTGTCTATCTCTCGCTCATCTCTTGCTTCTCTCTATTTTTCTATATGTCTCTCTCTCTCTATATCTCTTTCTCTCTTTGTCTCTCTCTCACTTATCACTATTCTCTCTCACTTTCTCTCTCTGTGTCTGTTTGTCTGTCTCTCACTCTTCTCTCTCTCTTTCTCTATGTGTCTGTCTATCTGTCTCTCTTCTTCATTGTGTTCACCTTACTCACTCTCTCCATCATCTCTTCTCTATTTGCCGAGCTCTCCACTACAAGAAAATGCACTTTTAGCGACCACTTTGTCTCTCTTTCGCTCATCACTTTATCTCTGTCTGTCTGTCTATCTCTCTCTTTCTCTCTATCTGTCTTTCACTCATCTCTCTCTCACCACCCATCTTCTCTACCACATTCACCACTACTGCAAATGCAATTCCACTACTACCATTGTTGTCACTCAACCTCTACAATTATCATTACTACCACCATCGCTACCACTCCACTATCACCACTACTACTACCATTATCTCTTATCCACAATCGCTATTCTATCTCATCTACAACTACCACAACTTCACCACTTATCTCCTTCACCATCACTACCACCACCACTATCACCTCTTATCCACCACTTTCACCACTACTGCCACTTCCCATCCTCTACCACAAAAAATTAGTTCTTGATTTTTAGTAACAAAAAAAAAAAAAAAATGGGTCGCAAAATTTTTTTTTCATTGACCACAAAAAATTAACTTTATTTTAATAGAAACTATTATCCTCACTTCTACCAAATTAAAAAAAAATAATAAATTTTTATTCATTAAAATAATATATGAAAAAAATAAATTTTCAACCTTATTAAATGAAAAAAAAAATCATTAACTATAAAAAAAATTATTTTAACAAAAAATAATTTTTTTGGCAACGGCATCCTCCGTTGCAAAAACAAAAATGTCATTTTATTATTCAAATATTCATTTGTAATGAAAATAAAAAAAAATTCATTTGTAATCTCTTCCAATATTCATTTGTAATGAAAATTAAAAAAAAAAAAATTCACCCCTCATTTTCCATTCTCGCTCGGGTTTCCTCCCACCCCAAACCCAAAATCCCCCTCCTTTTCCATTCCAGCTCGGGTTTCCCCCCACCCAAATCCAAAATCCCCAACACTTTCAGAGCTCGAGTCCAGAAGATCTTCGGGCCTCTCTCATCATCATCATCATCATCATCATCATCATCGCTAAACCCTCCGTGGTCTCTCACCGACGGCGAGGTCGAGAAGAGAGAGTGGCGACGACCCTCCTCCGCCAAAGACGATGACCAAACCCCCATTTCTTTCTCTTTCGATGGCCTTGCTTGTAGGGTTGTAGGGTTCTGCCATGAAAGGAGGTAGATCGAAAACGGAGACCAAAAGGACCGATAGCAAGTAAGTTTTGTTTGCCTTGTTGTTTTTGGAGTTTTTGGATTTGAGATCTATTATGCGTGTGATTCAGAGTGTGTTTTTTTGGAATTGAAGATTGTTTTTTTTGTTGTTAGGCTTTCGGTGAAAAGAGGTGCTCCGAGCGAGAAGGCTGGTAAAAAGCCAGCGGCGAAGAAGGGGAAGGCTGCCAAGGACCCTAACAAGCCGAAGAGGCCTGCTAGTACTTTCTTTGTTTTCATGTGATCATCTATTTTCCTCTCTCTCGCATGAAAATCGTTGTTAGATCTGTATATTCTGCGTCAATGAATATATTTTTAAATGTTTTAGGGAGGAGTTTAGGAAAACGTACAAAGAGAAGCATCCTCACAACAAATGCGTAGCCGCCGTGAGTGTTTTCACCTCATTTGTTTTACAGATTTCTGATTTGTGGATTTTGTTCAAGTTTGATTTCAAGAAAATGGTAACATTCTTCATGATTCAATTAATTTACTATTATTTAATCAATCCCTAGATGTTTTAGGAAATTATTATTTGATTTTTTGCAATAATGGTTGGTATAGGATGAGGGTCCAGCTGATGAAGAAGAGTCTGACAAGTCGAGGTCGGAGGTGAACGATGAGGATGACGAAGACGATGAGAGTGGGGAGGTTAGTTTTATTGTATTCGGTCTTGCTTGTAGGGTTGCTTGTAATTTGTTTCTTTATATATATTTGGATGAGTGCGGGAATTTGGAGGTTTCAACTAGCTTCAAACTTTCCTTGGGAAATCAATGGACTGGCTGTTTACATCCAAGGCTGATATGTTCCTTGTTTAATCTACATTATGATGTTTTATGTTGGATATGATTGGTTTTTATGTTTTCATAGAAATCTAAGAAGTGGGAATTGAATCACATATGTTGATGTTTTCCAGTCAATTACATGTTGCTCTTTAGATCTGGTTTTGTAGTTTTATACTTGGTTTTGTGTTGATGACGGATTGATTGATCTTTGTAAAGTTTGAATTTGTGGATATGAATTTGTTTTTGAATTCAATTGGTGGGATTATTTGTTGTAGGATGGAAATAGAGCCTGGAAAGTTATTCATTGGTGGGATTTCTTGGGACACGAACAAAGACCGTCTGAGAGAGTATTTCCAAACTTTTGGTGAGGTAGTTGAAGCTGTGATAATGAAGGATCGGAACACAGGGCATGCTCGTGGTTTCGGTTTTGTTGTCTTTGCTGATCCCTTTGTTGCAGAAAGAGCTGTTAGGGAAAAGCACATCATAGATGGTAGAACTGTAAGTTGTGCATTTGAATTAAAGTTTTGTTTGTCATTACAGATTTTTCTTACTTATATTTCAACGGGTAATTTTGCTTACATTAAGAATTGAAGTATAGCGTCTCATAACAACTATACTTTTCCGATTGATTCTTGATGTAGTATCAAAACTAAGTTGAAAATTATGACTGGATGTAGTTTGTCATAGAATTTATTTTGTAATGAAACGAAACCCAATTAATTTCGATTTATGATATGTTTGAGGTGCATTTATTAGGTAGACATGTACGTTATGCATTTGAATTAAATTTTTGTTTGGCATTAAACTTTGCTCAATATATATTTCAATCATTATTTTACTTATATTGTGAATTGAATTGAAGTATATAGCATCTCAAAACTTAGTCAAGCAAGTATACCGTTTTGATTGAATCTTAAATGTGTATCCGAATTAAGCAGAAAATTATTCCTGAATGTAGTTTTTCAGAGAATTGATTCATTCTCCATTTACTTGTAATAAAGTGAAACCCAATTCATTTCAATTTACGGTGCATTTAAATTTAGCAGGTCAAATCTGATCATTTCTAACCGTTGCTCATTAACAAATTTATAGAAATTGCTCATTAACACAATTAAAATTTAGCAGGTCAAACCTTGACTGTATTCATCTTTATAGAAATTGCGCAAATATAAGACCTTTTTTAGAAACCTTTTTATAGAAATTGCGCAAATATAAGATATTTCTAACCTTTTTTGGACAGATTCAAATTTAGCAGGTCAAACCTTGACTGTATTCATCTTTCTATAATTGTGTGGGACTCTTTATTTGCATGCAACAAATTTCTGTACCCTTTTTAATGTTCTTATAACATATTTGCGAAGACAAGTAAATATCCTCAATCTCATAGAAAGGTTGGGAGTTTTTCTTTTTTCCTTTTTCTTTGTGTCTTCCCACAGAGGTGGTTTCTTTCTTTAGGGAATGAAATCTTTGGTCTTGCTTGTCACACAGTAAAATAATTAAGATTACACGTGACTCGTGACTCGTAACTCTCACGGATTCTTTCTCGCATTTTGAATATCCAAAAGGAATGCTGCCCTTCCATTTTTGTCCATGAACAGAATGCCAGATCATGGCATGGAGAAACTATCACTGCAAAAGTGATTGCTTATTTTATTGACATTTTTTTTGCGATTTCTCTGTTTTTCTAGTGAATCTAAAAAATGCCTTTGTTTAATTTGGCATGCCTTTCTTTCTTTGCAGGGATCTCATGCCAGTGGAGACACGAATTAGGGAAAATTCTCTATACAAGGCCACCACGGTTATAGCTGCAGCTGATCAAATTGCCTTTCATATTCTAGGTGTCCTTGAAGCGTTTTTTGGCATAGAGACCCACAATTTTGCAGTGCAATGGCCGGACAGGGGGTGACAGTTAGGCAAGGAGGGTTTGTTTGTCATAATGCCTTCACAATGACTTGAATACTCGGCATGTAAAATATGGGTCTCAAAGTAAATGGCTCATCCTGTCTAGACCTCAATTTTATTTATGAAAGTGAGAATTTAAATGAAATTTGTTTTATTATTTTAGTAATCAAATTTGATTTATGTTATTTTGAATTATGAACAAAATCATGTATTTAAATATTATATATGTATTATGGAACATTATGTAGTGAGATAATTTTGTTGATGTGTAATTATATGAATGGAAAAATATTTTATTATGAAGAAATTGTTATTTTTATATTATTATGGAGAAATTTTACTATTTTTAATATTTTTATCGTAGGATTTTTTTTTCTTTTTTGCGACGGCATTACACCGTCGCAAAAAATAGAAAATTTTAGTATTTTTATTAATTTTGTTACAGGTTTTACTTTTTGCGACGGCATTATACTGTCTCAAAAAATAGAAATTTTATTATTTAAAATAGAAATTTTATTATTTGTTAATACTTTTTGCGACGTCATTACACTGTCGCAAAAAATAGAAAATTTCATATTTTTAATACTTTTTGCGACGGTACCACACCGTCACAAAAACAGTGTTTTTGCCGTTGCCAAAAAAGACTATCAGCGACGGTATTTTTTGCCGTCTCAAATAACATTTTTAGCGACGGTAAAATAGTGCCGTCGCAAAAAAGTCAAGAAATTTCAAACATTATTAGCGACTACACAGTGCCGTCGCAAAAAGGCAAAAATGCCGTCGCAAAACATTAGCGACGACACTGTGCCGTCGCAAAAACTCTTTTGCAACCCCTGCATTTGCGACCCCCTCTTGCCGTCGCAAAAAGTCATTTTGCCATCGCAAAAAGTATTAGCGATGGCATTAGGAGTATTAGTGACGGTATTTTACCGTCGCAAAAAGTCAATTTTTTTGTAGTGATTCATTCTGTTAGAAATGGTTTTGGAAAAAACAGATTTTTTCTCAATTTTAGTCTAATTTTTAGGTGGGACCCATGTGCCAAAGTTGGCGGGTCTAAGTGGTAACGCGTTCTATGCTGTGTTGTGATTCACGTAGTATATTTGGCTGCTCAAAACCATTATCGGGTGAATAGAAAATTGAATCAAAGTGAGCTCCATGGAAATGGTATATTGGTAAAGTTTCCTTGAAGGTTTGAATTAAAGGTTTATCCCACATTGGTTTGGTGAGCAAACTTTTATAGGTTTATAAGGCATGGGTTTGCAACTTGGGAAGGGCCCCAAGGAGTACCCAAGTTTTGTCGAAGGGTGAGGTTATGGGCAAAGTGGGATAAATCCATTGGATCCAAAATAAATACGCGCGCCGTCCGGTTGAGCTTGGGTGCAAGTATAAGGTTGGGTTGGGCTTGTTTGGCCCAATGCTTATCTTTTTTAAAATTAAATTCTTACCTTTTTTGAATTTAAATTTTGAAAACAATTCCGAAATAGTGTCCAGATTATTCCTACACCCAAATAGGTCCATATCTGTCCAATATAAACTGAACAGATTCAGTTATCTGTTCAAAATTCAAATCGAACAGGTTGTATCTATTCAAACAGTGCCGATCAAGTATGGTACCTGTTCAAACAGATCTGCTACCTGTTGGATTCAAACCGAACAACCACTTTTGCATCTATAAATAGTCAAGTCCCTTATTTGGTTTTTTACTTAATTTTTCGTCTTTAATTCTACTGTTGTTCTCTCTGCATTTTGCTGCATTATTTTCCTGTGAGAAAGAGTGTAAACACAAAGTGTTTTCGTTGTATGAATAGTTTGTAGCGCTGCTACTATTCAATGTTGATCATTTTATCTTGGGAGATAGACGTCCATAATCTAAAAGCACCGCAGAGAGGACGAATCTATCTTAAGAACACAGTGTTAAACACTGAATTTGATCAAAAATTTGTCGCCAAATAAATAAGGTAAGTAATTAATTTACTTTTTGTTTTATTTATTTTTATCAGATTTTGATTTTGTTTTTGTAACAAGATAAAAATCTGTTGTTTGATTTTATTTTATATACTGTTTTGATTTTTGTAATCAAACAGTTTATCTCATTTCTTTAATTCTTCAAATATAGTAAAGGTTGTCCAACACATTCCACAAGCGGAAACTTAATTAAATCCCAATACATTCTATATGCTCATCAACACTATTAATATTACAAAATCATATCACATGCATTAATACATTCACAGATTCCAAAACCGAAATATATAGCATGTGATCAATAAACAATATTATCTAAATTATTACAATTTCATGCCTTACTGGTTACAAGTTTTCAAAATTATACGTAGTTACAATAAAAGTGGGTTTTAAACCCAATACACAATAACATGTGGCTTACACAGAATTAAACACAAAAATAAGTGTTTAACTCCAGCTTCTTCCCAAGCTATCCCCTTGGCGGAGGGAAACCATCAGCACCTAAAATGTTTTTCCACATAGGGTAAACTAAAACTCAGTAGAAACAAATTTAATGATATGTATGATGTTTAATAAATCCATATGGTAAATACATATGACATGCCGTTATAAAATATGCATTTCCCCCTTTAGAAACAATGTTATGTCAGAGTTCAAATTATAATTTATATATTTGCTTCAATACAAAAAGCATGGCAGTAAATACACACACTGGTAATCTCTAGGTACGTATCTACAAGTAGGCTATAAATGCACTACTAAAGCCACACTTTACCGGCAATTAACTGAAAGGAAGGCATCCCTAACCGCGCAAATTTCTAAACTTTCATCAACGACATGAAGGCTAACTTAATTAACTACAATCACACCCCCTAACTAGATTCACTACGGTATAAGTATGTAACAATGAAATAGATGAAATGCATGAGTGAATGGGTTTCAGTTAACCTAGTTCTCTTGCAATTTCTACAACAAGTAATGCTATCCTCTACCGATAGCCAAAATAATTATCTCTATTCAATATATTCCAACAACGAACAATATATGTATCTTCCCTTAACATTTCTCAATCAACCGATATTTTCCAAATCTCATTCACTTCCATATAATTCAAGTTCATGGATTTACCTTTGATTTCAACAACACAAAATACTAATCAACATTGAGCCAATTTCAAGGGTTTTGGTAAAAGTATTGAGGTTTCTCATTTTAAAGACAATTTCATCAAATCCCTTCAAGTTTCCAATACCACTCATCATTGTCAACAACCAAATAGAGTTTTGAAGAAAACATTAAGAAAAACCCCACTTTTATGCATTAAAACATACATTAATTAAACCCTTCTTGTTATTTAACAAGGTTAAATACCATGCAAATTATTAAAGAAATCCTTACCTCAAAGTAAAAGGAGCGAAGAAGAACAACCAAAAAGTTAACGGCGACAAAAACTCAAACTTTTCAAGTTAAAATGTAACCCTCAACGTGCACTACCTTAAAGCCTTAAGTACTAGGGGTACGAAATGGGTGAAGCTAAATGAAAGCCAAGGTTTTAAAGCTTAAAAGCCAAAAATGGAAATTTAGAGAGAGAGAGAGAGAAGAAGAAAATGAGCTCAAAAGTTAGATATTTCTAGCTTTTGGGTGATATTTATAGTCAGTTGCATCACAAGTGCGAACTTAACATCACAGGCACGAAAGACACAATCACAGGCACGGACAACCATTTCACAGGCGCGATCCCAAATCGTGACCTACTCCTCGTGGTCCCTCACCGGTCGCACAACTTCTCTATACTAAGGACCTGAATTTGTGTTTTGGTCATTGGCAACATCTCGAGCACACACCCACATCGCAGGCACGATCTCATTGATTGTGGCCTCTTTCGCGGGCCACCGCAAACCATACAATTCTACTAGGCTAACAGACCTGAAGGCCATAATTGGTCGTGGCGTCTCATGGGAGCAACCTAGCACCATCGGGGGCTCAACCTTGCAAACAAGAAAAATATTATGCCAATGTGTGAAACACAAACCAAGGTTCCCTGTGAGAAATAAACTCAAAGAAGAGACAATACAATCCAAAAAAATCACCAACCCAATACCAACAAATATAAAAAGGATCGGGTCTAAACCCGGGCCACTATAGGAAATGTTTGATTGGTGGACTAAATTTCTTGATATTGTTTGGGATTAATAACACAATTAGGTTAAGGTTAGGATTAGTAATATATAAAATAAGTTATTTTAGTTGGCTAATTTAGCCTGGTTAAAAAAGTTGTGCTTGGGATGATAGTTGATTTTATTTTTAGTTGATTTGATGGTTGTGAAAGATATATGAAGTATAGATACGGATATGAGATATGGTTACGAAAAGATATGGATACGACAATACGACAAAATCTAAAAAAATAGGATACTAGTGCGGCTTCAACACATGTAAAAAAAAATATTTAAAAAAAATTTATTAGTAGTGAATTACATATAAGCTCAAGAATTTGAGAAATCACATTGTAATTTTATGATGCAAAATACTAACATTCAAGAATTATGTATTAATTTAAGTTTTTCAATAGGTCTTGCAAACATTTTACTATTTCAATATCAAGTCTAATATGCTTATATTATAATAGTAGAATAATTCACAATTTGTCTCTATGCTTTTTCCTTTGCCACTAATAAAAATGTTGTATTCAAGTTTCCTTGTTTATTTATTTATTGATATTTAATTTTAGTATTAATTACCAAAAAGTCCTGTCTACATATTTGGTGGTAGCTTAGGTCCTGTCAAAAAGTTTTTGAATCAATAAGTCTCATTTATAGGTAAAAAGACGTTTTGCCCTTTAATCCCAAAACTGAGAATGTTCTCAATTTCAAAATTGAGAATGTTCTCAATTTTAAAAACAGAGAATAATTTCAGTATATAATTATCAAAACTAAGAAATTTCTCAATTTTTTTCCTAGTATGAACTGAGAATATTATCAGTTTTGAGAAATCTCAATTTTTTGGGTGTTTTTGGTGCTTTTGGTGCGGTGACTTTGGAGAAATCGAAGCTCGATATGACGCAGAAGCAAACCACATCAAGTCCTGACGTATGTGTTCTCTTCTTGCTTGATCACAATTTGTTTGGCTTCTGAGAAAAGTATGGGATTAAAAAGAAAGATAATTATGCGAACCTGATACATTAGATTGTTGAATTGAGTTTTTTTTTCATGATTAAAATTGAGAATATTCTCAATTTCAAAAAAGAGACTAAGCTTAAGAGTATAATGCAGTGTCATATGTCTGAGTACCTAGTTTTGCCTCTACATAGTGACTCGAATTTAACAGAGAGTTTGCAATTGAGGGTCATGGCTTGCTTTGTGTTGCGATTGTAGAATCTAAATCTGGAGTCGACGACGCACTGGACGGAGGGGAAGCGATCGGAGGTGAGAGGAGAGGGACTGAGATAGATGAGGAGCTGTACGGATGAGACCAAAGATTGGGTCTGTGGGGAGGAGAATGAGGGTTAATACAACAACGATCATCATGATCGCTGCTCCGATTATGTAGCAAAGAGGGCTCGGTGGTTCAACATCTATCACCATCCTGAACTGAAAACACACACCCAATCACAAACATGTATGTAATTTAACCTTAGACTCCTCCTATTAATCAAACAAGATCTACATCCAAATTCACACACACAGAGAGAGAGAGAGAGAGAGAGAGAGAGAGAGAGATACAGGCATCATTGGTGTTACAGCAAGAAATAGAGATGATGGAATTCCAGTGCTAGTGTAGCGATGGTTGGAAGACGACCATCTAATTCCCAAATTCAGGTTTGGAAGGGTCAATTGGTCTATTAAAAATTAATGGGACTTAAAGGAGCAAATATTTATCTAGGACTTAATGAATTATAAGTTCACAAAATGGGACTTGTATGTAAATGCCCCTTAATTTTACTATTATTATATTCTTTTGCTAATCGTTACTTTCTATGTAGTTATAATATGCCTGAAAAAATAATTATACATCAATTTGATAAATTCTATTACTTTAAATTACTATGTTCTTCTTATCAAGAACTAAACTAAGTATTAGAAAATATTCTTGTATTTATCTTTACAATTATATTATATTATGGTCTCGTTTGTTTTGGGAGATGGAGAAGGGATTGGGATTGAGATGAAAGTGAGATCCACTAATGTTGTGTTTGTTTTGTGAGATGGAAAGGGAATTAAGATGGGTCTCCGGATTAGGATGAGTCGTGGAGAGGGGATTGAGGTGGAGGTGGAAGAGTTGGTATTAGAAGTTAGTCCTCCTGCTTAGTATTATTATTATTTTTTTTGGCACATTAATGTTTAATGTTTTTATTTTTTTGTTAAATAAAAATCATAGTTTTATTTGTTTTAATATTTTATATTTCTTTTATAGAGTAATAATTTAACAATTCTCACACTAACAACTATCATCAAAGCAAACACAATTTTACTTAATCCCTTCACTATCAATTCCCTCATTATCAACCCCCTCCGTTCTACCTCTGAAAAAGGGCCCTATAATGCTATGTAATAAATACTACAATACTAATTTTGTAAAAGAAGTAATATGTGACTTAGAGTATTCGATACTTCAAAATTAAGTATCTGATACTCCAAATTTAATGAAAAATTAATTAAGAAGTATTCGATACTTTTAACAAGTATCTGATACGTATCCGTGAGTATCCAAAGATTATCGATATCTGATATGGATACGATACAGAGATGTCTTCCTTTTTGAAGTATCCGTGCTTTATAGTGAAAGAAAAAGTGAAATGATTATAAATTAAATATGACATTTTGTTTTATTAATTATTTTAATCTATTTTACCTTTATTAGCTATTTTAATGAAATAACCTCTAGCCAAAGAAGGCTTATATATATGTTGTGAAAGTACTTGTACTATATTTGATTATGATATAATATAATATGTGATAAAAGGAGAAGAATTATTTTTTAACCAATGATGTGACTAATCCCATGGCTATGGGATTAGGAATACCATTAGGGTTGTTATTGGCAATCTCCCACTGCTGGAGTAGCAATATCATGACATTATTGGGAGCTTATACGTACACACACCAAATCCCCTCTATACACACACTTAATGATATTTAATTTTATTACAATTGTATCCCTAAGTGAAATTACTATGTTAGACATCATTGTTGATTCAAAACATCTCAATGCACACATCCATCTAGAGTTCACATCTGTTGCATCGTGCACACATCCATCCAATTCAAAACGTCTCCAAGTTTGTAGCTTCATTGAGCTAGAAGTGAAAGCAGAGTATTCACTCATTTGTAGCTTCTTCCAAGTTCATTGAGCTAGAAGTGAAACCAAAGGGATTTGGCATTTCCGTATTGCACATGCACTCAGCTTCTCAATGCACTCATTCATCAACCTTCCTCATTCGTAGGGAAAGCATCATTGTTATGGAGGATTTGCCTTCTGAAAATAAGCAAATAAGTGTTTTTGAGAAACATAGCGAAGGAAATGTGAATTTCTCTCTCTTTTTTTTTTCCAGCGTCGTTCGGATAACCAGAGTCGAATTGTGTTATTTGGTTCGAAAATCTACTACCAAAATAAGTATTTATTTTCGGAAGTTGTTGTCCGAACAAAGTAATTAATTTCGGAAGTTGTTGTCCAAACAAAGTATTTAAATTCGGAAGTTGTTGTCCGAACAAAGTTAACTTTTACAACATTCAACTTTCGACATTTTAAAATAAATTCGGACAACTACTTCAGAATGAAGTAAAAAAAAAAATTCCCATTTTATATTCCAAATTTGCAAACTGCATACCAAATTTACAGTTTTGAATTGCAAATTAATCTTTATAATGCCATTAAAAATTTGTAATGTTATACAAAACATGTAGAAATATGTGTCAACTCAAGGAAGTCAGGTTTGCGCGGATTTTGTGTTGGATTACACTACTCAATTCACAACTGAACAGGTTCACTCTATGAAATTATAATGATTATGTTTCAAATTGCTCACCAAATGTAAATGTTTGATAATATTTATTTGACTTTGTAGGTATTCAAAAGTAAGGATGAATTTCTTAACTGGGTACGTGAAGTTGGAAAGAGAAATGGTTTGGTCATTGTAATCAAAACATTAGACTATGGTGGAGGGAAAAAAAGACCCAGGATGTATCTTGCTTGTGAGAGGAGTGGCCAATATAGAGCGACAAAAAAGTTAAAACATGATGGCAACAATACATCAAGAATAACCGGTACGAAGAAGTGTGGTTGTCCTTTTGATATGAGGGCTCACAAGTTTACCACACATGATGAATGGACATTGACCGTAGTATGCAGATTGCATAATCATCCACCTGCAGAGCACCTTGAGGGACATTCATATGCAGGGAGGCTATCAAAGGATAAGAAAGCATTGTTAATGGATATGTCAAAGAGCATGGTTCAGCCAAAAGAAATCCTAGTAACCTTGAAACAGCGAGATGCCCTCAATGTAAGCACACTTAAAACCATTTACAATGTACGCCATCGAAACAGGGTGGTACAGAGAGCTGGAAGATCACAGATGCAACACTTATTGGGTGAATTGGCCAAGTATAATTACATTGAGTGCCATCGGTCTGAAGAGTCCACGATGACTATGACAGACTTGTTTTGGGCACATCCTACCAGTTTGGACTTATTTTGGTCTTTCCCACGTATATCAATTATGGATTGCACATATAAAACCAACAGATATCGTCTTCCTCTTCTTGAAATTATGGGAGTGACATCAACTGAAATGACATTCTCTGTAGCTTTCGCATACTTACAGTATGAGAGGGTTGATAACTATGCGTAGGTGTTAGCTACATTGCGTGATGTCATGGATGGTTTTGTTGTGCCAACAATTATTGTTACTGACAGAGAGCTAGCCTTGATGAATGCCATATAGAAGATATTCCCAAGTGCCAGACATTTATTATGTCGTTGGCATATCAGTAAGAATGTATTGACCAAATGCAAGAAAATGTTTGAGACACAGCAGAAATGGGAGAAGTTCAACCATGAGTGGAACTCTTTAGTGTATTCATCTTCTGAAATTCAATACGATGAGCATCTTAAATCATTACTTAAGGAATTCAGTAGTTATCCTGATGCAGTCAAATACGTCATGGATACTTGGTTGGTTCCTTACAAGGACAAATTTGTGGCGGCATGGACAGACACGTGTATGCATTGTGAGCAATGTTACAACGAACTAGTAAGATTACTTTTCTTAAATATGTTATTAATAAGTGCCATGTACTTTATTTTAATTTGACTTACATTGAATTGAATAGGGCTGAGAGTGCACATGCAAAACTTAAAAGACAATTGGGTTCATGTTAAGTCTCATTTCAGGCATCATTTGAGAAAATACACAGTCTGCTTGAGTTGCAACACACTGATATCAAGGCTTCATTTGAGAAAAGTCTAACTGCTGTGCAACATCAATTTAAACCTTCTCAGTTCAGGGAGCTATGGGGTAATGTGTCTATCTCTGTATTGGAGTATTTGCTTGTAGAGAATAAGAGAGCAAATTCCATTGGTATTGATGTTGAAGCTTGTGGATGCGTCCTTCGCCACTCTCATGGTTTACCTTGTGCCCATGAGATTGCTGACTACATCAGACAAGATCGTCCTATACGACTTGCTACTATGCACTCATAGTGGAGGCAACTTCATATCTCCATATGCAAGAAAGAAGAGGAATCAGAGGTGAGTTGTCATGCAGAAGTAGAGTTGTTTGTGAACAAGTTTAATGAAAGTGATAGAACCATACGGTTGGAGCTTTTGAAGAAGTTGAAAGATATTGTATATCCGGGAAGCACTTTTCTTGTTGAGCCGGAGGTGAAGCCCAAAACACGTCCTCGGGATCATAAGAAGATTAGTGTTTCTGCCCGTCGTGACCCGTGTGCATTTGAGTTGGTGCAATTTGGACATGATTCCTTCTCACCTAAGGACACTCAAATCACTACATTAGCTTCTACTCTGCAAACCAAGAAGAAGAGACCTGTTAAGGGAAAGGAGAAGGTGAATCCAAAAAGAAAGGTATACATTACTAGAACAGTGAAACCTGGTGCATATGTTGATGCTTTCCCTTCTGGGTTGAAACCATACATTAAGTTTGTCAAGGATGTAGCTGCAGATGGGAATTGTGGTTTCAGGGCTATAACTGCTTCAATTGGTCATACAGAAGATGATTGGGCTCAGGTTAGGTGTGATCTGTTGGGTGAGCTGCACACACACAAAGAGGAATACATTACATTTTATGGGTCCTACAAAAGGTTTGAAGAATTGACAAGCATATTGTCATACTTTGAAGACAGTCCTGGATACTCACATTGGATGACTATGCCAGACATAGGGCATCTTGTTTCATCGTGCTACAATCTTGTGTTATCCACTTGTCATTATAGAAATGTCTCACCTTTTTACCTCTTAGAACAGTGCCAGTACCTCAACTTGATAGACGTGAGATTGCCATTGGGTTTGTCAACGGAAATCATTTCGTCCAGGTATAACAGAAACTTATCAATTGGGTTTGTGCATGTACAAGAAGTTATGAGGTATGACCAGTAACTCAATTGATATTTGGTGCAGGTTTTGTTACAGCCAGGCCATCCAGTTCCTCCTATAGCCACTAATTGGCGAAAATACCGTCACCCTTGCGCTGTTGACTGGGATGATGCATATGTGCGTCGCATTCAACATTTCAAGGACATTATTCATGATAATGTAGCTACTCGAGAGACATTTGATGTTGTTGATGTCGCATGACACATGTATGCATTTGACAATGTTAGAATTATGGAAGAAATTAATGGCTGTGTTTTTGATGTTGATGTGTTTTGTTTTGCAATCTAGATTGAATGTTATCGACCATTGTTACCATTCCATTATAATAAGAAAATTCATCAACTTACAAAACCAACGACCATTGTTTCCATTCCATTCTAATAATAAAATGTCATTACAATGTCATTCCAATACCATTGTTACCATTCCATTCTAATAATAAAATATTGTTGCCATTTCATTCTAATAAGAAAATATTTACCACTGTTACCATTACAACAATATCATCTTACAAAAAACACCAAAAAAAATCATCAACTAACAAATAACATGTCACGAATCAGCTGTATGCCTATGCCTAGGCCTACGACTGTATGTCAATGTCGAAGATAGAAAGCGACCTCCAGTATAACTAGGTCCAGCAGAACTAGGTCCAGCTTCGTCAATGTGCTGACCTTGAAGGACATGCGTCATACTCTCAATAGCCTGGTAAAGTCAATAAGGATGTTGAATCCCCTCCTCATAACCAGCGTCAATAATAGGATGTGAAATCTGCAATGCCTGTGCAATACGCTGCATTTGAAAAGAATATCACATTTTAGGGAACATATCAGGAAATAAAAAGTAAGTTACAAATGCATAAGAGAGGATAATTGTAAACACCCCATTTTTTACCATCCTCGAGACTTGGTTGTGCTTGCAGGTACACCCAACAACTAGTTCGACTACTCGCCAAGTACTCGACTATCGCGGCGGAACGTCACCGGTTCGAGCTTCTCGGACCTTGTATCCTTTCTGCCCATTTTTGGACCTTGGCTAGGTCCTTTCAGAGGGACCTTCTTGGTGCACTGCCGGCCATGGCATGGAACTGCCAGCCTTTGGTTTGCTCCTGCCGACCATTGGTAAAGCCATGCCGGCCATCAGTGAGCCACTGCCGGCCGTTGGTGATGGCCGGCACCCCCCCTGTCTCAGCTGGTTTTCCTCCAGATCTTTTGAGCCAGCTGGTTTTTTGTTTGCTCCCCTCCATACACGTGTATGGAGGGATGAAGCCCTTATAAAGCTTCTTGAAGAAGCTTTTGGCTTTGCATTCCTCTATATAAGCAAGAGGGCTCCCTCTTTGCCAGAGGTTCTGAGTTTTGGAAGGGCAAAACCTCTCTTTCTCTTTATATTGCTTGAGTTTTGTGCTTTGGAGATTGGATTTCCTTGCACTTTTACACTACAACACCTAGATATACACCACTACCATTGAACCAAGCTTCTTGGGAGGTCTTCTTGAGGTCTGAAAGCAAGCTTCCACCCCCTGAAATTGCTGGTTTCGAAGAGGGTCTTCAAGGGTAAGCATTTTCCGCATTTTTGCACTTTCTTGCACCTTGCTTTAGCCCTCTTTTCATATTGATTTAGGCTTTGCTTATAACTGGAAAAAGTCTTGTTTTTAAGTGATTTTTAAGTTTGGTTAGGTCACTTTGCTGTTTGGGGTGTGTAGACCCCTTGCACGCTTTGTTTGGTTTTGTTTTAAGCCATATCTTGAGGCCTCCAAGCTAGCCTTGGTTTGGCTTTCCTACCACTGAAATCTAGTGAGATTTTGGTGGTAGAGGTGTGGTTTTGAGGTCCCAAATCAGAGGGGGTAGTCCCCTCTCTTTGTGTTCCTCTTTACTTGCATTTTTGGCCTTCCAAAGGACCATCCCTCCATGCATCTTTGAGGGTTGGTTCAGGCCTATTTTTGTGACTTTTGGGACCTACCTTGGCCCTTCCCATGGCTGGTTTGGTCATATTTTGCATGCATATAGTATGTGTAGTGTAACTCCATCCGTAGCTCATCAAAGTAGCATGTGTGCTTAGCTTGTGTTGAGTCCATTTCAGTGGGTTTTTGGTGATGTTTTACCATGCCATGAACCTGTTTTGGATTGGTTTTGTTACTCCATGCTTGCATGACGCACTTGTAATGTAAATTCCCTAAACTAGCTTCATATGCTCCATGCTTTGCCATGTCATTTTAGCTTGTTTGGTTTACATTCCAGCATGTATTTGGTCATCATTTGGCATGTTATGACCCTATTCATAGTTGGTTTAATCATCCTTTGCATGCTCCATTTAGGTGTAGAACAAATCATGTTTACTAGCCCTTTGTGCATGATGTTTTGACTCATCAAACTAGCATATTTTGGCTTTGCTCAAACTTGACTTTATGCTTATTTTGAAGTATTCTAGGATTGTTTTAGGCTGCCATGTCCATACCACTCATGCTTTGAATAGCTATAGTGTAAATGCTTAGGCTAGTCTTGGGTTTTGAGACCCCTACCATGCCATACATGTGATGTTTGCACGCTTTGCCCTCATTCCATATGCTATTTCAGTCCATGAAATGTTGTCATACACTTGCATTTGACATGCCTTGAATGCTTTGTATAGCTTGTGCTTTATGCCTCAAGAATGGACTTTTGCGCATGCCACTTAGCCTAAGTCTTTGGCTGATCATTTCAGTACATTTTGGTGCAGTGCATTGCCTCTTTTGTAGCCTTGCATGTCCTGTGTTTTAGCATTGTATGCTAGCTTGCTTTGGCTTACTTCCTTGCATGTTTTAGTCTCATATCAACATGTACTAGGAGTATTTTGGGTTGCCCTTGCCATATCCTTCATGCTTCGTATAGCTGTAGTGTAATTGGCCTTGCAAGCTTCGCGTTTCGGTGATTCACGCATGCTATCCTTGAGCTATTTAAATGATTTGGCATCATTTATCATCTCATTTCAGTGCATATAGTGTTGTTACACTTGCACATTTGTCACTTCTTAGGCACTTTTGAGAGTTGCCCTTTTAGGCCCCTTTGATGAACATTTCGCATTTCGCATGCTTGAGTGTGTAGTTTGGCTTAATTCATCGCTTTGGCTACTGATTTGGACATAGTTGAGAGCCGTCCATCTTTGGTGTAAGCCCATCTTACCATGTTGTCACATGCTTGTTTCATTTCATATGCTGTCGCATACTTGTTTAGCTTTGCATACCTTGCATGCTCACATGTTCATGTTGCATTTTGTCATGTTGTCCAAGGTCATCACCTCACATCATGCTTATATGCTTGTTGCATGCTTGGTTTAGTTGCATGTTTGCACATTTAGGTCATGTTGCATGTTTGCCATGCTTATGTGTTGCATTGCTTGGATTAAGTGTTAATCCGAGCATGAGGAACGAGGGGCGTTTCATACTTCAAGTGATGGAACGTGTCTCAATTCTCGATCGCCGAAGCTCTTGATGATTCATGATAGAGTTCTAGGCTTTACTTGCTTTATTTGTGCATTCATTTTCATATTGATTTGCACAAGTTGGATCTTTGTCCATCATGCATCGGGATGCGTGATTGATAGTCGTGGATCCGACTAGGCCTCTCCCTTGATGTTTTGAGGTGATTTGGAGTGCCATGGTGCATACATGTCTTTGGGAGACCCTCCCTTTCCTCTATTTTGTGCTTCGTTATAGTTTGGTGTCACAGCACACCAGTGGCCGGCAGCCTACCACTGATGGCCGGCAGTGTGCCACCCTTGGCCGGCAATGGAGCACCTTTGGCTGACAGTGATCCTTTCATGGCCGGCAGGCCACTGGTGACTTCCCCTGCAGTGTTTGGTAAGGTCTAGCAACAAGCACTGGAAGACACCTTGCAAACAGAGCCTCTAAAGAGCAACCGGAAGGCATTTTGAGGCGAAGAACCGAAGCGAGCATGCATGCCTCCCTTCTTCAAACAGAGCTGGAATAGCACCGTTTACTGCTTTCCCAACCTGCTTGTTGTCATTCATTAATTAGTTAATTGATTTGTTAATTAATTAAGTGGTGTAATAAATAGTTGTAGCTAGTTATTCAATTTGGTTCTCTAATAATTAAGTAGCTTGTTAGCTAGTTAATTAGGTGGCTTGTATTATTTATTCGGTCCCTCCGAGTGAGGGTGCAATTGTAATAAGTATGGGTGTGTGTGTGCATGTCTTCCAACCCCATTTCTTTCTCCCTTTTATTTAACCGCTTATAATGGTTAGATTTAGGGCATATTTCAATTAGCATACCTTATGCTATGCATGTGTGCATTCATTCATCTGTATTGCATGCACCGGGCTCGGCGCATCATACTAACTACATAGTATTTCAAATCTAAATTGAATACGTGTTATCTATTGCATTTCACATGTCATCCATAGATTAGCCGAGCCTATTCTAGTTACATTTTGCCTGTGATGCATTAGCCATTCTAACATGGACTTGGATCATGCATGATTGCTAACAAGTTCTCTGCTTTGGCGCGGAGTACGATGTAAGTATTTATGCTTTAACATCTTGCATGAGTGTGATTGTTAACATGACAGCATGCTTACCATGTAGCTATATGCTTATGTGATAAACTGCCTGAATGCCTGCGGGTGAAGGCTGGATTACTTGAATTGGGATAATTCATTGAAATCCGCATTTTAGCCTCCTTGCGAGTAGCAAACTTCAAACATTTCCAAACAAATGGATATGCAATGTTTTGTTCCAATTCAGGCGATCCAGTCTATACTTGTATGTTGTGCGCATCACATAGTAAATCTAGGCTAAAAACTGGAATAAGAACGCATAATGTTTTCAAAACTAGATATCATGGTTAGTAGAGGCCGATCTTTGATCGGGCGAGCGGGGGTGCTCACGAAGTGACCTTCCCCAATCGTACCCAAGTTCTTGAGCCGAGGCAACTTTGGTGATGACGGACACATGGCCTTAGGCAACGAGTCAGGGTTTCCTAAATTCTCCCAAAATAAATATTTAGGTGGCGACTCTGTATCTAGCAAAGCAGTCCATGTTTGGCACTTCTTTCAAAAAATCTATTTTCAAAAACGATTTGTCGGATTTGGACTCTTTGATGATTTCATCGGTCTTGCATTGCACTCTGTGAGATTAGATACGGGACTGTGACATTGAGTCCTGAACTGTAGTGAGCCCAAATGAACAGAACGGGGGATTCATCCTCCCGGGACGTTCGGGGACGTTTACAGTTTCTGGCGACTCTGCTGGGGACTTAGAGAACTTGACTCGAACTCATGATATCTGGTTTTGATGACACTTATGTGTTTCTTTGCATTGCATTTGCATTGGTGCGCCTAGGACACCATGTTTGCCGTATGCTATTCCTGAATGGTTTGCCGGAGGCTCGCTTTGCGAAGCATGCCATAAGGCTGATCGGTTGCGGGCTCTGCCACGACGTGAACACAAACCCCGATTTTACTAGGGCACCCCTTTTGACTATTCGACCTAGTGCATATTCGGAATCCATAGTGACCATTCCAAGCTAGGACAGGTTGCTTACCCGAGTTTAGGTTGTTTGAAACTGCTGCGTGCATAGTGAAACCCTAGCTCCTGACAAAATAGGACAGGGAAACCCTACCCCAACATAGAGGTGTTTTGGCTGTCACTTGTTTGTTATGTGCTTTAGAGTTGGCCTCTACAGGGAATGCACGTATCAGTTTACAAATCTGAGAACCAGGCCAGAGGGCACCACTATCAGTATCTGGGAATCAGTTATATCTGCGGGTATCATATTCAATTTTGGGGCAGCGACTTTGCAGAACAGTGATCAGTAGTAGAGTACAGTGATTCAGCTATGCTTACGTCTGTTTTGCTTGGGCTGAAATGCTGTGTGTTTTCTCTTTCAAAGGCGGGGGTTCAGAGAGTTAGTTCGGAATAGCTAGTGTTCCCCCTTGCTGAGGCAAGACAGGTATCTGATCCGTCAGTCACCAGTTGCACCACCTCCGTTAGGTCATCGGATCTATGATGACGTAAAATTCAGAGGAAATCGTGGTAATGGCAGCCGCATTAAACCAAGGAATCATCCTACAAAGCGAGACCAATGTCGATGTACCACATCCACCCAGGTCGCCTGCTGCGCACCCGATCTGGGAGCCCCAGTTGTTTTAGGCCCGTGAACCTACCACGTTTGAATTAATGGGAATGATTGGTGACCTTCAGAGGTCCGTGGAGGATCTCGCTTACGGAATGTCAGCTTCGCCACCAACTGCATCATATGCCGAAAATTTTGTACCGCAGGAGCCCCCGCTACTGGGGCGAATTGTGATCGAGCTCAACCAACCTGAGGTTGTCCCGAGTTATTGCAATGACATGTCAACATCAACCCAAACCCTTGATCAGGATAAGGCCAGAGGTAAGAACAAAATGAAGGCAGACACCGATCCCATTGAACAACGGCTGTGGGCAGTAGAGGCTTTGAAAACCGGGGGGATGAATAAGTAGCAGGTATTTGCAGTTGTGGCCAAGACTGTAAATAATGCTTTCCCCACTCCAACCGAGGGCAGTTCAAGCCAGAAAAAAAACTGGGATACGCCCCGTTATGCCAGAACAGTTCCTTCCACTCATAACCCTGCACCTGGAAGAGATCAGAAAGCCAAGGCAGTGCCTGCGGACCCTTTCGCTAGTGCGTCTAGCAAGAATCCACAGACTTCGAAGTATCTGCCCCGAGGGCGCAGACTCTTTCACGCTCTCTACATGCCTCTGTCTAAGGCACTTCAAATCCTGGATGAAAATGGGCATCTTAAACCCCTCGAGCCTAGGCCTCTCCCTAGTCATCTTCCAGCAGGCCATGATGCTACTCAGTACTGCACGTACCATCAGCAAACCGGTCACGCCATTGACAACTGCTTCCATCTTCGCCATGAAGTACAGGACTTGATCGACAATGAGGTCATCCTCCCACCTACCTCAACAAAGTCTGTCACCACTGGGCTTTTGGATTTCAAGGATACCACGAGTATGTGATCAGGGGTTGGACCACCTGCGAGCGGCGCTCGGTATATTTCAGATGTGGCGTGTGGCACTCACTGTTTTGAGCATTTGCGAATACTGGTTTTTATAGCCTCTGACTTGGGTGTTGAGTCAGTTCTGTGGTTTTGTTTTGAGTCTGTCTCTTTGTTTTGAGTCAGTCTTTTTGATTAAGGGTCTGTCTTGTTGTATCGAGTTAGTCCTGTTGTACAGAAGTCGGGTGATTCCGGGGGTGTTACTTCGGATATCACTATTTTGTTTTGTGTTTGTCCTTTTGTTTTTTTTTGAGTCTGTTTCTGCCAGGGAGCCAGTTGTGCCAACAGATCTGAATGAAACAGCAGTGATTTTCACACCCTTGTGTTTGCTTCTGCCTTGTGCCAGTTGTGCCGGAAGTTCCAAATGAGATGGCGGTGCTTTTCACCCTTTTTTTGTGCCTTGAAATCATTGCATTGACCTAAGTTTTTTTCAAAACTTTTTGAACATTGTGATGAAAACAAAGAGGAAGGAATTCCTCGGGATTTGCAAAAATTTGATCAATTGAGAGAAAGAGAGGCATGTTAAGCCCTTAATGTTTGAAATCATGTTTGTTAATGTGAGTACTGAGAAGGATCCTGGCTTGATCTAGATTGGTTTCACATTGTCTTTCGCGCGAGCGATTAGTCGCTTTCTTAAAAGATTTCAAAAAATATTTTGCATCGTCCTGCAAAGACCTGTGTGGAATCGCTCTTGAGATTGTGCAGCCTAGGATCGCTCTCAGCCTCGAGACTCGACCCCTCGCTTTCGAACCTTGAACTTAGATTCAGAATGTTCAACGGTCAACCACCATGTGAGGCCTGTGTGGCCAGATTTGAAGCAGCCCACGAACTAGGGGCGAGAAAGTCAAAGAAGCTTGCAAAGCTAGATCAAAAGCACCCCTCGAACTAGGGGCAAAAGATGCCAGATTGTGCTCGAAGAGCCAAAGATGGATCATTCCACAAATCAATGAAGATCGGAAAGAATGCCAAACCCCAGAAGGGAAGAAAGAAAAAAGTACTGCCAGGGAACAACCGAGTTCCTATCCACAACACTAGGGGCAAATTCAGCCCCCATTGGATGGACTCCTACATCGTCAGCGAACAACAGCCATTCTCCTGGATTCAGATGACTTCGGGATCTCAAAACCATTTGACATGGACAGAGCTACACTTTTACCCTTGAGAAGCTCATTGGGCCGAAAACCCGGAAGGGCGGCCCAGGCAAAAGTTAGAGCAAGAAATGAAGAAAAAGAACAAAAACAGAAAAGAAGAAAAGAACAAAAAAAGAAAAAAGAAAAATGCAAAGAAAAGAACAAAAAAAGAAAATCAAAAAAAGAAACAAATGAAAAGAATTGAAAAGAAGAAAACCATAGCTTGCAAGGTTGAAAACCCGAAAAGGCGGCCTTGGCAAAAATTAGAGTGCAAAAGGAGAGGTTAATACACGAATGTACCTTACCCAAACTACGTAAGGCTTGATTCCCATGTTTGGGATACGTAGGTAACTTCATCCTGAAGTCCAGCCCCCAACGCTTTCAAAGCGACTATGTCCATATATTGGTTTTGACCATCTTCGCCTTCTCTGTATTCGAGAGTTTGGTTGCGATCATCACTGATGAGGACTGTTTACAACATGCTGCGGCGCTATCTAGACAAGGGGCAACTTCCCGTTGCCAAAAGTCGCCATTCAAATAAGGGACAACTTTCCGTTGCCGTGCAGCTCTCTTCAAGCAAGGGGCAATTTTCCTTCAGGTCTAAGGTTGTGCATTTCAAGGGTAGGTTCCGTGCTCGTTGAGCATTGGCCGTTTGCGAAAAAGTTTTTGAGAATTTTTACTAAGGTTGACTAATTTTCTCGAAAAGTTATTCCATTTTTTTCAAAACTGGACCATTTCTTGGACCCAAAAAAGGAAAATTTTCAGTGCTCATAGCCTGACTTGCATGATTTTAAATCAAAAAATTGAACAAGCATGTTGATCTAACTCTCATGTTGATCAAAATTGTTTTAGTGGAAAACCAAAACAAAAAATGGTCAAAATGATGAACTAGGGGCACAGTTGAGTCAGGCTTCCTGTCTTTTCCCTGTTGTCATTGCATTTGCCAGGAAGGGCACCATACTTGCCAAGAAAGGGCACTTTACCCGCCAGAAAGGGCACCACCGAAGCTAACAACAAAGAGCTGAAAGCTCTCACATCCTCCGAGCAACGAGGTATCAAATCAAGTGCAAAGCACGAACTGGAATAGATCAAGATATTCCACTCCCTCATCTGGACAGATCTGATCACGTCCAAACTCCCTAGCAGAGCATCATCAACCGATGTCAGTTGCAGATTTGCTACACACCCAGTCTTAGTGCAACCCCTCTATGGGAGGAACTCATTGGCTGTGAGCGGAACAAAAAGAATCTAGCAGCAAGCTAGGGACAAGAGCCCGCAATTTCTTGTTTATCCATCAACCACCCGGGAGAGGGATAAAAACTGAGAGATTGAAGAATAGAGAGATGTGCACTGAGAGAAAAAGTGAGGAAAAGGGCTTTTTCAAAAAAAATAGAGCTTGAGGGCCAAGTGATGTGAGAATCACAAATGAGAAAGGGTGGGAAACAATACCCAGAGAAACAGGCTCCCTGTGCACGTCTGAGTGTCGTGTCTTTTTGTTTTATCTCGATTCTTGTTTTGAGCCGTTTCGAGTGTTACTCGATGTGTTTAGGTTGTTTACCTTTTGTTTTCTGTTGTTGAGTCATAGTGCACTGTGTTCAGTCGTAGGCTCAATACCCAGTTGAGAACTTATTCTCACTCTCAATTTCAAAAATCGTTTTGTGCTCAGAGTGCCTTGTCATTCTCTACATTTGTGCAAAACAGGATTTTGTTCTTTCAAAAACTGCAGGGTTCAACCCGGGTCATGTGGGAACAGTAAAATCAGGACCTATCCGAAGCTATATTGGTTCCGGACTGCAAAGCAAAAGAAAAGAGGGAAAAATTTCGAGCATCTTAGCATGTTTCAACTTCAGCAATTCCGAGACTGCATTCCAGGTGCACCTTCTCAGGCCTCGTCGTTTCTCTAGAGTATGAGTGTATCTCAACCCCAAGTGTAAGCCTGCTTCAAGTCAAAATGGCAATTAAAGCAGCAGCAGATGTTATCTCTCGCCAATATAGATAGGGTGTCCCCTTTTGAGCTGAGCGTGTTGCCAAGTCCTCCGAGAGGTAAATCAAAGGCACCATAGTACATATTTGATGCTCCTCTATTGCATAGAATGTCAACTTCCATATATACTTCTGTTGCATGCGTGCCGCGCATCGTTATGATTCATGCATAGAATATGCTTGCTTTCAATTCTGCATAGAATATGCTTACTTTCAATATTGCATAGAATATGCTTCTGTTTCATACATGGAAAATGCCCCCATACTTGCATAGAAGATGCATTTTATCGCACTTTCTTGTGCATTTTATCTCACTCGCACTGTCTTGTGCACTTACACTTTGTATCTCACTTGCACTGTCTTGTACATCTTGTGGTTGTATCTCGCTCGCACTATTTTGTGCATTTCAAATCAATCGCGCTGTTTAGCGTATCGCACTGTTTAGTGCATTTCAAAACAACCGTGCTGTTGAGCGCATCGCACTGTTTTGTGCATTTCAAATCAATTGCGCTGTTTAGCGTATCGCACTGTTTAGTGCATTTCAAAAGAATCGCGCTGTTTAGCGTATCGCACTGTTTTGTGCATTTTAAATCAATCGCGCTGTTTAACGTATCGCACTGTTTTGTGCATTTCAAAACAATCGCGTTGTTTAGTGCATTGCACTGTTTTGTGCATTTCAAATCAATTGCTCTGTTTAGCGTATCGCACTATTTAGTGCATTTCAAAACAATCGCGCTATTTAGCATATCGCACTGTTTTGTGCATTTCAAAACAATCGCGCTGTTTAGTGCATTGCACTATTTTGTGCATTTCAAATCAATCGCGCTGTTTAGCGTATTGCACTGTTTAGTGCATTTTAAATCAATCACGCTGTTTAGCGTATCACACTGTTTTGTCAATCGCGCTGTTTAGCGTATCGCACTGTTTTGTGCATTTCAAATCAATCGCGCTGTTTAGCGTATCGCACTGTTTTGTGCATTTCAAAACAATCGCGCTGTTTAGTGCATCGCACTATTTTGTGCATTTCAAATCACTCGCTCTGTTTAGTGTATCGCACTATTTTGTGCAATTTACTTTGGCGCTTTCTTGCGCATCGCACTGTTTTATGCATTACATTGTATCATTCGCGCTATCTTGCGTACCTTACTTGCACTTGTTAGTGCATTGTATCGCGCTATCTTGCGCACCATATCTGCATCGCACTGTTTTGTGCATTCGCCCTACTCGCACTGCCTTGCGCACCTTACCTGCACTTGTTAGTGCATTGCATTGTTTGCGCTTTCTTGTGCATCTTACCTGCACTTGTTAGTGCATTGCATCGCGCTATCTTGCGCACCTTACCTGTACTTGTTAGTGCATTACATCGCACTGTTTTGGGCATTTAATCTACTTCGCACTGCCTTGTGTACCTGTATTGCATTGTCTTGCACACCTCTTTAACCTGCGCTATCACACACATTACTTGCATTGTCATACACCTCTTTACTTGCGTTGTCACGCACACTTCACTTGCATTGTTATGCACCCATTCCTCCTGCATTGTCATGCACTGATTCGCTTGCATTGTTATGCATCGTTCCACCTGCATTGTTATGCACGTTTCACTCGCATTGCTATGCACCCTTTCAATTGCATCATTTTGCATGATCCCTTCCTTCCGAAACACCGGGATACGTCCTTATGTTTCTCACTCAATCCGAAACAGCGGGATATGTCCCAATGTTTCTCCTTCTTTGGTTAAAAGCATTTGGAACACGTTCCAATGCTCACACCATTCCAAAACACCGGGATACATCCCTATGTTTCTCACTCAATCCGAAACAGCGGGATATGTCCCTACGTTTCTCCCTCTTTGGTTAAGAGTATTTGGAATACGTTCCAATGCTTATACCTTTCCGGAACACCGAGATATGTCCCTATGTTTCTCCATCTTTGGTTAAGAGCATTTGGAACATGTTCTAATGCTTATGCCACTCTTTTTCCTTTCGCGTGCAACGCGTCGGAATCTTGTTTGAGACCTCAGGTGTCCCCAACGGTCGCTCTTAGTGTTCTCCGCATGAGACGTAGCGAGAATTGAATAATTCTCTTATATCCTTTCTGCATTGTAATGTAGCTTGGTTTCTACTTGCTTAAAACTGTTGCATTGTTATGCTTCGTTACAGCTTTCTTTGCATGATTATAAGTCATGCTCTTGCATCTTGCATGCCGTTTGCATTTTGCCCCAGCCTCTGGGCGCATCCTTGCATGCCTATATTGATTGATTGTCTGAGTCTTCGGCCTTGTCAAAAATGGGTTGTCTCTGGGCTTTGACACTCACTCCCGTCACTTTGTGACTTTCGAGTTCTGTCAAAGAGGGGCAACTGTAGACACCCCATTTTTGACCATCCTCGGGACTTGGTTGTGCTTGCAGGTACACCCAACAACTAGTTCGACTGCTTGCCGAGTACTCGACTGTCGCGGCGGAACGTCACCGGTTCGAGCTTCTCGGACCTTGTATCCTTTCTGCCCCATTTTTGGACCTTGGCTAGGTCCTTCCAGAGGGACCTTCTTGGTGCACTGCCGGCCATGGCATGGAACTGCCGGCCTTTGCTTTGCTCCGGCTGGCCATTGGTGAAGCCATGCCGGCCATCAGTGAGCCACTGCCGGCCATTGATGATGGCCGGCACCCCCCCTATCTCAGCTGGTTTTCCTCCAGATCTTTTGAGCCAGCTGGTTTTTTGTTTTCTCCCCTCCATACACGTGTATTCTGAGTTTTGGAAGGGCAAAACCTCTCTTTCTCTTTATATTTCTTGAGTTTTGTGCTTTGGAGATTGGATTTCCTTGCACTTTTACACTACAACACCTAGATATACACCACTACCATTGAACCAAGCTTCTTGGGAGGTCTTCTTGAGGTTTGAAAGCAAGCTTCCATCCTCTGAAATTGCTGGTTTCGAAGAGGGTCTTCAAGGGTAAGCATTTCCCCCATTTTTGCACTTTCTTGCACCTTGCTTTAGCCCTCTTTGCATATTGATTTAGGCTTTGCTTATAACTGGAAAAAGTCTTGTTTTTAAGTGATTTTTAAGTTTGGTTAAGGTCACTTTGCTGTTTGGGGTGTGTAGCCCCCTTGCACGCTTTGTTTGGCTTCGTTTTAAGCCATATCTTGAGGCCTCCGAGCTAGCCTTGGTTTGGCCTTCCAACCACTGAAATCCGGTGGGATTTTGGTGGTAGAGGTGTGGTTTTAGAGGTCCCAAATCAGAGGGGTTAGTCCCCTCTCTTTGTGTTCCTCTCTACTTGCATTTTTGGCCTTCCAAAGGACCATCCCTCCATGCATCTTTGAGGCTTGGTTCAGGCCTATTTTTGTGACTTTTGGGACCTCCCTTGGCCCTGTCCATGGCTGGTTTGGTCATATTTTGCATGCATATAGTATGTGTAGTGTAACTCCATCCGTAGCTCATCAAAGTAGCATGTGTGCTTAGCTTGTGTTGAGTCCATTTCAGTGGGTTTTTGGTGATGTTTTACCATGCCATGAACCTGTTTTGGGTTGGTTTTGTTTCTTCATGCTTGCATGATGCACTTGTAGTGTAAATCCCCTAAACTAGCTTCATATGCTCCATGCTTTGCCATGTCATTTTAGCTTGTTTGGTTTACATTCCAGCATGTATTTGGTCATCATTTGGCATGTTATGACCCTATCCATAGTTGGTTTAATCATCCTTTGCATGCTCCATATAGGTGTAGAACAAATCATGTTTACTAGCCCTTTGTGCATGATGTTTTGACTCATCATACTAGCATATTTTGGCTTTGCTCAAACTTGATTTTATGCTTATTTTGAAGTATTCTAGGATTGTTTTAGGCTACCATGTCCATACCACTCATGCTCTGAATAGCTATAGTGTAAATGCTTAGGCTAGTCTTGGGTTTTGAGGCCCCTACCATGGCACACCTGTGATGTTTGCATGCTTTGCCCTCATTCCATATGCTATTTCAGTCCATGATATGTTGTCATACACTTGCATTTGACATGCCTTGAATGCTTTGTATAGCTTGTGCTTTATGCCTCAAGAATGGACTTTTACGCATGCCACTTAGCCTAAGTCTTTGGCTCATCATTTCAGTACATTTTGGGTCCTAATATACCATGATGTAACTCTGTTTTTGGTTGTCCAAGTCGTGCCATGATTGGTTCTAATAGGTGCAGTGCATTGCCTCTTTTGTAGCCTTGCATGTCCTGTGTTTTAGCATTGTATGCTAGCTTGCTTTGGCTTACTTCCTTGCATGTTTTAGTCTCATATCAACATGTCCTAGGAGTATTTTGGGTTTCCCTTGCCATATCTTTCATGCTTCGTATAGCTGTAGTGTAATTGGCCTTGCAAGCTTCGTGTTTCGGTGATTCACGCATGCTATCCTTGAGCTATTTAAATGATTTGGCATCATTTATCATCTTATTTCAGTGCATATAGTGTTGTTACGCTTGCACATTTGTCACTTCTTATGCACTTTTGAGAGTTGCCCTTTTAGGCCCCTTTGATGAACCTTTCGCATTTCGCATGCTTGAGTGTGTTGTTAGGCTTAATTCATCGCTTTGGCCACTGATTTGGACCTAGTTAAGAGCCCTCCATCTTTGGTGTAAGCCCATCTTACCATGTTGTTGCATGCTTGTTTCATCTCGTATGTTGTCGCATACTTGTTTAGCTTTGCATACCTTGCATGCCCACATGTTCATGTTGCATTTTGTCATGTTGTCCAAGGTCATCACCTCACATCATGCTTATATGCTTGTTGCATGCTTGGTTTAGTTGCATGTTTTCACATTTAGGTCATGTTGCATGTTTGCCATGCTTATGTGTTGCATTGCTTGGATTAAGTGTTAATCCGAGCATGAGAAACGAGGGGCGTTTCATACTTCAAGTGATGGAACGTGTCTCAATTCTCGGTCACCGAAGCTCTTGATGATTCATGATAGAGTTCTAGGCTTTACTTGCTTTATTTGTGCATTCATTTTCATATTGATTTGCACAAGTTGGATCTTTGGCCATCATGCATCGGGATGCGTGATTGATGGTCGTGGATCCGACTAGGCCTCTCCCTTGATGTTTTGAGGTGATTTGGAGTGCCATGGTGCATACATGTCTTTGGGAGACCCTCCATTTCCTCTATTTTGTGCTTCGTTGCAGTTTGGTATCACAACACACCAGTGGCCAGCAGCCTGCCACTGATGGCCAGCAGTGTGCCACCCTTGGCCGGCAATGGACCACCTTTGGCTGGCAGTGATCTTTCCATGGCCGACAGGCCACTGGTGACTTCCCCTGCAGTGTTTTGGTAAGGTCCAGCAACAAGCACTGGAAGACACCTTGCAAACAGAGCCTCTAAAGAGCAACCGGAAGGCGTTTCGAGGCGAAGAACCGAAGCGAGCATGCATGCCTCCCTTCTTCAAACAGAGCTGGAATAGCACCGTTTACTGCTTTCCCTACCTACTTGTTGTCATTCATTAATTAGTTAATTGATTTGTTAATTAATTAAGTTGTGTAATAATTAGTTGTAGCTAGTTATTCAATTTGGTTATGTAATAATTAAGTAGCTTGTTAGCTAGTTAATTAGGTGGCTTGTATTATTTATTCGGTCCCTCCGAGTGAGGGCACGATTGTAATAAGTGTGGGTGTGTGTGTGCATGTCTTCCAACCCCATTTCTTTCTCCCTTTTATTTAACCGTTTATAATGGTTAGATTTAGGGCATATTTCAATTAGCATACCTTATGCTATGCATGTGTGTATTCATTCATCTGTATTGCATGCACCGGGCTCGGCGCATCATACTAACTGCATAGTATTTCAAATCTTAATTGAATACGTGTTATCTGTTGCATTTCACATGTCATCCATAGATTAGCCGAGCCTATTCTAGTTGCATTTTGCCTGCGATGCATTAGCCATTCTAACATGGACTTGGATCATGCATGATTGCTAATGAGTTCTCTGTTTTGGCACGGAGTACGATGTAAGTATTTATGCTTTAACATCTCGCATGAGTGTGATTGTTAACATGACAGCATGCTTACCATGTAGCTATATGCTTATGTGATAAACTGCCTGAATGCTTGTGGGTGAAGGTTGGATTACTTGAATTGGGATAATTCATTGAAATCCGCATTTTAGCCTACTTGCGAGTAGCAAACTTTAAACATTTCCAAACAAACAGATATGCAATGTTTTGTTCCAATTCAGGCGATCCAGTTTATACTTGTATGCTGTGCGCATCACATAGTAAATCTAGGCTAAAAACCGGAATAAGAACACATAATGTTTTCAAAAGTAGATATCATGGTTAGTAGAGGCCGATCTTTGATCGGGCGAGCGGGGGTGCTCACGAAGTGACCTTCCCCAATTGTACCCAAGTTCCCGAGCCGAGGCAACTTTGGTGATGACGGACACGTGGCCTTAGGCAACGAGTCAGGGTTTCCTAAATTCCCCCAAAATAAATATTTAGGTGGCGACTCTGTATTTGGCAAAGCAGTCCATGTTTGGTACTTCTTTCAAAAAATCTGTTTTCAAAAACGATTTGCCGGATTTGGACTCTTTAATGATTTCATCGGTTTTGCATTGCACTTTGCGAGATTAGATACAGGACCGTGACATTGAGTCCTGAACTGTAGTCAGCCCAAATGAATAGAACGGGGGATTCATCCTCCCGGGACGTTTGGGGACCTCTACAATAATATATTACATCGGCACGTTGGCTGAAATCTTAATGGTCATGGACACGCGATTCATCAGTGTGCTCAACATATAAGTGCGTAATATTCTTATATCAATCCATGTAACCCGGTACACTTTCCCAAGGCTGATGAACTGGTGTACTCCTCCGTTGCTCAGATAACACGTGGTTATCCCAAGCCTCCCAGATTCTATCCAAGTATCTATACATGACTATATATCGTGCAAATATGTTGCCTCGAGCACCACGACTGGGAGCTAGCGGTGCATCTGGGATGGTTTGAACCTTGCCAAACTACCTCAGAACTCTATTTGGATGATAGGGTTCGACAATGTCTAAGCACTTTAAGTATCCATGGTAGAACGTAACCGAGTTACATGGATGTTGGTCTCTACAGCTCTGGTATGGATCCCAAATAACCTGTAAATGTAAAGTGTTTTTGAATTAAAGTATATAAAGGGTAAGATAAATGGAAAGTGTTAAAATTATCTCAGGATGAGTAAACTTACATCAATAGCTACCAAACTATCAAGTTCGGCTCGAAAAGATTAAATGATCAATAGAGGAACCCCCCTCTCTCCTAGATGCCCAATGGTACACGTGTGGCATGTCTTCATTGTAGCCCATGTTCTGGTGAGGTCGGAATGCTCGGAAGTGCTCATAAATCCACGCCTCCAAAAGAGTCATATAACCACCATCTGCTTAACCCTGGACCGGCTAGCATACCCCAACTGTCTGTATAAAAATGATAACGCAGCAGCACCCTAAGCGTAAGTATGAATGGATCCCAAATCCATCAATAAGCCAAGGTAAACAACAGGAACCCTGCTGCCACTCTTGTCACTAAAGAGTGTACATCCCAACAGAAACAACAAATAAGCTCTAGCAGCACACTGTATGGCCTCCTCGAGGTCTGAATCTGTGACACCAGCAAACTGACTTCGCAACCACTCAAGCCTGACTAAATTGCCACCAGTAGTAGAAACATCTTCATACGCTGCACATTCAGTAATCCCCAAGCCATAAACGAGTAGTGTAACTCCATGATGATCTGTCACATCTGGTACGCTGACTGATTTGCCTACAATGGAAAGGCCAAGAATAGTGCCAACATCATCCAGGGTCAAGGTCATCTCACCAACTGTCATGTGAAATGTGTTCGTCTCAAGTTGCCATCTCTCAACAAAACTGGAGATTAGAAGCTTGTTAACGAACCGATAAGTGCAACGAGCTAGTTGTGACAATCCAGACTGCTCAATAATGACTTTGAATCTAGTGTTGTTGTCTACTGACCACCATGGCCATGCAAGGATCTTCGAAGAGTGATTATGACACTTTAGGGGCTCTCGTTCCTATAACACAAATAATATCTCATTAGAAACTACCATACAACACACACAGGAAAAAAAAATTCATATACAAATGAATTTCACTTCTACTCAGGAATGTTTACCTCCCCGTGCCAAACAGCTGCAGCGACATGACTATTGAAACTCCGCAGTATTGATGGATCAGTCGGTCCACTTAGAAAAGCATGAGTAAGGTCCTCTTCCTGGACAGGAGGAGAATTAGGTAAAGAGGCATCCTCCACAGCAATGTCAGGCATATCATAACCTTGAACTCGTCTTTGGTTTCGGCCCCGACTTTGATTGGCACTGGGGATATCATATTCTACCGAAACTGGATCACGACCTCGACCACGACCTTGACCTCGTCCTCGCCCACGCCCTCGTTCCCGTTCATGGTCTGCATCCAATTCACGACGTCATCTATTTGAAGCAGTAGGTGGGACACGTTGTTGACATTCAGAATCCATATTATCTGCAAAAAATAATAAGTGTGTGTAATGAGTGTGTGTAAATAAAGAATGGCCGTGCAAACAAGTGTGTATAAATAAAGAGAGTGTGTGTAAATAAAGAGAGTGTGTGTAAAATTATAATAAGTGTGTGTGTAAAATTATAATAAGTGTGTAAATAAAGAATGGCCATGCAAACAACAATATACATGGCCATGGTGGGGAAATTATAATAAGTGTTTATTCAAGTGAAATTACTAATAAGTGTTTAACAAAATTATAATAAGTGTGTGTAAATTATAATAAGTGTGTTTATTAAGTGTGTGTAAAGAGGGGAATGGGGATGTGGAAATATAAGCTCCCTTCAAACAACAATATACAAAAGAAAGAAAAAAAAGAAAAAAAAACGGTTTGGAAGTTCACAACCGAAAATACATATTCAGTTCAGAAATTGAAATCCGAAACACAAACATAATTTCGGAAGTTGAGTGTTGACCAAATTCAAATTTTTCGGAAGTTGACTATTGAAACAATGAAACATTTTTGGAAATCTACTGATGAAATTATTGATTATTTTTTGATTTCTACGTCCAAACAAATTGTTATATTTCGGAAAACCAGTTCCGAACAACGGTTACAAATGAAAAACTCTACATTACAAGTGAAAAACTCTACATTACAAATGAAAAACTCTACGTTACAAATGAACATGGGGTATGCTAGCCATTGGGAGCTATTTGGCAAATGAAAAAAAATTAAAGATTGCTGAAAAAAGTTACCCTAACTGTGTGAAGCAGGGAGCTATTTGCACCATTGGGAGAGCAATGTGAGAGATGCAGCGCAGCTTCAATGGGTGTATTTGTATCGTTGGGAGAGCAATGTGAGAGATGCAGCGCAGCTTCAATGGGTGTATTCGCATCGTTGGGAGAGCAATGCGAGAGATGCAGCTTCAATGGGTGTGCACCATTGGGAGAGCTGGGTTTGAGGGTGTGTGTGTGTGTGTGTGTGTGTGTGTGTGTGTTAGAGTGTGAGGGTAGATGTGGAATCAAATGTGTGTACAGTGAGTAAAAGAATTAGGAATGATTTTTTTTGGTGTGTGTAGTGAGAAGGATTTGCAAAGAGGGTATTTGGTGTGTGTAGATAGAAGCTCCCGACATTATCAAGCCTATCCATTTTAGCCAATCAAACACAGTGTAGGAACATGAAAAAAAAAATAAAAATAAAAATAAAATTTGAGGGGGAGGGGGGGGGATTACCTATCAGTGTTAATTTGAGAAAAGTATTACATATGTATGGAAAATTTTATAATTTTAATTATTGATATTGATAAAGTTTACCATTAATTTATAATTATTTTTCAAATTCTACACTAATATGAAATTTTTCACAAAAAATAAAATAAGATGAAACCTATTTGGACTCTGCGTTTTATCAATCCCAATCCTCTCCTACTCACTCAGCTGTGCAGTTCAGCTAGGCATACCAGACATAATTCACAACCACAAAAAACCCATCTCTCTCCCTGACCTAGTCTCATCACTCCAATTGCCTCCCTCAAAAATCAACGCTCTACACAGACTCATGTCCTTGTTAACTCACTTGGGTTTCTTTGCCACAACAAAACTTGATCCAAATCATGGAGATCAAAAAGGGTATGTCCTCACTCCAACAACATCTAGGTTTCTCATCAAAAGTGAATTACCCAATTTGTCACCATTTGTCCGAGCCACGGTCGATCCGGTTATGGTCGCTCCATGGCAGTTTTTGGTAGATTGGTTCAGAGGCAATGAAGAAACAACATTTGAGACTGCACATGGGGTTGGCATCTGGGAGTTTTGCGACAAAAACTCGAAATTCAATAACCTATTTAATGAAGGAATGGCTAGTGACTCAAGAATGATGGGCTTGGTTATTAGGAACTGTGAGGCAGTGTTTGGAGGGTTGAATTCATTGGTTGATGTAGGGGGTGGCACTGGTATCATCGCTCAGATCATTTCTGAGGCATTTCCTAGTATAAAATTCATAGTTTTCGATCTCCCACATGTTGTTGAGAACTTGCCAGAGGGGAAGAACTTGAACTATGTTGAAGGTGACACGTTTCAGTCTTTCCCATCCGCGGATGCCATTTTCTTCAAGGTAGGCAATTCTTTTCTGGATTATTTCCAATGTTTCAAAATGGAAATCAAGTAAATTTTAGGAATTGCATCATATATGTAGGCCAATTTCTGTGTTTTTGTTTAATTTGATATCGAGTTACTTGAGTTGATTGATCAAATAGCCAAGTTCTAAAGAGAAATCATTATTAAGGATTCAAGGCCATACATATTGATATATAGAACTACTATTTATTTGCTGAATAGGGTAAAGTTCGCACAATTTAGGAGAATTCTAGCAGATAGCTTTATTTATTTTTTTTTATTTTTTTATAATTAACAAAAACAAGAAAACTAAAAGGGAAACTTAAAGTAAAGAACAAATATCAAGCATTGGTTTCAAAATTATTCTGAGAAACATTCAAAAAAAACTTGATGTTCATGCAAGTATTGTAAATTTAAGGCAATCAATTGAACTAGAATATATTTTTGGACTTGAAAATGGCAGTGTGTTTTGCATAATTGGAGCGACGAGGACTGCGTAAAGATATTGAAGAGATGTAGAGAAGCTATTCAAAGCAGGGAAGGAGGGAAGGTTATCATCATAGACATTGTGGTAGATGGGGACAAAGATGAACATGACATTACTGAGACAAAGCTTGTTTGTGACATATTCATGATGGTTTTGGCGACTGGAAGAGAAAGAAGTGAGAAAGAGTGGGAAAAGATTTTCTTGGAGGCTGGCTTTAGTCACTACAAGATCACACCCAGCTTTGGTTTAAGGTCCCTCATTGAGGTATATCCTTAAATTATGTGGGGAAAATTTCATTTTACCTTCTTAGAGTTTGGCCCTTCTGTAAATTATCTCCTATGATTTAGAAATAATCACATAAACTTTTTATGATTTGTAAACTAAAGTGTACTCTTTTTCACCTAACTTAATGTTAAGTGTGGAAACACATGCTAGGATGAAAATAGTACACGGAGGTTAAAGTGAACTTTGTCTCCTAAAAAAATGATGAAAATGTTTACGATTTGCACAATGAAGTTACTTATGTATAAGTGTATTTTAGTTTTTTTTACTTAAGCTTTTACTACTAAAAAATGCACGTTGCGGCCATTACAAGCCATTGCAAAAAATAGAAAAATACAGTCGCAAAAGATTTTTTGAGACGACCATGCCACGACAAATGGAGGACACAAATGTGAGGGTGACAAATACTTTTTATGACGGTAAAGTGTTGGTCACAAATTATTTGAAACCGTCTAACTTACTTATTGCATCTGCTATTTTGCTGTGGCGAAAAACAAAAAAAAAAAATACTTACTATGCTTTAGCGACTATCTTGTTATTGTCGCAAATAATTATTTATTATAAAAAATATATAGATGCATTTGTTATAATAAAAAGATCAATTGCAAGCACCACAAATTTATTTTTTTTAAAAAAATAACTTACCAACACCAATACATCTCATAATGGTAAAAAAATTCTTGCTGCAACAATTTATCTATATATTGCGACTAAAAAAAAATCTACAAAGAAAAAAAACAATAGAAAAATTAGAAATCAGTCATTTGGAAACCTAACAATCTTATCAACACACAATGTTTACCCAATCTCCAACTAAAAGCGAAACACCTAAACAGTAACCATGACAAGTAGTTGGACTATGAATTTCTACATAAGTTTTGTACCAACCAAAGAAATGGTCCTCCCTTTTGAATTCTTATCAAAGCACAAGCTGCAAGCAAGCAAGCCGATTTCTATCTAGCATACACGAACACCCGCTGAGGGTTTTATCACAAATTAACTGGACACTAAAATGATTTTCATTAAAATAAAATACAAAATGCAATAAGATTTCATAATAATTGATAGAGATGTAGTGGTCCATGGCATTATGATTGGTGGAGAAGGTATGGTATTATGATTTTATATTGGGTGATTGAAGAATATGAGATAACATAATAAATGATAATTGGTGAAAGAATATGGACACGTGATACTCCGAAAATATTTAATAATTTTCTGTTCTATTAATATAAAAGAATAGAGGGGAAATACATTGTTTACAGCAACGAGGGTAAAGATGTCTTTTTGCATTTTTTGTTAACAGTATTAGTAGTGCACTTTAATTCAAACCATATGGGTGGCATTTGCATATTTGTAAAACACAGCAGGGTAAAGTGCTCTTGAGTAATATCACATGAGTGTAAAGTGAATTTTACCCTTAATTTTAATTCAATGCATGGCACTATTATTAAAAGAAAAATGATGATGTGGCCAAAATGAAAGCAAAAAATGTTAGGGATATGTAAAAAAATTATCAAAAAATTTACCAAACCACCCATATGAGTGTGAGTATTTGATAATTTTTTAATAAAAAAATTTGAAATCTCTAACATCATTGTTCATTAAAATAGATTGATGTATGACACCCACAAAGCCTTGTACAAATTAGAGTTAAATAGGTTTGAAGAACAGTACTCTTATTTTGTGCTTAGATTATAAATTTATATAGCAATTGGGAAATGAATAAAGAAACATTATATGAAATGCAAATAAAATATAACTATATTTTACATATTTTTAAAATTTTATTTTTCAAATTCCTACCCAATGTTGGAAGTCATATTGAGTAATTGAAGGAATTTAGCTTTGTTATATTAAACTACACAATCAGTGGGTTAGCCATGATTGTAGCTGTTAGCATATTATATGTTAGTGCTACTTTACTCATTATGTTAGTAATGCTTTCATCATTAATGTTTTCTCTTTCGGCTTGTAACTCCTCTATATAAAGGAGCTAAACAACACAGATAGACATATCAATATACATACAGAAATTCCCTGTTTTCATCTCTTCCATATCTCTCTGTTTTCATGGTATCAGAGCTATGTTTGTGTGATTCTTGATATCCTTATTGTTTGAAGCTTTCAAGGGTTTCCACACCCTTGCCTTCACTCAACATAGGTGACAACCAGAATAAGGACTCCATGGTTGAACCCTCAAGCCCTTTGTTTATTCACTCATCAGATCATCCAGGCCTTTTCCTGGTCTCGAAGCGTCTTGACGGAAACAATTATGTAACATGGAGACGCTCCATGGTGATTGCTCTCACTGCCAAAAAAAAAATTGGTTTTGTTAATGGTACGATCAAAGCCCCGCACACAACCGAGAAGCCTATCGATTATGCCCTGTGGGAACGCTGTGACAAAATGGTTCTCTCATGGCTTCTCAACTCCGTTGAAGCAGATTTAGCAGATGGTGTTGTGTACGCTGAGATGGCACATGAGATCTGGAACGATTTCCATGATTGTTTTTCTCTAGGCAATGCCCCACGAATTTTCCAGATCCAAAAATCAATCAGTTCACATGCACAAGGTTCTATGCCTATCTCCACATACTATACAAAACTCAAAGCTTTATGGGATGAACTTGCATCCTATAAAACTCAACCCACTTGTTCTTGTAGTGGAATGAAGGTTTACAGTGAACAACGGGAACAAGATCAAATTATGCAATTTCTCATGGGTCTAAATGAGTCTTACAATGCCATACGTGGTCAGATTCTTCTCATAAATCCGTTACCAAGTGTTCGGAAGGCATATTCTTTAATTACTCAAGAAGAAAAACAACGGGAAATTGGTTCCTCCTCAACAGAAAACTTTTCTGTTGCTGCAACAGTGCATAAGTACAAAGGCTCCAACTCTTCTCGTTTTGGAACCCAAAATCTGTCAAGAGATCGTTCATCCTTCAATCACTCTTCTCATTCCAGAAATCCATATCAGTCCGGAGATCGTTCATCCTCTTTTGATCTACATTGCTCCTACTATGATCGTGATGGACACAATATCGAGACGTGTTACAAATTACATGGATACCCGCCCGGACAAAGGTTATTTCATGGAAAGGGCACCAATGCAGACAATCATGGCTATATTCAACAACAGCAGCGTGATGGGAACAAATGAAACAACACCAATCCGTGTGGAAACCATTCCATCCACCAAGTTCACACCATGGACCCTTCCACACAACAGTAGCCAGCCCACAGAAACCTTGCTAGTCATTCTGATTCGGCAACCCATATCTTGCACCAGGTTCTTGCTGGGCTTTCTGAGGAGCAATGCAAACAACTCACCACTGCCATGGCAAACTTGTCCAAATCATCCTCCGAAACCTCCGATGTCTTTGCTAATGCAGCAGGTCAGTTTCATCCCTCTATTCCATCCATTAATTCAATTTTTTCTCATTCATGGATTCTTGACAGTGGAGCCACGGATCATATCACATCCGATTCCTCTTTTTTTTCTCATAGTCATCCATCTCCTATTCCTTCCATTACCCTACCTACAGGATCGTCAATTCCTATTGATTCTACAGGCACCATTCTTTTCAATAAAGACATCACTTTAGACCAAGTTCTTCACGTTCCTTCTTTTCGTTTAAATTTACTATCTGCTAGTAAACTCACCAAATCCCTTCATTGCTGCATCATTCTTTTTGCTGATTTTTGTGTCATCCAGGACTTGGCTTCGGGGAAGATGATTGGCTGGGGGAAGCAGAATAATGGACTCTACTACATGTCGCCATTGACCACAGCCCCACTTTCCTGTCATGTCTCATCACTGTCCTCAATCTGGCACCAACGTCTTGGGCATCCTTCATCAGCTCGTCTTCAACTCTTATCTAAATTGTTTCCCTCCATGTCTATTTCATTTAATAATGATTGTGTTGTTTGTCCTATGGCTAACCAAACCCGCATTCCCTTTCCCTTAAGTACAACATTAACTGTTTCACCATTTGAATTACTTCATTGTGATATTTGGGGTCCACATCGCATTCCCTCACATACTGGTGCACGTTACTTCTTTACAATCGTGGATGATTTTACTAGGTGTACTTGGGTCTTCTTGATGACATACAAATCTGAAACACAGGCCTTGCTTAAAGCTTTCTTTGCCCTAGTCTATAATCTGTAATGACCCTAAAATGCGTATAGAAAGTTATCCTTATTTAATTAGGGGTTAATGTGTTTTCTATTGGAATTGAAGAACTATCTGTTGGGTTATGCCTTTGAAACCGGAATTGGTGACCTTTACCGAACAATCTGAAATTTTTCCCTCCGCTCGAGCGGAGTAGTTGGCGCTCGAGCGTAATTTTGGGGCTCCCAGCAATTTTGCAGATGGCTTGAGATTCTGAGGGTTGTAAATTTCCTCTCGAGCGTAAAAATGGTCGCTCGAGCGGGAGGCTTTGTTGGTCCGTACGCTCGAGCGCAAGGTTGGGCGCTCGAGCGGGTCTCTAGGTTGAATTTGAATTTCTGAGACACGTGGGTTCATTTTTGACATTTTTATTGGTATGTTTGGAACCTCATTTTATTTTGGGGTCTTGCTTGAGGTGGTAATATGATGGTAAAGTAAGATTGGACCAAAAACTTTAATTCGAATAATTCGTCTACGATCAGCCGGCACTCTTTTGCCTTTTTCTTTCGCCACACTTTGAATTTGGATTTGAGGTTAGAACCATTGGAAAGCTTATCTTCGGGGCTTCAATTTGACCACGAGAATGACCTAAAACGGAGTCCGGATGGGAGAGTTATGCCTGTTTGAAGTTTTGGAATCTGTGCTGAGAGCAGGTACGCTCGAGCGGGAATAAGGACGCTCGAGCGGGTTTCGCAAGTACAGCAACTTAAAAACGGGATTTTGAGATCATTTCTTACATTTTTCTTTTCCCCTCTTCTCTCCTCTCTCCCTAGGTCCGAAAACCCTAGGGTTTTGATCCCAAATCCTCACCATTTCTCTAAGTTTTGATCAAGATCTTCCACCAAGGAGTGAAGAAGGCATGAAGATCAACATTTTCCACCGATGGAATTCCGAAATTATGGAGGAATCTCACCAAAGCTTGCTTGATTCTTGAGGTATGGAATCTTGGGAGTTAAATTAATGGGTTAAAATGGTGGATTATGAATCCTAGGTGTATAATCAATGGAAAAGATTGGAATAAAGTAATGGGTTAATAAGTTTGATTTTCTTTTTGCAATTTCAATATTTTCTTGAAACCCTAGGTTGATTAATGATGATAACCAATGATTTGGCCCAAATTGAAGGTAGAATAATGAAATTGAGATATTGAATTTTATATGTACGTCTAATTGGAATTTGGAAATGTTTGAAAATTATGTTTAAAATTTGCGAATGAACTTTGTTATGAACGTTGTAATTCATGCTATAATGTAAAGGAAAACTTGGGAAATTAATCTATCAAGGATATGGAAGACATGAATTCGGTTGTGGAATGTTGAAAGGAGATTCAAGGATTTAATTTGAAATATGTTGAATTGCAAATTGATGTGTAATTTGGTATAAAGAGAATTAAACAAGTTAAGAACGGAATAATTATATGTAACCCGATTTCTATGTGTATTATGACTTGTGTAGGGTCAGCTACAGGGGCGGACCAAGCACCTGAACACTGTGAGTAGTAGTACAAAAATGTACATTTTATCTACTGTTGACAATTATTGTCACTAATGCTCTGTTCCTTGTAAATGTTATACGAACATTTATGACAATTGGAAAGCAATGTGAACTTATATGAACACTGAAAGATTCGTGTACGTTGGTATGATTTTGGAATCCTTATGTTCTGTTAATGACGAATATTAGCCATTTGTTATTTATCAGCATGCTATGTTATTTTTTAAAGAATAAGTGGAACCTATGTTCATCCTTGAAGAATGATATTTGTGTGAATCTAAGATTATGTTACAAAGGGACCCAAGATCGTTTAGAATCTATGATATGAATGTAAAGGTTTACCATCAGTATGCAACCCACATAAGAATATGAATTATTCTATTTTGTTAAGCGCATGATAATGATATGATATAACAAGAAATGCTCTGTTTTCTATTAACTTAATGAATGATTATTCATATATGTAGAAGTATTCACATAATCTTTAGCACAAGGCCCTTACCCAGGGGTAATAATACCGTGGTTCAAATAATTAAGTTACAAGTTTACGTATGTTCTAAGTTTAAGTCTGTTATAAGTTTACGTATGCTATAAGTCAAGAATGTTACAAACTCAAGAATGTTACAAGTTTATATATGTAACAAGTTCAAATATGTACAAGTTTAAGTAAGGTTACAAGTACAAGTATATACAAGTTTAAATGTGTTACAAGTTTTCAAGTTTAAGTATGTTATAAGTTCATGTATGTTACAAGTCCAAGTATGTTATAAGTCCATGTATGTTATAAGATCAAGTATGTTACAAGTAGACACATGTTACAAGTTCACGCATGTTATAAGTTCAAGTATATTACAAGTAGACGCATGTTACAAGTTCATGCATGTTATAAGTTCAAGTATGTTACAAGTTTAAGTACGTTACAAGCTTAAGTATGTTACAAGTTTAAGTGCGTTACAAAATTAAGTATGTTACAAGTTTAAGTACGATACAAGCTTAAGTATGTTACAAGCTACGTTACATGCTTACATATGTACAAGTTCAAGTGTACTATAAGTTCACAATGTTGAGGAATTTCTTTATGGAACTAACAAGAATGCTTTTTATTGATTTGCCAGCGCTATTAAAAGGCTAAGTATAAGTAAGTATGAATTCTGATTTCTGTTAATGATTCAAGCATAATGCATATGTATGAATTTATTTCCGTTTATGGTATGACATTTATGTATGGTTTGGTCTGTAAGACCTGTTAATTATTGGTATGGAACAAAGTGCTACTTGGAACTAAGTGCTACATTGTGAGCCACCGCTAGAGTCCATGTGAGACACCTCTTGAGTCCATACATATGTGAAAATTATGAGACTGAAAGCCATTCTGTGAAAGTTATGAGGCTCATGGCCATCTGTATAAGTTGTTATGAAATGAAACAAAGTGCTACACGGAGCTAAGTGCTACGATGTGAGTCACCTCTAGAATCCGTGTGAGACACCTCTTGGGTTCATATAGATATATATATATTTCAAGGGCTTTAATGCCGACATGTTTCAAGGGCTTTAATGCCGATATGTTTCAAGGGCTTTAATGCCAATATGTTTTAAGGGCTTAATGCCATTTTGATAAGGGCTGTAATGCCAATCTGATAAGGGCTTATGCCATTCTAATATGAAACAAAGTGCTACACGGAACTAAGTGCTACAATGTGAGTCACCTCTAGAATCCGTGTGAGACACCTCTTGAGTTCATATATCTATATGTTCAAGGGCTGTAATGCCATTCTGACAAGGGCTTTATGCCATTCTGATAAGGGCATCATGCCATATGTACAAGGGCTATATGCCACCATGTTTAAGGGCTCCATGCCATATGTTCAAGGGCTATATGCCATCATGTTTAAAAGTTTAATGTTAATGTGTTCAAGGGTTTTAAGCCACTATGTCTCACGATTGGGCCTAAGGCCATTTTGAAATGAAAACAGGAACAGATTAACTGCGTGATCTTTGTATTTAAGTATGCGTTGCTAGATGTTATGTGTAAATTGAGCATTTAAGTACTATTACCCACTGAGTTTGCCTCACTTTATGTTATGTCTGTTTCTGTAGGTAAACAACCAAGTGGTTAATCCTGAGCCATGATGCTCGTTCTTTTTGTCAACCTTTGAGTGCCCAGACTCTAGATGAAGCCACTCATATTTTTGTGAAATCTTGACAAACTTTTGGCGCTACGCTTTAGTTATTGGCCTAAGGTTGAAATGTGTATAATAGTTTCTTCCGGAATGTTTTTGATGTATGCCCAATTATAGAGCTGGGCTTGTATATATGTGCGTATATATCCGATATTCAGTTGTATGTTTTAGATTTTATTTGTCTGTTTAAAGTTTGTGATCCTGGCATGATAGTAGTAGCTCAATGGAGTTTGTTTCTATTGTCAAATTTTGATATTTAATACTTTCGTTCAGGCCCCATATGTTATATATAACAGGTTAAGTGTCCGTTTCTGAAGTGGTCATGCCCAAACTTCTAGGGGCGGGTTTGGGGTATGACATAATCAGTTTAATGTCAGCATCAAAACTCTTAGAAGCGATAATGGCTCCGAATTTATTTCCATGCGGGATTTTTTTCTTAATACTGGTGTCGAATTTCAACACTCATGTGTTTCCACTCCTCAGCAAAATGGGGTGGTTGAGCGCAAACACCGGCATATTCTTAACATTGCTCGTGCTTTGCGTTTTCAATCACACATTCCCTTGTCTTTTTGGGGTGAGTGTGTGCTAACCGCTGTATACCTCATTAATCATTTACCTACCCCTTTGTTGGCCAATAAATCTCCCTTTGAGTTACTTTATCATAAACTACCGCCTCTTGCCCATCTTTGTGTTTTTGGATGTTTATGTTATGCTACCGTTGTTCATCCTGCTCATAAGTTTGCCTCCCGTGCACGACGTTGTGTCTTTCTTGGTTATCCCACCGGCCACAAGGGTTACAAACTTTATGACTTGGATTCTAAAACTTTTCTTGTGAGTCGGGATGTCAAATTTTTTGAAACCTTTTTTCCTTACCAGCCCAACTCTCCTTCTAACCCAATTTGCACTCGCCCTACTGTCTTACCTCTTTCTCAACCAGACCACACCTCCTCCTTACCTACGCCCGCACCCTCACCCACACCCGCTTCCTCCCAAAATCCTCCACCTTCGCCTACATCGTTGCCTCCTTCTCCCACCTCTGTTCCTCCTTCCCTGCCCCAACGTCGCTCGACCCATTCTACGCAGCCCCCTCTTTGGCACTGCGATTACCTTCTGTCTTTTGCTTCTGCTTCCCCTGCTCCGTCATCCTCGCTGCCGGCTCTTCCTTCAGGTACTAAACACCCCTTGTCTCATTACCTTTCCACTCACCGTTTTTCTCCTTCGCACCGTGTGTTTCTTGCTAACATTTCAGGCCCCACTGAGCCCACTTCCTATGCTCAAGCTGCTTTAGATCCTAACTGGCTACTTGCTATGACGGTTGAGTTAGATGCATTGCAACTCAATCGCACTTGGACCCTTATGCCCTTACCGGCTGGTCATCAACCCATTGGCTGCAAATGGGTGTTTAAACTCAAATACAAATCTGATGGCACCATTGAGCGTTACAAAGCTCGTCTCGTCGCCAAAGGTTACACCCAAATCGAGGGTGTTGATTACATTGAGACTTTCTCTCCTACTGCCAAGCTTACTACTCTCCGTTGTCTTTTGTCTGTTGCTACTGCTCGTAATTGGTTTCTTCACCAACTTGATGTTACAAATGCCTTCCTCCATGGTGACTTGCACGAGGAGGTCTATATGGTTTCTCCTCCTGGCCTTTGCCGATAGGGGGAGAATCTGGTGTGTCGGCTTCATAAATCTCTTTATGGGCTGAAACAAGCTTCTCGTAACTGGTTCTCCAAATTTTCAACTGCTATTAAGAAAACGGGTTTTCACCAATCTATGGCTGACTATTCCCTCTTTACCAAAGTTGATGGCGATTCTTTTACAGGAGTGCTCATCTACGTTGATGATATTATCATTACAGGCAATAATCTTGAAGAAATAGAACACCTTAAATCTTTCCTTCTCAAACAGTTTCGCATCAAGGATCTCGGTGACTTGAAGTATTTTTTAGGCATTGAATTTTCGCGATCCAAGAAAGGTCTTTTTTTGTCCCAAAGGAAATATGCTCTAGATATTTTACACGATGCAGGTTTAACGGGGGCACGGCCAGAAAAGTGTCCAATGGAACAAAATGTGAAATTACAAACCACAGATGGTGCTATACTCAATGATCCAACGAGATATAGGAGGTTGGTTGGAAAATTAATTTATCTTACTGTCACAAGACCAAACATTGTTTTTGCAGTTCAGAATTTGAGTCAGTTTATGCACCAACCCAGAAAACCACACATGGAGGCCGCACTTCGTGTCTTGCGATTCATTAAGGGTACACCTGGCCAAGGATTGTTTTTCCCGGCTATAAACAATCTTGAGTTAAAAGCTTATTGTGATTCAAATCATGCAGGTTGTCCAACAACAAGAAGATCAACTACAGGTTATTGTGTGTTTCTAGGTCACTCCCTTGTCTCATGGAAATCCAAGAAACAGCCAACTGTGGCTCGTTCATCTGCAGAAGCCGAGTACAGGGCCATGGCGAACACATGCCTTGAAATTACATGGCTGCGATATATATTGTGAGATTTAAGAGTCAACCAAAAAGGCCCTGCTCCTTTGTATTGTGATAATCAAGCTGCATTACATATAGCGGCAAATCCTGTTTATCACGAAAGAACGAAACATATTGAAATAAATTGTCACATTGTGAGAGAGAAGCTACAAGCTGGTGAAATTTCTCCAATCTACATTTCTTCACAAGATGAGCTTGCAGACATATTTACGAAAGCCTTGGGGCGGGATAGCTTCAATTACCTGAGTCACAAGTTGGGACTTCTCAACATTCACTCTCCAACTTAAGGGGGAGTGTTGGAAATCATATTGAGTAATTGAAGGAATTTAGCTTTGTTATATTAAACTACACAATCAGTGGGTTAGCCGTGATTGTAGCTGTTAGCATATTATATGTTAGTGCTACTTTACTCATTATGTTAGTAATGCTTTCATCATTAATGTTTTCTCTTTCGGCTTATAACTCCTCTATATAAACGAGCTAAACAACACAGATAGACATATCAATATACATACAGAAATTCCCTGTTTTCATCTCTTCCATATCTCTCTGTTTTCAAATCTATAATCCAACGTATATTGTATCTAAATCATGAATTTGGGTAGAGTATGAATTTAAAAAAAAAAAAATTGAAATTAAATGTATTATCTTTTTAAATTTCTACTCAAATCAATAATATAAACACAAGTTTATTAAATCTCAAGAAAGAATTCTAAATCTTAGCACATAATATTAAAAGTGAAAATTACACCTCAGTGGCAAATTTAGAAAATATTTACATATTAATGAAAAAAATTATAAATTCAATTGTTAATGTTTATAAATTTCACCGTTGATTTAAAACTATATTTAAAAAGAATGGGCTACGTTGTAATTCTCTCATATTAAAATGCATCATCTCTTTCGCATCAGCTGGCCATATCTTTCGCTCTCATTTTTTTTCTTGTGGGATTAGCTTCTTCCAGTCTCAAATAGAACTGGAGAGGTGTTATTTGGCTTATTGAATTCACTTTTAAGTTTTATTTCGATAATTTAAACTGTTCATATTTTAAAATTTATTGAATACATCATCTTTGTAAGAAATTAACTCGATCAAATAAGAAAACTATATATTCAAATAAATTTTGTATAAAAAATAAAATAAAATAAAATTCATAAATAATTTATTCAAACAAGTGGTTTCGTTAACCGCATGTTTTGGACTTTTTTGTTTTTTGTTTTTTTTGGAACTGATGTTTTGGACTCATCAGTGGACTTGAGTATCGGTCCTCTTATTTCATAATACAAATGGGGGATGGCCATTGGATGTGTGGGGATGGTCATTGGATCTCAAAAAAAACATTAAAAAAAACAAAAAAAAAAGAGGAGGTGGAAGAAGAAGAAGAAGGAGGAGGAGAAGGGACCAATCACACCTCACTGTGGCCTGGGGCCACCCCAGTGGGCGTCTGAGGCTTTTTCCTTCATAATATAAAAATTCATTTACGTTAAGTTTGGCATCTTTAAAAAAAGTCAAAAAATTAAAAAGTTACTATTCTATTTAAATCATATCATATTATTTAAGTCACATTACATGTAGTACATCACTTCAAACCCAATCCATATTTTATAAAAAGTCAAAAAGTGTATTTATTTAGAACATCCCAAACAGCCCCTTAGTTGGTGTGATAATTGACAAGTATCCCCTCCTTGACTCTCCACCTTAAGTCTTTATTTGATGAGCTATTGGGTCTATTTTTATGCTCAATTTCAATGATCCAAATCGTTCATATTTTAGAATTTATCATATAAATCATACTTGTAAAAAATTAAATTGATCGAATATCGGAAGAACTAAAAATAGTTTATTAAAAAAAAATAATAAGCAATTTTATTGTTTAATAAAACTTTTAGGTCACATACCTTTTGATATCTGATCGACTTGATTTTTTAAAGTATGATATACATGACAACTTTTAAAATGTGAAAGGTTCGGTAGATCAAAATTAGACCTAAAAGTTGGCCCAATGACCCATCAAGTAGGAAGTTAAGTAGGAAAGTCAAGGAGGTGATCCTTACTCGTGATAATTTGGTATTTTGAGAAATTAGTGAAAAATTGATTTTTTGATTTTTTTAGTCTATTTTATCTTTTTGTGGATAAAAAATATAAGAGATAATATAACCTAAAATGGATAAAAAGCTAAAAACTAACTTTTTTTTTTTTTTTTTTTTCCCAAAAGACCCCAATATCACTTATCTTTATATGCTGGCTACAATTTATTCTTGTTAAACACTTCTTTACAAAAATGGTATGAACCCAAAAAAAAAAAAAAAAAATGTATATATATTTACAAAAATACTCAAAAAAGGCAATATATAATTCAAATTTATTTTAAATATAAATCTCATTATATAAAATTAAATTTAGACTACACATTACTTTTCAAAATAAAATTTTAAATATTTTTTTATGTGTCGTACTTTTTTTACACTCCCGTACCATTAGTTATCAATAAAAGCCAATGTTGGAGGCTTCATGGATCACCGCCATCACCAAAAATACATTATTATAATTGGTCTTTGTTTTACATTTAAAATTTTTATTACTACAAATCAAGAAGTAATAAAATTATATAAAATTTATTTTTAGAAATGAAAAACGCTTTTATCATTTTATATAAAAATTATGTACAAATCTTCAATTGTATATCATTACTCATAGGAAATGTTTGATTGGTGGACTAAATTTCTTGACATTGCTTGGTTAATAACACGATTAGGTTAAGGTTAGGATTCGTAATATGTAAAATAGATGATGAGATATATATTGTGAGAGTACTTGTACTATACTTTTAGGTCATGTTTGATGCACAAGATTAATAGTAAAATATTAATAATCTTATTAAATTAGTGTAGTATTCACTATCCAATTGAATTAATATCCATTGGATTAATAATCTCACCCCTACCCATTACTAATAATTCTACAAATTTGTTGGATTAATAATTCATTGGATTAATAATACTAAACCAAAATATTAAAACAAACATAGGATAATTGGGCCTACGGATTAATAATCTCAACCCCATGCTCTAATCCACCCAATCAAACATGCCCTTAATTTTGATATGATAAAATATGTGATAAGAGGACAATAATTATTTTTGACCATTAAATGATGTGATATGACTAATCTCATGGCTATAAGATTAGGAATACTATTAGGCCATGTTTATTTGGATGAAGATGAGTTTGGGACTGGACTAATAGTCCAACAAAATTATTAATTCAATGTTTGGTTAAACAATTAAAATACAGACTAACAATCCATCCGGATATGGTATGTCACATATGGTAGATTATTCAATCTTATAGAGGGGAGTGGGATATAAATTTGAGGACAAAGCCAAAGTCTAAACTATTAGTTCTTTCTTATAATCCTACCTCAATCCAAACATAAGATAGGATACGCATTCCAAAGGAATTTGTAGTCCTAGGACTATTAATCATGAGAATTTTAATCCAACCTAATCCAGTCTGCCCAAACCAACATGGCCTTGGGGGTGTAATTGTTAATCTCCCTTTGGCAGAGTAGCAATATCATGATATTATCAAGCTTATCCATTTTAGCCAATCAAACACAATGTATCGTTTTCAAAAAAAAAAAAAAATGTAGGAACAAGAAAAAAAATTTGGTGGGGGAGAGAAATAACCTATCAATGTTAATTTAAGAAAATTATTATATATGTAAGGAAATCTTATAATTTTAATTATAAATATTAATAAAATTATCACTAATTTGTAATTATTTTTAAAATTCTGCAATGATTTGAAATTTTTCACACACACAATAAATAAATAAATAAATAAAATTGAAATGAAACCCATGTTGGATTCCGCGATCTTACCAGACCAATCCTCTCCTGGTCTACCAAACAAACAAGGCTATAAAGTTCACCATTTCTCTTCATATATATCCTGCTAAAAATTTGTTCTTCGTCAAACACACTAATACCATTACTCATCCATCCAAGCAAGGCCTACAAGGCCAGCTTAGCTATCTTCATGGATCTCCACAATGACCAATTAGGAGCAAGAGAGTTGTTTCAAGCTCAATCCCACATATACAAACATGCATTCAGTTTTGCAAACTCCATGTCACTCAGCTGTGCAGTTCAGCTAGGCATACCAGATATAATTCACAACCACAAAAAACCCATCTCTCTCCCTGACTTAGTCTCTTCTCTCCAATTGCCTCCCTCAAAAACCAATTCTCTCCACAGAATCATGTCCTTGTTAATTCACTTGGGGTTTTTTGCGACAATGAAAATTGATCCAAATCATGGAGATCAAGAAGGGTATGTCCTCACTCCATCATCTAAGCTTCTCATCAAAAGTGAAATGGCCAATTTGTCACCATTTGTCCAAGCCATGGTCGATCCGGTTTTGGTCACCCCATGGCAGTTTTTGGGAGATTGGTTTAGAAGGAATGAAGAAACAGCATTTGAGACTGCACATGGGGTTGCCATGTGGGAGTTTTGTGACAAAAACCCAAAATTCAATAACATTTTCAATGAAGCAATGGGCAGTGACTCAAGAATGATGAGCTTGGTGGTTAGAGACTGTGAGGCAGTGTTTGGAGGACTGAATTCATTGGTTGATGTAGGGGGTGGTACCGGTATCAATGCTCGGATCATTTCCGAGGCGTTTCCTGGTATAAAATGCACTGTTTTTGATCTTCCACATGTTGTTGAGAACTTGCCAGAGGAGAAGAACTTGAACTATGTTGGGGGCAATATGTTTCAGTCTTTCCCATCCGCGGATGCCATTTTCTTCAAGGTATGCAATTTTTTGAATTCTTAGTTCCAGTGATTGAATCTGGTAATTGAGCAAATTTTAGGATTTGCATCATATATGTAGGGCAATTCCTCTCTCATCAAGTTATTTCAGTAAATTTCAGTCTTTTATTTATTTTTATTTTTTTGTGTTTTGGATTTAATTTGATGTTGAGTTGCTTCAGAATAGATTGATCAAATAGCCGAATTCTAAAGAGAAATCATTTTTGATGATCCAAGATCCTACATATTGATCTATAGAACTGTTATTTATTTGTTGAACGGACATATTGATTGACGAAATCAAAATTATACTTAACAATAAAACTATCTGAAAAGGTTATATACGTCAAAGAACTTTAATTTTCCACTCCTATTAACACCAAAAATGTGTACAATTTACGAGAATTGTAGCAAATTATCATTTTTCTCCCATTATTTCTTTCATTAAGGAAAAACAAGGAAACCATAAGTTAAGGAGATGGCTGCATGTGCTCTGATTCATTATTTGGGCCATTTTATCCAATTCCACGGTACTGACAATTGATACTAGAAAAACAGTTTTCAAGTATTTGTCGCTGGATTATTCTGAGAAGTATTCTATAAAGCAATTAATGTTCATATAATAAGCAAAGTAAACTTTAAGATAATCAATTGAACTTGAATGTGTTTTTGGACTTGAAAATGGCAGTGTGTTTTGCACAATTGGAGTGACGAGAACTGCGTAAAGATACTGAAGAGATGCAGAGAAGCTATTCCAAGCAAGGAAGATGGAGGGAAGGTTATCATCATAGACATGGTGGTAGATGGGGACAGAGATGAACATGACATTACCGAGACAAAGCTTGTTTTTGACATATTGATGATGGTTTTGGTCACTGGAAGAGAAAGAAGTGAGAAAGAATGGGAAAAGATTTTCTTAGAGGCTGGCTTTAGTCACTACAAGATCACACCCATCTGTGGTTTAAGGTCCCTCATTGAGATATATCCTTAAATTATGTAAGGTAAATTTCATTTTACCTCTTCGTAGTTTGACTCATTTGCAAATAACATTTATATGGTTTGTAAACTGAAATATATCGCTTTCCACCTAACTTAATGTTAAGTGCATGCCAAGATGAAAATAGTACATTGAGGTTAAAGTGAATTTTGTCTCCTAAAAAAATAACGAAAATGTCCATGTTTTACGCAATGAGATTACTTATGTATAAGGATATTTTAGTTTTTTTTTTTTTTTTTTTAATCTAGCTTTTAAAGGGTCCAACGGTACTCTTTAGTCTAGAAATCATAGGGAATTATGTTCTTATAAATGATAAGGGTTGTGTGCAAATAGGTTAAACCATGAGGGACTAAAGTGAAATTTGTTCAATTATGTATTGTGAAACCTATATGACTCCTATAATAATTCTTGTTCTGTAAACTTGTTCTGGACTGTAAAATATATGCTCATTGCTCTGTTTCCTTTGTTTCCACATCTCTTTTAAACTCTAATAGCATTGGTGTTGGGTTTTTGGTCCGGTTCTAAGATGAACAGTTCTAAAAAAAATTGGGACCGAGCCGCGCCAAACCGAGCCGAACCATTAGAACCCATGGAAATGAGCAAGAACCAAACCAAAGAAAAAGGTTCGGTTCCATGGTTATGGGCAATCCAAAATTAATCAATTTCCACAACTCAATTTCAAAAATTAATCAATTTGAGCAATTCAATATACAAAATGCATTTGAAGATACCAATTCAAAAATTGCAATCAAAACACTGAAAATAGTTAACAACCCAATTGAAATGTGCATATATATACACATATAGTCTCACTATGTGTATATATATATTGAACGGTTTGATTACGTTCCAAGCTGGAACTGGTAGGCTCAAACCGTGAATCGTTGTTCATTTTTTAGAGCCACCATTCCATCATAGGTTTGGACCGATTGTATGGATTGGTAAGGCTCCAATTTGTTTTTTTTTTTTTTTTTAAACACTTTTTTTTAAGATGGTGGAAAACAAAAATTAGAAAGTAATAACCTCAATGCTAGCTAACGCCACCAAAAAGGGTGGGACTTCTTCCATCCAATGACAGAATCAGGATTTTATTACCTAAGGGGCCAAAAGAAAAAAAAATAAAAAATAAAAAATTCACTATATATACAAACATACATGTATGTACAATATGCTATATAATTATATATACATAGAAAAAAAAATTAAATGCCACAAAAGTAATTTCTGATAGGATGAAGAAATTTTTTTTTGTGCAAAATAGAAAGAGAATACAAAATAGAAGAATAATGAGATATATATTTTTTATATTGGGGAGCCATTTTATGTATAAAATAATATAAATATATATATATATATATATTTTAAAGTCATGTAACAAACAATATTTTTCACAGAAATAATAAATCATGGCTCCTCATAATCTTCTCTTAATTCCATCTCTACTTCCATCTAAACTTCTTGATGAGGAGAGTGCCGAGCTAACTTAACCAAACCATCAGCCAACTGATTACCTTGACCTAAGAAGCATAGATACGGATACGAGATATGGATACGACACGATACGGATACGGCGATACGACAAAACCTTAAAAAATAGGATACCGGTACGGCTATGATACATTTGTGAAAAATATAATTTTTAAAATTATTAATAATGAGTTTACACATAAGCCAAAGAATGTTGAGAAACCACAATGTAATTTTATAATGGAAAATACTAACTTTTAAGAATTATGTATTAATTTAAGCTAATAACTTGTTTACTTTTAAAATTTTTAATAGGTCTTGCAAATATTTCATTTTAATATAAAGTTTAATATATTTATATTACAATAATAGAACAATTTACAACTTGTTCCTATGCTTTTTTCCTTTGATACTAGTGAAAAATATTGTGTTCAAGTTTACTTGCTTATTTATTTATTGATATTTAATTTTACTATTATTATATTCTCTTGTTAATTCTTATTTTCTATATAGTTATAGGGGACATGCATGAAATAATTAGGATACATCAATTTGATAAATTCTATTATTTAACTCACTATGCTCTTCTTATCGAAAAACTTAATAAAGTATTAAAAAAATATTCTTATATTTATACTTGCAATTATATTATATTACTATGCAAGAAATGTTACAATTCTAATTTTATAAAACAAGTAAACATGACTTGGAGTATCTGATATTTCAAAATTAAGTATCAGATACTCCAAAATTAATGAAAAAATAATTAAGAAATATCCAATACTTTTAATAAGTATCCGATACGTATCCACAAGTATAGTATCGATATCCGATACAGATACGATACGGATATATCATTCTATTTGAAATATCGGTACTTCATAAACCTTGACGGCTCACATGCGACGTTTTGAACCGTCAAAACGATCTACTCTTACAGCAAGCTGCACTATATGACCACAATCCGACAGCGATGTGACTGGACCTTGGAATGCCATAATAATGTTCAAAGAGTCTCCTTCCAAGTGAATGTCATGAATCCCCAAATCTGCCGCCAAATTCAATGCCTTGTCTGCAGCATATGCTTTCACACAATCCACCCCTTAAAGAAACGGATTCTGATCTACCACATATGCAATCACCTCATCCATACTATAACGGACTACTACACCCACACCACTTTCCCGAAGCTTCTTGAACACTGCACCATCAAAATTGATCTTGAACCAGCCCACATCCGGAGGTTGCCATTTGATGTCCGTCCCACTTTGTCTCCGGCCTGTTACTGCGGTCTGCACTTGAACACAATCACTGAGAAGATTACACACCATCACTACAAAAATTTAAGTTTTAGAGGCCAAAATTTAGAGATAAAATTATTTTTTAAAGACCAAATATTTTTATTACGAAAAGTGCCGTTATTATATTTTTAGCAACAAAAATTAGAAATTAGTGATGAATTATTATCTTTTTAAGACTAAATTTTTTGCCTCAAAAAATAAATCAGTTTGAGACCAAATTATTTCGTCCTTAAAAATCTATTTATTAGTGACATTTTCAAAATTTTATTACTAAAATCCTTGTTTTAGACTTTTCGAAACGATCTTTTAATGATTATTCTCTTTTACCCTCTCGTGATTTGTACAAGTACAAGTGAATTTTCTTAATTGTGCCAATCACGACAACTTCACGCTCGTATCTAAGCTTTCTTTAAAATTGTGGATTGGATTGTTTCTTGGCCTTTATCATTTGGCCCCTTGAATTATTTATTTATCTTTTTAATTTTTTTTAAGACCCTTTTTGGATGATAAGGTTTTCATGTGGACCCCTTGTGTACTCGGGATTTTTTCTTTGCTAGACCATACATGGACTCCCCAAAGGATTTAACTGATGTCTTTTTCATTTTTCTGTTTTTTTTATTTTAACACAATTTTTTTTAGATGGTGGAAAACAAAAACTAAAAAGCAATAACCTCAATGCTAGTTAACGCCACCATGCAAGTTGGGACTTCTTCCATCTAGAGACGGAATTAGGATTTTATTACTTGAGGGGCTAAGGAAAAAAAATAAAAAAATTTACTATATACACAAACGTACATTTGTGTACAATATGCTATATAATTATATATACATAGAAAAAAAAATTAAATGTCACAAAAGTAATTTCTAATAGGATGAAGATGTTTTTTTTGTGCAAAATAAAAACAGAATGTAAGTTAGGAGAAGAATGAGACATATATTTTTTATATTGAGAGATCATTTTATATATAAAATAATATATATATATATATATATTTTAAAAAGCTTTGTAACAAACAATATTCTTTACAGAAATAGGAGGTCATCGTTCCGGATAATCTCCTCCTAATTCCGTCTCTGCTTCCATTCAAATTTCTTGATGAGGGGAGTGCCGAGCTAACTAACCAAACCATCAGCCGACCGATTACTTTGACGCCTCACATGCGAAGCTTTGATGCGTCAAAACGATCTACTTTCACTCACAGCAAGTTGCACTATATGCCACAATCCGACAGTGACGCGACTTGACTTTTTTTTTGGCTACATCGGAAAGAATGTTCAAAGAGTCTCCTTCCAAGTGAATGTCATGAATACCCAAATCTGCCACCAACACCACTTGCCCGAAGCTCCTTCAACACTGCATCATCAAAATTGATCTTGAACCAGCCCAAACTCGTACTAAATTACTTTCAAATAATTTTTTTATTTAAAAAATTAAAACAAATCCGAAATTTATTTATTTGAAATATTAAAAAATATTATTATTTGTTAACAAAAATATTCAACTAGTGCTTTAAAATTACTTTTGATTATATATTTGATTGGAATTTTTTTTAATTATTTTGTTTTAAAATGTTTTTTTTTTTAAAAATAAAAATAATTGTGTCAAATTAATTATATTTTTTTTTGTTAATTTTAAATAAATGTCCAAATAATTTGTCATTTTGGTCTCAAAAAAATATTTTCTATATTTAAAACATTGCAAAAATAAATATAATTTTTTTTCCAGATAATTGGTGCCCAAAAAAAAAAAAAACATTGTTCCAGTCAACCGGCTAGACGTCCGGAAGGATGTCCAGGGGGACGACCAAGTAGACCAAAAAATTCAAAAACTGCCTAGGAGGATGTCCGGACAGACGACCTAGTAGACCAAAATACAAAAGCTCTCTAGTTTACCACACATGTTTTGAAAATGTGTTTTGAAATTGATTTGAAATCATAATTTGAAAACTGTAATCAAACAAAAGATTAATTATTTGTTTGTAATCATGGTTTGAGAATCAAACCAAACACATTAGCTTTTATCATTTTGCCTAAGATAGAGTTTGGATGTTGGACCAGCCGCCATCTCTGTTTGGTTAGCATAGCAAAACCTGCTACCTCGTTTGGTTAGCAATGGTTCCATTGGGCGTGCCAGAATTTGTAGATATAAATTTTGAAATGTCTAATGTTTCAACACATTTTAAAATTCATGCTCCAAATGTCCATTGTTTAGTTTTTGAACTAAATGATGTTGATTATTTAAATGGAAGGTTCCTATTTTCAATCTGTATTTCATATTATTAATTACACATTTTATTTAAATGAAACTTTTGATTAATGAAGAACAAGAAAATTAACAGAAAATAATATAAGAAAAAAAATATTTTATTAAAATTATCATGGGTTTTAAACCCTTGAATACAAAGTATAATTCTTAAGTTTGAAACCCTTTATCCATTAATCACTATTACGCGTTCTGGATTTCTCCTCTTCTTTCTGGTGAAGATTTCTTTAACTCTTGATTTATCTCTCTCTCTCTCTCTCTCTTTCTAACTTTTGATTTTTGATTTTTCAGTCCCCTTTTTGTGTGATGATCCCTCATATTTATAGAGGTCATCGAGATGATAAGAGGGACTCATCCTCAATTTGAATTTCAAATTGAATGATAGCGCCATTTGAATTTAGGTGTAACCATATCTGATTAATCATATATCTAATTAACCGTATTAATCCTTTGGATTTCATCCTGTTTGGTGTCTTTGCTATAGGCTCTACAAGTGTTATCTTTCATAAGCTCCACGTGTCATTTGAATATCTTAAATAACGTTGCTGAAATACGGCGTCATTTTAATTATGCACTTCAACGGATCGAGTTAATGATTTTAGAAAGTGATTACCTACAACAATCCTATCATAGCCTCTATGTGAATCATTAACTGATTGACCATATTTAAAATGTTCACATAAATTTGGTTAAAATTTATATGCTAACAAATGCCCCATCCTGATTTGTATAAGTACAAGTGAATTTTCTTAATTGTGCGAATCACGACAACTTGGCGCTCTTATCTAAGCTTTTTTTACATTGTGGATTGGATTATTTCTTGGCCATGATTACTTTCGGCCCATAAATTATTTATTTAAGACCCTATTTAGATGATAGGTTTTTCATGTGGACCCCTTGTGTAGTCGGGATTTTTTCTCTGCTAGACCATACATGGACTCCCTAAAGGATTTAACTGATCTTTTTTTTTTCTTTTTTTTTTTCTTTAGCTTTATATGCTTGAGATTTTGTTTTGCTAGGGACCCCAAAAGAATTTAATATGGGTTGGTTTTATTTTTTTGCGTGGGCCCTTTTTTATGGACTTGGCCTTTTCTTTTCTTTTTGTTTTTTTGAAATGAAAGGTCATGGGTAAAGTCCAAGCATTTAATTGGGCCTGCGGATTTATTTTATGTAAGACAAACCTGCCATCACTTCTTTTGCAGGAGTCTTTTATTTATGAAACTCCTAATCCTATTATACTTCACTTTGCTTTTCTTTTTCATTTTCTTTTCTTTTTTTATTAATTAATTAGATATATTTCTTTATTTTTTTGCTAGGAGCTTGCCTAAATGAAATAGGATACACTCTTGCTTTTTTGGAGTGTTTTAGGAGATCACTACATTTTTTCTTAAATAATTCTTTTTTGCTTTATATAATACCCTTTGCACACTGATTCTTTATGCTTGCTGCTACCTTGGTGTATATACATATTTATGTCCTTAAACATGGGATGCGGCTTTCTTTTAATATATGTGTATATTTTTAAAGACTTTTTTTTTTTGTTAGATCATGAAACCAAATATGAATAAAGACTTTTTTTTTTTTTTTTTTTTTTTGGGTCTGTCTGTCACGGTAAGATCTGTTTGCTGCCTCATATATATATTTTTTTCTTCAAGTCATGCAAGCCTTTTTGTTGCTATATCATGAGCTTAACTAGCCCAAATAGAGTCCCTGCTTATAAGTATGAACAAAGACAACTTTTCTTCTCTTTTATTTCTCTTTCTGTCTCTCTCTTTTTTTCTTTTTTTCTATTTTTTTTTTTTTTCACAGTAGAAACTTGTTTGCTGTTTTTTTTTTTTTTTTTTTTTTTTTTTTTTTTTTTTTTTTTTTAATAATCATCCAAGTAGATTTCTGGTAGACCATGAATCTGAATAGGCCAAATAAAGAGCCCTTTTTTCGTTTTTTAGCAAAACCTGCAAGAAAAATCTTCTTTTTTTTTTTCTTCTGTTTTTTTTTTTTAATTTTTTAATTTTGCTATTCTTTTGGTAGAACCAACATAGGTTGCCTATCAATTGGGTTACAAAACAGCACGATATTTACACATTTTAATTACTCTGTAATTCTGCTGCCATTTTTTTTAAAGAAAAACATTGAGCCCAAACAAAGGCTTCTTTATGATAGCAAAACCTGCTACCCCGTTTGTTGATGGGAGTATATTATCAATTAATATAGAACTAAAATTAACAGGGAAATGTACCGGTGTACAATTCACACAGTATACAATCTTATTATAAAATTACGTAGATTTTCACGAATTTACATAATTAATCTTACAAAAATGCATAAGTTGAATACAAATTCTCTTTAAAAAAATTTCAAATTACTTAAGGAGCAATGCTACATTCCCTAATGATGTGGCAAACAATACTAATCAATTGTGAGAAAGGGGGAAAAAATTATAAGGTTTGGCCATTTTGGTTGTGTTTTCATTTTCTGAAATATACAAAATTTAGATAAAATTACAACTCATTGCAATTAATAAATTTAGAAATGGCCAAGCTAGGATAGAGTTGGTTGGAACGAACGAACTAGAGCACTTCGAGAATGAGCAGGACAAGCATTTAATTAGGCCTGCGGATTTATTTTATGTGAGACAAACCTGCCAATCACTTCTTTTGCAGGAGTCTGTTATTTATGAGACTCCTAATCCTATTATACTTCACTTTGCTTTTCCTTTTCATTTTTTTTTATCTTTTTTAATTAATTAATTAGATATATTTATTTATTTTTTTTGCTAGGAGCTTGCCTAAATGAAATAGGATGGAATAGGATGGATTTACATTGATAGGATTTCAAATCCTATATGAACTCTTGCTTCTTTGGAGTGTTTCAAATCCTACATACATTCTTGCTTCTTTGGAGAGTTTTAGGAGATCACTATTCCTGCAACTTTTTTTTTTTTTTTTTTTTCCAGCAGAATTTTTTTTTTAGTGCATATGAGATAGCATATTTCCAGCAGAAGTTCTCCAGTCATTCTCTTTCTTCTCTTCCCAGCAAAAGCTGTTCTTCTTACACTTTAAAGAAAACACAAAAGAATTCCTTCATATCCGGTATGCTTTGCTTCTTCTTTTGTTTGTTTTTCTTATGTTTTGCTTCCTTGTAAAGCCAAAAGAAACAGACCCTTTCTTCTGTAAAAAAAATCTGATCCATTGTACCGTTTGCACACTGATTCTTTATGCTTGCTGCTACCTTGGTGTATATACATAATTATGTCCTTAAACATGGGATGCGGCTTTCTTTTAATATATATGTATATTTTTAATACACTCATGCAAGCAGATTTTTTTTGTTAGATCATGAAACCAAATATGAATAAAGACTTTTTTTTTTTTTTTTTTTTGGGTCTGTCTGTCACGGTAAAGATCTGTTTGCTGCCTCATAAATATATTTTTTTCTTGAAGTCATGCAAGCCGTTTTGTTGCTAGATCATGAGCTTAACTAGCCCAAATAGAGTCCCTGCTTATAAGTATGAACAAAGACAACTTTTCTTCTTTTTTATTTCTCTTTCTGTCTCTCTCTTTTTTTCTTTTTTTCTATTTTTTTTTTCACAGTAGAAACTTGTTTGCTGTTTTTTTTTAAATAATCATCCAAGTAGATTTCTGGTAGACCATGAATCTGAATAGGCCAAACAAAGTCCTTGCCTTATAAATACAAATAAAGAGCCCTTTTTTCGTTTTTTAGCAAAACCTGCAAGAAAAATCTTTTTTTTTTCTTCTGTTTTTTTTATTTTTTTTATTTTTTTTTTGCTATTCTTTTGGTAGAACCAACATAGGTTGCCTATCAATTGGGTTACAAACCAGCACGATATTTACACGTTTTAATTACTCTGTAATTCTGCTGCCATTTTTTTTTTAAGAAAAACCTTGAGCCCAAACAAAGGCTTCTTTATGATAGCAAAACCTGCTGCCCCGTTTGTTGATGGGAGGATATTATCAATTAATATAGAACTAAAATTAACAGGGAAATGTACCGGTGTACAATTCACACAGTATACAATCTCATTATAAAATTACGTAGATTTTCACGAATTTACATAATTAATCTTACAAAAATGCATAAGTTGAACACAAATTCTCTTAAAAAAAATTTCAAATTACTTAAGGAGCAATGCTACATTCCCTAATGATGTGGCAAACGATACTAATCAATTGTGAGAAAGGGGGAAAAAATTATAAGGTTTGGCCATTTTGGTTGTGTTTTCATTTTCTGAAATATACAAAATTTAGATAAAATTACAACTCATTGCAATTAATAAATATTTTCTGAAAGATAAATTATTCTTAGAAATGGCCAAGCTAGGATAGAGTTGGTTGGAACGAACGAACTAGAGCACTTCGAGAATGAGCAGGACAAGTAAACTCAAAGATAAGAACTAATTTTTTGCTAGATTAAAGATTCGAAAAGCTGTAAAGTGGACCAATCACTCCTAAAAATCTGTGAATGTGAGACATGATCCATATAAAGTGGAACTGATGTGAGGAGTGGTAAGGAGATCTCAACCACCTCCAATGGTCACATTTGAGCATATAAGCACGGTTCACCAACATAGATGTACACAACAATTCTGACTATTACATTCAAACTTTGCTGCTCAAACTCTTACTAACTTAGGCATCAGAGATTTTTCTGAGTAGCAAAATTAGTTGGGATACGTTATCTGAAGATTATAATTCCAAAATAACGTTTTCGTTGGAGAAAATTTATGAAGTTTTGCAATAAAAAGTGTTATTCTAGTATGAGTTGTCATACCCCTTCTCTTAAAGACAATAATCTCGTATATGTGGATAGAAGTCCCTTTCAGCTATTATTTGTAACATTTAATCACCATACAAAGGAAAGGAAAATGAAATTTATGTCTCTCTTCTATGAAGGGAAGTAAAGTGCATGGCACTGAAGTAAAGAAACGTCAATAAACACAAGGGATTATTTAATCCAATCTCCGCTTTTATCCGCAAGTCAGTCGAAACCTGAATGACTACTCATTCCCAATTTAGGTTCTCATATCTTGAATTGTATTTTACTATTTTTTTTTTTTTTTGGTATCAATCACTAAGAGAGTATTTACATTTATACAAATATAAAGACAATTATGTGGACAATCAACTATTTAACAAAGTCAAACACCAAGAAGTCCCATTTACAACAGTATTTGGGCCCTAATCAAATCAGCAGCTCTTCAAGCCTACAAGGTGCTCTCTCCCAACCAATATCTCCATCTAAATTCTGTTACAAGAACTTCTGTGATCAAATTTTCCAGTCTCTATGCTTCAAAATACTCATAGTCGTTGGATGATATTTTGAGATTCATGTAATTTTATATTCTCAAATGATCTAGCGATTTAGCCTTAAATTCTGTCTACTCTTTTTTAATTCTCTTATCAGTGTTAGTTAGCAAAGAAAGATTTATTTTTTTCGATCAAACAAGACAATAATAAATTTGGACCCCTAATATTAAGTTGACAAAAAAAAAAAAAAAAATCAATAAGCAAATGGGCAACTCGTATATACAACTTTCAGTGTCAATAAGCAACATTTGGTGCCGCTTTTCCCCAACTAAAAGTCGATAGGTAAAAAATATAAGTTAGAACCACCTTTCTTGTATCTCTTAGATATTTTTCTAACTTATTTAAATTATTTATATTTCATAAATTATAAATAGAAATTGCATTAAACACTCTTAACATAAATTTTCAAAATATAAAAATTATAAGCTACTAAGTAAATTGCACCAAATAGGACTAAAGTCACTAGTTTAAGACCATCTCCAACGGTTCACCAAACTTGACATCAAATTTGAATTTTGGTGAAAAAGTCACTGTTTGGTACTGCAACAGTTGTACCAAATCGGTATCAAATTGAGAATTTACCAAAAAATTCATCAAAGTGAGAATAAATTGCAAATTTTACCAAATTATTGTTCCTGACCGTTGGAAGAGCTGAACCAGTCAACCAGCCGGTTGCCCGGCCGGTTGACCAACATGTTGACCACTAAAAGGTTCAAACAGTTCAAATGGGTTGGTTCAAACAATTCAAAAATATATATATATATATATATATATTTGCCTTACCGGTCAACCAGCCGGTCGACCAACCGGTCGATCACTAAAAGGTTCAAACAATTCAAATAGGTTGGCTCAAACAATTCAAAAAAAAAAAAAATTTTTTTTTGCCTTACCGGTCGACCAACCGGTTGTCCCTGGAGTAGATTTGATGAAAATCAAGCATTGAAGCATTCTGTATCAGATTGAGAAAATGGTCATTTTTTTACTCAGATTTGGTGAAAAATTAGGTGAACCGTTGGAGATGCTCTAATATGAGCAATTTTGATAAGAGATGGATTGCCTCCGATCCAAAATCGGTTGGATTGGAAGGAGCTATTTGCACCATGAGGTTCATTACAGGTCCTGTTTTGATAATATAAATCGTTTATTTTGTTAGGCATTTTGTGTATATCATCCACCAAAAAAGTTAAGTCATCCGATAATTTAACCCTATTCAATTTTCGCATTTGTCACCAAAAAAATAAATAGTATAATTAAAAAAATGATTATTTTTCACTATTTTAGTGATAAATGTGATAAATTAAATAAAATATATAAAGTGTTTGACAAAATAAATGATTTGAATTATCAGAATAAAATTCATGATAAGTGTTACGGCTCCAAACAGTGCCCTCTATTAGACTAGAGGCAATCCATCTCCATTTGTGATATTGTATGCACAATTTTCTCTCCAAGAACAATTCCTAGACTGATTATATCCAGCCACTTGTACATGACCCGTGTTGAATCAGCAATTCTATTTAGAAAATTTATTTAAAGAATTAAAACTCCATTTGTTTTGGCATAAAATATTTTTTAAAAAAAATATTTTAATATTTATTTTTTGTTGTTTAGTTGAACAAAAAATATGTAAAATATTATGACAAAATTACAAAAAAGAAAAAAAACTAGAGTTTGACCCTTCTAACAAAATAAATCATGAGTTTTTAATTTTGTCAATTTAAACCCTAAAATTTTGATTTATTTTCAATTTACACCATTTGCATGTTTTCGTCAAGTAAAATTGGTAAAAAAAATGAATATTTTAGTTATTAAACTCAAAGGAAAATAATATTTTAGACATTTATATATATGTAGACATTGAATTCAATAATTAAAATACTCTTTTGTTATTAGTTTTACTTGACAAAAATAGACTAATAGTTTAGATTGAAATCAAATCAAAATATTAAAGTGTAAATTGACAAAAATGAAAACTCGAGATTTATTTTGTTAGAAGACTCAAATTCTGGTTTTTTTTTTTTTTTTTTCAAACATTTTTTAAGAAAAATGTTTTTGCATCATTTTTCCAAAAATGAATTACCTTTAAAGATTCCATAAGTCAATTTTTACAAAGTTGACCCTCACTCACTATTTTTACAACAGATTTGGCGTTTTCAAATAAGTATCTTAGCTCACTAAAAAATCATAAATGACACTTTACTAAATCAAAATTTCTCTTTTAGGTAACAAAATATTTTTGTTTTAAGTGTCAACCAAACGTTGAAAAATAAAAACACAAAATATATTTTTTTTTGTATAAAATTAATTTTTTTTAAATATTTTTTATTTAAAATATTTTGCGTCGAAATAAACGGCCAAGTTTGATTTGAAAATTTTGAAAAATACATAAATCTTTTTTATAGAAGAGGATTTAGGATTTACACAGTAATGAAAACGCCATGAGACAAAAAGAGAAAGAACAACCATGGCCAAACACATGCCTCATCGTGGAAAGAAAAATGTTTTAAACCCACAAAATACTCTCACAATGGTATCTATAATGATGTGATAATATATGTGTCAACTTCTTATTTATTATTGTGGATGTTGATTTCCGACCACACACTACAAGAAAAATGGGCTACCGCAACGTTTCTTTTATGGTGTTTTAGGAAACGCCATTATAGATGGATGAAACACAACGTTTCCAAAACGTTGTCTTAGAGCTCAATTGAACGGCGTCGTATTGGGTGTATACATTTGACACCGTCCACTTTCCGTCTCTCACTTTCCGTCTCTCACTTTCTCTCTATATCTTCCATAGCTCGGTCTCTCTCCCTCTCTTTCTCTCTCTTCCAAAGCCCTCGACTGATATTCATCGAACCAGATCAAAGACACACACACACTCTCTCTCTCTCTCGCTCGCTCGATTGCAGGTGTTGCTCTTCATTGATCTGTCGCTGGAGAGCTTTGATCAGTCTCTTCATCGAACTTGAACTCAAACTCGATCTGTTCTTCATCAAATCGCAGATCCAAAATCGATATCATTCTCGAACCAGATCGATCTCTGTTGCTCTTATCTCAGGTACAATTTTCATTCTCTTGAAGGATGTCTGGAGGTTTCTGTGTCTTCTAATTCTATTTGGTCATTTTCCTTATTTTTTTCTGCTCTAACAATGGGTTACATATCTATAGAGGCTTATAGGGTGTTAAATCTTTGCTTATAGCACTGTAATCACCCCTGTAAGTTTGATGATTGACAAAGTACTCCAGTTTTGGAGTCAAGAAATTTTTTGATCTAATGCCTTTGTCATATGGCTAGTAGGCATTTTGATTTGTTTTTGTTTCCTTCGGTGAGTGTTTATCCACATTTTATTATTTGACAGTTAGAACAATGCCATTTTAGCTCTGTGCTGTTTTGTTTGGACGGCTGAACTATCCTGGAGATGTAATGAACTGCAGAACTACTGAGAAATAAATGTCCCTGTATGAGAATGTGATAATCTTTGAGTTTCATCGACACATATATAAATATATTGAATGTATTCTAAATCTTAATGGTATTCACGTTTAGGTAAATGGAAATATTGAGTTTTCTTTAATTGTAGTCGAGTGTTGCTGCAATTCTTTTTTTGTTTTGCGAATTTAGATGTATGTTTTTAGTAATTCCCAAGCTTAGAATTAATTATTGATGATTATCAGTCTGAAATTGAGTTTGTAGGGTTGCCTCCACTTGTTCTGAAGGAAGGCGCTAACCACAGTCTTTCTTCCTCTTTTAACTGTGTTGGTGGAGATCATAGAATGCTGAGAAACCCTCTGGCTTTCTTAGCTAATAAATTATTGATAGTTGCAAGACTAATTTCTGTACTGATACTTTTGATCAGATGGGCTTCAGGTTATTTTGCAGTTTGTCTAAGCATATTTGGCTAAGTTGGTATGGGTGTCCTTCAATTATAGGGAATCCTGTTTGGTTGACTTTGGTATAGTGGAAAACTTAGTGTAAACATATTTCTTTTATTGCCTGCGAGCAAGATAATTTTATTATATATTGGAACTAGCTATGTGAACTTAAAAGACTCGAAAAAATTCCATGACATGAGATTTAATAGAGGATATTGGAAGTTGAATGATGGTCTCTACTCCTAAGGTGAGATGGACAAATCAGGGCACCAATTTTATCCCCAAACTTGGCAAGTAAAAACTGCATTTTCTGTCTAAAGTTGGATTGAATCAAGATACCTTTAGTTATCAACCCATATTGAGGCTGGAATGAAAATTATATGTATGTGGGTCTTAGACTTGGGGATTCAGCAAATGGAAAATGGACCTTGATGATATACCAGTGAGATATCCGGGGCGCAATAAGATATAGACTTAATTGCGTGATACATAAGGTTTAAAAAGTTCTTTTGGGGGTTGAGATTGTTGTTATTGTTGTCAACTATCTTTTGATCTGCTGATATTAAATTTTATTTTCTATTTGGCTAACATGTTTCCCTGCAAAACTTGCTAACATGTAATTAGTATTTCATAATTCAAGTGGATTCAATCTTCTTTTGATGCATGTCTTACATATGAATGGCAATTTACATCAATTTCACATTGCTGTAGGCAAGCAACAATGTTTCTATTGAAGTTTTCTTTCTTGCTTATGAGACTTAGAAGTTTGAACAACAGTTCTAACATAGATTGTCCAGTTATATAACTACAATTTTGAAAAGCAATAACCTTTATATATTGAATGGACCAAGTAGAAAATAATTTTATTGTATCTAAACCAAAGAAATTCGAAAGCTACGTGGTTGGAATTCTAAAAACTCTAATTTGATGTTTGAAACATGCTACAGTTGAATATACTTAAAAATACTATTACTACATCATTTTAGCTTATTACTTAAAAATACTATTACTACATCAGTTTAGCTTTTTTGTTTTTTGCAATATGGCAATTTGCAAGAATATACTTTTTTTGTTTTTGTCCAGTCATGATTTAGTTTTGTGGACAAATCAGCTGACCTTTATAAGCATGGTAAGATGTTACACACACATATGTAGATGGTCTCATGATCTCAAAGTGACAATGTATGAGATTAGTTGGATGTTTGCAATTAATTATCTATTTGGCAAGTGTGATTGGTCTATATTTTTTGTGCTTATATTTTTTGTGTAACATTATGATTTTGAATTTCTAATGTTTATCATAATTTTTTGTTAAGTAATTTGAAATCTACCCTCGTCTGCACAGTTTTCTTTTTGGGCTTTGATAGGGACACAAAAATGGTGCTATACAAATGAAATAGAAAACTACTAAGATATATTGGTATGTGTGGGTGTTCATGTAGTAGTGAGAACTTGTTGCTTACTTGTGAGTACAAGAACAAACTAAATGAAGCATACCTAATATCTAGTACTTGTCATTGTAATGTGCTATCAACTACAATCATGGAATTTTTTACTTTGTGATCAATCAAGATAATCTGGTTGTTCTTGTAGAATCTTCATTAGAGATACTCAGTCATCTTGATGAAGTTCTATATCATAATCTATCAAGAGCATTGTAGAAACTTTTAGTTTCTTCATTAGTATGCTTCATGCTAGAAATGCTTCTAGTATGCTTGATAGTGTTGATTCAAGTTGCACCACCGGGATGCAAAAATCATGACAGTTGTTAATTTAGCAAGTAATTATCCATGCATGCATGAATAGCCGTAGACCCGTCCAAGAATCTTCATCAGAGATACCTAGTCATCTTTGATGAGGCTCTTCTTGGATTGTCCAGTTCGGACAGTTCAGGAACACAAGTCTATGTTGTAATTAGTAGTTCTACTGCTTAAATATAGTCCATCTCGTAGAGATTTCGTGTAGTAGCTCCTCATGTTCTCCGGGTGCATACTAGACAAGGTGTAGCAATACACCCAGTCTGTGTAGTGTACTTGGAGAACCATGGGGAGATGCTGCCGAAATTTCGTTAGAGATGGATAGAGCGGTATGAGCTACTTTTTACAATATAGACTGTGCATTCCTGAATGGGAAAGTAGGATGAACCAACCTATTAGAGAAGAGTTAGAGGTAAATGGTGTCATGTCGCATGCATTATAAGGTACTTAATTGAGGTTAAGAATAATTAAAATGAAATGATAATTTTGAACTTTGTTGATTTGACAGTGACAGTTGTAGTGTAAGACGAAGTCAGATGGATAAAAGTTGGATAAATCAGCATAGGTTGTATTTTTGTGTTTGTTTTCTAATAATGTTAATAATGTTATAGAGCAATTTTGACAGCAAGAGAATTCTGTCATATCATATCATTTTGTATACTTCTTTTCTATGCAATTTTTTTTTTTCAATGACACTGCTAATAATGTTATGGTCACATGATAATTTCAGTTGCATTTCACTTTCATATGTTATATTCCCACAACTTATAGAGCATAGCATCATTTGATATCATACAGGGAGAAGAAACTGGAGAGCAAGAATGTGACAGTGGAGAAGTGGTGGAGAAGCCTACTGAAACCATCCAAGAAGAGTTTTATTGGGCAGTGCCAGAAGAACATGAAAGAAGGGAACATTAGGGGAGGAAAGAGGCGGCTAGAGGTGCGATTAGGGAGGCTATGGCGGCTAGTTCTATAATCCTTTTTAGCTTCACAATTTTCATGGGATAAAGGCTTGTTTGATGATTGTTTTGAGTATTTTTGTTGTAATTGTTCTAGTGAACTTTGTTTTTAATGTTTTGGGATTCTGTTTTTGAAAACCTGGATTGTATTGTGTATGAAATGTGCAATTAGTTAAATTCTTTGACTTTGTTTCCAAAGTTGTAGTATGTACAGAGAATACCAACTTTGGTATTTTTTTTCATATTCTTTTGTACCACCAGCAGCAGCATAGGTGGGGGGAATTGATATTTCATTTAATAATAATAGTAAAAATAAAAAAAACAAAACAAAACAAAAGTGGCGTTTTTAGGAAAACGCCACTAACTTTGCTATTTTTTTGCACAGCTGCGGGTGGAATTGATATTTCATTTCATAATAATAATAATAATAATAATAATAATAATTTTTAAAAAAAGAGTGGCGTTTTTGAAAAAACGCCACTAAATGACGTCATTGTGACGTCATCCGTTAGTTTGGGACGGAAGTTGAGACGGATGTCAAAGATTTTGCGGCGCTTTAAAAAACGTCGTCTAATAGTTTCAGCGACGTTTTGTAAACGTTGCAAAGCTATTGCGACGGCCGTATCAACGACGAAAAATTTAAACGTCGCTGTAACATTTAGCAGCGTTTTTCAGGGATTTAGCGGCGTTTTTTAAACGCCGCTAATACTCATTTTTCCTGTAGTGACATAACCAAACATGGAACTTAACTGCAGAGCACCGGCAGAATAGATTGAGCCAACTACCTGCCAACAAGAAGATGAGAATATCACGGTGGTTCGTCTACCTGGGAGCACTCCGACGATCAAGTTAGTAAATCTTATCTCTCACAGATGTCAAAACAATACTTAAACACAAGTAAAAACACATACCACAGACCCACAATGGTGCCTTACTTTTATAACCTGCAGTGATCTAGTTCCCTAAATGCCTCACTTCATTGGACTTAAGCTCAATGTTCATCCTGGACTCTCGGCTAGATAGGGATAAGCTCTTCATGAGCCTTATCTTTATCTAGACTGAGAGCCTCTTATATTTTAGGACTCTTGTCCCTTATCCGGATACATTCGAATTTTGACATTACCATAGAACATCTCAGCAATACCGTGGTCACCTCGGCAACATGACTCATCCATGTGGCACCTTAGCCAACATCTTAGGGTTATCTTGGCCACATGACGTCATTCACAAAATACTTCCCCACAACTGCTCCCTAGGTTTTATTACCTCGGCAACCTGAGATGATGGAACCTATATCATCTGATCTTCCAACATGGCAACTAAACAACATGTTATACTCTTCCAACCGAGATCATGATTCATCGGTTTCAAGTAACCAGGACTCAGTTGCCCATTCTATCAAGAATCAAGAACTAAGAACCAAGGTCTTTAAGCATCTCAACAAAGATCGCTCCTCTAGCCGAGGTTATTGTCTCATTATTTCAAGAATTTCAAGGGCTTCAACTGCGTATGAGTTGTCACGCAGTAAGATCCGTTTTGTCCACATGTCACCTTTCAACTAGTCCGTACCTGTCACGCGTCACATTATGTCACATCAATTCTGCTATGCCTCCGGACATCAGTGTAAGCACTTCCCCGTAGGTGGTTACATCAATTTTTGCCGCCTTATCGGTTTTTTGACAAAATTACCTTCCCTATCTCTTCATCTCTTCACTTTTTCCATTACAACTGTCTCTTCTCGAGCTTTCTCTCTCTACAAAACCTCCATCATTGTGTTTTCAAGCTTCTGCAACTGTTTTATTCTCTGCTTTCAACGAGCCTTCCACCATTTTAATCCGTTCGATGTCACTGTCTAATTTCGGTAAACACGGGTCCGATGACCATTTCTTCGACTCCATTCTGTAAGTGCTTGGTCTCTTTCTTCTTAATTTCTTCTTCCATATATATATATATATATTTGTTTGTTATCTCTTTGATTACGGGTATTAGATCAATCCATTCTGCTTGTACTTTGAATGCCTTGAGTCTGTCAATGCTTCTGACTATGTTCTCGAATGCGTGACACTGCACTTGTCACATTTGTGTTTCTGTCTCTGTCTCTGTTTTGAATCTTGTCTCCTTTGTTTTCTTTGTCTATGTTCCAGATTCTTTCCTTTCCATTTCATTCCCATAGATTTAGAACATTTGTTACCCTAAAAAAATTGAAACATAGTCTTCCCTAGGCAGCCAGAATCCTCACCCTTGTGCCATTAGGGTCTAGCTGAGGTCTTCATACCCATATCAATTAGCTTTCCCCGTAATCTGGTACCAAATATTCCTAGCCGGTGTCATGGGAATGTTCAAATGGAGGGTTGATTCCCTGACCAAACTAGAATACTTTCACCAAGAGTTCTCTATCCCAGCCGACATTCAATTCAGGTTGGCTGGGAAGGAAGATTCCATTATGCTCGAAAAAGACTACATGCCTTTCACAGTTGTGTTTATTATAGAGGGTAGAATTAGGTTCCACTTAGACATCCTTTTTAGAGAAGTCTTGCACTTCTACAAACTTAACCCCACGCAACTAGCCATCAATACATTTAGGGTTATCAACGGTATTACTGAGCTGGCACGCCGAGAGAACGCTAGGATTACCCTTGCCGACATCCAGTTCTGTTATACATGTACGGTCTCAAGTCCACCAGTGGTTATACTTACTACCTCAAGCCCAGATCCACTGCATACAAACTTATAACTGACTTGCCTACCTCTAACAAAGGCGTTGTAGACGACTACCTGATTGTCTTGGACAACTGGGAGTTCACGCCAGACGATGATCTTCATCTCTACCGCTTACGCCGAGGAGTCTGTAGGGAATATGAGGGTAAGAACTAAGTTTCCATAAAGCATTATTTTCTTTATCCGTCTACGTATATACATTTCTTTTTTGGTGTTCTAATGTCTTCTTTTTATTTTTGGCAGCTCTTCCTCAACTACACAAATCATTTCGGTAATCTTACGTCCCTAGCCCAGATCTTAAACGGCTATAGGACCTTCTAGTCCTCAAATGAAGGGTCCCACTTCTGCTGAACTACGTGTCAACCTACCACTCTTCTCTCCCCGACGTGCCAAGGAGGAGCAAGACTCTGTCATCTGCGTCAACTCCACTTGTAGCTTCTTCCCCGAGGCCAGACCAAGTCTCATTGTCTGACCCTGTGCACCAACCATCCACCTTTGCTCTGGCCCAACTCATTCCACCATCATAGTGTCAATGTCGTCGCCGTCCATTGAACGCTCCGACAGGCAGAACCCAAAGGCATAAGCGCCGAGGTTCAGACACGCCGACGTACAATCCTGAGAATCCTTTCATTGCCCTTCCTGCCATTAGGTTTGGCACCGGGGTAACTATTGTCGCCACATCTGAGGAAATGGGGCGCAAACAAGCCATAGTCGAAGATCTGCTGGCCGACATCTCGAATAGTATTTCTTGTCAATGATCTTAGATAGTATTTCCTGTCAATGATCTCGGATGACTTCAACTTGTGAAATTTTTTTGAAAATGTTCACAATTGTTATGCTCATTCCTATTTTCTGCCCCCTAATGTAAACCTAAGTACCACTTCACATTAAGGACGCATCACCTGGTTATCGCCTAAGTCTTATTTAGACATTGTTGACCGAGGTCATCATGTTTGGCTCATCCAAACGAAGCACTTAGGGTTTAACCATAGTGCACCGAGAGTATTTACTACCTCGGCTTTTTTTCAAACTGACCAAGTCATGGCCAATTTTTCCTTGTTTCTTGCCGAAACATCACAGACTTAGTTCAACTCTACCATCATGGCAAGTCTAAATTATTCGTCATTTACATACTGAAACATTGCAGACTTAGTTCAACTCTACCATTATGACAAGTCTAAGTTAATCATCATGTTTCATATCGAGACATCGCAGACTTAGTTCAACTCTACCATCATAGTAAGTCTAAGTTATTTGTCATGTTCACCATGGGAACATCGCCTCAAGACTTTTCAGTCTTATCGCACAAATTTTAACAATATTTCATAAAAACAAAATCGAGTTAGTATTTTATTAATATTTTGGCTAATAAATCGTTACATAAAATAAACTCGAAAAACAGAAATTAATGGTAAATTTTTTTCAAATTGCTTGTGTTCTAGGGTCTTGGCAACTCTTTACCATCTGTCTCCTCAAGTCGATAACCTCTATTGCCTATGACCGAGATGATGCGATATGGTCCTTCCCAGTTTGGGCCAAGCTTGCCCTCTCTAGGATCTTTCTTATAGCCAACAACCTTCCTTAGGACAAGGTCCCTAACCTGAAACTCCTTGGGATTGACCTTTTTGTTTTATGCCCTAGCAAATTGCTGCTGGTATAACCCCAGCCAAATTTCTTCTCTCTCCCTTCTTTCTTCTATTAGATCAAGATCTTGGGCAAGGAATGCCTCATTTGTTCCATTCTCCACTCCCTGGATGCCAATTTCCAGTGGAATGGCTGCTTTAGTGTCGTATGCCATGGCAAAAGAAGATTCTCCACTAGATCTTCTCGGCATAGTCAGATATGCCTTTGGCAGTTTCTAGCCTTTTCTTGGTTCCATCCGAGATGGTCTTGTTAGATGCCTCTGCTTGTCCATTGCTCTGCGGGAAACTAGGAGTAAAATAGTAGTTCTTGATCTTGTATTTCACACAAAAGTTTTTGATCAACTTGCTATCGAATTGAGTGCTATTATCTGCTATTATGGCTTTTGGGATTTCAAATCTGGTGATTATGTTTTTCCAAATAAAGTTCTTCACGTCCATATCTCGGATTTTGGCTAAGGGTTCAGGCTCTACCTATTTCGTGAAGTAGTCAATTGCTACCAGTAGGAACTTCCTTGTCTAGTTGCCTGGGGCAGTTGCCTAACCAGATCCATGCCCCACTGGGCAAATGGCCAAGGACAGGATACTGGATTCAAATCTGCAGCTGGCTGGTGTATCAAAGGTGCAAACCTTTGGCACTTCTAGCACTTCCTTACATAGGCTCCAATGTCCTTCTGCATATAGGGCCACCAGTATCCCTGAGATATGGCCCTGTGGGCAAGTGATCTGCCCACAACATGGCTTTCAGACACTCCCTCATGAATCTTGTACAGAAAGTCCTCTACCTGGAATGGGTGCACATATCGCAGAAGTGGTCCAATGAAGGATGTCATGTACAGATGGCCTTCTGTTGACAAGCAGAACCTGGCCGACTTCAATCTAATCTTTTGCACTTCCTTTCTGTCTGCAAGCAATCTGCCATCTATAAGGAACAAAACTACGGCGTCCATCCAGCTTGGACCCATCTCTATACGCATCGCTTCATACTCTATTATTAGGGGCTCCATATTGGGGCCCGATAGGTTATCCACCATTATTGTCCTGGCCTTTCCCGACTTCATCACGCTGACGAGGTTAGCCAGTGCGTCGACATGACTGTTATCATCTCGACTAACCTACATCAGACGACAGTTTTGGAGACATGTTAACAACTTGATAACCTCCTTGACATAGGTTATCATCCTCTCATCCTAGGCTACGTACTCGCCCATCACTTGATTTACAATGAGTTGGGAGTCACAAAAGACTACCACCTCATCGGCTTCCATAGTTGCTACTAATTTTAGTCAAATAATCAATGCCTTATACTCTACTTCATTATTTGAGGCCTTGAATCGCAAACGGATGGATTATTCTATCATGCGCCCATTTAGCGATAGTAAAACCACTCCTGTCCCCACTTCTTGTCAGTTTGAGCTGCCGTCGACAAAGAGGCGGAAGTAGTCACCGATGTAAATATTGCAGGATTTTAGCCTTTCTTCTCTCTTCTTTTGTTCTGCTAACATGGGGTTCCGTGGCCCCAGTTGATTTTCTTCCTCTTCTTCTAGACATCCTCGACCGTGGTTCATTGGTGCCCGCCTTAGGATCACACCAGGAGAGAATTCTGCCACAAAGTCGGCCAAAACTTGGCCCTTGATTGTTATTCTCGGCCTGAATTCTAAGTCATACTGACCTAGAACTACAACCCATCGAGCTACTTTGCTTGTCAGGTCTCCATGCTGCAACATGGACTTTAGTGGATGTTTAGTTAGCACCACAATCTTATAGGCTTGAAAGTAGTGGTTCAACTTTTTTGAGGCTATTATCAGGGCCAATGTTAACTTCTCTAGAAGCAGGTACCTGGTTTCTGCATTTGCTAGGGTCTTGCTCATATAGTACATTGCCTTCTGCTCACATTCTATTTCTTGGATTACCATGGCACTCACGATGTGGTCTAAAAATGTTAGGTACAAGAACAATTCTTCTCCTAGTACCGGGTTCGACAACACTGGTGCGGTTTTCAAGTACTTCTTTAAGTCGGCTAGGGTGACTTCATATTCTTCTGTCCACAGAAAGTCCGTGGCCTTTTTTAATCAGATAAAAAATTGTTTGTATTTATCTGAACTTTGGCTGATGAACTTATTCAGGGATGTTGCCCTTCTAGTTAAAATCTGGACTTGTTTGGCTGTTATCTGGCTCTTTAGGTCAAGGATAGCCTTGATCTGATTTGGGCTAGCTTCAATACCCCTCTTGGTAACCAAATACCCCAAGAAGTTACCGGATCCAACTCCAAATGCACACTTCGAGGCGTTGAGTCGAAGTCGATATGTTTTCAATATGTCAAAGACCTCTTTTAGGTAGGCTAGATAGTTCTTAGGTTCCTTGGTTTTAACAACCATATTGTTTATGTAGACCTCCACTGTTCTCCCAATCAGGTGTTTGTACATGTTGGTGACCAGTCTTTGGTATGTCGCTCCTGCATTCTTCAATCCAAAAGGCATTACTCTGTAGCAATAAAGTCCTTTGAGGGTGATGAATGCAGTCTTTTCTTCTTTCGGTGCATACATTGCTATCTAGTGATAACCTCTGTATGCATCTAGAAAACTTATCTTCCCATACCCTGATGTGGCATTTACCAGTTGATCAATCTTGGGCAATGGGAAGCTGTCCTTGGGACAAGCATTGTTTAGGCTTATGAAGTCCACGCAAACCCTCCACTTGCCAGTCTTCTTCTTTACCATCACCTTATTGGACAATCAGGTGGGATAGTTTACTTCTCGGATGGCCTGTGCCTCTAGTAGCTTGTCTAATTCTTCCTCAACTGTCTGCACATGTATCAATGTCGACATTCTTGCTCTCTAGATGACAGGTTTCGCCAACCTATCCACGTTAAGTCTGTGACAGGTGACCACGGGGCTAATCCCAGGCATCTCATAGGGTGTCTAGGCAAACACCTCTACGTTCTCCCTCAAGAAAGCCTCCAGTTCTTTTTCTTCTTCATCAGCTAAGCCAGAGCCGAGAAGGAAGAATCGTTCATCATCACCTTCTTGTACAAGAACCTTTTTCAAGGGTTCTGCGTACTTGTCGGTGGGCCCTTTGCCGACATCATCCAAGACCTCATGGTCTTCGCTTTCAATCTCTGCACTCTCTGCTTCCCTTACATTACAGGTGTACTTAATTGTTTCCATGGAACAATTTTTCACTTGTACTTGGCCTTCTCTTACTCCTTCAATCCCTTGTTTAGTTGGGAATCGCAATAGTTAGTGCAACGTTAAGGGAACAACTATCATTGCATGCAACCACAGTCTTCCCAAAATGATGTTGTACGGGGAGGGAGTATCTATCACAAATAACTCCATTATTACCTTTTTGCTCTTTACTTACACCTCCAGACTTGTGGCTCCCAAAGGCCATGTCAGCGTCCCATCGAATCTGACCATTGGGCTGTCAAATTGCTCTAAATCATCCTGGTAGAGGCCAAGCTCCTTGTAACATCTGACATACATGATGTCACAAGAGCTACCTTGATCAATCAGTATGTGTCGCACCTGACAATCTCCAATCTTCAAAGTTACCACTAGGGCATCATTGTACAGATGTTGCACCTTATCCAAGTCTGCCTCAGTAAAAGAAATCATCGGTCCCTGATAATCATTTGTTCTGGGCTTCATCTACTGGACCTGATATACATGCTGTAGGTGTCGTACTCTCTGGGTCTCCCCTCGAACTTCATTCTCATTAACCTTCGAGTGAATCATATTGATTACCCGAGGTCCATCTGTCTGCTGTGGTGGTAGTGGTGGTGGAGGTGGTGCTACTAGTGCTTGTGGCAGCCTCGCGTGCTCTTCTCTTGTCTTCACCTTATCAACTAGGTCTCTCAGGTCTCCCTGTTTGATCAGATCCTCTAGCTATAACTTTAGAGCTCTACATCTCTAAGTTCTCAGTGCTCCTGCCCATGAACTCGCCAGGGACCTTCTCCGGCGTTCTTTAGTATGGCTGGTTCCTGATCCTCTCCAAAACCTTATAGATTGAAATTCTGAATACTGTGCTGACTGCCTACATAGCCCTCGATTCTATTTCTGGCCTGTCAATGCCAGTATTCCCTTGACCTCGCTTCAGCAAACCGTTTCTTCTTTCTTATTTTGGTAGCCTCTTTCCTTGTGTGTGTTCCTCTGCTCTAGCATACTTTTCAATTCGTGCCATGAGATCTTCCATGCTCTTCGGTAGGGTTTTTGCAAGTGATTTTCAAAGAAGGAATTTATCATCCAGGCCGTTCTTGAAAGACATGACCGCCAGCTCCTAGTTACAAGCCAGAATCCGGTTGTACACCTCATAGTATTTATTGGCATAAGCCTTGAGGCCTTCACAATTGCTAATCTTCAAAGCCAATAGGGAGTCTACCCTCAATGGCTGCAACTTATTCGCAACAAACCTGGCCACAAACATCTCGGCCAAGCCTTCCTAACTATGTACACTCCTTTTCAGCAGTTTATGGAACCAATTCGATGCTATCTCCCTAAAGGATGATAGGAATACTTTGCATAGCAGTTGCTCATTCTCGATCCACAAAGCCGTTAAATTCATGTACAAACCAACATGAAAGTTTGGATCAGACATACCATCATAGATCTGAAACCTCAGCATGTTGAATCTCTTCGGTGCCTCAAACGTATCCAACTCCACCAAGAATGGCATCATCGGCTGGATGTTGGATGTGATCTCAGCGTTAAGTCTCTTCTCCTGGAGGTAATCTCTCAAGTCCTCATTTGTTCTACCGGGTGCTCGGCTATCAATAAACTTCAGCCTCTTCAGCGTGCTGCGTCCGATGTAATTGTGTGTTCTCTTGTATTTCCCTCCGTCCACTGCATCAAAACAGAGGCCTTGCCCTTGGAACTATTGAGATCCCTTGACATAGGTCCCCTTGGTCCGTGGTGTCCTCTGCAACTCACCTCGTATTAATTCTATTTGTCCAACATCTCGTAACAGCCGATGTGAGTTTCCATATCACTTGCTATGCTGCGAGATAACTGGGACTGTCTTTTGTCCTCTTTTCTAGGCATCAGTTTTGTTGCTGGTGCCGGCGTGTCCTACAACGAGAATGATGGTTGCATCACGTTGTTTTGCATCATAAAGTTGACCACTGTCTGCAAGTCTGTCAACTGGTTTGCCATGTCCTTCATCTCCTCATCCCTCCTCAAGTATCTATCCTTCCATACTTGGAGGTCACTTTCATTGTAGTATTCATCTCGGCCTCCTTTCTTCGGGCCGTTGTGCCTTGCAGCATCATTCGCCCTAACATTTGGTTCTTGCACTCCTTCATTATCATTTTCTCCTTGAGCATTAGGATCCACATGTTCCTCCTCCTCATTGTGGATGTCGTCCTCATTTCTCACTTCATGTTTGTTGTTAGCCATCTATCCTTCCTCCTCCTCACTGTGGATGTCGTCATCAATTCTCACTTAATGTTTGTTGTTAGCCATCTATCCTCCTTAAGTTTCCACAGACGGTGCCAAATTATGGGTGTTCATTTCTGACCATATAACCAAATAGGGAACTTAGCTGGAGAGCACCGGCAGAATCGATTCTCCAGCTAAGTTCCCTATTTGGTTATGTGGTCAGAAATCAACACCCACAATTTGGCGTCGTCAGTAGGAACTTAAGGATGATAGATGGCTAACAATGAACAGGAAATGAGAATTGTAGACGACATCTATAGTGAGGAGGAGGAACATGTGGATCCTAATGTTAGAGGAGAAAACAGTAATAATGGATTGCAGGAACTGAATCCTGGAGCGAATGATGCCGACAAGGGGCGCAACAACTCGAAGATGAGAGGCCAAGATGAATACTACAATAAAAGTGACCTCCAGGTATAAAAGGATAAGGAGATGAAGGACATGGCAAACAACTTGATAGACCTGTAGACAGTGGTCAACTTTATGATACAAAATAACGTGATGCAACCATCGTTCCTATTGCAGGACATGCCGGCACCTACAGCCAAAACTGATGCCAAAAAGGAGGACAGAAGACAGTCCAAGTTGTCCCACAGCATGGCAAGGGACAGGAAAACTCACATCGGTCGTCACGTGATGTAGAATAAACAAAGTTAGTATGAGGTGAGTCGCAGGGGACACCACGAACCAAGTGGACCTATGTTAAGGGATCTCAGCAGATCCAAGGGCAAGGCCTTTGTTTTGATGCAATGGGTGAAGGAAAGTCCAAGTGAATGCACAATTACACCGAAAATAGCACGCTAAAGAGACTGAAGTCTATTGATAGCTGAGCTCTCGGTAGAACGACGGAGGACCTGAGAGATTACCTCTAGAGAAGGAGACTCAATGCTGAGATCACATCCAACGTCCAGCCAAGGACACCATTCTCGGTGGAGTTAGGTACATTTGAGGCACCGAAGAGATTCAACATGCCAAGGTTTCAGATCTATGACGGTAAGTCTGATCCAAATTTTCATGTTGGCTTATATCTAAATTCAATGGCTTTGTGAAACGAGAATGAGCTGCAGTTATGCAAAGTATTCCCATCATCCTTTGGGGAGATGGTATCGTATTGGTTCTATAAATTGTTGAAAGAGAGTGTAAAGAGTTGGAAATGCCTGGCCGAGATGTTAGTGGCCAGGTTTGTTATGAACAAGTCGCAGCCACTAATCGTAGACTCCCTATTGGCTTTGAAGATTAGCAATGGAAAAGGCCTCAGGGCTTATGCCAAGAGATACTATGAGGTGTACAACCAGATTCCAGCTTGTAGCCAAGAGCTGGCGGTCGTATCTTTCAAGAACGGACTGGATGATAATTGCCCACTTTGAAAATCACTTGCAAAAACCTTATCGATGAGCATGGAAGAGCTCATGGCACAGATTGAGAAGTCTGCCAGAGCAGAGGAAGACACACAAGAAAAGGGAACACCAAAACAAGAAAGGAGAAACGACTTGCCGAAGTGAGGCCAAGGGAATAACATTGACAGACCAGAAACAAGAACAAGGGCTATGCAGGCAGTCAGCACGGTACTCAGAATTCCAATCTATATGGTTTTGGAGAGGATAAAAAACCAGCCATACTACAGAGTGCCGAAGAAGGTCTGTGACGAGTTCATGGGCAGGAGCACTGGGAAGCATTGTCCTTACCATAACGAGGATGGACACATGACTCAAGGATGCAAGGCTCTAAAGTCACACTTGGAGGACCTGGTTAGACAGGGACATCTGAGAGACCTAATCGATGAGACGAAGACAAGGGAAGAACACGTGAGGCTGCCACAAGCACTAGCAGCACTACCTCCACCACCACCACCGCAGCAGGCAGATGGACCTTGGGTAATCAATGTGATTCACTCAAAGGTCAATGAGAATGAAGTTCAAAGGGAGACCTAGAGAGTAAGACACATGTAACATATATATCAGGTCCAATAGAAGAAGCCTAGAACAAATGAATATCAGGGACCGATGATTTCTTTCACTGAGGCAGACTTGGATATGGTGTAGCATCCGCACAATGATGCCCTGGTGGTAACTTTGAAGATTTGAGATTGCCAAGTGAGACACATACTGATTGAACAAGGCAGCTCTTGTGACATTATGTATGTCAGATGTTACAAGGAGCTTGGCCTCCACCAGGATGATTTAAAGCAATCTGGTAGTGCAATGGTCGAATTCAATGGGACGCCAACATGGCCTCTGGAAGCCACGAGTCTGGAGGTGCAAGCAAAGAACAAAAAGGTAATAACGGAGTTTACTGTGATAGATACTCATTCTCCGTACAACATCATTCTAGGAAGATCATGGTTACATGCAATAAGGGATGTTCCCTCAACGCTGCACCAACTGTTATGATTTCCAACTGAACAATGGATTAAAGAAGTAAGGGGAGGCCAAGTATGGGAAAAAAATTGCTCCATGGTAGAAATGAAGTACACCTGTAATGTAAGGGAAGCAGAGAGTGCAGAGATTAAAAGTGAAGACCACAAGGTCTTGGATGATGTCGGCAAAGAGCCCGCCGACAAGAGTGAAGAATCCTTGAAAAAGGTTCTTGTACAAGAAGGTGATGATAAACGATTCTTCCTCCTTGGATCTTGCTTAGCTGAGGAAGAAGAAAGAGAACTTGAGGCTTTCTTGAGAGAGAACATAGAGGTATTTGCCCGGACACCCTATGAGATGCCTGGGATCAGCCTCGAGGTCATCTGTCATAGACTTAACGTGGAGAAGTCGGCTAAACCTGTCATCCAGAGAGCAAGAAGGTCAATATTGATACATGTGCAGGCAGTTGAGGAAGAAGTAGACAAGCTACTAGAGGCACAGGTCATCCGAGAAGTGAACTATCCTATCTGGTTGTCTAATATAGTGGTGGAAAGAAGAAGAATGGCAAGTGGAGAGTCTGTGTGGACTTCACAAGCCTGAACAAAGCTTGCCCCAAGGACAATTTCCCATTACCCAGTTGCTAGATACCACATCAAGGCTTGAGAGAATGTGTTTTCTGGATGTATACATGGGTTATCACCAGATAGCAATGTATGCACCGGACGAAGAAAAGACTGCATTCATCTTCCCCAAAAGACTCTATTGCTACAGAGTAATGCCTTTTGGGTTAAAGAATGCGTGAGCAATATACCAAAGACTGGTCACCAAGATGTTCAAACATCTGATTGGGAGGACAGTGGAGGCCTACATGGACGATATGGTTGTTAAAACCAAGAAACCTAGGAACTATCTGGCCGACCTAAAGGAGGTCTTTGACATATTGAAAACATATCGACTTCGACTCAATGCCTCAAAGTGTGCATTTGGAATTGGATCCAGTAAGCTCTTGGGATATTTGGATACCAGGAGGGGTATTGAAACAAGCCCAGATCAGATCAAAGCCTTCCTTGACTTGAAGAGCCCAACAACTGCCAAACAAGTCCAGATTTTAACTGGAAAGGTAGCAGCCCTGAACAGGTTCATCAGCCGAAGTTCAGATAAATGCAAACAGTTTTTTAGCTTATTGAAGAAAGGCACAAACTTTTATGGACAGAAGAATGTGAAGTCGCTCTGACCAACTTGAAGAAGTACTTGGCAACCGCGCTAGTGTTGTCAAACTTGATACTAGGGGAAGAATTGTTCTTGTACTTGGCAGTTTCAGACCACGCCGTGAGTGTCGTGGTAATCCGAGAAGAAGAAGGTAAGCAGAAGGTAGTGTACCATGTGAGCAAGACCTTAGACAATGCAGAAACCGTGTACCTGCCTCTAGAGAAGTTAACATTGGCCCTGGTAATGTCCTCGAAAAAGTTGAACCATTACTTTCAAGCCCATAAGATTGTGGTGCTAACTGAACATCCACTAAATTCCGTGTTGTAGCATGGAGACTTGATAGGCATAGTAGCTTGATGGGCTATAGTTCTAGGTCAGTATGACTTAGAATTCAGGCAGAGAACAGTAATCAAGGGCTAAATTTTGGCCGACTTTGTGGCAGAATCCTCACTAGGCGCAATCCTAAGGCGGGCACCGATGAGCTGCAACCTAGGATGTCTAGGAGAGAAGGAGGAAAATCAACTGGGGTCACCGAACTCCATGCTGGCAGGACAAAATAAGAGAGAAGAAATGCTAAAACCCTACGATATTTACATCGGCGACTCCTTCCACCTCTTTGTCAATGGCAAATCAAACCGACAAAGAGCAGTAGCAAGAGTGGTTTTGGTATCGCCAAATGGGCGAATGATAGAACAATCCATCCGTTTGGTGTTCAAGGACTCAAATAATGAAGCAGAGTATGAGGCATTGATTGCTGGACTAAAATTGGTAGCAACTATGGAAGCTGACGAGGTGGTAGTCTTTTGTGACTCCCAACCCATTGTAAATCAAACGATGGGCGAGTACGCAGCCCAAGATAAAAGGATGATAGCCTATGTAAAGGAGATTGTCAAGTTGTTAACATGTTTCCAAAACTATCGGCTGCAGTAGGTTAGCTAAGATGATAACATCTATGCTGACGCAGTGGCTAACCTCGCCAGCATAATGAAGTTGGGAAAGGCCAGGACAATAATGGTGGATTACCTATCGAGCCCTAGTATAGGGCCCCTAATAATAGAGTATGAAGCGATGTGTGTAGAGATGGGTCCAAGCTAGATGGACGCCATAGTTTTGTTCCTCAGAGATGGCAGACGACCTGCAGACAGAAAGGAAGCGCATAAGATCAGAACAAAGTCGATTAGGTTCTATCTGTTAGCAGAATGCCATCTATACAGAAGATCCTTCAGTGGACCACTTCTGCGATGTGTGCACCCATCCCAAGTAGAGTAATTTTTGTACGAGATCCATGAGGGAGTGTGTAGAAGCCATGCTGGAGGCAGATCACTTGCCCACAGGGCCATATCTCAGAAATATTAGTGGCCCTATATGTAGAAAGACGCTGAAACCTATGTGCGTAAGTGTGAGAAGTGCCAAAGGGTTGCACCTTTAATACACCAGCCAACTGTATATCTGAATCCAATATCTAGTCCTTAGCCATTTTCCCAGTGGGGCATGGATCTGGTTAGGCAATTGCCCCAAGCAACTAGATAGAGGAAGTTCCTATTGGTAGCAACTGACTACTTCACGAAATAGGTAGAGCTGAACCCTTAACCAAAATCCGAGATGTGAATGTGAAGAATTTCATTTAGAAAAATATAATCACCAGATTTAGAATCCCAAGAGCCATTGTAGCAGATAATGGCACTCAATTCCACAACAAGTTGATCAAAAACTTCTGTGCGGATCAAGAACTACTATTTTACTCCTAGTTTTCCCCAGAGCAATGGACATGCAGAGGCATCCAACAAGACCATCTTGGATGGAATCAAGAAAAGGCTAGAAGCTACCAAGGGCAAGTGGGTGGAGGAATTGCCTAATGTCCTATGGGCATATCTGACTACGCCAAGAAGATCTACTGGAGAATCTCCTTTTGCCATGGTATACGACATTGAAGCAGTCATTCCATTGGAGATCGACATCCTTGGAATCAGAACCCAGGGAGTGGAGAATAGAACAAATAAGGCATTTCTTGTCCGAGATCTTGATCTGATAGAAGAAAAAAGGGAGAGAGTAGCAATTCAGCTGGGGGTATACCAGCAGCAACTTGATAGGGCATACAACAAAAAGGTCAATCCCAGGAAGTTTCAGGTTGGGGACCTCGTCCTAAAGAAGGTTGTTGGCAATAAGAAAGATCCCAAGAAGGGCAAGCTTGGCCCAAATTGGGAAGGATCATATCACATCATCTCAGTCGCAGGCAATAAAGCTGAGGACATTGATGACAAAGAGTTACCGTGACCCTGGTACATAAGCAATTTGAAGTTTTTTTACCATTAATTTTTATTTTTTGAGTTTATTTTATGTAAAGATTTATTAGCCGAAGTATTAATAAAATACTAGCTCGATTTTGTTTTTATGAAATATTATTGAAATTTGTTTGATAAGACTGAAAAGTCTTAAGGAGATGTTCCCATAGTGAACATGACGAATAACTTAAACTTACCATGATGGTAGAGTTGAGCTAAGTCTGCGATGTTTTGGTATGAAACATGATGATTAACTTAGACTTGCCATAATGGTAGAGTTGAACTAAGTCTGTGATGTTTTAGCATGAAACATAACGAATAACTTAGACTTGCCATGATAGTAGAGTTGAACTAAGTCTGCGATGTTGTGGTAAGAAACAAGGCGAAATTGGCCATGACTTGGTCAGCTTAAAAAAAAAAGTTGAGGTAGTAAGTACTCTTGGTGCACTACGGTTAAGCCCTAAGTGCTTCGTTTAGGTGAGCCAAACATGATGACATTGGTCAACAATGTACAAATAAGACTTAGGTAATAACCAGGTGATGCGTCCTTAATGTGAACATAAGTGCTACTTAGGTTTACATTAGGGGGTAGGAAATAGGAATGAGCATAACACTTGTGAAAATTTTCAAAAAAATTTCACAAGTTGATGTTATCCGAGATCATTGACAAGAAATATTATATGAGATAAGTTAATTTGAGATTACTGTACCGTACTGTACTCGAAGTGTTACTACTCGGATGTGGATGTATCTGAGGTCTTAGGATCTGAGGTCAGAAACCAAGTTGTCAAACTTGGAAAGATAAGAAAAATTCTAAGTATGAAAGGCATAAATGAAAGGTAGTGAGCATACATGAAAGCAACATTCAAAAGAAAAGAGAAGACTTGCATTGAAAAGAGAAAGACTTACATTCATAGAGGAAATTTGATTACAACAGAAGGCACATCGGCCTGACAAAAGAGGAAATCGTTTAACAGAAATGATTCCAAAACAACAAAGTTATAAAAGTTTGAAGAAAAAGTACAAGGGAAAGAAAAATTCCTAAGTGATGAGGTCTTGTGCATTGGTCTCAGACTGTTTAACGTCGGCTGTTGGCATTGTTTTGGCCTCGATAGACAGGTGGGTAGCCTTTTTAGTCGCGATTTTGACGTCAATTTCCATAAGAGTCTGGTCTAGGCTCTTGGTAGTGGTAGTGATCTCGGTCTCAACAAGGTCAGCCTTCTTCAGCGAGGTTCTCTTGGAGACCTCCTCTCCATCCTCCTCAGTTAAGGCCAGGACTTGAGGATTTAGAGTGGGGGACTTGGCCCCAACAGCAACCTCTTTGCCAACCCCTTCTTTGACATCATTGGCCTCGGCTTTGTCATCTTTCTCTTCTTCCTCAGACTAGGCAGGAGATAGAGGAAACGACACCTTAAGTCAGCTGATATCGCGAAGTGGTGAGTGTAGACACCCCATTTTGATCGCCCTTAAGATTTGGGCGCCTCACATTAAACACTCGATGATGAATTATCACGCTATGAAATTATTCAATTTCTTCAACAAAAGGCTTCAATTTTTCAAGTTTCAGAACCTAAACCTTGCACCCCCTTTGAACCAAAACCTAATTTTTTCTAGCCTAACCACTTAGAGGCCTGCTGGCTAACAAGTGGCCTGTAGGCCATTTTTTGTTGGCCGGCAGTCTCTCTCCATGGCCGGCCGGCTGACCATGTTTAAAGGAAGACAGATATTTTACAGCCAGTTGTCCCCATGACCAACTGTCTCATTACAGATATTTCTGACATGAAAGGCTTTTTTCTATAAATACAAGCCCTCCCCTCATGGTTTGGGGTTAGAAAATTTTGCTAAGAGCCAAAGACTTGCCAAACACTCTTCCTTCCTCTTTTGCAATATACATACACTATACATACACTTCCTAAGCCTAAACTTGAGGCCTTTTGCTGAGGTTCTTGAACACAAATTTCAGCTCTTGAGAGTGTTCAACTTGTGGTTTGTGAACTAGAAGAGCATTCTCTCTTTAAAGGGTAATCTTTGAGCTTTTATACCATCTTTTTCTATCTCTTTTCTTTGCTTTTTCACACTATTTTTCAAAGTGTTTTTAAGCTTAAAAATGTGATTTTAAGTCACAAAAAATATGATGGGTTAGCCACCTTTCCTTAGGCTTGTTGGTTTTTTGAAACCTCTTGGCTGTACTCCACTTTTGCTCACTTTTTCCACCTCAAAAACTCAATTTTCAGCACTGTTTTTGTGTTGTTTCAGTGTTGTTTTATATGTTAATTTATGCTTTAAATACTATAGATGTGTTGTTGTAAGTCCTCATGGATATAGCTGTAGACGCGCCCGCGTGGGACCTCGTGCTACAGTTCGGACTCGATTTGTGTCACGGTTCTTAATCTGAACCAAAGAGTCCAAATCTGGCAAATCGTTTTGAGAAACAGATTTTTTTGAAAAAGTAGTGCCAAACATGGACTGCTTTGCCAGATACAGAGTCGCCACCTAAATATTTTAAAATGGGGTAATTTAGGAAACCCTGACTCGGTGCCGAAGGCCACATGTCCGTCATCACCGGAGTTGTCTCGGCTCGGGAGCTTGGGTACGATCGGGGAAGGTCAGCTATGAGCACCCCCTTTCGCCCGGTCCGAAGACCGGCCTCTACTAACCATGATATCCGTGTTTGAAAACTTTACGTGTTCTTATTCCATTTATTAGCCTAGAATTACTATGTTATGCGCGCAGCAAACAAGTATAGACTAGATTGCCTAATTTGGAAATAAACATTGCATATCCGTTCGGTTTGAAAATGCTTTGGATTTGCTACTCGCAAGTAGGCTAAAATACGGATTTCAACGAGTTTTTCCAACTCAAACAATCCAACCTTCACCCACAGGCATTCAAAACAGTTTAACACATAAGCATCTAGCCACATGTTAAGCATGCTGTCATGGTAACATTCACACTCATGTGATATGCTAAAGCGGAAATACTTACATAGTACTCCATGCCAAAACAAAGAACTTGTTAGCAAACATGCATGTCTTAGTCCATGTTAAGTGCCTAATGCATCGCATACAAAATGTCGCTAAGATAGGCTCGGCTAATCCTAGACATGTCATGTGAAAATGCACGATTAACACATATTCAATTTTTGAATTGAAGTACTGATGCAGTTAGCGTGATGTACCGAGCCTAATGCATGCAATACAAATGCATGGATGCACACATGCATAGCATAAGGTATGCTAAATTAGACGTGCCCTATTACTAACCATCAAAGCAGGTAAGTAAAAGGGAAGAAAGAAGTGGGGATTGGAAGACATTCACACACCCACACACACTTATTACAGATTTGCCCTCGCTCGGAGGGACCGAATTAATATTACAAATTAACTAACTACGCAAGCTAATTAATATTACAAATTAACTAATTTAATTAACAAATTAAATCAAATTAATTAAAGCAGGAAAGCGTCTCGGGAGACGCGCCACCATGCGCAAGCTGCCTCTGTTTTCCTTCCTTTCCTCCTCTGGAGGCTGTCAAAGCCTCAGGAATGCATCCTTGGACAGAGGGGATTATCACCGGCTGAATGAAACTTCCACCGGCAGTGTAGTATGGCCATCGGCACAAAATAGGGTCTGTCGGCAGAGAAAATTGTGCCGGTCGGCACATTACACTGCCGGTCGGCAGAGTATTCCTGCAGAACCTGCAACTCACAGCAACAAAGGGCAAAACAAGGCATGGCAGCATATTTCAAGGCATGTATGCATCAACCATGTCTCTTATCATTGTGATGACTCAAAGGGACATGTGCCTCGGTTCTCGGACCACCAATCACGCATTTCCATGCATGATGGCCCAAGGAACCAAGTATGCAACTTTGGTTTCAAATGCATGCAAACCAATCAAACAAATTAGGCCCAATTCCTATCACCAATTCAAGGAACAAGGCATGCATGCAAAATGCAATGCAACCTAGGCATACAAGCTAGGAATGCAACATGACATGGCAATGTACTTATGCAATCATGCAAGCATACATAGGGCAATGCAAATGGATGGCAAGATGGACTTATACATGAATTAGGCAGCTCTAATAAGGCCTAAAACAGTGGCCATAATGACCAAAACAAGAAGCCAAAACGCATGCACACATACACATGATGGAAGGCCTACACTTGGGCACAATTTAAACAACCCTCAAGCACACTTAAAAGGGATAAACGAGAGCAACTAGCATGCAACCTAAGCATTGAAATCATGTCATAAAATGATGCCAAATCATATTAAGCAAGACAAGCAAATGCATGTAAGCATGGTCTAAGCACTTGAAGCAAGTCATGAAGCTTTGAAGCATGTTTATCACAACAAACATGGCATGCATTGAACAACCTAAAACAGGTTTTTAGCTCATAACATGAGGCCCAAAAGACCACTTAGATGGCGTCTAGATGGCTCAAAGACAAAGGCATGCAAAGGCACCAAAACATGGAGCATTGCAACATATGCTTTCAAAGCATTAAAGAGGCATGCAAGGCAATCAAACAAGCATGGAAATGGGACTGAAATGACATATAGAATGATCCCAAATCACCAAAACAATGCAAAGATGTCATGCTACACATGCACATACTCAAGGCCAACAAGCCCAAATGCAAAGGAGCCATATAATGCATGCTAAAATCGACCCAAACGACTATGGACAGATCTAAAACATGGCAAAATAAGCATATAATCTTCACAAATACAAGCCTAAAACATGCTCCAACAAAGGCTAACAACCTAGACATGTTAAGGCGCAAATAAGGCATTACATGGCAACTATGCTAAACATGCATAAGGTTCCAAAACCAACTTGAAATCATGTTATATCATGGATATATAAGCATGAAAAACAAACCAAACATGCTCAACACACACTCAAGCATAGGCTTCTTTAAGAGGCCAAAATGTGCCCTTTTCAAGGACAACAAGGAGAGGGGGTGGCCCTCTCCTTCTTGGGACTTCAAAGCATCATCTTCACCACTGAAATCCCTCAAGATTTCAGTGGTGAAGAGACCTCAACACCAAAATCCCGGAGCTAGCACAAAATGGCTCAAAATGAGGCCTTTTGAGGCCTAAGGGTGGTCAACAACCCTCAAACAACAAAACACTCTTAATAAACAATAAAGAGGGCTTAAAAATAGAACTTTTTTATGTTATACAATAATCACAAAAACAGCTCTAAGATAGATGAAAAATCAATGCAAAAAAGGGGGAAAAAGGGACTAGTTTCTCACCCTTGTAGCCTTCTTCAACAAAGATGCTCCAATGGCCTCCTTGAGCTTGAATCCAAGACCAAAAATTCAAAACACACTCTTTAGAACCTCAGCTCCTAGAGGAAGGTGAAACACTAGGTGTTTGTGTGCAATAGTAAGGCACAAAACACCTAGTGAACAAAATGGAAGAGAAAGAGAGATAGATTGTGTATGTCTAACCCTAACCCTAGAAAAACCAGAGCTCTCCTCTGTCTTCTCTCCTCAAAAATGTCTAAAGGCCCTCCTCTTTGCCTTAGAGAGAGCCTCTCCCTATAAGCCTCTTGTAAAGCTTATCAAACAAGCTTTGCAAGAGGGAGATCCCTCCATACACGTGTATGGAGGGGAGCAAAAGTTATACAGCTGTCCTAAAATATCTACAAAAGCAGATGAACAGCAATCGGCCGGCAAAAAATGCCATCTTGGCCAAACAAAGTGCCGACCGGCACAAAAAAGTGCTGACCGGCAACAAATAGTGCCGACCGGCAAACTATATTGCCGGTGGCAGCAAAAACCAGCCGGTGGCATCTAGCCACTGCCGGTGGTGGGTGGGGATGGTCTACAAGCCCCACCCTGCCTCTCAAAGGCAAGATGCAAGTGTTTGGTGCAAAACCAGACACTAAACGGTCGAGTTCGGGGATCCTGAGGCGGGGCGCGCGAGCCGAGACCTCCGGGAACTCCAAACGAACACAAACATGGATGATCACCGGGTGTTCAAACAGTGACGTCCAAGTCTTGAGGACGGTCAAAAATGGGGTGTCTACAGTTGCCCCTCTTTGACAGAACTCGAAAGTCATAACAATGACGGGAGTGAATGTCAAAGCCCAGAGGCGACCCATTTTTGACAAGGCCGAAGACTTTAGACAAACATGCAATACAAATAAGATATGCGCCCGGAGGCAGGGGCAAAATGCAAGACAATGCACGGAGCCGAGCATATCTATGATCATGCAAAGAAAGCTGTAACGAAGCAAACATGCAACAGTTTTAAGCTAGCATACCAAACTACACTATAATGCAGAAAGGATGTAAGAGAATTATGGAATTCTCAAAATGTCTCACTCGGGAGATACAATACCTGTCCGGTTCGTCTGGTCGCACCAGCTTCAAATGAACCGTACATACAATATCGTGCCTGAAAAGAAAACAAACTTAACAGGTACAATAATCGTTAGCAACATGCATGACAATGCAAAATGGATGCAAAACGAAATGCAATATATACAAAACAATGTATAAACAATGCAAATGAAGATGCAATGTAATTGAAACAATGCAAGCTACATGCAAAGCATTTGAATCGTGATCCAATCACGAGCGGTTCGAAACCACACCTATGTCAAATAGATTGATGGAGGTAACAAGTCTGTCTACCATAGAACGGTCAACTGAACTATGAGTATTGTAGACAGACGCAAGAACAAGCATTGGGTGGAATTGACATAAGTGGGGAAACAACCCGCTGGAGGAAGGACTACGATCCTAATGCCGGATGCAAAAATTACACTACAATGTAATGGATGGATATGGCACGCAGGCCAAACCAAATCTTGCCTAGGAAAGGCATGCATACATACAAGCCATGTGTAACACAGAAAAGGTGCTGCAACCCTCAACCAACATACCAGCGTGGAATCGGCGCGATACACAAGAACTGTGTTTTAACATGAAAAGTAAGAGTACATACCGGACCAAGCTCAACCTGGAAAGGCGCAAGCCAAAGGCGGAAGGTGATGCAATGAATGCATGCAATCTACAATGCAATATTTACAAATATGCAATGGAATGGATACAATGGATATGGCATACAAGCCAAACCAAATCTTGCCTAGGAAAGGCATGTATACATACGAGCCATGTGTAACACAGAAAAGGTGCCGCAACCCACAACCAACATATCAACGTGGAATCGGCGCGATACACATACAGAACTGTGTTTTAACATGAAATGTAAGGACACATACCAGACCAAGCTCAACCTGGAAAGGCGCAAGCCATAGGCGGAAGGTGATGCAATGAATGCATGCAAACTACAATGCAAATGCATGACAATGCACTATGATGCAATGACTATGATTGCAACTTTCCCTATCTTACCAACAGGGTGATATACTAGGTTGGTTCAGTATCCAGAACTGAGGCGTAGACATGCCGCCTCAACCTATGGGGCTTCCATACAGATTTCAAGCTGAGGGTAAACCTCTGGGTATTTAAACCAGACTTTAGTCTCGGAACTCCCGAACCTTTGCGTTCTAGGCATAAGCCGTTCGAACTCTAGTTTCCACCGTCCCAGTTGGTCTTCTAGGAACTCATCGCAAGCACAGACTGGTGGCTTTACCGGACCACCGAAAAGTCGTTCGGGCACGACGAACACCAAAGGAATTGCACCTTCAGAGGATTTAAGGTCTCCTAGACCGGAATGCAAAATGTATGCATGACAATGCATGTTTTTTTTTGTTTTTGAAATGCAAATGATGCACGTGATGCATGTTGCATGAGATGCGCGGCAACACGCGGCTTAAGATATGTACAAAGCAATAGTGTGCACACCAATGCACTAAGGTCTTGCACCTTCCAAGGATTTAAGGTCTCCTAGACCGTACGTGTTTAAGGTCTCGCCAGACCATGCGTGTTTAAGGTCTCGCCAGACCGCTGGGGTATTTACAAGACGCGTGACAATGCGCTGAAGGTTTCGCACCTCCAAAGGATTTAAGGTCTCCTAGACCGTGCGTGTTTAAGGTCTCGCCAGACCGTGCGTGTTTAAGGTCTCGCCAGACCACGGTGGTTGCACGACGGCATGATAATGCGCTGAAGGTTTCGCACCTCCAAAGGATTTAAGGTCTCCTAGACCGTGCGTGTTTAAGGTCTCGCCAGACCGTGCGTGTTTAAGGTCTCGCCAGACCACTGGTATTGCACGACGGCATGATGCGCAAAATAGCGCAATGCGTTAGGCAACGCGAGTGCACAGGACAGTGCGATGGAATGCATGCAAAATGCAATGAGATGCGCAAAACAGCGCGAAATTGAAATGCACAAAACAGTGCGATGCGCAGAACAGCGCGAGGTTTAAAATGCACAAAACAGTGCGATGCTAAGTGCGACACGTATGCCATACGGAATGTAAATGGGCTTAACTGCGCAACAACGCACGTATTCCAGAATGCATGACAATGCATGGAATGGAAATGCAATGATGATGCATGAGAAATGTGCACGACAATGCAAAGGGGTGCGTGTTGCGACGCATGTAACACGTGCATAACAATGCAAATGTGTGGCGCATGACAGCGCGATGCAATGCGCCGAAGTAGTGTGATGAACTCGTGCAACACACACGGGGCAACTTTCGAATTTAAAAGGATACAAAAAGGATACACCTTGCACGAATTCGAGTGCCACGCACTGGAGATACGGCCCGAAGTCAAAACGAAGGCCGGTTGAACGTCGGAGATGCACTTTCTTGCACTTTCTTGAGCTATGAAGACCCAAAACAATTCAAATGGCCTAAACAAGGCTATGGGAACCCCACCGGCAGAAAGAGGAGGCCACCGGCTGGCCATCGGCACAAAAACAATTCCATCGGCACAAAAAAGTGCCGGCCGGCACAAAACATTGCCGACCGGCAAACAGTTGCTGGTGCGGGGCAGTTTTGTCTTTTCACCTTGGGTGTTATAAAATAGGGCTTCATGCCCTATTTCCTTACTTTTCCACCGCCGAAATCCTTCACTCTCTCTCTCTAGAGTGCTTCTCTCTTATTTTTCGCCCGTTTCTTCGCGTTCTACGCTCGTTTCGTCGTCGGATTCGCGATCCTCTTCGCGTTTCGGACATTTTCCACCGATCACATTTTCGTTTCGGTGCCTCGTTCGGCGTTCTCGCCTTTTCAGGGTTTGTTCCCCTCACTTTCCTCTTCATTTCCGTGCCTTTTCACATTCCGGCCTTCCCGGCCATTTCCGACCCTCTCAGGAGTTGACTTTTCGGTTGACTCTTCGCATTCCGGCTCGGTTTTCCTTTTCCGACCATTTTCACACCACTCTCTACATGGCGGACGACATTCCACATGTCGGGACTCCCCCGGACCACGAGATGGACCCCGGGGTCGAGCTCTTACCACTGAGCGAGCACCCGTTCGACCCGGCGACCTACCGGCCGGCGATCCACGTTCTGCCCCCAGACGGCCTGCGTCAGTTCCGGAGCTTTGAGAGGTACGCGGCCCCTGAGCTACTACTACGCGAGCCTACCTCCCACCTTTCATTCGGCACTCCCGAGGTAACTCTTCATCTTCTGCTTTACTTTCTGCAATGTAGGATACAAAACTGCCATAGTTAGCTGTATTCTTTAATTGCTGAAATCTGATATGCCGTAGACCGTAGTTGACTGTAAACATACATACAACTGATATCTGCTTGAGACTGACACATGCACACACACTGCATTAATCCCGAATCACCCAAACACACGGCACTCACTGTATTCTACTGCACACACACGGGTACCCAGTATTTGTCAGAATCTGTCAAACTTGCATACATGCCATATCTGTTCTGAAACACTCAAACACGCTGACACAGCACACGTATTTTCTGTAAGCACACCGGCACCCGGTATTTATCAAAATCTGGACAAACTTGCATACATGCCATATCTGTCTTTTCACAACTGCATTTTGAATGTTGTCTTGCAATTGTCATTTTCTGTTTGCAGGAGGGTTCCCATACCATTCGCGGGTATGGGAATACTGGTGCTCGGGAGTGGTATGACGAGCTCCCTGATGCGGTCTAGCGCATCGTGGATCGGGCGGGCTTCGGCACCTTCTGCCGAGGACTCTCCAGGCTCTCCACTTGCAGACCTCTTCTCGCCGCTTTGGCGGAGAGGTGGTGGGACACCACCGATTCTTTCCACTTCTCTGCTACAGGGGATATGACGATGACCCCTCATGACTTCTCGATGCTCACAGGCATCGGGGTAGGGGGGGATCCGATCCCTTTCGACACTGATATGGATGAGTGGACCGCCGCTCAGGTCCATCTACTGGGGGAGGCCCCACCGCTAGCTCGTCCAGGCTTCGTCCGATATTCCTGGTTCGAGGCACAGTTCAGGGTCCAGCCCGCACTGGGGGAGGAGACTCAGATGACCGAGGAGGACGTGGAGAGGTATGCTCGGGGCTTCCTCATGTTCCTTTTCGGGACTACTATCTTCGCCGACCGGGCGAACACCGTGCCTCTCTGCCTTCTCAGCGCACTGGTGGACGTCCGAGATATTCTGCACTTCGATTGGGGCGGCGCTGCTCTGGCCACCCTGTACGGATATATGAGCTCGGCTTCTCGCGGCAGCGGCCAGCTGCTTGGAGGTTACTGGCGGGCTTGGGAGGTACATTTCTTCTCCACTTTTTCATTTCTGTCTCGTACTTTCTGTACTCTGTACACTGCACACACTGCGGCCTGCTTTACACTTGCTGTATACTGTACACACGGCACACACATACATTCTGTTTTACACTGACTGTACACTGCTCACACTGTACACTGCAAACAATACGCTGCACAACACACGGCTCTGCCATTTCTGCCTCATTCTGTATATCCTGCTTTATCTGATGGTCATACTGACATCTGTTTTGCAGTTGTGGGTTTACGCCTACTTCCCTAGGCTTGCACCTGTACCAGTTGCGGAGCCTCCTCCGGCTGTTCCCTTTTCGAGTCGCTTTGACGGGGGATGCACCCGGCGACCACGGGAGACGTTCGGCTTCTTCCGCCGATATTTCGACACCATCACCCCCACGGAGGTATGCTTTACTTTCAGTTCATTTAGGGTTCGCTTTCCCACTGCATATTTCAATAACAGTAGATAACAAACTGTCTGCCATTTTCAGATCACTTGGCAGCCATGGGCTTCCTTGCCGTCGGCGATGCGGGGTCGGTTCCCTGGTGCTGAGGAGACCTCGCGTTTCCGGATCTTGCTAGAGGGCCCGGTCTGTCGGGCTTGGTACCTGGGGGAGCGTTTTCTACGCCAGACCCGCGGGTTACCTGAGCAGATAGTCCCGGCTCACCCTCCTGCAGAGATGAGGGAGACCGAGGGGCTGACCCCTGAGCAGCTGGATGATTACTCCATCGGCTGGGAGGAGGCCGGCTTCCGAGGCACTGGAGACTATCAGGAGTACGTGCGGACGTACCTGATGCGTCCCCTGAGCGGTCGTCGAGCAGAGGGGGCCAGGCCTGTGGCATCGGCGGCTGGGGCCGGAACGGGAGCAGGGGCTGGATCTTCGAGGAGGGCCCGAGTCCGTGGCAGGGGCGGAGTGCGGGGTGGACGAGGAGCTGGCTGGCCTGCCCTGCCCGCTGTACTGACTTTCTAGGGGCAGGGTGGGGCGACCTATCAGATCCCCTTCGCCCCTCCACCGGCTGGGCATGAGTTCATTGACATCCCCGACCTTCCGCCGGTATGTATCACTGCACTTCGTACAGTTATTTCATTTCAGTTTACTTGATATTCCACAGAATACTAATGCATCTGATACCTTTGCAGGCTTCTTCTGAGTACACCCGTCAGTCGTTGGCGATGAATGCCTCGATGATGGGGATGCTCCAGCGGACATTTGACCTTCTGGCTATCTACAGCATACCGGTATGTCCTTCTGACACTGGCCTCAAACCATTCATACACTGCTTCGCATAATCTGATTCACGGCACAACACCTGACACACTGATCTCACAGTATCTGAACACTGCATATACTGCATTCTGCACTGTTTAACTGCTCACGGCATTCATACACTGTATTCACATATTGCATTCTGCACTGTTAAACTGTACTGATAAACTGCTCACGGCATTCATACACTGTACTTACACACTGCATTCTGCACCTTTAAACTGCTCACGGCATTCATACACTGTACTTACACGCTGCATTCTGCACTGTTAAACTGTTCACAGTGTACTGATGCATTTCCCTTTTTGTGTACTTTTTCAGCCTCCTTTCCAGATTCCCATGGCAGGAGGTGCTCCAGCTAGACCTTCTGTCCCTGCTCGGGGGAGAGATGAGGAGGGCCGGATATTTCCCCGTACCAGGGGAGGGCGTACTCATGTCGGGAGCAGCTCGCGAGCTCCAGTCCCGGACGACGATGACGACGACGACGAGGAGTCAGAGGCGGAGGCAGGGTCATCGGAGGAGGAGACCGGAGACGGTTCTAGCTCGGGCTCTGATGACGACGCTGTTGATGCTCCTGGACCCTCGTCCAGGAAGAGGATCAGGACGGACTGACAGCCCTTGGAGTCGCTGGACATAGATGCAGATTTTTGCTATCTTTTCTTTCTTGTACTTTTCCTTTTGTTGGTAGATAGATTACCATGTACTGCCGCAGGCAGATTTTGTTTCCAAAGCTTGTACATGTGAAAAGATAGTGAAATGAAACAGACTTTTTATCTGAAAAAGTGTTTACATTTACACATCTCATGCATTGCATCGCATCTCATCATGTTACACCTCAATGTAAATGGAACTGATTGGTTGTCTGAAAATTGAATACTTGCACTGTAATAATCAGATAACTTAAACAGCCAACAACAAAATACACCCAAGCAACCCACTGCCTGATTCTTGACACACGGCCCTTACTCTGTTGGGGATTGATCTGCATACAGCCCAAAACACAGCATTCGGTTCATTCTACACACAGCAAACTCTGAACAAACGACCCAATCTGACAAGACGGAACTCAAAGATGGAACCGGTTGGTGTCGAAACACGCTCGAATGTAGAGAATGGCACAGCATCCTGAGCATAGATGATTTTTGAAATTGAATGAGGGTTTTTCAAACCGGGATATCGAGCCTACCACTGAACACAGCGGGGAGGACTTAAACAAAGAGGTACATGACCTAAACACAACGAGACACGCTCGGGAGAGACTCAAAACAAAAGACGAGACCGTCAAATGAAAGAGACACGACACACAGACGCGTAACCAAAGATGGGGGACCTCGGACCACGAGGAGCCAGTTCAATCTGGGTATTGTTTCCCACCCTTTCTGATTTGTGATTCTCACATCACTCGGCTCTCAAGCTCGGATTTTCTCTCAAAACCCTTTTCCTCTCTTTTCTCTCAACTCACACCTCTCTATTCTTCATTCTCTCATTTTCATCCCTCCCCGGGGTGATTTGATGGGTAAATGGAAATGTGCGGGTTCATGCTCAACACCGTTAGCTCACGGCTATTTCTTCCGGCGGGCAGAGTGCTCTTCTGGAAAGTACGTCGATGACGGGGGAGAGACAGAACGCCTGGCTCAACTGTGCCCCTAGTTCATCATTTTAACCATTTTTCGTTTTTGCCTTCTACTAAAACGGTTTTGATCAAAACGAGAGTTGGATTAACGTACTTGTTCGATTTTTGATTTGAAAAGCATGCAAGTCAGGCAATGAGCACTGAAAATTTTCCTTTTTGGGTCCAAGACAATGGTCCGGTTTTGGAAAACGAAATAGTTTTCGAGAAAATAGTCAACCTCAGTAAAAATTTTCAAAAACTATTTTTCAAACAGCTGATGCTCAACAAGCATGAAACTTACCCTTCGAGATGCGCAACCTCGGATCGGAGGCAATGGAAAATTGCCCCTGGTTTGAAGGGGGGTGAGAGGCAACGGAAAGTTGCCCCTAGTTTGAATGGCGGCTCACAGCGGCTCGTGGCAACGGAAAGTTGCCCCTTGTTTGGATGGTGCCGCAGCAATCCGCAGACAGTCTTCATTGGCGGTGGTCGAACTCGCGGACACAGCGATGACGAAGACGGTTACAACACATATATGGACACAATCACCTTGAAGGGTGTTGGCCACTAGACTTCGGAGATGAAATCGAAACCATTGCATGGACTGAGACGCTTATGAAAGCGTTGGGGGCTGGACTTCATGATGAAGTTGCCTACGTATCCCAAACATGGGAATCAAGCCTTACGTAGTTCCGGTTAAGGTCCACTCGGGTATTTTAACCTTCACTTTGCGCTCTAACTTTTGCCAAGGCGCCCAATGCGGGTTTTCGACCTTGCGAGCTTCTTTTCATTTTTTTTTTTTTTATTCTTTTCATTTCTATTTCTTCTTTTCTTGCTTTTTCCTTTCTTTTCTTTGCATTTTTTTTTTATTTTGTATTTTTCTCTTGCTCTAACTTTTGCCTGGGCCGCCCTTTCGGGTTTTCGGCCCAGCGAGCCTCTCAAGGGGTAAAAGTGTAGCAAGTCCATGCCAAATGGTTTTTTGGGATTGAAGCCTCTCTGTGTCCAGGAGAACGGCTGTTGCGCTGATTTGCAGAAGAATCCATCAAGGTTACTCTACGAGCTTCTTCCGGCGAGATCTACTCCTTCTGATTCGGCCTTGATGCTTCTTGATCGAAGGCTACCTCAAAACTGGCCACACGGGCCTTTTCTGGCGGTTGACTGTTGAATGTTCCGGATGAGTTCGAGGTCCAAGACAACAGGTCGAATCTTGAGGCTGAGAGCGATCCTAGGCTGCACAATCTCAAGAGCGATTCCACACAGGTCTTCGCAGGGCCGCGTAAAATTTTTGTTTTTGAAAGCTTTTAAGAAGGCGACGAATCGCTCGCGCCGAAGATAGTGTGGAACCAATCTGGATCAGGCCAGGGTCCTTCTCAGTACTCACGCCGACAAGCATGGCTTTATTCACAAAAAGGCTTAGCACGCCTCTCTTTCTCTCAAAATGATCAAAATTTTGCAAAACCCGAGGAATTCCTTCCTCTTCGTTTTCATCACCGCAGTGTTCAAAAGGTTTTTCTTTTTTGAAAAACTTAGGTTAATGCTATGAGTTTGGCGCGCAGGAGAGCAGGCGAGATGTACTGTCAGCCCAATCAGATTCTCTGGCACTTATGCTGAAAGCAAGCATGAAGGTTGAGATAGCAACAGCTGTTTCAATCGGCTTTGTTGGTGCAACTGGCCCCTCGGTAGAGACAGACTCAAAACAAAAACAGATAATTACAAAACAAAACGGTGTTCGAGGCAACAACCCTAGAATCACCTGGTATTATATACAACGGGGACTGACTCGATACAACAAGACAGACCCTTAAGCAAAAAAGACTGACTCAAGACAAAGAGATAAACTCAAAACAAAAGACCGACTCGATATCCAAGCCAGGATTTACAAAAACTCGGTTTCACCGATGCTCAAAAATACGTGCCAGACGCTTCATCCAAAATGTACCAAATGTTGCCCGCAGGCGTTTCACTTCACATACTCGCAGTATCTGAGCCCTCGAAATCCAGCAACTGGGTGGTAACGGGCTTGCCCGAGGTGGGTGGTAGGATAACCTTGTTATCAATCAAATCCTGCACTTCATGACGAAGGCGGGAACATCCATCGGTACTGTGACCGGACTGTTGATGGTACGCGCAGTACAAGGTAGCATCATGGGTGGTGGGGAGATTCTTCGGGAGTGGCCGGGGCTCCAAAGGCTTAAGATGCCCATTCTTTGCCAATATTAGTAATGCCCTAGACAAAGGCATGTGAATGTCGTGAAAGACCCTGCGCCCTCGGGGCAGGTACTTTGCAGTTTGAGGATTCTTGCCAGATGCGCTGGCGAAAGGATCGGCTGGCGCTGCCTTGGCTTTTTGAACCTTTCCCGGTGCAGGGGTGGGAGCTACTGGAATTGTCTGGGCATGACGGGGCCCATCCCGGTTTTCTGTCTGGCTTGAACTGCCCTTGGTTGGAGCGGGGAAAGCATCATCTACAGCTTTGGTCACTATTGCAGATGTTTGTTGCTTGTTCATCCCTCTGGCCTTCAAAGCCTCGACTGCCCACAGCAGTTGCTCAATAGGGTCGGCGTCTACCTTTGCCTTGTCCTTTCCTTTGGCCTCAGCCTGATCGAGGGTCTGGGTTGGTGCTGACATGTCGTGGCTATAGCCGGAAGCCACCTCTGGCTGGCTGAGCTCTATCACAATCCGCCCCAGTAGCGGGGGCTCCTGTGGTACAAAATTCCCGGCGTACGGCGCCGCTGGCGGTGAAGCCAACATTCCATAGGCGAGGTCTGCCACAGACCTTTGGAGATCGCCTATCATCCCCATCAATTCGAAGGTGGTGGGCTCACGAGCCTAGTATAACTGGGGAGCCCAAACCGGGTGCACAACGGGCGACCTGGGCGGGTATGACATACTGATATTGGCCTCACTCTGCGGAGCGGTCCCCTGCTCCGATACAGCTGCCATAACCACAATTTCTTCTGAACTTTGTGCCGCCATAAATCTTGCCTCAGCAAAAGGGGACACTGGCTATTCTGTTTCAACTCTGCGACTCTCTGAACCTTGAAAGGAAAAAACAGACAGCATTTCAGCCCAAACTGATCAAACACGGGTGTAGCTAAACAACTGTACCCTACTGCTGATCACTGTTCCCAAATTTCTGTTCCCAAAAACTGAACCCGATACCCCCGGATAACTGATTCTCACAACTGATACTGATACTGGTGTCCCCAGGTTTGATACTCAAACTTGCAAACTGACATGTGCGTTCCCTGTAGAGCAACACTCTAAAAGCACATAACAAGTAAAGAGAACAAAACACCCCTATGTTGGGGTAGGGTTTCCCTGTCCTATTTTGTCAGGAGCTAGGGTTTCACTACGCACACAGCGGTTCTCAAACAACCTAATATCGGGTAAGCAACCTGTCCTAGCTTGGAATGGTCACTATGGATCCGAATATGCACTAGGTCGAATGGTCAAAAAGGGTGCCCCGGATAAACCGGGGTTTGTGCCCCCATACTGTCAGAGCCCATAGCCGGTCAGCCTTATGGACATGCCTTGACAAGACAAGCCTCCGGCAAACCGTTCAGGAATGGCAGATGGCAAACACTGTGTTCCTAGGCGCACCAATGCACATGCAATGCAAAGAAACACATAAATGAAGTCAAAACAGGATATCACGAGTTCGAGTCAAACTCTCTAAAAAATCCCCAGCAGAGTCGCCAGAAACTGTAAACGCGCCCGCGTGGGACCTCGTGCTACAGTTCGGACTCGATTTGTGTCACGGTTCTTAATCTGAACCAAAGAGTCCAAATCTGGCAAATCGTTTTGAGAAACAGATTTTTTTGAAAAAGTAGTGCCAAACATGGACTGCTTTGCCAGATACAGAGTCGCCACCTAAATATTTTAAAATGGGGTAATTTAGGAAACCCTGACTCGGTGCCGAAGGCCACATGTCCGTCATCACCGGAGTTGTCTCGGCTCGGGAGCTTGGGTACGATCGGGGAAGGTCAGCTATGAGCACCCCCTTTCGCCCGGTCCGAAGACCGGCCTCTACTAACCATGATATCCGTGTTTGAAAACTTTACGTGTTCTTATTCCATTTATTAGCCTAGAATTACTATGTTATGCGCGCAGCAAACAAGTATAGACTAGATTGCCTAATTTGGAAATAAACATTGCATATCCGTTCGGTTTGAAAATGCTTTGGATTTGCTACTCGCAAGTAGGCTAAAATACGGATTTCAACGAGTTTTTCCAACTCAAACAATCCAACCTTCACCCACAGGCATTCAAAACAGTTTAACACATAAGCATCTAGCCACATGTTAAGCATGCTGTCATGGTAACATTCACACTCATGTGATATGCTAAAGCGGAAATACTTACATAGTACTCCATGCCAAAACAAAGAACTTGTTAGCAAACATGCATGTCTTAGTCCATGTTAAGTGCCTAATGCATCGCATACAAAATGTCGCTAAGATAGGCTCGGCTAATCCTAGACATGTCATGTGAAAATGCACGATTAACACATATTCAATTTTTGAATTGAAGTACTGATGCAGTTAGCGTGATGTACCGAGCCTAATGCATGCAATACAAATGCATGGATGCACACATGCATAGCATAAGGTATGCTAAATTAGACGTGCCCTATTACTAACCATCAAAGCAGGTAAGTAAAAGGGAAGAAAGAAGTGGGGATTGGAAGACATTCACACACCCACACACACTTATTACAGATTTGCCCTCGCTCGGAGGGACCGAATTAATATTACAAATTAACTAACTACGCAAGCTAATTAATATTACAAATTAACTAATTTAATTAACAAATTAAATCAAATTAATTAAAGCAGGAAAGCGTCTCGGGAGACGCGCCACCATGCGCAAGCTGCCTCTGTTTTCCTTCCTTTCCTCCTCTGGAGGCTGTCAAAGCCTCAGGAATGCATCCTTGGACAGAGGGGATTATCACCGGCTGAATGAAACTTCCACCGGCAGTGTAGTATGGCCATCGGCACAAAATAGGGTCTGTCGGCAGAGAAAATTGTGCCGGTCGGCACATTACACTGCCGGTCGGCAGAGTATTCCTGCAGAACCTGCAACTCACAGCAACAAAGGGCAAAACAAGGCATGGCAGCATATTTCAAGGCATGTATGCATCAACCATGTCTCTTATCATTGTGATGACTCAAAGGGACATGTGCCTCGGTTCTCGGACCACCAATCACGCATTTCCATGCATGATGGCCCAAGGAACCAAGTATGCAACTTTGGTTTCAAATGCATGCAAACCAATCAAACAAATTAGGCCCAATTCCTATCACCAATTCAAGGAACAAGGCATGCATGCAAAATGCAATGCAACCTAGGCATACAAGCTAGGAATGCAACATGACATGGCAATGTACTTATGCAATCATGCAAGCATACATAGGGCAATGCAAATGGATGGCAAGATGGACTTATACATGAATTAGGCAGCTCTAATAAGGCCTAAAACAGTGGCCATAATGACCAAAACAAGAAGCCAAAACGCATGCACACATACACATGATGGAAGGCCTACACTTGGGCACAATTTAAACAACCCTCAAGCACACTTAAAAGGGATAAACGAGAGCAACTAGCATGCAACCTAAGCATTGAAATCATGTCATAAAATGATGCCAAATCATATTAAGCAAGACAAGCAAATGCATGTAAGCATGGTCTAAGCACTTGAAGCAAGTCATGAAGCTTTGAAGCATGTTTATCACAACAAACATGGCATGCATTGAACAACCTAAAACAGGTTTTTAGCTCATAACATGAGGCCCAAAAGACCACTTAGATGGCGTCTAGATGGCTCAAAGACAAAGGCATGCAAAGGCACCAAAACATGGAGCATTGCAACATATGCTTTCAAAGCATTAAAGAGGCATGCAAGGCAATCAAACAAGCATGGAAATGGGACTGAAATGACATATAGAATGATCCCAAATCACCAAAACAATGCAAAGATGTCATGCTACACATACACATACTCAAGGCCAACAAGCCCAAATGCAAAGGAGCCATATAATGCATGCTAAAATCGACCCAAACGACTATGGACAGATCTAAAACATGGCAAAATAAGCATATAATCTTCACAAATACAAGCCTAAAACATGCTCCAACAAAGGCTAACAACCTAGACATGTTAAGGCGCAAATAAGGCATTACATGGCAACTATGCTAAACATGCATAAGGTTCCAAAACCAACTTGAAATCATGTTATATCATGGATATATAAGCATGAAAAACAAACCAAGCATGCTCAACACACACTCAAGCATAGGCTTCTTTAAGAGGCCAAAATGTGCCCTTTTCAAGGACAACAAGGAGAGGGGGTGGCCCTCTCCTTCTTGGGACTTCAAAGCATCATCTTCACCACTGAAATCCCTCAAGATTTCAGTGGTGAAGAGACCTCAACACCAAAATCCCGGAGCTAGCACAAAATGGCTCAAAATGAGGCCTTTTGAGGCCTAAGGGTGGTCAACAACCCTCAAACAACAAAACACTCTTAATAAACAATAAAGAGGGCTTAAAAATAGAACTTTTTTATGTTATACAATAATCACAAAAACAGCTCTAAGATAGATGAAAGATCAATGCAAAAAAGGGGGAAAAAGGGACTAGTTTCTCACCCTTGTAGCCTTCTTCAACAAAGATGCTCCAATGGCCTCCTTGAGCTTGAATCCAAGACCAAAACTTCAAAACACACTCTTTAGAACCTCAGCTCCTAGAGGAAGGTGAAACACTAGGTGTTTGTGTGCAATAGTAAGGCACAAAACACCTAGTGAACAAAATGGAAGAGAAAGAGAGATAGATTGTGTATGTCTAACCCTAACCCTAGAAAAACCAGAGCTCTCCTCTGTCTTCTCTCCTCAAAAATGTCTAAAGGCCCTCCTCTTTGCCTTAGAGAGAGCCTCTCCCTATAAGCCTCTTGTAAAGCTTATCAAACAAGCTTTGCAAGAGGGAGATCCCTCCATACACGTGTATGGAGGGGAGCAAAAGTTATACAGCTGTCCTAAAATATCTACAAAAGCAGATGAACAGCAATCGGCCGGCAAAAAATGCCATCTTGGCCAAACAAAGTGCCGACCGGCACAAAAAAGTGCTGACCGGCAACAAATAGTGCCGACCGGCAAACTATATTGTCGGTGGCAGCAAAAACCAGCCGGTGGCATCTAGCCACTGCCGGTGGTGGGTGGGGATGGTCTACAAGCCCCACCCTGCCTCTCAAAGGCAAGATGCAAGTGTTTGGTGCAAAACCAGACACTAAACAGTCGAGTTCGGGGATCCTGAGGCGGGGCGCGCGAGCCGAGACCTCCGGGAACTCCAAACGAACACAAACATGGATGATCACCGGGTGTTCAAACAGTGACGTCCAAGTCTTGAGGACGGTCAAAAATGGGGTGTCTACAATAGCCTTCAATTGATTTGAGTTAATAGTCTTTTCTTGCACCTTTTTATAGCTTTCAATACATGTTCATACCATTATAATCACCTTTTCATAATCATCTTTGCAACCTCTCTCCATTCTTTATTTATTTTGATGAAGAGTTGAATCAAAGAAAAGATTGTTGTTCAAAGCATAAGAAAGAGACCTTCCATACTTAATGGTTTAATCTCTTCGGAAGTTCATTACCAAGGCATTACTTCTTTTTTATGCTAAGCCCAATCTTTTCTTTGATGCTATCTTTATTGCTTTTGGACTTAGTGGATGTATTCTACACTTTTGGACAAAAATGAATAAAAGATAAGAAATGGAAAGGTAATGTAGAAAAGGCAAATAAAATTGGTTAAAAAAAGGTAACAAAATTGAGTTGGGTTCAATCGAACGTTATATTGAACCCATTGCGTCTTGAATTATTACATACTCTTTAGTGATGTTCAATGATTCAATAAGTAATGTCCACCCATTCTCTTAAGGTAACTCCATGATAGGGAGGAGGTGTTGTTGGTCTTTCATTTCCTTTTATTGAGCTCTTGTCCTATCGGCTCATAGATCATCACACAACAAATGTGTGAAAATTGATAATTTGTGAACCAAATCTACTCCTCTCTTGATCATCTTCCTAATAGGGAAGGGCAGAGAGGATCAACATCTCCTGGAAACACTTTGTTTTTGCTATGTTTCAATTCTGTGGCAATAGGACATTTCCCAAAAAGCAGTGGCCGGCCGGCCACCTTTCTGTCCGGCCAACCACTTTCCAAGGCCGGCCAACCACCTTTTTGTACGGGCAGTGGTATTTTTGTGGCTGAACAGAGCAAAACCTGAGGCCAAAACAAAACAATTTTTTGACTGGAAACAGAGAAGATTCTGGTAACAAATAGAGAAGCTTCCGGGAGGATGTTCTTAGTTGTGTGCATGCGGCTCCTTGCCTTCCATTCTAGTCCTTTAATTAGTACTTTAATATTAGTACAGGTGTAATTAATTAGTTGGCTTTATTTGAATTTGTAATAGATAGTTAATTTAGTTAATTCATTTGGTGTTGTAATAACTAGTTAAACATTAGGACATTCATTTGGACCCTCTTTTGCGAGGGCAAATTTGTGACACTTGTAATATTGTGTATGTCTTCCAAACCGCATTTCTTTCTCACTTTTATTTACTTGCTTATTATGGTTGCATGTGGTATCATATTTTGGTTTCATATCATTATCGTGACTTGTACACCTTTTTGCATACATTAGGATTTGGCTCATCATACTTGATAAAAATCGATTATTTCTTGCTTGAATACATGCTCTACCATGTGCCTTGAATTGATCCATTTGTCATGTTGAGAAGCCGAATCCGATAGTTACATTTTTTATGAGTTGCATTAGTCACTTTGCATATTAGAGCATCCATTTTTCTAATCATTTCCTTTCTTTTGGCTTGCCTCGGTTGAGTACTAGGTGAGCATTTCTTACTCTAGCATATTGCATGTATGTTCATTTTCCATATCAAGCATAATACCATGAGGCTAAGTGCTTATTTGGAATAACACTTTGAATGCCTGTGGATGAAGGCTAATTTGCCTAAATTGGAATGACTTTGATGAATGTACATATGAGCTCACCTTTTCAAGAAGCGCATATTCAAAACTCTTTTCAAACAAACATGAAATCAAAGCATTCCAAAGTGGATGACTTAGTCTATACTTGCGTGCCTCACATAGTAAGTTAGCATAATAAACAAAACAAGAGCATATAATGTACATAAAAATCACATCATGATTAGTAGAGGCCGATCTTTGATCGAGTGAGTAGGGTGCTCAATTCATGACCTTCCCCTCTTATACCTAAGTTCCTGAGTCGAGACACTTTGGTTATGACAGACAAGTAGCCTTTGGCACGAGTCACGGGTTTCCTAAATTTCTCAAAACTATTTAGGTGGTGACTCTGAAATCTGACAATGCAGTCCATTTTCGGCATCTCTGATGATAAATGGACTTTTAAGATTTATCGAATTTGGACTCTCATTTGTGTTTTTTTGTTTCACATTGCACTTGTGAAACCAGATTTAGAACCACGGGAGTCCGAACTATAGGGCTATCGTATCCAAGAAGACTAAACCCCTTCGAGGAGCACGAAAAGCAAGCTATAGCAAGTCCTCGGGGAAAAATAGCTCTTTGAGTGCCGCCATCCACCTGAGGTAGAAGCCTTTGTTACAGGCCAGGTTCACTTACTATTTGTAGTGGTCTCGAACATCAGCTTGCCCTACCACATAAGCTTTCTCGTCAGCGGCCTTTATCTCGGCCTTCTTAATGTCAAGTGCCTCTGCAAGCTATGGCCTTGGCATCGGCTGCCCTAGTGTCGGCAACCTTGGCACTGGCCTTTGCAGCCTCAGCATCGGCATTTACAGCTTTAGCCTTAACCTCAACCATATTTTGAGCGGCCTTAGTGGCATTGGCCTTGTCCATTAGGTTTTTAATCCTGTCTTTGGCCTTGTTGAGTAAAGAAAGAAAACTCGTAGCTTCCTGAGTCTTCCTGACGAGATCCTTTTTCACCATCTCGGCCTTAACAGCGTAGGGATGAACATGCTAGATGGCCTGCATAGAAGGAAACATGTTAGCGCAATTTGGCTAAGTGTAAAAGACAGAAATGAAAGCTGAATGAAAAAACAAAAGTTTTAAGTGATTTACCGAAACAGAATGTCGCATCATCATGGAAATTTTTTTGTACTGGTTGAAATCGGCTAGCTGGTTCATACCGGCAGACAGGAGCAAGGTCGTGGATAGTGCAGCGCCGACCTCCAGACTCTCAACGGAGTTGTCACTCGCCTTTAAGGGTCGGTCCCCCAAAAAGGACCTCGAGCACCAAGTATCGTCAAGGTGGAAACTGGTTCCACCCTCTGGGCCCTCTGACCTCGGCTTTTTTGACAGCGACACCTCAGATGACTCGGCCTCAGCCGAACGCTTCTCAACCTTGGCAGGCCTCTTTTCGGCCTCAACCAACTTAGAGATAGGAAGAGTGTCCTCTGAGACGGAGGAGATAGTGGTAACCTTAGCTTTTGCCTTAGCCTTCTTCATTCTCTTTTGTTTGAGTTTTTGCTATGATTAAGAGGGAGAAGATTGAACAGTCACAACGCCCGGTATGTCGGCTAGCAGATCCTCGACTACAGCTTGTTTGTGCCCTATTTCCTCAGATGTGGCGGCAACAGTTACCCCAGTGCCAAACCCAATGGCAAAAAGGGCAATAGGAGGATTCTCAGGATCGTACATCGACATGTCTAAACCTCGGCGCTTAAGACTTCGGGTTCTACCGACCAGAGCATTTGGAGGATGGTAACGACTTTGATGCTGTAATGGTGGAATGAGTTGTACTAGAGCAGAGGTGGATAGCTGGTGCACAAGTTCAGGCAATAAGGTTTGGTTTGGCCTCAGGGAAGAAGCAGCAGGTGGAGTTGAAGTAGATGGCGGAGTCTTGTTTCTCCATAGCACGTCAGGGAGAGGAGAGCAATAGGTTGGCATGTAGTTCAATAGAAGCGAGGCCTTTTGTTTGAGGGCTGGAAGGTCCAATAGCCGTTTAAGATTTGGGCTGGGGACGTAAGATTACCAAAATGATTTGCTCAACTGAGGAAGAGCAGCCAAAAATAAAAAGAAGACATTAGAACACCAAAAAAAAAATGTATATAAGCAGACAGGGGAAGAAAATAATGCTTTATGGAAACTTAGTTCTTACTCTCATCTTCCCTAAAGACTCCTCATCGTAAGGGGTAGAGATGAAGATCATCGTCTGGCATGAACTCCTAATTGCCTGAGACAATCAGGTAGTCATCTGCAGCACCTTTGTTGGAGTCAGGCAAGTCAGCTATAAGTTTGTATACAGTGGATCTAGGCTTGAGGTAGTAAGTATAACCACTGGTGGACTTGAGGCCACACATGGTATAGTAAAACTGGATGTCAGCAAAGGTAATCCTAGCGTTCTCTCGGCGTACCAGCTTGGGAATACCGTTGATAACCCTAAATGTATTGATGGCTAGTTGCATGGGGTTAAGTTTGTAGAAGTGTAAGACTTCTCTAAAGAGGATGTCTAAGGGAAACCTAATTCCACCCTCTATAATGGACACAACTGGGAAAGACATGTAGTCCTTTCCGGGCATAATGGAATCCTCCTTTCTAGCCAGCTTGAGTTGAACGTCGGCTGGGATAGAGAACTCTTAGCGAAAATATTCTAGTTTGGTCAGGGAATCAACCCTCCGTTTGAACATTTTCATAATGCTGGTTTGGAGTATTTGGTACCGGATTATGGGGAAAGGTGATTGGTATGGGTATGAAGACCTCGGCTAGACCCTAATGGCACAAGGGCGAGGATTCTGGTTGCCTAGGGAAGATTATGTTTCAATTTTCCTAGGGCAACCAATGTTCTAAATCTATGGGAATGAAATGCAAAGGCAAGAATCTAGAACACAGACAAAGAAAATAAAGGAGACAAGATTCAAAATCAAAACAGAGACAGAAACACAAATACGACAATTGCAGTATCACACATTTAAGAACATAGTCAGAAGCATTGACAAACTCAAGGCATTCAAAGTACAAACAGAATGGATTGATCTAATGCCCATAAGCAAAGATATGCACATGAACAAAAATATATATATATATATATATATATATGGAAGAAGAAATTAAGAAGAAAGCAACCAAGCACTTACAGAATGGAGTTGAAAAAATGGTCACTAGACTTGTGTTCACCGAAATCAAACGGTGACGTCAAACAGAGTAAGACAATGGAAGGCTTGCCAGAAGCAGAGAATAAAATAGTTGCAGAAGCTTGAAAACACAATGATAGAGGTTTCGTAGAGAGAGAAAGCTCAAGAAGAGGGAGAGTTGTAATGGCTAAGTGAAGAGACGAAGTGAGAGGGAAGGTAATTTTGCCAAAAAATTGAAAAGACGGCAAAAATTGATGTTACTGCCTAGGGTGAAGTGCTTACACTGATATCAAACGGCGTGGCAGAATTGATGTGACATAATGACGTGTGACAGGTACGGACTAGTTGGAATGCGACATGTGGACAAAACGATTGAAATCTTACTGCGTGACAACTCATGCGTAGTTGAAGCCCTTGAAATTCTTGAAATAATGAGACAATAACCTTGGCTAGATTAGCGATCTTGGTTGAGATGCTTAAAGAACTTGGTTCTTGGTTATTGATTCTTGATAAAATGGGAAACTGAATCCTGGTTACTTGAAGTCGATGAATCATGATCTCAGTCGGAAGAGTATCTCTAGCATATTGCTTAGTTGACATATTAGAAGATCAGACGATATAGGTTCCATCACCTCAGTTTGTCGAGGTAATAGAACCTAGGGGACAATTGTGGGGAAGTATTTTGCAAATGATGTCACATGGCCAAGATAACCCTGAGATGTCAGCTAAGGTGCCACGCGGATAAGTCATGTTGTCGAGGTGACCACAGCATCGCCGAGATGTTCTGCAGTAATGTCGGAATCCCAAGGTATCCGGATAAATGACAAGAGTCCTAGAATAGAAGAGGCTCTCAGTCTGGATAAGGATAAGGCTCATGAGGAGCTTATCTCTATCTAGCCGAGAGTCCAGGATAAGCATTGAGCTTTGGTCCAATAAAGTGAGGCTTCTAGGGGACTTGGTCACTGCAAGTTATAAAAGTAACGCACCCACATGGGTCTGAGGTATATGTTTTTACTTGTAAGTTTAAGTACTGTTTTGATATCTGTGAGAGATAAGATTTACTGACTTGATCATCGGAGTGCCCCTAGGAGAACGAACCACCACATTATTCTTATCTTCTTGTTGGCTCAATCTATTCTGCCAGTACTCTCCAGCTAAGTTTCCTGTTTGGTTGTGTGGTCAGAAATCAACACCCACACTGACCATGACAAAACCAAGTCATATGTAGTGTACAAAGTTCTAGCATTTAAATTTTAGAGAAAATTTATTTTTACTCCTATACTTTACCTTGATTTTTAATTATACATTTAGACTTTAAATAATTGTAATTTTATTTCTAAAGTTTTTAAAATTGTATCAATTTTTCCCCTGCCGTCACATTTGAAATAGAAAAAGTTAAAAAAAAATTACATTTTTCAAAAGAAAGATGCAGACTCACCTTTTCCTACTACCAAATCATCACTTCAAGTCTTTCTATCTCCTTCGTCATAACTCTGTTTCGTCTTATTTTTATGTCGTTGGATTCACCTCACGGCCTAATTTTTGTATCACCTCTCACACATCCCATTCTTCCTCTTTTTACATGCCATCGGGGATTCAAAAGTTGATAAAAAAAAATAACTTTTCTTTCCATTTCTAACTTTTCTTTGAGCCATCTTTCGGACTTCATATCTTTCTCGATTCTTAATGGTCCTACTTCATTCTTTCATCATTCTCTTCACATCACTTTCTACTTCGTCTTAGACTACCGCGTTTTCTCACTTCTTCGTGTAATGGCCAATTTCAGTATGCCGAAAGTTGTCCGAAAACTAACTTTGAAAATTCTAAAACATTCCTCTTTTGTTTCTTTCTCCTTCATCTTCCTCATTCTTCTTCTTCTTCATGTATAACATGATGTGGAGTACAGTTCTAGTGCCAATGGAGCTGGTGATGGTGGTGGTGACGATTCGGCGATGGTGACGGAGCTCACAGTGATGGTGGTCATGGAGTTTAATGGTAATGGTAATGGAACTTGGTTGGGAAGGAGGTGGGTTTGGTGTTGAAAGGTGGTGGTGATGGTAATGTTCATAGTGGCGGTAATGGAGCTCCATGGCGGTGAAATTGGTGGTTTGGCAGGTGCTAAGAAGATAATACAAAACTAAAATGAGCATTGGCATTCCATACCAAACATGCTCCAAATCTTATATAACCAGTGATTAAGTCCAAATGTGTTGGACCTCATGAATCTAGACCCAAGAAACCTCAAGAAATTATCTATTATTAGAACACCACATTCAACGCTATTAATCACTAAGCCATCAATGTGGGTTAAATCTATGGAACATGTCATGTTTTTTCTAATTTCAACTGAAAAATTATCACTATCTCTACTGTCAATAAATATATGAACAAGCCAATCACCATTTAAATTTTTTTTAAAAAAATTACAGTAAAAAAAAAAAAAATATAGATGTGAGAGAGAATAGTTTTCTCAAAGCTTGAATACAAATACATGACTTTCAATTGCAACATCACTTTCAATAATACCAATTTCATACAACACAATCATAACAAAAACTAGCTCCTCATTTGTGACAGATCTTTGTGATAACAAGTCTTCGATGGGTTGTACGTTGAAAGTCACATTTGGTACGTTTGGTACGAGTGGTGATGTTGGTGAAATTAGGGGTTCAGGTGGTCCGTTACTACCATGAACCGTACTCCACATCATGTTATAAATGAAGCAGAAGAAGGAGAAGAATGAGGAAGATGGAGCAGAAAGAAACAAAAGATAAATGTTTCAAAATTTTTGAAGTCAGTTTTTGAACAACTTTCGGCATATCGAAACCGCTTATTACACGAAGAAATGAGACCGCGAGGTAGTGTAAGATGAAATAAGAAGTAAAGTAAAGAGAATGGCGAAAGAATGCAGTAGAACCATTAAGAATCGAGAAAGATATGAAGTCCAAAAGATGGCTCGAAGAAAAGTCAGAAACGAAAAGAAATGGTTTTTTTTTTATCAAAACTTTCAGAGCTCCAATAGCATGTAAAAAGAAGAAGAACTAGACCTGTGAAAGGTGATACAAAAACTAGGCCATGAGCTGAATCAAACGACATAAAAATGAGGCCAAACGAAGTTATGACGAAGAAGATATGTAAAGGCTTGAAGTGATGGTTAGTGGTGGTGGTTTGGTGGTAGGAGATGGTGGGTCTGCATCTTTCTTTTAAAATTTGGGGCCAAAATCTATTTTTTTTAACTTTTCCATTTCAAACGTGACGGCATGGGCAAAATTGATACGATTTCAAAAATTTTGGGGATAAAATTGAAATTATTCAAAATCTGGGGCTATAATTAAAAATCGAGGCAAAGTATAGAGGTAAAAATGAAATTTTGTTTAAATTTTAAAATTATTTAAACATAGACATTGTCAATTATTTAAAAGTATTATTTTCTTTCTCTAAATTATAAAAGCATATAAATAGACTTTATAAATTATTGAGAAGTATTTCTTTGCTTCCAAAACTATAAAAGAGTATAAATAGAATCCCTAAATTATAAAAAATACAAATTGGACCCGTAATGGAAGGTGTCAAATTGAAACACACCAATAGTTTAGGAGTTCATTTGTACGCTTTTATAATTTAGGAGGTAAAGTGATACTTCTCAATAATTTAGGGGTCCATTTGTAATTTTTTATACTTTAGGGAGTCCAAGTGGTACTTTTTAATAATTTAAAAGGTCTTCATGTAAATAATTCTAAATTTTATGATGGGTATTGCTAGGTGCACACCCTCAAAAGGATGTAAACTATATGTAAGTTATGATATTTATGAATTTGATTACTACAAATGTTATAACTTAATCTTATAGGAGTCATAACTAAAATAAAAATTATGAGTTATAACCAAACACTATCTAAGGTATAAGTAAAAAATTCTTAGATCATAACCAAAATAATTTTGTAACTAAGGGTTGTTTGGCGTTTGCTTATTTAAGCCTATTTTGGCAACTAGGAAAAAAGCCAGCTTATTTGCTTATTTTGATCACATCACCTCTCTATTTTTTTACGCGTTTTTAAAAAAAAAATCTAAAAAAAAAAAACCAATAAACTAACTTTTTTTTCCTACTTCCCAAAACAAGCCCTCAACACTTTTTGACTTTTTACGAAAAGATATTGAGAAAAGTAAACAGATGATATAACCCGAATGAATTCACTTATCAAATAAGTACATTTATTTAGATCATTCTCAAATAACCTCTAATATCAAAATGAGTCATAATTAACGCAACAACATGTTAAAACCAAATGTTAGGGGTGAGCATGATCCGAATTAGGGTAAAACCAGGACCAATCCGTTATCTATGGTTCCTAAAAAATTGAAACCAATCAAATCCTTTTAAATTGTGGAACCAATCCAAACGAATCCATTTAAACATGAATTGGATTGGTTTAAGACCACGGATTCACATAATTAAATAACCAAAAAAAAAAAACATAGAACATTTAATTTCATTAAAACATAAACATAGCATCATATTAGTTCCACAATAGCAACATGTCTTTCCATAATAGCGACATACTGTTCTAGAATTTAAACAACCATAAAAAAATTGGTTCCACCATAAATATTTAGACCATTACAAATTAAAACTAAAAACCAACAAATAAAAGTAACAAAAGAAGATATTATGCGGATTTAGGTTTTATATGGAATAAGAGAAGATACTATGTAGGAGGGTGTATAATATAAATATAGGCTATTTGTATACGGTCTAGATCGATTCCAATTCAGAATTGTGGGGTTCAATCCCGAACCAATCCGTGGACTATGGATTTTTAATTTTTCAATCCAAAACCGAATCACGGATTCAAAAAACTAATCTAAACCTACCGGATTTGATTACAGATTTCACGAATTCCTTATTCAGCCCTACCAAATGTCACAACAATCATAACTAGAGTTGCATGTACCGTAAAATTTTCCTTTAGATAGAAGATTCGTTTAGGAATTAATGTGAGAACCTGAATATACAAATCAAATAAATAATTAAGTAATAATTATTTTACAATCTCAAATATTTTGTTTGTGAATCTTTAAGTGTAAATTAAAAGTTATTAGGGGATCTTTTAATTAATTTTAAAACCTAAAATAAATTTATGATGAAAGTCTTTAATTTAGAAGCAAGATTTATTATTAAAAAAAATAAAATAAATAGAGAAGAGGCTGTGACTTGAACTCTAGTCCACAATTTGATAAATAATGGTCTTACCATTTAAGTTGCTTACAACATATTTAAACATTTTGTATATTATTTATTTATTTGACCCACACATGCTTTGGGTGTGCCCAACAACTAGTATTAAATAAAATATACACAAAACCCTACCTTCTTATTTGTTCATCACCAGTTAGCGGCAGTCGTGACGAAGAAAGAGGAAGAGAGAGAGAGAGGGAGAGAAGAGAGATTTGAGAGAAACTTTTAGCAACATTGGTGGTCAACAACTCTAAGGTATTGTCCTAAACTCTAAGGTATTGTCCTATATGTTGTGACGGTTCATGTGTGTAATCTGCTTGTTCTTGGGAAGGAATAGGAGAAACGGGTCTGTTGTTTGGGTGCCAAGTCAGTGGTTGGTTATGAGAAATAATGGGTATAATTCTTAGTTCAATTTTTTTTTTTTTTTTTTTTGTACAGAATCACAAACTTTAAAAATCAAGAAATCATATCAAATAGATGAATTTTGAACTGAAATTTTTACAGTAGATTAATTACATATTGAATTGAATATCATAATTTTCTCATCATGTTTGGGAGTTAAAATCTATATTAACTGGTGCGTTCAAATCTATCCAGAAAACTGGTATAAAACAGTAACTTCGAAAGTGTCATTTTCTTTGGGTATTAATCCAAAAATTATCAAATTAGTGCTATTAGAACCGGTTACGAGTCTACTTTCTTACATTTTTGGCCTGGCATTGATTGCTCGTGTATACTAAGAGAACCATTAATTTTTTTAAAGTGTTGCAGAAAATAACCTGTTTGGACATAATTAATTATAAATGATTATTTTGATAAGCAAATCAAGTAAAATCAATCGGGTTTGAAACTTGGGATATATTAGTTGATATCTGGAGGGTCTTGGAATTTTTTGAACAGTGTGGAGTAGGTTTTGTAATTTTTAAAGTTAACGAATAGATTAGGAAAGCTTCTTTAAAATTCTATTTTATCTTAAAATTACTTTTAATTAAGTTTCGATTTGAACCTATGTCTTGGGTGATTTTAGACCTTAAAGAACATGAGCTTAGGTAATATTTAAGAGTAACAGTGAGTTGAGTTGTGGTAGTGCGCTTTAATTTGAGGTTACTTAGTTTCTTATTCTTTAGTATTTTTAAATTATAGTAGTGACGTGTAGTTTTCATACTTGATTCAGGGCACTAGTTGGACTTTATACTCTATTTGAGGCTAACATTATTTCGTTTTCAAGTGAGTAATTCCATGCTACATATTTTTATAAATGTTCCCCTACCCTAAACTGTTGAAAAATTAAATTGTTGTTTCAGGACTAAACTATTTTGATAAATTATTATATTATCAATGGAATTAAATTATTTTTGAAACATGTATAAACTTGGCATACTATAAACTATTTGTTACGGTTTCATGTTTATAATGATGAACTACCATGCTTTGCGAAACTGAATTATATTGCTTATCTGGACCATCTATATATTTTAGTCTAGGGAAATTATTCCACTGTGTATGGTGACTTTGACTACTAGGGAACAGATTCGGGTTGGGCCGTGATGACTCTAGGTGCTCAACGATTGTAAAGAAAAGACCTAGGCTAGACTAGGTGACCTTCAATCGGATCATCTTAGAAAAAAGGTCCAGGTTGTCACCTCGATGATCACTCTTGGTTCGATATTGGATACAACGTGCTTATTGCCTTGAGAACTGTGTGGCATATTCCTTGTTATTCTTGGTACCCATAAAATTATTGATGTCTATGTTGTAATCTGTTTTAAGTAAAAAAAAGTCATTTATTATGTTCTTGAGAGACATGAGTATTTTAACTGTTGAACTGTAGAACCTTCTTTTTGAAATAAATTATCTACTAATCTAGTTTCTGTGATATATATTTTATTTTGGAATCAAACTTATTTTCAAACCTGTATTTAGTATTCATGTTGCTACTCACTGAGCTATCAGCTGACTTAATTATTTATCATTTCTAAATGTTAGAAGGACTTAGAGTGGATTCATGGTGTAGCGGAGACTCAATTGCATAGACCTCTAAGACATTTATTTATTTTGATTTAGATTGTTATGTCAGGTTTGTGCATATTTATTTTTATTTTTATTTTTATTGGGGTTCATTTAGGATTATTTTGATATGTGAGTTGTTTATATCTCATAAATTTGAATGGTATTGATTACAGTTGGTTTTGTAGTTTAAACTCGTGGCATATCACTAGATTGAGTTTGGTTATTTATTATCGGACTATTGTATAGTTGTTCAATGTGATTATAGATTCGTGTTTAGACTTGCGTGTGCCTTGAGCTAAGGTCCTGTGGGTCTCGGCCGGTCATACCTAGGTTTGAGACGTGACAATTAAATATTTTAATTAATTTTTTTATTTTTTATAAAATATATATATTTATAATTTTTTAATAGTAACTTTTTGATTATTTTGTAACTTCCCAAATAATCCAGAGAGAGTAGAGAAGGCTTCGTGACGGTGGGAGAGGCCATGACAGGGATGAGTGATGGTCGGAATAGCAACGCGGAAAACAAGAGTGGAGGCTAGTTTTGTAAATTCAAAGGGTGAAATTCTACTACTACACATATATGTTTTTTCATTTCTATTTCTATTTCTATTATAATGAAAATTATTTTCTATTGTTTTATAATTTTGTAGCATACCTATTGAAATGTTCTAATTTCCCTTAGATAAAAATAGGATAAGATAATACTAGGGATATAAAAAAATTGAGATATGTGCCAGTAAATCTTATCTCACAAATAAGTACTCTAATTAGTTTCAAATATTTTTTATTAATCCGTTAAGTTCTATTAGTGGAGACTTTTTTTTTTTTTTTTTTTCTTCTGTGGCCCTATTTTCAATTTTGGTAGTATTTTGATGGACAATTATACGTTTTTATTAATTTGACAAGTATATATGGCACTCCAATGTGGCAGGTATGATACGATACACTAAAAAAAAATTTAGTATATTTTTTTTTTAAATGTGACACTCCAATCTAGCAAGTATCATGTGACATACTAAAAAATTATTTAGTGTACTTTTCTCAGATTTGACACTTCAATATAGCGAGTATGATGTGACACACTAAAAAATTATTTCATGTACTTTTCTCAAATGTAATACTTCAATGTGGCTAGTAAATGAGTCATTACATATCTAAAGTGATTAAATGAAATACACACACACACACCAAAAAAAAAAAAAAAACTATATGGATTACAAGTTCAAAATATGAGACTTATTGATCAATCTCCTTAAAAAAAAATTGTCTGACCCACACTCATTTGCGTGCTTGGTAGATTTTTTGATAGAAAATTTGAAGTTAACATTATTGAATATCGACATTAAGGTTTGGTCCAATGGTGTTATAGTCACACCTTAAGATCCAAGCGGGCGATCAAGGATTCGAGTTGATAGAGCAGCGATAAATCTTTTAAGTTATAAGGCCTTGTTTGGAAATAACTTTTTTGATTAAAATAGTTAATCAAGACAAAAAAAAAAAAGGTTAAAATAATCAATAAAATAAAATATTACATTATACACATCAATCAATCACTTTTTCTCTCCTAAGTATTTGTTTAATTACAAAAAAATTCACAAATCATTTTAAACACAACATTTTTGATTTTATAAAATAGTAAAAAAAACTAAAAAATTAACTTAAAATTGCTAAATTCTCAAATGAGCCCTATACTGATATATTAAAAATAACTTATCTAGAAAGCCTGCAAATGCAAATCCCTATAATGAGTACGCTGGTTTGGGAAATTTGCTATTGTAGTCAGCTTTTTTACTATTTTTTCCAATGAAAAATAAAAGTTACATTTTGAGATGATTTGTATATATATATATATATTTTATATAGTTTAATAGATAATTATGAGAGAAAAAATAATTAATTAATATGTAAGATATAATATTTTATTTTATTGACTATTGTAATTCTTTTTAATCTTTATCAACTATTTTAAGTCTCATTTGGAAACTAAATATTTAGTCAAAAAAAATAAAAAAACACTATAAATTATCATATTATTCTTTTTATTTTTTTACATATTTTTTTATAAAAAATATTTAAAAATTATTAAAATAACATGGGCACTATAAACATCATCCCAAACACCACCCAAATTGGAAATTGATCGGTAAATGTGCAGATCTCAGTTGCAAGCAATGTGAACCGTCGGATTGCTGTATTTACATCCGTATAGGGAAAAATTATTGGTTGATTTAGGAGTGTATGGCCATGCCATTCACTAATCACAATGAATAATTTTATATATATCAATTGATATATTAATTAGTATGTTAATTTATAATGTGACATAATTTTAAATTTTTATAATTTATATAATAAATAGTGTCAATATCATAATATATATTGTTACATTAATTAATATATCAATTACTATGTATAATATTTATAAGTCATGTTTTATTCACAGACTAATAGTGAGGCATTAATAATCTTATCAAATTAGTGTGGTATTCATTATCCAATTGGATTAATAGGATAAATTATCTATTAGATTAATAATCTCACCCCTACCACATTAGTAATAATCCTACAAATTTATTGAATTAATTATCTATTGAATTAATAATTCTAAACTAAAATGTTAAAACAAACATAAAATAATTAGACCAACGAATTAATAATGTCAATCATATACTCTAATCCATCCAATCAACCATGTGCATAGACTGTACTTCCATCACCAATCACAATATTATTGAGACACGTTACGGTACCCAAACCAATCAATAACCTCCCCCTTCTGGATGAACCCGGTCACCGGTGTTTACCTGACCAGATTCATAGCTAACGTAGCCAATGAATGACCCACACCTGGTGAAACCACCACTTTTCCACCTGCAGCACTGCTACCCTACTCAATATTCAATATATATATATATATATATATATATATATTTCTTGTTTTGACAAAAATAAGGAGTTGTTTGGAATGTTCTAAATAAGTGTACTTTTTGACTTTTTAGACTAAAAGATTGAGGAAAAAAATATGGTTGCTTGAGTTAACTTTTTGACTTTTTATGAAAAAATATATATTAAAAATTGTATAAACTAATGTGTAAGAAAAAATTAGGATCGAGAGTTGTGCAGTCGTATTTTTTGATTTTTGGTAAATAATGATAACTTTTTAACTTTTTAAGTAACTTTTTGACTTTTTAACTTTTTGGACACATGCCAAACTTGGCCAAGTTTGACATACTTCAAATAATTCATCTTTTTATCTTTTTATCTTTTTTTCATCACATCACTTTTCTATTTTTCTGCACATCATTTTATAAAAAGACAAAAAATATATTTATTTAGGTCATCTCAAATAACCCCTTAATAATTATGAAGTATAATCACATAGTGCTTCAGGGATTTGTGATTAGAAGAGAAGATAGGCCTAGAGATTTGAGTCAAGAGCCTCTCCTTGCAAGCCTGTGCTTGCGTCCGTCCTTGCAGACCTTCGGGTCTACTTTTAGGCCCAATTTTGATAATCCGAATCGTTCATATTTTATGATTTATTCAGTATATCATACCTGTAAAAAATCAAGTTGATCGGATATCAAAAAGTATGTGTTTGAAAAATTGAACTAAACACTATTTTTTAAAAAATTTAATAAACAGTTTTCCGAACACATGCTTTCTAATATCCGATCAACTTGATTTTTTACAGGTATGATATACTGAATAAATCATAAAATATGAACGGTTCGGATTATCAAAATTGGACCTAAAAGTAGACCCGAAGGCCTGCAAGGACGGACGCAAGCACGGGAGGTGCAAGGAGAGGATCCTCACTCTAGAGATTTATGTTGGTGATTAAGAAATAGCATGGAGCATGGTTTATGGTGATTGATGGAAACATAGACACTAGGGGTGGGCGCGGGTCGGTTGCGGCCACGAAACCTCAAATCCGCCATCCGTCCGCCAGATTGGCGGATTGAAGAAAATCAATCCGCATCCGTCCGCCAATCCGGCGGATGTGGATTGAGCGGATTGGCGGTTTGGCGGATGGATGCGAATCGGTTTGGCGATTTAAAATTTTATAAATTTTCAACATAATTCAACTTGTGCACTTCCTTAAAAAAAAAAGAAAAAAAAAAAAAGTATTACAGTCAATGACTTAAAAAAGTATTACAATCACTGTATGCCTTATCCAAAGAAAGAAAGTTTGAAACTTTAGAATATCACGATCACTGTATGCTTCATCCACATATTACAATTACAGCATGATTCATCCCTATAAAGTATTACAATCTGTGATTCTTAAAATATAATAACAATTCAAACCACCAAAACCATAAACAGAGCAGTAGTAGAGATTGAATGTCTCTATATTGTTACATCTACATATGTTTTTGAAAACAAAAACCAACCAGCATATATCATATTTTTTATTTTTTATTTTTAGAGTTAGATTTAAAAACTAAAAAATATAGATGAATAATATGTTTATTTTTTTCAATTCAAAAATATATTCAAGTTGAAATTTTTTTTTCAACAGAATATTTAAACTCTTTTTCAATTGAAAACACAAACATAATCACTACAACAAAATGGTATTTTAATGACAAAATCATTTCGTCTCTAATAGTGAAATTTTCGTCACTAAATTGATCCGTGACGAAATAATTTCGTCACCACGTTCGTCATCAATTCGTCGTCACTAAAAGTACCCGATGACGAAAATTTATTTTGTCACCTATTATTGGTATTTGGTGACGAAATATTTCGTCACTAAATGTTAAATATTTTGTCACCTATAACGTCCATTTCGTCACTAGAATTAAATAAACTTCTATTATATTTGTTTTGGGTGACAAAATATTTCGTCATTAAAAATAGTGATAAAATTTTTAGTGACGAAAATATCGTCACCAAAAGATGGAAAAAAAAGATCCTTCAATGACGAAAACTTTTGTCAACAAATATTTTAATTTAGTGATGAAATAGTGAATGTGTGTGACGAAATTATTTGTTGGGATTAGAAAGTTTTAGTGTCAATTTTTTTCGTCGCCAATAATAAATAAATTTTAAAAATTAAGGGGAGGGTTATATTTGCAATTTATATATTTTTTTCAATAAATAATACCTGTACATTTTAATAATCTATTAAATAAAACATCTAATACAAATCAATATAAAATTAAACTGTTCATTATCATAAAACAACCCAAGCAAAATACATGTCTCATAGTATTAAGAAATTAATATATAACATCCAAACTATAACATCTATTCTAGTAAAATAAAAAACTACAACACAATCAAAATAACTTGTGCATTTTAATAACCTGCTGAATATAATATCCATTACAAATCATTACAAAAACTTGTTCATTTGGTAACATCAACAAAAACCTGTTCATTTTAATCTATTCAATAAAATATCAACAAAAAGATAAAATCCATCACAATATAATCATAACCCAAAACAACAGAGTCAAAATACATGTTTGGTAATATCAACAAAAAGTATAAATACACTGTGATGGATGTGTCTGGTAATATTAACAAAAAACTCTTGCTATGCAGGTTACCAAATTCGTTCATCTTCAATCTGCCATTTAAAAAGAAAAAAAAAAAAAAAAAAACAACAACAACAACAACAAAAGGTTAAGGTAACCATTCACTAAATATATTAATATGCAACCTAGAAGAGAAAAAATAAAAATTTCAAAGTAAATTTTAAACCAAATTTTACCGTGCTTGTTCCAAAAACTTTTACGACTTACATTAGTGAATGTGAATCCACTTGAGTGCAAGTTTCAGAGCTTCAAGACATTGTTTCATTGACCTGATATCTGGAAGTCCATTACCAAGCTCAACCTCACCCTGTTTCCAAAGAAATTAAGTTTGTCTTCCGACAGAGAAAGCAAGTCAAAAGGCATATTGAATCAGTAAAACCTTGATTCTCTGGTGCTCTTCATTGTTCAAATCAAAAGAATCAGTGATGCACCACTCATAAGCAGCAAAACATTGGCCTGGCTTCAACACTCCGAAAATCTCTTTGTAGCAATCCACCTAGTTAACATCCACCCACCCACCCACCCACACACACACACACACACACATACACACACACACACACAAAAAGGATTAAACAAATTATATATAAATAGAGGGACCTATACAACCCAATATGTAAGATTAGACAAATTTACACATGAACCTAACGAGCATTCTGACAGCATACCACATCTGGTGCATGACAGGTAGCTTCTATTGCAAATATTGCATCAAAACTGTTGTAAAAAAATGGCATATTCATGAAGTCAGCCTTCACATAGTTGCAGTTGTTGTCCACTCCTGCAATGCGGTTCAGTTCCTGCAGAGCAACCAAAGCACTCCAAGCATATAAACAAGAAAAAAACTCTTAACTGTTTTAGTGGTTATGAAGAGGAAAGATAGTTGAATTTTAACTAGGAGATTCCACTATAATAGAATGTATTCAAAATCAATGCAGATATGAAGAAATAGTTCTGCTATCCACCAACATGAAAATTACTTACTGTTCCTCTTGTTATTTGATACTCATTGTTGTTTATCCTAGTAATGTATGTATCACTACACAAGGTCATCAATATCAATGCTATAACTTGAAAAAATGGACAAAATTAACAAAAAAAAGTTGAGTTTCCAATTTTGTGGAGGTCTAATGTGATTCTCAGAAACACTAAGGGGAAAGAAAAGAAAAGAAAAGAGAGAGAAAATGGAGATGGTGAACCACAACAAACTGTAGAAAGAAGTAGAAAATTTGGTACAAATCTTGCCTATCTCCCATCATGACCCCGAATTAAATAAAGAAAATAAGAAAGGTAGGTGTAAGATGCAAAGGTGTAAGATGCACTAAACTTGCACTCAATGCCTTTTTATATTCAAGTGATATGCAGCAAATGTGAATCCTCTTGAGTGCTATAAATAATTTAAGCATATTGATTTCACGATTCCTTTCTCTTTCACAAAACCAACTCAAAGCTATGCAATAATGGATCCTTAGAAAATAAAGTCATGTATGACATGTATACTTGTCAAGAAAAAAGAAAAAAGATAAAAGAAAGTATGATGCATAACCTGAAGTAATCCTTCTCTATCTTTCCTATTCCCTATTTCTTTATTTTTATTTTTTAATTTCAATTTTGTGTTAATAATGAAAATCATAACTTGTGTTACACGTGCTCTTCTAAATTTGTTAATTAACCATATCAGACACTCGACACTTGATTAAGGATATGAAATATTTGTCCAATATGTCTAGTTGGACATGCACATTGAATATGCCTAAAGGCATCTCCAGCCCTTCACTTTATTCGTTTCAAATGTACATTTGAGTAGAAATCCCCTCCAAATCCTATGTTTGTACAAATTCATAACATGAGAGCAGAAATCCCCTCCAAAAAATGGACAAGTGTGTTTTCGAAAATAGACCATCCATTTTTTCGGAGACACACATGAGCCCAATATTAAGAATTCAAGGAAATGAGCCCAATATTACTTACAAAAGCATTTAACAGATGTTTCCTAATACAAGTATTTTAGACACTTCCCTGGTATGTTCCCATAACTACATATTCAATACTTAAAAATTAAGGCACCTCCAAATCATTTTCTATTTCTAGAAATATTAGCGTAGTTTTAAATACATGTTTCTTTAACTTCAACAACAATTGCTTTTTAGACCTATAAATAATTTCCTCAATTTCTATAATCCAGGCAAATCAAAAAGTAAATTCCCGTTGATGTTATGTATGTGTGTGTGAGAGAGAGCAAGTGAATTACTCATCCTACAAGTTGCTTTCAAATTTGAACACACAATACCATCAACCACACATTACACATGTCAATTTTTAAAACATGAACCAAAGAAACAAAATGATAATGCATTACAATAGGATTTTCTCTAAACAATATGAAACATATAGCTCCTTTTCTCCCACATACGTATATTTTCAACTAATCTATCATGTTATTCTTTATTTGTAATAGCTATCTCTAACTCATTCGGCTTTGGAGGACGCAATGCGGTGATTGCTTTCACTCCATATTTACACCCTAAAAAGGACTCAAGGAAAGAAATTCCCTGCAAAATGAACATAGAACAGAGGGTCGGTTTATAGAACCTGTGCATGTGCATATAATCTTTCATGTGTTCTACAAACAAAACCTGTGTTTCTTTTTTCTTGACAAGTATACATGTCATACATAACTTGTCCATTTATATAAATACATATATTACAAAACTAAAATCACTTCCTACCATGTCACATTTCAGACAGCTGCAGCCAGGGCTCACTCAATGTCAACTAATTGGCAAGTTTTTTATTATGTAACCCCAAATTAGAACTGGTCAAATCTCCTCTTCAATTCCAGCACATTGCCCATATTCAGTGTTTATTCGCTTTGTACACAAAATATATAGGTAGTGGGAACCCACGTCCAGTTGTTAAAGTAATATAATTTGTTAAGAGGGAGAAAGCTTCAATCAACTACTAAACAAATACCTACACTGATTGAAGGGCTATAAAAAGGGTTAGCATTCCCTTTCTAGAAGTATCAAGTAGTAGTAGTTTTGGGTATTACAAACAAAGCCTAAGAAGTGCATCTGAAAATGGCCACTTCTTTGCCAATGGCACTATGTGCCTTGACAATATGTTTGTTAGCTACACATGTAGCAGCTGACTACAAGCCTTACACTTATGCATCTCCACCACCATCACCTTTCTATTACAGCTCCCCAAAGCCACCACACCAGATGGTTAAAGCAATCAATAACATGTTTGTACGAATTCATAACATAGATGTAAATAAAGCAATTAAATTGGACATCAACAATACCTTTGTTTTCTCTCTTGAAGCACTACTGAGTCTTGGCATTAATTGAAACCTTCATAGATACGTACCAGTGGCACCAAAATAGAAGCCATCAAAAAAAAAAATTAAAATTTAACAAAATCAATACCAAAAACAATTGAAGTTAAGAGACTTGGTAAATTGACATTATTAAGTCCCATTTAAACATTCATAACAAGCATCCAAGTTAAACGCTAAACCCCAAATTCAAAAGCCCCAAATTTTGAAATTGAAAAACCCTAAGCCCTAATTTTCAAATTGAAAATCCTCAAATCAAAACTCAAAACCCTAGTATCTAAACATGCACCTGAAATTGGACGGTGGAAGGGAGAGGTGCGAGAGTTCCGGTCGGAGGGAGAGGTGAGACGGCTCCGTTTGCTTCGTTCGCGGGCCTTCGTCGACCGGAGGGAGAAGCGAAGACGAACCGGGCTGCGAAGGAGGTAGCTCCGAAGGACTGCTCGAGCAACGCAATGGCCGTCACGAGCGAAGCAATGGCTGTTGCTCCAAAGGACTGCTCTTCCCTCCGTCTCTCTTCATGGTCTCTTTTCCCTCCATCTCTTCTTCGTCTTCTCTCTCTCTCTCGAACACATCTCCCCTGTTAGTCTTTCTCTATTTTTCCCTTTCTCTTTTTTTTTCAGACCAGGGAGTAGAAATTTAGACAATATTTTATGAGGAAATTTTAATTGAGGCAAAATTTTGAGGAGCTTGTATCAAATATTGAGAGGAAATTTGACACAAAATTTTATAGTAAAAATTGGTTTTAATTTATATTTTTTTAAATTTTATTATTTATGTTTGTAATTTTACCTTTATTAAGGTTTAATTAATATTTTGAATGAAAATAAATAAATTTAAGAAATTTTATGATTTTAATTAATAAATAATAATTCTATTAAAAAATAATTATTATTATATTCTTAATAATTTATTATTTAATTATTAATATTTTTTTTTCAACTGATTATTAATAGTTATTTCAAATCGTAACAAAATTAATTAATATTAGAAAACATTCAAAACTACGTAGTTTTAATACAAAATATGGCAGAGAGAGAGAGAGAGATACCTGTTGTAGCGAGCGCCAGCCGGCGACGTACGGGTTAGCCGTTGCGATAAAGATGGACGGACGATGTGACGGAGATGAATGGATGAGGGGGTGACAGAGAGATATAGAAAGTAAAATACATGCATCTAAACAGAGAGATATCTATCTGTTGGCTCAATTTTTTTTTATTTTATTTTATTTTAAGCATTTGGTGATGAAATTTAATTTTCCTCTCTAACAATAATACATTTGGAGATGAAATTATTTCCTCTCTAAATTTTTTTTACAATGGTGACGAAAAATTTCGTCTCCAAAATCGCGCCAAATCTTCCGTCAAATTTTCCCAGGGTGAGAAACTGTTTTGTGACGAAAAATAAAATTTAGAGACGAATAAATTTTTTGTCACCAATTGTTTTATTTGCTTTTAAGCATTTGGTGACGAAATTTGGTTTTCGTCTCTAAAAATAGTACAATTGGAGACGAAATCTTATTTTCATCACTAAAACATGTATATTTGGAGACGAAATATTTTTTCGTCATGCGTTTTCGTCACCATAGACCTTTTTTGTTGTAGTGAATATTTAAACAAATTGAAAATACAAAGTCTTATAAATTACTACAGGTGCTCGCGATTTGGCGGTTTGGCGGTTCGGTTGCGGCCAAAAAATCTCAAATCCGCCATCCGTCCGTCAAATTGGCGGATTGGAGAAAATCAATCCGCAACCGTCCGCTCATCATCACGCATCCGTCCAAAATGCGGCGGATCGGTATATCCGCTGCTCACCCCTAATAGACACGTGAGATTCTTGGAATACCAAATAATTTTTCGTTTCCTCATAGCACATGCATAGCCATTGTTTTTTTTTTTAATTAAAATTATTTTTAATTTTTTTAGCGGAATTAAAAAAAAAAAGAACTTAGATTTGATTTTTGTAACAAAATAAATCTTGAATTTTAAATTTTATCAATTTAAATCTTAATCTTTTGATTTGTTTTTAATTTAAATTATCTACTATTTTCGTTAACTAAAAATGATAGAAAAAAAATATTTTAGTTATTAAATTTATTTATTTTTATTAAACCTAACAAGAAAATATTTTAAAAAAATTTTATGTATACGTCCATTTTTAATGAATAATTTTTTTTTCCATCAATTTTACTTAATGAAAATAAAAAAATGATTTAAATTAAAATAAATAAATAAAATTAAGGTTTAAATTGAATAAATTAAAAACTCAAGATTCATTTTTGTTGCAATGGCCAAACGCTAGGATGTTTTTCATAATTTTTCTAATTTTTTTGTTATTGATATATTCTTTTTTTTTAAATTTAACTGAACTATTATCTTTCATATTTCAGTCATATATATATATATATATATATTAGATATTGCTAATCTAAATGTTTCTACAACATAAAATATTTATGAGAATTTCTAAAATATATCACTATAGGGGGGTGGAGTTCACATTTTTCATGTTTTAATATTTAGTAATTTTTTAAAACTATTTCACAATTTTTTTAAGTGCATTTAAAAAATTTAAAAATTAGTTAAATATAAATATAAAATATAGAAAAAAATTTAAAAACTAAAGTAACTATGGTTTCAATTAATTTCTTTTGAATATGCAAAACATTTCACAAATTTGTTACAAAACTTTACCGATCGACTGATCGTTTGATCCCAAATCTTGTCAGTCAACTAGTCGACCACATAAGGTTTCATGATCACATAAGATTTTATGAGTAAATAAAACCACTCAATAAGACTTATTGGTAATTATTCGTAAAGTACGTACACTAGGTGAAATTTTATCTTGTAAGTATAAATAAATCAAAAAATGCTTACCCCAAACACAAAAAATAACTTGCATTATACACAAAAGAAAAACCTTATAAAAATGAGAATTTTGTTTATCTTGTAAGGGAAAATGTTAAATCAGCCCTTAGGCTCTGTTTGAGTAGCAAGAAAATCTGGTAGAAAGTGAAAGTAAAAGAAAATGAAGTAAAAGAAAAGAAATAGAAAAGAAAATATATTTTCTTGTAAGTATTTGATTAAGATGAAAATTTTGCAAGAAAAATTTAGAAGTTTAGTTATAGGTAATTCACACATTTAATTTTTCTTGTGATTTCTTGTATTTTTCGCAAGAAATAAAAAATTAATTGCAATACTAATATGGGTTATACAAGAAAATTTGTTTTCTTATATTTTCCATAACTTTCAAGCTAAACAAACTCATAGAAATTTTTTTAATTTTTTTTTTCTCTTTCTTCCACTTTCTATCTATTTCATCCTAAAAAAACTAAGCCTTAGGGTTATTGTTGGTATTAAAAAAGTGTGTAAAATATAGCGATTCCGGTTTTCACCCGACTCTTATTGTATTCTGTACTCGGGTTTCTTGGTATCGTACTATTGAATATGTCTTGCTTATCTTCATTTCCCTTAATTTTGGCTATTGGATTGTTGTGGTTGTGTTTGGGACAGATTGGTTGTTCGGTTTCCCAACTCTTGTTGCCTAGAATTTTGCTCTTCCGCTCGAGCAACACCTCTTGCGCTCGAGCGGGCTTTGGAAACTCTCAGTACTTTTGTAGGTGTGTAAAACTACTGGAAGCTTGTAATCTACGCTCGAGCTGAGTTTCCTAATCTCGAGTGGGTGTGCACTCGAGCGGCCATTCTTGTGCTCGAGTGATGTTCTTCTGTCTGCAAAACTTAGAGCATGTCCTGGGCTCTCTTTTCATCCGGTTAAAGCTTGGTTTTGGCATCTTGAAGTTCCTCTATCTTTTCCTTTGGTCTTCTAAGCTTGAGATAGAGATTTTCTACACTTTTATATGGTTTTTAACTTAGTTATTTGATGTTGTATGGATAAGATTGGGATTTGGGAGATTTTAGACAAACCTAGGGTTTTGATTTAAAATCTCAAGAGAGGTTTGTCAAATGAATGTAATAGAAATGGTTATGAGAGTAGATATGAACTTGTATTGTGTTAAAATAGTTGACTTTTGGTGTTTGGGATGAACTTGGGAAAAAGGGAGTGTTTTTCCTATATTGTCTCCAATATTGACTTTGCATAAATAATGAAATTGGTATTGAAAATGTAAAATTGGAGGGTTATTGTAGACACCCCATTTTTGACCGTCATCGAGACTTGGACGTCGTCGTTTAAATACTCGATGATTTTGTATGCTCGTGTTTGTGTTGAGTGCCCGAAGATCTTGGCCGAGTGCCTTGTTTTTGAGCCTTCGAACCTTATCTGTTTTGTGCTGGCCGAGCGCCTCGTTTTTGAGCCTTTGAACCTTGGTTGTGGACCAAGAGCTTGTTATTTCAAGTCTAAAGGAGAGGGTGGCCTATCGGCTAGCCCCACAGCCTATCGGCCATGGCTTGTGCCTGCTGGCCATTTTTCTCATTTTTCAGATATTTGTTTGCCAGCTGTGCCAACTGTTGTTCACTGAAGTGCATCTCCATACACGTGTATGGTAGGATGATTTCAAGCCTTAATCTTGTTTTTCTATATATAGGGGGTGCTCTCCCCCATTTGGAGGGGTTAGAAAATTTGGATGAAATTTCTCTCTCTCTCTCTCTCTCTCTCTCTCTTTCTCTCTCTTCTTGTTTTGTGCCTTAAACTCGAGTTTCTCTACACCTTTGCACATAGAGCCTTAACCAAACTTGACCACCGTGGAGCTGACGTCCCTTGGAGCCTAGTTTGAGCTTTGGAAGGAGGTTTGAGCCTGAAATTGTGGCTGGTTTGTACTGTGCTTCAAAGGTAGAGAACTTACTTCATTTAAGCTTATTGTGCACAGTTGTTTTGCCATCCTTTTATACTATTTTAAAGATGGTTTTCAACTACAAAAAACTCTGGTTTTTTAGGCTTAACATGATGGTTTGAGGCTATTTTGTGTTAAGGGGTGAGCCACCCTTCTTGTTGCTTAATTATGTGAGCTTTTGTGCAATCTTTCAAGGCTTTCAAATCAAAGTTTTTGGGCCTTTAAACCACTGAAATTCAGAGTTATTTGAGTGGTAAAAACCTCATTTTGAAGTCCAAAATTGGAGGGGGTAGCCTCCTCTCCTTGTGTCTTGTTTGCATTCCTAGATTGCTTAACACGTGAACATGTTTTTCTAGCATTTTGTACCTTAATCTCAACATGTTTATGCTACTGTTTTGACCGGTTTCAGCTCTGTTTTGAGCCGGTTTGGTCCTTTGAGGCTTGTATTGTGTGGTTGTAGTGTAAAGAGGCTTCACTAGCTTAATGTTTTAGGCTTTTTAGTATGAATTGCATGAGTTGCTTGCATGTTTTAGTGTCACTTCACACTCCATTTCAGCACTGAAATCTCTGCAATCTCCCTCTATTCTTCACTCTTTCATTTATTTTGAAAGTGGCTTTGAACCTCTTGTTAGTTTGAGTGTGAAATTGAGACACTCGTGGTTAATGGTTTCAATCCTCTTTTGAGGGTTTCTACTAATCAATAGCATGAGGTCTCTTTCATGCTCAAGACACTTGTCGTTTAAGCCTACTTTCAATTAGAGGACACTCACCTTGGAGTTAATCAATTAAAGAATGGATTGGTAAGCTAAGATGAGTAAACAAAAATGGACAAGTAAAAGAGGCAAGATAAAGCATCTTTCGTGTTGCATTGCATGTGTTCGGATCGGACATTAATTCGAACATGACGCAAATGGGACATTTCATACTCAAAAGTGATGAAATGTGCCATTTTCCTTGATTACCATTACCCTTGATCATGCATGATAGGGTGATGGTTTTGTTGAGTCTTGTTTTGCACTCATTAAGCTTGTACAAGCTTGGTTCTTTGGCCATCATCCATGAAAATTGCTTGGTTGATGGCTTGAGAGCCAAGAGCTACACTCCTTTGAGCTTGTGTGATGATAAGGAGGGTAACAGTACATACACTCCTTGAGAATACACTGCTTTGCCTCTGTTTGCTCTCTGTTACAATAAAAAAAAGAAATTCAGGAAAGGGGTGGCCGACCGGCCACCAGAAGTAGCTGACCAACCACCAATGGTAGCCGACAGCCACAATTGGTAACTGACCGGCCATCCATGAAGGAAGTTGTTCAGTGTGCTCCTAAAGGAGATCAGAAGTGTTCTGGAAGTTGGTGCAATTTTCAGTGTCCAAACAAGTACAAATAGAGGTGTCTGATGGCAAGGCGATGGATTTTCGGGAGGAAACCAACCGAGCATGCATGCGTCTCTTGCCCTCGAGGCCATTTAATTGCTTTATTTAGTTAGTGTAGCTAATTATTCAATTTAAGTGTTGTACTTAATTAGTTAGTGTAACTAGTTATTCAATTTCGATTTGTTGTAATTAATTAGCTTAGAATAAGTTAGTTAATTAGTTTCAGTTTTGTTGTAATAGTTAGCTTAATTAGCGTAGCTAGTTAGTTAGCTTTATTCGTTCGGACCCTCCTTCGCGAGGGCATAATGTTGTAATAAGCGTGCGTGCGTGCGTGTGTGTATGTCTTCCAATCCCACGTCTTTCTCCCTTTTATTTAACTGCTTTTGATAGTTAGATTAGGGACATATTTCGATTAGCATACCTTTTGCTTGCATGTTTGCATCCATTCATTTGTCTTGCGTGTATCGAGGCTCGGCGCATCATTCAAACTACATTGCAATTTCAATACTTCCTTGAATATGTGTTTCAAAGCATTCTATCAAAGTGTTGCAAATACCATGATTAAGTAGCCGAGCCTATTTAGTTACATCATTGCATGCGTTGCATTAGTCATTTAACATAGTTCGAATCATGCATCTTTCTAACTAGCTTTTGTTTTGGCTTGGAGTACTTGGTGAGTTTTATGTTTTAGCATACTTGCATGAGTGCGATTGTCATATTGCCATGATTCGCATGCTTGTCATGAGGCTATGTGCTTAAATGCTTAACTGCATGAATGCCTGTGGATGAAGGCTTTGTTATTTGAATTGGAACGATTCAACAAATGTAAGTTTTAAGTCCACTTTGCAAAGTAGCAAAATCATGTTTTAAGCCCACTTGAGGGTGGCAAATTCAAACCATTTTCGAAAGCAAACATGAGTTGAGTTGTTCCAATTCTTGCAATTTTAGTCTATACTTGCTTATGCGCGTCACATAGTAAAGTTAGCTAATAACCGGAATAAGAACACATGAGGTTTATAAAACATCATATCATAATTAGTAGAGGCCGATCTTTGATTGGGTGAGTAGGGGTGCTCATTTCAGGACCTTCCCCTCTCGTACCCAAGTTCTCGAGTTGAGGCAACTTTGGTGATGACAGACACGTGGCCTTTGGCACGAGTCAGGATTTCCTAAATTTTCTCAAAATAAAATATTTAGGTGGCGACTCTGTAATCTGGAAAAGCAGTCCAATTTTGGCATTATTTGATTTAAAATTTGATTTTCCAAAAAGATTTGTCGGATTTGGACTCTTTGGTGTTTATCAGTTTCACATTGCACTTGTGAGACTAGATTCAAAACCGCGAGAGTCCGAACTATGAGGCCTTCTCTTCAAACCCTTTCCGAAACGTGGGGGCGCAAAAAAAGCTGAGCCCACAGTTACTTATGTAAATAGTGTAGTTGGATATGTATTGTCTTTCACCTATGAAAAATTGGCTAATTTATCTACCTTTGAGATTGTATATCTAATTAGAAATATTTGTTTTCGGCTACCAGTGGAGGATAGCCATGATTGTTGTAGAAATTGCATGAGGATTAGGTGAATTGAAACTAATCGATTATTGGTAGTCATCGAATATGACGGTGTTATAATTCATTATATATGTCCGATATTTGGGAGGAGAAAGAGGATGTACTCCATATGTGATAGGAGAAAGGGGATGCACACCATATGTGGATGGAGAAAGGGGATGGACTCTATTGAATTAAGTTAACCTGTGTGTCCTGGGTGTAAGTCTTGAAAACCGCGCGTATACATGGGTGCTGATTCCTGTGGATGAAATTTTTGTAAAATGGCAAATTGAAGTGTTGTGTATTGATTTTGTATGTTTGAGAACCACTGAGTTGTAGTCTCAGTTGGGCAGTCTGGATAATAAGGAATATGACTCATGAATGGAGGTGAACTGAATTAACATGAATGAAATTGAGATAAGACAGATCGAAATAAAAGAATTTGGCACATCATGATGTCGTAAGATATGATTGATTTTATGATGGGTTTGTCATATTTGTTTTGGGGCGTTACAACTTGGTAACAGAGCGTACAGGGTTTGAATACTTCGGGTACATGGGAAGTGGTTAATACCACAATGGGTTTGTCTCGCTTGCTAGAGACTTTAGTACGAACGATATGTGCTTATATGATAACATGCTTATGTAATTATATGGTTATGGGATTTAATTTCTAGGATGTTGATTGAGTCTACGGGTTTCTAGAAGTCCTATTAGAAGAGCACTTGATCATTGCTGTTTCTAATTGGAACTCTGGCAACGCCGTAGGACGGTCATTATCCAGGAACGAAATTTGCATGTGTTTATGTGACTACGTGCTTATGTGGAGTGAATTACTGTTGTCCACTGCATTAGGACGTGAGTGAATTAGCTTCAGCACATTTGTAAATGTGATAATCTCTTTTGTTACCTTCATTAGGATGTCAGGACGTGGACGTGATGGTAGGCATGGTAGGCCAAGACTGCAGGAGATGCCGATACTGGATGATATTCTGGCATAGGAGGAGGGTGTTGGTCAAGCCAATGTGGCCAAACTAGTTGGTCAACAGGCCATGGACGCCTTAGCCTACGAAATAGCAGGAGCATTGAGGGAATCCATGGACATTCTCAGGATTAAGAATCAAGTCCAGACCAAAGTAGCTAAGGAAGGGCCATCTTTTCTGAAGCGGGAGTTCTTCCGATCAAATCCAGATGAGTTTTTGGGTGATCCCAAGGAGACACTAAAAGCGGATAAGTGGCTAGAGCAGATAGTGAAGACATTTGAGATGCTAGACATTGAAGATGGGGGTTTGAGGGTGACCTTGGCATCCTTGCAGCTGAAGAGAGATGTAGGTCAACGGTGGAAGTATGTGTGTGGGTGTAAACGTCCCCGAATGCCCCGGGAGGACGAGTCTCGTTCTGTTCGTTTTGGGCTCACTACAGTTCGGACTCTAATTGTCACGGTTCTTAATCTGAACCAAAGAGTCCAAATCCGGCAAATCGTTTTGAAAAACAGATTTTTGTAAAGAAGTGCCAAACATGGACTGTTTTGCCAGATACAGAGTCGTCACCTAAATATTTTATTTTGGGAGAATTTAGAAAATCCTGACTCGTGCCTAAGGCCACGTGTCCGTTATCACCAAAGTTGTCTCGGCTCGGGAACTTGGATACGATTGGGGAAGGTCACTTCGTGAGCACCCCCGCTCGCCCGATCAAAGATCGGCCTCTACTAACCATGATATCGAGTTTTGAAAACATTATGTGCTCTTATTCCGGTTATTAGCCTAGATTTACTATGTTATACGCGCAGCAAATAAGTATAGACTGGGTCGCTTGAATTGGAACGAAACATTTCATGTTTGTTTGTTTGAAAATGGTTTGATGGCGCTACCCGTAAGTAGGCTAAGACATGAATTTTGCCACCCTCAAGTGGGCTTAGAAAATATAATTTTGCCACTCTCAAGTGGGCTTAAAACTCGTATTCAATGCGTTGTTCCAATTTAAGTAACTCAACTTTCACCCGCAGGCATTCAGGTAGTTATAACACGTAAGCACACAGCCTCATGGTAAGCATGCTATCATGGCAACACTCACACTCATGCAAGGATGCTAAAACGTAAATGCTTACCGAGTACTCCAAGCCAAAACAGAAACTAGTTAGTAATCATATGCATGATCCTAGTTCATGTTAAGATGGATAATGCAACACACGCAAGATGCAGCTACAATAGGCTCGACAAATCTATGGATGGCATATGATGATGCTACAACTAACACATATTCAACTTGTAATTGAAATACAATACAGTTAGTATGATGCGCCAAGCCCGGTGCATGCAAGACAAATGTATGGATGCACGCATGCATAGCATAAGGTATGCTAAATTAAATATGACCTAATACTAACCATCGTAAGCGGTTAAATAAAAGGGAGAAAGAAATGGGGTAGGGAGACATACACACACTCACGCACACTTATTACAAATTTGTCCCCGCTTGGAGGGACCAAAAGAATATACAAATTAATTAACCTATAAGCTAATTAATTATTACAGACCACTTAATTAATTAACAAATTAACTAAGCTAAGGAAAGAAATAAAAGGCCTCGGGAAAAGGGTCCGATACATGCGTGCTCGGGTTTGCTCAAAAATCCGTCGCCATGCACAAGCTACCTCTGTTTTCCCTGCTCTGCTCCTCTGAAAATTGCACAAGTCCCAAGGTACACTCCATGGACACTATGGAACACCACCGACCAAGGGGGATCACCACCGGCCAAAGGGAGTTGGTCATCGACCAATTATGGAGCTCTCGGCCACAAATATTTGGTTGGTCGGCAGTATAGATGGTCGGCCGGCCAAATATTCCTGCAGAAACCTGTTTTGACAGCAGCAGAGGATAGACAAGGCATGTCAATGCATTTTCAAAGCAATGTTTTCACCACCACCCTCCCTATCATGTTTAAGACTCAAGGGAGCATGGTACTCGACCCTCGGACCACCAATCACGCATTTCAATGCATGATGGCCCAAAGCAGCCAAAGTGTGCAATTTCAATATGGAATGAAATGCACAAAACAAATAATGGGCCCCAACCTCTATCATAATCAATTCAAGAGGCATGGGATGCATGTAATGCTATGCAACCTAAGTATGCAAGCTAAGCATGCAAATGTGCAATGTGTCAAACATGCAAAATGCAATGTAACAAACATGGAACAAGGCCAAATATGCAACAACATACAAGGCAAGCATGCAACAACATGCTAGGATGGTCTTGAACCGAAGTGGACAACCCTCAAGTAGGCCCAAAACAGTGGCCAAAATGATGCAACAAAATCATGAAAACACACACACAAGCATGCATGCACAAGGGCCTAAACATGGAGCATAAGCCATTAACTCTTCAAAGCATGAAAGGGATGGAAAATGCAAGTATGAAAACATGGAACATGGACTGAAATATGGTCTCCAATGATGCCAAATCATGAGAAGAAGCCAAGTAAAGCATGCTAGTGACCCACACACCCAAAGCTAACAAGCTAGAATGCAAAGAGACCATACGAAACATGTTTAGCATGACCAAAGCAACTGAAAACAAAGCTAAAGCATACTAAAACATGCATAAAAGCTTCACAAAGCTTGGCCAAAATCATGCTAGAACAAGGGTCAAAGCCTAAAGCATGTTAAGGCAAATTCATGGCATTACAAGACAAGTATGAAAGGCATGCATGGTGTGTCTAAACCAAGTAAAAACAGTGCTATATCATGGAAAAATACGCACAAATAACACTTAAGACATGGCCAACATGAATTTAAAAATGGTGCTCACAGATGAGGCTAAAATGGCACTTTTTGAAGATAACAAGGAGAGGGGATGGCCCTCTCCTTCTTAGGATCTTAAACCACCATCCTCACCACTAAAATCCCTCAAGATTTCAGTGGTGAGGAGGCCCAAACAAGGTGGTCCCGGAGCTCACCAAAAATAGCACAAAATGGGGCCAAACAAGGCCTAAGGGGGGGTAAACAACCCTAAACACAAAAGTTACCTTAAACAACTATTTAAAGAACTCAAAAAGAAGACTTTTTTCAGTTATAAGTTAAGCTCAACACAGCATGCAAGATAGGCTAAAATTGTGTGCAAAAACGGGGGATTTAAGGCTTAGAAACTCACCCTTGAAGACCTTCTTCAAAACCAGCACTCCAGCAGATTTTTCTGAGTCAAAACCAAGTCTTGAGCCCCCACAAGACCCTCCAAGAACCTTAGATGAATGGTGGAGGTGTGTACTTAGGAGTTGGGGTGCAAAGGGGTCAAGAACCAAGCACTTTGGAGGCTTGGATGTAGAGATATCAAGAGAGATATATATTTTTGTCTTGGACAAATTTCTTGGAACCCTTGAAATGGAAGGAGAGGCTCTCTATTTATAGAGCAAGGCAAAAGGCCTAAGCTTCTTGGAGAAGCTAAGGCAAAAGGGTCAAAGGGGGCAAGCTTCTAAGGGAAGCTAAGTCAAAAGGTCCAAGCTTCTTCAAGAAGCTTATAACAAAAGGATCAAGCTTCTTGGAGAAGCTAGATAAGGGTTCAAGCTTCTTGGAGAAGCTAGAGGAAAGGTGCCAAAGGTTCAAGCTTCTTAGAGAAGCTAAACCAAGGGTTCAAAAGGTTCAAGCTTCCTCCAGAAGCTAAAAACTAAGGGTTCAAAAGGTTCAAGCTTTCTCAAGAAGCTAAAACAGAGGATTCAAAAGGTTCAAGCTTCCTCAAGAAGCTAAAACAGGGGGTTCAAAAGGTTCAAACCCCCCTCAAGAAAAGGTGTCGGCCAGAAAAAGTGGCTAATCGGCCAACAAAGTTGGCTGACCGACCACAAAATGTGCCGACCGACCATCAATAGTGCTGACCGGCCATCACCAGTGGCCGGTGGCAAGGAAACAAGGCCGGTGGCCTCAAGACATGGCCGGTGAGGTGTGGGGATGGCCTACAAGCTATTTCCCACCCTCAGAAGCAAAACAACAAGTGTTTGATGCAAAACCAAACACAAAAAAAACAAGTCGAGAGGTCTTGAGGTAAGGCGCGTAGCCGAAACCTCCAAGAACTCAAGACGAACACAAACAAGGGTAATCATCGAATGTTCAAACGATGACGTCCAAGTCTTAAGGACGGTCAAAAATGGAGTGTCTACAGTGGGTGCATTGGAGTGACTTGGGAGGCTTTCGTTGATGCCTTCCAAGATAAGTTCTTGCCTCCCACTGTTAGGGAGAAGTTGAGGGATCAATTTTCTCAGCTCAAGCAAATGAGCACACTGGTGGCCGAGTTTGAGGCCGCATTCACTAGCCTCTCTAGGTTTGCACCAGAATTAGTAGCGACTGAAGAGCATCGTTGTCTAGAGTTTGAGAAGATGTTGAGAACCGGGCTTATGGTTAAAGTGGTTGGTCGATGATTAGGGATTATGGACGCCTTGTGGAGGTGGTGGCTCATCTGGAGACCGTAATGTAGATGGAGGGGGAGAGGATGAGGGGCTCCAAGAGGAGTCAGGATGTATAGGGGGATAATAAGAGGCAGAGGGGTTCTAACCCATAGCCATCCCAGGGAGCTCAGTCGAGGTCTACTTTTCCAGTACCGAGTTTGGGTTCTGGGAGGGGTGGTCAAGGAGACATTACTTGTTTCAAATGTGGTCAGTTGGGCCACAAGTCTTCGGCTTGCCCACAGAGAGAAGGAGGGCAACAGTTTGCACCATCTTCGGCTCGTTCTCAGATCTAGAGTCAAGGGAGAGGAAAGCTACTCACTTGTTATTTAGTGTGGGCAGGCGGGGCACATGAAGAGATTTTGCCCACAGTTAGGTGACACACCCGGTGCGTCTGGTTCGAGACAGACATAGAGCCACCAACCAGCACAGTCAGCACAGGCCTTGAGGGCCAATCAGGGAGCCTCTTCGGCTTAATCAGTGCATCATGTTTATGCTCCGAGGGGTGAGCAGGTTGAGCAGAGGCCTGCAGGGCATGTGTATGCTATTACCGCACCGGATCTAGTACCAGCACCTTTTGTTGTGAAAAGTACCTTCTTGTTTTGCAATTCAGTTGCTAATGTGTTGATTGATACAGGTGCATCCTATTCATTTATCTCCTTTGCATTTGCATCAGTTTTGGGATTAGAGTTGGCTCAATTAGCATCTCCTCTCTATGTAGAGTCACCTATTAGGGTTGAGATTGTTTTGAAGTAGGGGTGTCGGGGTTGTGACATAGAGGTTGCCGGTCGCTGACTTCCATTTGCATTTGTATTGATTGATATGTTTAGCTTTGACATTATTTTGGGTATGGACAAGTTGTCTTCATATCGGGCTGTTATAGATTGCTACCATCAGAGAGTTACTGTATGTACTCTGAGCGGTGATTGCTTTTACTTCTTGGGAGACCGGGTGGATAGAGTCTTATCACCGGTATATGATCTGCGTGGCTGGAGTGAGCTTAGTTTCTTTCTTGCTAACTTCCTGAGTACTGAGTGTGATGAAGTTTGAGTTGACTTGCCAAGGGCAGTTGTGAATACCCGGATGTTTTTCCAGATGATCTTACCAGTTTACCACTTCATTGAGAGATCAAGTTCTCTATTGATTTAGTGCCTGACACAGCACCGATTTCTATGGCTCCATATAGATTTGCACTTGCCGAGTTGAGTGAGTTGAAGATTCAACTCTCGGAATTGTTAGATAAGGGTTTTATTCGCCCTAGTACTTCGTCGTGGGGAGCACCGACTCTTTTTGCCAAGAAGAAAGATGGTGCTTTGCGACTTTGCATAGATTACTGGAAGTTGAATCGGGTAACTGTCAAGAACAAATACCCAACGCCTCGTATAAATGATCTGTTTGATCAGTTGAAGGGGTCTTGAAACTTTTCTAAGATAGACCTAAGATTGAGTTACCACTAGTTGAGAGTGAGGGAGGAGGACATCACGAAGACGGTATTTTGTACACGATATGGCCATTATAAGTTTTTAGCGATGCCTTTTGGGCTCACCAATGCACCAACTATGTTTATTGACTTGATGAATTGAATCTTCCATGAATTTCTAGATCATTTTGTGGTCGTTTTCGTGAACGACATCTTGATTTATTCACCCTTTGAGGAAGAGCACGTGGAACACTTGTTGGTAGTACTTGAGTTGCTTAGAGCCCACAAGTTGTATGCTAAGTTTGGGAAATATGAATTTTGGCTGAAAGAGGTTAAGTTCCTAGGCCATGTGGTATCTAGGGAATGGGTGATTGTAGATTCATCCAAAATAGAGGCAGTACAAGATTGGGAACCACCTAAGAATGCTTTCGAGATTCGTGATTTCTTGGAGTTGGCCGGGTACTATTGTAGATTTGTGAAGAATTTCTCTAAGCTAGCTTCACTATTGACTAGATTGACGAGGAAATGGATCAAGTTTGTATGGAGTGAGACGTGGAGAACTCATTTCAAGAGCTTAAGTTTAGACTTACCACTACTCCAGTGTTGATTATTCCGGAGAGGGGTTTAGGCTATTCGGTATATTGTGATGCCTCACGGAAAGGCTTGGGTTGTGTTTCAATGCAAGAGGGAAAGGTAGTAGCCTATGGCTTGCAGCAGTTGAAAACATATGAGAGGAACTACCCTACCCACGACTTAAAGTTAGCGGCAGTGATTTTTTCCCTAAAGATTTGGAGACATTATCTATATCGTGAGACGTTTGAGGCGTTTTAGATCACAAGAGTCTAAAGTATCTGTTTACACATAAAGACTTGAATCTGAGGCAAAGAATGTGGATGGAGTTCATAGAAGATTATGACTTCGAGTTGCATTATCACCCGGGAAAGGCCAATGTGGTGGCCGATGCCTTGAGTAAGAAATCCATGGGTAGTATGGCTAGTGTTGCCATCCGGTAATGGGAGATGTTGGGTGCTATTGGGGCGTTCAACTTGCATCCTAATGAGTCCGTTGAGTCTGCAGCCTTGTTTTCTGTAGTTGCACAACCTACACCTGTGAACCGAGTGATAGAAGCACAAAAGGGTGACCTTGAGGTAGAATCCCTCCTAGAGAAGATCTCCAATGGGAAAGCAGAGAAAAGCTTGAATGTGTATCCCAACCTGAGTGTGAGATACCATGACCGTTTGTTCGTGCCGGAGTCTTTCCTAGAGGAAGTTCTCCAAGAATTTCACCATTCATGCCTTGTAGTGCATCCAGGAGGCACAAAGATGTATCACGATCTTAGTCGCCAGTTTTAGTGGAGAGGTATGAAGAAGAATGTAGCTGTGTTTGTGTCGAAATGCCTTACTTGTCAACAAGTGAAGGTCGAACATCAGAGGCCAGCGAGTTTTTACAACCATTGCCTATAGCCGAGTGGAAGTGGGAGCATGTCACGATGGATTTTGTTGTGGACCTTAACGGGGTAGTGATGCCATTTGGGTGGTAGTTGATCAGTTGACTAAATCGGCGCACTTTATACCTATACGCGTAAGTGACTCGATAGATTATCTTACTGACCTCTACATTAGGGACATAGTGAGGTTGCACGGGGTCCTAATGACGATTATTTTGGATAGAGATCCGCGTTTCATGGCTCAATTGTGGCAGAGTTTACAGAGTGCCTTGGGCACTAGATTTAGCACTGTGTATCATCCTCAGACTAACGGGCAATCAGAGCGTACTATTCAGATTTTAGAGGATATGCTTCGGGGTTGTGTCCTTGACTTTAAGGGTTCATGGGAGAGATATTTTCCCTTAATAGAGTTTGCCTATAATAATAGCTTCCAGTCGAGTATTGGTATGGCACCGTTTGAGGCCTTGTATGGTCGACCTTGTAGATCTCCTGTGTATTGGGCCGAGGTGGGTGATGCATCAATGTTGGGCTCGGAGTTAGTCCGAGAAACAATAGAGAAGGTTGCACTTATCTATAAGAGGTTAGCTACAGTCTAGAGTCGCTAGAAGAGTTATGCCGACTGTAGGAAGAGGCCCTTGTCCTTTGAGGTGGGAGATCATGTCTTTTTGAAGATATCACCTAGGAGGGGTTTAATGAGGTTTGGAAAGAGTGGAAAGTTATCCTCTCAATTCATTGGGTCTTTTGAGATCCTAAAGCAGATTGGGGAGGTGGCTTATCGTTTGGCCTTGCCGTCACAACTTTCTAGGGTTCAGATGTTGTAGACACCCCATTTTTGATCGTCCTCAAGACTCGGTTGTGCTTGCAGGTACATCCGGACACAAGTTCGATTGCTCGTTGGGCACTCGACTTTCGCGGCGGAACGTCACAGGTTCAAGCTTTCCAGACCCTATATCCTTTCCGCCCTATTCTTGGACCATGACTTGGTCCTTTCAGCATCTTTCTCCTGGTGCACTGCCGGCCATGGTCTGGCACTGCCGGCCATAGATTTGTTTCTGCCGGCCATCAATGAGCCACTGTCGGCCATCATTGATGGCCGGCAGAACCCCTGTCTCAGCTGGTTTTACTCCAGATCTTTTGAGCTAGATGGAATCCTTTTATCTGCCCTCCATACACGTGTATGGAGGGATGGAGCTCTTGCCAAGCTTCTTGAAGAAGCTTTGCATTGCTTTTCTTCTATATAAGGAGAGAGCCTCTCTCCTTAGCAGAGGTTCAGCTCTTTGGAGAAGAAATATCCCTCTCTCTCTCTATATTTTGTTGTTGATTTGTGCCTAGAAGTCCATTTTCCTTGCACTTTTACACTACAACACTTGGAGATACACCACCAACATTGGATTGAGGTTCTTGGGAGCACTTCTTGAGCTTTTAAAGTGAGGCGTTATCCCCTTAAGTTGCTGGTTTCGAAGTTGGACTTCAAGGGTGAGTATTTTTCCCATTTTAGCACTTTTTTGTATCTCATTTTGGCCATTCTTGCATATTGTTTTAGGCCTTGCTTTCAACTGAAAAAAGTCTTGTAATTAAGTGTTTTTGAAGTTTGTTTAAGGTCTTTTTGCTGTTGAGGGTCTTCAACCCTCTTGTTGGCTTTGTTTAGCCTTGTTTGAACCATGCCTTAAGGCCTCCGAGCTAGCCTTCGTTTGGCCTTCAAACCATTGAAATCCAGTGGATTTTCAGTGGTAGGCATGAGGTTTTGAGGCCTCAAATCAGAGGGGGTGGCCCCCTCTCTTTTGGTTCTTATTTGCTTGCATTTTTGGCCTTCCAAAGGAGCATGCCTCTATGTATTTTTGAGGCTTAGTTCAGGCCATTTTTTGTGACTTTTAGGACCTGCCTTAAGTCTGTCCATGGCTGGTTTGATCATATTTTGCATGCATCTTACATGTGTAGTGTAATCCCCTTCATAGCCTTACAAAGTAGCATGTTCTTCTTGCACGTGTTGGCTCCATTTCAGTAGGTTTTTGGTGATGTTTTACCATGCCTTAGATCTGTTTTGGGTTGGTTTTGTCACTCCATGCATGCATCTTACACTTGTAGTGTAAATTCCATAAACTAGTCTTGTATGCTTCTTGCTTTAGCATGTCATTCTAGCTTATGTTGAGCCCATTTCAGCATGTTTTTGGTGATGTTTTTCCATGTCATGACTCTGTCTAAAGTGGGTTTGGTCATCCTTTGCAAGCTCCATATACTTGTAGAACAAATCTTGCTTACTAGCTTCATGCGCATGATGTTTTGACTCATCATCCTAGCATGTTTTAGCTTTGCTCTAGCATGATTTTGTCCTTGTTTTAGGCTGTCCTAGGACTGTTTTGGGCTGCCATGGCCATATCACTCATGCTTTGTATAGCTATAGTGTAAATGCTTAGGCTAGTCTTGGGTTTTGAAGCCCCTACCATGCCATACATGTGATGTTTGCATGCTTTTCCATCATTCTAAATATTATTTCAGTCCATGAAATGTGGCCATCCACTTGCATTTGACATGATTTTAATGCCTTAGAGCCTTGGCTCTTTATGCCACAAGAATGAACTTTTGTGCATGCCATTAAACCTAAGCCCTTGGCTCATCATTTCAGTGCATTTTTTGGTCTTGTTATGCCATGATGTAACTCTGTTTTATGTAGTCCAAGTCATGCCATGTTTGGTTCTAATAGGTATGGTGTAATGCCTCTTTGTAGCTTTGCATGTTCCATGTTTTCGGACTTTTGTTCTAGCTCGTGTTGGCTAGCTTCGAGCTTGTTTTTGGTATTGTTTAGACTTGCCTTGGGACTGCTTTAGGTCCCCTTGGCCGTTTGGGGCTTGCTTTGTATGGCCATGGCTTAAGTCCCTTTACTTATTTTGAGCTTTGAGTATCCTAACATGCCATACTTGCATTGTTGAGTTGATTTGGCATCAATTTACATGAGATTTTAGAGCTTAGGGTGTTGTCACATGCCCATGCTTATTACTCTTTAAGTGTCCTTAAGAGTTGCATCATTGTGACTTAATCCTTGAGCCAATTGGCATGCATGTTTGTCTCGCCATTTCATGTTTTTCATACCATCATTCCAACACTTTTGGCCACTGATTTGGACCTATTTGAGAGCTGTCCAATTTAGTTTAAGTCTATCCCCCTTGCATGTTGTTGCATGTTTGCATGTTGTTACATGCTTAGCCATTTTGCGTGTTGTCGCATGCTTGTTATATCACATGTTGTCGCATGTATTGATACATGATTGCATACTTGTTGCATGCCACGACGTTTACATGTTTAGGTTGCATTACCTTGATTGCATACATTGTATTGTATTTTGCATGCTTGCATCGCATTGTTGTTTGGGGTAAGTGTTAATCCGAACACGAGGAACGAGGGGAGTTTCATACTTCAAGTGATGAAACGTGTCTCAATTCTCGGTTGCCGACGCTCTTGATTATCCATGATAGAGTTCTAGGCACTTATGTGTTTATTTGTGCATTCATTTTATATCGATTTGCACAAGTTGGATCTTTGGCCATCATGTATCGGGATGCGTGATTGATGGTCATGGATCCAACTATGCCTCTCCCTTGATGTTTCGAGGTGATATGGGGTGGCATAGTGCACACACACCCTTGGGAGACCCTCCATTTTCTCTATTTTGTGCTTTGTTGCAGCTTGGTGTCCCAGCACATCAGTGGTCGGCAGTGCCTTGTAGATGGCCGACACCCTCTTGTTGATGGCCGGCAGTGCCCACCCTTGACCGGCAGGTGGTCGGCAGTGGCTTACAATGGCCGGTAGGCCACTGATGCACTCCCCCAAACTGGTTTTGGTAAGGTTCAGTAGGAATTCTTTGAGGACACCCTGCAAACAGAGCCTCTAAAGAGCAACCGAAAGACTTTTCGAGGCGAGAAACCGAGCGCGAACATGCATACCCTTCTGCTTCTATGAACAGAGCTGGAGCAGCATTAGTTGTCGTTTTTCATTTGTAATTAGTTAATTTGTTAATTAATTAAGCTTTGTAATAATTAGTTGTAGCTAGTTATTCATTCAGTTATGTAATAATTAATTAGCTTGTTAGTTAATTAATTAGTTGGCATGTACTATTTATTCGGACCCTTCGTCGAGAGGGCCAATTTTGTAATAAGGGTTTGTGCGTGCGTACATGTCTTCCAACCTCCATTTCTTTCTCCCTTTTACTTACCTGCTTTTGTTGGTTAGTTTTAGGTCATTCTTCGATTAGCATCCTTATACTTTGTATGTTTGCATCCATCCATCTATCTAGTATACTTATGTTTGCATGTTTGCATCATTCATCTACATTGCATGCACCGGGCTCAGCGCATCATACTAATTGCATCGTATTTCAAAATTCTAAATTGAATACATGTTATTTAATTGCATCTCATATGCCATCTTAGGATAGCCGAGCCTATTTCTAGTTGCATTTTGCATGTGTTGCATTAGCCATCTTAACATGAACTAGGATCATGCATTGATTATTAACTAGTTCTTTATTTTGGCTCGGAGTACACTACAAGTATTTATGCTTTAGCATCTTGCATGTGTGTGAATATTAACATGACAGCATGCTTGCCATGAGGCTAACTGCTTAGTTGATATAATTTCCTGAATGCCTGTGGGTGAAGGTTAGATTGCTTGAATTGGAATAATTCATTGAAATCCGCATTTTAGCCTACTTACGAGTAGCAAACCTCAAACCATTTCCAAACAAACGGATATGCGATGCTTTGTTCCAAATTAGGCGATCTAGTCTATATTTGTTTTGTTGTGCGCATCACATAGTAATTCTAGCTAATTAACCGGAATAAGAACACATGTGTTTTCAAAAACTAGATATCATGTTTAGTAGTGGCCGATCTTTGATCGGGCGAGCGGGGTTGTTCATAGCTGACCTTCCCTAATCGTACCCAAGTTCCCGAGCCAAGACAACTTTGGTGATGACGGACACGTGGCCTTAGGCACGAGTTAGAGTTTTCTAAATTTCCCCAAAAAATAAAATATTTAGGTGGCGACTCTGTATCTAGCGAAGCAGTCCATGTTTGGCACTTCTTTACAAAAATCAGTTTTCCAAAACGATTTGCCGGATTTGGACTCTTTGGTGATTTATCGGTCCTGTATTGCACTTTGCGAGACTAGATTCAGAACCGTGACATTTGAGTTCGAACTGTAGCATGAGGCCCAAGGGCGCATCTACAGATGTGTTTCATATTAGCATGCTTCGGAAGTATTAGCTGGATCCATCGCATGTGTTGGATTGGATTGACTTGGAGGTAGATGAGGATGCCTCGTATGAAGAGAGACCAGTGAGAGTCTTGGATACTCAGGACCAAGTCTTGTGAGGCAAGACAATTCTCTTGGTTAAGGTATTGTGTAAATATCACGGGATTGAGGAAGCAACGTGGGAACACGAGTTGGAAGTCTGTGAGAAATATCCAGACTTATTTGTTGATGTTTGAGCATGTAATGGAAATTTCTTATGTTAATGAAATGTGAAAGCATTATATATGTTTTGGATATAAAGGAACATTATATGTGTTGTGTATGTTTTGAAAACATGAATTTAATATAAACATTGTAAATGTTTTGGGAAATGTGAATTTTTTTTTTTTCAATATTGGAACTTGTGTATCAAGTTGATAAAAAGGGATGACCGGAGAATGGATCTTGGTATTGGAATTGATTATCTATCGTTATTGTAATTGGTTTTAACTTAGTTTTAAAACATTATTTGAAATTTTGGGGACGAAATTCCTTAAGGGGGGAGATTGTAGGGATTCCGGTTTTGACTCGACCCTTGTTGTATTCTTGACTCGAGTTTTTTGGTTTCGTATTGTTGAATATGTCTTGCTTATCTTCTTTTTCCTTAATTTTGGCTATTGGATTGTTGTGGTTGTGTTTGGGACAGGTTGGTTGTTCGGTTTCCCAACTTTTGTTGTCCAAAATTTTGCTCTTTTGCTTAAGCAGCACTTCTTGCGTGCGAACGGGCTTTGCAAACTTTCAGTACTTTTGCAGGTCCGCAAAACTACAGAGAGAGTGTAATCTATGCTTGAGCAGCGTTTCCTACGCTCAAGCGAGTGTGCGTTCGAGCGGCCATTCTTGTGCTCGAGCGATATTCTTCTATCTATAAAACTACTAGATGTGTGCATTATGCACTCAATCTCAACTTCTTGCGCTCAAGCAGAACAACTTATTGTGTCTAACTGTAGACACCCCATTTTTGACCGACCTTAAGACTCATACGTCATCGATTGAGCGCTCGGTGATAGTGCATGTTGTGCTCGTTTCGAGTTTCTGGAGTTTTCAGCTGAATGCCTTGCCTCTAGGCCTCTGAACTCTTTGTGCTTTGGCTCGGTTTGTGGACTGAACCTTGTTTTCTCTTCCCCGAAGGGAGGAAGAGGTCTCATAGACCACTTTTCATGGTCGTAGACCACTTTTCTCGTTTGGAGACCGGTTTTCGATTTTTGGAGCTTTCGGTTGCGCGCCTTGTCTCGGGACCGCTTAACGTTCACCGTTTGGCGTGGTTTTCGAACCACACCTTGTTGCCTCTGCCTAGAGGAACACTGTGGTCCGGGAGACCACTTTTGTGGTCGTAGACCATTTTTGATGCCGGTAGACTAGTTTTCGAGGCTTTCGGCTGCGCGCTTTGCCTCCCGAACTTTCGTCTTGCATCTTTTTTGGTTTGTTTTTGGTACAAACCTTGTTTTCCTTGTTTGAAAGGTGGTATAAGGGTGGGAGACAAGTTCTTCCCCTTAGAGACCACTTTCCTCCCCGCCAGCCAATTTTCTAGTTGGCCAACTGGTGTTCTTGGTCTTTGGACTACCTTTTCTGGTCGGCCACCACACCATTAGCTTTCTTTCATGCTGTAGACCATCTCCCACCATGGCATACCACTTTTGTCTTGGGAGACCACTTGTGGTAGTCGGCCGACCACTTCAAGTAGCTGGCCGACCGCTCATTTTAAGTGGTCGGCTACTTTTCATCACCTTTTTGGAGATATTTTTAGGCCAGCTATGCCAGCTGGAAGTCATAGAAGCCATCCTCCATACACGTGTATGGAGGGATGGCTTTAGGCCAAAAGCTTGTCCAACAAGCTTGTTCTTTGTTCTCTATAAGAGAGAACCTCCCCCTCCCTCCTCCAAGTTCAGATTTTAGGGCTTGAGAGTTATACATGCACATTTGTCTCTATCTTGCTCTTGTTCTTCATTTTGTGCTTCAAAAGTATAGTTTTATCACACTTTAACACACAAACACACACTCAAACACCATCCTTTTGTTGCTGAGGCTTCTTGAGGTTTGTTTTGGAGTTTTTGGACTGGTTTGAGCTCAAAGAAGTTGCTGGAGTTACAGCTTGAAGGTGTTCTTCAAGGGTGAGCTTCTAACCCTTTAAACCCTTATCTTTGCTTAAGTTTTTGGACCTATTTGCATGCTTATTTATGCCTAACTTTTAACTACAAAAAGTTCTGATTTGTAGTCCTTAAAATGTTTGTTTAAGGTCACTTTTGTGTTGGGGGTGGTCTACCCCCTCTTAGGCCTTGTTAGGCCTTGTTTTGAGCCATCCCTTTAGGCTCTTGTTTTAGCCTTTGCATGGCCTTCTCACTACTGAAATCCAGAGGATTTTCAGTGGTGGGGAGGTGGTTTTGAGGTCCCAAATAGGAGAGGGTCATCCCCTCTCCTTGTATCTTATTTGCTTGCTTTGAATGCCTCATGTTTGTTAAGCTTATGTTGGCCATATCTTAGCATGTATTTGGGGTTATTTCAGCATGGCATACCACTGTTTTGGTTTGGTTTTGTCATCTCATGCATGCTTAATACACTTATACTGTAATCCTCACAAACTAGCTTTGTATGCCTCATGTTTGAGTATGTCTTTCTAGCATGTTTTGAGTCCATTTTAGTAGGTTTTTGGTGTTGTTTTGTCATGCCTTAGATCTGTTTTGGGTTGGTTTGATAGCCCCTTGCATGCTCCATGCACTTGTAGTGTATTTCCATGAACTAGCCTAATGTGTATCATGCTTTAGACCATCATTCTAACATGATTTTGGCTTAACTCTAAGAAGTTTTTGTCCATGTTTTAGCATGCTCTAGCTCTGATTTGTGTTGTTTTGGTTATGCATGCCATGCTTTGTATAGCTATAATGCATTCTAGCTTGTTAGCTTTGTGTATCAACTCCACTAGCATGTATTGTTTGGCCTATTTGCATGATTTGACATCATTTACTATGAGATTTCAGTGCATGTTTCATGGCCATACACTCACATCTTTCACTTATTCAATGCGTTGGAGGGTTGGTCCTTTATGCCTTAAACATAAGTCATTGCGTATGCCTTCATGCCTAAGCTTGCGAGCTTTCATTTCAATGTATTTTTGCGGTTATTTTGCCATAATATAACTCCGATTTTTGTTGGTTAAGTCATCTCATGCTTGGTCTTAATAGGTATAGTGTAATCCACCTTAGTTGCCTTGTATGCATCATGCCTTATGCCCCTCATGCTAGCTTGTTCTGGCTTCCTTCCATGCATGTTTTAGACTCATTTTGACATGTTCTAGGATTGTTTTGGGTTTCCTCGACCATATGCTTTATGCTTTGTATAGCTGTAGTGCAATTGGCCATACTAGCCTTGTGTTTTGATGCCTCTTGCATGCTATCTTTAAGCTATTTAGATGATTTGGCATCATTTAAGACTTGATTTCAGAGCATGTAGCATCGTCATATCCTCATGCACATCACTCTCTAATTGTGGTTTAAGAGTTGTGCCTTTTTACCTTGTTTGTGGCCTAGCATGTATGCCATCTTGCCTAGGTCCTTGAGCCCTCATCTCAGCATGTTTTGGTCTTTGTTTATACCTACTTGAGCTCTGTCCATGATTGGTTCATGCATTTATGCCATGTATTGCATGTCCCCTTTGTAGTCCTCTTTGCTAGCTCTAATGCTTAAGAACCTTTGCATGCTATACTTGTATTATTTGAATGATTTTGCATCATTTCATACCTTATTTCAATGGACTTAGTGTTGCTACACTTCCACATTTGTCACTCTTTGAGCACTCGTGAGAGTTGTGCTCTTATGCCCGGTCAATGGGCCTTTGCATTGTACATGCATTTACTTTGTACTTCATGCCTTAGTTTCATCATTATGGCCACTGATTTGGGCATGACTGAAGTCTGTCCATTTTGGTTTAAGTCCATCAAGCATGTTATGTGAATGTTGTTACATTGCATCATGTTGTTTGCATGCTTATGTTACATTGCATTGAGTATGCCATGTTGTTACCTTGCATTGTGTATGCCATGTCACATTACATTGAGTATGCCATGATGATCATTGCATTGAGTATGCCATGTTGTTGCATTGCATTGTGTGTGCATGTCTTACATTGTGTTTTGCATGCTTGAGTTGCATTACATGTTTGCATTCTTGAGTTGCATTGCATATTTGCATGTTGTTGCTTGCATTGTGTTTGGATTAGGTGTTAGTCCAAACACGAGGAATGAGGGACGTTTCATACTTGAAGTGATGAAATGTGCCTCAATTCTCAGTCACCGACGCTCTTGATCATACATGATAGAGTTCTAGGCTTTATGTGTTTATGTGTGCATTCATTTCATATTGAATTGTGCAATTTGGCTTCTCAGCCATCATGCATCGAGATGCGTGATTGGTGGCCCGCGGGTCGAGAACTACACTCTTTTGAGCTCATGAAATGATAGGGAGGATGGTTGTGCACACATATCTTGCAAATACATTGCCATGCCCTTTCTTGCTCTCTGTTGCAGCAAATTGGAAAAGTGCAGCAAAAACTGGCCGGCCAGCCAGAAAAACTAGTTGACCGACCACTTTTTCTGGTATGCAGCAAAGAAAAGTGGTCGTCAGGTGGTCTCCTAAATCAACAACTTGTCGGCCATGCTCCTACAGGTTCCCATGATGGAGTTGAAGCTTTGTGCAATGTTCTGAGGTCAATTGCAAACAGAGGCAAGTTGGGGCATCGAGACGGATTTCCGAACGAGGCGACCGAGCATGCATACACTCTTCTCGCTTTGAGGCTCCTATTTTACTACTTTATTTAGCTAATTTGCTTAGCTAGTTTATGCTTTGGTTTTGTACTTAATTAGCTAATGTGCTTAGCTATTCAATTTGTGTTGTAATAATTAGTTGTAGCTAGTTAATCAATTTTGTGATGTGATAATTAGTTTAATTAGCTTAGATTAGCCAATTAGCTTCTTATTCGGACCCTCCGTCGAGAGGGCCAACTGTTGTAATAAGCGTGCGTATGTGTGACGTATGTGTGACGCATGTCTTCCAACCCCCATTTCTTTCTCCCTTTTACTTAACCGCTTACGATGGCTAGTTTTAGGGTATATTTTGATTAGCATCCTTATGCTTGCATGCTTGCATGCATGCATCCATTCATCTATTTTGCATGCACCGGGCTCGGTGCATCATACTAACTACATTGTATTTCAATACATTTACTTGAATACGTGTTCAACAGCATGTTACCAAGTTGCATTTTATATGCCATTCTAGAATAGCCGAGCCTGTTTTAGTTGCATTCTTGCATGTGTTGCATTAGCCATCTTAACATGAACTAGGGTCATACATGATTTCTAACTAGTTCTCTGTTTTGGTTTGGAGTACACTCTGAGTGTTTACGCTTTAGCATACTGCATGTGTGTTATTGATTTCCATGAAAGCATGCTTGCCATGAGGCTAAATGCTTAAGTGTTTAACTGCTTGAATGCCTATGGATGAAGGTTGGATTGCTTGAATTGGAACAATTCATCGAAATCCTCGTCTTAGCCTACTTGCGAGTAGCAAACTTCAAAATTATTTTCACAAACGAATATGCAATGTTTTGTTCCAACTCAGGCGATCTAGTCTATACTTGTATACTGTGCGCATAACATAGTAATTCTAGGTTAATAAAAGGAATAAGAACATATGTGTTTTTAAAAACAAAATATCATACTTAGTAAAGGCCGATCTTTTGATCGGGTGAGAGGGGGTGCTCATTGCATGACCTTCCCCTCTCGTACCCAAGTTCCCGAGCCGAGACAACTTTGGTGATGATGGACACGTGGCCTTAGGCACGAGTCAGGGTTTCCTAAATTCTCCCAAAATAAAATATTTAGGTGGCAACTCTGTATCTGGCAAAGCAGTCCATGTTTGACACTTCTTTATTAAAATCAGTTTTCCAAAACGATTTGCCGGATTTGGACTCTTTGGTGATTTATCGGTCTCACATTGCACTTTGTGAGATTAGATTCAGAACCGTGACACGAGTCCGAACTTGTAGTAGCCTGAAGAACAAAATGGATTCGCGCTCTCGCAGCGCGGAGCAGCGGAGTTCCCGGGGCGGTCTACACTAACACTCAAGTGTCAACTCCTGCGCTCAAGCGGACTGTGTGTATATTAATTCGCGAAAATGACTTTTTCATCACTTTTTCAGATCTATTTCTTCCCAAACCCTAAAGTTGAGACCCTCTCTCTCTAAAACTTACCTTCTCTCTACTTTTTCATCTAGATCTAGTAATGTCTCCACCCTTATGCCTTTGTTAAAAAGGTAAAGCACGTCGTGGGCTCTCTTTCCATCCGATTAAAGCTTGGTTTCAGCGTCCTGAAGTTCCTCCATCTTTTCCTTTGGTCTTCTAAACTTGAGGTAGGATTTTTTTACACTTTCATATGATTTTTAACTTAGTTATTTGATGTTGTATGGACAAGATTGGGATTTAGGGGACTTTAGACAAACCCAGGGTTTTGATTTAAAATCTCAAGAGGGGGTTGTCAAATGAATGTAATAGAAATGGTTATGGAAGTAGATATGAACTTGTATTGTGTTAAAATAGTTGATTTTTGGTGTTTGGGATGAACTTGGGAAAAATAGAGTTTTTGCCCTATATTGTCTCCAATATTGACTTTGCATAAATAATGAAATTGGTATTGAAAATGTGAAATTAGAGGGTTACTTATGTAAACGGTGTAGTTGGATATGTATTATCTCTCACCTATGAAAATTTGGCTAATTTATCTGCCTTTGAGATTGTATATCTGATTAGAAATATCTGTTTTGGGCTATCGGTAGAGGATAGCCATGATTGTTGTAGAAATTGCATGAGGATTAGGTGAATTGAAACTAATCTCTTATTGGTAGTCATTGAATATGACAGTGTTATAATACATTGTATATGTACGGTATTTGGGAGGAGAAATGGGATGTACTCCGTATGTGGAAAAAGAAAGGGGATGGACTCCATTGAATTAAGTTGGCTTGTGTATCCTAGGTGTAAGTCCCAAAAACCGTGCATATCCATGGGTGCCGATTCTCGCGGACGAAATTTTCGTAAAATGGCAAATTGAAGTGTTGTGTATTGATTTTGTGTGTTTGAGAACCACTAAATTGTAGTCTCAGTTGGTCAGTCTGGAAGATAAGTAATATGACTCATGAATGGAGGTGAACTGAATTGACATGAATGAAATTGAGATAAGACAGATTGGAATAAAAGAATTTAACACGTTATGATCTTGTAAGATATGATTGATTTTATGATGGGTTTGTCATATTTATTTTGGGGCGTTACATAAAAAATGTATGAATTTATATTAAAATGTGAAAAAATTTTAACATATGTGAAAGTGCATTGAAATTATAAATCTTAGTACTCCGTTTGTTCTATTCGCTTTGTTCACCTTTCTATTTTGATTTGTTTCAGAATTTTATCCACTTTCTATTTTGAAATATTAAATTTTGTTAGATTTTCAAAATCACCTACTATAAAGCATTATAAATCTATTTTAAAATTCAAATAAAAGGATAACGATAGTAAAAATATTTCAAAATTTGAATTAAAATATAATAATTATATATTTCCTTAATATGTTGGATTTCTTAAGATGAATAAACAAATTGAGATGGATGGAGTAATTTTTTTGTCTTGAGTAAAAAAAAAATAATAAATTACAAATCAGTGTACCTTTTAAAAAATAATTACAGATTTATGGAAAAAATTATGATTTTAATTATTAATATTTATAAAATTTAGGGGTAAAATACATTTTGCCCTTTTATGTTTGATCACTTTTCCACTTTGCCCTTAAAGTTTATTTTTTCTCATTTTAACCTTTCATATTTTAAGTTTTTCGCAGTTTACTCCTAAAACTAATTTTTGTTAAAAATTAGACAAAAAATGACACATTAATAGTCACGTGGTATAAACATATTTTATTATATATAACTCACATATCTAACATAAACTTAAATTTTAATATAATAATATATATTTTATGTTATGTAACAGTTATTATGACATTTTTTGGTCTAATCTTTAAATAGAAATTAACTTTAGAAATAAACTGGGAAAAATGAGAAACATGAAGGGTCAAAGTGAAAAAAAAAAAAAAAAAAGGTTTAAGGCTATTTTTGTTTTGACGTAAAATATTTTTGTCAAAAATATTGTACTCTTTCTGTTATTTGGTTGAAGAAAAAGCAAGTAAATATTTTTGAATCATTTTTCCAAAAATGACTTATTTTTAAAATTTTCATAAGTTTATTTTACAAAGTCAACTCTCATTTACTATCTGTTCAACACATTTAACATTTTCAAATAAATATCTTAGCTTACTAAAAATTCATAAATAACACTTTATTGAAATTTTCTTTTAAGCAATAAAATGTTTTTGTTTCAAGTGTCAACCAAATGTCAAGAAATAAAAACAAAAATATTTTTTTTGTGTAAAATTAATTTGCAAGAAAAAAAATTTGTATAAAATATTATACATTGAAACAAACGAGGCCTAAGGGTCAAAGTGGAAAAGTCACAAAACATAAAGAGAGCAAAGTGTAATTTATTCTAAAATTTATTATTGATTTATATTTACTTTTTTCTTTTTCTTTTTAAAACTCATTTTATATTTGCCGTTGTTTGGGAAGTTAGGGTTTGGTTAAAATAATCAATAAAAAAAATTAAAATAATCAATAAAATAAAATGTCACATTTTGCATATTAATTAATTATTTTTTCTCACAACTATCAATACAATTATAAAAAAAAATCACAAATCATCCTAAACACACAACTTTTTTATCTCATAAAAGTTACTAAAATAGTTAAGTTCTCAAAAGAGGCTTTTGGGGATAAAAAAAAATTACTTTATTGAATTCACCACTTCTCTACTTTTTATATGTTTTTTTTTTTTTTTTCGTAATAAACAAGTACTAAAATATGAGAGAATTATATCCTAGTGGAGATAGAAATTTTTTTCATACAAATATAGAGGAGTGTAAGTCACAATTGTACCTCTACAACTTTTTACTTATACCATCACAAAATTATTTACACTTCACATATTTTTATAAATTTTTTTATTTGTCTCGTAATTCTCCCATAAAACAATCTTAAAACCTAATCTTGTCTTTATTTTCATACAGTAAAAATACAGCAATGATTTAGAGTACTAATTTTAGTGTTTTAATGGAGCACTAATAGCATAGAAAGGAAAGAAAAAAAATAATAAACCAAGACTAAAATATCACATCACAGTGAGTAAGACCGACTACCAACTCATTAGAACTAGTTTTAGAGTTCAAAAATTAGAACTCAAAGTATTTTTTTTTCGAAAAATAATGCACATGAGCTGTGTCAGCTAGGATTTAAGACATGAGAACGTGTATAGCAAAATCTCGAAAAGCGTGTACGAATGATGATACGACTAAAGTACGATGAAAGGCTGAGCCATTGATATACAGAGACGAGTCCGGACCGTCTGCCATGGTTGTCTGCGGCGGTCCAAAACATCGTCGTTTTGGACCCTCTTTTTTTTTTTTTTTTTTTCCTTCTTCTTCGTTTGCTTTTAAGCCTCTTTTTCACTTCATTATTTTCAAAACACCACAGAATAGAGAAGTTGTGAAGTTGTTCAGGATGTTTGATCGGGATGGAATTGAAGTTATGAAGTTGTGAACTTGGTCATCTTCCTCTGATCTGCTCCAATGGTCTCAGATCTGTTCCGATCTGCATTGTTGTGAAGAGATTGGCCTTCAACAACGAATGTTCTTGAAATGCCTTTATAGAGCATCAAAGATCCTTTGCCGAAAAAAAATCGAGTGGGTTTGATTCATGAAGTGTGATCTGTGTGTTTTTTTGGAACACACGAAATGGGTATCATTCATGAAGTTTTTGTGTGTGTGTGTGTGTGTGTGTGTGTGTGGATATATACATATATTTGAAAACAAAGTGGGTTTGAAAACTTCAAGATCAGATTCATGAAGTTTTCGAAGTGGGTTTGAAATGAAAACAATTTCGAACTTCAAGATTAGATTCATATACAATTTCAAACTCATATCAACATTTGAAAACAATTTCTTATACATATATATATATATATATATTTTTATTGAGGCCTGCTTTTGATCTGAATCTCTCAAATTTGTGTTCGAAGTGATTTGATTTGTACTGATATGTGTGTGTGAGAGAGAGAGAGAGAGAGAGAGAGAGAGAGAGAGAGAGAGAGAGAGATGGATAACAGAGGAAGAGGTGTAGATAATTTTGCAAATTTTGGTAATGTTGCTGTGTTGAATCCATTCTCTCGCCATCCATCTTCGTCTCTGTGTGTTTGGGTTCTCTCGGACATTTGAGAGATGAGAGAGAAGAAAAAGAGGCTTAAAAGAAAAAGAAAAAATAATGGTCCAAAACGATGTCGTTTTGCACCGCCGCAGGAAGCACCACAGACAGCCATGGTAGGCGATCCGGACTCATACATAAGCAGAGATATAAGTAGAGAGAGAGAGAGAGCCCGCATAAAAGGCGAGGGGGCACTCTGCTGCAACAAAATGCTTTAAATTAGTACAATTGTACCCTTGGGTATTTTTTGGGTCGAAAAAAAGATTGAAAGTTCTAAATTAAGATCTTTAATAATTTTAATTTGTGTGTGGGCCTCATGTAATATAATGTTTTGATCTTGATTTTTGATTTTTGATTTTTGATTTTTGATTTTTGATTTTTGATTTTTTATTTTCCAGATCATTAATATTTTTTTAGAACTCTTAAGTTAAAGGAATATATCATTTCTGTTATGAATCTCCCCTATTTACTAAATTTATTTATTTATAAATCTTACTCATTTTTTTTATCGATCAATATATTTATAAACTATTAGATTAAAAATAAGTAATTTAGAACTTATTGATACATTAATTTTTTTTTCAAAACTTATAAATAATTAAATCTATCACATAAGATTAACTCGTAATTTATTTTCTTTTATTTTATTTATTTATTTATTTATTTATTTTTATCACTCTGTTTGCTTCTCATCTCTATGGTGTACACTGCCTTTGATGGCCCAGCGGCAGTTTGGCGACTTGAGATTTTAGATAAAAATTTGAAAAAATATTATAAATTATTATATCATTCTTTTTTATTTTTTGTATGTCATTTTATAAAAAGTAAAAAGTCAAGTAAAATAATTAATTATCAAATGACTATTCAGATTGGACTTGAAATAACGAGTTATAGCTCAATCCAATTCGATCAGTCTATTTATATAATATTAGTTATAATTTTATATTATTTTAATTATAAAATGAAGTAAAAAAATATAAAGACTATATATATGTCTTTCTAGGGCTCAAATTAAAATATTTGACAAAAATTATATTTATTTTATCATTCAATGTGTTATCGTTCTAAATTCAAATAATAAATAAATAAAATTTAAATAATTTGATATACATTCAAGATAAATATAAAAAATGAAAATGAAAATTAATAATTCATACTTATTGAGTTTGGTGAACGAGTTTGGAATTTAAATTTTTTAGAATTAGCCTTGGGATAGCTAAAATGGGCATGATATCAAACCGAACTGGGTTTGAGATGACACTTTTTATTTGTTGGCCTCGTTTGGCAAGAGGCTATTTTAGCCAATTAGTCAAAAAGTTACTAAATTAGCCAAAAAGCCAACAACCCATACCAAAAAGTCAAAAATTCTCTTTTCTCTCTACTTTTTGCACATCTTTTCGTAATTAGCCAAAAAGTCATCCCAAACATAAAAGTTTTTTTTACCCACCTTTTTAGCCAAATAGTCAAAAAGTTACTAAATTAGCCTGTTCCCAAACGAGGCCTATGTAGTGTGAATCTGGCATGAACCCGGCTTGATCTGAGATTTGTACACCGTTTATGTCCAAGCCTTTGTTGATTGATGTAAATGTGTAGCGTGTTTGTCACGCGCAAGATATGAGAATGTGAAGGTTGGCAGCTAGAAAACATTAGAACGTTAGAGGGTTTATGAGATTTGTACACCCTTTAGTTAGTTTTTGACTTTTTATTATTAAAAAAAAAAATGCATAAAAGTAGAGAGAGTGATGTGATTGGATATTTTGACTTTTAGCTATTTTAGCCAAAAAATCAACAACCGATCTGTTTGGAAAGTAATAAAAATAAAAATAAAAGGATACTCGGTCCATAAATCTAATTTTAGAATTTTTGTGCCCAAAGGTTCACACTCTAAAATACTTTGTCTATAAAGATAACTTCTTGCAAAATGACCAGAGTACCCCTATATATATGGTATATTGTGGAAACCAACCAAACATACTCTCTCTCTTTCTCTCTCTCTCTCTCTCTCTATGACAGCTCGGGTTAGACTCGACTCTTTCATGTTCTTGGATCTAGGATTCGATACTTTTTATTGTTGTATATACTCCTTCTTATCTTGTTCTTATTTGGGTTTGGTTGTTTGGAGTTGTTTGTTGTGTTTTGAACAGGTTGAAAGTTAGTTTTTCATGAGAATTGCTATCTATTTCTTTTCTTATTCGTTCGAGCAGTGGTTTGGTCGCTCGAGTGGCCTTTGGGTTCTCTTAATACTTTTGTAGGTTTGCAAAACTACTGAGAGTATGGTGATCTTCGGTCAAGCGGTACTTTCTTCTCTTGAGCGATCTTTTGTAGTCTGCAAAACTTTTGGGAGAGGGTCATTGTACGCTTGAGCCAAGTTTTGGTCGCTCGAGCTGTGTCACTTTCTTGTGTTTGATGCTCGAGCAGTAGTTTGGTTACTCGAGTGATCTGTACGTATATATCAAATCGGGAAAAGGTCATTTTCAATCACTTTTTAATCCCTCTCTCTCTCTCTCTAAAACACCCCTAAACCTAATTTCTTCACTTTCTCTCTCTAGTTCTTGTTTAAATATTGTCATAGACCCTAATCCATATTTCTCCACCATAGTACCTTGGAGAAAAGTGTAGAGCACGTAGAGGTGGTCGTTTTGATCGGATAAAGTTCAAGTTTCAACTTCATCAAATCTTGAGTTTTGCTTATCAACTCTTCTAGTCTTTGAGGTAAGGATTTCTTTAACCTTTCTGTATGATTCTTAACTATGTTATGTGTATTTTAAAAAGGGTAGTGATTTGGAATTGAGGGTTTTGATTTAGGGTTTTGATTTGGGTTTGATTTTGGGAATATAAAAGAGGGTCTTTCAAATAGATTCATGAGAGGTGTTGTGAAGATGGTTATCTTGTTTATTTCTGTTGAAATCTTGGATATTTCTCTTTTAAAGGCATTATTGAAAGGTATAGATTTTTGGTTAGAAATTATTGAATTTCTTGAAACTAAGAAACAAAGGGAAGAAATTCGGTTTTGATATGATATACATACATATAAATGTTGATGATAAGAGTGGAGTTAAATAAGTAAGATCACTCCTATATTGAAATTATGAGATTATGCTTGTTGTTGGAAAATTTATCTTTTATATAGGGATATCTGTTTTGGGCTATCGGTGGAAGATGGTTTGATTATTCTAGAAATTGCATAAGAAATAGGTTAAATGAAAACCATTTACTCATACATTTTGCATTGAACATTATTTTATATCCTAAATTGAGAATGTATTATTTTTAAGAAAAATGGGTGAATACATTGGTGAATCAGGTTAGGAGGTGTGGTTATGGTTTTATTATGTTAGCTTGTGTGTTCTTGGTGAAAGTCCATAAACCTGTGCAGTTAGGTGCCGATCCTTCAGATTAGTACAGGTAAAATGGCTTTGTTAGTGCTTGTATAGCCTACTGACAGACATGTATCTAGAGATTCCCAGTATTATTTATCCACTGTCCTATTTTCTGATATAAAATGTATTGTTTTATGAACTGATATATAATTATGGCATTGCATTGTTTAGAAAGAGGAAGTGTAACTTTTTGATAAATGGCATGCATATGCATTCACCATATGACTTTGTTAAGTTTCATACATTGTGTTCAAGTATCTCTACTGGGCATTAGCTCACCTTATGTGGAAAACAACTTTCAAGTGCTGATAATATGCCTCCACCAAGGAAGTAACTTGGTAGGACCTCAGAGCGAGAGCTTCTTTTAGTTTTGTTGTGTGAATATTTATTGTACAAGCCTTAGACATCATATGTATTGAGTTTAACTTATTTTGTTGTATCCAAGTATCTGCTTGGAAATATGTAGCCATTAAGGCATAAACTTATTCATATTTTCTTTTGTTTCATGTGATTACCACATGTCATATATCTTCTTTTGTACGGTAAAAAAGAATTAATGAAAGGTTAATATTGTATAAACTTCTATTTTCCCATTGAATATTATGAGGTGGTTTGTTGTTATTATTTTGGGACGTTACACATACACTCTCTCTCTCTCTCTCTCTTCTTCATCTGTGACGGGTTGAGCTAGGGTTCCTCACTTCCGCCGCTAAGCCTCTCTGCTTCACCAAATGCTCTCTATCTCTCTCTCTCTATCTTTCTCTTCTCAGCCTTCTCTCTCTCTCTTTCTCTACAACTTCTGTTGAAAAGTCATTTTCATCATTTCCACCTCCATCACCGCCATCATCAGCGACGACTCTTTTGTTACCATGTCACTTTAACCACCATCACTGCTGCATTTCTACCATTGCCGATCCAATGCCAGCTCCTGCAGATCCACCTATCCTAACCCTAGATCTTTTCTATCGGAACTAATCGACCTAGTCTTACAAAGCCAAGCTTGTCGAAGTCGACCTCAATTTCGATGGTGGCAGTGGCGAGATTGATGTGGCGGGTGCGATATGTTCATCTCCAATGGTAGAGGGTGTGATCTGTTCATCTTCGATCTTTTTCATCTTTGTTTTCATCTTCGATCTTCTCCATCTTCATTCTCATCTTTGAGGTCATGGGAGTGCGATCTGGGCTTGTTCTGTTGCATCTCTAGCACTCAAAACCTGTGATGAAGTATCAACTAGTGCTTTCTTAACAGTTTGCTCCCTCTACATGCGTAGATCTAATATTTAGAGATCAGTGATGTTAGATCTAAAAAAAACCGATCCGATCATCTCTCTTTTCCCCTCAAGAAGGTAAGATTTGAAGTTTGAAGCACAAATGCCTTCATGTTATTGAAATTTCTTATTCAAAAACATATCACTACAAGAAAATACAGTTTTGGCGACCACTTTTACCGACTAAAAATATTTTGGTTGCCAAAAGTTGTGCAATTGGCGACCAAAAACCGATCCGATCATCTCTCTTTTCCCCTCAAGAAGGTAAGATTTGAAGTTTGAAGCACCAATGCCTTCATGTTATTGAAATTTCTTATTCAAAAACATATCACTACAAGAAAATATAGTTTTGGCGACCACTTTTGCCGACTAAAAATATTTTGGTTGCCAAAAGTTGTGGAATTGGCAACCAAAAATTATGTTAGTCGATAAAAGTACAATATTTAGCTACCAAATTTTTTTAGTCGGGGTATATTAATTTTTGGCAACTAAAAAAAATTTAGTCGCTAAAAATCTCACAATTGGCGACTAAAAAAAATTTAGTCGCTAAATTTGCCACAATTGGCTACTAAAAAAATATTTTAGTCGCTGTATAGATAGTTTTGGCAACTAAAATAATTTAGTCGCTGAAAGAAAAATAAAAATTTACTTTTTATTTTTGGCGACCAAAATTTTGGTCGCACAAAAATGTAATTTCAGCGACTAAATAGATAGTTTTGGCAACTAAAATAATTTAGTCGCGGAATGAAAAAAAATTTTTTTTTTAACTTTGGCGACCAAAATTTTGGTCGGCAAAAATTTAATTTCAGCGACTAAACAATATTTTAGTCGTGGTATAGATAATTTTGGCAACTAAAATAATCTAGTCGCTGAATGAAAAATAAAAATTTATTTTTTATCTTTGGCGACCAAAAGTTTGGTAAACAAAAATTTAATTTCAGCAACTAAAAAATATTTTGGTCATTGTATATATAGTTTTGGCAACTAAAATAATTTAGTTGCTGAAAGAAAAATAAAAATTTACTTTTATCTTTGGCAACCAAAATTTTGGTCGGCAAAAATTTAATTTCAGCGACTAAAAGATATTTTAGTTGCTGTATAGATAGTTTTGGCAACTAAAATAATTTAGTCGCTAAATGAAAAATCAAAATACACTTTTTATCTTTGGCGACCAAAATTTTGATTGGTAAAAATTTAATTTCAGCGACTAAAAAATATTTTAGTTGCGGTATAGATAGTTTTGGCAACTACAATAATCTAGTCGCTGAATGAAAAATAAAAAATTATTTTTTATCTTTGGCGACCAAAAGTTTGGTAGGCAAAAATTTAATTTCAGCGACTCAAAAATATTTTGGTCGCTGTATATATTGTTTTGGCAACTAAAATAATTTAGTCGCTGAAAGAAAAACAAAAATTTACTTTTTATCTTTGGTGACCAAAATTTTGGTCGGCAAAAATTTAATTTCAGCGACTAAAATTTTTTTTAGTCGCTGTATAGATAGTTTTGGCAACTAAAATAATATAGTCGCTAAATGAAAAATAAAAATTTGCTTTTTATCTTTGGCGACCAAAAGTTTGGTTGGCAAAAATTTAATTTTAGTGACTGAAAAATATTTTAGTCACTGTATAGATAGTTTTGGCAACTAAAAAAATATAGTCGCGGAATCAAAAATAAAAATTTACTTTTTATCTTTGGCGACCAAAAATTTGGTCGGCAAAAATTTAATTCCAGCAACTAAAACATATTTTAGTCGCTGTATAGATAGTTTTGGCAACTAAAATTATTTAGTCGCCGAATGAAAAATAAAAATTTACTTTTTATCTTTGGCATCCCAAAGTTTGGTCGGCAAAAATTTAATTTCAGTGACTAAAAAATATTTTAGTCGCTGTATAGATAGTTTTGGCAACTAAAATAATTCAGTCGCTGATTGAAAAATAAAAATTCACTTTTTATCTTTTGGCGACCAAAATTTTGGTCGGCAAAGATTTAATTTCAGCGACTAAAAAATATTTTAGTCACTGTATAGATAGTTTTGGCAACTAAAATTAATTTTTTTCACTCATCACTCTTTCACTCATCACTTTTCACTCTCTATTTTAGTCGCTGTATAGATAGTTTTGGCAACTAAAATTTTTTCACTCATCACTCTTTCACTCATCCTTGGCAACTCTTTCACTCATAACTCTTCTCTCTCTCTTTCTCTCTCTGTGTCTATCTGTCTCTCTCTCACTCATCACTTTTCTCTCTTTCTTTCTCTCTTTGTGTCTGTCTGCCTCTCTCCCCTATTGTGTTCATCTTGCTCACTCTCTCCCTCTCATCTTCTCTATTTACCGAGCTCTCCACTACAAGAAAATGCACTTTTACCGACCATTTTGTCTCTCTCTCTCTCTCTCTCTCATCACTCTGTCTCTCTCTCTATCTCTCTTCTCTATCTGTCTCTCACTCATCTCTCTCTTACCACCCATATCCTCTACCACCTTCACCATTACTGCAAATGTCATTCCACTATCACCATTATTACCACTGTTGCCACTCCATCTCTATGACTACCATTACTACCACCATCGCTACCACTCCACTACCACTGCCACCACTGCTACCACCACTACTACTACTACTACTACTACTACTACTATTACCTTTCCTCCACCACCGCCACTCCATCTCATCTACCATTACCACAACTTCACCACCAATCTCCTTTGCCACTACCACCACCACCTTCACTACTACTGCCGCTCCCTCTCCTCTACCACAAAAAATTAGCTCTTGATTTTTAGTAACAAAAAAAAAAATGGGTCACAAAAATATTTTTCATCGACCATAAAAAATTAATTTATTTTAACGAAAAATATTTTTCATTAAAATATTACCCCTACTTCTATCAAATAAAAAAAAATTCATTAAAATAAAAATAAAACTAATTTCCCTCCTTTTTCCACTGACTCACCGGACCGCCCGCCCAAACTTAATTTCTCCCATTTTTTCCCTCTGCTTTTCTCCCCATTTTTTTTTCATTTCCTTTCAGGTTTGTAGAGCCCTTAATTTCACAACACTGTTTCAAAACAGTGAGCAAACCTTAATCTGAGAGAGAGAGAGAGAGAAGATAGAGGGTTTGAAAAGAGACTGGGGTTGAAGGGGAAGGGTTTCAGTCAGCGGCGAGACTGGTTCAGCAGCGGCGAGACAGTACGCTTCTTTTGACTCTTCTTTCGACTCTCTCATTCCAGTCGGTTCCTCTATCGACTGGGTTGAAATGGTTCCTCTATATCTCTATGTGACTGTGTATCCTTGAAACAACAATGATGTAGTTTTATAATCCGAACAGATCTTAAACCCTATGGCCATTCGGTTCGTCTCCACTATGGCCAGAGACAAACCCATCTTCCCTGCGCTCTCATTCTTTTATTTTTTTATTTTTATTTTTTTTGAACAGCCTTGCACTCTCATTTGTGGCTCTCTAACTCAATGCCATAGGGTTTCAATTTATGAATAATCAAGCTTTGTGGGCTATATTTGGAAGATACTTTCAGTTGATTTTCGCTTAGTACTGCAACTTGTTATTTTGCCGTAATCAGTTGAAAGTTATGAGTATAAATGGGGATGACTATTGAATTGTGCTTCAACTCTGTGACTTTACAGTTGATAGATGGTTATTTATCTAAGATGTGCTTCAACTGTGTGACTCTGCAGTCAGTTACCAGCAATTTTCTGGGTATGTGACCGTTGATGCCAAGAAACAGAAAGCACTGGTTCTTGAAGCTGAATCAAATCTGGCTTGCAAGCCTCTTGTTATCTGGTTAAATGGAGCCATAGTATAAAAAAAAACATTTGTTGGTAGAGAATCTTCATGGAGAAATAGCAATGCAGCAGTGGCTTTGAATATTTATAGATATGTAGCGGAAGATGTGCTTCTCAATTATTGAGTGATGTTGATAGAAACTCTTTACCTTGTTTTCTGGTTGTGAAAATGTCAATATACATTAGATTAAAGCGGCCTAAATTTGCCTCATCAAATGGCCTTTCTCTGAGAATCCAACCGTTTTCTGATGCGCTAGCTGGAACCTGGCACACATTCTTTAGTTAAAAAAGGAAGGCTTAGGTACGAAGTAATGAATATTTATTCTTGACAATGTTGTCTTTTTTTTTTGGGCGGAGGGGGGGGGTTAGGTAGTTGAACTTCTAGTTCCATCAGATGATAAACTTCAAATTATGTGCAACCGAAAAGGACAAGAGAGAGAGAGAGAGAGAGAGAGAGAGAGAGTGCTATACATCTTTCGTTTCTTCTCTATTACTAATAATTTGGGCAACTAATCTTTTTACCCCTTTCCCAAAATGCAGAGTTTGGCTCTCTACAGGCAAAAGTTAGATGAGATGTTTCAGTGATGATGATAGCAGTCAGGTATATGAAATTTGTTGATTTTCTTTTGCTTCTAATTCCCTTCTTCATACTTTCCTAGCCTCACAGCTTTTATCATTTTGCAATCTTACCTTTTGTTGCACTTCCAATCTGCATATGTATCTGTGTCATGTTCAAGGTAAAAAGCTGTTATGCATCATAAGCACGTTCTCTGAAACTGTTATACCCATCATAAAGCTGGTTACTACTCTTTTGTAGTTTTTGTATTTCTTTTAGGGTTACATGTTTATGATAGGTTGTGAAGTTTAATCATATGATAGAAACTGAAATAAGATGATATTAATCTCCGACTTTTGAATCCCTTTGTGAAATTCAAAGTCTTCGTAATGTAGGGATTTTCGATCATAGGGAAGAAAGATGTTTACTAGGCCTTAGAATTGTAGTATCAGTGATGGCAAGGTGTTTTCCAGTCACTATATACACATGAAAGGTTTATTTTGCAGCAGATATCAAATTTAGCTTCAAATGGATTGTATGAATAGCGTGTTTTGGTTGTGTCATGGAAATTGAATCTATATGCTGTGTTTGAAATAAGATTTGAAACTACATGATTCTTGTGAAGTTCACAGTTTGTTATCATGTCTTTTGGTGTTGTGGTCTTATCATGTGATGCATCAACCATTTTATCTCCCTGGTCAAGAATTTGAAAAGTAAAAAATGGTTTTTTTTTATACTATATATATACGCTTACAAGTTATATAGACGATTTGGCTTCTAAGAATTGATTTCATGTGATTGTGTGCTTATTGATCCACAAAAAAAAAAAAAAAAAAAATGTTGATTCGATTTTGTTTATGCAGATATTTGATTTGTTTGATGTGAAATGCAATGGGGTTAGGAGAATTTGTTCATTCATTAGGCATTTTTCATCCAAATGCACCTGTAGCAGACATAAATGAAGGACTCTGTATAGCCCTAAATAGATAAGAATAACTGTTTTAATCTCAAGTTGAATCAGTTTTGCAGTCATTCAGCCTTGTGCAAGATTGTTCCCAATATTCAATGAGAAAAATAAGGAAATTTAGGACAAGTGTCCTCCCTAATTCAATGATCAAAGCAAATAATGGAACTAGTCCTGCAGAATAAAACACATTTTCAGTATTGCATCACATAATTGATTTGGTGCATATCCACCTGAACGCTGCTTTTTCTGAAATTATAGGTCCCTACCAGAACTGTCCCTTTTGAAGGAAACTTCAATTAGGGGTCTCTCATTATCTACTCCAAAGCTAAATTCAGTTTCTGAGAATGCAATATGTTGTTTGTGGGACGGAGAACTTATAATTGTATGAGAGTGTATCTTAAATAAGTATATTTCTTGTTTAGATTTCTGCTTGGAATATTTAGATGAACTTCTAGTTGTTGCTCTTGTACAGGTGAATGGTGATCAAGACATGTTTGTTGTCTCAGTTTTGCTCCGAAAGAAGATATATCGGTATGCACATTTGATGGTGTTCTTATTATTTTATGCATCAGGAGAACTATAACATGTTAGCAAAACTATACTTTCCTGAATTTGAGATTCTTTTTGTTTGACATTTTTTTAAGGAATTAAGGATATACATAAATGATTAAGTTGTATACTTAATTGTTATATCATTGTTATTGTATCCTTCATTATAGGAATTTGGACTCTGTTTCCCAAGTTTACAAGAAAGATCTTATAGTTGCACAAGGAGTTATTTCTGCACCTGTCATCCATAAAGAAAAGAAAAAGATAAATATTGTGCTTACATTGTTTGAAGTCTCCCCCAACCTGGTATATGTGGCACAAATCATTATGTGGAGTGATTGTAGCATGCTATGAGAAACCAAGGTTCTGCTTAGATTAATGCATTTCAAATGGTGGGATTTCAGATTAAACTTTATAAAAATATGGGAGTGTTGATTATTATATATAGATTGACAAAAGAGGAAGATCGAGTAGAGTAAGAAAACAAAAATTTAATTGATTCTTCTTGAGAAGACTTGTGATGGTGCTGCTTCCATGGAGGTCTTATCTTGCAGGGCTTCATGTTACAAAGAAGCTGGGGAGTATAAAAACGCTGTGGTAGATTGTACAGAGGTATATAATAATTCTTTTGTGGTGAAGAATTTTTTAAATTATACTTGCAAGGTTGAAAATTTATATTTAATCAACTTTTCTAGTGTAAAGATTATAGCCTATGAATTAGTTTTAATTGTTCCTTAACATGCTACTGTTAATTTGATGGCTTAAAAGTTACTAAGAGACATATAGTTTGGAGAGTTGTTTGAAGGATTGATGGGTTTGGTTGCAGTGACAAACATGGATCATGGGAAAACTATAATTTTTTACTTGAATTTTCCTAGATCCTACTAGTTTGATTAGGTAGATTTCACAATAGCTCTCTAATCCACTTGGTGGATTTCTCAAACTGGAAGGCCTAAAATAATCTGTGTTACATATATTTAAGAATTCTATAGTTGTGAGTTATTGGATAGTGACTGATTTAAGTGATGGCAACCAATATAGCGCGATGTCTTACGATTCTACTTATCATATGGACAATGGATCTCTGTTAATTGAAAATATTAAATTGCAAATTGCAACCAAAAATATCAAATTGCAATCATGAATCACCATGCTTTATTGAGTTGACCTTTTCTTTTTATAACACATAGTAGTGGACTTCATGTCTCTCCATATTCCCATGTGCCTATTATATTTGATAGCAGTGGAATTTGGTAAGGTCTTTAGAGTACAATTAAAAAAAAATTAATTGTAGTTTGATATGGAGAGGCAAATTGTGTGCTATACTTTGATCCCCAGGCTTGATGCCTTGGGGAATTTGAATGCGATGCCTATCTTCTTCTTCTACTTCTCTTCATTTTTCTTTTAATTTATACAATATCAGGTCCTTCTGAACTTAAAATTAGACATTGTTAACCTTCTCCTACACTTAAAATACTATTTGATAAGCCTAAATCCTACTCTCCTCAGACGTCTTAACCTAATACCAAAAAAACTAAAAACTCAACCTAGCTACTGTCCACATGTATGGAACACAGTACCCAAACAGCCATAAAATTCCTACTTTATTCACAATCTGCATAATTCTAAATACCCAACTGCAGTCCCAAAAGTATAGCAAGAATTTTCTTGAATTTCCAGTGTTCACTCCCTTCAAAAAATGGCCAACTCTTCTTAAATTTATGTTCTTAACAGTAAAGCATCAGCATATATGGTATATTCGAGGGACTAAAGAGTGTAATTTTTAATTGAGTTTTCACATTAAGGGCACATATAACATATTATTCACCTAAAAAAAGGCACATATAACATATTTTAGGGTTGTCTGAATTAAGTTCTTTCTGTTGATGCTGAATTAAAAACTATTTTGGGTTGTCTGAATTGGTTTTGTTCTATAATTATGTGATTATTGTTGGATTTGTTGAATTGTTGTGTTGTGTTGAACATGGTTTTTGGTTTTTTTCTTTTTTTTTTTCTCCTGGTACATGGGAGGCAGTAGCATGGGAGGTGGAGTTCTGCTTGTGATAAGACTTACTTGAGTACCCTTGACCTCATACTCTCTCAGTTCGTTGGTGTGTGGTTCATTATTCTAGATTATTTACATTCAATGATTTTCTAAAAATTTGTGGAATTGACTTTGGCATTTGTGTTTTTATGTTATTTAAATTTTTTTGTTATGATATTCTTGTAGTACTGCCATTTACTTTTTGATTAGTTACATTGTCTATCACACTGTTGGGCTATTGGTATCTGCTAATGTTTGTTAATTTTATGAACTTATTGTTTGAATAGGTTTTGATGCGTTATATTGGAACACTTAGCACCTGTAGTTTGGATACTCTGAAGGACTTCAATTATGAAACGGTTGAACTGAGTACATAAATGGTCTTAGGGGAGAGTTGAGCAGAATACTCACATTAGCACAACAAGACATTTCTGTAGTTGACAGGGAGAGTTGCAGAGAAAAGGAGATGGTTTGAGGGGATTCATCAAGCTGTAGAAGTCAAAGAAGGTGTCAAAATTGAGGTATCTCTTGAGGTTTCAATCTTTATAGAGTTTTTCTTTTACATCAAAACTTTCTTTCTTATTGTACCCAAAGCTATATTATCCTTACACTTGTTAGGCTCAATTCCTTTAACCCAGCAAAAACCATGATTGATGAATTTATTACAAAGATTCAGTGCTTTTATATTTAATCTAATCATAACAAACTAATCTAACCACGGTTTAATTCTAACAGCCTAACTACTTGAAACAGTTATGCTAGTTCTCTTTATAACACGTGAGCATGACTGAAGCTACAACCCTATCTGTTCTGACTTTAGCTGCTATGGCTGCGGCTGGTACTGCAGCCTTGCTGTGTTGACCTGGCCTGGTCTTGCTGCAGCTGGGGTTGCAGTGGCTAGCTCTAGCTTATGCTCTATTTTGATATAATGTGTACCTATCACATTTACATGTAGTGAGATTTGTTATTATACTTATATAATAATTACTGAGAAATATATCATGCATCCATAATCATGTCATATCATCAGTGTAATTTTTTTTCCCTACTCAGCACATCAAGTTAATATGTATATAATTTAGGTAAAAATAAAGTGGGTAGTGGATTCTCATCATTCATTGTGTTCATGCCAACAGGTACAAAATTATAATGGATGATTCATGTTTTTCTACTTCAAAATCTTCATTGACAGTGTGTCACAGTGTAATTTTGTTTCCCTTTCCTGCCCCCTTAGCAGCTCAATGCTAACTTTAATATTCGGATCCATCATGATTTTTCTTGACTTTTTATGCTATTATAATTTTATGTCTATAGTTGTTAACTGGGTATTTTAGTTGTGGTTTCACTAATAGATAGCTTTTGCTAGAAAATTGAGTATCTTATCTTATTTGTTTCACTAAATGATTTGTGTGTCTTTCTCTTTGCAGATAGCAGAAGCAGTAAAAGCACAATTTTTCATGTGATTACAGTGATAACCTTGCTCTTGTCCCGGCTTATGAGACTTGGAAAGAAACTGAAAGAGACGTAGCTAGATATGAATATTGTTGGAAAAATTTTCTTTTTTCTCAATCAATGAAAGCTATTGATTCTCTGTGAAGGGAGTTCTACTCTTCACTTAAGGAATAAGTTTTAAATTTTAATGCCAAGTGGATGTGAATTGGATGATTATATAGATTACAAGCGGATTTTTAATTGAACGAATATGTAGTTTGGAATTACTTGTGGATGAAAACTTATAACAGTTGTTGACTTTAATTAAACAGGTTCAGAGTTGGATGATTTATATAGTTTGTTGAATGTTCTTGATTCAGGTGAATTGTTGGTTTGATTGATTATTGTAAATTACAAATTGTAATGAATAGATTGGATAGATTATTATGAATTAAAAGTTTATTTTATTGCATGTTGGCGCAAACATTCCTTTTGGCGACCAAAATTTTTTGGTCCTAGAATGTCACAATTGGCGACTAACATGCTTGGTTGGGAATATGTCACTTTTCGCGACTAAAGTGTTTTAGCGACTAAATGGATTAGTCGCAGTAATGATATATTTAGCGATCAAAAATTTAGTTGGCAAATTTAGCTTTTTCCTGACTAACAAAAGTTTTGGTCGCTAATTACTTTTGCTGACCCTCAATTGGCGACCAAGGTGGCGACCAAAAAAATTGGTCGCGAATAGCTTTTGCTGACTAAAAATTGACTTTTGCCGACCAAATTTTTAGTTGCCAAAAATGCAATTTCTTGTAGTGAATATTGCCGACCAATCTTTTTGGTCGTGGAATGTATTGCCGACCAAATTTTTTAGTCGCGGAATGTGACAATTGGCGACCAAATTTGTTACTCGTGGAAATGGGCGACAATTGCCGACCAAACTATTTGGTCGTTGAATGCGCGAATTGGCGACTAACATGTTTGTCGGGAAAATATGACTTTTTGCGGCTAAAGTGTTTTAGCTACTAAATGGATTAGTCGCAGTAGTTATATATTTAGCGACCAAAAATTTAGTCGGCAAATATAACTTTTTCGCGACTAAAAAATTTTTTAGTTGCTAATTACTTTTTGCGACCCTCAATTGGCGACCAAAGTGGCGACCAAAAAAATTAGTCGCGGATAACTTTTGCCGACAAAAAATGGACTTTTGCCGACCAAATTTTTAGTCGGCAAAAGTGCGAATTCTTGTGGTGTATGTTTTAGATATGAGATTTCTTATTCGAAAATATAAAGTCTTTTCTTATTAAAAATTTTCATTCGAAACCATATCATTTAGATCTGAGATTTTTGAAATATTAGTTTTTAAGCAATTATGTTACAGTGTTCAAAAGTCACAGAAAAGAGTCTTTGTTTTTTGTTAGGATCCATGAAGAGAGATGTTTCGAGCGAGAAGGCTTCCAAGAAAATGAAGAGAGAGAAATCTATAAAGAGAGTGAGTCTGTAAAGTAAGAGGTTTTGAGAGAGGATTTGTGTTAGGATTTGTATGTGCGCAAATCTGTTCAATTTTGTTGTTATTGTCGTTGTTGTTGAAACAGATTGGAACAAGAAGATGAAAATGAGAGATAATAAAATATTTGGACAGATCTATTCAAAATTTGAACAAATAGTGATTTGGTGTGTTTTGATAACAAAGATTTGAACATATAAAAAATCAACAAATAGAATTTAGGGAAAAAACTTGAACATATAATAAAAATTTCGACAAATATATTTAAACAGATAAGTGAAAAATTTGAACAGATAATAAAATTTGGATAAATAGATTTAAATAGATAAAAGTAAAAATTGAACAAGTAACAAAATTTGGAAAGATATTTGAATGGATAAAGGGAAAAAATTGAGCAGATAGTCAAAAAAATTGAATAAATACCAGATATAAAATTTGAACAAATAGAAAATAATTTGAACAGATAGTTAAAAAAATTAAACAAATAAAAAAATGTCAACAGATAAATTGGGATAAAATTGGAAACGAAATATCTTTCAAAACAAACAAAAAGACACCAAACTATTTCATAAAGGGTAGACCCCTCACCAATAAAAAATATTTACTGGACCTAATGACTTATACTCTCCTTAGAGTGGACTTTTCAACAATTTCCTGTATAAAAAAGTAAAAAATAATAATAAAAAAGGTAAATTACAAACACATCATCTAAACTTGTTTAAAATACAAATTGTTCCTTATAGTTTTTGAAATTACAAATAGCTTCTCATCAAAAAAATTTAATTAACAGGAAAAAAATAAAATTTCTAACTACTTTCCTATACAATAATAAAGTTACTTGAATTGTTAATTGAAATATATTTCTAATATCATTAAAAATTACTAATTCACTTAATTATTTATTAATAAATAAAACAAGACTTCTTATGATGTTTAAAAAGTATCTTGCACCAATATTGCAATAAGGAATGCTATATAAATCGGAAAAATATACCGAATAATATGATATCATTATGAGCCTATCTTTTTAAAATAAAGAAATCATTAAGATGATTATTAATTACATAAATACTACTATCACATCATTTTTGTGATAATATAAATTTTATTTAAGAATATATTTTCTCTATTGTAATTAGTGTGGAACTATATATACTCCAAAGGGCACCAACAATTTATATATATATATATATATATATATATTCAAATGAAGATCAAAAGTTCATATATAACATCATGAGTTGTTAGTGCAAGGCAGTGGGAAAGATGGTACAAATCAATTAAACAACCAAATCCACTTATTCAAAAGTCCATCTATAAGAAAATGATTCAAACTAGCATCATTGATGCCAGAATGTTCCTTTGAAATATGTGTGATCTTGTTTGCTCAAGTTAATTATTGTAAAAAGAAAGAAATAAACTATAATATTTGGTGGAATGAAATATCTTGAGCACTAAGCAAATGAACTCAATGCAACATATAATTAAGGAGAATATAGTGACACATATTATTAATTAACTACTTTTGTTCCCTCCTAAGAAGGTCCTATATGTACCATGCATCTTGGGACAATGATGTAACTTGAGGGACAATGTATTCTTTCAACATGTGAGTAGGCATCAATATATGATATTCACTAATTATGTTTTTGACGTATTGTGATCTTACCAAGGAAAGTCAATTAGGGTTTGAAAATGAATCAATATAATGATCTATAATTGAACACTTCATTTTCTCCATTTAAATGTAAAATTATGGCTAAACCGCGTGATGCATGGGTAAAATTTATGTTCTGGTAAAAATAAAAATAATTCTATCATGTATGCTTTTGTTGGTAATATCAACCAATCTTCAAAATGTTAGTATAACTTTTCCTAGTATCATAATTATGTGTTCAAGTAAATTTTTTTGCGTAAACTTTGAGTTTTATTTTGGTTTAAAAATCCTAATGCACTTTTGTTACGTCCCACAAATCTTTAATAATGATTACTTTGTTTTATCTTCTTATCATACAAGAATATTGTTCTCAATCTTATTTTTAAGATGATTTTTTTTGCTAACAAGTGTCCCTAGGATACTAAAAAGACAAAAAAATATGTAAATCTCAAGACAGTTATCACTAAATTCAGAACACTTATTACAAAAAAAAAAAAAATTAAAAAAAAAAACTTTTAAATTTTTTCAACACAGTTTTTATACATTTTTAACACACTTTATATGGATTTTGGTTTTTCGAAAGTTGAAATTAAAAGAAATAATTTTTATTTATATTAGCTAATGATCAAGATAAAGAGAGTTGGGGGGAGGGTATTAATGAGAGAGAGAGAATGTATGTATGTATGCATGAGAGAGAAAAAGATAATTGAAAAAATAAATACATTTATGAACATCAATTAATAAAGAAAGGTAATTTTAAATAGTATCAATTATATATAAAATAGATTATAGATGGCACAACACATTGAACAAATCTTTGAATTTTATTTCAATTGTGAAATAATTTTTATGTCATTATTTTAATGTTTCGACCAAGAGACTAGTAAAGATTTTCAGACTACAAAAACAAAAGAAAAAGTGAAACCATTTATGTTGGAAAAAAAAGGAAAGATAAATTTTAGTAACAACGTGTAGAGTTAATAAAATTAGCAAGTAGTACGCGCGATACGTGTGTAATTTAAATAAGTAAGAATAAAAAAAATAATGAAATTAATATGATGTGTGCTCAGCTTAAGTGGTGTAAGTCCTCCTATCTTAAACCCATAGTTATGGGTTTGTGTAACTTTTTTTTTTTTAAATAAAAAACATTGTCATGTGACATGAGGAGAATAAGGTTTCACTACATCAATTAAAACTTTCCCTTGATGATAGTACATATAGATTAAAACTTTGTTGCCGCTATGAAATGCCCACAGCCACACAAACTCTTTTTTTGTTAAAAAAATTAAAATAAATTATTTACTTAATTTTATATTTAAAATTCAAATATAATTTGTACTCAAATGCTCATGGGCACACCAAACTATAATCTATTTACCCAAAAAAACAAAAGACACATTAAAATATGTACTTAATTTTGTCCACATAATTGCATGCTAACTTTCACTACTTCTATAAGGACCCATTGCCTTTTCCCTTATGGTCCAATTCAACAGAGTAGATTTGTTCTCATCAAATATTTGTTTGAAACTAAGATTTGTTTTTAAGTTACTTCCTTCTGCTATAAGTAAATTATCCATTACTTTGAAGATAAATTATATAATTAATGTGTCCACTAAAAATAATCATATCAAGGGACAAAGTTAAGATTGGTCAAAAATAATCATTGTAAGATTGGTTAAAATAGTAAGATTTATTGATACTAAAATATGATTGTAAAAACAATATGATATCACTAGCATTCTCAACTTCATCCATTTATCTTATTTAATGGTTGCACGTGAGCCAGTAGATCATCATACATCTTTAACAAGGCATTACTTTTATGTCTACTAAAAAATAAGTAATTTTTTTTCTTTATTATTAATTATCATAATGTTCTCACTCTATAATAACAGTATAAAAATTTGGGTTTCATTTGGATGAATGAATATTTTTTTATAAAAAAATTCATTTTATCATTATGTGATCAAATCTAAATTTGAGAGAATTTGGAGACCTCCAGAACTTAAGATCAATGCACAAGTAAAGATTTATATTTACCAAATTGTTTTGAATTTAAAACCCTTTAATCCAGTTTTCAAATTTAGGTTTAAAATAATACTTTAAATTAGAGGGTATACTCTTTTAATGAGTGATACAAAATTCATCATTCATTTTAAATTCATAAATCCAAATGAAAACCTAGAGAAGTATGAAAAAAAGGGACTTGAGTTTCAGTTCAACAATGGCAAAACTTAACAAGTACTTTAGAGGCATTGTTTAATATTGAAAGGGTAAATTATATAAATGATTCATATATTTTACACGATGTGTCAATTTGGTCCATGTTATTAGAATTTGCTCGATTTTGCTCTTTAATTAACGCAATCTGTCATATTGGTTTAATAAATAACGGCCGTTAAGTTTTGTGGACGGAAAGTCGTAACGTACTTAAACAATGTGTCAATTTGGTCCTTGTATAACGACCAAATTGACACATTGTTTGAGTTTCTATCCGCCAAACCTAACGGCCATTATTTATTAGACCAATATGACACAATCCATTAAATTAAAGAGAAAAATCGAACAAATTAAAACAACAGGGACCAAATCGACACATCATGTAAACTACATAGACCATTTGCATAATTTACCCATATTGAAATTAAGATGAAAAATCCCTTGGTGGGGAGGTTTACTCCCTAATCTAACAACTAACAATTAATTTTTATCGATCGAAAAAAAAAATCTTAAAAATAGTTAAAAAGTGCATTAAATTTAGTAAAAACATATATTGAATTTAATAAAAATATCTAGTGAGAGGGACATTTGTGCCAAACAGGGGGCCGAGCTGTACCAACATGAAACATGGTGTTGGACCGTGCTAGAGGAACCTAAAATGTAGTGTTGGGCCAAACTGTACCAACACGGGGTTTCGTGTTGTGACAAGCTACCTCGACCGGGCTACCTTAGTACAGGCCTTGGTCTTGGACCGGGCCTTCTTTTGGCACCTCAGTTGTAGGGATCATGGCATTGTCACAAGGTTGGCCAGATTAGGCATGGCATAGTGCGTACACGAAGGGCATGATGTGTGCCTTGACCGCGTTGTTCAGCCGAGATGATTGATTGTGCGCCCACGATTGACCGGTCTAAGGGAAGGTCACTTTGGTATTGACCGAGCACGACTATGACTCGAATGCCGTCCTAGCTTAGCTCATAATAGAAGTGTTCAAGGGCAATATCTTTGGTGCAACCTAAGTAATAGCATGTTTGTGAAGTCCACGTGGACCAATGGCGAGAAGAAAGGAATCTACTCTTGGTATGCGTCCATACCGTTTGGCGGTGCGACAAATACTACTTGGTAGTTTTGGTCTCTATCCGTGTCAAGAATGTAGACGGGAGCACAACCGCCTGTCCAGTGAAGGACAGCAGAGGTAGTGCTCCCACAATCTCTGAGACTACATGGCCAGCCTAGAAAAAGAGGCGCATACAGACGTTGGGGGTAAACAATTTTTCAGTAACTCTCTCTCTCTCTCTTTCTTTCTCTCTCTCTCTCTCTCTCTATACAGTGCTCTGCTTTCTCTCTTCTTTGAAAAAGCTAACTTGACTGTCGGAGGGTTTTTTCGGCAAACCCACCCGCCGGGTCACCTTTGTTTTATTTACAGCATGACGGAGTTCTAACGGAGTGAGACGAGCTTGGTAGCAAGGAAGTATAGAGCGAGGTGAATATTTCTCTCCTGTACAATTGGCGCTGTCTATAGGAAATCTTTGACAAACAAAACCTTGTCCTCCAAGCTTTGCTGACTATTTCCCATAGTGAACAACGACAACACCCCACCGTCCGTCGTCAACGGCATCACTCTAGAATCAATCCGGAGAAAAGATGGCCCTCCCGCCATTCCAACCATGGCGGGCCTGAAGACCTCCTCTAGAGCGCTACCCAATTATGCGAAAGACAAACGGGCGACGAGCACTGACCATTCACAGAGTCTTGAAGGGCACTGGCAACTAGGAGAGTCACACGCTTAACGTCTGGAGCACAGAATAAGAAACCAGGATGGCGGTTGAGATGGAGACGTTGAAGCTACAGATCAAAGGGAAGTGTGTTGCTAGAGTGGGAAACCGCAGTGAACACACCCAACCACGCCACTCAGGCAGTCAGAACCAGCGAGGGACACCCTCCCTCTCCACTACTAAAAGCTATGGAGTTGGCGATTCTGACCCACCAGTAGAGAAGTCATGCACACGAGACAGTAGCTACAGTCTCTCACGTCCATTGACGACGTCGAGATACTCTTACTCCGCCCATTTGGAGGACCTAAGGGACGTCTTGGAGGAACGTGCATGCCGCCAAGAGGCCCAGAGAGTGTCGGAGCTATAGAGGCTGAATCCCATAATCCATTCCAGTGAAGAAGTGGCCATGTCGCCACCCAGAATGGTGATCCCAGCGCCAGTGGATAGAGACTTGGCAAGGCTCATATCCACCCCTCTGTCTCTTGAGATTAAGAGCACACCACTCCCCGCCGGATTCCATCAACCTAAGTTCACCCAATATGATGGTAAGACGGACTAGTACATGTACATTAGTCATTACCGGCAAGTAATACCAGGACATAGGCGCAACGATGCCTTGATGTGCCTTATATTCCTAGCAAGTTTGGGAGAGTTGGGCCTGAAATGGTTTGAAAGGCTGCCGGAGGGGAGTATTGAGGGGTGACAACAACTAGCGGAAGCCTTCGTCACTACGTTCAAGACCAATACTCGAACACCGAAGGAGGTCGACCACCTCCTGGATATCAAGATGGAATCAGGAAATTCTTTGAAAGCATACAATGCCAAGTATTGAGGAATCTACAATGAGTTCCTCGATTGCCCCACTAACATGGAAATCGCCCAATACAAGTGAGGCCTACCAGTCAGACATAGACGTGAGACTCACTTACGATACACCAACCTATAACCATGGAATCATTGATGCCGCAGACTAACGAGCACATCTGACTTGAGGATGATGTTGCCACGGCTACCGAGAAGGCAAATCTGGTGGTACCAGACAAACGTGTGGCTGGAAAGGTTAACTCGGTAGAGCAGGAGGATAACCGTCCCAACAACTGAGGCAGAGAGCAACACCGTGGTGCTGGCCGTAGTGACAAAAATAAGGGCCATGGGAATGACCGGGCTAACGCTCCTCACAATAAGGAGGAAGATGCCAAGAGAAAGTTGAAGGCACGAACTGACATTACCACTGTCTTCAAAATTCCAATTTATCGCATCCTCAGTGAGATCCAAGGCGAGCCATATGTTCGATGGCCAACAAAATTGGGGGATGCTTAGAGGGGATTCAACTCAAGGTATCGCTGCACTTTTCACAAAAAAAGGGGCCACCGAATAGAGGACTGCGTGCTATTAAAATAACAATTAGAAGAGCTGGTCGCAACAGGACATTTAGACCAGTACATTAATGACGACATGAGGGCAGTCCCTCAAGGGCAGGCCGAGCCAAATGGGCTAGCCATCCTGGATGCCGTGCTCCAAGGAGTTATGAATGTCATTCACGGAATCATTGAGCCGAGGCGAGTATGTGAGCTCAGAGGAATGATTAAAATGGCTGAGCACATAAGGGAAGTGCTATCCGTTTAGCCCGTTGTAAAGAAGAAGAAGACTGAGATACATGACATCATGACTTTTCAATCAGAGACTTGGAAAGAATTCAAACCCCTCATAATGACACGTTGGTCACGACTCTCCCTGTCAAAGACTTTGACATCAAACGAATGTTGATCGACCAGGGGAGTTTGGTCGAGATCATGTACTATGACACATTCAAGCAGATGAAGCTGGAGGACAAAGACTTGGCCCCCACAACCTCTCCTTTGGTTGACTTCAACTCACAGCCAGAATGGCCGGTCAGGAAGATCATATTGCCAGTCAAAGCGGGGTCAGTCACAAAGCAAGTTGAGTTCTAGGCACTGAAGGTCCCATCGACATACAACCTGATCTTGGGAAGGGAATGGTTGCACGCCATGCGAGTAGTGGCTTCAACTTACCACTAGGTCATGCGCGTTACTTCCCCAACTGGACAAATTGAAAAGGTTAGGGGGACCAAGTAACATCAAAACAATGCTTCGTTATGGTAAAGGGCACCTGAGTTGCTAAAGGCTTTGTCCAAATGATAGAGGGGCCAGAAGGGAAAGAGGTCCTGGAAGATGTAGGGAGAAAGTCTGGGTAGAAGTTAGTAGAAGATTTAGTGGAGATTTGAATTAATGAGAATGATTCGAACAAATTCTTTCCCTTGGGTTTGTCATTGTCCAGCACCGAGCAGATGGACTATGTAAACATTTTGGTCTCCAACATTGAAGTTTTTGCATGGAAACCTTACGATATGATGGGCGTCAATCCAAACTTTATCTGCCATTAGCTAAATGTCTTCCCAAATGCTCGGCCTACTATACAGAGAACTCAACGCTCAGCCTTGCACCATGCCGAGGTAGTGGCAGTGAAGTCAAAAACTTATTGGAGGCAGTGGCAATCGAAGAGATGCAATACCCCAATGGATCTCTAACACGATGTTAGTACCGAAGAAGAATGGAAAATGGCGAGTATGCGTTGACTACAAGACAGTCAATAGTGCATGCCCCAAGCACAGCTTTCCACTCTCAAGAATTGACCGACTGGTGGATCTTACCACTAATCACCGAAGGTTTAGCTTCCTTGATGCATACTGTGGCTACCACCAAATAGCCATGTACGAACCAGACCAAGAGATCACATCCTTCTCCACGCCAAGAGGCCTATACTGCTATAAGGTTATGCCTTTGGCCTTAAGAATGCTAGGGCAACCTTCTAAAGGATGGTGACAAAAATGTTTGCTTCTTTACTTGGCCGCACCATGGAGGCCTATATCGACGACATGGTGGTCAAAAGTAAGGATGAATCTCAGCACCTCGGTGACCTAGCCAATATGTTCGCCATCCTCAAACGCCACAAGTTGCGGTTGAATGCTTCCAAGTGTGCTTTTGAAGTAAGAACTAGAAAATTTTTGGGCTTTTTGGTTACCAACCGAGGAATTGAAGCTGACCCTTCACATATTAAGATTCCACAAAGGACGTGCAACATCTTGTCAGAATGGTAGCCTCACTGAACAAATTTATCAGTCAGTGATCAGATTGTTGCAGACCATTTTTTAAGACTTTGAAAGCCAAGTTTTTTTGGGACGAGGAATGCAATCGAGCTCTGGCATCTTTTGCCCCAATCCTAGTCACCCCACAGCCAGGTGAAGAGCTCTATCTCTACCTGGCTGTTTCTCAAGACTCGGTTAGCGCGGTACTAGTTCGAGTCGAGGGAATACGACACCTCCCTATTTTCTATGTCAGCAAAACATTGCTCTCCACCGACTCAAGATATCTGCTGCTTGAAAAACTAGCTCTAGCTCTCATGATGGCCTCTAGAAAGTTAACTGTAGACACCATTTTTTTGACCATCCTTAAGATTTAGATGTCATCGCTTGTGCACTCGATGATTGGGTGTTTGTGTTCGTTTTGAGAACCCGAAGTCCTCGGCGGAACACCATGTCTTTGAGCCTTTGAACCTTGTTCTTTCTATGCCTTATTTTGGACCAAAACTTGGTGTTTGGACCTCTTGGTGACCTGTCGGCCACCACCCAAGGTTGTTAGCCATGGGGTGTTTCTGTCAGCTATGGGTGTGGCCGGTCGGCTATCAGTGGTGGTTGATGGCCACCAGTGCCTTTTTCCAGATATTTATTGGCAGCTGTGCTAGTTGTTGCACACTGAGCTGTGTATGGTGAGGTGTTTCTAAGCTCAAGGGGTGATTTTTCTATATATAGGGGGGTTCCTCCCCCATTTTGGAGGGTTACAAAAATTATAGCAAAATATCTCTCCCTCTCTCTGTCTCTCTCTCTCTCTCTTGATATTTTGTACACATTTGCTTATAAGTCCTTAGCTTTTGCATATCAACCCTTAACCAAATACTCTCACCTTTGGGCTGAGATTGCTTGGAGTCTTGTGTGAGCTCTAGAAGGTAGTTTGAGCTTGGATTGTTGGCTATTTTTGTGCTTTGCTTCAAAGGTATAGTACTTACCTTGTTTAAGCTTATTTTGTATCTTTGTTTTGCCATCTTTTCAAACTGTGTTTGGGCTGATTTTGAACTATCAAAAACTCTGTTTTTGTGACTTAAAAGTGTTGGTTTTAGGTCTCTTTGAGTTAGGGGGTGGTCTACCATTCTTGCTCCTTTGCTTGTTAAGCTTTTATACCTTTTTTCATCACTTTGAAATCAACTTTTTTGGGCCTTTTAACCACTAAATTTCAGAGGTTTTTCAATGGTAAAAACCTTGTTTTGAAGTCCAAAATTGGAGGGGTTAGCCTCCCCTCCTTGTGTCTTGTTTGCATACCTAGATAGCTTCACATGTTAGCATGTTTTTCTAGCTTAATTTAGCTTAAGTCCAGCATGTTTTTGCCTCTGAAATAACCTATTTTGGCTCTGTTTTGGGCTGGTTAGTTCAATTGAGGCTTGTTTTGCATAGTTATAGTGTTAATCTCCTTCACTGGCTTGATGTTTTAATGCTTTGACCACCATTGTTTTGAGTTAATAGCATGTTTTAGTGTTGTTTTACACTTCATTTTAGCACTTAAAATCTCTGCAATCTTCCCCATACTTCACTCTTTTTTTTTTTTTTCCTTTGAAAGTGGTTTTAAACCTCTTGTTTGCCTAAGTGTGAAATAGAGGTGTTGCACCTAATGGTTTAATCCCTTAGGGGGTTCATTACCAACAGTGTAATGCCTCTTTCATGCCCAAAGCAACTTGTTGTTTGAGCCATCTTTCCATTAGAGGACACTCACTAATGGACAAATCAATTAAAGAATAGTTTTGGTAATTAAAATGAGGAAACAAAAATTGGACAAGTAAAAGAGACAAGATAAACATCTTTTGTGTTGCATTGCATGTGTTCGAATCAGACGCTGATTCGAACATAAGGAAAATGGGACATTTTATACTCAAAAGTGATGAAATGTGCCACTTTCCTTGGTCACCATCACCCTTGATCATGCATGATAGGGTGATGGTCATTTTGTGTCTTGTTTTGCACTCATTAAACTTGTACAAACTTGGTTCTTCGGCCATCATGCATGGAAATTTCTTGATTGGTGGTTTGAGAGCGAAAAGTTTCACTTCTTTGATCTTGTTTGATGATAAAGAGTGTAAACAGTACACACAAACTTGTGAGAATACACTGTTTTGCTCTGTTTGTTCTCTGTTGTAGCAAAAAGAGGAGTTCAGGTCATCAGTGGCCGAGTGGCCACCACCAGTAGCCGACCGGCCACCATTGGTAGCTGACAGGCCCCCTGTCGGCCACCAATGAAATTTGCATAGTGTGTTCCTGAGGTGGAGTAGAGGTATTCTGGAATTTGGCAGAAGTTTTGGTGTTCAAATGTGCAAACAGACGCTCGCAGCAGCAAAACGGTGGCTTTTCGGGTGGAGGAACCGAGCATGCATGCATCCCTCATTTCCCGAGGTCATTTAGTTAACTTGTCTAGTTAGTTAGTTGTTTAATGCATGTTGTAATTAATTAACCTAATTTCTTTGTAGCTAGTTAGTTAAGTATTATAATATTTAATTAGCTTAGAGTAGTTAGTTAAATACTATGCTGTAATAATTAACTTAGCTTAATTAGTGTAGCTAGTTGGTTAGCTTTTATTCATTCGGACCTTCGTTCATGAGGGCGTAATGTTGTAATAAGTGTGTGTGCGTGCGTGCGTGTGTGTATGTCTTCCAACCCCACGTCTTTCTCCCTTTTATTTAATCGCTTTTGATGGCTAGATTAGGGTCATTTTAATCGCTTTTGATGGTTAGATTAGGGTCATTTTCAATTAGCATACCTTATGCTTGCATGTTTGCATCCATTCATTTGTCTTGCACGCACCGAGGCTCGGCGCATCATTCAAACTGCATTACACTTTCAATACTTCTTTGGATACGTGTTTAATCGCATGTTGTTCAAATTGATTCATATGCCATATAGTAGCCGAGCCTATTAATTGCGTATTACATGTGTTGCATTAGACATCTTACATAGTTAGGATTATGCATCTTTCTAACTAGTTTTGTTTTGGCTTGGAGTACTTGGTGAGTTTTTATGTTTTAGCATACTTGGATAAGTGTGAATGTTGCCATGTTTAGCATGTTTGCCATGAGGCTATGTGCTTATTTGATAAACTGCATGAATGCCTATGAATGAAGGCTTGTTGTTTGAATTAGAACGATTCAACAAATGTATGTTTTAAGCCCACTTTGTTGAGTGACAAATCATGTTTTAAGCCCACTGTGTTTGGTGGCAAATCCGCATCTTTAAGCCTACTTGAGGTGGCTAATTCAAACCATTTTCGAAAACAAGCATGAGTTAAATTGTTCTAAGTCTTGCGACTAGTCTATACTTGCTTGTGCACATCACATAGTAAAGTTAGCTAATAACCGAAATAAGAACACATAATGTTTATAAAAATCATATCATGATTAGTAGAGGCCGATCTTTTATCGAGCGAGCGAGGGTGCACATTTCAGGACCTTCCCCTCTTGTACCTAAGTTCCTGAGTCAAGGCAACTTTGGTGATGACGGACACGTGGCCTTTGGCACGAGTCAGGATTTCCTAAATTTCCCCCAAAACAAAATATTTAGGTGGCGACTCTGTATTTGGCAAAGTAGTTCAATTTTGGCACTTTTTAATTCAAAATCAATTTTTCAAAACAATTTGTCGGATTTGGACTCTTTGGTGTTTATCAGTTCACATTGCACTTGTGAGACTACATTCAGAACCGCGGGAGTCCAAACTGTGAGGCCTTCTTTTCAACCTTCCTGAAAGGCGGGGCGTGAGAAAAAGGCGAGTCCACAGTTTTTGACGACTCTGTTGGGGATTTGGATAACTTAACTCAAACTCATGATATGTTGTTTTATTTACGCTTATGTGTTTCTTTGCATTTACATTTGCATTAGTGCGCTTAAGTCACAATGTTTGCCATCTGCTATTCCTGAACGATTTGCCGGAGGCTCGCTTGGAAAAGCTTGCCAAAAGGCTGACTGGTTGTGGGCTCTGCCATGATGGGAACACAACCCTTGGATCTGAACTACCGCTATATCGTTTGATCCTCCTTTCACTTCTCGGTGTTAGGTGCGAGAGGTATATTAGGTAGTCTTGCTGAGGTACCCTTTTTGACCAATCGGCCTAGTTGCATATCGGAAGTTGTAGAGACTGTTCTAAAATAGGACATGTTGCTCACTCGAGTTCAAGATTGTGTGAAACCTCTTGTTTTGCGTAGTGAATCCCTAGCTCCTAATGAAATTAGGACAGGGTAAACCCTACTCCATCATAGGGGTGTTTTGGTTCTTACTTGCTTGATGTGTGCTTTTAGAGTGAAACTCTACAGGAATGTATGTATCAGTTACAAGTCTAGGTATCAGCATTGGGGCATAAATCAGTGTTTGAGTATAGTTCTCCAGCTTATGATCGTAACTGCGTGTTGTTTCTGTCTGAGCCGAGGTGCTGTGCAGTTTCTGATTTTTGTTTCTTTTTGCTTTATTTTTTTTTTTGCAAGGTAGACTTTCACCATTGCTTCAGACGATTCTGTTACCCCCCAAGCACTCTGGACCTGAGTTAGAAGGATTTGCAGATCTGGGGATCTAGTTAGGGGACAGACAATGTTTGTTTCACTCCCGCCGGTTACTAGACGAAGGAGGAGTTGGCAGAATTCGCCAATTCAACAGTCACCGTTTACATCGCCTATGCCCAGTCAGGCTCAATCATCTACTTCTACTCTAGACATAGAGTATTCACCGGTTCCGGCAGTTCAAAGTCCTCCAGTCAACATGGAAGACATGCTTCGTCAACTCCAGCAAACTATTGAGAACATGCAGCTAGATGCTGTCGACAAGCTGAAACCACAGCTCGCCAAGCCGAGGTTGTAGCCTGCCAAGCAGAGGTAATAGACAGGCTTCAACAACAGCAGCCGCAACCTGCAGTAGCCTCAGCATCCCATGCACCCCCAACGGGAATTCCAGCACCCAGGGTCACAATCAATGTCCAAGAAAATGCAGGCATTCAGGCGGATCCTGTTCCACCTTAGATCTCTAGGGCACCGGTTTACCCGACAGAGGCGCCGTTTGAATTCGAGGTCGACTGTAGACACCCCATTTTTGACCGACCTTAAGACTCAGACGTCACTGATTGAGTGCTTGGTGATGTTGCATAATGTGCTTGTTCAGAAGTTTCAGAGTCACGGCCGTGAGCCCTGCCTCCGGACTTCCGAACCCCCTTTTGTACTTTGCCTCGGTTTGCGAACCAGACTCGGTTTTCTCTGTTTCTTTTCCTGAGGGGAGGGAGAGGTCCAGTAGACCATCTCTCAATGTCCGTAGGCTACATTTGGTGGCCGTAGGCCATTTTTCCCATTTTGGAGTCCGGTTTCCGGTTTTCGGAGCCATCAGGCCGTGTGCCTCGGTTCGGGACCACTTAACCATCTCCTATTGCTCCGGTTTCTGGCATACTTCCTATTTGCTCCCTTTTGAGGGACACTGGGGTCTGAGAAACCCACTTCGTAGCCGAATACCACTTTCGGTGCTTAACAGCCCATTTTCGGGACCTCGAACTGCGCGTTTTGGTCCCCGAGCATTCGTTTTGCAACGGTTTTCGTTCATTTTTGGCAGGTACCTCTGTTTTATCACCGGAGAGGTCACTGAAGGGTGGGAGGCCAGCAATTGTTGCAGCAACCAGTTATACATGCTCCGACGCCCTCCGACGCCCGTTTTTCGCACTTCCGGGCTAATGTTGAACACCTTGGGCCCATTTTCTCGAACTTTGAACCACATATTTGTGATGTACACACATGGGAGGACCCTAAAAAATGGTGGCCGACCATTAATATTACTTGACCCTTTTGACCCCCTCCTTCCGGGCTAATGTTGAACCCCTTGGACCAATTTTCTCGAACTTTGAACCACATATTTGTGATGTACACACATGAGAGGACCCTAAAAGTTGGTGGCCGGCCAGTAATTCCACCTGACCCTTTTGAACCCCTCTTTCCGAGCGAATGTTGAACCCCTTGGACCCACTTTCTTGAACTTTGAACCACATATTTGTGATGTACACACATAGGAGGACACCATCAGTTGGTGGCCGGCCACTAAATCTGATTGACCCTTTTGACCCCTAGCCGGCCGGCTAGGGGGTGTGGCCGGCCGGCCACCTGCAGCAAAAGTAATAGGCCGGCCGAGCTCCTTGCACTGTGCACTTTACAGCTGTGGAGCTTTATCCCCCAGAAAAGATCTTTATCCGGGGGATATTTTGTGGGGAAAAGTTGCTCTCCTTTTCCCCCACCTTTACACCCCCTCTTTGGCCCATATAACAAGCAAGCTATATCACATTCAAGGGTTAGAAAATTTGGTCTTCAAGCTTCCATACACAAAGCCATCTCTATACCTCTCATTTCCTTGAAAAATCCTAAGTCCCTAAGCACCATTTCTTCTACACCACCAAGCTCTACCATCACCACCTCATTTCCAGCAAAAAGGAAGGCTTCTCAAAGGCTAAAGGAGCTGCAAATTGATCCAAGAAGCAACAAAAGCTTTAGTCTTCAAGGGTAAGTAACACTTCTCCTCTTTTGACCCTTTTTCTTGATCCATTTGTAAGCCCCACATGCTTTTTGTTTCAAGCTCCGGCCCTAACTGAAAGTGGCCTTCTTTTGAGCTCATTTTCACTTTTCATTAAGGGCTCAACCCTGTTTGAGCCCTCCATGATGCACTTGCTTCATTGATCCTCTTATGTGTCATAATCTTGCATGCTATTTTTGGCCCATGATTAATCTGTTTTTGAGCATGTTGTAAACTGATATTAGGCTTATTTTGAGCCCCTCTTCAACATTGAAGAAGGGCTCAACACCATTTGGGACTTCCATGTTGTACTTACCTTTATACTCCTCTTTTATTCCCCATTCTTGCATGCAATGGCAGCCTATCATGCTTTTGTTTTTGGCCATTTTACAGTTCTGAAAAAGTGCTTATTTTGGTCCATTCTTCATATTTTATTTAGGTCCTTTCATGGTTTGGGACCTCCATATGCCACTTCATGTTATATCTCTCTTTTATTCCCCATTCTTGCATGTTTAGTTAACCTATCATGCTTTTGTTTTTGGCCATTTTACAGTTCTGGAAATAGTCCTATTTTGGCCCATTCTACATGTTTTATTAAGGTTCTTTGGCTGTTTGGTGATTATTTTGTATACCTCATGTTATAGCCACTTTTGAGCCTCATTTTGCATCACATTTCTATCACGTTTGTATACTGATTTTGGGGCTGCCATATACTGTAAATATTCATATTTTTGGTCCCTCTTCAGTGTTGTAGAAGGGAATTTTTCAGTTTGGATTTTGCTTATATCACTTGCTTCATTACCCCTCTTTTGGCCCCTATTCTTGCATGCCATTTTTGCCATACCTATGCTTGCTGTTTGGCCATGTTTATAACTGTGAAAGTGCCTTTTTGGGACTGTCTAGCTTCTGTCTTTGCATTTCATGTCCATATTGTGCATGTTTGGCATAGCTATAGGCCATTTCAGGTGCCTAAATTCGCATTTCGGGACAATTCCATGCATTTGGTGTCATTTCGCCTCTTTTCGGGACTGTTTTCCCCCATATTTTAGTGCTGAAATTCCATTAGAATGATTGCATGCCATTTCCATGTCATTACATCACATTCTGCCATCGCCTCGGTTTGGGTGCCCGTGTGCACGCATTTCGAGGCACCTCATTTTTATTCATCGGCATCCTATGTGAGTGTGGCTGAGGCTTTCTCATGTTGGTATAAGCCCATATCACATTCTCATGTCATCGCATCGCATTCTATCATCGCCTCGGTTTGCGTGCCCGTGTGCACGCATTTCGAGGCACTTCATTTTTCATCCATCGGCCTCTTATGTGAGTGTGGCTGAGGCTCTCTCATGTTAGTGTAAGTCCATGTTACATTCTATATGCCATTTTTGCCATATTGCATTGCGTATGCCATCGCCTCGGTTTGCGTGCCCGTGTGCACGCATTTCGAGGCACTTCATTTTCATCCATCGGCCTCTTATGTGAGTGTGGCTGAGGCTCTCTCATGTTAGTGTAAGTCCATGTTGCATTCTATATGCCATTTTCATGTCATTTGCATTGCGTATGCCATTGCCTCGGTTTGCATGCCCGTGTGCACGCATTTCGAGGCACTTCATTTTTATCCGTCGACATCCTATGTGAGTGTGGCTGAGGCTCACTCATGTTGGTATAAGCCCATATCATGTTTCCATGTCATTCGCATTGTGTATGCCATTGCCTCGGTTTGCGTGCCCGTGTGCACGCACTTCGAGGCATCTCACTTTCATAGCATAGTGCATACTAGGTTGTATCTTATATTGCATTCTGTTATTTTCTCGGTTTACGTGCCCGTATGCACGCATTTCGAGGCATATCATTTTCATTGCATTCTGCCATTTTCTCGGTTTGCGTGCCCGTGTGCACGTATTTCGAGGCATCTCATTTTCATAGCATTGTGTGTGTTAGGATTATATCTTAGTCGCATTTCATGCATATCATGCATATTGCATCGTGTTCGGGATAGGAGTTAGCCTGGGCACGGGAAATGAGGTGCGTTTCGTACTTCGAGTGACGGAACGTGTCTCAATTCCCCAGTCACCGACACTCCGGATTATCCATGATGGAGTTAGGTTTTAGCTGTAGTTTCATGTGCATTCATCCTATATTGAGTTGTGCATTTCGACTCCTCGGCCATCATGCCTCGGTATGCGTGATTGGTGGCACGAGGATCGAGACATGCATACATTTGTGAAAATACATTGCTATGCCCCTTTCCTGCTCTCTGTTGCAGCAAAATCAGGAATCAGCAACTTTCCGAGACTTGGCACGCTTTTCAAGAATAACAGGTGTAAACAGAGGCTAATTGGGGCATTCCGGTGGATTTCCGCGCAAGACAACCCGGACATGCATTATCCATCAGAAGCAAGGCAGTCCCTGGCTTGCATGCCAGTTTTATTTATTTTCTTAGTTAATTTGTTAATTAATTAAGATTTTGTGATATTTTGGACTGTAATATTCTTTTATTCAGGACTGTATATTTATTTGGACCCTCCGAGTGAGGGCACAACTGTAATAAGTGTGCGTGTGTGTGTTGTATGTCTTCCAACCCCACGTCTTTCTCCCTTTTATTTATCCGCTTATGATGGTTAGATTAGGGCATATTTAAATTAGCATACAGTATGACAGCATGTTTGCATTCATTCATCTGTATTGCATGCACCGGGCTCGGCGCATCATACTAACTGCATTGTACTTTCAATTTCAAAGTTGAATACATGATAGTTGTAGCATTTCATATACCATGTTTAGAATAGCCGAGCCTGCTATAATTGCATTTTGCATGTGTTGCATTAGGCATTTCTGTATAGTTAGGATCATGCATGATTTCTAATGAATATCTGTTTTGGCTTGGAGTACTCGGTGAGTTTTATGCTTTAGCATCCTTGCATGCGTGTGAGTGACTGCCATGAATAGCATGCTTTCCATGAGGCTATGTGCTTATATGATATAACTGCTTGAATGCCTGTGGGTGAAGGTTGGGTTACTTAAATTGGAATAAATCATCAAATGTTTTAAAACCTACTTGCGAGTAGCAAACCATTTTCAAAAACAAACATGAAATGTTTTGTTCCAATTCAGGTGATCCCGTCTATACTTGTATGCTGTGCGCATCACATAGTAACCTAGGCTAATAAACCGGAATAAGAACTCATAATGTTTTCAAAAATTGATATCATGGTTAGTAGAGGCCGGTCTATGACCGGGAGAGCAGGGGTGCTCACGAAGTGACCTTCCCTAATCGTACCCAAGTTCCTGAGCCGAGGCAACTTTGGTGATGACGGACACGTGGCCTTTTGGCACCGAGTCAGGGTTTCCTAAATTTCCCAAAATAAAATATTTAGGTGGCGACTCTGTATCTGGCAAAGCAGTCCATGTTTGGCACTTCTTTCAAAATCAGTTTTCTCAAAAACGATTTGCCGGATTTGGACTCTTTGGTTCAAACTTAGAACCATGACTAACGAAAGTTGAGTCCGAGCTGTGGCGAGGTCCCCCCCGCGGGCTTGTTACATCGACCCTACTGCACTGAAAGTGAGCAAGCTGGAAAAGCTCTTTAAACGGGCACAGGGCTCGATCCTTGATATTGAGAATGGCTATACTGATTTGGCGGTGATGTTGCCAGATAGATTCAGGATGCCGTATATAGACCGGTTTGATGGTTCTGGGGATCTTATGGTCTATCTTCGGCTATTCTCTGACATCCTACGACCCATGGGTCTCACCAGACTACAGAAGTTGTCGCTCTTTGGCCAGACCCTATCAGGTATAACGGCCATCTGATATGCTAAGCTTGAAGACTCCGTGAAGAGAAATTTAGAGGAAATGGCCGAGGCCTTCATAGCACAGTACTCCTACAATAGTTAGATCAAGGTCACAACTCGTGATCTCGAAGCAACTCGCCAAGAGCTGAAGGAGGGCTTCTTAGATTTTATGACTCGGTGGGGGCCAAGGCCTCTATGATGACTGTTAGGCCGTCTGAAAAGGACCGAATCAGAATGGTGGTCCGTAATTTGCAAGGAAGATTATTACAGAAAATGATAGTCTTGCCTTTGTCTACTTTTGTTGACCTCCATGAAATAGGGGTGCAAATAGAGGACGCAATGAAATAAGGTCTAATAGACCACGAGAAGGAATAGCCCAAGAGGGCTTTTACACAAAGTTCTAATGTGACTACTAGCAATAGTGCAGCTGCAAGGCCTTCAGATGTGAATACTGCCACCACTATGCCCAAGACTGCTAACCCCTTTGCCAGCACATCCAATACAACCTCCCAAACCGCAAGCCATCAGGCCCGAGGCCAGAGGGTATTCACATCGCTCTATATGTCTTTATCTGCGGCCCTGAGGGTCCTAATATGAAAAGGGCATCTAAAGCCGTTAGAACAATGCCCACTGCCCGATCCTCTTCCTCTGAAACACAACCTGACCAAATACTGTGCTTTTCACCAACAACATGGTCATGATACTGATCAGTGCTTTAGACTGCGTCATGAGATTCAAGATCTCATTGACAATAAGGTGATAGCACCTCTTGAAAAGCCCAATGTCACCACAAATCCTCTCCCGCCGCATAACCATCCCCTTCCACCCTGAAAAATAAACCCCATCCATACACTGGCTGTCCCTTACGACCCCAGTATATACATCACCCCCTCCCACCTACCTAAGCCGGTGTTGCTCATCCTTGAGAGCACAAACTTATGCACAATGAACACGTTAATAATCCAAACTGAACCCATGGTGGTGAGAGTGGAAGATGAAGGGCGATCAGCTTTGGAAGAGAATACCAATCCAGTGCCTAAGGGCCCCGTGGATTTTTTTGAAGAGGAATATAACCCATGTTGTTATATTGTATTGACCAATCAGGCCAAATTAGAAGTGGAGTTGCCAATAGGATGGCCCAAGCCAGGGATTAGATGATCTAGCTGACCTGGAGGAAGACATCGACAATCTGCAGTTCTTCAATGAGTAAGATTCGGGAGATGTGCACATTAACTGGTTCGATCTGAATGGGTTGACAGACAACTCTGGATGGCTCAGTGATGAACCTGATGTAGATGAGGGGCTTCAACCAAAGCTGGAGGAGCCAGAGACAGGAACTGCTACGAAGGCCGGAAGGGTCGAGGACAAGGAAAACTGCCGGAGAGCACCGGTATTAAGAATTCAGCTCAGGAATTGGGCATTGTTATTACTGCTGATACGGGACAAGAAGCCGCATTAAAGCGGTTTGAACAGGAAAGGGATGAGAATAGTCAGAAAGCTGGAAAAGCCAAACACCCTGCGGGGGATGACTGCGATATAAGAGTAATTTCAACGGAACCAGACAACTGCCTGTCAATTACCGGAGGAGTATGATGGGAAGATAATGATCCGCGTCTTGCCCACACTGACAAGGATTGGGGTCGAGACTTGCCAGACGACACTTGGTACTCTAGGGAGGTGGATCATATGACTAAAAGCGGGCGGTACTTCAAGCCCCTACACTTAGACCAACCTGAAGCATCTGGAAAAGACAAGGAAGCTAAAAAATAGATGGAAGAACTGTTAGAGGAAAAGGCTGTGCTAAAATAGTTAAAGAAGATTCAAGCAGACATATCTATCTGGGGATTGCTTATGGCTTCGCGCGTGCATTGGCAAGCTGTATTGTCGACAATAGATAAAGCTAAACTGTCTGTCGACACCACCCCGAAACAACTGGTGGGATTAGTCTTTCCAGGAGGTGCTGCGCCAGCTTTGACTTTCTCGAACAAGGAATTGCTGCTCGAAGGCTCCGCACATAACAAACCGCTATACATATTAGTTGAGTGTAGAGAGAAGTGGGTGCCGATTGTATTGGTTGACATTGGGTCCGCAATCAATGTTTGTCCGTCTCGCACAGCCTATGCTATTGGCTTGAAGCCAACAGATTTTATACCAACAGCCCAGGTGATACAGGCTTACGACCACACAAGCAGAGAGGTGATGGGAACAGTTCAGATCAGAACATAGGTCGGGCCGGCCCAACAGGATATTGAATTTCAAGTCCTGGATGTTCCGGCTACTTTCAACTTGTTACTTGGGCGACCCTGGCTGCACCAAGTAAAAGTTGTTTCTTCCACCTTGCATCAAATGCTGAAGTACCTTCTTGGAAAAGGGGTAGCCATTATTTTCAAAAATTCATCTATACATCCTCCGCCAGAGGTTACTACGCCCGTATTGGAGATTGTGCATGGCGACGAGGATGTTTTCTTGTCTAGTTTTACCTTGGCTAAGGCCTGGGTGGTACAAAACATCTTGGTTGTCGATGAGGGCTTCTATGTCAGTACTCAATCAATGTATCTCATGAACAAGCTACAGCATATACCCAGGATGGGATTAGGCAAGAGCGACCGGAAGGGCGTTACTGCACTAGCCAAAGTGCCACATAACCCTCATGCCTTTGGCTTGGGCTATACACCAACCAAAGAGGACTGGGTGAGAAAAGTGAAAGAAATGGCCGGAAGAGCTAGAGCAAAACAAAGTGGGAAGCACTATGAGCTTGTTCATGGGCCAATTTAGGAAACTCTGAACGGCCGCTTTATCCGAGAGGAGGAAGACTTCCCATTTTGCGGCTTTTCTGAGCCATGGTTGAACTCCAAGAAGCAGCGTCTACCCAGCTTTGAGATTTTCTTTGACTTACAGCTGCAAGAGGGTGAACCCACAAAGGAACAAACTAAATTAGCTGCTGAGGCTGAACAGAGTACAGAAAGTGAGTCCAACAGCAGTGAACTTGAGATAGAAGCAGCACTGGCATGTCTGCTTTCAGATCCTCATATCAACCTGGAGAGCTTGGGGGATGACCTAACCGTTTGCATGGTCGAAGACAAATCAAGTGTGGACCCTTCCGATGGTATTCTGGATGCATCTAACGCACCATCCCTCACTTGGCAACTGGAGGAGCGTTTTTTGTCCAGCAGTTCTGAATCAGGTAGTGAGCCAAAATCTAATTCCACAGAGTTTGTGGAGTCGGAATTAGATTCTAGTTCTTCTGAGTTGGAGTCTGGTATTCCTGGGGTTGATAACCCGGATGTTTTAGTTTTGTCCAAGTCGTCTTTTTCTTTTTCTTTTGAGTCGATTGTAACTGAGGAATTGGATGAGCTGGATCTTTTGAATGTGAATACCACTATAGTTTCTGAGTACTTCTCTATGCCACTTGTATATTGCATTGATCATGACTTTCAAACTTATAGTAAAAACGGCAAGGAAGGAATTCCTCTGGTTTTGAAACATTGGATTGATCGAGAGGAGGAGAGGTTTGTAAAACCCCTTGTTGATGAAATCATTCCAATTAATGTGGGTACTGAGAAGGATCCATGTCTGGTCCAGATCGGGTCCACGTTGTCTTCGGAGGAATACGAGCGCTTAGTCGTTTTATTAAAAGATTTCAAAGATGTTTTCACGTGGTCCTATGAAGACATGCCTAGAATCGATCCTGAGATTGTACAACATCAGATCCCTCTTGACCCTGAGGTCCGACCTATCAAACAGAAGCTGAGGAGAATACGCCCGAATTGGACTTTGAAGATTAAGGAAGAGGTCACCAAACAGATAGATCCAGGTTTTTGCTAGTATCTGAGTATCCGACTTGGTTGACCAACATTGTTTTGGTACCAAAAAAAGATGACAGGATTTGGGTGTGTGGATTTTAAAGACCAGAACAAAGCTAGTCCGAAGGACGACTTTCCTCTACCGCACATCGATGAATTGGTGGACTTCACCGCAGGCCATGCACTGCTCTCCGTCATGGATGGATTTTCTGGGTATAACCAGATTTTAATGGCGCCCGAGGATAGAGAGAAGACTGCTTTCACCATGCCATGGAGAACCTACTACTACAGGGTGATGCCGTTTGGGTTGAAGAATGCTGGGGCCACCTATCAACGAGCTGCAACCACAATTCTACATGATATGATCCACAAAGAGGTCGAGGTGTATGTGGACAACTGTAGACGTCCCCGAACGCCCCGGGAGGAACGAGCTCCCGTTCCGTTCATTTTGGGGTCACTACAGCTCAGGACTCTCAAATTTGTCACGGTTCTAAGTTTGAACCAAAGAGTCCAAATCCGGCAAATCGTTTTGAGAAACAGATTTTTGAAAAGAAGTGCCAAACATGGACTGCTTTGCCAGATACAGAGTCGCCACCTAAATGTTTTTTAAATGGGAAATTTAGGAAACCCTGACTCGTTGCCTATGGCCACGTGTCCGTCATCACCAAAGTTGCCTCGGCTCGGGAACTTGGGTACGATTGGGGAAGGTCACTTCGTGAGCACCCCCGCTCGCCCGATCAAAGATCGGCCTCTACTAACCATGATATCTATTTTTGGAAAACATTGTATGTTCTTATTCCGGTTATTAGCCTAGGTTACTATGTGATGCGTACAGCGTACAAGTATAGACTGGATCGTCTGAACTGGAACAAAACATTTCATGTTTGTTTTTTGAAAGATGGTTTGCTACTCGCAAGTAGGCTTAAAATGCAAATTTTGCCACCCTCGGGTGGGCTTAGTAAAGATGGTTTTGCCACTATCTAGTGGGCTTAAAACACACATTTGATGATTTATTCCAATCCAGATAACCCAACCTTCACCCACAGGCATTCAGGCAGATATATCATGTAAGCACATAGCCTCATGGTAAGCATGCTATCATGGCAGTCACTCACACGCATGCAAGGATGCTAAAGCATAAAACTTACTGAGTACTCCAAGCCAAAATGGAAATCACATTAGAAATCATGCATGATCCTAAGTATACAGAAATGCCTAATGCAACACATGCAAAAATGCAACCTATAGTAGGCTCGGCTATTCTAAACATGGCATATGAAATGCTACAACTATCATGTATTCAATTTGGAATTGAAAATACAATGCAGTTAGTATGATGCGCCGAGCCCGGTGCATGCAAAACGGATGAATGATGCAAACATGCTGTCATACTGTATGCTAATTGAAATATGCCCTAATCTAACCATCATAAGCGGATAAATAAAAGAGAGAAAGACGTGGGGTTGGAAGACATACAACACACACACGCACACTTATTACAGTTGTGCCCTCGCGCAGAGGGTCCGAATAAATAATACAGTTCCGAATAAAAGAATATTACAGTCCAAATAATGTACAAATTCCTAATTAATTAACAAATTAACTAAGAAAATAAATAAAACTGGCATGCAAGCCAGGGACTGCCTTGCTTCTGATGAATGCTGTATGTTTGGGCTGCCTTGCGCGGAAATCCACTGGGATGCCCCAATTAGCCTCTGTTTAGCAGTTATTCTTGGAAAGCGTGCCAGACTCCGAAAAGCTGCTGATTCTTCATTTTGCTGCAACAGAGAGCAGGAAAGGGGCATAGCAATGTATTTTCACAAATATATGCATACCTCGATCCTCGTGCCACCAATCACGCTTATCGAGGCATGATGGCCGAGGAGTCGAATTGCACAACTCAATATAGAATGAATGCACATGAAAACACAACAAGACCTAACTCCATCATGGATGATCCGGAGTGTCGGTGACTGGGGAATTGAGACACATTTCGTCACTCGGAGTACGAAATGCACCTCGTTTCCCGTGCCCGGGCTAACTCCTATTCCGAACACGATGCAACATGCATGACATGCATGAAATGCAACTAAGATACAATCCTAACATACACAATGCTGTGGAATGACATGCCTCGAAATACGTGCACATGGGCACGCAAATCGAGAAAATGACAAAATGCGATCTAAGATACAACCTAGTATGCACAATGCTATGAAAATGAGATGCCTCGAAATGCGTGCACACGGGCACGCAAACCGAGGCAATGGCATACGCAATGCAAATGGCATGGGATGGCATATAGAATGCAACATGGACTTATACTAACATGAGAGAGCCTCAGCCACACTCACATAAGAAGTCGATGGATGAAAATGAAGTGCCTCGAAATGCGTGCACACGGGCACGCAAACCGAGGCAATGGCATACGCAATGCAAATGACATGGAAAATGCAACATGGACTTATACTAACATGAGAGAGCCTCAGCCACACTCACATAAGAGGCCGGTGGATGAAAATGAAGTGCCTCGAAATGCGTGCACACGGGCATGCAAACCGAGGCAATGGCATACGCAATGCAAATGACATGAAAAATGCAACATGGACTTATACTAACATGAGAGAGCCTCAGCCACACTCACATAAGAGGCCGGTGGATGAAAATGAAGTGCCTCGAAATGCGTGCACACGGGCACGCAAACCGAGGCAATGGCATACGCAATGCAAATGACATGAAAAATGCAAACATGCTAATGGATTTTTAGCAATGAAATGTGGGGGAAAATAGCCCCGAAATGAGGCGAAAACACACCCGATGCATGGAATCTCTCCCGAAATGCAAAATTAGGCACATAGAATGAACTACAGCTATACAAAGCATGCATAATTGGTATATGAGATGAAAATACAGAAGAAAGGCAGCCTCAAAATAAGCATTTTCTCAGTACAAATCATGGCCAAACAACAAGCAAAGATAGGGCAACAATGGCATGCAAAAATGGCCCTAAACATGAGATTATGAAGCAACTCACAGCTGCTAACTCCAAATAGGTTAGGGCCCTTCAACAACATTGAAGAGGGGCCAAAAATAAGCCACTTTACAGAACTATAAAAACCCTAAAAACAAACATAGATATGGCTAAGCTCTTATGCAAGAAAAGGGGCCAAAAGGTGGCCAAAGAGGTAAGTGGTATATGCAAAGCCCAAACTGAAAAATTCCCTTCTACAACATTGAAGAGGGACCAAAATTATACACATTTACAGAACTGTAAAAAATCCAAAACAATATACAAACATGCTAGAAATGCAATGCAAAATGAGGCTCAAAAGAGGCTATAACACAAAGTATACAAAATATTCCACAAACAGCCAAAGACCCTTAATGAAATATGAAGAATGGACCAAAATAAGACTATTTTTAGTACTGTAAAAAGGCCAAAAACAGAAGCATGATAGGCTGCCAAAACATGCAAAAATGGGGACCAAAGAGGGAATATAAAGGCAAGTGTAGTATGGAGGTCCCAAACAGTGTTGAACCCTTCTTCAATGTTGAAGAGAGGCTCAAAATAAGCCTGTTTTTAGTTCTGTAAAACGCCCAAAAATGAAAGCATAATGGGCTGCCAAAACATGCAAAAATGGGGACCAAAGAGGGAATATAACATGAAGTGGCATATGGAGGTCCCAAAACATGAAAGGCCCTTAATAAAACATGAAGAATGGACCAAAATAAGAACTTTTATATCTCTGTAAAATGACCAAAAATAGAACCAAGATAGGCTGCCAAGTCATACAAGAATAGGGGACCAAAGATGGATATAAAGACAAGTGGTACATGGAGGTCCCAAACAAAGATGAGCCCTTCTTCAATATTGAAGAGGGGCTCAAAATAAGCCTAATATCAGTTCATGAGAAACTCCAAAATAGATCACACGTAGGCTAGAAAAAGCATGCAAAATATTGACATACAGAGAGGGTATTGAAGCAAGTGCAAGATGGAGGGCTCAAACAGGGTTGAACCCTTAATGAGACATGAAAATGAACTCGAAAAAATGACCTTTTCAGTTTTGGTCGGAGCTCAAAACAATAAGCATGTATGGCTTGCAAAAGATACAAGAAATGGGCCAAAAAAGGGGAAATTGCAACTCACCCTTGAAGACCAATTCTTTTGTTGCTTCTTGGACCAAATCTGTTGCCTCTTAGCTGCTGGAATTCCTTCCCTTGCTGCTAGATTGGAGTGGTGGTGGTAGAGCTTGGTGGTGTAGAAGAAATGATAGTGTAGAACTTGAAGGTTTTCAAGGAAATGAGGGAGATGGAGAGGGAGTTTTGTATTCAAGCTTGAGGAGCAAATTTTCTAACCCTTGTATGCAATGTTGCCAGCCGATTATATGGACAAAAAAGGGGGAGTAAAGGAGGGGCAAAAGGTGGGGGAAAATAGGCAAGTTTTCCCTCACAAAATATCCCCCGGATTGGGATATTTTCTGGGGGAAACAGTTATACAGCTGTAAAGTTGATGTTGCAAGGAACATGGCTGGCCAGGTATTTTTGTTTCAGGTGGCCGGCTGGCCACATCCCCTAGCCGGCCGGCTAGGGGTCAAAAGGGTCAAGTTGGTTTAGTGGCCGGCCACCACATAATCGTGTCCTCCCATGTGCCCTCAACACAACCCTGTGGTTAAAAGTCCAAGAAAGTGGCTCAAGGGTGTCCAACATTGGCTCGGAAGGAGGGGTTCAAAAGGGTCAAGCAACATTAGTGGCCGGCCACCAACTTTTAGGGTCCTCCCATGTGTGTACATCACAAATATGTGGTTCAAAGTTCAAGAAAAAGGGCCCAGGTTGTTCAACATTGGCTCGGAAGGAGGGGTTCAAAAGGGTCAAGCAACATTAGTGGCCGGCCACAAACTTTTAGGGTCCTCCCATGTGTGTACATCACAAGTATGTGGTTCAAAGTTCAAGAAAGTGGCCCCAAGGTGTTCAACATTAGCCCGGAAGTGTGAAAAACGGGCATCGGAGGGCGTCGGAGGATATATAACTGGTTTCTGCAACAATCGCTGGCCTCCCACCCTTCTACGGCCTTCCCAGTGATAAAATAGAGGTACCTGCCAAAAATGAACGAAAGCCGTTGCAAAACGAATGTTCGGGGGCCAAAACGCGCAGTTCGGGGTCCCGAAAATGGGCTGTTAAGCACCGAAAGTGGCATTCGGCCACGAAGTGGGTTTCTCAGACCCCAGTGTCCCTCAAAAGGGAGTAGAAAGGAAGTATGCCAAAAAAAAATCAGAACAAACGGAGATGGTTAGGCGGTCCCGAATCGAGGCACACGGCCTGACGGCTCCGAAAACCGGGAACCGGGCCCCGAAATGGGCAAAATGGCCTACGGCCACCAAATGTAGCCCACGGCCACTGAGAGATGGTCTACGGGACCTCTCCCTCCCCTTAGGAAAAGAAACAAAGAAAACCGAGCCTGGTTCGCAAACCGAGGCAAGGCACAGAAGAGGGTTCGGAAGTCCGGAGGCAGGGCTCACGGCCGCAACTCTGAAACTTCTGAACGAGCACATTAACATCACCAAGCGCTCAATCAGTGACGTCTGAGTCTTAAGGTCGGTCAAAAATGGGGTGTCTACAACAACATGATTGTCAAGTCCAAGGAAAGAGAGGGCCACTACACCGCCTTAAAGAAATTCTTTCAATAGATCAGAGAATATCGGTTGAGGCTAAATCCACAAAAATGCACTTTTGGCATAACAGCAAGGAAAATGCTGGGGTTCTTGATTACACAGAGGGGCATTGAGGTAGATCCTTCCAAAATCAAGGCCATCCTAGAAATTCCATCACCAATGATTAAAAAGGAGGTGCAAGGCTTTCTGGGTAAAGTGCAATTCATAAGACGATTTATTGCAAAATTAACCTTGACTTGTGAACCACTGTTTGGTCTCCTGAAGAAAGGAAAGACATTCCAATGGGATGACCGATGCCATTTTTCTTTTGAGCAGATCAAACAGTACCTTTAAAACCCGCCCGGGTTGTCGCCGCCAGAGGCGGAGAAGTCGTTGATTCTGTACCTTTCAGTAACGGACACGACTATGGGCTGCATGCTTGATCAGGAATCTGCGGATAGTGTGGAGAAGGCCATCTATTACCTAAGTTAGAAAATACTGGACTATGAGACCCATTACACCCCATTGGAGAAGGCTTGCTTAGCCTTAGTATGGGATACGAGGAAGTTGAGGCACTACCTGTTAGCTCACTCCATAATTCTAGTTTCGAGGTTAGATCCCACCAAATATCTCTTCGAGAAACCAGCACTTACGGGTAGGCTAGCCCGTTGGTTGCTTCTCCTCTCCGAATTTGATTTGAAGTATGTGACTCGCAAGTCTATCAAGAGAAGAGCAGTAGTAGAATTTATGGTAGATCACCTAGTGGAAGGGGACGAAGCAGTAAAATACCTATTCCCAGATGAAGTTATTCTACAGGTCAAAGAAGAAACTTGGACAATGTACTTTGATGGAGCGTCGTCTAACCAGTACGGTTATGGGATAGGGGTGTTGCTGATAGCACCTGACAATTCCCATATTCCTTTAGCCTTCAAACTCCGATTCAAAGTATCCAACAATGAGGTAGAATACGAAGCGTGTATTGCTAGATTGGAAGCCGCCCTAGAACTATGTGCAAAAAGTTTGGACGTCATTGGCGACTCGAACCTGGTTGTGTCTCAAGCAAAAGGAGACTGGAAGGTTAAGGAAGAAAGGATGAAAATCTATCACCAAACCCTGGATGTTCTGATTCCTAGGTTTGAGCAGCTAACCTTCATGTATCTGTTAAGAGAGAACAATAGTTTGCTAATGCCTTATCAACTCTATCTTCCATGATGGACATCCTATTGGGAGCCCGGATGCGTCCGATCATTATTGAACAGAGATATGCGCTGGCCAACGAGTTTATCGCTGCAATAGATGATGTGCAAGATCAAAACCCTTGGTATTATGATGTCCGGAACTTCTTGGAAAAGGAGGTTTATCCACTAGGGGTAAATGCCAAAGATAAAAAGGGCAATATGGCAAATGGCCGTTCAGTTTATCAACTATGCGGATAAGTTGTATAAGAGGGGTCATTTGGGAATGCATAAGTTGTGCGTTGATGTGGAAGAGTCAAAGCGCCTAATGGAGGCCATCCATGGGGGATAGTGCGGAGCGCACATGAGCGGAGTAATGCTAGCCCGGAAGATTCTCAGGTAGGGCTACTACTAGTCTACCATGGAGGAGGATTGTATCAGTTTTGTTCGGCGATGCCACAAATGCCAAATCCATGCAAATCATATGAATATCCTGTCGTCGAAGCTGTACAACATGACTTCACCATGGCCTTTTTTCAGTCTAGGGAATTGACGTCATTGGGGCAGTTACGTCGAAAGGGTCAAACGGACATAAGTACATTCTGGTGGCAATTGATTATTTCACGAAGTGGGTAGAAGCTCAGTCTTATGCAGTGTTGAAAGCAGCGCATGTGGCTAAGTTCATCCGCAACAACATTATTTACCATTATGGAGTCCCGAATGAGATCATTTCAGACAATGGCTCCCATTTTAAGAAAGAAGTAATCGACTTGTTGGAGAAATACAACGTGGCTTTTCATAAGTCATCCACATATCGGCCGCAAACCAACAGAGCTGTTGAGGTCGCCAACAAGAACATCAAGCACATTTTGCAGAAAATGGTTGAGACTTATACAGACTGGCTAGACAAATTGCCATTTGCTCTCTGGGGCTATAGGACTTCAATTCGGACATCTACTAGGGCAACTCCGTATTCTCTGGTTTATGGGATGGAAGCTATTTTGCCGACAGAAATAGAGGTTCTGTTGCTGCGGGTTATGGCTGAGTGCTAGATAGCAAAAGCGGATTGGCAGTAGAGCAGGTTCGAAGAACTAATGTTATTCGATAAGAGAAAGCTGAAAGCAATGTACCATGTTCAAGGATATCAACATAGGATTGCCAAGGCTTTTAACAAGAAAGTTAAGTCTCAGAATCTTAAGGAAGGGGATTTGGTGCTGAAAAACAACCGAGCTCCCATCCATGACCCTAGGGGCAAGTTTAGACCTAATTGGACTGGTCCTTACATTATCAAAACCATCTGGTCGGGTGGAGCTGTTATTCTTATGGACCTAGATGGCCTAGAATTTTCCCAACCGATCAACATGGACAAGTTGAAAAAATATTACCCTTAAGAGGCTCACTAGGCCGAAAACCCGTAAGGGCGACCTAGGCAAAAGTTAGAGCACAAAAATTGAAAAAAAGAAAAACTAAGCTCACAAGGATGAAAACCCTAAAGGGCGGCCTTAGAAAAAGTTAGAGCGCAAAAGGAGAGCGTTAGTACCCGAATGAACTCTAACCGAACTACGTAAGGCCTGATTCCCATCTTTGGGATATGTAGGCAACTTCATTCTCAAGTCTGGCCATAAGCACCTCCAAATCAACTGTGTTCATGTGTTTGATCAAGGCATCTTTGTCCACTCATTATCTGAAAGTTCGGTTGTGATCCTTACCCTGAGAGAAGAGCTGTTTACAGTGCTGAGCAGTGCTATTCATTCTATGGGCAATTTTTCGTTTCTGGATTTGGGGTTGTACATCTCGAGGATAGATTCCAGGTGTGTCTAGTCGTGAGCCTTATCGAAAATGGTTTTGAAAAGTTTTGATAAAAGTTGATTTTGTTTGAATTAATCTTTTTACAACTTAGACCATTTTTGGACAAAAAGGAAAACTTTCAGTGCCTACAACTTCAATTTCATTGATTTCAATACAAAGTTCTCCAACTCTCGATGCAAATCAAAGTTTCTTTTATTACATTCAAAAGGAATACTTGAAAAGTTAGGTCAAAGTAATAAACTTGGGGCACAGATGAGTCAGGTGTTCCTGTGTCCCCTCCCCGAGCTTGTAGAAGCTTCAAATGCTAAAGTAGGCCCAGCGTGTGCCTCTTCTTCGAGCCAAGCTATGCATTCGCCAGACAAGGCGCAACTGAAATTGGGAGTAGGAACCAAAAGTTCTCTTGTCTTCCAAGCATTGGCGTATCGAGCCAACTATGAACCTCAGATTGGGAATGAAGCTGGGTACTCTACCCTCTCTTTTGGGCAAGTCTGGTAGTGTCCGAACTGACGCCTAAACCAGAATAAAAAGTAGAATACGTAGTGTGCCATGCCAATCATCTAAATACCGGGTTGCCGAGTCATGTTGTAGCTCATCTCGGGCAGATCAAACTGGGGGTAGCGCCAAGCAATGTCAACAGTAGACCTATTACACATCCAATGGCACCACTACCCTTTGTTCAGGAAATCAACTAGCCATTGGCGAAAGAAATAGCCTCGTGCTGAGTATGTAGGGTAGGAGTCCACTACCTTCAACCTGTCCGTGAGCCATATCTGGGGAGGGATGAAAAATAAGAGAGATTAAAGAATAAAAAGGTGTATGTTGAGAGAAAAAGTGAGAAAAGGGCTTTGAGAGAAAAACAGAACATGAGTGCCGAGTGATGTGAGAAACACATATGAGCTAGGGTGGGAAACATTACCTACAAAAGTAGTGGACTTCCTGCAAATTTGGTCGTCTCCCGCCGATGGAAGGCATCCAAGCCCATCAAAGTCTCGACTAGTGCTAAGCCAATTCAACTTTGGCCATCTTTCAAGCCTTGGGCCACTTCGATCAAGCGAATGCTAGACCCTCCGAAACCCGTGGCAAGATGAAAATGAGCCAACATGCACAAACAAAGGGCATGCTGCCGAAAGCTCTGCTAATGACGGTTGTCGCGATCACCGACGTCAGAAAATTGATGAATGAGGCTGGGAATATCCAGCTCTCCATTGTGAACCAAGGATCGAGCCTCATGTAAAGTAAGCCCACACATCCTTCTTAAAGCTTGGATATGACCAAAACAGGATTGGGGCAAGATTTCCTCGTCACGCTGGGATTCCATCAAAACCTGGAATTCTTCAACTGTAGGGCACATCTCTTGCCCCCCGAAGCTAAACACGTGCGTAGCCGGGTTCCAACACCTAACTGCGGCATGAAGGAATGGAAAACACAGTGGAGAACGATTTAGCGGGAATATTGCATTTATTCCAAAACCCCGAAAATTCACTTTTTTTGAGCCATCTAAAGTTGTAATCCAATTTGAGAGTTTTTCGGTAAAGAATGGGTCCATTTATGGAAAAAACAGAGCTAGAGTGAAGAAACTATGAAGTCCCAACTTTTATAGAAGATAAGGCACTTAGTGGAAGACAGGTGGCAACAATCTGGCAATCCCTCACACTGATGGCTGACTGGCCAATGGTGATGGCCAACAACCACCTTTTGTAGCCAACTGACCACCACTGGTGGCCGACAGGCTTTGTTCATGGCCGGCAGCATTCTTGTTTGTCCTGTGGTCTTCCTATGTACTGAGAGTGATGAGAATCTGCGTTTTGTTCTGGTCTTTGCGCATTGTGTTGTCCCGATTTAGTTATTTTTGTTGAGCCGTTTTGTTTCAATTTGTTTATCGAGTTGTAATTTTCTTGTTTTGCTTATCGAGTTGTATTTGTTGTATGTTGTGTGTTGTTTATCAAGTTATATATTACTTGATTTTATTTATCGAGTTGTACATTGTTTTTCTTGTTTTGTTGGTAGTCAGTTCATTACCTAATTAAGAAGGTTGTGCCAATGCCAGGCTCAATTTCCATCAATCAATTTCACTCTCGTTTTTATGCAATGCGGTGCTCACAATGCAAAATATAACACTCTTTCATACAAAAGACTGATTTTCATTCCGATCATGGTTACTTTTTACAAAAGAGTACAAGTTTTAAAGCAAATAAAACCTGTCTAAAGCTGTAAAAAGTGCTAACACTACTAGCAAAAAGAAACTAAGCAAAAATACAGAAACTCAACGCCAGCTATCTCAGTCTCGAGAGGCCCTCCTCGTCCTCTTCCTAGGCAGGGACTCAGAGCTATCCCTGTCAGCGCCGCTGTCTGCACCTCTCTTTGAACCAGAACCAGAACCGTCGCTGCCCTCTGCCTCAAAGCCTGACTCAGCATCATCTCCACTAGCAAAACCCGAGCCAGCGTCATCATCTTCGCTCTCGGATGACTCAGCGTGCTGATTCGCTACCTCCTCCACCTCGCTGGTCTCAACCTCGTCATCACTCAGAATGGGCTCAAAAGGGCCACTCTCATCTCCAGTGTCCCTGGCTCTACCTCGGCTTTGTGCCGGAGCCTGTCTCTCTCTTCTCTCTGTCACCAGAGGGGGCACTAATGGTCCTACTGCAGCCGCCGCTAGTGCTATCAGTATGAGTGGGACCTGAAAAGGAGGTTGTCATATGTCAGCTATAGTATGCGTATTAGATGCAAGTATGATGTGTAGAATGAGTGTATGCAGGAGTTAGATACAATGTATGAGTACAGTCTGGAAGTGCTGTATTTCAGATGCAGTGTATCAGTGTAGTATGGGTCAGATGTAGTGTATCAGTGCAGTGTGGGAAAGTGTTCAGTTGAAATGTCAATTTCAATGTGTCAGCATAAATTTGATAACTGGAATATAAGAAAACTGAAGAAATTACCTGAATGCCGTAGAAGCCAAGCATCGCCTCCTTCCTCAATATCATGTCCTCGAATGAGGCTAATAGCTCCAGTAGATCATCGGTGTATCCTGGGGGTGCTTGCAAATGCATTTGGGGAACGATCAATGTCCAGAAGGAATGAATATCTGAGAGAGAATGAAAAATGTGGCACATACCAGGCGTGAGTTAGGAGCTCTAACGTATTTATGCCCCGTTGTGGCAGGCTCGATCGGAATCTGATATGCCTCTCCAGTATACCGCCAACAAGTGAGTGTAGTAGGCAGCTTCGGCCAACCGGTCCTCTACCTTGCCTGAGGAGCCCCTCTGCCATGGCCTTGGCTACCTTGGTCGCTCTGAACCCCATCCTCGCAACAGGAGCTCTCGCTCCCTCGCCTCCGTGAACACCGGTCACAGGTGGCATAAGTTGTGTCTGAATGAAGACTGCATAATCAGCCTCAACTCAGAAGTACTCCGCCTCTAAGCCCACCATGAACTGGATAACTCTGTCAATAGATAGGCTGTCCGCTAATCTCATGGACTTTGGCGGCATCATCGATATGAACGGAGCAGGTATACCCAGAGACTGGCATATGAATCTCTAGCCTAAGTACCAGACCCTTTAAGTAGGATGTGATAGCGAGAAATGCCCCAGGCAGCATTATACCGGCCTCTAACTCCTCTCGGTATCGTGGCCCATGGCTGCCATGAGATTTACAAATGGAAGTATTATAGATTGTCAGTTGCTGTCAGTGGCTACAATGTGAATCAGAACAGGGTGAAAGCAAATGATGACCATGTTTTAGGTTACCTCGTGGGCAACTACGGTGTCAAAGTAACGCTTGAAGAAAGAAAAGGGCTCGCGAGTCTTGCGGCGAAGCTGACCATCGTACATCCGTGACAAAAGGGATCGTCAATGGAATCCCCACATCTGGCTCCGGGGCAAGAGTCGGGAAGTATGTGGAGAGAGCACAGGGATATATAATCAATATAATTTGAACAGATACAGAAAATGCAAAGTAGAAAGCATACAGTGTATGAACAGATATAGAAAGTACAAAGCAGAAAGTACATGCGTTGAACAGATGTAAAGCAAGAAATACACATGCGTTGAATAGATCTAAAGCAAGAGATGCTGAACAGAAAATGAAAAGTGTAAAGAGTGAACTGAGATGTGTACCTCCCAGGCTCACCAATAGCCCTCGATCAAGTATCCAATCCCGCGGGAATGACCGCCAGTGTGCTCAGCAAGTATAACCCTACAGTGTTCGCCCTGTTTGCGAACAAGGTGATACCGACGAGGAACATCAGAAAACCCCGAGCGTAGTGCTCTATCTCCTCTACTGTCTTTGGCACAGTCCCCAGAAATCGCTCCTCGAGCCAGCTGTATCTGACCTAAGTTGTCCACAACAAAGGCGGGTATGTCCCCAGAAGCTCAATCCAAGCAGCCTCCCACTCCCCCATATCAGGATCAAAGGGAATCAGATCACCCCCTACGCCTAGGCCTGCGATCATGGCGAGGTCGTAAGGGGTCATCGTCAGCTCTCTGGTAGTGGAAAGGTGGAGAGAGTTGGTGGTGTCCCACTATCTCTCCACTAGTGCTCCCAGAAGTGGACGACTCGCTATGACTCGTGTTAGTCCAGAGTAGAATGGGCCAAAGCCCGCCTCGTCAACAATAGCTCGAACTCCGGTAGGGAGCTCGTCATACCAATCTCTGGCCGTCGTGGCCCCATAGCCCCTGTATGCGCGGGTGTCACCCTATGGTAGAGGATAGGTGAATCAGTGTAAATATAGTTCGATGAAAAGGAAGTGTAAAACAAATGCAATCGCATTGGTGAAAATACAGTGCAAGAGGAGATTAGTGCAATAAATGCAAGTAAAGAACATCAAATGAGCAAGTGCATAGAGTTCGTACCTCAACGGCAACGACTGAAAGATGGGAGTCTGGCTCCCTCAGTAAGAGATCCGCTTGTGCATCAGCGAAATCAGTGAAGTGCCTAACACCACTAGCAGGGAAAATGTGAGTCTAGGGATGATACCTTGCCGCGTCAAAAGGCCTCACTCCTAGTGATAAGGGCTCCGGCTCTGCATCAAAATCGAACTTTGCCTCAAACTCCACCTCTGGAGGAGCTCTATCATATGGGAAGTCGTCTGCCATCTGGAATATAGATGAAGAATCGATGAAAAGTGAAGAAAATGGGGAAAATTGGCGGAAAATACCAAAAGTCAACTCAAGTCAAACCCTAGGAAAGAAAAAGTGGAGGAAAAGTCAAAGTCCGGGAAAAGGCGCCAAACCCAAAAGAAACTCAAGGGGAACAAGCCTCAAGTGGAGAAAATGAAGAAAAAAAACACCGAAATCAGTTTTCAATCGATTCAAAATGAAGGAAATCAAGAGGTTTTAGCGAATCAACTTTGCGTGGGGCGTTGGAAAAAGCGTGTAAAGCTCAGATCTAGAGAGAATGAAGGTTTGGAGAGAGAGAGGGAAGAATTTCGGTCATGGGATATGCAGGAAATAAGCCCCCATGACCTATACTTAAAGACTCGCATGTGAAAAGACCAAAAAGGGCCGAGCTACCATCGACGGCCGGTCGGCCACCATTGGTGGCCGACAATGCTTAGGGCTGGCCGACAGGCAGCCGACACCCCTCCCTGGTGACCATCAAGCTTCCAGTGCTCCTCATTTGTGTTTTGCTGCTGTTTTATGTCCTCAGTGCTCGAGAAGTGCAAGGAAAGTTCACTTTTTAAGCTCAAATTGCCTCTGCGAAAGCTCCAAACTGTGTCTTTAGTGCATGGTGATTGATCACTAATCAACACGAAGGAGGTGTATCCTTTTTAACTTGTTGCAACTCTTCCGAGAGGCAAATCGGAAGTTGCATTTCTTTATTGTTGCATAGACTATGCATTTCTCCATTGTTGCATAGAATATGCATAGAACATATATTTCATCATGTGTTGCATAGAACGTGCACTTCTCCATTATAGCATAGAACATGCTTCCAATTATCATGCATAGAACATGTTGTCACTACATTTGCGTAGGACATGCTTTGTTTCTTGTGCATAGAATATGCACCCTCACTATGCTGTACCTGTTAAGTCTCTTTCTTATGCAGGCATGATATTGTATGTACGGTCCATTCAGAGGAGTTCTAGGAGAAATCATTCCTATCCTTCGAATTACTCGCTTCAGTTAGAAACATTTGGGTACGCCCGGTGTTTACACCACCCTCTTTCTCCTTTCGCGTACGGTGCCTTAGGACACTCTGGTTAGAGACATTTGGGTGCATCTCGGTGTTCTCAATATCACTTTCTCTTCTCGCATGCGGCGCGTTAGGACACTTCGGTTTCGAACGCGCGGGCGCATCCTAGTTTTCACCCCTTTCTCCTCTCACGTGTGGCATGTTAGGATGCTTTGGTTTCAAACACGCGGGTGTAGACTGCCCGAGAAACTCTGCTCTTCGCGCCGCAGGGGCGCGAATCGTTTTGTTCTTCAGCTACTACAATTCGGACTCAAGTCACGGTTCTGAATCTAATCTCCCAAAGTGCAATGTAAGACTGATAAATCACCAAAGAGTCCAAATTAAGCAAATCGTTTTGGAAAATCGATTTTTAATAAAGAAGTGCTAAACATGGACTGCTTTGCCAGATACGGAGTCGCCACCTAAATGTTTTGTTCTGGGAAATTTAGGAAACCCTGACTCGTGCCTAAGGCCACGTGTCCGTCATCACCAAAGTTGTCTCGGCTTGGGAACTTGGCTACGAGAGGGGAAGGTCATGCAATGAGCACCCCCACTCGCCCAATCAAAGATCGGCCTTTACTAACATGATATTTTGTTTTTGAAAACATATGTGTTCTTATTCCGGTTATTAACTTAGAATTACTATGTGATGCGCGCAGCATACAAGTATAGACTAGATCACCTAAGTTGGAACAAAACACTTCATGTTCGTTTGTTTGAAAACGGTTTAGAGGTGCTACTCGCAAGTAGGCTAAGTCATGGACTTTGCCACCCTCAAGTGGGCTTAGAAAACATGATTTTGCCACTTTCAAGTGGGCTTAAAACGTACATTTTGATGAATTATTCCAATTCAAGCAATCCAACCTTCACCCATAGGCTTTCAAGCAGTTAATCAATTATGCAGTTAGCCTCATGGCAAGCATGCTATCATGGCAACACTCACATGCATGCAAGGATACTAAAGCGTAAACACTCACCGAGTACTCCGAACCAAAACAAAATCTATGTCAGAAAGCAATGCATGCTCCTAGTTCATGTTAAGATGGCTAATGCAACACATACAAAAATGCAACTAAGATACGCTTGGCTATTCTAAAATGTTATGTGAAATGCAACTTGGTACATGTATTCAAATTGGAATTGAAATACAATGCAGTTTAGTATGATGCGCCGAGCCTGGTGCATGCAATACGAATGAATGATGCAAACATGCGAGCATAAGGACGCTAATTGAAACATTCCCTAAAACTAACCACTGAAAGCGGATAAGTAAAAAGGAGAAAGAAATGGGGGTTGGAAGACATGCATCACACACACGCATACTTATTTACAACATTGCCCTCTCGAAGGAGGGTCCGAATAAGAAGCTAACTAGCTACGCTAATTAAACTAATTATTACAACACAACTAATTAACTAACTTAGCTAATTAATTATTACACAACCGAATTGAAACAAATAACTATGCTAAGCTAAATGAATATTACAAAACCAATCAAATGATTAAATTACACGAACTAATCATGACTACTGAAATGGCCTTGCGGGCAATGTAGAGATGCATGCTCTGTCGGCTTCGCTTGGAAATCCACTACCGTGCCGCATGTTGCCTCTGTTTGCACTGTTTTAGACTCCTGAAAACTGTGCCAACCTCCAAAGTACTTCTGATCCACCTCATGGACATGCTGAGAGGTCATCGGCCAAGAGGAGTGGCCATCGGCCAGAGCTTATGGCTATCGGCCAAATTGATAGCCGATCGGCAGAATAAGATGGCTGGTTGGCAGTTCTGATAGTCGATCGACCAATACTTCCTGCAAATTCTCCCTTTGCTGCAACAGAGCACTAACAGAGGCATGGTAATGTATTTGCAAGAAAATTCATGTGTCACCACACTCCTTATCATGTCTAAGGCTCAAAGGAGTGTAATGCTCGACTCTCGAGCCATCAATCACGTATCTCAATGCATGATGGCCAAAGAGGCCGAGTTGCACAAATCAATGTCAAATGAATGCACAAAAACACATAAATGCCTTAATCTCTATCATGCGTGATCAAGAGGGTCGGCGACTGAGAAATGAGGCACGTTTTGTCACTTTAAGTATGAAACATCCCTCGTTTCTCGTGTTTGGACTAACACCCTATCCAAACACAATGCAAAGCACACAACATGGAAATGCAATGCAATAAGCATACAACAACATGCAACAATAGGCAATGCGACAAGCATGCAAATATCATGCAACTCAAGCATGCAAACATGATGCAATGTAACAACATTTGAACAACATGCTAAATGAACTTAAACTAAAAATGGACAGACCTCAGTCATGCCCAAATCAGTGGCCATAACACCAAAACTAAGGCACCAAAAGGCAAGACATTCATGCACACATATTGGTCCATAAGCTAGGTAACAATGCATAACTCTTAGAGGCATTCAAAGAGTGAAAGAAATGGGAATATGGCAGTCCTATATGCTCTGAAATGTCATGTTAAATGATGTCAAATCATCCTAACAACATAAGCATGGTATGCTAGAAGGCTCAAAGCTTGAAGCTAGCATAGGTACTTGCACCATAGCTATACAAAACACGAAGCATATGGCCAAGACAACCCAAAACAGTCCTAGAACATGCCAAAATGAGTCTAAAACATGCATGGAAGGAAGCCAAAATAAGCTAACATGGTGAGCATGAAGCATGAACTTGCAAGGCTAATAAGGAGTATTACACTACACCTATCAAAACCAAGCATGAGGCGACCTTAACAACAAAAATCAGAGTTATATCATGGAAAAATGAGACAAAATACACATTGATATAGCAGCTTACAAGCTTAGGTAAAATGGCATACGCAATGGCTCATTCTCAAGGCATAAAGAACCAACCTTCCAAAGCATGGAAAGAGTGACAAATGCAAGTGTATGGAAACATTACATGTACTGAAATCACATTTCAAATGATGCCAAATCATGAAAATAGTCTAAGTAATGCATGCTAATGGACTCAATACACAAAGCTAGTGAGCAAGATTGAACCATGGCTATACAAAGCAATGCATGCATGACCAAAACAACACAAATCGGAGCTTAAGCATGCTGAAACATGGACAAAAGCTTCTTGGAGTTAAGCCAAAACATGCTAGAATGATGGTCTAAACACATGAAGAATGTTAGGTTAATGAATGGATTTGCACTACAAGTGCAAGGAGCATGCAAGATATGATCAAACCAAGCCAAAATAGTGTTATATAATGGAAAAACAAGGCCTAAGACATACTGAAATGGAGCCACAAAGAGGTATAAAAACGTGCCAACTTGGTGAGCCATCAACACAAGCATTCAAGAGAAGAGGAGGGGGGACAACCCCCTCCTATTTAAGGCCTCAAAACACACTTTCCACCACTGAAATTCCTCTAGAATTCAGTGGTAGAAAGGCCAAATAAAGGTGAAAACAAAGGCCTAAAGAGATGATACAAAACAAAGCCAAACAAGGCTCTAAACGGGGTAGACCACCCCCAACTCCAAAGAGGCCTCAAACAAACATGTTAAGCACTTCAAAACAAGACTTTTTTCAGTTAAAAGCAATGCCTAAAACAATATGCAAGGATGGCCAATACGGTATACAAACAAAGGCTTAAAAGGGGAATACATTCACCCTTGAAGCACAACTTCGAAACCAGCAGCCTCTGAGCCAAAAACCAACTTTCAGAGCTCAAATAACACTCCCAAGAACCTCAGCTCAAAGATGGTGGTGTGTTGCTAGGTGTTGTAGTGCAAAAATGAAGAGAAATTGCACTTTAAGGCACAAACTCACACAAATATAGAGAGAGAGGAAGAAATATAGAGAGCGAGATATATATATCTTCTATATCAGAATTTTAGAACCTCTGGAAAGGGAGAGGGGTCTCCCTTCTTATAGAAAAACAAGTTCCAAGCTTGTTTATCAAGCTAGAACTTGGTCCAAATCCATCCATACACGTGTGTGGAGGATACACCAAGTGACCAACAGCTGGCACCGGTTGGAAGAAAAATATCTGCAGAAGTAGAAAAAGGGGCCTCGGCCAAAAGATATGGCCGATCGTCCAAAAAGAGTGCCGATCGGCCACTACCAATGGCCGATGACAAGAAAACAAGGCCGATAAGCACAAGGCTTGGCCGATGGGTAGTAGGGATGGCCAACAAGCCACCCCCTTCCCTCAGAAGCAAAACCACAAGTTCTTGGTCCACAACCAAGCACAAAACAGACAAGTTGAGAGATCTTATGGTGAGGCGTGCAACCGAGACCTTCCAGAACTCAAAACGAACACGAGTATGGATGATCATCGAGTGTTCAAACGATGACGTTCAAGTCTTGAGGATAGTCAAAAATGAGGTGTCTACAGTTGCCCTCTTTGAAAAAATTCGAAAGTCATAAGATGATGGGAGTGAATGTCCAAGCCTAGAGATGACCCATTTTTGACGAGGCCGAAGACTTAGACAAACATACAAGATTACAAATAGATGTGCCCATAGGCAGGGGCAAGATGCAAAATGACATGCACAATGTCAAACATAACTTATGATTATGCAAAGAGGGCTGTAATGAAGTATTCATGCAAAATAAATACAACATTTTAAGTAAGCGAATAAGAAACAATAACCTCACTCATTCCAACAGAAAGAATGCAAGAAAATTATGCAAGTCTCACTTCGTCTCACGCGAAGAAGGCTAAAAGCGACTACCAAGAATACCCGGAGTCTCAAACATAACGCCTCTCAGCGTATCACACGTGGGAGAGGAAAAAACAACACTTCTCAGCGTATCACACGCAAGAGAGGAAAAGGTAACATCTCTCAGTGTATCACACGCAGGAGAGGAAAGAAAGCATCTCTCAGTGTATCACACGCAAGAGAGGAAAGAAAGCGTCTCTCAGCGTATCATACGTAAGAGAGGAAAGAAAGCATCTCTCAGCGTATCACACGTAAGAGAGGAAAGAAAGCATCTCTCAGCGTATCACACGCAGGAGAGGAAAGAAAGCATTTCTCAGCGTATCACACGCAAGACAGGAAAAAGGTGTCTCTCAGCATATCACACGCAAGAGAAGAAAAGGGCATTTTTCAGCGTATCACACGCAAGAGGGGAAAAAAATGTCTCTCAGCGTATCACAAGCAAGAGAGGAAAGAAAAAATAGTGCTAACACTAAGGAGGTGCATAAACATCGGAGTGAGTCCCAATGCTTCTAACAAGGGTATAGCGTAAATATCGAGCGCACCCGAGTGTTCCTAACCGAAACAAAGCGAACTCAAAGGATAGGAAAGGTCTTACCTGGAATTCCTCTGAATGAAACGTAAACACAGTACCTTCTGGTTGCACCAGCCCCAAATAAACCGTACATACAATATCATGCCTGCATAAGAAAGAAACTCAACAAGTTCAATATAGTAGCAACATACGTTCAACGTCACATTCCAATATGAAATAAACGCGGGCATACACAATGCAAGTGAAAAGTGCGTAGCGACGCAAGTGAAAAGTGCATGACAATGCAACAAGTGTGCGCGACAACGCAAGTAAGGTGTGCATGACAATGCGACAAGTGTGCTCAACAACGCAAGTAAGGTGTGCATGACAATGCGACAAGTGTGCTCAACAACGCAAGTAAGGTGTGCATGACAATGCAATAAGTGGTGGTGTATGCTTCATACAAAACTATGGTGCATATTCTATGCAAGAGGGAGAAATGCATATTCTATGCAAAACAATACAACATGCATATGCTATGCAAGCGTGATGATGCATATTCTAAGTGACAACGCAACACACATGTTCCATGCAACGACATAGGGATGCCATATTCAATGCAAGCATGGTAAAGGCATGCTATTCACAATGTTGAGATGCAACTTCAAAACGAGATGAGGCATGCTCGATGTAAGAGTGAAAAGGCGTAAAATAAATGCGCACCTTGCAAACATGGCAAAACACTGTAATGCAACATATTCAAAGCAATTTTTGAATCTTGCAATATACAAAAGGATACACCTCACGCGTATCAAGTGCTGCACACGGAAGACACGGTTCGAGGTCACCACAGAGGCCGCTTAAGCTTCAAAAGTGTATTTTCTTGCACTTTCTGGAGAGATGAGGGTACCAAACAACAGAACTACCCCAAACAAGGACATTTCAGATCCATCGGCCATAAGGGGAAGCCATCGGCCATCCATCAGCCATCAAAAGAGCTTATTGGCCAACAATTTAGCCGATCAGCTAACAATTTGGCCGATCGGCCAAAAATGGCAGATTTGGGGCAATTTTGTCCATTTGCCTCGGGTCTTCAAGTATAGGGTTCCAAACCCTATTTCCTCACTTCTCCTTAGCCGAAAAACATTCTTCTCTCTCTCTAGGTCATTTTCCTCCCTTCGATCCGAGCTTTTCTCCTTTTTTCAAGCCTCCCGCAACTTTCGATTCGCGAAACCCTCTTCGTTTCAAACACTTTGAAACGATCGAAACGTGTATTCGGTGTTCATTTCTTGATGTCCACTACTTAGGGTTTGTTTCCCCCAAGTTCCCCTTGGTTTCCGTGCCTTCTCCGGCACTTCGACCTTTTTTTTTCCATTTTTTGCCCCTCGGGGTTGACTTTTGGTTGACTTTTTGCATTCTTGCCCGTTTTTTGTACCCTCGGCCATTTTCTCACTCTTCTCGACATGGTGGACGATATTCCATAGGGTGGGGCTCCTCCGAAGATGGATATGGATCCCGAGGTCGAGCTCTTGTCACTCAGTGTTCGATCGTTTGACCCGGCGACATACCGGCCCGCGATACATGTGTTGCCTCTCGACATCATTCGCCAGTTCAGGAGCTTCGCGTGAGGTACGCCATTGGAGCTCCTGCTACGTGAGTCGGAGTCGCATCTTTCTTACGGCACCGCTGAGGTATACCCTTCCTCTTTACTTTCTGCAATGTAGGTCGTATATCTTGGATTTATCTGATCATCACAAACACATTTGTAGATCACATGCTTAGTTCACCCTGAGCACATTCATACATGATATCTGCACCAACTCGAACACATGCCTACGCACTGTATTTTTTATCAATTCTGAACGCATTCAAACACTGTATCTCTGATACTGCTTCGTATCTGTTTGTCTTGAACACAAGGAGATTCCCATGCCTTCCGGGGGTATGGGAATACCATCGTCCAGGGTTGGTAGATGGAGTTACCTGATGAGGTCCGCCAGATCGTCGACGAGGCCGGCTTTGACATTTTCTGCATGGGACTCTCACGCCTCACTGCGAGTAGGCCCTTTCTAGACACGCTGGTGGAGAGGTAGTGGGACACCACCGATTCCTTCCACCTTTTCGTAGCGGGGGAGATGACGATGACTCCCTTCGACTTCTCCATGCTCACTGGCATTGGAGTGGGGGGTGATCCGATCTCCTTTGACACCGACATGGGCAAGTGGGATGCTGCCTAGATGTTCTTGCTTGGCGCTCACCCACATCTCTCCCGGCCAGGGTTCTTGAGATACTCGTGGTTCGAGGACCAGTTCAGGGTACAGGCGCCGACAACCCGCGAGGAGGTCGAGCAGTATACCCGAGGGTTTCTCATGTTCTTGCTGGGCACCACCCTCTTCGCCGATCGGGTGAACACAGTTGGCCTCCATTTGCTGAGCGCACTGGTGGACATGACCAGGATCCGATGCTATGATTGGGGTGGCGCAGGCCTAGCCACATTGTACGGGTACATGAGTTCCTTATCCCGCCGCAGCGAACATCCGCTAGGAGGCTACTAGCGAGCCTAGTAGGTACACCTTCCCTTTCTATTTTACAGTTTTGCCTTACATTATCTGTACACCACACACACTGCATACACGCAATCTGCTTTACACTGGTTGCACACTGCACACACTGCACAATGCATTGCACACCATTCTCTGATTTTTGCTTTATCTGTATTTTGCCTTACTGATAAACATACTCACTGTTGCCCATTCACATTCTGTAGTTGTGGGTGTATGCTTACTTTCCGAGGCTTGCTCCAGAGCTGGATTTGGAGATTCCCCTCGTTGTTCCCTATTCTCATCGATACGATGTGAGGTGCGAGCGGAGGCTGCGAGAGTCTTTCCTGTTCTTCTGCAGATACTTTGACACCATAGCTGCAACAGATTTAAGCTTTGCTTTACATTGTACTTGTAGTAGCAGATAACCAACTGTATATCCTTTCATTTGCAGATCACCTAGTAGCCCTGGGCTGTGCTATCTGATGCGGTGAGAGATCAGTACATCAGTGCTCGGGAGACTGCCCAGTTTTGAGTTTTGCTGGAGGGTCCGGTCTGCCAGGCTTGGTACTTGGGAGAGCGCTTCCTGCATCAAACCCTTGGTTTACCTGAGCAGATAGTCCCGAGGCCACCTCCCATCCATATAAGGCATACAGAGAGGTACACCCTGCAGGAGATGACCGATTTCACTATCGGCTAGGACGCTGACGTTTTCAGAGATGAGGGAGACTACAGCGTCTTCATCTAGACTTATCTCACGCGGCCTTTGGCCAGTGCTCGCCGAGATGAAAGATAGAGGCCTGCAGCCCCAGTGGGAGGAGCGGGAGCACCAAGGGCGACTCAGGCCCGTGACAGGAGTGGTTCCCAGAGGGGACGGAGAGCAGAGTGGCCAGCGCTACCCACCAATATGACATGCCGTGGGCAGGCTGGAGAGACTCACCAGATTCCGATTGCTCCTCCCCCAGCTCGTCGGAGTTCGAGGCTCGACCCCGGTACATGCAATGCTTTTCATTCTGTACATTTATTTCATTTCAGTTGATATCTCGCAGATTACTAATTACCGCAACACTTTTACAGGCTTCTATCGAGTACACTGGGTAGGCCCTAGAGCTAACGGCCTCGGTGATGGGGATGCTGCAGAGGAGTATAGACCTGCTGAGTATCTACGGTATTCTGATAAGTTCTTTCAACTTCCGTTCCAAAACACTTTGTGTAATCTGCTGCATACAGTCCTAATGCATCACATTATCAATACTGTATTTGGTATACCACACTCATATACCACTCACAGCACTAACACACTGAATTTCATATGCTGGCCACGGCCTTTATATACTGCAATCATCCACTGTTCACAGAATTCATACACTGTAATCACAAACTGCTCACGGCATTCACACATTGCTCACGGCATTCATACACTACTCACAGCATTCATACACTGCTTACGGCATTCACACATTGCTCACGGCATTCATACATTGTACTTATACACTATATTCGATACCATACTTGACTTCGCATAGCATAACTGATGCATCTACCAAATGTTCTTTTCAGGCCCCATTCTGGATACCAGCCGCAGTGGATGCCTCAGCGGGACCTTCAGTGCCTCCCAGAGCAGCAGGGGGAGCCGGACAAGGGATGTCAATACACAGCCAAGGCAGACATAGGCGTACTCATACCGAGAGCAGTTCGCGGGAGCCCGCCCAGATGATGATGAGTCCGATGCAGAGTCGTCTCAGGGGGAGGGTGGAGATGGCTCGGGCTCAGACTCTGGCAGCAGAGCCGACGGTGATGATCCTGGACCTTTGTCCAGGAAGAGGATGAGAAGAGACTCCCGCACTTGAGGCGACCGGTGCCGATCCAGATGCTATTCTTTTTTTGCTTTATTTTCCTTTTTATTAGTAGTTTTTGCACATTGTACTGCGTCAGGCAGATTTTATTTTCCTTAAAACTTTGTACTCTTTTTGCAAAAGAAAACATGATGGAATGAAACAGCTCTTTTGTTGAAAAAGTGTTACATTTGTACATTCTAAGCATCGCATCACATTACATAAAAATGTAAATGAGATTGAACTTTGTTTGAAAACTGCACACTCGAGATTGCATTGCCTTAATCAGGTAGTGAACCAACTAACAACAAACAAAACAACTCAATAAGCAAAACCAAGACTTGACATGCTAACCAAAACGTGAATACAACTTGATAAGCAAGACAAGAACTTAATAATCAAAACAAAATACAACTCGATAAACAAATTGAAGTAACACAGGCACGACTTCGTAAAATTGTCACCGAAAGGCATTCGAAGTGGAACAATCCACCAATTCTTAACACCTCCAACATATGGACAACTTCAGAGGACAAAGGAGAGGCCATCGGCCAATGTGAGAGGCCATCGCCCAAGGGAAATGACCATCGGCCAACATTACTAGCCAATCAGCTAGAAAGATGGTCGGTCGGCACTCTTTTTGGCTGATCGACCAAAAATGGCAAGGACTACCAGAATGCTGCCACCTGTCTTCCACTCAACACCTTATCTTCTACAAAAGCCCCAGCTTCATAGTTTCTCCATTTCAACTCAGGTTTTGCACCAAATGGAAGCATTTCTTGTCCAAAATCTCACAAATTGGATTGCCAACTTAGATGGCTCGGAAAAGTTGAATTTCCGGGATTTTGGCATAAATGCACTATTCATGCTGAGTCGCACCCCGTTGCGTTTTTTGTTTCTTCATGCCACGATAAGGTATTGGAATCTGATTACGCACGTTTTTAGCTTTGGCGGACAAGAGATGTGTCCCACTTTCGAAGACTTCCAAGCTTTGATGGAGTCCGAACGTGAGGAAGAAATTTTGCCACAGTTCCGCTTCGGCCACATCCAAGCCTTAGGACGGATGTGCGGGCTCACTATGCATGACATTTGGTCTTTGATCCATGACGGGGAGTTGGACATCCCCAGCTTAGTTCATCGGTTTTCTGATGCCGGTGACCGCGACGACCATCACTGGTAGGGTTTTCGGCGACATGCGCTTTGCTTGTGCATGCTATCTCATTTTTTGCTCGCCTCAGGCTTCGGAGGATCTAGCGTCCGGTTGATTGAGGTTGCCCAGGGCTTAAAAGAGGGCAAGAGCTGAATTGCCATGACACTGGCTGAGACATTGATGGGTTTGGATGCTTTTCATCACCGAGAGACGACTAGATTCGCGGGGAGTCCACTACTGCTGCAGGTAATGTTTCCCATCCCATCTCACATATATTTCTCATATCACTCGGCCCTCAGGCTTGGTTTTTTTCTTGAAACCCTTTTCTCACTTTTCTCTCCACGTACACCTCTCTATTCTTTAATCTCTCAGTTTTCATCCCTCCTCAAATATGGTTGATGGATAAATTGAAGGTTGTGGACTCATGTCCAGCATATTCAGCTCGCGGCTATTTCTTCCGACGACGTCTAGTCGATGCCCTTGATGAGGGATGGTGGTGCGAATAGATGTGCAATCTATTCGCTACCAGTATTGCTTGCCGCTGTCCTTGGCTCAATCTGCCGGCGATGAGTTACAGCATGTCTCGCTAGCCTGGGATTCAGTTGATCGGCCTAACTCACTGTGTCTTTTACTTCCCATTCTGAATCCGGCGCTAATTTAGGTGTGATCAGATTTGCCCGGCAAAGGGGATAGAGTACCCTGTTGCATTCTCGATCCGAGGCGCACAGCTAGCTCGGTATGCCACAGCATGGAGGACGAGAGAGCTTCTGGTCCCCACTCCCACTTTCAGTTGCACCCTCTCTGACGAGTGCATAGCTTGGCTCGATGAGGAGGTGCAGGTTGGGCCTACTTTGGCATCAGAGGCTTCCACAAATTCTGGGAGGGGACGTAAGAACACCTGACTATGCCTCGTATTTATTTGCTTTAATCAGTACTTTCAAGTTTTCTTTATGAATGTAATAAAAAGCAACTTCAATTTGTATTCAAGAGTAGGAGAACTCTGTACTGAAATCAACATAATTGAAGGTTGTAGGTACTGAAAATTTTCCGTTTGGTACAAAAATGGTCTAAGTCGTAAAAAGATTAATTTGAGTAAAATCAACTTTTATTAAAACTTTTCAAGACCATTTTCGATATGGATCACAACTGGACACACCCGAGATCTATCGCAGAGATGTACAACCCCGGATCCCAGCAATTGGAAAGTTGTCCCTAGTCTGAATAGCACTACACTGAAGATCACAACCGAGCTCTTGAATGCAGGATAGACAAAGATGACCAACATGATCACACGGACAAAGTTGATTTGGAAGTGTTTATGGTTGGACTTCAGAATGAAGTTGCCTACGTATCTCATAGATGGGAATCAAGCCTTACGTAGTTCGGCTCAGGTTCACTCGTGTATTAACACTCTCCTTTTACGCTCTAACTTTTGCCAAGGCCACCATTTCTGGGTTTTTAACCTTGCGAGCTCAGTTTTTATTATTTCAAAATTTTCATGCTCTAACTTTTGCCTAGGTTGCCCTTTCGGGTTTTCAGCCTAGCGAGCCACTCAGTGGAAGTATTTCTTCAACTTGTCCATGTTGATCGGCTGGGAGAACTCTAGGCCGTCTAGGTCCATCAGAATGACAGCTCCACCTGACCAGATAGACTTGATGATGTAAGGGCCAGTCCAATTGGGTCTGAACTTACCCTTAGGGTCGTGGATGGGAACTCGGTTGTCTTTGAGCACAAGATCCCCTTCTTTCAAATTCTTGGACTTAACCTTCTTGTTGAAAGCCTAGGCAATTCTTCGTTGATAACCCTAGACGTGATACAGTGCTTTCAGCCTTCTTTCATCAAAGAGCATAAGTTCTTTGAACCTATTTTGCTACCAATCTGCCTCAGCTATCTGACACTCAGCCAATACCCGTAATGACGGAACCTCAACTTCGATAGGTGGAACAACCTCCATCCCATAAACCAAGGAATACAGAGTTGCCCCAGTAGAAGTTCGAATTGAAGTTCGGTAGCCCCACAGAGCGAATGGAAGCTTATCTAGCCAATCCCGGTAAGTTTCCAACATCTTCTGCAGAATGTGCTTGATGTTCTTGTTGGCGGCCTCAACTGCTCCGTTGGTCTGCAGCCGATATGTAGATGACTTATGGAAAGCCACGTTGTACTTCTTCAACAAGTCGATCACCTCCTTCTTGAAGTGGGAACCATTATCCGAAATAATCTCGTTCGGGACCCCGTAACGACAGATGATGTTGTTCCTGATGAACTTTGCGACATGCGATGCCTTTAACACCGCGTAAGATTGAGCCTCAACCCACTTTGTGAAGTAGTCTATCGCTACCAGAATGTACTCATGCCCGTTGGACCCGTTCGGAGTGACAGCCCCAATTACATCAATCCCCCAGACTGAAAACGGCCATGGCGAAGTCATGTTGTACAGCTTCAATGGCGGAATGTTCATGCAGTTTGTATGGATCTAACACTTGTGGCATCGCCGGACAAAGCCAATACAATCCTCCTCCATGGTGGACCAGTAATAACCTTGTCTAAGGATCTTCCGGGCTAGCATTACCCGGTTCATGTGCGATCCGCACTCTCCTCCATGGATGGCCTCCATAAGGCGCTTAGATTCTTCAGCATCAACACACAGCTTATGCATCCCGAGATGACCTCTCTTGTACAGTTTACCCCCGCAGACGATGAACTGAGCAGCCGTTCTTTGAATTGCCCTCTTATCTTTGGCATTTGCCCCTGGTGGATACACTTCCTTTTCCAAGAAGTTCCAAACATCGTAATACTAGGGATTCTCATCTTGTACCTCATCTATGGCAGCAATCAGCTCGTAGGCTGGCACGAATTTTTGTTCAATGATGATCAGACGCATCCGGACTCTAAAAGGGATGTCTATCATAGAAGATAGAGTTGCTAATGAATCCGCGAACCTGTTGTTCTCTCTTAACAGATGAGCGAAGTTCAGTTTTTCAAATCGAGGAATCAACACGTCCAACGTCTAGTGATAGATTATCATCTTTTCTTCTTTAACTTTCCAATCTCTTTTAGGTTGAGATACAACAAGATTCGAGTCCCCGATGACATCCAACTGTTTTACCCCTAGTTCTAGGGCGGCTTCTAAACCGGCAATACATGCCTCATATTCTGCCTCATTGTTCGATACTTTGAACCGGAGTTTGAATGCTAAGGGTATGCGGGAATTTTCGGGTGCTATCAGCAACAGCCCTATCCCATACCCGTATTGGTTTGACGCTCTGTCAAAGTACATCGTCCAAGTCTCTTCTTCAACATGCAAAATGGCCTCGTCTAGCAACAGATACTTAACTGCCTTATCCCCTTCGACTGGGTAATCGGCTAGGAACTCCACTACCGCTCTCCCTTTCACTGACTTGCGCGTCAAGTACTTCAGATCAAATTCTAAAAGCAGAAGCAGCCAACGAGCTAGCCTACCCGTAAGTGCCGGTTTCTTGAAGAGATATTTGATGGGATCTAATCTCGAAACCAGCATTACAGAGTGAGCTAACAGGTAGTGCCGCAGCTTCCTGGTAGCCCATTCCAAGGCCAGACAAGCCTTCTCCAGCGGAGTGTAACGAGTCTCGTAATCCAGCATTTTCTTACTCAGGTAGTAGATAGCCTTCTTCACTTTGTCCTTAGACTCCCGTGCAAGCATACAACCCATTGTAGTTTCAGTTACTGAAAGGTACAGAATCAACGGTTTCCCTGGCTCAGGTGGTGACAACACAGGTAGGTTCTGTAAATATTGATTAATCTGTTCGAAAGCAGCTTGGCATCGGCCGTCCCAATGGAACTTCGTTCCTTTCTTTAGGAGACCAAAGAGTGGTTCACAAGTCAAGGTTAATTTTGCAATAAACCGTCTTATGAATTGCACTTTACTAAGAAAGCCTCGCACCTCCTTTTCAGTCCTTCGTGGTGGCATTTCTAAGGTGGCCTTGATTTTGGAAGGATAGACCTCGATACCTCTCTGTGTGATCACGAATCCCAGCATTTTTCCTGCTGTAACACCGAACGTACACTTCTGAGGATTCAGCCGCAACCGATACTCTCTGATCCTTTGGAAGAATTTTTGCAAGGCGATGTAGTGGCCCTCTCTTTCCTTGAACTTGACAATCATGTCGTCCACGTACACCTCAACCTCTTTATGGATCATATCGTGCAAAATTGTGGTCGCAGCCCGTTGATACGTAGCTCCAGCATTCTTCAGCCCAAACGGCATCACCCTATAACAATAGGTTCCCCACGGGGTGGTGAAAGCAGTCTTCTCCCAGTCTTCGGGTGCCATCAGAATCTGATTGTAGCCTGAAAAGCCATCCATGAATGAGAGCAACTCATGCCCAGCAGTGAAGTCCACTAATTCGTCGATATGCGGCAAAGGAAAGTCGTCCTTCGAACTAGCTTTGTTCAAATCTCTGAAGTCTACACATACCCGAATTCTGCCGTCCTTCGACACCGGAACTATATTGGCCAACCAAGTTGGGTATTCAGATACCAGCAGGAACCCTGTGTCAATTTGCTTGGTGACCTCTTCTTTGATCTTGAGAGCCCAGTCTGGACGGATCCTTCTGAGCTTCTGCTTAACAGGTCGGGCCTCTGGGTCAAGAGGGATCCGGTGCTGTACAATCTCAAGATCGATTCCAGGCATGTCTTCGTAGGACCAGGTGAAAATGTCTTTGAAATCTTTCAATAAAGCGACTAAGCACTCACGCTCCTCCGAAGACAACGTGGACCCAATCTGGATCAGCCGCGGGTCCTTCTTAGTACCCACATTAATTGTGGTGATTTCATCAACCAAGGGATTTACAAACCTCTCCTGCTCTTGATCAAGCAAATACTTGAAAACCAGAGGAATTTCTTCCTCGTCATTTTCATTGAAATTTTGAAAGTCTTGATTAATGCAATAAATTAAGGGCACAGAAAAGTACTCGAAGGCCACAGTCGCACAATTCTCATTAATCACTTCCAAATCGCCTGATTCCTCTGTTACAACAGACTCAAAGAAAAAAGAAAAGGACGACCTAGACAGGACTGTGGCATCTGGGTTGTCACCCCCAAGAATACCAGACTCAGACTCAGACGAGTTGGAACCTGATTCCGACTCCACAGACTCAGTGGAATCAGATTCCAGCTCACTACCTGACCCGGTGCTGCTCGATAAAATGCCCTCCTCGTATTGCCAGACGAGGGAGGGTGCAATGGATGCATCTAGAATGTTTGAAGATGGGCTCACAGCCACTTCATTCCCGATCATGGACACCAAGAAGTTATCCCCCAGGAACTCATGTACGATCAGAGGATCTGAAAGTAGACAAGCCAGTGCTACCCCTATTTCAAACTCTGTGCTCTCGGAAACCTCGTCCTTGTACTGCTCAGCCTCAGCTGGTGGGTCTGTCTGCTCCTCGGCAACATCATCTCCAGACAACTGCAAGTCAAAGAAGATCTCAAACCCCGACAAATGCCGTTTCTCTGCATTTAGCCATGGCTCTAGGAAGCTGCAGAACGGGAAGTCTTCCCTCTCCCGGACAAAGCGTCCGTTTAGGGTGCCCTGGATAGGCCGGTGTACCAACTCATAAGGCTTCCCGGCTTGCTTTGCTCTGGCTCTTCCGGCCATCTCTTTGCCTTTCCTCACCTAGTCCTCCTTGGTAGGTAGATAACCTAAACCAAAGGTATGTGGGTTATGCGGCACTTCGGCTGATGCTACAATGCCTTTCCGGCCACTTTTCCCTAATCCCATCCCGGGGATGTGCTGGAGCTTGTTCATGAGGCACACAGACTGTGCACTGACATATAGCCCCTCATCAACAGCTAGTATGTTTTGTACAACCCGGGCCTTGGCTAGGGTAAATCCTGACAGGAACACATCCTTCGCGTCGTGCTCGATCTCCAAAATCGGTGTAGACACCTCTGGCAGTGGATGGATTGAAGAATTCCCAAAAACAATAGCCACCCCCTTCCCGTGGGGGTACTTCAGCATCTGGTGCAGGGTGGAAGAGACTGCATTCACCTGGTGCAGCCACGGCGGCCCTAGGAGTAGATTGAAGGTTGCGGGAACGTCCAAGACATGAAAGTCAATATCCTGTTGTCCTGGACCAACTTGAGTCCGAATCTGTATAGTCCTCATCACCTCTCTACTGGTATTGTCGTAGGCCCTTATTACCTAGGTAGCTGGCACAAAATCCGTGGGCTTCAACCCGATTGCATATGTCGTCCTCGACAGGCACACATTGATAGCGGATCCTGAGTCGACAAGAACCACCGGTATCCATTTTTCTCTACACTCGACAGAGATGTAGAGAGGTTTGTTATGGTTTGCACCCTCAGGTGGCAGCTCCTTGTCAGTGAAGGTCAACATCGGGGAAGCTCCTCCCGGAAAAACCAATCCTACCAACAGCTCAGGCGTGGTGTCGATTGAAAGTTTGGCCTTGTCCATTGCAGAAAGGACAGCTTTTCTATGAACTCTTGAGGCCATAAGCAGTCCCCAGATGGAGATGTCTGCTTGTATCTTCTTAAGCTGTTTCAGTACAGTCTCCTCCCCGAGTAGTTTTTCTTTCTGCCTTTCCACCTCCTTGTCCTTCCCGGACGCCTCTGGTTGATCCAGGTGTGGGGCCTTGAAATACCACCCACTCCTAGTCATGTGGTCAACCTCCCCCACATACCAGGTATCATTCGGCTGGTTGTTCCCCCAGTCTTCGTCAGTGTGGGCAAGACATAGGTCGTCATCTTTCCACCACATACCATCGGCAACCGACTGACACCTGTCCAGTTCCGTTACAACTATTCTTGTGCCCACAACACATCATATTCCTGTGCTCGCAGCACGTTCCGTTCTTGTGCACACAGCATGTTCTGTCCCCATAGGGGCTTTGGCCTTTCTGGCCCTCTCAGAATCTTCGATCCTTTCCCGCTCAAACTGCTTCAGTGCAACCTCCTGTTCCAAATCTTCCGTACTCAAACTGCCCGTATTCTGAGCAAAATTCTTTGGTGTTCTCTGGCGATTTCTTTTGATTTCTGGCCATTCCAGCCACTGTTGAAGTTCCCACTCCTGACGGTCCCTGTTCTGGCTGAGGTTGCTCAATAACATCTGGTTGGTCGTCAAGCCACCTGGTAATTTCCGCTGACCTATCCAAATCAAACCAGTTGACTATCACATCCCCTGAGTCCTGTTCATTGAAGAATTAAAGGTTGGCAATATCGTCTTCTAGCTCTGCCAGGTCATCTAACCCCTGATTAGGTCCATCATCTCGAACCACACAAATCTCTACCTCTATTGGCAATTCCACCTTCGGCCTAGACTGACCTGCAAATGTGATGTAACCCCTTGGGTTGTACATGAAGCTCGCAACCCCTCAAGCTCTGTATTCGCATTCTCATCTGCCTCCACAGTTGACCCAATTCTATCTTTGATAGTCACCACCACCGGTTCAGGTTGGGTTTGGGAGGTGCTCAACATGCACAAGTCTGTGCTGTCTGGAATGAACACCTCCAGCTTGGGTAGATGGGAGGGGGTGATATATATGCTCGGGTCATACGGGATGGCCGAGGTTTGGATTAGATTGATGCATTTGGGAGGTGGAGCTTGGTTATGTGGTGGGAGTGGGCTGGTGGTGACATTCGGCTTCTCCGGAGGCACGATCACCCTGTTGTCAATGAGATCTTGAATCTCATGACACAATCTATAGCACTGGCCGGTATCATGACCATGCTGTTGGTGAAAGGCACAGTATTTAGCCGGGTTATGGGTTGGTGGGAGGTTATTTGGTAATAGTCGTGGCTCTAGGGGCTTCAAGTGCCCTTTCCTGATCAAAACCCCCAAAGCTTTGGACAGAGACATGTACAGCGGGGAAAAGGCTCCCTGGCCTCGGGGGGCAGATATTTGGTTGTTTGTGACCTACTTCCGGACACACCGGCGAAAGGTGTGGCTGTAAGGGTTTTTGGAGTGGTGGTGGTGGTGACCATGCCCACATCTGAAGTTCTGGCAGCTGCAGCATTGCTTGTGCTTGCATTCGTACTGTGGGAAAATTCCCTCCTGGGCTGCTCTCTATCATGGTCAATCAGACCCTGTTTCATAGCGTCCTCGATCTGCACCCCGACCTCATGTAAATCTACAAAGGTAGGTAGGGGTAGGACGATCATCTTTTGCATGAGTTTTGGTTGGAGGTTGTGCATAACCATCCGTATTTGGTCTTTGTCGACCGGCCTTATGGTCATCATAGAGGCTTTGGCCCTCCAACAGGTTGAGAAGTCGGAGAAGCTCTCCTTCGGCTCTTGCCTGGTTGTCTCAAGATCACAAGTTGTGACCTCGATCTGTGTGTTGTAGGAGTATCGAGCTATGAAGGCCTCAGTCATCTCCTCCTAGTTTCTCTTAACAATTCTACAGTTTTGCATACCAAATAGCCTCTACACCCTACAGGGTCTGGCCAAACAGGGAAAGCTTCTGCAATCTGGAGGGGCCCATCGGCCTTAGGATATCTGAGAACAGCCACAAGTGTACCATAGGATCCCAGACCCATCAAAGCGGTCTATGTGCGTCATCTTAAACTGGTTCGGCAGAGTCACGGCCGAGTCGGTATATCAATCTTCTATGTCTGGAATGGAACTGACCCCCTGGACCCGTTTGAACAGCTGCTCAAGCTTACTCATCTTCAGAGCGGTTGGGTCCATCTCAGATTCAAAAGGTGCATCCGTTGAGAAGGCCGGCGACTTTGAAATCTGCGGCAGAACTGGTGGCGGAACTGGCCCCGTTGGGATGTCAATATCTTCCTGGACATTTGTTGTATCCCCAAGTATCGAAACTCTGGGTGGAGGTGGGTGCGAAGCAGATGCTCCGGCTTGCTGTGGTTGTTGCTGCTGCTGAAGTCTGGCATTTAGCTCTGCCTGTTGGGCCACTACTTCCGCTTGACGTGCGGCAACCTCTGCCTGGCGGGCAGCATCCCGCTGTATGGCTTGCATACTTTCCTGGAGCTGACGCATCATCTCTTCCATACCTGCTATAGGGTGCTGGTTTATCTGAACACCCGATATATCTGTCCCTGTAGTAGAAACTGAGACCTCAACGTGACTGTTCACTGGTGGGGTGGATAAGGGCCATTGATCCGGTAACCACTGTACTGATACACTGCGCCTTACCAACCTCCGTCTAGTAACTGGGGGTAAAGAATGAAACACTAGCTGTTCGTCTATCAGATCCTCAGATCGATGAAGTCTGCGACCTCTGGTCCAGAGTGCTTGGGGGATATCTGCCAGGTTAGAAGCAATTGTGCTAAACTACCTAGCAAAAAGATAAATAAAACATAAATAAGGAAACAAATAGCCAGAAAAATAGACAGCATAACGGCTTAAATAAACACAACACACAGTTAGTATTTGTAAGCTGAATACACTGTTCTCAATACTGATCACTGTTCCCAAATCACTGCCCCAGATCTAGTACCCTTAGGTAAAACTGATTCCCCAAAATACTAATGCCCGCAAGCCTGATACCCAGACTTGCAAACTGATACATGCATTCCTATAGAGGCACACTCTAAAAGCACATAGCAAGCAAATGAGAGCCAAATCACCCCTATGGAGGGATAGGGTTTCCCTGTCCTATTGTCAGGAGCTAGGGTTTCACTACGCACACAGCGGTTTCAAACAACCTATAATCGGGTAAGCAACCTGTCCTAGCTTGGAATAGTCACTATGGATTCCGATATGTACTAGGTCGAATGGTCAAAAAGGGTGCCCCGGTAACAACCGAGGTTTGTGTTCCCATCGTGGTAGAGCCCGTAACCGGTCAACCTTATGGCACGCAGCCTTCGGAAAATCGTTCAGGAATAGCAGACGGCGAACATGGTGTCTTAGGCGCACCAATGTAAATGCAATGCTAAGAGACACATAAGTGTAAACAAAACAAGATATCATGAGTTCGAGTCAAGTTCTCTAAGTCCCCAGCAGAGTCGCCAGAAAATATAGTCCGTGAGAAACTCCGCTCTCCGCGCCGCGGGGGCGATAATCGTTTTGTTCTTCAGCTACTACAGTTCAGACTCAAGTCACGGTTCTGAATCTAATCTCACAAAATGCAATGTAAGACTGATAAATCACCAAAGAGTCCAAATTCGACAAATCGTTTTGGAAAATCGATTTTTAATAAAGAAATGCCAAACATGGACTACTTTCCCAGATACAGAGTTGCCACCTAAATGTTTTGTTTTGGGAAATTTAGGAAACCCTGACTCGTGCCTAAGGCGACGTGTCCGTCATCACCAAAGTTGTCTCGGCTTGCAAACTTGGCTACGAGAGGGGAAGGTCATGCAATGAGCACCCCCGCACACCCGATCAAAGATCAGCCTTTACTAACATGATATTTTGTTTTCGAAAACACAAGTGTTCTTATTCCGGTTATTAACTTAGAATTACTTTGTGATGCGCACAACATACAAGTATAGACTAGATCGCCTAAGTTAGAACAAAACACTTTATGTTCGTTTGTTTGAAAACAATTTAGAGGTGCTACTCGCAAGTAGGCTAAGTCATGGATTTTGCCACCCTCAAGTGGGCTTAGAAACATGATTTTGCCACTCTCAAGTGGGCTTAAAAATCACATTTTGATGAATTGTTCCAATTCAAGCAATCCAACCTTCACCCACAGGCATTCAGGCAGTTAATCAAATAAGCAGTTAGCCTCATGGCAACCATGCTATCATGACAACACTCACACCCATGCAAGGATGCTAAAGCATAAACACTCACCGAGTACTCCGAGCCAAAACAGAAGCTATGTTAGAAAGCAATGCATGCTCCTAGTTCATGTTAAGATGACTAATGCAACACATGCAAAAATGCAACTAAGATAGGCTTGGCTATTCTAAGATGTCATGTGAAATGCAACTTAGTACATGTATTCAAATTGGAATTGAAATACAATGCAGTTTAGTATGATGCACCGAGCCCGGTGCATGCAATACGAATGAATGATGCAAACATGCGAGCATAAGGATGCTAATTGAAACATGCCCTAAAACTAACCACTGAAAGTGGATAAGTAAAAGGGAGAAAGAAATGGCGGTTGGAAGACATGCATCACACACACGCACACTTATTTACAACATCGCCCTCTCGGAGGAGGGTCCAAATAAGAAGCTAACTAGCTACGCTAATTAAACTAATTATTACAACACAACTAATTAACTAACTTAGCTAATTAATTATTACACAACCGAATGGAAACAAATAGCTATGCTAAGCTAAATGAATATTACAAAACCAATCAAATGATTTAATTACACGAACTAATCATGAATACTGAAATGGGCTCGCGGGCGATTAAGAGATGCATGCTCGGTCGGTTTCGTTCAGAAATCCATTACCGTGCCTCAAGTTGCCTCAGTTTGCACTATTTTAGACTCCTGAAAACTATGCCAACCTCCAAAGTACTTCTGATCCACCTCATGGACATGCTGGGAGGTCATCGGCCAAGAGGAGTGGCCATCAGCCAGAGCTTATGGCTATCGGCCAAATTGATAGCCGATCGGCAGACTAAGATGGCCGGTCGACAGTTCTGATGGTCGATCGGCCAACACTTCCTGCAAATTCTCCCTTTGCTGCAACAGAGCACTAACAGAGGCATGGCAACGTATTTGCAACAAAATGTGTGTGCCACCACACTCCTTATCATGTCTAAGGCTCAAAGAAGTGTAATGCTCGACTCTCGAGCCATTAATCACGTATCTCAGTGCATGATGGCCAAAGAGGCCGAGTTACACAAATCAATGTCAAATGAATGCACAAAAACACATAAATGCCTTAACCTCTATCATGCGTGATCAAGAGGGTCGACGACCGAGAAATGAGGCACATTTCGTCACTTTAAGTATGAAACGTCTCTCGTTTCTCGTGTTTAGACTAACACCCTATCCAAACACAATGCAAAGCACACAACATGGAAATGCAATGCAACAAGCATACAACAACATGCAACAATAGGCAATGTGACAAGCATGCAAATGTCATGCAACTCAAGCATGCAAACATGATGCAATGTAACAACATTGGAACAACATGCTAAATGGACTTAAACTAAAAATTGATATAGCAGCTTACAAGCTTAGGTAAAATGGCATACGCAATGGCTCATTCTCAAGGCATAAAGAACCAACCTTCCAAAGCATGGAAAGAGTGACAAATGCAAGTGTATGGAAACATTACATGTACTGAAATCACATTTCAAATGATGCCAAATCATGAAAATAGTCTAAGTAATGCATGCTAATGGACTCAATACACAAAGCTAGTGAGCAAGATTGAACCATGGCTATACAAAGCAATGCATGCATGACCAAAACAACACAAATCGGAGCTTAAGCATGCTGAAACATGGACAAAAGTTTCTTGGAGTTAAGCCAAAACATGCTAGAATGATGGTCTAAACACATGATGCATGTTAGGCTAGTGAATGGATTTGCACTACAAGTGCAAGGAGCATGCAAGATATGATCAAACCAAGCCAAAAAAGTATTATATCATGGCAAAACAAGGCCTAAGACATATTGAAATGGTGCCACAAAGAGGTATAAAAACATGCCAACTTGGTGAGCCATCAACACAAGCTTTCAAGAGAAGAGGAGGGGGGACAACCCCCTCCTATTTAAGGCCTCAAAACACACTTTCCACCACTGAAATTCCTCTGGAATTCAGTGGTAGAAAGGCCAAATAAAGGTGAAAACAAAGGCCTAAAGAGATGATACAAAACAAAGCCAAACAAGGCTCTAAAGGGGGTAGACCACCCCCAACTCCAAAGAGGCCTCAAACAAACATGTTAAGAACTTCAAAGCAAGACTTTTTTTCAATTAAAATCAAGGCGTAAAACAATATGCAAGGATGGCCAATATGGTATACAAACAAAGGCTTAAAAGGGGAATACACTCACCCTTGAAGCACAACTTTGAAACCAACAGCCTCTGAGGTAAAAACCAACTTTCAGAGCTCAAATAACACTACCAAGAACCTCAGCTCAAAGATGGTGGTGTGTTGCTAGGTGTTGTAGTACAAAAATGAAGAGAAATTACACTTTAAGGCACAAACTCACACAAATATAGAGAGAGAGGAAGAAATATAAAGAGAGAGATATATATCTTCTATATTAGACTTTTAGAACCTCTGGAAAGGGAGAGGGGTCTCCCTTCTTATAGAAAAACAAGTTGCAAGCTTGTTTAGCAAGCTAGAACTTGGTCCAAATCCATCCATACACGTGTATGGAGGATACACCAAGTGACCAACAGCTGGCACCGGTTGGAAGAAAAATATCTGCAGAAGCAGAAAAAGGGGCCTCGGCCAAAAGATATGGCCGATCGTCCAAAAAGAGTGCCAATCGGCCACTACCAATGGCCGATGACAAGAAAACAAGGCCGATAAGCACAAGGCTTGGCTGATGGGTAGTAGGGATGGCCAACAAGCCACCCCCTTCCGTCAGAAGCAAAACCACAAGTTCTTAGTCCACAACCAAGCACAAAACAGACAAGTTGAGAGATCTTAAGGCGGGGCACGTAGCCGAGACCTTCGGGAACTCAAAACGAACACGAGTATGGATGATCATCGAGTGTTCAAACGATGACGTTCAAGTCTTGAGGACGGTCAAAAATGGGGTGTCTACAGCGGGTGCGTCCCGGTGTTCACCCCTTTCTCCTCTCGCGTGCAGCGCGTTAGGACACTTTGGTTTCGAACACGCGGGTGCGTCTCGATGTTCACCCCTTTCTCCTCTCGCGTGTGGTGTGTTAGGACACTTTGGTTTCGAACATGCGGGTGTGTCCTGGTGTTCACCTTTTTTTTCCTTTCGCGTGCGGCGCGTTAGGGTGCTTCAGTTAGAGACATTTGGGCGCATCCCGGTGTTCACCTCACTTTCTTCTCTCGCATGCGGCGCGTTAGGACGCTTTGGTTTCAATCATTCGGGTGCGTCTTGGTGTTCACACCATCCTTTTCTTCTCGGGTGTGCAACGCGTTAGGATATCAGTAGCGACCTCGAGTGCGCTCGGTGGTTGTGTCGTTTCTATCATTTCCCGCGTGTCGCGTAATTAAGCTTGCATAATTTTCTTATATCCTTTCTGTATGAAATGTGGCTTGGTTCGTATTTACTTACTTACTTTCGTGTGTGAGGTTGCTATACCTTGTTTCGGTTCGTATAAATGTAGCATTTCTTTGCATGACATTTGCATCTAGATGTTTCATTACAGCCTCATTACATGATCATAAGTTATGTTTCTGCATCGTGCATAACATTTGTATCTTGCCCCAGAACTATGCTGGTTTGATTCCTTACAAAGGGATACGTAGGCGGCCTGCGGGCACAACCATTTGTTTTGTCTTGTTTGTTTGCTTGTCCAAGTCTTCGGCCTTGTCAAAAATGGGTCGTCTTTGGGCTTTGACATTCACTCTTGTAATTTCATGACTCCCGAGTTCTATCAAAGAGGGGCAACTGCGCCCGAAGTCCTCGGTGGAACACCCTGTCTTTGAGCCTTTGAACCTTGTTCTTTCTATGCCTTGTTTTGGACCAAAACTTGGTGTCTGGACCTCTTGGTGACCTGTCGGCCACCATCCAAGGCTATCGGCCATGGGGTGTTTCTGTTGGCCATGGGTGTGGCCTGTTGGCCATCAGTGGTGGTCGACGGCCACCAGTGCCTTTTTCCAGATATTTATTGACAGCTATGCTAGCTGTTGCACATTGGGCTGCATCTCCATACACGTGTATAGTGAGATTTTTCTAAGCTCAAGTGGTGATTTTTCTATATATAGGGGGGTTCCTCCCCCATTTTGTAGGGTTAGAAAAATTAGAGAAAAAAATATCTCCTTTTCTCTAGAATTCTCTCTCTCTCTCTCTCTTTCTCTTGATATTTTGTACACATTTGCTCATAAGTCCTTAGCGTTTGCATATCAACCCTTAACCAAATACTCTCACCGTTGGGTTGAGATTACTTGGAGTCTAGTGTGAGCTCTAGAAGGTGGTTTGAGCTTGGATTGTTGGCTATTTTTGTGTTTTGCTTCAAATGTATAGTATTTACCTTGTTTAAGCTTATTTTGTATCTTTGTTTTTCCATCTTTTCCAACTATTTTTGGGCTGATTTTGAACTGTCAAAAACTCTATTTTTGTGACTTAAAAGTGTTGGTTTGAGGTCTGTTTGAGTTAGGGGGTTGTCCACTCTTCTTGCTCCTTTGCTTGTTAAGTTTTTGTACCTTTTTTCATCACTTTCAAATCAACTTTTTTGGGCCTTTTAACCACTGAATTTCAGAGGTTTTTTAGTGGTAAACACCTTGTTTTGAAATTCAAAATTGGAGAGGTTAGCCTCCCCTCCTTGTGTCTTGTTTGCATGCCTAGATAGCTTCACGTGTTAGCATGTTTTTCTAGCTTAATTTAGCTTAAGTTTAGCATGTATTTGCCTCTAAAATAACCTGTTTTGGCTCTGTTTTGGGCTGGTTAGTTCAGTTGAGGCTTGTTTTGCATAGTTGTAGTGTTAATCTCCTTCACTAGCTTGATGTTTGAATGCTTTGATCATCATTGTTTTGAGTTAATAGCATGGTTTAGTGTTATTTTACACTTCATTTCAACACTTAAAATCTCTGCAATCTCCCCCATTCTTCACTCTTTTGTTTGCTTTGAAAGTGGTTTTAAACCTCTTGTTTGCCTAAGTGTGAAATGGAGGTGTTACACCTAATGGTTTAATCTCTTAGAGGGTTCATTACCAACAGTGTAATGCCTCTTTCATGCCCAAAGAAACTTGTTGTTTGAGCCATCTTTCCATTAGAGGACACTCACTAATGGACAAATCAATTAAAGAATGGTTCTGGTAATTAAAATGAAAAATTAGACAAATAAAGGAGGCGAGATAACCATCTTTCGTGTCGCATTGCCTGTGTTCGAATCGGACGTTAATTCGAACATAAGGAAAATGGAACATTTCATACTCAAAAGTGATGAAATGTGCTACTTTCCTTGGTCACCATCACCCTTGATCATGTATGATAGGGTGATGGTCATTTTGAGTCTTGTTTTGCACTCATTAAACTTGTACAAACTTGGTTCTTTGGGCATCATACATGGAAATTACTTGATTGTTTGAGAGCCAAGAGTTTCACTCCTTTGAGCTTGTTTGATGATAAGGAGTGTAAATAGTACACACAAACCTATGAGAATACACTGTTTTGCTCCGTCTGCTCTCTGTTGCAGCAAAAAGATGAGTTCATGCCATCAATGGTCGACCGGCCACCACCAATAGCCGACCGGCCACCATTGGTAGCCGACAGGCCCCCTGTCGGCTACCAATGAAATTTGCACAGTGTGTTCCTAAGGTGGAGCAGAGGTATTCTTGAAGTTGGCAAAAGTTTTGGGGTTCAAATGTGTAAACAGAGGCTTGCCACAACAAAACGGTGGCTTTTCGGGTGGAGGAACCGAGCATGCATGCTTCCCTCATTTCCCGAGGCCATTTAGTTAACTTGTCTAGTTAGTTAGTTGTTTAATTCATGTTGTGATTAGTTAACTTAATTGCTTTGTAGTTAGTTAGTTAAGTATTGTAATATTTAATTAACTTAGAGTAGTTAGTTAAATACTATGTTGTAATAATTAGCTTAGCTTAATTAGCGTAGCTAGTTGGTTAGCTTTTATTCATTCGGACATTCGTTCGCGAGGGCGTAATGTTGTAATAAGTGTGCGAGCGTATGTGTATGTTTTCCAACCCCACGTCTTTCTCCATTTTATTTAATTGCTTTTGATGGTTAGATTAGGGTCATTTTCAATTAGCATACCTTATGCTTGCATGTTTGCATCCATTCATTTGTCTTGCATACACCGAGGCTTGGCGCATCATTCAAACCGTATTGCACTTTCAATACTTCTTTTGATACATGTTTAATCGCATGTTGTTCAAATCGATTCATATGCCATATAGTAGCCGAGCCTATTAATTGCATATTGCATGTGTTGCATTAGACATCTTGCATAGTTAAGATCATGCATCTTTCTAACTAGTTTTGTTTTGGCTTGGAGTACTCTGTGAGTTTTTATGCTTAAGCATACTTGCATAAGTGTGAATGTTTTCATGTCTAGAATGTTTGCCATGAGGCTATGTGCTCATTTGATAAACTGCATGAATGCCTGTGGATGAAGGCTCGTTGTTTGAATTGGAACGATTCAACAAATGTATGTTTTAAGCCCACTTTGTTGAGTGGCAAATCATCTTTTAAGCCCACTGTGTTTGGTGGCAAATCCGCATCTTTAAGCCCACTTGAGGTGGCAAATTCAAACCATTTTCGAAAACAAACATGAGTTGAATTGTTCCAAGTCTTGCGACTAGTCTATACTTGCTTGTACACATCACATAGTAAAGTTAGCTAATAATTGTTCCAAGTCTTGCGACTAGTCTATACTTGCTTGTACGCATTACATAGTAAAGTTAGCTAATAATTGTTCCGAGTCTTGCGACTAGTCTACCATTTCCTAATGTATTGAACAGTTAGTTGGTTGACATACATTAATGGAAATTAATTGCTGAATAACAAATGTTGAATGTCTATACACCTGTTTATGGTCTTCTTCTTCAAACATTAAAGGAATAAAGAATTTTTTTGACAGGTTATGTAGTTCTTTTCAACTGAAAGTAAACTAGTACACTGTCAGCAAGTTGGTTCCTGTGCAATTTAACTATGGATGTTTCATTGGGTTCAATTGATGACAAAACACTTGTAAGACTACTTACAACAGAACTATGGACATGGACAAAATTTCTAGAGAATTGTTGCATTACGCTTTGATCAAATTATTTTAAGGGGACAGTATTAACTAGAATGGCAAAATCTTTCATGGAACTAATTTGGCCATTGTGCACAAAAGCATTTAAATTAGAGAGTTCAAATATGAATAGCGAAGTTCAAACTAAGGACATTACTGATGCTTCCCCTACATTTTCTAGGGATGAAGTCAGAAGTTTGTACACCTTGCTTCCAAATCTCTAATGATGATGTTCGAGTTTGCTACTTTCTCTTGCTGTGGACAAGTGTTCATTCTTGACATTGAACTAACAACAAATAGGAGAGCTTATGATGAGCTAGTGGTATGTTTAATGTAATTAAGTTCTGTATTCTTCGATTTCAGGCCACTTCTAAGCCTTGAATGTGTTTTGCTGAAGGATGCAGAACTAGAGTTATGCAGCTTCCAAGGGATGTCCTCATATATGACTACTTGAAAGGTTTTAATTTTGAACCTTTACCTCAACTCATCCATATATTTTCATCTTGTTCTCTCAGTTGTGTGATTTCATCTCCATATGTTGCAAAGTTTTTTTATTTGCCATTAGAGTTGATTTGGATAGTGATTTGTCTGTATTAATTTCATTTTAATTATAAATCTATGGATTAGAATTTAGTTGAAACTCAGGTGGAGATATATAAAACCTGTATTGAAACGGGTGGGTGACAAAACTATAATATATGTAATAGAATGTAGGTGAACTCTGTACCATGTCATGGGATGGACTGCTAGTCTTCTCCTTAAGTTTACTCTTGTTTTCATCCTCTGATGAAGAAAGTTTAATAGCCCAAGATTCCATCTCATTAAGAGTGGAAGAAATTGAAGTTTTAATCTTGTCCTTACTAGGACCCAACCCACAGCAACCTTTTCCTTTTTTACTTTCTCACATGGGTGAGCAAAAATTTAAAACTTCAAAAAGTTTGGTGCTGCAAGGAATCGTTTTAGTGAAGCTTGGACTATAAAATTAAGTAACCATGCTCCTCTCATCTTTTAAGAAATCAAGAACCAACACTTACAGAAAAAAGAGTAGTACCAAACAAAAAGGAACCCTTTCCATAAGGGTTGATGCTTGGTAAAATGGTAAAAGTTTGCATTTCCAAGCATAGGGATACAAGCTCAAGTTTAAGAACAGCTGTTTTGATTTATTTTATTTTTTTCAATGATGCAAAGATTAGATATGATATCTAGTTTGTCTTTTCATAAAACGTTTGATTAATTGGGCCCAACATTGAACAATGTCCTTTTCTGTATGGGACAAGCACATTTTTTTTTTCCCATTATGCAAGGGAAGTGCTGGTTAGAAAGGAGCATGATGAATTTGAAATTCGGTCCACATTTTTTTTAATGTACTTTGTTGTTCTTTTTAATTTCCGAGTTGCTTTCACTACAATGACACAACAAAAGATAGCTAGCTACAAACTTAACATGCTCTAGAGACTTAGGTCACCAATCCCATAATAAACACACCCATAATTAAAATACTTAGGGCATGGTTTTATCCACACAATTACTACACCCACCAAACAAATTTTCTCAAGTACAATAGAATCATAGAACTTGCCCTAGGGAATTTTTTTTTGTCCAAAACTTTCGATTATTTGAACTTTGGTTATTGACCTTCAAAATAATATAATACTTAGTTCCATAACCATTAGTACTTTGGTTATTGACCTTATATGTTTCTTCTCTGTAGATTTTTTTTTTTTTGGATGTATTATACAGTATTTGGATGTATTTTTTTAATCTTTTCTAAACTGTTCATTGTTTTCTCTTACGTTGGTGTGAATAGGTAATGCTTTTGGTGTTGGAAGGACTATATTTGCTTTTAGGTAAGAAACATCCTCTTTTTTTCTATTTTTCTTTTTTTAATTTATTTATTTTTCCTATACTTGATAAGCACGACACTGTTATGAAAAGAGTAGAGTTACAATTCCTGGGATATGGTGCCCTTTATGTGTTTGGTATTTTGTGAGATTGAAAAGATCAAGGCTGGCTTCTCATGACTTTTCTAAATGAATGTTAACTTTTTTATTTGGTACTGTTATTTGGTTTGAAGATTCAAAATTTGGTTTGCTTGGTAAGGCAAATTTTTCAAAGAGGAATAGCCAAAACAAAGGAAAAATATTGTTTTATGTATTGGTATAGATTGTCATAAAGGCTGATGTGCTAGTTATGTGACAATGTTCCATCTTTTGTCTATGGAAATTGTTAGCAATTAAGATATTTGGTGTTTGGTGAAATAAAATTGTTATATACCCAGGAACCAGTCTTTTGGGTTCCACGAAATAGAATTGCTAGCTCTCATTTAATCAGTCTTTTGGGTTCCATATTAATATTAATACATAAATGAGGTAATGGTTATTTATTTATTTATTTTAATTAACCCTTTGTGGCATGGTAGAGCTATCAATTTTGATTGTTTTGTGCCATTATAATGACTCATTTGTGATAAAGATGTAGCAATTTATCATTGTTTGTGTATATTTTTGGTTAAATAATTTGCAGTTTCCTTCACCACTCTTTCATATTGTTGCTTGGTACTGTTTGTAATGACATAGTTTCTACTATTATTCATTCTATTTTTCAAAGATTTGCGTCAAGTTTATGTTTTATCAGATGGAAACAATGGATGCATCAATTCCTGAAACTAGATTAGTAGAGGGCACAAACCGAGTGTTAGGAATTTCCTACTACAAAGATATGGAAAGCACAAGCCGAGTGTTGATGCAATTGAATCAGGTCATAATGGTGCACTGACAAGAAGATATTTGGGTAAAATTTTGTATGGTTTTGAACTTAATGATAGTTTTTTTTTTTTTTTTTGGGGGGGGGGGGTGATGATTTAGAACATTTTGGATGGTTTTGAACTCGATAGTTTTTTTTTTTTTTTTTAGAAACATAATTTTTAGATGATTTGGAATGTATACATAATTTTTGGATACTCAGACTTATGGATAATTTTTTTTGGATGTTTGAAACAATATTTTGGTGGTTGATTGATATTTATATATATATATATATATATATATAAATGTTTGTAAAGCTTGTTTGTAAAGCTTGTTTGTATATTGTAAAAGTGAAATAAAACCTGTTGATTTTTATTTTTTATTTTTTTAAAAAATATACATATTCTACGGCATGCAAAACATGCTGTGAAACTTGGGCTTTCTATGGCAGGAAAAATAGGTCATTGTATTAAACATTCCACGACTAGCAATGAATGTCGTGGTTTGTCTTTTTAATTAACGACGTGTGAAAGTAGTCATAGAAAAACTAAAAACGACACACAAGATCCGCTGTTAAATATTTTTTACGGCGTACTACGACATGCCGTTGAAAGTAAATGACTTTCTATGACTGGTCATAATATGACATTACCTTGTGCATCGTAGAAGGGTTTCTACAATGAGCAATGCACGTCATAAAAACCCTTTTTTTGTTGTAGTGCAAAGAGGCATACCATCTGGAGGACCTGGACGGCAAAGCCTGTAATAACCCGACCCTCGTACATGTGTTCTGATATATTTTCAGTCCCTTTATTCTGTGTCTTTAAATGTTTATTGTGAAAGTTCATGAGAAATTAAGTTTAATTAAGTGAACCTTATAATTATAGATCCATATCTGTTTAATAAGAAAGCATATCTGTCACAATTATGATGTTCGGATCAGAAATTGGAAGCTTTAGAGGCTTAATTACCTGAAATTGATTTTACATCTGAGATCAGCATAATTTTTAAGTATTAATAAGCATTTTTGTAGAAATTCGATTAGGGATGATTAAACTGATTAAATTTTGTCTTTACTCATTTTTAGACATATATGTTTATATGCTTCATTTCTTTGACTTAAGAGCCATACAAAAACAATCTCCTGAGAGAGAGAGGAAAGAAAAGAGTGGAGGGGGAAAGGAAGTTCTCCAAGGATGGAATTGAAGAAACTTAGAGGGTTAGTAGAGAATTTAACCCAAGGTAAGTCTAATCCTTATTGATTAATCCTCCTCTTTGAATTGAGAAAGAATCCCCTTATATTATGATGTTCAATGGTTAATTAAATTGTTGTTTCTTATGTTGAAATGAGTTGGAAGGATGTATTGAATGATCTAGTGAGGAATTTCATTTTATTACTTCAATTATAAAGCTTGAGTTACATGAATAAGGGTTGCTTATATGTGTGTATGTGTAAGGAATTGGAAACATGGTGGAATTGGGTCATGTTCATAAGTTTTAAAGATCAAAGATCCAAGTTATGTTGAGATTGATATATGTTATGATGTCTATTTACATGTTTTTGAACCATATTCTAACCATTGAAGGATCTATTTTGAGCCTTGAAAAAGAGTACCAAAAATTGGATTTTTGCTGAATTTTCAAACTGCTTTCTGCCAGAATCGCCGCACGTGCGGGGCTTCTTGCCGCACGTGCGGGAAGCACTGCCGCACGTGCAGGGCTCACAGCCGCACGTGCGGCCCAAACTGCAAAATTCGTTCGCTCTGTTTTGCATGCTTAACCCTCTGGTATTTTTGAAATTCATGTTTGAAGTTCCTAAGATGCCTATTAATTCGTTCGAAGTGAAATGATGTAGGAAATGAATTAAGAAAGAAAAAGAACTAATGTCTAAGTTATGTATGTATACAGGGCACATTCCAGGAGGGACAAGCACTCCATTGTAGCACTGTGAGTAGTACAAAAATGTACATTTTATCTAATGTTGACAATTATTGTTACTAATGCTCTGTTCCTTGTAGGTGTTATACGAACATTTATGACAATTAGAAAGCAATGTGAACTTATATGAACGCTGAGAGATTCGCGTACATCGGTATGATTTTGGAATCCTTATGTTCTGTTAATGACGAATATTAGTCATTGTTATTTATCAGCATACTATGTTATTTCTTAGAGAACAAGTGGAACCTATAGTCATCCTTGAAGAATGATATTTGTGTGAATCTAAGATTATGTTACGAAGGGACCCAAGATCGTTTAAAATTTATGATATGAATGTAAAGGTTTACCATCAGTATGCAACCTACCTAAGAATATGAATTATTCTATTTTGTTAAGCGCATGATAATGATATGATATAACAAGAAATGCTCTGTTTTCTATTAACTTAATGAATGATTATTCATATATGTGGAAGTATTCACATCATCTTTAGCACAAGGCCCTTACCCAGGGGTAATAATATCGTGGTTCCAATGATTAAGTTACAAGTTTACGTATGTTCTAAGTTTAAGTCTGTTATAAGTTTACGTATGCTCTAAGTCAAGAATGTTACAAGTTTATATCTATGTGACAAGTTCAAATATGTACAAGTTTAAGTAAGGTTACAAGTACAAGTATATACAAGTATACGCGTGTTATAAGTTCAAGTATGTTACAAGTTTAAGTACGTTACAAGCTTAAGTATGTTACAAGTTAAAGTACGATACAAGCTTAAGTATGTTACAAGCTACGTTACATGCTGACATATGTACAAGTTCAAGTATACTATAAGTTCGCAATGTTGAGGAATTTCCTTATGGAACTACCAAGAATGCTTTTTATTGATTTGCCAGCGCTATTAAAAGGCTAAGTATAAGGAAGTATGAACTCTGGTTTCTGTTAATGATTCAAGCATAATGCATATGTATGAATTTATTTCCTTTTATGGTATGGCATTTATGTGTGGTTTGGTCTGTAAGACCTGCTAATTATTGGTATGGAACAAAGTGCTACTTGGAACTAAGTGCTACATTGTGAGCCACCGCTATAGTCCATGTGAGACACCTCTTGAGTCCATACATATGTGAAAATTATGAGGCTGAAAGCCATTCTGTGAAAGTTATGAGGCTCATGGCCATCTGTATAAGTTGTTATGAAATGAAACAAAGTGCTACACGGAACTAAGTGCTACGATGTGAGTTACCTCTAGAATCCGTGTGAGACACCTCTTGGGTTCATATATGCATGTCCAAGGGCTTTAATGCCAATATGTTTTAAGGGCTGTAATGCAAATCTGATAAGGGCTTATGCCATTCTAATATGAAACAAAGTGCTACACGGAACTAAGTGCTACAATGTGAGTCACCTCTAGAATCCATGTGAGACACCTCTTGAGTTCATATATCTATATGTTCAAGGGCTGTAATGCCATTCTGATAAGGGCTTTATGCCATTCTGACAAGGGCTTCATGCCATATGTACAAGGGCTATATGCCACCATGTTTAAGGGCTTCATGCCATATGTTCAAGGGCTATATGCCATTATGTTTAAAAGCTTAATGTTAATGAGTTCAAGGGCTTAAAACCATCATGACTCACGATTGGGGCCTAAGGCCATTTAAAATGAAAACAGGAACAGATTGACTATATGATCTTCGCGTTTATTTATGCATTGTTATGTATTATGTTACATTGTGCATTTATGTATCATACTATTCACTGAGCTTGGCTCACCCTATGTTATGTCTGTTTATGTAGGTAACCAACCAAGTGGTCAGTCCTAAGCCATGACGCTTGTCCTCTTTGGCCAACCTTTCCATGTCCAAGCCTAAGAGAAGCTACTCTTATTTTCATGAAGTTTTGACAAACTTTGGTTTTGCACTCTAGTTGTTGGCCTAAGGTTGAAATGTGTATAATACTTTCTTTTGAAACGTTTTTGATGTATGCCCAATTATAGAGCCGGGCTTGTATATATGTGCGTATATATCCGATATTCAGGTGTATGTTTTAGATTTTATTTGTCTGTTTAAAGTTTGTGATCCTGGCACGATAGTAGTAGCTCAATGGAGTTTGTCTCTATTATCAAATTTTGATATTTAATGCTTCCGTTCAGGCCCCATATATTATATATGACAGGTTAAGTGTCCGTTTCTGAAGTGGTCATGCCCAAACTTCTAGGGGCGGGTTTGGGGTTTGACAAAGCCATTCGAAGACCGTGGAACGCGGCCAACCTCAAGCTATTTTACTTTTGAGATGTAACTCTTTTCCCCCTACTTGGCATTCTTTTTTGTCCAAATATAGCCTTTTGGCACTAAATGCAATACTTTTTGAATTAGAGCAATGAAGTGCACCTTCCTATTTTGCTTTGTCTTATGGCACCTTGTGTAAACTCTTTGAATTGAAATATTGCATTATGCTAATAGGCACTAAGAGCAATTCCTCCTCAATTGATATAGCATGCCGAACATAAAGTTGGCGTTATGCCCAACTTGGGGCAGGCATAAGACCGAGATGATTTTGCTCACCCCCGGGCTGACTTTGTCCATCGTGCTGACATTTGGTGTTATCTCTAATTGCAATCATTTGTTTTGAGCTGACATTGCTCGTCCTTTCCCAAGCTAATCTTGCTCACTAAAAGGGAAATTGGTGTTATCTCCAATTTTGACCATGAAACTCAAGCTGATTTTGCTCACTGGGGAGAAATGTGCTATTTTACCCAACACTAATAACCATGCCGAGCTAATTTTGCTCGTCTTCCCGAGCTGGTGTTGCTCACCTAGAAGAAAGTTGGTCGTCTTCCCGAGCTGATTTTGCTTGCATGGCAAAAAGTTGGTCGTCTTCCCGAGCTAATTTTGCCCGTTACCTCGAGTTGATTTTGCTCACTAGGGAGAGAGTTGATGTAATTAAAAACAAAGCTACTTTTTTTTTTTTTTTTTTTGCCTCTCCAACCGAGCTGACTTTGCTCACTAGAGGAGAGTCAATGTTCTCCACAATCTCAAGGACCCTAACCGAGCTAATTTTTGCTCGAGGAGAAAGTTGTGCTTCGTCAACTTTGAACTGGCTAAGTCCATCAAGTGAAAAGTTATTTCACATATGTGTTGTCCTATCCGAGCGGCAATTAGCTCGGCATAACAAAGTACATATCACATTTGGATCCAATGAGCAATTTTTATCTCGATAACATGAAAGATAGTGTTACAATCATTCAGACAAAGCAATAAAATTGAAAAAGTCAAATGCACGGGCGAGCAAAAAGTTATTGATTTACATTCATAATGTAGCTCGGTTACAAAAGTGGGGTTCATAGCCCGATTATTAAAAAAAAAAAAAAAAAAAAAAGAGGGTAGATCCTAGCTAAGTCCTAATCTAAGCTCACAGTATCTTCCAGATCGGCCAAAGCTTTATCAGTGACACTTAGCGCGGTCTCCCCTCCAGTGCCAAGGCCTAGATTGGCTTCTAGCTCAACCTGGTCACTGCAGACGTCCCCCCGAACGCCCCGGGAGGATGGGCTCCCGTTCTGTTCATTTGTGGGGTCACTACAGCTCGGACTCTCAAATTGTCACGGTTCTAAATCTGAACCAAAAAGTCCAAATCCGGCAAATCGTTTTGAGAAACAGATTTTTTGAAAAGAAGTGCCAAACATGGACTGCTTTGCCAGATACAGAGTCGCCACCTAAATATTTTTTATGGGGGAATTTAGGAAACCCTGACTCGGTGCCGAAGGCCACATGTCCGTCATCACCGGAGTTGTCTCGGCTCAGGAGCTAGGGTACGATTGGGGAAGGTCAGCTATGAGCACCCCCTCTCGCCCGGTCAAAAGACCGACCTCTACTAACCATGATATCCGATTTTGAAAACGTTATATGTTGTAATTCCATTTTATTAACCTAGATTTACTATGTTGCGCGCGTAACAAACAAGTATAGACTAGATTGCCTAATTTGGGAAAAAGCATTACATATCTGTTTGTCTTAAAAAAGATGTTTTGGAATTTTGCTACTCGTAAGTAGGCTAAAATACGGATTTCAATGAGCTATTCCAACTCAGGCAACCTAACCTTCACCCACAGGCATTCAAACAGTTTATCACATAAGCATCTAGCCGCATGGCAAACATATTGTCATGGCAACACTCACACGCATGCGGTATGCTAAAGCACAAATACTTACATCGTACTCCGTGCCAAAATAATAAACTAGTTAGCAAACATGCGTGATCCTAGTTCATGTCAAGTTGACTAATGCAACACATGCGAGATGCAATTAGAGTAGGCTCGGCTAACCTAATCATAGCATGCGAAAATGCGATCAATTTGATGCACGTATGCAATTCGGAATTGGGGTACAAATGCAGTTAGCATGATGTACCGAGCCTAATGCATGCAATACAAATGCATGAATGGACGCATGCATAGCATAAGGTATGCTAATTTCAAAAATGCCCTAATCTACCATCATAAGCAGGTAAATAAAAGGGAAGAAAGACGTGAGGTTGGAAGACATACACACACTCACGCACACTTATTACATAATTGCCCTCACTCGGAGGGGCCAAATGAATATTACAGTCCGAATAATAAACAAATAAATTATGACAGAACTTCTAATTTACTTAATAGGATGAATGCAAAAGGAAGAAAGGTGGCCACAGCCCCCTGCCTCGGGATGCGCATATGATGCGTGCTCGAGACCCGGCTCGCCTGGAAAACCCGTGCCATACCCCTGCCACCTCTGTTTATACTGCCCTGTCTCTCCGGAAATTGCCAAAGCCCTAGGACAGGTTCCTTGCATGCTGCAGAGTACCACCGGCTAGGGGAAATTCCCACCGGCAGTGCAGAATTTCCATCGGCTGTTTTTGGGTTTGTCGGCCATTCATCAGTGGCTGGTCGGCACTGAATTATGCCGGTCGGCAGAAGCTTCCTGCATAAGACAGATTTGACAGCAACAGAGAACAGACAGTATATGGCATGGGATTTCAGGCACATGTGAGCATGGTCATGCTTCTCATCATGCTTTGAACTCAGGGAAGCATGGCCCTCGATCCTCGAGCCATCAATGGTGCATGATAGCCCAAGGGATCAAGTTTGCCACTTGATGTAAAGATGCATGCAACACACAAATGAGGACCGAAGCCTTATCATGTTGAAGTCAAAGGCCCCGGTGACCGAGAGTTAAGGCGCGTTGCATCACTTATGGTATGAATGCCCCTTAACCCTCACACTTGGTTTGACACCCCAAACCAAGTAATGCAATGCATGTTATGCGAACATGGCTCAAAATGCAACATGATATCAATATGCAAGGCATGCCAAGTGTCATGCAACTAGTATGGCAAGCATGCAATGTTAGGCACACAAGATGCAAATGCAATGTAAATATGGACACTTTAAGCCAAAGGGGCATCATGATACAACACCTAATGAAGCAAACATACAACAAACATGAAGCAAACATGCAATGGTGGCTTAAAATGGTAAAGGGGCAGACCTTAACCCAACTCAAAACAGTGGCCAAAAGTGCCTAGAAAGGTGGACCAATACTCATGCTAACAAGCAAACCAATGGTCCTAAGGTTGAGGCACAAAAAGGAAGCACTTCACTCCCACCAACATGACCACTCATGGCATGACTTGGACAAGGCAAAACAGAATTTTAACATGCAAGAATGGACTCCAAAAACCATTAATATGGTGGCTAAAGTGACTCCAAAGAGGTGTGTGCATCAAGGCTCATATCTAGGCATAAAAGGGCACACCCTCAAGGCATAAAAGAGGTCACACATGCACACATATAAACATGATTTATGGACTGAAATGGGGTCCTAAATGATGCCAAATCATGAGGATGATCATAGTTATGCATGCTAGAGGTCAATATGCTCAAAGCTTACAAGCCAAAACACAAAGAGATGACACCAAACAAGGCAAGTATGACTGAAATGAAGGGCCAACAGACCTTAAACATGGTGAAATAATGCCAACATCTTCATGGAATCAAGCCAACACATGCAAGAATCATGGCCTAAACACAAGATACAATCCTAGGCCAAATGGAGGAATGTAAAGCAAGTATATTAAGCATGCAAATGGGTACAAATCCGACCAAAAACAGAGATCACATATGACCTAAAACACCCAAAAAACTTCTGAAATGAGGCAAAAAATGATCAAGCATACATGTTACCCTTTTAAGCCAAAATGCAAGGAAACAAGACAATGAAGGGAGAGGGGTGTCCCTCCCCTATGCAAGACTTCAAACCCCCTTCCTCACCACTGAAAATCCATTGATTTTCAGTGGTGAGAAGACCAAAACACTTAAGCAAACAAAGCCTTACCAAAGAGGCAACAAAAGGGCCAAATGAGGCCTAAGAGGGTGAGTTTGAACTCAAATCATGAAAGACTCTTAATGAAAGTTCTTAAGCATGAAAATACAAGCCTTTTTTATGTTATGCACAAAAACTAAATCAGCAAGTATGATAGGTAAAAAGCTAGTGCAAGTTTGGGAAAACTAAAGTAAAATGCTCACCCTTGAAGCACTCTTCAAGAACAGCCAAGGCAGCCCCCTTCTTTTGATCAAAAATAGCCCAAAAACTCAAGAATCAACCCTCAAAGTCCTCAATCTTGGATCAAGGTGTAATAGTGTGTGTATTGGTGCAAAAGTAAGGTAAAATCACACTTTTAGGCCAAGAAACACACACAAAGGAGGAGAGAGAGGGAGATATAGAGATAGGGTGTATCTATATATGGAAGCTCTGGTTTTGCCTTCAAAGTTTCTAACCTAGAGCAAAGAGGAGGCTTGTCCTCTTATAGAACTCCCTCTTGCAAAGCTTATACAACAAGCTTGGTTAGAGGGCAATCCCTCCATACAAGTGTATGGAGGGAAGCAGAGTTGGTGGCAGCTATCACAGCTGGCACAAAATATCTACATAAAGTAGATGAACAGTGGTCGGCTGCCCAAAAATGTCATTTTGACAAAAAATAGGGCCGACCGGCAACAAAAGGTGCCGACCGGCAGAAAAGATTGCCGATGGAAGCAAAAACCAGCCGGTGGCTTCTAGCCACTGCCGGTGGTGTGTAGGGATGCCTCACAAGACATTCCCTGCCCCTCCAAGGCAAAACACAAGTGTTTGGTGTGAAATCAGACACTAAACAGTCAAGTTCGGAGATCCTGAGGCGGGGCGCGTAGCCGAGACCTCCGGGAACTCCAAACGAACACAAACATGGATGATCACCGAGTGTTCAAGCGGTGACATCCAAGTCTTGAGGACGGTCAAAAATGGGGTGTCTACAGTTGCCCCTCTTTGACAGAACTCGAAAGTCATAACAATGACGGGAGTGAATGTCAAAGCCCAGAGACGACCCATTTTTGACAAGGTCGAAGACTCAGACAAACACGCAAGACAAACAAGATATGCGCCCGAAGGCAGGGGCAAAATGCAAGACAATGCACGAAGCCGAGCATAACTTAAGATCATGCAAAGAAAGCTGTAACGAAGCACACATGCAACAATTTTAAGCTAGCATACACCGAACTACACTACAATGCAGAAGAGATGTAAGAGAATCATGTAATTCTCAATACGTCTCACTCGGAGGATATAATACCTGTGCGGCTTGTCTGGTTGCACCAGCCTCAAATGAACCATACATACAATATCGTGCCTGCAAAGAAAACAAACTTAACAGGTACAATATCGTTAGCAACATGCATAATAGTGTACTCGAAATGCGCGACAACGTAAAGCGAGTGGGGAGTATAAGAATGCCGCGAAGGTACAGATGTGTAAGTGGAACATGCGGTCTACGCAGGCAATGAGTTTGATCATAAGTATGCGGTCTACACAAGCAATGAAATTGGACATAAGAATGCGGTCTATGCAAGTAGAATATGCGGTCTACGCAAGTAACGAAATTGCACAGTCATGCGGTCTACGCAAGCAAAACATGCGGTCTACGCAAGTAATGAATTTGAACAAACATGCGGTCTACGCAAGCAAAACATGCGGTCTACGCAAGTAATGAATTTGAACAAACATGCGGTCTACGCAAGTAATGAAATTAACATGCGGTCTACGCAAGCAAAACATGCGGTCTACGCAGGTAATGAATTTGAACAAACATGTGCTCTACGCAGGTAATGAAATTAACATGCGGTCTACGCAAGCAAAACATGCGGTCTACGCAGGTAATGAATTTGAACAAACATGCGGTCTACGCAAGTAATGAAATTAACATGTGGTCTACGCAAGCAAAACATGCGGTCTACGCAGGTAATGGAATTGATTAATCTGCGGTCTACGCAAGTAAAACATGCGGTCTACGCAAGTAATGGAATTGATTAATCATGTGGTCTACGCGAGCAAAACATGCGGTCTACGTAGGTAATGTAATTAACATGCGATCTACGCAAGTAAAGAAATTGATTACAAACATGCGGTCTACGCAGGTAATGTAATTAACATGCGGTCTACGCAAGTAAAGAAAGTGATTACAAACATGCGGTCTACGCAGGTAATGTAATTAACATGCGGTCTACGCAAGTAAAGAAAGTGATCACAAACATGCGGTCTACGCAGGTGATGTAATTAACATGCGGTCTACGCAAGTAAAGAAAATGATTACAAACATGCGGTCTACGCAGGTAATGTAATTAACATGCGGTCTACGCAACTAAAGAAAGTGATTACAAACATGCGGTCTACGCAAGTAAAGAAAGTGATTACAAACATGCGGTCTACGCAGGTAATGTAATTAACATGCGGTCTACGCAAGTAAAGAAAGTGATTACAAACATGCGGTCTACGCAGGTAATGTAATTAGCATGCTTGAACATATGTGAGTGAGGACATATCATTCATAATGCAGGGATGTGAAACACTGTAACACAGCGTAATTGAAGCGATTTGTGGGAACCCTCAAGGCATAAAAAGGATACAGGAAGGAACGTTCTTCGTACGTATCGAGCATCATTCGCAGAAGTTGTGGCCTGAGGTCAACTCGAAGGTCCACGTTTCAAAAGTGCGCGTCCCCGTATGGTCTCAAGTAACGAAGGTGCGAAACCGCATCGTTGCCCGAACAAAGGCATGGAAGGTGCATTGACCGCAAGGGGAGTTTTGCTGGTATCCATTCCGAGACTTGGCTACCCTGTCATTCTATGTTTTACTTTCCTTTTTACTAGTAGTTTAAGCACATTGCACTGCTTCGGGCAGGTTTTATTCTTTCTCAAAATTACGCATTTTGCAAAGCACGTGACGGGAATGAAACAACCATTTTATTCAAAAGATGTTGTATTCGTAAACTTTCTATGCATCGCATTGCAAGGTATCACACCACAATGTGAACGAAATTGAACTCATTTTGAACACCGAGTATTCGCATCGTAATAATCAGGCAGTGAACCGACTTACAACTCGATAAGCAAATGTTCATAAACAGCTCAGGGAACCAGGAGGAAGCCCATCGGCCAGGGGGAGAGGCCATCGGCCACGAGGAATGGCCATCGGCCAAAAATTTGTTCGGTCGGCAAAATGTGATGGCCGGTCGGCAGAGTTTTTGGCCGGCCGGCTATGAATGAGGGAATCACCAGAATGTTGACACCTGTCCTCCACCGAACCTTATCTCCTACAAAAGACCCCAACTTCGTAGTTTTTCTCAATTCCACACTGATTTGCTCTAATGGAAGAGTTTCTTGCTCAAAATCTCACAGCTTGGATTGCTAGCTTGGATGGCTCGGAAATGTTGAATTTTTGGGGTTTCGGCATAAATGCACTATTCACTCTGGGTCGTACCCCGTTGCACCTCCCGTTTCTTCGAGCCGCGGCAAGGTTTTGGAATCTAGTGACGCACGTCTTTAGCTTCGCCGGGCAAGAGATATGTCCTACCTTTGAAGATTTCCGAGCCTTAATGGAGTCCGAGCGCGACGAGGAGCTCCTGCCCCAACTTAATTTTGGCCACGCCCAATCCTTGGGGCGAATGTGTGGACTCAGTATGCGTGACGCTCGGTCTCTGATTTGTGACGGGATGCTGGACATTCCGAGTTTGACCGATCGGTTTTCTGATGCTGGTGATCGCAACAACCATCACCGGCAAGGTTTCCGGCGACACGCCCTCTGTTTGTGCATGCTATCCCATTTTCTATTTGTCTCAAGCTCTGGAGGGTCTAGTACCCGGCTGATTGAGATTGCCCAAGGCTTGAAGGAGGGCAAGAGCTGCATTGCCATGACTCTGGCCGAGACGTTAATGGGCTTAGACGCCTTTTATTGTCATGAGACGACCAGATTAGCAGGAAGTCCACTACTACTACAGGTAATGTTTCCCTCCCAATCTCGTATATGTATTTGCTCACATCACTCGGCCCTCAAGCTCGGTTTTTTCTCACAAAACCCTATTCTCACTTTTCTCTCTTCGTACATCTCTCTATTCTTTATTCTCTCATTTTTCATCCCTCCCCAGGTATGGTTGATGGACAAACTGCAGGTTATGGACTCTTGCCCAGCATATTCAGCTCGCGGCTACTTCTTCCGGCACCGTCTAGTCAATGCCTTGGATGAGGGATGGTGGTTCGCTTGGATGTGCCGTTTGTCCGCAGACCGTATCGCTTGGCGGTGCCCTTGGCTGAGCCTTCTGGCAATGAGTTACAATATGCCCCGACAGACTGGGATTCAATTGGTTGGTCTTACTCACTGTGTATTCTACTTCCCATTTCGGATTCGGCGCCAATTTGGCCACGATCAGACCTACCCGCCAGAGGGGATAGAGTATCCTGCCGCATTCCCAGCCCGAGGCGCACAGCTTGCTTGGCAGGCCACCACGTAGAGGATAAGAGAACTCCTGGCCCCCGCTCCTACTTTCAGTTGCACTTTGTCTGACGAGTGCGTGGATTGGCTTAATGAAGAGGCACAGATTGGGCCCAGCTTGGCATCAGAGGCTTCGACCAGCTCTGGGAGGGGGCGCAGGAGCACCTGACTTGACTATGCCCCCAGATTTATTGCTTTATTAGTACTTTCAAGTTTTCTTTATGAATGTAATAAAAAGCAACTTCGATTGTATGCAAGAGCAGGAGAACTCTATTTTGAAATCAATGAAATTGAAAGTTGTGGTACTGAAAATTTTCCGTTTTGGTCCAAAAATGGTCAAAGTTGTAAAAAGATTATTTGAACAAAGTCGGTTTTTATTAAAACTTCTCAAAAATCATTTTTGATGTGGATCAGAACTGGACACGCCAAAGATCTGTCACTGAGATGCACAACCCCAGATTCCTGCAACTGGAAAGTTGCCCCTAGTTTGAAGAGTACTGCGGCACTGCACAGCAACGGAAAGTTGCCCCTAGTCTGAGTAGCACTGCGTTGGAGGTCATAACCGAACCCTTGAATGCTGAATAGACAAAGATGGCCGAGACGATCGAATGGACAAAGTTGATCGGGGAAGTGTTATGGCTGAACTTCAGGATGAAGTTGCCTACGTATCCCAAAAATGGGAATCAAGCCTTACGTAGTTCAGGCTTAGGTTCACTCGAGTATTTTCACTCTCCTTTTGCGCTCTAACTTTTGCCAAGGCCGCCCTTTGCGGGTTTTCAGCCTCGCGAGCTTAGTTTTTATATTTTCTAATTTTTTTTTTGTGCTCTAACTTTTACCTAGGTCGCCCTTTCAGGTTTTCGGCCTAGCGAGCCTCTCAAGGGTAATATTTCTTCAACTTGTCCATGTTGATCGGTTGGGAGAACTCCAAGCCATCTAAGTCCATCAGAACCACAGCTCCACCTGACCAGATAGTTTTGATGATGTAAGGACCGGTCCAATTGGGTCTGAACTTGCCCCTTGGGTCATGGATGGGAGCTCGGTTGTCCTTGAGCACCAAATCCCCTTCCTTTAGGTTTCTGGACTTAACCTTCTTGTTGAAAGCCCGGGCAATTCTGTGCTGATAACTTTGGACGTGGTACAATGCTTTCAGTCTTCTCTCGTCAAAGAGCATGAGTTCCTCAAACCTGCTCTGCTGCTAATCTGCCTCAACGATCTGACACTCAGCCAATACTCGTAAGGACGGAACTTCAATTTCGATAGGTAGAACGGCCTCCATTCCATAAACCAACGAATACAGAGTCGCTCCGGTAGAAGTTCTAATTGAAGTCCTGTAGCCCCACAGAGCAAACGGCAACTTATCTGGCCAATCCCGGTAGGTTTCCACCATCTTCCGCAGTATGTGCTTGATGTTCTTGTTGGCGGCCTCAACCGCTCCGTTGGTTTGCGGCCGGTATGTGGATGACTTATGAAAAGCCACGTTATATTTCTCCAACAAGTCAATCACTTCTTTCTTAAAGTGGGATCCATTATCCGAAATAATCTCGTTTGGCACCCCGTAGCGATAGATGATGTTGTTTCTGATGAACTTTGCGACGTGCGACGCCTTCAACACCGCATATGATTGGGCCTCAACCCACTTTGTGAAATAATCTATCGCTACCAGGATATACTCATGTCCATTCGACCCCTTCGGGGTAACAGCTCCGATCACATCAATTCCCCAAACGGAAAATCGCCATGGGGAAGTCATGTTGTACAGCTTCGACGGCGGGATGTTCATATGGTTCGCATGGATCTGGCATTTGTGGCATCGCCGAACAAAACCGATACAATCCTCTTCCATAGTAGACCAGTAGTAACCCTGTCTGAGGATCTTTCTGGCCAGCATTACTCCATTCATGTGCGCACCGCACTCTCCTCCATGGATGGCCTCCATCAGGCGCTTCGATTCTTCAGTTTCTACACAGAGCTTATGCATTCCCAGATGACCTCTCTTGTACAGCTTACCCCCGCAGATGATGAACTGAACAGCCATTCTTCTGATTGCCCTTTTATCCTTGGCATTTGCCCCTGGTGGATACGCCTCCTTTTCCAAGAAGTTCCAAATGTCGTAATACCAGGGGTTGTCGTCCTGAGCCTCATCTATGGCGGAAATTGACTTGTACGCTGGCGCAAACTTCTGATCAATAATGACTGGACGCATCCGGACTCCGGACGGGATGTCTATCATGGAAGATAGAGTTATAGTGAATCTGCGAACCTGTTGTTCTCTCTTACTAGGTGGGTGAAATTTAGCTTCTCAAACCGAGGAATTAACAAATCCAAGGTTTGATGGTAAATTATCATCCTTTCCTCTTTGACTTTCCAGTCTCCTTTTGCTTGAGATACAACAAGGTTCGAGTCTCCTATGACGTCCAACCATCTTGCCCCTAGTTCTAGGGCTACTTCTAGGCCAACAATACATGCCTCATACTCTGCTTCATTGTTCGAGACTTTGAAACGGAGCTTGAACGCTAAAGGGATACGGGAATCGTCTGGCGCTATCAGTAACACTCCTATCCCATACCCGTATTGGTTTGACGCTCTATCAAAGTACATCGTCCAAGTTTCATCTTCGATGTGCAGAATGGCTTCATCTGGGAACAGGTACTCAACCGCTTCATCCCCTTTAACCGGGTGGTCGGCAAGGAACTCCGCTACTGCTCTGCCTTTTACTGACTTGCGTGTTACATACTTCAAATCAAATTCAGAAAGCAATAGCAGCCAACGAGCTAGCCTACCCGTAAGTGCTGGTTTCTCGAAAAGATATTTGATGGGCTCCAAACGTGAAACCAACATTACAAAGTGAGCTAACAGGTAGTGCCGCAGCTTCCTGGTAGCCCATACCAAGGCCAAACAAGCCTTCTTCAGCGGTGTATAGCGGGTCTCGTAATCCAACATCTTCTAGCTCAGATAGTAGATGGCCCTTTCCACTTTGCCTTCTGACTCTTGTGCGAGCATGCAGCCCATGGTAGTCTCAGTTACTGAAAGATACAATATCAACGGTCTCCCCGGCTCTGGTGGTAACAACACGGGCGGGTTCTGTAGATATTCTTTGATCTGTTCAAAAGCTGCTTGACATCGGCCGTCCCATTGGAATTTCTTTCCTTTCTTCAGGAGACCAAAAAGTGGTTCACAAGTCAAGGTTAATTTTGAGATAAACCGTCTTATGAATTGCACTTTACCTAGAAAGCCTCGCACCTCCTTTTCAGTCCTTGGTGGTGGCATTTCTAAGATGGCCTTGATTTTGGAAGGGTCGACCTCGATGCCCCTTTGTGTAATAAGAAACCCTAGCATCTTCCCCGCTGTAACACCAAAAGTACATTTCTGGGGATTCAACCGCAGCCGAAACTCTCTGATCCTTTGAAAAAACTTTTGTAAGGCGGTGTAGTGGCCCTCTCTTTCTTTGGACTTGACAATCATGTCGTCCACATACACCTCGACCTCTTTATGGATCATATCATGCAATATTGTAGTTGCTGCCCGTTGATAAGTAGCTCCAGCGTTCTTCAACCAAAATGGCATCACTCTGTAACAATATGTTCCCCACGAGTTAGTGAATGCAGTCTTCTCCCGGTCTTCGGGTGCCATTACTATCTGATTATAGCCTGAGAAACCATCCATAAACGAAAGCAAGGCTTGTCCTGTCGTGAAATCCACCAATTCATCAATGTGTGGCAAGGGAAAGTCGTCCTTCGGACTGGCCCTGTTCAAATCTCTGAAGTCTACACATACCCGAATTCTGCCATCCTTCTTCGGCACCGGAACAATGTTGGCCAACCAAGTCGGGTATTCGGATACTAGGAGGAAGCCTGCATCGATTTGCTTGGTGACCTCTTCCTTGATCTTAATGGCCCAATCAGGGCGGATCCTTCTGAGCTTCTGCTTGACAGGTCGGGCCTCAGGATCAAGAGGGATCCGGTGCTGTACAATCTCAGGATCGATTCCAGGCATGTCTTCATAGGACCACGCGAAAACATTTTTGAAATCTTTTAATAAAGCGACTAAGCGCTCGCGTTCCTCCGAAGACAACGTGGACCCGATCTGGACCAACCGCGGGTCCTTCTCAGTACCAACATTCACGGTAGTGATTTCATCCATTAAGGGTTTAACAAATCTTTCCTGCTCTTAATCAATTAACCGTTGCAAAACCGGAGGAATTTCTTCCTCGTCGTTTTCATCAAAATTTTGAAAATCCTGATTTAAGCAATAAATCAAAGGCACAGAGAAATACTCAGAAACCACATCCACGTCGTTCTCATTAAATACTTCCAAGCCGTCTGATTCTTCTGTTATAACAGACTCAAAAGAGAAAGAAAATGACGACCTAGATGGGACTGTGGCATCTGGGTTATCACCTCCAGGAATACCGGACTCAGACTCAGTCGAGCTGGAACCTGATTCCGACTCACAGGACTCGGTGGAATCAGATTCCGGCTCACTACCTGACCCGGTGCTGCTGGACAAAAATCCTTCTTCATATTGCCAGACAAGAGAGGGTGCGATGGATGCATCCAAAATAGTTGATGGTAGGCCCGCAGCCGCCTCATTCCCGATCACACATACCGAGGAGCTATCCCCCAAGCACTTCTGTTCGATCGGAAGATCTGAAAGTAGACATGCCAGTGCAACCCCCATTTCATTCTCAGCGTCCTCAGACTGCTCTTCCTTACTCTGTTCAGTTTCGGCCGACAGATCTGCCCGCTCTTCGGCGATGTCATTCTCAGGTAGCTGCAGGTCAAAGAAAATCTCAAAACCCGGCACGCGCTTTTTCTCCGCGTTCAGCCATGGTTCTGGGAAGCCGCAAAATGGAAAGTCCTCCCCCTCCCGGACGAAGCGTCCATTTAGGGTGCCCTGAATGGGCCTATGCATCAACTCGAAAGGCTTCCCAGCCTTCTTTACTCTGGCTCTTCAGGCCATTTCCTTCCCTTTCCTTATCCAGTCCTCTTTGGTGGGTAGATAACCCAATCCAAAGGTATGAGGGTTGTGCGGCACTTCGGCCAATGCTATGACGCCTTTCCGGCCGCTCTTGCCCAATCCCATCCCGGGGATGTGTTGGAGCTTGTTCATGAGATAGACTGCCTGAGCACTGACATATACCCCTTCACTAGCAGCCATAATGTTCTGTACAACCCGAGCCTCAGCCAAGGTAAAACCCGATATGAACACATCTTCCATACCGTGCTCAATTTCTAGAACAGGTGTAGATACTTCCGGCGGCGGATGAATTGACGAATTTCCGAAAACGATGGCTACTCCCTTCCCACAGGGGTATTTCACCACTTGATGTAGGGTGGAGGAGACTGCCTTTGCCTGATGCAGCCACGGCCGCCCTAAAAGCAGGTTGAAAGTTGCAGGAACCTCCAAGACATGGAAATCTATCTCATGCTGTCCCGGCCCAACCTTTGTTTGAATCTTAACTGTTCCCATTACTTCCCGGCTTGTGTTGTCATACGCCCGAATCACCAGGGCCGTTGGCACAAAGTCTGCGACTTTCAAACCGATCGCATAGGCTGTCCTTGCTGGGCAGACGTTGATGGCAGATCCCGTGTCAACAAGCACCACGGGTATCCATTTATCTCTGCATTCCACAGAGATGTAGAGCGGCTTGTTATGGTTCGCACCCTCAAGTGGCAGTTCTTTGTCAGAGAAGGTCAATGCCGGGGAACTTCCTCCCGAAAAAACTAGGCCCACCAGCTGTTCGGGCGTGGTGTCTATTGAAAGTTTGGCTTTGTCCATGGCTGTAAGGACAGCTTGTCTATGTACTCGAGAAGCCATAAGCAGCCCCCAGATGGAGATGTCTTCTTGTATCTTTTTCAATTGTCTCAATACGGCCTCATCTTCGAGTTGCTTTTCCTTTTGCTTCTCTGCCTCCTTATCTTTTCCAGACGCCTCCGGTTGATCTAGGTGTGGAGGCTTGAAGTACCGTCCACTCCTAGTCATGTGATCGACTTCGCCGATATACCAGGTATCATCTGGTTGGTTACCTTCCCAATCCTCGTCCGTGTGGGCAAGACATAGATCATCGTCTTCCCACCACATGCCATCTGCAGCTGACAGGCACCTGTCTGGTTCTGGCGTGACTGTTCTGATACTTGCAGTACCTTCTACCCCTATGCTCGTAGCATTCTTCATTTCTGTACTTGTGGTAGTCTTAACTCCCACGTGGGCTTTTGCCTTCCTGATCCTCTCAGAATCTTCGAATCTTTCCTGTTCTGACTGTGTCAATGCAGTAGATTGTTCAATGATCCCTGTACTCAAAATGCTCCATTCCCGAGCGAAACTCTCGACACCAGTGCTCTCCGGCGATGTATTCTGTTCTTCGACCCTCCCGGCCGTTATTGACATTCCTGCCCCTGTCCGGCCTTGTTCTGACTGAAACTCTCCTACCACATCTGGCTGATCGTCCAACCATCCCGTGGCCTCTGCCGATTCTTCATAATCGAACCAGTTGATGGCTGAGTCTTCTGGATCTTGGTTATCGTAAAACTGGAACTTGGCAAGATCCCTTTCCACAGCTGTCAAATCATCCGTTCCTTGTCCTGAACTGTCCCCTTGGATTGCACACAGCTCTCCTTCTGCTGGAAATTCCACATCTAGTCTATTCTAGCCCATCGGTGAAATGTAGTCATTCGGACTGTAAGCGTTCCCAACATCACTCCCAGATTCCACAGACTCTGGCTCGACAACCCCCTTCTCCTTTGGAGTCTTCTCTTTCCTGTTCCCGATGGTCACCACCACTGGCTTGGGTTGGGTTATGGAGACGTCCATCATGCACAAATCGGTGCAATCAGGAAGGAAAACCTCCGGCTTAGGCAGGTAGGAGGGTGTGATGTAGATACTGGGATCGTAGGACACGGCCCCAGTGTGGATGAAATTGATTCTTTTGGGTAGTGGAGCTTGGTTATGTGTGGGGAGAGGATTTGTAGTAACATTGGGTTTCTCAGTGGGTAAAATCACCCCGTTATCAATGAGATCTTGAATCTCATGACGCAATCGAAAGCACAGGTTGGTGTCGTGACCATGCTGCTGGTGGAACGCACAATACTTGGCTAGATTGTGGGCAGCGGGGAGTCTTTCCGGTAAGGGCCGTGGCTCTAGGGGCTTCAGATGCCCTTTTCTGATCAAAACCCCCAAAGCTTTGGACAGGGGCATATAAAGCGGAACGAAGGTTCTGGTATTTTTGGGAGGGTATTTGGCTGTTTGTGGATTGCTTCCGGACGCACTGGAGAATGGTGTGGCTGCCATAGTTCTCGGGGAAGGGTTGGTGGTGACCATACTCACTTCGGAGGTCCTGGTAGTTGTAGCGCCACTCGGGCCTGCATTAGTATTACGATTGAAATTTCTGCGGGGTTGCTCCCGGTCGTTATCAATCAGGCCTTGTTTTAAGGCATCCTCGATCTGCACCCCCATTTCATGCAGATCAGCAAAGGTAGGGAAGGGGATTACAATCATCTTTTGTATTAGCTTCGGCTGAAGATTGCGCACAATCATCCGAATATGGTCTTTGTTCGTGGGTCTTAAGGTCATCATTGAAGCCTTAGCCCGCCATCTGGTTACAAATTCTGAGAAGCTCTCCTTGGTTTCTTGTCTCGTTGTCTCAAGATCCCGGGTCGTAATCTCGATTTGTGTGTTATACGAGTACTGCAGGATGAAGGCCTCAGCCATCTCGTCCCAACTTCTCTTGACGTCATCCTTCAATTTTGCATACCATGCTGCCGCTACACCCGACAAGGTCCGGCCAAATAAAGACAGCTTCTGCAGTCTAGTGAGGCCCATTGGCCTTAGGACGTCTGAAAATAGTCGTAGGTGTACCATGGGATCCTCAGATCCGTCAAAACGATCAATTTGTGGCATCTTAAACCGGTCTGGCAGCGTCACGGCTGCGTCAGTGTATCCGTCTCCAATGTCCGGAATGGACTTCACACCTTGAGATTTCTTGAACAACTTTTCAAGCTTGCGCATTTTTAAGGTCACGGGATCTGCCTCGGACTCGAAGAGAGAATCTGATTGATTGATAGGAGTGGGTGCCTTGGATTGTTGAGGCAGAATCGGGGGTGGAGCCGGCCCCGTTGGGATGTCTGTATCTTCTTGGACATTCCGGGCTTTTGGCGTCTCTTCGGGTATCGGAACCCTTAGTGGGGGAGGGACTTGCTGTGAAGCTGACGCCCCAGTTTGCTGTTGCAATCTCACAATTAACTCCGCTTGCTCATTCATAACTGTGGCTTGTTGTTTGGCAAATTCTGCCTGTCAGACAGCATCTTGCTGCATCACTTTCATGCTTTCTTGGAGTTGGCGCACCATCTCTTCTAAACTAGCCATGCTCTGACTGAATTGTCGGTATATGTTCCCTTTCTGCGGGTGAAACAGGATCCTGATCCCTACTGTACACAGGTGGGGTAGACAAAGCTCTCTGTACTGACTGTTGAGCTGATGCCCTCTGCCTAGTTGTTCTTCGTTTAGTAACCGGGGGTAGAGAGTGGTACACTGGTTGTCCGTCTATCAGATCCTCAGATCGATGGAGCCGACGACCTCTAATCCAGAGTGCTTGGGGAATATCTACCGGGTTGGAAGCAATGATGCTAAACTACCTAGCAAAAAGATAAATAAAGCAGTAAATAAACTAACAACAGGACAGCACAACGGCATAAAATAAACATATAATACACAGTTGGGTATCCATAATGCACAGTTGGTAAGCCGAACACACTGTTCCTCGATACTGATCACTGTTCCCCAAAATCTCTGTTCCCAAAACTGAACCTGATACCCACAGATAACTGATTCTCATAAACTGATGCTGATGCCCTCAGGCCTAATACTCAATCTTGCAAACTGATATGCACGTTCCTGTAGAGCAACACTCTAAAAGCACATAGCAAGTAAAGAGAGCCAAAACACCCCTATGTTGGGGTAGGGTTTCCCTGTCCTATTTTGTCAGGAGCTAGGGTTTCACTATGCACGCAGCAGTTTTCAAACAACCTATCATCGGGTAAGCAACCTATCCTAACTTGGGATGGTCACTATGGATTCGAATATGCACTAGGTTGAATGGTCGAAAAGGGTGCCCCGGTAAAATCGGGGTTTGTGTTCCCATACTGTCAGAGCCCATAACCGATCAGCCTTATGGTCATGCCTTGACAAGACAAGCCTCCAGCAAACCGTTCAGGAATGGCAGATGGCAAACACTGTGTTCCTAGGCGCACCAATGCACATGCAATGCAAAGAAACACATAAGTGTAATCAAAACAGGATATTACGAGTTCGAGTCAAGCTCTCTAAAATCCCCAGCAGAGTCGCCAGAAACTGTAGCACGTCCCGCGAGGGGCCCCGCTACAGTTCGGACTCGATTTGTGTCGCGGTTTTTAATCTTGAACCAAAGAGTCCAAATCTGGCAAATCGTTTTGAGAAAACAGATTTTTTGAAAAGAAGTGCCAAACATGGACTGCTTTGCCAGATACAGAGTCGCCACCTAAATATTTTTTTTATGGGAGAATTTAGGAAACCCTGACTCGGTGCCGAAGGCCACATGTCCGTCATCACCGGAGTTGTCTCGGCTCGGGAGCTTGGGTACGATCGGGAAAGGTCAGCTATGAGCACCCCCTCTCGCCCGATCCGAAGATCGGCCTCTACTAACCGTGATATCCGATTTTGAAAATGTTATGTGTTCTTATTCCAATTGTTAGCCTAGAATTACTATGTTATGCGCATAGCAAACAAGTATAGACTAGATTGTCTAATTTGGAAATAAACATTGCATATCCGTTTGTTTTGAAAAGCGCTTTGGAATTTGCTACTCGCAAGTAGGCTAAAACACGGATTTCAACGAGTTTTTCCAACTTAAACAATCCAACCTTCACCCACAGGCATTTGAACAGTTTATAACATATAAGTATCTAGCCGCATGGCAAACATACTGTCATGGCAACATTCACACGCATGCGAGATGCTAAAGCATAAATACTTACATCGTACTCCGTGCCAAAACAATAAACTAGTTAGCAAACATGCATGATCCTAGTTCATGTTAGAGTGGCTAATGCAACGCATGCAAAAATGCAATTAGAGTAGGCTCGGCTGACCTAAGTATGGCATGTAAAATGCAGTCAATTGATGCACGTACTCAATTTGGAATTTGAAATACAAATGCAGTTAGCGTGATGTACCGAGCCCGGTGCATGTAAAACAAATGAATGAATGCACGCATGCATTACATGAGGAATGCTAATTTAAACGTGCCCTAATCTACCATCATAAGCAGGTAAGTAAAAGGGAAGAAAGACGTGAGGTTGGAAGACATACACACACTCACGTACACTTATTACAGATTTGCCCTCACTCGAAGGGACCAAATAAATAATACAAATTAATTAACTACGCAAGCTAATTAAATATTACAAATTGCCTAATTAGCTAACAAACTAATTAAGCTAAGAAAAACAGTAAACCGCCTCGGGAGGAGGGCCAGATGCAGCGCGTGCTCGGGTCTTGCTCGGAAGTGCACCGCCATGCATAGACTGCCTCTGTTTTCCCTACTCTGCCCCTCTGAAGACTGCCAAAGTCTTAAGGATGCCTCTCTGGATACTGGGGTTCACCACCGGCTGAGTAGAATTGCCACCGGCAGTGGTATGTGGTCACCGGCACAAAATGAAGCTATCGGCAGAAGAATAATTGCCGGTCGGCAATGTACACTGCCGGTCGGCAAAGAATGCCTGCAGAACCTGCAACTCATAGCAGCAGAGGACAGAACTTGCATGGCAATACAATTCAAGCAATGTATGCACTAATCATGCCCCCTATCATGTTTGTGACTCAAAGGGGCATGTGTCTCGATTCTCGGACCGCCAATCACGCATTTCCATGCATGACGGCCCAAAGAATCAAGTGTGCAACTTTCATGTCAAATGAAATGCAAATCAAACAAACAAACCAAGGCCTAATTCCTATCACCAAGTCAAGGAATAAGGCATGCATGCAAGATGCAATGCAACCTAGGCATGCAAGCTAAGGACATGGCATGGCAAGACACTTATGCAAGCAAACAAGCAAACATGAGGCAATGCAAATTAATGGAAAGGATGGACTTATACATAATTTAGGCAACTCTAAATAGGCCTAAAACAATGGCCAAAGTGACCAAAATAAGGGACTAAACACATACACACACGCACATGTTAAGGGTCAACACTTGGGCACAAATGGGACAACTCTCAAACACATTTGAAAGGAGGTAATCATGGACATATGACATGCATTATGAGCCTTGAAAACATGTAGGAAATAATGCCCAATTGACCTACCAATGCAAGCTATGCATGAGTTCAAGCCTAAGGACCTAAAACATGACCAAATGACTCATGATGCAAATGACCAAATTGAATCAAAACAGCCCCAAATCATGCAAAAGTAAGCCTCAAGAACCACTTAGATGGCATCCAAATGACCTAATCTTAGAGACATACACAATGGCATAAACATGAAGCATGAAACATCAATTCTTGAAACATCAAAAGAGTCATGAAATGCAAGCATATGAGCATGATAATTGGACTGAAATAACATGGTGGATAGTCCCAAACCACTAAATCAATGCAAGAATGTCATGCTATACGTTCATACACTTAAGGCCAACAAGCCGGAATGCAAAGGAGTTATACTAAGCATGCCAAATCCGACCCAAACAACTATGGACAGACCTCTAGCATGGCAAAATAAGCACACAAGCTTCACAAAACTAGACCTAAAACATGCTCGAACAAAGGCTAACAACCTAAGGCATATTAAGGCAATAACATGGCATTACATGGTAGGCATGCTAAGCATGCATGGTGTACCAAAACCAACACACAACAAGGTTATATCATGGCATAATAAGCATGGAAAACAACCAAGACATGATCAATACACATTCTAACATGATGCTCTCTCAAGAGGCCAAAAAGGGTCCCTTTCAAGGACAACAAGGAGAGGGGGTGGCCCTCCTCTTTTGGAGACTTCAAGGCACCATCTTCACCACTAAAATCCCTCAAGATTTCAGTGGTGAAGAGGCCCAAACACCAAAGTCTCGAAACTCACTCAAAATGGCTCAAAATGGGGCATTTCAAGGCCTAAGAGGGGTCAAACACCTCCTAACCAAAAAACACTCTTAATAAACAATCAAGAGGGCCTAAAAACAGAACTTTTTTGTATTATACACCAAGCTCAAAAACGAATTTAAGATAGGTAAAAATACAATGCAAGATTGGGGAATAAAGGGGCTAGTTTCTTACCCTTGAAGACCCCTTCAACAATGGTGCTCCAACAGCCCTCCTTGGCTTGAAAACAGCTCCAAAACTTCAAAACCAACCTCTTAGAACCTCAGCAGCTAAGTGAAGGTGAAACACTATGTGTTTATGTGCAATAGTAAGACACAAATGCAATTTAACACACACAAGAGGGAGAAATAGAGATAGAAAGTGTATGGTTTCTAACCCTAGAACTCAAAACCCTAAAAATGGCTGTCTAAAAATATCCTAAGTCTCTCAAGTGTCTAACCCTAAAGCCAAGAGACAAGGCTCTCTCTTATAGAGCTTCTTGTCTTGTAAAGCTTACAAGACAAGCTTCCAAGAGAGAGATCCCACCATACACGTGTATGGAGGGGAGCCAAAAGCAAGACAGCTGTGATAAAATATCTGCAAAAGCAGATGCACAGTAGTCAGCCGGCCAAAAATGTCATTTCGGCAAAAATGAGTGCCGACCGGCAACAAAATGTGACGACCGGCAAAATACATTGCCGATGGAAGCAAAAACCAACCGGTGGCCTCTAGCCACTGCCGGTGGTGTGTGGGGATGCCTCACAAAGCATTCCCTGCCCCTCCAAGGCAAAACACAAGTGTTTGGTGCAAAACCAGACACAAAACAGTCGAGTTCGGAGATCCTGAGGCAAGGCGCGCGAGCCGAGACCTCCGGGAACTCCAAACGAACACAAACATGGATAATCACCGAGTGTTCCAATGGTGACGTCCAAGTCTTGAGGACGGTCAAAAATGGGGTGTCTACAGTCACTGCTCGGGGATTTTTCTTCAGCAATGATCAGTAAAGGAATCTCATTGGTCGGTGAAGGGGGTATTGCCTCAGTCGTGCCAGCCGCAATCGTTCAATTTTTGTTGTATGGCTGCAGCATAGGCTTTCATGTGTGGCGGTATGAAGGCAAGTGCTGGATTCTTAAAAAAGTCTAAGTCTAGCCTATGGTCGAGTTGCTCTGCGGTGGCTTCCCAGCCGCACTGAAAGAAGATGTCCATCGTACCTACCAGTGCGGCTCATATACTTTTTCCCCTTCAGCGTAGCTGTGATCCTCTATATCATCGACTTGTTTCTTCAACTCGGCAGCATGAGCAGTGCAAAGCTTGTGTAGCTCAACAATATATCTTACTTTCTTTGCTTACACGGCCATTGGTTTTTCCTCTGCTGCCCTAGCCATTTTCTCGGCTAGCTAGTCTCACTCGGCTGTTATTGTCACATGTGAGGGGTTTAGCTTCTCCAGCTCAGTCGTTTTGGCCTTATTATTTGCTATGGCCTCACGAAGACTCTGCCGCACAGCTATCATGCGTTCGTGAGCAATGTAATTTTTTTGCACAACCTCGAACAAAGAAAAAGTCAATACATTGAAACCAAGAACTTACTTGTAACGAAGGAACACACTTTCTTACCAAAACAAAGAACTTTACAGCCGACCGAATGACCTTCAGGTCGAACAGCTCTTCATACCTCTTCATATCCACAGGTAGAAGCAAGCCTTTGGTCATGTTAAAGCCGAGCAAAACGTCATTGTCATCGTAAACAGAGTCAGTAGTGGTTACAGCCCGGCCTTGGTACTTTAGTTGGGGTGACCACACTGGGGGGGGGGGAAGTAGTGTGGATAGTTTGCTCGACAATGGTTTTCTCGGTCTGCTCTCCTTATTTAGTGGCAGCCAGCTCAGTGGAATCTTCATCCACAAGACGCTATTCGGTCGAAGGCTGCCTCGCCCTCTTCCTCGAGCGGGAAGAACCGCGCTCGCTTGCCAAGACTAAGACCGATCCAGCCTCTTAACCAACAAGCTAGGAGGATTGGTCCTCAGCTGTTTTGACCGGCTGCGAATCGTTCGGCCCACCGGTGATCATCAATTTTATAGCTCTGATCTTGGCCATTTCTTGCTCGACAGTTAGCAGCACTAAAACTATCTCGGGCAAATTTGGATCAGGCTCAAAGGAAAGGGCGTGCAGAAAATCAATAACCTTGCTTTTGCATGGAGCACTGTAGTGGTAGCTCGGTTCCTATGTGAGCAGTTTATGGCACTCGCATTCTGGATGTCGTAGTGCGGTTTTAATGGCGTGTTGATTGGCACGTGAATAGTTGTCTACCAACAATGTATAATTTGCACAAAAGAAACAAGTATTAGTTCGGCAAAACGCATCACAATAAAAGAAGAACTGCGCTATTTTGCTCACTGGCGCTCCCAAAATCCTTACAAATTTGCCAGCCCGGTATGGGCGCTTCGGAATCTTCGTAATTGCCGGACACCCACAAAAAGTCATCATCATTTAACTCTGTGTCTGGCGTGGCCTCTACAAGTTTTGATCGGTCCTTTCTAACTATAAGGTACCAATAGAAACCTCCTTTATTCTTGCTAAGTGTGTATTGATGAAATATCTCGGCTAGACCAAGGTTCAAACTGATGATGCAGTCTAGCGCGGCGATGCCATTTATTATTTTATAGGTGTTGTTAGACACTTGGGTTGGGCACAACCTAGTCTACCTTAAAAACTCGCAGACTAGGGGCTGGATCGGGAAGTGGACGCTCCCTTCCACAATGGACACAATTGTGAAGGGACAGGTATCCAGTTTTCCCTAGGGAGTACCTCCTCTCTTTACTAGCTCAAGTTTTACGTAATCAGGGATACCGAACTCTCTGTGAAACTCGGTAATTGCCCCAGGTGAACTCACCATAAAACGATACTTGCCCATTTATCTCGGTTTTATTTTGTTCACTAAATCTAACTTATTGCTTGGGGGATAGTTGCTCGGTTTGCGAGCGTCACTAGTTTGCAAGGCTGAGGTGTGCCTGGTTGGTTCTAATTTGTTCTGCATTATTAAAAAATAAGTGCGACTATTTGCACGACATCGAGTGCATGGCTATCAAGATAGTGCTAGCTCAGCTATCCATCTTAGCTCAATTTTATGTCTGGATATATGGTATCTATCTCGGTGCTCCTATGGCAGCGTTAGCCTGGTTTGAATCTTCTAAAAAGGCCACCAACAGATTTTTAGCCCGGTTAAGCCCTGATATCAGATTAAATGACCAAACCTTTGCTCGGTCTCTTCCAAGCTTCATGTTGTTCATCCTAAATACTAGCATACGTATGGAAATAAGGAAAAATGTGGGGCAGGGAAGCCCCTATTTGTTTCTAGGTTCGATTCTCCCTAGGTTCAACAAGTACAAATCTATTTTCACCCCCTAGAAAGCCTAGACACAGATCCAACAGCCTAAAGGTAAAGAAAGAAAAGAAGAACATCAAGAACAAAAGAAAGTGGAAACAAACGGATTCAAGAAACTTACCAAAGGGGGTACAGAACCTCGATCCGAATAGAGGAGAAGCCCTGACGGAGGATGGCGAGTCCGATGGAGCAAAGATAGTAGCCTCAGATGCGAGGAACAGTGACAGCGGCGACAATGGGAGCTCAAAAGCTTTGGGGTTTCAAAGAGTTTGGCCAAGAGAGATGAATAGTGAAAGAAACTGAAGGGGGTTAGGACCTATTTATGAACAAGAGGCTGAGATGTGGCAATTTTCAAATTTTGGGAGAACGTGACAATGGCTGGAAGCCTGTACGGAGCCATTTGGAGAGTGCCACGTGGCACAGAGATGGCAGGTTGTTAGTACGGTTGATTGATGGGTGACAAGACGGCCAACACAGGACTCTAGGTCTTGCCAGAATTAATTGCTTGGCCAGTGAAGAGTAATCCCAATCATGCTCAGCTCGGATGGAATTAAGGGGCAATTAAGAGGGATATTTGTGCCAAACAATGGGCCGAGCTGTACCAACATGGAACATGGTGTTGGGCCATGCTAGAGGAACCTAAAATGTAGTGTTGGGCCAAACTATATCACCACGGGGTTTCGTGTTATGACAGGCTATCTCGTCTGGGCTACCTTAGTATAGGCCCTAGTCTTGGACGGGGACATCTTTTGGCACCTCGGTTGTAAGGATCATGGCGTCGTCACAAGGTCGGCCAGATTAGGCATGATATCGTGCGTACACGAAGGGCGTGTTGTGTGCCCTGACTGCGCTATTCAGTCAAGATAACTGATTGCGCACCGACAGTTAATCGGCCTAAGGGAAGATCGCTTTAGTATTGATCGAGCACGACTATGACTCGAAGGCTGTCCTAGCTTAGCTCAGAATTGAAGTGTTCAAGGGTGATATCTTTGGTGTAACCTAAGTAATTGCACGGTTGTGAAGTCCACGTGGACCAACGGCAAGAAAAAAGGAATCCACTCTTGGTATGCGTCAACATCGTTTGGTAGTGCAACAAATATTGTTTAGTAGTTTTGGTTTCTACACGTGTTAGGAATGTAGAGGGGAGCACAGCCCCCTGTCCAGTGAAAGACAGCAGAGGTAGTGCTCCCACAGTCTCTGAGACTACATGGCTAGCCTGAAAAAGGAGGTGCATACAGATGTTGGGGTAAGCAAATTTTCAAGAACTCTCTCTCTATACAGTGCTCTCTCTTCTCTCTTATCCAAAAAAGGTAACTTGACCGCCGGAGGGATTTTTTTGATAAACCCACCTGCCGGGTAGCTCACTTTTGTTTTATTTACAACACGATGGAGTTCTAACGGAGTGAGACGAACTTGGTAATAAGGAACTACGGAGCGAGGTGAATATTTGTCTCCCGTACATCTCGTATTTTTATTTTTATTTTTTGGCACACCAAAGCACTTGTTAATAAATATATATATATATATATATATATAATTATCATTACTACATTGTAATTATAACGATGATTCAAATTTGTAAAGGTCAATCTTAGAATTGTTTTTTTTTTAAAATTTTGAGTTACCAATTGCGTTACTGACAATGCCAAAAGGGTGTCTTAGTTTTTTCTAATTTGTACCCTTCTATCAAGTCATCCATTTTATGTTTGTGCGTTACATTTTGATTGAGTTGTAAATGTTTTCATAATTAGAAGTGTGAAATATTTAAAATCATATCCAAGTAAAATGACCAATAGATATACAACACCCAAATGTATATATTATGTGGGGATGTATTTTCTGAATAACAACACGTGGCAAGGTGACGCCGATGTGTCAGCCGAGGTGCCACGTGTCTTGGTTGTGACGCCGAGGTTATCTCGACAAGGCCGAGGTTATCTCCGAATATATCGGAATCCGAGATATATGGATAAGGGGCAAGAGTCCTAGAGTGAAGAGGGAACTTTGCTAAGATAAGGATAAAGCTCTTAGGGAGTTTATCTTTATCTCTTATGAAATCCAAAGTAAGCACTGAATGGGAGTCCATAGAAGTCGGGCTTCTAGTGGGACTAGGTTTATGTTGGCTATAAAAGAGAGGCACCCCCATGGGTCAAAGGTATGCTTTTTATGCTTAAGCTTGTGAGTTTAGCACTTGATTATCTTTGAGAGATATACTAACTTGATCGTCGGAGTGCCCCCGGGTGGTTGAACCACCGCCGCAGACTTCTCTTTCTGTTGTAGGTTAGGTAGAGGCCATCTATTCTGCTAGTGCTTTTCCAGCTGATTACTAGGCGGGCAGTGTGGTCAGAAAATTACTCACACAATTTGGCGCCGTCTGTGGGAAAGATAGGAGAATAAATGGCCAGTAACGGACATAAGGAAAACATTGGGGGCGACACTCCTGCTAGGAATGGGAGACCCATTGACCTTGATGTCACAGGAGATGAATACAACGCAGAAACTCGTGACTAGAATACCGGCGTAAAGGACGTTGGCCAGACTAACAATCCAGATCGAAGTGGCTACTACAATGAAGATGACCTCCAGGTATGGAAGGATAGATGCCTACGGAGGGACGAAGAGGTAAAAGAGATGTTAAATAAGTTGGCAGACCTGCAATCGATCGTCAACTTTATGATGCAAAATAACGTCATGCAGCCACCATACCCACTGCAAGACACACCGATGGCAGCAGCCAATGCCCAGAAGCAAGGGCAGAAAGCAATTCCAGAAGCCCCCCAGCACAATGGGAGTGAAAGACATTCTCACCAACCTTCCAGGGAGGTCGGACGAAGGGAGCCAAGAAGAGAAGAATCACGAAGGACGCAACACGCAAAGGAGGCAGACCGCAGAGGACATCGGCATGTTCAGGGGCATGCACTATGCTTCGACACAACTTATGGAGAAGGGTCGAAAAGGGCTCACCACGAGGCCGAGAGTAGTATACCGAAGAGACTGAAGTCGAAAGATAGCCGAGCTCCTGGGCGGAGCAAAGAAGACTTAAGAGATTACCTCAAGAGGAAGCAGCAGAATGTCGAAGCCGAGGTAACATCCCCAGATAAGCCGAGGACACCATTCTCGGTGGAATTGGACAGGTTCGAGGCACCAAAGAGACTCAGTATGCCGAGATTTCAAATATACGACGGCAAGTCAGACCCCAACTTTCACGTCGGACTATATTTGAACTCAATGGCATTGTATAGTGGGAACGAACCGCTGCTCTGCAAAGTATTCCCTTCATCCTTCGGGGAGATTGCATCAGATTGGTTCCATAAACTACCGAAGGGAAGCGTGAAGACTTGGGAAGGCCTGGCCGAGATATTTGTGGCCCGGTTCGTGACAAATAAGCTACAGCCATTAAGGGTGGACGCATTGATGGCCTTGAGGATCAGTAAGGATGAAGGCCTTAGTGCCTATGCAAAAAGATACTATGAGGTATTCAACCGAATACCAGAATGTAATCAAGAAGTAGCGGTCGTATCATTCAAGAATGGCCTAAAAGACAATTGTCCGCTACAGAAATCTTTGGCAAAAACTTTGCCAAAAAGCATAGAAGAGCTCATGGCAAGAATCGAAAAGTATGCCAGAGCCGAAGAAGACACATCGGCAAATGGGGAGATAAAACAGGAGAAAGGAAACGGCTCGCCGAAGCGAGGCCAAGGTAACAATGGAACGAACTGGAAAGAGGCAGGACTAAGGGCCACACAAGCGGTAACAACCATGTTCCGGATCCCAATTCCCAAAGTCCTGGATCAAATTCGAAACCAGCCCTATTTCAGAACGCCAGAAAGGACTCCAGGAGAGTTCATGGGAAGAAACATTGGTAGACATTGTGCCTACCACAATGCAGATGGACATACGACTCAGGGTTGCAGAGCCCTAAAAACATATTTGGAAGACCTGGTAAGACAAGGACATCTGAGAGACCTTGTTGATGAAACCAGAACAAGGGAAGAACAGGCGAGATTGCCTCAAGCACCAGCAGCCCCACCTCCCCCAGCACAACAGCCACAGGCAGGAAGACCTTGGGTAATCAACGTAATTCACTCAAAGGTCAACGAAAACGAAATCCGAGGAGAAACCCAGAAGGTAAAACACCTACAACATGTTTATCAAGTCGGAGAGAAAAGACATCGGGCAGAACAGTACCAGGGACCGATGATAACCTTCACTGAAGCCGACCTAGAGATGGTTCAGCACCCGCATAACGATGCCTTGGTAGTATCTCTCCAGGTTAGGGAGTGCCAAGTGAAACGCATCCTAATTGACCAAGGAAGCTCTTGTGACATCATGTACATCCGATGTTACAAGGAGCTCGGCCTTCACCCATATGACATGGAACGATCCAACGGCCCAATGGTCGGGTTCAATGGAATGTCGACATGGCCACTGGGAGCAGTAAGCTTGGAGGTGCAGGCTGGCACCAGGAAAATCAAGACAGAATTCACCGTTATCGACACACCCTCCCCTTACAACATCATCTTGGGAAGACCATGGTTGATGCAATGGGGGCAGTTCCCTCAACATTGCATCAACTGTTGCGATTCCTAACAGAGCATGGGATAGAAGAAGTCAGGAGTGATCAACTGCAAGCAAAAAGTTGCTCCATGGCAGCAATGAAGTCTACTTGCAGTATTTGAAAGCTTGAGAAGGTAGAAATTGAAGAAGAGGACGTGGAAGTCCTAAAAGACGTCGGCAAGGAGCCAGCCAAGAAGACCGAAGAGGCACTAAAGAAAATCCTCGTCCAGGATGGGGATGAAGAACTTTTGTGCAAATTTCAAGATCAAGAACTACTTCTCAACACCAAGTCTTCCCCAAAGCAATAAGCAAGCAAAGGCATCCAACAAAGTAATCTTGAATGGAATAAAAAAGAGGCTGCAGGCAGGAAAAGGAAAATGGGTAGACGAACTGCCCAATGTACTCTGGGCATATCGAATTACGCCGAGAAGATCAACTGGGGAAACCCCTTTGCCATGGCTTATTACACAGAAGCAGTCATTCCACCGGAGATCGGCATCCCTGGAATCAGAACCCAATGGGTAAAAAACGGAACTAATGATGTTCTCTTAGCCCGAGAGCTAGATCTTCTGGAAGAACGAAGAGAGAAAACTACAGTTCAGCTTGCAGCATACCAACAACAGCTTGCCAGAGCAAACAACAAGAAGGTCAATCCAAGAGAATTTCAGAGTGGTAACCTCATCCTAAGGAAAACAAGAAGGATCCCAGAGAGGGCAAGCTTGGCCAAAATTGGGAAGGACCCTACAAGATCATCTCGTTACTGGGAAATGTGGCATACCGACTTGAAGATAAAGAGGGCAAAGAATTGCCAAGACCTTGGAACACTTGTAATTTGAAATTTTTCTATCATTAGAATTCCTTTGTTCCTTGGCCATTTGCCGAAATGAATAAATAAAGATTCAGTTGTTTTCAAGATACTTAAACATTGTCTCTGGAATACATGTATAATGCGAACCCAAGTGCAACTCAAGCTCACATTAGGAGGGCAGAGGGAAGGAAAAAGAATTGCTTAACACTTGTTGAAATTTGTGGACAATTTACAAGTTAAGTTAAGCCGAGATCATTGTTTACCACTTGTTGAAATTTGTGGACAATTTACAAGTTGGTTAAACCGAAAAGTATTGCTTAACACTTGTTGAAATTTATGGACAATTTACAAGTTAAGTTAAGCCGAGATCATTGTTTACCACTTGTTGAAATTTGTGGACACTTTACAAGTTGGTTAAACCGAAAAGTATTGCTTAACACTTGTTAAAATTTGTGGACAATTTACAAGTTAAGTTAAGCCGAGATCATTGTTTACCACTTGTTGAAATTTGTGGACAATTTACAAGTTGAAGATAAACCAGAGACAAGAAACTTGCCGAGGTAAATTATCGGGTGTCATAACCAAGGTGTGTTACCCCGAGAAGATTGCACAAAGAAGACAGGAGTACAAGCATTCAATAAAAGAGAAAAGTCGTATTAACATTCAAAGAAAAAAGGGGGGCACATCGGCCATACAAAGAACATACATTGTTCTCTAAGATAAAGAAGCAAGAAGATACAAGTAAGAAGAAGACTTAGAGCTGAGGCTCCTCTCCGCCAGATTGTTGAATTTGAAGATCAGATACCACCTCGGCCTCCTTCTCTGCCGCTATCTCGGCGTCAATTTCTTGAAGAGTTTCTTCAACCGTCTTAACCTCAGAAGGGATGTCGGCTGGTACAATCTCAAGAACAGCTTCTATGGGAACCAAATCACCTTTTTCATCTTGAGTCAAGTCTAGGACTTGCTCATTCTGAAGAGGGGACTTGGCCCTATCAACATCTTTTGATTTTCTAATCAAAGCCTCGTCCTCTTCCTCCTTGGCCTCATCCTCAGCATCAGATTCACCGACATCTTCACTTGGAGTTGGGGCTGGAGGAAATGGCAAGGGAATGGGGTCGGCCTTCCGCAATGGAGAGTCATCAGGAACATTAAGCTTTTTAAGAATGGACATCCAACCAAGGGTGAAACCCTTGTTGCATGCCTCCTACACTTGTTTTTCATAGGCCTCAGTAACGTCGGCCATACCCTGTGAGTACGCCTTTTCGTCAGCATCTTTGATTTCAGCTTCTTTGGTGGCCAGGGCCTCTTGAAGCTCTTTTTCTGCTTGGGCCATTTTTTTCTCGGCCTCTCTTCTTTGCGATTCGACCACCTTCCTAATGGCCTCAGTAGCCTCAACTTTTTCTTCGGCTTCGGTCTGAGCCTTGATGGCTTCCTCAGCTTGGTCTTCCAGCTTCTTCATTTTTGACTGGAGGCCTTTGTTGGTCTTTTGGAGGCTGGAGACCTCCATTTTCATCTTAGCAAGCCGCTCCCTGTTCTCAAAAGACTGCATTGAGAAAGAGTGGGCATGCTGGATGGCCTGAAAGAAAACAGAGGTATTAAAGAATATTCAAAGTGTGAAATAGAGAGAAAGAAATAATTTTACCAAGTAGAAGACGTTTACCTGAACAGAGTGCTGTAACATTAAGGCATAGTTCTCATACTCGCTATACTGGGTGTTCCGCTCCAGGTCACCTGGGAGAAGTAGAGCGGTACTGAGTGCAACGCCGACATTGATATCGTCGGCGTTATCACTTGCCATTACGGGCTTATCCTCTAGGGTGATTTCGGGGGCCCAGGGGGCTTCTGGTTTCTTTGACCCCGAAGTCGTTGCAGATGACCTCGGCCTTTTTGATTTAGAGGATTCAAAAAAAGGTACTTCGGCAGACCTCTTCGATGGGACAGAGGCAGTTTTCTGACTTGGAGCCAGTTTTGGGGCTGGCAAAGTGTCCTCAGTCTCAACCTGAGTCACTTTCGCCTTTGGTTGAGCTTTCTTAATTCTTTTTGGTTTTTCTGGAGGTTGGGTTTGTGTTGGTTGTTCGTCAATGGATGATGGAATGTTGGCTAGGAGGTCTTTAGCAACTGGCTTTGCGCGACCCATCTCGGCTGTTAGAACAAGACGTCGACGACGCTTTCTTTGGGATGGTGGAATGACGTATGGAGCCGAGGTTGACGGCTGTTTTGCTGGATCAGAGGTTGATCCTTGGTCTGTTCGTGATGTTGATACAACTAGAAGAGTTGTAGCAGAGGGAGGAGATAAGCTCTTCTTCTTCTTGTTCCTGGGGACGTCGGGGAGAGCTAATTTGTATGTTGGGATGAAGTTGAGAAGTAGGGGTGCCTTTCGCTTCTGAACTGACAGGTCCAATAATTTCCTTAAATCCTTGCTGGGAACAAAGGATTGGCGAAAGTTTTTTGGCGGCTGAGGAAGAACTACAAAAGCAAAGACAAAGCAGACATTAGGAAACATATAAAGTATACAAGACTTTAAAAGCAAAACAAGTATGAATGCAGGGCTCTTACCATTACCCTCTATAAAGACTGATCATGGGAGAGGGAAGAGATGGAGGTCTTCATCTGGGGCGAACTCCCAGTTCCCCGAGGTAATGAAGTAATCGTCACTAGCTCCCTTGTTGGAGTCTGGGAGGTCGGCTACAATTTTGAATTTTGTGGACCTCGGCTTAAGGTAATAAATGTAGCCTTTTTTTTTCAAGTTAAGGCTACACATGGTATAGCAATATTGGATGTCGCCAAGGGTGATCCTAGCGTTTTCCTGTTTGGCTAGGGCTATAATACCATTGATCACTTGGTAAGAATTGATGGCCAGTTGCATAGGGTTCAGCTTATAGTAATGGAGAACCTCACGAAACAGAATGTTTAGTGGAAGTCGAAGTCCACACTCAATAAAGGTGACTACGGGGAAAGGCATGGAGTCGGCAGTGGGCATGATGGAGTCATCATCCCCAGCCAACCTCAAATGGACGTCGGCTGGGATCTCAAACTCCTGTCTAAAGTATTCTAGTTTGGAGGGGGTGTTTACCCTATGTTTCCACATTCCCATGATATCGGCTTAATCTTAGAAGGTGGGTCTCAGAAGATGTTTTTGGAAGATTATTGGGACCTCGGCAAAAAGTAAGATAGGTGCTGGTTTCAGTTTTTTCCTAAGTTATGGGTTCTACAGACAAATCCCAGACCTAAATCTATGGAAACACGGATTGAAAGCAAGAATCTGGAAAAGATGCAAAAAACAGAAAACAAAAACGAAGTTTCAGAAACAAGAATTGAGATGGGCTATCAAGAACATGAAGAATACAAGAGTATATGGCCAAGAACAGTGGCAAAAGTGCAAAGAAGTGGCGAAACAGTGCGTGTGTTCAAAATATGGGCAAAGGCAAAATCATGGATGAATGCATTCAGATGTACGATTTATGAATTAAAAAAGCTTGAAATAGTACAGTAATGGCGATAGCAAAAAAAAGAAGAACCATCAGGGAATTGAAAACGAAAAGAACAGTAGCTTACCAGAAAAAGGGAAGCCAAAAAGGGATTTGCCGATGTCCTACGACGGTTGCAGGAGTAGAAGACCGGTGGAAATCTCTCCGGAAGGGGTGAACGGAGAAGGTTGTAGAGCTTTGAAAGCTTGAGCAATGGAGGGTTTCGAAAGCTAGAGAGAGATAGCAGGAGATTCAAATGAAAAAGTAAAGAGACGGAAAAAAGGGAAAAAGTTTTTGATTAAAAAGAAACGGTGGCAAAAGCAATCAATACGCCTAGAAGAACAAGGGCGTCAGACGGCGCACATGAAGAAAGAGGCGCGCTAATAGGCGCGTCACATGTACGAACTAGTAAAGGGGAAACGCGTAGCTAAAATGGTTGGGTTGAAGTGCATGATAGCTCATGCGCGTGAGAAGGTCCTTAAAAATCTTGATTTTTTAGGGAAAACATGTCGGCCTGAAATGAATGATCTCGGCTATCAAATTTACTGGAAGAAAATACAGATATAGGTTCCATCACCTCAGAATGCCGAGGTAATAGAGCCTAGGGGGCAGTTGTGGGGATGTATTTTCTGAATACCAACACGTGGCAAGGTGACGCCAACATGTCAGCCGAGGTGCCACGTATCTTGGTTGTGACGCCGAGGTTATCTCGGCAAGGCCGAGGTTATCTCCGAAGATATCGGAATCCGAGATATATGGATAAGGGGCAAGAGTCCTAGAGTAAAGAGGGAACATTGCTAAGATAAGGATAAATCTCTTAGGGAGTTTATCTTTATCTCTTATGAAATCCAAAGTAAGCACTGAATGGGAGTCCATAGAAGTCAGGCTTCTAGTGGGACTAGGTTTATGTTGGCTATAAAAGAGAGGCACCCCCATGGGTCAAAAGTATGCTTTTTATGCTTAAGCTTGTGAGTTTAGCACTTGATTATCTTTGAGAGATTGTGGACATCCTCGAACGCCCCGGGAGGGTGAGTCCCGTTCTGTTCATTTTGGGGTCACTACAGTTCGGACTCGATTTGTGTCACGGTTCTTAATCTTGAACCAAAGAGTCCAAATCTGACAAATCGTTTTGAGAAACAGATTTTTTAGAAAAATAAGTGCCAAACATGGACTGCTTTGCTAGATACAGAGTCGCCACCTAAATATTTTTTATGGGGGAATTTAGGAAACCCTGACTTGGTGCCGAAGGCCACATGTCCGTCATCACCGGAGTTGTCTCGGCTCGGGAGCTAGGGTACGATTGGGGAAGGTCAGCTATGAGCACCCCCTCTCGCCCGATCCGAAGATCGGCCTTTACTAACCGTGATATCCGTTTTTGAAAACGTTATGTGTTCTTATTCCATTTATTAGCCTAGAATTACTACGTTATGCGCACAGCAAACAAGTATAGACTAGATTGCCTAATTTGGAAACAAGCATTGCATATCCGTTTGTTTTGGAAAAATGTTTTGGAATTTGCTACTCGCAAGTAGGCTAAAATACGGATTTCAACGAGTTTTTCCAACTCAAACAATCCAACCTTCACCCACAGGCATTCAAATAGTTTATCACATAAGCATCTAGCCACATGGTAATCATACTATCATGGCAACACCCACACACATGCGGTATGCTAAAGCGTAAATACTTACATCGTACTCCGTGCCAAGACAATAAATTAGCTAGCCAACATGCATGATCCTAGTTCATGTTAAGATGGCTAATGCAACGCATAGGAATGCAATTAGAGTAGGCCCGGCTAACCTAAGCATGGCATGTGAAATGTAATCAATTGATGCACGTATTCAATTTGGAATTGAAGTACAAATGTAGTTAGCATGATGTACCGAGCCCGGTGCATGCGAGACAAATGTATGGATGCACGCATGCATAGCATAAGGTATGCTAATTTAAACATGCCTTAATCTACCATCATAAGCAGGTAAATAAAAGGGAAGAAAGAAGTGGGGGTTGGAAGACATGCACACACTCACCCACACTTATTACAGATTCGCCCTCCCTCGGAGGGACCAAAAGAATAATACAGATTAAATAACGAATTAACTAAGCTAGCTAATTAATTATTACAAATTACCTAATTAGTTAACAAACTAACTAAGCTAGGAAAAACAGTAAACCGCCTCGGGAAGAGAGTTCGATGTACGCATGCTCGGGTCTTGCTCGGAAGTGCACTGCCATGCATAGGTTGCCTCTGTTTTCCCTGCTATGCTCCTCTGAAGACTGCCAAAGTCTCAGGATTGCTTCCCTGGACATTGGGAGACACCACCGGCTGAATAGAATGGCCACCGGCAGTGGCATGTGTTCACCGGCTCTGAATGCATCCATCGGCCACGGAAAGATTGCCGGTCGGCACCTAGCACTGCCGGTCGGCAGAAAGTTCCTGCAGAATCTACAATTGACAGCAACAGAGGGCAAGACAGAGCATGGCAATGCAATTCAAGCAATGTATGCACCAATCACACCCCTTATCATGTTTATGACTCAAAGGGCCATGATCCTTTGGTTATTGGACCATCAATCGCGCATTTCCATGCGTGATGGCCCAAAGGACCAAGTGTGTACATTTTGATGTCAAATGCAATGCAAACCAACAAATCAAAGTCCAATTCCTATCACTAGATCAAGGAGTAAGACATGCATGCTAAATGTAATGCAACCTAGGCACACAAGCTAAGGATGCAACATGGAAATGAAAGATGCACATGCAAGCATGCAAACAAAGATGCAAGGTAAGCATGCGAGCAAACAAATAATGGACTTAAACATGATTTGGGCAACTCTAATAAGGCCCAAAATAGTGGCCAAAGTGACCAAAATAAATGACTAAACACATACACACATGCACATGTTAAAGGGGCCAACACTTAGGCACAAATGGGACAACCCTCAAACACATTTGAAAGAGGGTAATCATGGACATATGGCATGCAAGATAAGCATTGAAAATCATGTTAAGATGGTGTCAAACCAAGCAAACAAAATAGACTAAGCATGCAATAAATGGCCCAAGTACTTGAAGCAAGTCAAAGGGGCTTGAACCATGACCAAGTCAACCAAGCCTCACAAGGCTAAGAGGACTTAAAATAGGTTCAAGGCAGACCTAGACCATGCAAAGAGGACCCCCTAGATGGCATCTAAGTGGCTCAAATTCAAAGGCATGCACAATGGCCAAAACATGGAACATACTACACAAGCTTTCAAAGCATCAAAGAGACATCCAAGGCAAGCATATAGGCATGCAAAGGGGACTGAAATGACATGGTGGATAGTTCCAAATCACTAAATCAATGCAAGAATGTCATGCTATACATTCACACACTTAAGGCCAACAAGCCGGAATGCAAAGGGGCTATACTAAGCATGCCAAATCCGACCCAAACAACCTAGGACAGACCTTAAACATGGCAAAATATGCACAAAAGCTTCATAAAACTAAGCCTAAAACATGCTAGAACAAGGGTTTACAACCTAAGGCATGTTAAGGCAACAAAGTGGCATTACAAGGTAGGTATGCTAAGCATGCATGGTGTACCAAAACCAATTAAAAATAGAGGCATATTATGACATAATAAGCACAAAAAACAACTAAGGCATGGTCAACATGAAGCTTAGCTAGGTGCTCCCTCAAGAGGCCAAAAATGGTCCATTTCAAGGACAACAAGGAGAGGGGGTGGCCCTCTCCTTCTTGGGACCTCAAGGCACCATCCTTACCTCTAAAATCCCTCATTATTTCAGTGGTGAGGAGGCCCAAACACCAAGGTCTCGGAGCTCACTCAAAATGGCACAAAATGGAGCCTTACAAGGCTTAGGAGGGGTCAAACAACCTCAAAAAACAAAACACTCTAAATAAACTATTTAGAGGGCCTAAAAATAGAACTTTTTTGTATTATACAATAAGCACGAAAATAGCTCTAAGATAGGTAGAAAAGCAATGCAAAAATGGGGAATAAAAGGAAAGTTTCTCACCCTTGTAGATCACCTTCACAAATGATGCTCTAACCGCCCTCCTTGGCTTGAATCTAGCTCCAAAACACCAAAACCAGCCCCTTAGAACCTCAGTAGCCAAAGGAAGGTGAAGCACTAGGTGTTTGTGTGCAATAGTATGGACTAAAACACCTAGAACACAAAGAGAGAAAAAAAGAGAGATAGGAGATATGTATGAACCCTAACCCTAAAACCAGAGCTTCTCTCTGTGTTTTTCTCTCCAAAATTCTCTAACCCCTAAGCAAGGGAGAGAATGGCTCCTCTTATAGAAATCCCCCTTTCAAAGCTTACCAAACAAGCTTGCTTAGAGGGAGATCCCTCCATACACGTGTATGGAGGGAAGCAGAGTTGGTGCCAGCTATCACAGCTGGCACAAAATATCTACATAAAGTAGATGAACAGTAGTCGCCTACTCAAAATTGCCATTTTGACGAAAATGAGTGCCGACCGGCAACAAATAGTGCCGACCGGCAATATATATTGCCGACGGCGACAAAAACCAGTCGGTGGCCTCTGGCCATGGCCGGTGGTGTGTGGGGATGCCTCACAAGGCATTCCCTGCCCCTCCAAGGCAAAATGCAAGTGTTTGGTGCAAAACCAGACGCTAAACGGTCGAGTTCGGAGATCCTAAGGCAAGGCGCGTAGCCGAGACCTCCGGGAACTCCAAACGAACACAAACATGGATGATCACCGGGTGTTCAAACGATGACGTCCAAGTCTTGAGGACGGTCAAAAATGGGGTGTCTACAGAGATATACTGAGTTGATCGTCGGAGTGCCCCCGGGTGGTTGAACCACCGCCGGAGACTTCTCTTTCTGTTGCAAGTTAGGTAGAGGCCATCTATTCTGCCAGTATTTTTCCAACTGATTACTAGACGAGTAGTGTAATCAGAAAATTACTCACACATATTACTTTGATTGTAGTGTGAAGTCTACACAACATTTATACAGAAGAATGATGTAACACATTAGGACTAGCTCGTAATTTATTTATTTTCCCTCTCTCTTATTATAAAGGAATACATACACAAGTCAAAAGCAATCAGAAATGACCACATAACACAATTTTCATCTAACAGGGCCCAGCGCTTAAGGAGGCAACTCTAGGATTTCGAATTTAGGCCAAGTTTGGGAAGACTAAATAAGTGCACTTTTTGTCTTTTTAGACTAAAAAGTTGAGGTTGAAAATATGAATGTTTGGGTTAACTTTTTGACTTTTTATGAAAAAATGTGTAATAAAAAATTGTAAAAATTGATTTGTAGGAGAAAATTAGAATTGGGAGTTGTGCAGCCGTAATTGTTGACTTTTGGTGAATAGTGATAACTTTTTAACTTTTTGAGTAACTTTTTGGCTTTTTGGCTTTTTGGGGTGTTCCCAAACTTGGCCTTAACCATCATAATTTTTAAAAAAAAAATCTAGCTAGCGAGTGACCTAAAAATATTAGTTACTAAATTTTAAAATAATTAAATATTATTTGTTATGAAGAGGGTTAACCTAATAGTGTGATCTTTTTTTAATCAAAAAAAAAAATAGTGTAATCTTCAAGACTTTTAAGAGTTTGTTGATCCTTTTAGATATCAATTAAAGGGTTGTTTTTGAGAAATTAGTTAAAAATTGATCTTTTATTTTTTTTAAAATTTGTAAAAAAATAAAGAAATAATATAACTCAAAATAAATTAAAAATCAAAAAGTAATTCTTTACCATCTTTTCTCAAAGGTTTTAGCTTCTCTCCCGTCCAATCAGACATGAAGGTATTGTTGGACCTATGAGGGTCCATCATGAGTCCCGTTTTGATAATGTGAACTATTTAATGTGTAGAACTCGTCGAGTAATAGATACTTGTAAAAATCACGTTGATCGGATGTCCATAACTAGGTAATCAAATCTATTTTGTATAAACAAAATTAACGGTGAAAAAATAAATAGTTGACAGAAATTTGATTCGATGAAATAGTTATAAATATTCAATCAATGTAATTTTTTACAAACATATAAAACTTGATAAATTTTACATATTAAACGATTCAAATTATTAAAATGGACTCATAATAAACTCTTACAGATTTAGCCTGGTTTGGCATGTGCAAAAAAAAGTGAAAAAGTTAAAAAAGTTAAAAAATTATCAATATTTACAAAAAAAATATTAAAAAATTAATTTTACACACAAAATTACAAGTCAATCTGACCAGTTCAGATCTTTGGTTGTGTTTTTTAAGAAAAATTGCACAGTTGGGTGCTATTTTAACACACTGCTGTTCGGCCCATGGGGGCCCATCACGGGTCCCATTTTGATAATCTGAATCGTTCAATGTGTAAAACTCGTTGAGTACTATATGTCTGTAAAAAATCATATTGATCGGATATCGCTAACTACATGATCAAATCAGTTTTGTATAAAAAATTGATGGTGTTATAGTTAGCGGTTGAAATAAAACTAATCTGATTAGATAACTATCGACATCCGATCAACTTGATTTTTTTGCAAACATATAGTACTCGACGAGTTCTATACATTCAACAATTTAGATTATCAAAACTGGAGCCGTGATGGCCCCCACAGGCCGAACAACAGCGTCCAGTCCAATGCCCGAAAAGTAGCTAATCATTTTTAGCATCAATTCAGCTATTCAGATAATACAGCCATACAACTCACACTCTTAATATTCTCCTACATAATAATTTATACAATTTTTTAATACACATTTTTTCATAAAAAATTAAAAAATTAACTCAAACAATCATTTTTTTTAATTTTTTAAAAAATTAAAAAATACACTTATTTAAAACACTACAAACAACCCATCAACAATACCTTCAATTGAATTACGGACCGAAGGAAACCAATTATCGTTTCTCAAAAAAGGTCAAAGTAAATAAACAATGTGAAGTGGGGTGGGTGAGTCTGACTCAAAAGGATTAAAGTGTGAAATGGGAAGTTAATGCGTAGAGATCTTATTCCACCTTCCTTTTTTCAGCGCGTGCAAACACGTACAATGACTTTGGTTTGTTTGTATTTTTATTTTATTTTTTTAATTTCAATCTTTTTTAAAAAGCCCTTTGTATCGTAAGTTTAATTTTAAAATTTTTGAGCAAAATCCTCTAAATCTGGTCTTTTGGAACCATAATAACAAAACAATTTGAAAAAAACTAAATTATTTGTACACTTTACGTTCCCTATCTGTTTAAATATCATTTATTTATCTATCTATCTGTTCATATGTCATTTTTCTATTTGTTGATATGTTACTTATTTGTCTACCTAATTTGTTTATCTATACATTTTACCCACAACTCGTCATTGTTGACTTTTACCACCATTTTCTTGAAGACTTTTCTTGTGCTAACGGTCAACCAGCGATGGTTTAGCTATGATCTAGCGATGGTGGAGAATTTTTTTTTAAAATAATAATAATTTGTTCTTCTTACCAAATAATTTCACTAATCATGTCCTTATCTCAATAAAAATAAATTTTTGAACCTAATTTCATATCCCTCCATAGAAATGAATTTATCATTAATATACTATTAGTAAATGAGTATGGGCACATTCATTCTATTTGATCTTGAATTTTCAAAAGCAACTTTTGACTTTTTATTTTTTATATTTTTAATAGAAAAATTATATTATGATTTTTTTTAGATGTATTTAACTTAAATATACTTATAAAATAAAATATTTGTGAAAAAAAAAGGAAAAATATCACATCAGTGGAGTGTTAAAAAAACTAATTATAAATTAATGGGAAATTTAATAAATATTAATAATTAAATTTACAAACTTTCTTCATGAATTTTTTTTTTCCTGAAATCATAATAATCCCAAAAAAAATCAATAAATACCAAAAAAACCAAAAAATGCTTGCTTCACATATTTGGAACGCTCCAAAGAAACGCGTGGGTAAACTTTATCCGGAATCAGATAAAAACATAGACCGAGTCAGCCAAATTGGACGCTGAGTTGTAACCCGTTTTGTCCGGGTTATCAGTCTATAAGGCCCTATAAAGGCTATATATAGGCCTCTGTTGTTTTTTGATGACTTTGATAAAGACTTGGTCCTTTCATCACTACTATTGCGCAGCTCAATTTAAAGGTCGATTAATAAGTTTCATATTTTAGATTTGTAATTTTTATAGTTTTATATATTTTTGTGATTTATTTAATTTTTTTAGTTGTGTGATGACTCATTTACATACTATATTAGAGTGTTACATTTTAAAATATATATATATTAAAGAATTTTTTAATATATATCTGTCACGTTAGAGTGTCATATTTAAAAAAAGTACTCTATTTTTTTTTAGAATGTCACATCATGCTCGTCACGTTTGAGAAAAGTATACTAAAGAGTTTTTAATTTTTTTTAGAGTGTCACATCATATATGTCACGTTGTAATGTTTGAAAAAGAAAAATGTTTGGGAGCTCTAAATTGGAAACACTAAAGGAGCTCTAGAGAGTGGATCCCATTGACTGATGTGATGTTTTGGCCTTAAGTGTTTTTTTTTTTTTTTTTTTTTTTTTTTTTAAATTTCCACCTCATTAGTGGTCCATTAGTGCTCTCAAATTAGTGGGATGTATCATTGTTGCTTCAACAATCATGTGTCTCCAATTTCAGGGTTGGTTTGGGAAATGGATTGATTTTTTGACTTTTTAATTTTTTTGACTAGTTTGGCCTGGTTTAAAAAGTTTGGTTTAGAAATGATTTTTTGGTTTTTTGACTGTTTTGACTTTTTTTATGAGAGAAGAGTGTAATGATTATGAGTTAGATGTGATATTTTGTTTTTTGTAGTTAAAATAACATATTTTATCGTTTGTGGCTAAAATAGTCAAAAAAAAAAAAAAAAGCCAATCTAGTTCTTCCCAAACGGAGCTTAATGTTATGGGCTACCTTGAAATCAGATCAATTAGCAGCGAAATTTACAATACCGTATTTGAATCAAATAATATTATTCGGAATAGTAAATTTAAATATGATAATTTTATTTATTTGAATATACTTTAAAAACTAATTTAAAAAAATTATATAGTCTTCTGAAAATAGTATAAAATTTAAAATAATTAAATAAAGTATATTGAAAAATTAAAAATACTTAATAACTTTTTAGACATAAATAGAATCTCCCCTACTAGGACACTTTTTTTAATACCTTGCCTGCTTTGCTTAATTTATGCAAGGAAAATATTTGGTAGCTCAATATTTTGCGGTTTAAATGGCTTAAATTTATCAAAACGACGTCGTTTTACACTCATTTACATTTAAAATGACGTCGTTTTGAGTGATTTGAACCATTTGAGCCACAAAATTTTGAGCTACCTAGCATTGTTGTTTATGCAAATACCCTTTACTACCCCCATGAGTTACGGGGGGATGTTTGAGATGTAAGTTTGGGTTTAAAATAGTTAATTAACAAAAATAATAATAATAATAATAAATAAAATTAAATGTCACATTTAAATAGGGTGATAAACAAGTTGAGTTGAGTCGAATTTTAATATGTTTGGACTTGTTTATTAAGATTTTAAAGAGTTTGAACTCAAGTTTAAACTCAATATAAATTTAACGAACCAAACTCGAGCCAAGTTGACTTAAACTTGACTCGAGTTTGAACTTGTTCATAAACTTAATGAGCCAAAGAAATTATAAATTCATACTTATGTATGAGACTAAAATTACAATTAAAATTTTAATTATACAATTATATATATATATATATAATATATAATGTATAAACATATTAAAGAAAAGTCAATATCTTATCAAAATAATGATATCTAACACCACTATTATATAAATGTATTATGTATAGTTAGCTATTAGTTATATATAAATAAATTTAGCTATTCTTTACAATTATATCTTATTGTTTATACATATGAAAAATGCTATAGACCCAAATAATTTATCAAATTTTCTATCAAAACTCTCACATAGGTGTGAGACCTACACAAACCCACATGTGTGTGAGTCCCACACCTATGTGAGAATTTTGGTAGAAAATTTAATAGATTATTTGGAATTCCTAGCATAACTCTATACATATTTTTACATTATTTAATATATAAATAATATATTTATTTTATTATTTAAATAAAATATTAAACGAGCCAATTAACGAACCGAGTTTTAGTATATTCGAGTTTATTTATTATGATTTTAGCAAGTACGAGTTCGAACTCGAGCTCATACAAATTTAACGAACCGAGTTTAAACGAGTTCTTACCGAGCCCAACACGAGTCTGTTCACGAACGGCTCTATTCATTTCCAATCCTACATCTAAATTATAATCATTTTATTTTTTATCTTATAATCATCAAATCAATTATAAAAAAAAAAAAAAAAACACAACTATCATCTAAACACACTTTTTTAAACCAAACTAAAATAGTAAAAAAATAAATTAAAATAGTCAAGTTCTCGAACGAGCCCATCGTTTGGGAAGAACGTTTTTTGTCTGACTTTTGGGCTTTATGGCTACTAAAATTTGTCTCGTTTGAGAATATCACTTTTTAACTTAAAAGTCAAAAAGTTATTAAAAAAGTCAAAAATCCAACAAACTATATAAAAAAAGTCAAAATTTTCATTTTATCTCTACTTTTTAGACATTTTTTCGTAAAAAATCAAAAAGTTATCTCAAACATACTAATTTTTTTACCTCATATTTTGGCCGAAAAGTTAAAAAAAAAAAAAAAAACTAAAATAGCATGCTTCCAAACGAGCCTGGCTAAATTAGTTTCATTTGGAAATAATGTTTTTAGCTTTTCTGATTTTTTTGTAAAAAAAAATAAAATGAAATGATTATAATTTATAAATGACATTTTATCTTATTAACTTATTTAGTATATTTTTTCTATTTATATTTTTTTTAATCCTAACTCACTTAACAAACGACAATATAATTTACAATATAACACCACTTAAAATGGCCTCATTAAAGTCTAGTCACATGGGTGTTACTTGTGTGGTTAGGCAATTAAAACTTCTGATATTTTTTAATATAAATATTACAAATATTTATGATAAATTTTATGTCATTTGTAATAAAAGTTATTAATAATTAATTTATAGTATGTACTGTAAAATTAAAAATTATGAACTATTATAATTATATTGTGATCATGCTATAAATAAAGTGGTAAAAACATATTATGAATTATTTTAATAAGAGAAATTTTATGGTACATACCTCTTCAGAGTATATACCATATGCATATTTGGTTACGACTTTTGTGATATTTAATCATAATTTATTGTGGTATTTATTATGACTTATTGTGATATTAATTATTATATTATTTTTTATTATTATCAAAGTGGTTTTTTAGTTATACATTATATGATGTTTGATCATAAGTTTTTTGATTATTACTCTCATAAAATTGAGTTATGATATCTATGATAATTAAATTTATAAATATTATAACTTTCATATGATTCACTCCCTTTAAAAATGTGTATTGTAACATAATCTTTAATTATTTGTCGATATTTGTTACAAAACATTATTCTACATTTATTGTAATAGAGTAAACTAGCCGTTAACCCATGCAATGCATGTACTATTTTTTTTTTGAAAAAATATTTGATGATACAATGTGAGTTATAAAAGAATAATTTTAATTTAAATTTAAAATCAAAAATTAGAGTATGATTTTAATTATTTATTTTGATAATATTGGCACTATTATTCTATAAAATTGTTACTTGAATACTTATATATATATATATATATGTATATATGTGTTCATTTTGGTTAAATTATTTGTAATTTTTGATAATTTTAGTTCTATCGTATTATAAAACTGTAATTATCATATAATAATTTTGTATGATATATATTAAATTATAAAATAATAAAATAAATACTCATTTTGATATTAAAAATAATAGTTAAATTAGAAGAAGAACTAGTAATATAATATTAAAAGTAATTCTAACTATTAATTTTCTTTTATATTCATTTGGAAAATTAAAATTTGTAGAAATATAAATTATATAAAATTTATTAAAAAAATTAAATATAAAGATGTTGTAGTTGGATTATCATATAATGATTTTATATAATACATATATTAAATTATAAGATTGTAAAATAAACACTCTTAATTAAATTAAAATATCAACTATATAAAAGAAATTCAACAACGACTAAGTAAGAAAAAATTACTTTTTTTGGGTGAATAAGCAAGAAATAATTACATAACAATATTTAAATCCAAAAGGAAAAAAAAATATGAAGACATCTAAACGATAGATACATCTCAGTGTGTGGAGTGATTAATCATCTGTAATATGATGTCAAAACATAAAATAACTTATTGTTCAACAATTGAAAAAGTAATTCAAACAGTAAATCCAAACTTTTGAGGTTCCTCAAGAATATTATTGTTGTGTAGGTTTTTACTCATGTGAGTTGTGATTATATAAAATAATGTAAGAAAGAAAGTATAATTTCATATATAGAATCACTATAAAATTTAAACGATAAATCCATAATATATAATAATATAGAATTGGTATTGAGTATAGAACAGTGCCAAAAAAAAAAAAAAAAAAAAGAAGGTAATTTAACATTTAAAAAAAAATCCTAATACGATTGAAAGAATTAAGAAGAAAAACGTTAAACGAAAAATTTATATTAGATTTATGAATTATCTCAATTTATCATGAAAAATATATGAAAAAGAAATATTTGTCAAATAAAAACCATATATATAAAGTTAATATAATTTAAATTAAATTTAAATTTATATACAATTAAAAAAATACATACCGACACAACTCTTAAAATAAAATAAAAAAAAATAAAATCTTTGAAATGTGTTATCTAAACACAAAAAAATATTACTTTTAACAATATATAATTTATGACAAGAAAGTACAAATTGTATTCTTTTGAGGAGTAAAAGTGTCCTCCCTCAAACAAAATAGTATTATTATGGCTTCTATATCTCAACTCTCAAATTTTGGTACCCAATTTTTTCACGTGGATCATCTAATCATTTTTCAAATAAATTTATTATTGGGTTGAATTTTTCTCAATATTAAAGTTAATTTTTTTTGATAGGTTTAGAGTATCTATATCAGTCTCTTTGCAATGATTTTGAAATTATTGTACTGTGTAAAAGTTGTGAATATCAATTTCATCTGACTCTCTACTCTTTTTATTTATTTTGACTTTGCTGTAGTGCCTCAACTGATTTGTTAAGGCAATATTCATATAATAATCTATTTTTTATTATATTTTTTAGAGTAAAGCTGAGTAAAAAAATCATGGCTTGATGTCCACTCGGATGTCTTTCCGGATATTCCATGAGCGCCCTGTAACAAAGAAGGAAAATGCCCAAAATTAGCCTAATCGGTCGACCTCCCTATGTGATTGTGTTGTTGCTGTTTGCTGCTCTTTTAAGACTAATCCATCATATATTTAAATTAAAAAAGATAAAATAATAAAAAATAATATTTTAGTGAAATAAAATTTTAAAATAGAGAGTTTGATAGAGTGTGTACATAAAAAAGAGATTAGTTAAAATACAAAAATAAATTTTAAGTTATAATTTAGTTCAAAATTTACTGAGGCCGATGCGAATGTTCTTACGCTTGTGAATCTATTGTAAGTTCTATTTAAATAATTCAAGTCATTTATTTTGTATGGTCATGCAGTGGTAGTTGGTAGGGGCTACTCTCAAACTTTTGAAAAAGGAAAATGTTTCGTAGCTCAAATTTTGTGGCTCAAAAGTGGCTCAAATGGCCAAAACGACGTCGTTTTGGCCATTTTTATATTGTTCTGTACTCAAAACGACGTCGTTTTGGCCATTTGAGCCACTTTTGAGCCACAAAATTTGAGCTACGTAGCATTGTCGTTTAAAAAATTACATTTTTATTATATAATTTTGAATATTCATAAAAGAATTTTACATCTTGGCTCTTTTAAAATTTATATAGTTTTACCTCAACCCCACTAAAATCTAAATAATTTTACTTTTGCTACCCTAAATTTCAATTTTTTTTTATTTTCTTGCAATTTTTAGTAATTATAAAATAAATTAGTATTTTAGTCACCCCTAATCTTTGAAAATTCTCATTACTTTCATGTAAATTTGAGTATTTATAAAATAAATTTTAGTTTTCAAAATATATATAATATTATTTCAATTCCTTCAAATTTAAATAATTTTGCTTTAGCCCCCCTCTTTTTGCAAAATGTCTGCATCTACCATTGCCTCTATATAAATCATTCATGAATAAAAATTAAACGGATCTAATAATTGTAGTCTTTTTAATTTTATTATGTTTGTCTTCAAAAAATGAATAGTCCATTTTTAAAAATACGCTTGTTGTAAATAAGTTTTTAGACAAATGTAATAAAATAAAATGTTACGATTATCAGATCAACTTAAATTTTTCATGGATAATATACACGATGAGCCCTACAAAATAAACTCTTGAATCATCAAAATTAGACCCATAATAAACTCCACAAATCCAAACATAATGATTATATTCATATTTAAATTTAACAAAAACCCAACTCAAAAATAAATTTGTTCATCAACCATTCTTACTAACACAAATAAGAAAAAGTTTTGCTTTTTTACTAACTTCCAAACCTCAATTAACCCCTTGACCCAAAGTCTATGCATCTCACTAAAATGTTAAAACATCGATTTTGTGCACCTACACATTTTTTGTTAGAATGTGTCTCATATCGCCTGGAGTTATCCCATCTGTACTGATTATAAGACTCTAGTTTTCTTCCCCTTAAGAAGAAGTATGGATTGAATTTTTCAATTTGGTATCAGAGCTTGCTTGGACTTGTGACTGGTGTGTCGTTTGTCCAGTTATTGTATATTATGGTCTAGGAGGATATGTTGGAATGTGTCCCACATCGCCTAGAGTTGCCCTATCTGTGCTAGTTATAAGTCTCACTCCTTAATACTGGATTTTAAAGAGAATAATGGGCTGGGCTTTTCAATTTGATATCAAAGCTTAGTTGGGCCTATGATTGGCGTGTCGTTTGTTTGGCTACTATATATTTGTGGTCCAAGAGATATTGTTGGAATGTATCCCACATTGCCTAGAATTGTCTCATCTGTACTGGTTATAAAGCTCCAGTTTTCTTCTCCTTCATAGTTAGATTTTAAGGAAAAGTATGAGTTGGGCTTTTCTATTTCTCTTATATTCCTTTGAGTGTTGGTTTCGTTATATATTTGAGGTTGTGTTTTAAACTATTTTTTTTTTTTTTTTTTTAGTTGAACATTCAATTTGAAATGATTCTTGTGGTTTTTGTAATTTATCTTCTATTGAGTGATAGAAAAAGTCTATCCTAACAAAAACATTTAGAGCCGCCAATGCTTCTCCCTCCTCCACACCTTGGGCCACCATTGACCACCAACTACCACAAACCACCACCAACTACCAACGACCCTTCCACGCCCTCTGACGAGCTTTGGTCACTTTTCTACGGGCACAATAATTGGTCGATCAACTCCACCCTCGGCTAGTTGGACAACTTTCCAACCACCAACTCTAGCGACCACTTCTAGTAGCCACCATGTGAGTCTACCCTCTACTACTAACCATCACTTTTGGCAACTCACTAGACATTTCTTTATTTTCGTTTTCTTTTGTGTTTAATTTTTTTAATATTTATTTTAATAATAATCTTATTATTATTATTATTATTATTATTATAAACAGAAAACAAGTCAAACTACAATCAATCAACATATATATATATATATGTATTCAGGGCTGGCTTTGGGGACAAACCGAGCAAGCAGCCACTTTGGGCCCCCCAAAAATTGGTTAAAGAAAAGGCCCCCCAAAAAATTTTGCCATTATATTTGTTCATAAAAAAAAAAAAGGGCCTCTTATAAATAAATCAAAAAGCTAATTGATGCAGTGAACTATTTAAATCTAATGGATGATTGTTTTACAAATGAACAAATTATGTATAGAATATTATTGACCGCAGTTGTTAAAATTGTTTTTAAAAAAGAAACTTTCAAAGTTGAAATTGATTAAATCTCATATTAAGTTAACTATGTAACTAGAAAAATTAAATGGATTTCATTGACAAATTAAATAAAGCAAGCTTGATTAGTAATTTTGCAACTAATGTGTAAATTATCACGTTTAAGTGATACATTTTTATAATTTGTTCATTTTTTATTTAGGACGCTAGCCTGGATTACTTTGATCCTTAATCTTAGTTTATATTTGAATGATAGTAATCTTGGAAGGGAATGGAAATGTGAATGCGATTTCAAATCTCCAAGATTCCAACATTAGAGGAGTCACACTTCTTTTAAAAGTATCTCATGACAATTACAAACTCATTCATAACAGTTGGCTTATATATGCAGCTAATAATTTGAATTTAACACACATTCATATGAAAATTCAAAATTTTTAAATAAAATTTAAATTATTAACTATTCCAGTTTTGACAATTTTAAAACATTTTTTATTTTTTAGTATGTATAGAAAATTCCATGTCAAAAACTTGCTTTGAACCTTGTAAAAGTCAAAACCAGCCCATATGTATTTCTATTACTTTGCAGGCCCCATACCATTTATGGATAAAATATAATTGAATGAAGTAACTGACTTTATAGCTGCCTATAAACTAGATTGATTAAAGTGAATTAAATAGTTCCATGTGATACCAACAAAGAAACAAGCACAATTCATTTCTCAAATTAAACATTGTGCAGTCAAAGACACTGTGTAGCTTAGAAAGTTTTTGCAGGCATCAATGGTTTGTACAACCCATATGATCAGTCAAACACTCACGAGTCAACAAGTACTTGAATGAAGTATAGTTTCAAATTATTGGATTGTCTACAATACACTTGTGGAGGTGGATATGAAATACTCTTACGGTCCAAATAAGCCTTTGGATAATCTTCTAGGTAGTAACCTAAAATAAAAACAAAATTTTGAATGGTGGTGTTGAAATTAGCACTCCGACAGATAAGTCAGTTTTGCACAGAAGAGTTAGGGCTATTTTAGAAAGTTGGCTAAAAGTCACTTTTTTTGATTTGTAGCAAAAGTCAAAAGTTGACTTTTTTGTCTTTTTTTTCATTTGGGAAGTTGGTTTTTAGCCAACGGTGAAATTACAATTTTACCCTCATGGGTCAAAATGTGTTACATAGGTGAAGTCGTAAATATTTTACATAAATGGGGGTAGTTTGGTCATTTTATTATGATTTGACATCATAAACAAACATTAATCAAAAAAGTCAAAAGTCACTTTTTACTAACTTCCCAAATCATTTGTCTAAAAAAGCCAAAAGCTTGGTTAAAAGTCAAAAAGTCACTTTTTACCATCTTCCCAAAATAACCCTTAGTGTATTTTAGATTTCTCGAGGTTCAAGATTCTTTTTCACATGTCTCTTTCTTCAACCTCTCACCTCTTTTTATAGAGTCACTCTTCTCGATTTTCACTCCATGCAGACTAGCCCTTCATCATTATCTTGACAGTGCCCATCCCTCTGCTGTACTTCCTCGAAAGGGACATTCTGGTCCCCACAAGATGGGTCCATTCCGACTTTCCCGATGTATTCGGCTCTTAAATTTGGCACAGGTACCCGCTATTCGGCGCTCCTTGATGCTTTTATGCTCAATTGGACATTTATTCGGCAAGTATGCAGTTCGGTGGGCTTGGTCTTTTAGGCCCACTTTAAATGGGTTTCGGCCTGTTCGGTCTGTTCCACAATTATTTGGCTCCTGCAATTGCCCCCCAAGCAGCAGGCTAACTCAGTGAGCTATGTGTTCGGCTTCTTTCTAAGGCCGTATTCACAAACTTCAAAATTAGTTGTACCTTGCGCCAAGAAATTTGAGCGCGTAATGGGCATGCTATTTTATTGCTGACAATGATTGTAGTTTCCCACCTCTTTACAATTCCTATTTATTTAATGCAATTTGAAAACCTTTCGCCCTTCCGTTTTTGAAAGGTCTTTATGCTAGTGTGCTCCCAACCTTCCATCTTCAACATACCATTGTCTGCTTTGCTTCCAATGCTCTTTCTCTGTCGTTCGCGAGTTTCTTGCTTCAACCTGTAAGTCCTTTTATCCTAACTCTTTATTTCGTTTTTTCTCTTGTGTTTTTTGGTCTGTCCTTTTTCTGTTACCTCCTCTTCTCGTTTATTTTTCTTTCCACGTCTTACTTTGATCCTATAGCCAACCACCTAAAAGCCTTACTTTTTTAGGATAAGGTTGTCGCCTTCTGTTGCCATTTCTCGATCCTTGATGAATTAAACTAACCGTCATTGGGGATGCAAAAGTGAGCATGGAAAAAGCTGATGCTAACACCATTGTCTTCCCTCTTCTAGCGATTACTGAGGGTGGAGTTCGTTTCCCCTTCCATCCATTCCTTAGGACCATTCTCAACTATTGGGGCCTCCTTCCTTCTCAGCCTAATATAAATTTTTACTAAATAGTCATGGGCATAGTAGAGCTGAACCGTCGACTAAACTTAAATCTAGGAATTTTTGATATTCGACATTGTTACGCCCTTGCCAAATCATCTGGTCGGCAAAGGCATTACTTTTTAAGAGCTAAAGACACCGATCACCACCTAGTAACCATGCTTGCTAGCTCTAGCAAGAGGGTAGATGACATGATGGTTGTCATTCGGGGCAACTAGGAATTCGACGAAGGAGATGAGCACTCTAACCTTATGCCTAGACAGAAGGGCGAACTAGGTGGCCGAGTGGCTCTGTTATTTTATTTTTAACTCTTTTCTAATCGGCTTACCCATAGACCAATCATTTTCATCTCTTGCAGGCACCGATCTCAAGAAGTTCCTCACCTCCGGGTACGAAGCTACCCTAAATCAAGTTAAGGCTATTCTTGAGTATGTTGGGTGTCCAAATCTTGAAGGACAGGGATGCGCTACCTATATCCTCTTGAGATACGATCTGTCCTACTTCACATTCACAACAGCTGACCACATTCTGATTCCATGAGGTAAGGAACAACTCTTGGCTCTCGTATTCCCCAACTACGTCAACTTGAGAAAGATAGGGGTTGGGGACTCGTTAGCTAGTGAAGGCAGCGAAAACATTTAAGAAGCCGAGCAAGAGCAAATCGAGCAGGCGGAATTGAATGCCAATGACGACCAAAAAGCCCATCAAGTAGAATTGAATGAGGAGCTTGAGCGGGCTTTTAATCAAATCAGCTCTGAGAAAAGAGTTAGCAGCCTAGCATGTGCGGTCTCTTCCAACCGAATAGATCTTGAGGGTCAAGAGAAGGACATTTTCATTAATCTGGAAGATTTGCCTAGCTCCTAATTGGAAGAAATGACAGGCGAATCATTTTTCCTCACCTGTTTTGCGAGAAAAAGGAATGTCAAACGGGTAAAGTCCAAGAAGGCATCATCCTCTGACACTAGTCGAGCATTGATGCTCCGACTGTTCAGACGAAAAAACCACCGAACAAGCGGTAGTCACACTGGAGCAACCATCGTCATCGGCGTCCGTTGAGGTTCTGTAGGCATCGATTAAAACTATCAACTCTGCTGGCTCTAAGCGTCTTGCTGAATCATCACAGCCAATGGAGCGGCTTGCCTGTAGACACCCCATTTTTGACCGTCCTCAAGACTTGGATGTCATCATTTGAACACCCGATGATTGTGCTTGCTCGTGTTCGTTTTGAGTCTTTGATGGTCTCGGCAGAGAGCCTTTTCTTGGAGCCTCTAGTCTTGTCTGTTTTGTGCTTGGTTGTCGACCAAGAGCTTGTTGCTTTGAATCTGGAGGAGAGGGTGGCTTGTCGGCCATCCCCAATGCCCATCGGCCATGTCTTGTGACTATCGGCCATCAATGGTGGTCGGTCGACCACACTGTTGATGGCCGGTCGGCTACATTGATGGTCGGTCGGCCACTAATGATGGCCGACGACCAGTTTTCTCCTTTTTCAAATATTTATTTGCTAGTTGTGCCAGCTGTTGATCACTGATGCTCATCTCCACACACGTGTATGGAAGGATGAAGCCAAGTTTTTGGCTTGTTTTTCTATATAATGGGGGGTCACTCCCCCATTTTCGGGGTTCAGAAAATTTGTGAGCAAATTTCCTCTCTCTCTCTAGAATCCTCTCTCTCTCTTCCTATTTTGTGCTTGAAAGTGAGAATTCTCTACACTTTTGTTCTAACACCCTTAGCCAAACACCTTCACCTTGGAGCTGAGGTTCTTGGAGGTCTTGTTTGAGCTCTCGAAGCTAGTTTTAGATCAGAATTGTTGCTGTTTGTGTTAAAGGTATAGGGCTCACCCCTTTTAAGCTTTGTTTTAGTTGCTTGTTTGGCCACCTTTGCATGCTGTTTTTGGCCTAATTCTCAACTACAAAAACCTCTATTTTTAAGGTTTAAAAATGGTGGTTTAAGGCCTTTTTGGAGTTAGGGGGTGGTCCACCCTCTTTTGTAGCTTGTTTGCTAAGTGTTGAGCCTTATTTCCAAGCCTTTTGAAACAACTTTTTTTCTCTTTTAACCACTGAATTCAAGGGGAATTTCAGTGGTAAAAACTTGATTTTGGGGTCCAAAATAGGAGGGGGTGCCCTCCCCCCTCCTTGTGTCTTGTTTGCAAGTGTAGATGGCCTAGCATGTGAGCATGTTTTTTTACTCTTTTGTGACTTGATCTCAGCATGTTTTAGCTACTGATTTGGCCTACTTTAGCTCTGTTTTGAGCCCCCTTGGTCATATGAGCCTTGCCTTGCATAGGTATGGTGCAAATACCTTCACTAGCTTTATGTTTTGAGGCCTCTAACATGTTTTACTTGAGAGGATTGCATGTTGTAACATCATTTTACATGTGATTTTAGTGTGTATAGCTCTGTCACACTCTCACTTATTCCACTCTTTCATTGCTTTTGAGAGTTGTGCTTTGAGCCAACATGTGAGCATGTTTTTCTTGTCTTCTATGCTTCTATCTCAGCATGTTTTAGCCACTATTTTGGCATGTTTTGGCTCTGTTTTGAGCCGGTTTGGTCATTTGAGCTTGATATTGCATGCCTCTAGTGTAGTGCTCTTCACTAGCTTTAATGCTTTTGACTCTTAACATGTTGTGCATGTGTTGCTTGCATGTCTTAGCATTATTTTTCATGCCATTTCAGTATTGAAAATTCTGCAATCTCCCTCATTTCTTCACTTTTCATTTGTTTTGAGGGTTGGTTAACCTTAAGGTTGTGTTTAAGCTTGAGATAGAGCTTATGCTCAATGATTTTATTCCTCTTTTGAGGGTTTCTACTAACCAAAGGCATGATCTCTCTCATGTCTTAAACCATCTTTTGGTTGACCCCTCTCTCATTAGAGGACTTTCACATTGGATTTAATCGGTTAAAGGATGAATCGGTAATGTAAAATGTGTAAACAAAATGAGCAAAGTAAAACATGAACAAGATAAGCATTTGTGTTGCATTGCATGTGTTTGGATCAGACGTTAATCCAAACACAAGAAATGTGGGATGTTTCATACTCAAAGTGATGAAATGTGTCACGTTTCTTGGTCGCCATCACACCCTTGATCATGCATGATAGGGTGGTGGTACTTAGAGTCTTATTTGTGCATTCATTGCCTTTGTACAAGCTTGACTCTTTGGCCATCATACATTGAAAATGCTTGGTTGGTGGCTTGAGATCCAAGAATTATACTCCTTTGAGCTTGAGAAATGATAAGGAGGGTAATAGTACATATATTGTTTGAGAATACATTGCTTTGCCTCTGTTTGCTCTCTATTGCAGCAAAAAGGAGAATTCCAGGGAAAGGGTGGCCGACAGGCACAAACAGTGGCTGACCGGCCAGAAGTAGTGGCCGACAGCCACCTATGGTAGCCGAAGTGTTCCTGAGGTGGAGCAGAATCAGTCTGTTATTTGGTGTATTGTTCTGAGATCAAAGCAAAGTGCAAACAGAGGCATCCAAAAGCAAGGCGGTGCATTTTCGGAACGAAACCAACCAAGCATGCATGTCTCCTCCGCCCGCGAGGCCACTTTATTGCTTCATTAGCTAGTTGTAACTAATTAATACATGTGTTGTAATTACTTAGTTTAAATCTATTTTGTAATATCCTAATTAGCTTAGCATAGCCAATTGTGTTGTAATAATTAATTAGCTAGAATAGTTAATTAGTTGGTTTGTAATAATTAGCTTAGCTTAGAGTAGCTTAGCTTATTTATTCGGACCCTCCTTCGTGAGGGCGCAATGTTGTAATAAGCGTGCGTGTGTGTGTGCATGTCTTCCAACCCCACGTCTTTCTCCCTTTTACTTAACCGCTTTCGATGGTTAGTTTAGGGCACGTTTTAATTAGCATACCTTATGCTTACATGTTTACATCATTCATTTGTCTTGTATGCACCGGGCTCGGCGCATCATACAAACTGCATCGTATTTCAATACACTTATTTGAATACGTGTTTCAAAGCATGTTATCAAGTTGCATTCCTAGGCCATCTTAGATAGCCGAGCCTATTTAGTTGCATTATTGCATGTGTTGCATTAGGCATCTTAACATAGTTAGGATCGTGCATATTTCTAACTATCTTTTATTTTGGCTTGGAGTACACTATAAGTTTTACGCTTTAGCAAGCTTACATGAGTGTGAGTGTTTCCATGATAGCATGCTTACCATGAGGCTATTTGCTTAAGCGATTAACTGCATGAATGCTTGTGGATGAAGGCTTTGTTGCTTGAATTGGAACAATTCGATAAATGTGAGTTTTAAGCCCACTTTGCGAAGTGGCAAAACCTTGTTTTAAAGCCCACTTGAGGGTGGCAATTTCAAACCATTTTCGAAAACAAACATGAGTTGTTTTGTTCCAATTCTTGAGATTTTAGTCTATACTTGTATGTGTGCGTTACATAGTAAAGTTAGCTAATAATTGGAATAAGAACACATGAGGTTTATAAAACAACATATCATGCTTAGTAGAGGCCGATCCTTTGATCGAGCGAGCGGGGGTGCTCATTTCAGGACCTTCCCCTCTTGTACCCAAGTTCCCGAGCCGAGGCAACTTTGGTGATGATAGACACGTGGCCTTTGGCACGAGTCAGGGTTTCCTAAATTTTCCAAAAACAAAATATTTAGGTGACGACTTTGTAATCTGGCAAAGTAGTCCAGTTTTGACATTATTTGATTCAAAATCGATTTTCCAAAATGAGTTGCCGGATTGGACTCTTTGATGTTTATTAGTCTTATATTGCACTTGGTGAGATTAGATTTAGAACTGTGACAGGAGTCCAAACTGTAGGAGACCAATTCGAGCTTCTCCGAAAGGGGGGCGCGCGAAGAAAGTCGAGTCTACACTGCTAAAAAAAGAGCTAGAGTAGAATCTAGCTATGATTTGATGGCGCCGTTCCAGATGTCACCCAAAATTAGAGGTGCTCTGATTCCGACTAGCGCTTCAGCTTTTAAGGAGCCAATAGTCAGTTTGAGCATGGCGACTTCGATTACGTTGCCATTGAACAAGGCAATGTTTTACATTGAACCCAACGCCCTATCAGTTGTGTTGGCCACGCAATTAGCTATTTTGGTAAGTGTCACTCTTTACCCCATAGTTATTTTGTTTGTTTAAAAATACCTGGCACCTAACAAAATATATCTTTTGCAGGCTGTCGAAAGAATTGCCGATATTTGCCGCCATCTTCACGATGCAATAGAGTTGAGCAATAGTCTTCAGACGGAGGTGGTGGCTGAACGGTAGAGAGCGAAATCGGCAACTGTAGAACTGGCGGCCGCAACCCAAAGGGAAGAGGTCGCTTAGCGAATGATCGAAGAAGAGCAGCAGAAAGCTTCTAGCGAGGAGGCGAAAGCAAAGCACGCCAATTTGCTTCGCCGATCCATTAAGGAGAGGGCGAGGGTTTTTGAAGTGACATTGAATGTAGCCATGGATGAGCTAGGGAACCTGAAGGCTGTGTTGCTCGATGCACAAAGGCCTTTGAGTGAGGGAGGATAGCTGCAATCGAGAAATATGCCAACCATGTTTTTGCCTTCGAAGATAGAGGCTTCAAACGTGGTTGACAAATGCCCTGGCTGCTACTCAAGTCCCATTTGATGTGCCGATTCCCTTTGAGGTGGAGGACATTGAGTCGTTGCCATCCGACCATGAAAGCTCTGAGGCCGAATAGATTAGCTTATATTTATGTAATAGTGTTTTATTTTGTTTGTTGTTTTGTAATAGATGTGTTAAGGCCATTTTCATATGTAAAGTGACTAAAGCATGTAACAAGTCAATTTATTAATGAAAATATTCTCTGATGCATCAAAATTGTTTTTCGCATTCTTAGTACATTAATTATTTATAAATTGGTATTTGCTTGTACGACATAACTTCATTCGTCCACTTTTAATTAGCCGAATGTGTGCTCCATTATTAATAATACAACTACAAGTTAACTAAACAAAATATTATTGCATTGACTTATCCGCCAACCATGTGCACCACAGACGAGTTACAAGCGGAGCAATGTGTGTGCCGAATAGATTCATATACTTGCCCCTGTCCCGGTTGGGAATGAAGGCAGACAAAATTGGCACAAGGTGTCCTACCAAGTCACAAGCGAATCAATGTGTGTATTGAATAGATTCATATACTTGTCCCTTCCTCGATTAGGAACAAAGGTAGACAAAAGTCATGTAGATGGGAATTGATCGGCGGCGCATTTGCTGATGCTGTATAGGGACATCTAACACGTGGGGTTGTTTTGGTGGTATGGAGAGTGGCACAATGGTGGGTAATTTAAAGCGGTTCATTAAAAACGGATCCTCCCATAATTAGCATGCTTGCTGGAGGAAGTTTTCCATTTCAAAGAAATGGTTGTGTTTCCCACGAAAAAAGTCCACTCATTGTGTTTGTCACAAGAGGAGTGACCTCCAACTTTGTCACTGGTGAAGCGTAGATCGTAGATCGTGTATGTCAGGAAGAATATTTTTTAACAGCAGAGGGGATGAGAGAATGCTAGCAAATTTGGATACAGAAATGAGTCATCAATCGCCAAGTGATTCTGTGCGCAGAAACCTCAATGAACTAGAGGAGTTAAACATGCGTCGCTTGCCCAAACAACCTAGTGGATCGCTGACAAGGAACGAACGAAGTAGGCCTCCCAAAGGTGGAACCCAAAGGAAAGGACATATCAGAACGATTGGTGCCCATGGCTTAACACGAAATGAGATTAGTAGACCACCATGTCCGTTGAGTTTCTTCGTTTTTATTGGGAACAAGCCCATGACTGAAGTTGACTCCATCGTCCAGGATCCAAATGTGGCGATCGAATTCACACGACAAATTTTTTCTCTTAAAATGCAACAATCGATGACTAATAGAGGCGACTACGAGGTCTTTAGAGAAGGAGTTCACAGGGTCGTGAAAGGATTGTATAGCGCATAAGAAGTCTGCATGCTCCTTCGCGCCACCAGAAAGAAAATTAAACATAAAGACGAGTGAATTCAAAACTTAGAGCGTTGGCTGAAAGAAGCTGAAGAGCGGACCTAGAACGAGGCTCAAAAGGCCAAGATGGCCGAGCTCAAGGTGGCAGGAACAACGAGGTCCACAGACAAAGTAACCCACCACCTAATGGATCGAGCGATAGCCGACCGAGATACGACCAGTATCTTTCTTAGGGAGGACATAGAGAGCCGAGTCTACAACAAGGGATTTTTTGAGGAGAGGAAGATTGGCATTAATAAAACAAGGGAACAATTGGCCGATGACATCCACTGGTGTAAGAACCAGGTATTCAAACATGGGTGTATAAAGGCTCTCCAAGCGGTGTGCGTGGATTCTACTCCGCCGCTATACCAGAGCTATGTAGTGCCGTTTAAAGCTTATGATGCCAAAAAGGTGGATGATAAGGAAGACGAAACCATAGATCCAGAGCAGAGCTAACTAGTGTAATAAAATTTATTTAGATTGTACTGATGTAACTAGGATGCTAATCGGCCTTAAGAGAAAAACGTTCCTGTAATGTAATTTGAATTTGTCATGATGTTTCCTTAATAAAAAATGTTAATTTTCTTTGTTTGCATTTACCAGGATAGTTCGCCAAACCTTGTTAGGAAGCAATGTTTTATCGGATGGCTTTTCGTGCTGAGCACGAAGAGCGCTTCGAGTTCGGACTGATGGCTTTTCTTGCCGAGCACGTAGAGTGCTCGAAATTCGAAGTCTTTTGATGATGGCTCTTTTCTTGTCGAACACGAAGAACGCTCCAAATTCGGAGTCTTTTGATGATGGCTCTTCATGCTGAGCATGAAGAGTTTTTCAAATTTAGAGTCTTTACTGATGGTGCTCTTGAACAAGAGCCAAGGCAATTAGAATTAAATAAACAGGCAAAAATATCATCTTGTATTACTGATTCCGCATGCATACAGGGTAGTAATATTCTTCACAATATTATTAACAAAACCAACAATGCTAATGATAAAATTTGCGGAGGTAAGTAGAATTCCAGGGCCAAGGTAACTTTTTGCCGTTCATGTCTGAGAGTTGATACGCTCCTGCCACAACAATGGAATCGATCTAGTATGGGCCGTCCCATTTGGGGTTGAGTTTCCCATGCGCAGGATTCTTGGCAGCGGGGAAAACTTTTTAAGGACTAGCTCTCCATGGGTATATTGGTATAGATGCACTCGCTGGTTGTATGTTTTGGCAGTTTGTTGTTGGTATCGCACTATGGTTATAAGGGCCCGATCTTGGTGCTCTTCAAGTAAGTCTATATCCAAGGCTAGCATCATATTATTTCGACCTGTATCAAAGGCCTTTGATTGGAGGGTTGGTAGGTCAATCTCAAGGGGGATGATAGCTTCATTACCAAAACAGAAGGCAAACAGGGTCTGCCTTGTAGGATGTCTAGGCATAGTACGATGGGCCCACAATACACTTAACAACTCTTTGACCGACTTGCCCTTAGCTTTTTCCAAACGTTTCTTGATGCCATACAACACCACTTTGTTGGAAGCTTCTGCATGTCCGTTACTTTGTGCATAGGCTGGTGAAGAAAAATAAGGTCGAACGCCATACATGTCGCATAACTCCTGGCAGATGCCGTAATCGAACTGAGCACCATTATAAAAAATAAGCACCTTGGGTATGCCGAATCGAGTGCTGATACTCTTTTAAACGAAGCGTTTGACATCTGTGTCTCGTATATGCGCCCATGGTTCTGTTTCAACCCACTTTGTGACATACTCAATAGCAATAATTAGGAACTGCTTATTGTTGGGGGCTTTCAGTAGTGGCCAAACTATGTCCAAGACCTATTGAGCGAAAGGCCAAGGACTGGTGACAAAGTTCAGTTCTTCGGTGAACAAATAGGTTAGTGGGGAGAACTTTTGACATTGTTCGTATTTTTTAACATAATCCTCAATGCCAATACGCATAGTTGGCCATCAATACCCTTGTGTGACAGCTCGATAAGCCAATGATCTGCCTCTTGAGTGAGCACCACAACTGCCTTCATGAATCTCAGCTAAAAAATCCTCAATCTTTTTTGGATGGACACATTCCAAGTAAGGCCCAGAGAGAGATTGTTTGTAGAGTTTTCCTTGAGGATCCAGATAATATCTCAAAACCTTGTTCTGCAGCTTGTGAGCTTCCTTGTTATCTTCTGGAAGTTAATCTGAAGCAAAGAATGTAGCAATGGGATCCATCCAACTCGGCACCCTTTCAATGGTGTTTGCAACAGGGTACTTGGGGGTACTGATACTCGGCTCCAGAATTAAACCCACTTCGATAGTATGCTTAACTTTTGAATTTATCATTGATACTAAGCATGCGAGAGCATCAGCATGGGTGTTCTGATCCCGAATGATCTGATTTAGTTCATGGTTGTCAAATTCCATGAGCAAGGAGTTGGCTATTCTCATGTACGCCGCCATACAGTCATTCTTAGCGGCATAGTTACCCTTCAACTGGTTTATAACCAATTTCAAGTCACAGAAGACTTGCAACCATTTAACTCCTATATAAAGCAAGTTTCTAAGTTTGACTATCAGGGCTTTGTATTCGGCCTCGTTATTTGAGGCATCGAATCTGAGTTTAACCGACTTCTCTACCACTGCTCCTTCGGGGGTCATAACAACTACTCATGCCCTACTGCCACGCTAGTTGGATGACCTATGACAATACAACTGTCAGATGTCGCTGACATACATTCTCTATTCTGGCAGTGACTGGGAGGCCAGCTAGTCCTGATTTAGCTCGACTTGTGGTGTCGTGAACTCAGCAACAAAATCGGCTAGGACCTATTCCTTACTAGCCATCCTTGGTGAAAATTGGAGATCATATTAGCCGAGTTCCAATGCCCATTTGGAAACTCGCCCTGATGATTCTGCTTTGCAGAGGATTGAACGGAGGGGGTGATCGGTTAGAACCTTAATGGTATGGGGTTGAAAATAATGCATCAGTTTTCTAGTGGCCATTACAAAGGCTAGGATCAACTTTTCCAAGGGTAGATATCGGGTTTTGGCATCCATCATGGCCTTGCTAATATAGAAGATGGCTTCTGCTCGCCGAATTCCTTCTTAAGCAAGACGGCGCTTACTGCTCGATTTGACACCGCCAGATATAAGATAAGCACGTCACTTGGAGTGAGGGTAGCCAAAAGTGGGACAAAACTGAGATAGGCTTTCAATCCTTCCAGAGTGGTTTGACATTCAAGAGTCCACTTAAATAGTTTTGCTTGCTGATGAGTTTAGAAGAATGGCCTACACCGATTTGAGAACTGACTGATAAATATATTCAATGTTGTAGCCATTCCCATTAGCTTTTGAACTTCTTTGACCGAACTTGATGAGCTTAGCTCCATGATGGCCTTAATTTGTTTCAGGTTAGCTTCGATTCTGTGATGATTGACAATATAGCCAAGGAATTTGCCTAACCCGATGCCGAATGCACATTTTGAGGAGTTGAGCTTCATTCTATATTTTCGAAAAATATCAAAAGTGGTAGCAAGATTGCCCAAGTGAGCTTTCGTTTCCTTGGATTTTACCACCATATCGTCGATGTACACATCCATGGTTTTACCGATTTGTTCTTTAAACATGGTAGTGACCAATCTCTGATACATTGCCCTGACATTTTTCAGTCCAAATAGCATGATCTTGTAGCAATAGGTTCCATTAAGAGTAAGGAATGTCGTTTTGTCTTGGTCGGCCGAATTCATGGAAATTTAGAGATAACCCCAGTAAGCATCTAAGAAGCTCATGCGCTGATGTAGGGTAGTTGCATCCATCAGTTAATCAATTCTAGGCAAGAGGAAACAGTCTTTGGGGTAAGCCTTGTTCAGATTCATAAAGTCGATGCAGACACGCCATGACCCTGTCTTCTTCTTCACCACGATAGTGTTGGATAACCACTTGGGGTATGTAATTTCATGAATTGCCCTAGCGTCTAATAACTTGTCAATTTCTTCAATTATGGCCACGGCATGGTCGACAGCTGAATGACGGCTTCGTTGGACGACAAGCTTAAATTTAGGATTTACATTCAGGCTATGCATAACTATTTCGGGGTCTACCCCTGGTGTATCGTTGAGTGACCATGCAAAAACATCGATATTGCCAAGTAAGAAGGACACTAACTCCCATCACTCGGCAGCATCCAAACTCATTCTTACTAGAAAGAATTTTTCAGGGTGATCATCGATTTGCACTTAGTCCAGATCTTCCATTACCTTTTTAGCCGGAAGTTTCGCAACATCCTCCAAGCACTCCTGATTCAAAATTTAATCGAATTCACCTCAAATTTCCTTAGCCTCTTCTCTACGATGGTGAGATTACAATTATTTGCTGATTTATGTGAACTGCGGATTTGTTCGACGCCAAATTGAGTTAGATATCAAAGGAGATGACGGTATGTACTTAGTATGACATGCATTGCGTGGAGCCAAGTTTGATCCATGATTATATTATAAGGTGATGAGAGCTTGACAACTAGGAATTCAACCTCTAGTGTCTTGGTGATGCTTCCGAGTTTGAGAAATGTTTTATAGTATATAATCTCAGAGGTGCTCCCTTGATCAATCAGGATACATTATATGGTGAACTTATTTATTTGCAGCTCGATCACGAGGGCATTGTCACGAGGCATAGTGACTCCCTCAAGGTCGGTATCAGTGAAACTAATTTCATTCGACAATCGCCGTTGTTTAGATGATATACTGGACTCGGGTGCGTCTGGATCGTATTCACCACGTTTGGCGGGGGTAAGCTATATATCACGTGGATTACTCAGAGTGGGGGCGAGTCAGGGTATACAACTAGTACACTTGGTGGGTCAGCTTTTTTTAGAAGGTATTTAGTTAGTCGGCCACTTCGGACCAGATTCTCTACATGATCCCTCAAGGCATAACATTTGTCGATCGTGTGCTTATGGTCTCTATGGTAGTCACATTTCAATTCTAGTTGTCTCATATCAGGGGGCTCGACCATTTTGGTAGGTGTAGACACCCCATTTTTGACCGTCCTCAAGACTTAGATGTTCTTGCAGAGTACATCCAACAACAAATTTGATTGCTTGCCGAGTACTCGACTTTCGCGACAGAATGCTCCAGGTTTGATCCTTCCAGATCCTATTTCCATTCTGTCTCATATTTTGACCATGTGTTGGTCTTTGCGTAGTGGTGTTCTTGATGGCCTACCGGCCATGGTATGGCACTGCCGGCCATGGGCTTTTCCCTGCCGGCCATCAATAGGCACTGCCGGCCACCAGTGTATTCAGAAGATATTTTTGTAGATATTTTGACAGCTGTTTGCACAGATGAGCCCATCTTCTTGCACGTGGATGACTGAATCTCTTTAAGGCTTCTTTGTATCTCCTATATATAGAACTCATCTATATGCATGCAAAGGGTTACAAGTTTTGAGCTGAGCTATAATTCTCTCTCTCTCTCTCTCTCTCTATAATACTCTCTCTATATATTTTATGCTTGAAAGTGTGTTTTCTCTTCACCTTTGCACTAGCACCCTTAGCCAAACACCTTCCCCTCAGTGTTGAGGATCTTGGAGGCCTTGTTTGAGCTCCTTGGAGTGGTTTTGGCTTGGTTTTGGCTCAGAAGTTGTTGAATTGTCGCTGTGCTTCAAGGGTAAGAACTTGTCCCTTTTTAAGCTTTGTTTTGATTAAGGGCTTGGCCATCCTTGTATGCTACTTTGAAGTTGGTTTTAGCCACTAAAAAGTTCTGTTTTTAGGCTCAAAAGTGTTGGTTTGAGCCTTGTGTGGTTAGAGGGTGGTTCACTTCCTTTGCTTTTTGGCTTGTAAAGCCCTTTGAGCCATCTTTAGTAGCTTTTGTAACAACCTTTGCTTGGTCTTCAAACCACTGAAACTCAGAGGAATTTCAGTGGTAGAAAGTTAGTTTTGAGGTTCAAAATAGGAGGGGGTGATCCCCTCTCCTTGTATCTTGTTTGCTTGTGTTGATGGCCTCATACTTGAGCATGCTTTTCTACTCTTTTATGACTTAGTTCAAGCATGTTTTTGGCTTTGTTTTGACATGATTTAACTCTGATTTTGGCTGGTTGGGTCACTTCTTGCTTGCTTTTGGTACTTGTAGTGCAATCATGCTTGTTGGCCTAATATGCTTCATGTTTTAGCCTATCATCCTAGTTTGTGTTAGCTCCACTTTAGCATGTTTTTGGCCTTGTTTTAACATGCTTTAACTCTATTTTGAGTGGTCTTGGCTATGTAAGACTTGTTATGCATGGCTGTAGTGTAAGTTCCTTGACTAGCTTTGAGTTTCAAGGCCCCTAGCATGCTTTGCTTGTGATGTTTGCATGCCATAACATCATTTCATACATGATTTCAGTGCATGTAGCCTTGTCACACTCTCACATATTCCACTCTTTCATTGTGTTTGAGAGTTGTGCCTTATGCCTTGTTTGTGAGCCAATGACTGAGCATGCTTTTTCTTGCCTTTTGAGCCTATATCTTAGAATGTTTTGGCCTTTATTTTGGCATGTTGTAGCTCTGTTTTGAGCTGGTTTGGTCATTTGAGCATTGCCTTGCATATCTCAAGTGTAAAGCTCTTCACTAGCTTTCCATGCTTTTGGCCTTTAACATGTTGTACATGTGTTGTTTGCATGTTGGAGTCATGTGTTTCATGCAACTTTAGTACTGAATTTCTACCACTTCTCTCACTTCTTCATCTTCTCATTTGTTTTGAGGATTGTTTAGTCTTGAGGTTGTGTTTAACGCTTGGGATTGAGACTTATACTTAAATGGCTTCAACCCTCTTTTGAGGGTTCCTCCTAGTCAAAGGCATGGTCTCTCCCATGCTTTAAACCATTCTTTTGATTCACCTTCCCGTCATTAGAGGACTTTCACATTTGGACAAATCAATTAAGGGATGGTTTGGTAACTTAAAATGTGTAAACAAGAATTGAATCAAGTAAAACATGTAAAGATAAGCATTGTTGTTTGCATTGCATTGTGTTCAATCGGACGTCATATTGAACACAAGGTGGATTGGTCCATTTCATACTTGAAGTGTTGTTGTTTGTATTGCATTGTGTTCAATCGGACGTCATATTGAACACAAGGTGGATTGGTCCATTTCATACTTGAAGTGATGAAATGAGTCAATCTCCTTTGTCTCGAATGCTTTTGATCATCCATGATAAGGTAATGGTTCTTGAGTCTTGTTTGTTGTGCATTTATTGAATTTGTGCAAGTTAGATCCTTGGCCATCATGCATTGAAATTCTTGATTGATGACTTTAGACCCAATAGTGCCACTCCCTTGATGTTTTGAGATGATAAGGAGTGGCATAGTACAAACATGTCCCTGGAAGAACCCCCCATTTTCTCTATTTTGTGCTCTGTTGCAGTTTGGTGTCACAACACACTAGTGGCCGGCACCCTTTCATTGTTGGCCAGCACCGTTACATCCTTGGTTGGCAGAGGCACACTCTTGGCTGGCAGATGGCTGGCAGGCACCATTCATGGCCGGCAGGCCATTGGTGCACTCCCCAACACTATTTTGGTAAGGTTTAGCAGAAAGTTCTTGAAGACACCTTGCAAACAGAGCCTCTAAAGAGCAAACCAAAGAGCTTTTCAAGACGGAAATCAAGGCATGCATGTTCAACTTCTTCAAACAGAGCTGAGGCAGCATATGTTTAAAGCTTTACTTGTTAGTTAGCTTGAATTTGTAATTTAACTAGTTTGTTAATTAGTTAAATGTTGTAATAATTAGTAAGTAGTTTACTAGTTATTCAATTGGTTTGTAATAATTAGTCTAATTAGGTTAATTAGATTAGTTAGCCTAGCTTAGCTTAGATTAGCTTATTTATTCGGACCCTCCTTTGCGAAGGCGCAATGTTGTAATAAGGGTGTGTGTGTGTGTGTGTGCATGTCTTCTAACCCCATGTCTTTCTCCCTTTTACTTAACCGCTTTCGATGGTTAGTTTAGGGTAATTTTCAATTAGCATACCTTATGCTTTCATGTTTGCATCATTCATTTGTCTTGTATGCACCGGGCTCAGCGCATCATTCAAACAGCATCGTATTTCAATACCTATTTGAATACGTGTATCAATTGTTGCATTCATATGCCATCTTAGATAGCCAAGCCTATTTTAGTTGCATTATTGCATGTGTTGCATTAGGCATCTTCTATAGTTAGGATCATGCATGATTTCTAATTAGCTTTTTGTTTTGGCTTGGAGTACTCTGTAAGTTTTACGTTTTAGCATCCTTGCATGAGTGTGAGTACTGCCATGATAGCATGCTTGCCATGGGGCTATTTGCTTAAATGCTTAACTGTATGAATGCCTGTGGGTGGAGGCTTGATTGCCTGAATTGGAACAAACTCGATGATTATGAGTTTTAAGCCCACTTTGCGAAGTGGCAAAATCATGTTTTTAAGCCCACTTGAGGGTGGCAAATCCGCACTTTAGCCTACTTGCAAGTAGCACTTTCAAACCATTTTCGAAAACAAGTATGAGTTGTTTTGTTCCAATTCTTGCGATTTAGTCTATACTTGTATACTGTGCGCATCACATAGTAAGTTAGATTAATAATCAGAATAAGAACACTTGTGTATATAAAACAACATATCATGCTTAGTAGAGGCCGATCCTTTGATCGAGCGAGCGAGGGTGCTCATTTCAGGACCTTCCCCTTTTGTACCCAAGTTCCCAAGCCGAGACAACTTTGGTGATGACGGACAAGTGGCCTTTGGCACGAGTTAGGGTTTCCTAAATTTTCCAAAATAAAATATTTAGGTGGTGACTCTGTAATCTGGCACAGCAGTCTATGTTTGGCACTTTTTATTCAAAATCAATTTTCCAAAACGATTTACCGAATTTGGACTCTTTGGTGTTTATCAGTCTCACATTGCACTTTGTGAGATTAGATTCAGAACCGTGACAGGAGTCTGAACTGTAGTAAGACAAATTCGCACCTCCTCCGAAAGGGGGGCGTGCGAAGAAAGTCGGGTCGACAGTTTCTGGCGACTCTGCTGGGGATTTTGAGAACTTGACTCGAAACTCATGATATGTTGTTTTACCTACATTTATGTGTTTCTTTGCATTACATTTGCATTGGTGCGCCTAGGATACAGTGTTTGCCATCTGTTATTCCTGAACGGTTTGCCGGAGGCTTGCTTGGAAAAGCGTACCATAAGGCTGACCGGTTGCGGGCTCTGCCACGATGGGAACACAACCCTCGGATCGGGATCATCGCCGAGGCACCCTTTTTGACCAGTCGACCTAGTTGCATATCAGAAACCTTAGAGACTGTTCCAAACTAGGATAGGTTGCTCACTCGAATGCAGGATTGTATGAAACTGAATGCGTACGTAGTGAAACCCTAGCTCCTGACAAAATGGGACAGGGAAACCCTACCCCACCATAGGGGTGTTTTGGCTCTCACTTGCTTGCTATGTGTTGTTAGGGTGTGTCTCTACAAGAATGCATGTATCAGTTGCAAGTCTGAGTATCGGTCTGAGGACATCAGTGTTTGAGGGTTTCAGTATTGTGGTAGAAAATTTGGGGGCAGAAATCAGTGTTTTAAGTGCAGTTAGTCCAACTTATGATTTTCAACTGTGTGTTGTCTCTATCTAAGCTGAGATGCTATCCGTTTTTCTGATTTTTGTCTTTTGCTTTATTTTTTGTTTTGCAAGGTAGTATTTCCATCATTGCTTCCGACGAGGTAGATACCCCCCAAGCACTCTAGACCCGAGTAAGGAGGCTATATCGATCTGGGGATCTTGTGAGAGGACAACATGTGTTTGCTTCGCTTCCCCCAGTTACAAGACGAAGGAGAGTTCGACATAATTCACCAGTTTTTTAGTCACCTGTGCTCAGTGAAAATCAATTTTCTACTTTTGCTTCAGAGGGTACACAGAGTCTGATAGATTAGTAGTTTTTAGTCAGTATGGAAGAAATGATGCGTCAACTCTAACAGACTATCGAGGGCATGTAGCGGGATGCTACTCGTCAAATGGAGGTTACCGCTCGTCAGACAGAGGTTGTAGCTCAGCGGGTAGAACAAATTGGTAGGCTTCAACAACAGCAGCAACCACAACAAGTCGGAGCTTCTGCTTCACACCCATCCCCACCTAGGGTTCCTACACCCGGGGAGACAGCCAACGTCCAGGAGAATACGGACGTTCCTATAGGGCCAGTCCCACCACCAGTCCTACCACAGACTTCAAAGGCACCGGCCTACCCAATTGACACACCGTTCGAATTTGAGGTCGATCCAACTGCTTTGAAAGTGAGCAAGCTCGAAAAGTTGTTCAAATGGACCCAGGGAGTTAACTTGATCCTGGACATTGAGGACGACTATACGGATTCGGCGGTGACATTGCCGAATAGATTTAAGATGCCCCACATAGACCGTTTCGACGGCTCAGGCGATCCTATGTTTCATCTAAGGCTGTTCACAAATATTCTGCGCCTGATGGGCTTGACTAGACTCCAGAAACTATCTCTCTTCGGTCGAACCCTGTCGGGTGTTGCGGCCATCTGGTATGCCAAGCTGGAGGATTCAGTGAAACGGAGCTGGGAGGAGATGGCTGAGGCCTTCATCGCCCAATATGCTTACAACACCCAAATCGAAGTCACGACTTGTGATCTCGAGACAACCAGGCAAGAGCCGAAAGAGGGCTTTTCTGACTTTGTCACTTGATGGAGCGCCAAGGCCTCCGTGATGACAACTCGGCCACTCGAAAAAGATCAGATAAGAATGGTTGTACACAACCTACAACCCAAGCTGATGCAGAAAATGATTGTCTTACCCCTCCCCACCTTTGCTAACTTGCATGAGATAGGGGTACAGATTGAAAATGCTATGAAGCAAGGTCTGATCGACCAGGAAAAGGAGCAGCCCAAGAGGGCGTTTGCACGCGGTTCGAATGCAGCTACAAGTAGTAGTGCGGTCGCAAGAACTTCTGACGTGGGCATGGTCACCACCACCACCACCTCAAAAACAGCCACACCTTTCACCGGCTCATCTGGAGCCACCTCCCAACCAACAAAGAACCCGCCTAGGGGCCAGAGAACCTTCACCCCACTTTACATGCCTTTGTCTAAAGCCTTGGGGGTTTTGATGAGAAAAGGGCATCTGAAGCCCTTAAAGCCACGTCCATTGCTAAATAACCTCCCTCCCACACACAATCCAACTACGTATTGTGCCTTGCATCAGTAACATGGGCATGATACTGATCAGTGCTTCAGATTGCGTCATGAGATTCAAGATCTCATTGACGACAAGGTGATTGCGCCTCCCAAGAAGCCAAATGTCACCACAAACCCCCTTCTCCACCCAGGTAGATAAACCTGATTGAAACCATGGCCACTCTATACGACCCTAGCATATACATCACTCCCTCCCACCTTCCCAAGCTTGAGGTGTTCATCCCAGATAGCACAGACTTGTGCATGATGAGCACTTCCCTAACCCAGCCCAAGCCAGTGGTGGTGACTATCGAAGACAAAGCCCGGGTGACCTTGGAGGAGAGTGGGAATGTTGGTTTAGAACCTGAGGGATCTGCGAGCTTAACTAAGGAAGCATACAACCCGTGCGATTATATAGTGTCAACAGATCAGTTCAAGCCAATGGTAGAGTTGCCAACTGGGGTAGAGGTACATGTTGTCCGGAAGGACGGGCCGAGTCAGGGGCTCGATGATCTAGCCGACCTTGAGGAGGATATCAACAACCTATAGTTCTTTGATGAGCAGGACTTGGGGGATGTGCAGCTTGGTTGGTATGATGTGAATAGAGCAACAGATACTACAAGGTGGCTCAGTGACGAGCCAGATGTTGTTAAGGGATCCCAGCCAAAACAGGGACAATCTGAAACTGGAACATCTATAGTGGTCGGAATGGTCGAGAATAAGGAAGAGTTACTGGAGAGCACCGGTACGAAGAATTTTGCTCGGGACTTGGGCAATTTATGTACATCTGACACCGAATAAGAGGCCGCGCTGAGGCAGTTTGAACAAGAGAGGAACGAGAATGATGACAGGGCTAGAAAGGCCAAGGCCCCTGTGGGGACAGAATGTGCTGTGAGCACAAAAACAACTATAGCGGAACCGAACAGTTGTCTGTCGGTCGCTGAGGGGATGTGGGAAGACGACGATTTACGTCTAGTCCATACTGTTGAAAATTGGAGGCAAAACCTCCCAGACGACACCTGGTACACCGAGGAGGTCGACCATATGACCCGGAGTGGGCGGTACTTTAAGCCCCCATATCGGGATCAACTAGAGGCATCTAGGAAGGACAAAGAAGCTGAGAAGCAGAAGGACAAACTGCTAGAGGAAGAAGCTGTACTGAAGCAGCTAAAGAAAATTCAAGCAGACATCTCCATCTTGGGACTGTTTATGGCCTCGAGGATGCATAGACAAGCCGTCCTATCAGCCATGGACAAGGCTAAGCTTTTGATTGATACAACGCCCGAGCAGTTGGTGGGATTGGTGTTCTCGAGTGGCACTACACCGACTCTGACCTTCACAGACAAAGAACTACCGCCTGAGGGATTTGAGCATAACAAACCGTTATACATCTCTGTGGAGTATAAGGATAAGTGGATACCGGTTGTTCTAGTTGATACGGAATCTGCTATAAATGTGTGTCCGTCGCGAACGACATATGCTATCGGGTTGAAGCCCGCAGATTTTGCGCTAACAGCCCAGGTGATACGGGCTTACGACAACACCAGTCGCGAGGTGATGTGGACGGTGCGAATTAAAACTCAGGTTGACCCGGGCCAACAGGACATCGAATTTCATGTTCTAGATGTTCCAGCCACTTTCAACTTACTTCTTAGACGGCCGTGGCTACACCAAGTAAAGGCTATCTTTTCCACCCTACACCAGATGCTGAAATACCCCATGGGAAAGGGGTGGCAATTATTTTTGAGAACTCTTCAATACATCCGCCGCCAGAGGTGACTACACCAATCTTGGAGGTTGCATATGGCGAGGAAGATGTCTTCTTGTCTAGGTTCACCTGGACTGAGGCTCGGGTGGTGTAAGATCTTCTAGCCGTTGATGAGGGGCTGTACGTCAGTGCGCAATCTGTTTACCTCATGAACAAGCTTCAACATGTGCCCGGGATGGGATTAGGAAGAAGTGGCTGGAAGGGCGTTGCTAAGTTGGCCGAAGTGCCACACAATCCCCATACCTTTGGTCTAGGTTATACACCTACCAAAGAGGATTAGGTAAGAAAAGAAAAAGAGATGGCCAGAAGAGCCAGACCTAAACAAGTCGGGAATCACTATGAGTTAGTGCACAGACCTATCCAAGTGACCCTGAATGGATGCTTTGTCCGGGAGGGGGAAGATTTCCCGTTCTGTGGTGTAAACCCGACTTCCTTCGTGCGCCCCCCTTTCAGAGAAGGCGCGAATTTGGTCTTTACTATAGTTCGGACTCCTGTCACGGTTCTAAATCTAATCTCACAAAGTGCAATGTGAGACTGATAAACACCAAAGAGTCCAAATCTGGCAATTGGTTTTGGAAAATCAATTTTGAATGAAAAAACGCCAAACATGGACTGCTTTGCCAGATTACTGAGTCGCCATCTAAATATTTTATTTTAGGAAATTTTGGAAACCTTGACTCGTGCTAAAGGCCATGTGTCCATCATCATCAAAGTTACCTCGGCTTGGGAACTTGGGTATGAGAAGGGAAGGTCCTGAAATGAGCACTCCCGCTCGGCCGATCAAAGGATCGGCCTCTACTAAGCATTATATATTGTTTTATAAACACATGTGTTCTTTTTCTGATTATTAGCTAACTTTACTATGTGACGCACACATATAAGTATAGACTCAATCACGAGAATTGGAACAAAATAACTCATGTTTGTTTTCGAAAAATGGTTCGAAAATGCTACTCGCAAGTAGGCTAAAGCGCGGAATTGTCACCCTCAAGTGGGCTTGAAAATATGATTTTGCCACTTCGCAAAGTGGGCTTAAAACTCACAATCATCGAGTTGTTCTAATTCAGGCAATCAAGCCTCCACCCATAGGCATTTAAGATGGCATATGAATGCTATCATGGCAACACTCATGGCAAGCATGCTATCATGGCAACACTCACACTCATGCAAAGATTCTAAAGTGTACTCCAAGCCAAAACAAAAGCTAGTTTGAAATCATGCATGATCCTAACAATACAAGATGCCTAATGCAACACATGCAATAATGCAACTAAATAGGCTCGGCTATCTAAGATGGCATATGAATGCAACAATTGATACACATATTCGAAGAAGTATTGAAATATGATACAGTTTGAATAATGCGTCGAGCCCGGTGCATGCAAGACAAATGAATGATGCACGCATGCAAAGCATAAGGTATGCTAATTGAAAAATGCCCTAAAACTAACCATCGAAAGCGGTTAAGTAAAAAGGAGAAAGAAGTGGGGTTGGAAGACATGCACACACACACACACGCTAATTACAACATTGTGCCCTCTCGAACGAGGGTCCGAATAAATAAGCTAATTAGCCACACTAAGCTAAGCTAATTATTATAGACCGACTAATTAACTATTCTAGCTAATTAATTATTACAAACAGAATTGAATAACTGACTAATCTAAGCTAATTAGAATGTTAAAACAAGAACTAAGCTAAATTAATCACAGCACATGCAATTAACTACATCTAGCTAATAAAGCGATAAGGATGGCCTTGCGGGCGAGGGAGGTATGCATGCTCGATTGCTTCCTCCTGAAAATCCATTGCTATGCCTCTAGATGCCTCTGTTTGCACATCTTTGAACCTCTAAAAATTGTGCCAACCTCTAGATTTCTTCTGTTTGATCTCAAGAATACATTGATGGCCGATCGGCCATGGTTGGTCGGCTCGTACTGATGGTCGGTCGGCCACTGCTTCCCTGCATTTTCTCTTTTTGCTGCAACAGAGAGCAAACAGAGACATGGCAATGTATTTGCAAGGGAATGTGTGTACTGTCACCTTCCTTATCATGTCTCAAGCTCAAAGAAGTATGGCATTTGGCTCTCAAGCCACCAACCAAGCATTTTCAATGCATGGTGGCCAAAGAACCAAACTTGTACAAGCTCAATGAATGCGCACATAAGACTCGAAAGGCCTCCACCCTATCATGCACAATCAAGGGAGACGACGACTAAGAAATGTGACACGTTTCATCACTTCAAGTATGAAACGTCTCACATTTCTTGTGTTTGGATTAACGTCCGATCCAAACACAAGCAATGCAAACAACATGTAAACACTTCATGTATAACATGCTAAGAGCCAAATACAATGAAACTAGTGAAGGACACAACACTAGAGACATGGAATACAATGCTCAAATGATCAAACCAGCTCAAAATAGAGCTACATCATGCCAAAATATTGGCCTAATCATGCTGAAACTTAGGCACAAAAGGCAAGAGAAACATGCTCGCATGTTGGCTCATAAATAAGACATAAGGCACAACTCACAAAAGCTATGAAAAAGTGAAATATGTGAGAATATGACCATGCTATATACACTAAAATCATGTGAGAAATGAGGCTAAGGCATGCAAACAACTCAAGCAAAGCATGTTAGGGACTTTGAAACTCAAAGCTAGTCAAGGGTCTTTACACTACAATAATGGACAACAAGTCTCACATGGTCAAGACCACTCAAAATAGAGCTAAAGCATGTTAAAATAATGGCAAAAACCTACTGAGGTAGAGCTAACACCAGCTAGAATGATGGACTAACTCATTAGGCATTCAAGGCTAGTAAGCAAGATTATACTACAAGTGTAAGATTTAAGCAACAAGTGGCCAAACCAGCCAAAAATAGAGTTAGAGTAGGTCCAAAAAGTCACAAAACATGCTTGAACTAAGCTTCAAAAAGGGAGAAACACATGCTCACTTGGTAGCCCATCAATACATGCAAACAAGACATGAGGAGAGGGGACCACCCCCTCCCATTTTGGACCTCAAGACCACCTTTCCACCACTGAAATTCCTCTAGAATTCAGTGGTTTAAAGACCAAACAAGGTTGTTTCAAGAGCTTTAAAGGATGGCACAAAGCTTACCAAATAAGCAATGAAACAGGGTGGACCACCCCTAACTCCAACAAGGACTTAAACCAACATTTTTAACACTTAAAAATAGAGGTTTTTGTAGTTGACAACTAGGCCAAAATAGCATGCCAAGGTGGCCTAAACTAGTGTACAAAAACAAGCTTAAAAGGGAAAGAAGCTTACCTTTGAAGAACAGCAGCAAGACAACAACTTCTGAGCCAAAATCCAACCTTCAACAGCCCAAATAAGACCCTCAAGCACCTCAGCAACAAGATAGTGGTGTTTGACTAGGTGTTCTAGTGCAAATATGTGAAGAAAATACACTTTCAAGCACAATATAGCACAATATATATATATAGAGAGAGAATTTTGCTTCTCAAAATTCAGAACCTCTGAAATGGGGGAGGGACATCCCCTTATATAGACAATGCAAGCAAAAGCTTCCTTGACAAGCTAAAAGCTTGTTTCTATCCCTCCATACATGTGTATGGAGGATGGCTTCAGTGACAACAGCTGGCACACAAAATATCTGAAAAGTAAAAAAATGGCCGTCGGCCACCATTAGTGGCCGACCAGCCATTAATGACGCCGACCAGCCATCAGTGTAGCCGACCAGCCACCACTGATGGCCGATGGACATGAGTCTTGGCCGATGGGTCGTAGGGTTAGCCGGCAGACCACCCTCTTCCCTAGAAGTAAAGCTACAAGCCCTTGGTCCACAACCAAGCATAAAACAGTCAAGTTGAGAGGTCCGAAGGCAAGGCACTCCGCCAAGAACTTCAGGCGCTCAAAACAAACACGAATACGGATGATTATCGAGTGTTCAAACGATGACGTCCAAGTCTTGGGGATAGTAAAAAATGGGGTGTCTACAGTTGCCCCTCTTTGACAGAACTCGGAAGTCATGAAATGACGTGAGCGAATGTCAAATCCCCGAGACGACCCATTTTTGATAAGGCCAAAGACTTAGACAAACATTCAAGATAACAACACACAGGTGTGCCCGCAGGCTGGGCCAAAATGCAAATGACATGCAAGATGCTAGAGCATAACTTATGATCATGCAAAGAGAGTTGTAACGAAGCATTTTGAATACAAGAATTATGCAAAGAAAATACGACATTTTAAGCAAACCAACAAATACAACAATCTCACTCATGAAAAGAAGTACGTAAATAAACACGCCACACGCGAGAATCATAAGTTGAATCGCATTTCACACTGAAAGGATGCAAGAAAATTATGCAATCTTCACTGCGCCTCACGCAGGAAAGGCTAAAAGCGACTATTGGAAATACCCAAAGTCTCAAACGAAACACCTATTAGCGTATCACACGCGAGAGAGGGAAGGGAAACACCTCTCAGCGTATCACACGTGAGAGAGGGAAGAGAAGCACCTCTCAGTGTATCACACGCAAGAGAGGGAAGGGAAACACCTCTCAGCGTATCACACGTGAGAGAGGGAAAGGAAACACCTCTTAGCGTATCACATGTGAGAGAGGAAAAGGGAGCGGTGCACACACTGAAGGGTGGTATAAATATCGGAGCACGTTCCAATGTTTCTAACCAACGAGGTGGTAGTATAAGCGTCAGACACATAATCCAAACGCTACTAACCGAGGAGTGGTATAAACATCAGGCACACAACCCAATGCTTCTAACCGACGAGGTGGTATAAGTGTCGAACACACGGTTCAAACGCTTCTAACCGAGGAGGGGTATAAACATTGGGCACACAACGCAATGCTTCTAACCAACGAGGTGGTATAAGCATCGGACACACGGTTTAAACGCTTCTAACCGAGGAGGGGTATAAACATCGGGCACGCAATCCAATGCTTCTAACCAACGAGGTGGTATATGCGTCAGACACACGATTCAAACGCTTCTAACCGAGGAGGGGTATAAGCATCGGGCACACAACCCAATGCTTCTAACCGACGAGGTGGTATAAACACCGGGCGTACCCGAAGGTTTCTAACCAAAGCAAGGTGTTTAAAGGACAGGAATGATCTTACCCGGAATCCTCTTGAATGAACCGTACATACAATATCGTCTGGTTGCACCAGCTGCAAATGAACAGTACATACAATATCGTGCCTGCATAAGAAAGCAACTTTGACAAGTACAATGCAATACAATGCATGTTCTAAGCAAGATACCGAATGCATGTTCCACGTGAATGCGATACGTGCATATTCTATGCAAGTGTAAGAAGTGCATACTTTATGTAAACATGGCGAATGCATGCTCCATGCAACATTGAGATGCATATTCTATGCAAGGTGAGAAATGCAACTAGTATGGGCAACTTCTATGTGAGTTGAAAGAGCCCGTACAATGCGACACAATGCTGCATGTGCATTCTATGCAAACAAGAAGTGCATCTTCAATGCAAGAGTGAAAAGGTGTATAACAACGCAAGCCTTGCATACATGACAAAATGCGCTAACGCAACATATTCAAAAGCAATTCATCGATCTTGCGGTATACAAAAGGATATGAAAAAGGATACACTTTGTTCGTATTGAGTGCCACGCACTGGAAACACTGTTCAGAGCTTCCACGAAGACCGCTTGAGCTTAAAAGTGTGTTTTCTTGAACTTTCTTGAGAGATGAGGGCACAAATCAACAACACAACCCCAAACAAGAACATTGGAACTCCATTGGCCACAAAAAGAAACCATCAACCACCCATTGGCAACAAAACATGGTAATCAGCCAACAACTTGGCCGGTTGGCCAACACTGATGGTCGATCAGCTATCAATGACAGATTCGGGGCAGATTCGACATTTCACCTCAGGCCTTTAAGTATAGGGTTTTAAACCCTATTTCTTCACTTTCTCAAGGCCGAAAAAAACTTTTCTTCTCATTCTAGACCATTTCCCCCTTCCAACCCGTGCTTTCTGCGCGTTTTCAAGCATTCCATAAACGTTCGAATCGCAAAACCCTCTTAGTTCTAAACATTTTGAACTGATCAAAAAGTGTTTTCCGTGTCTCTTTCTTGATTTCCTCCATTTGGGGTTTGTTTCCCCCGAGTCACCCTTGATTTTTGTGCTCTTTTCCGAGCCTTGACATTTTCTTCCACTTTTCACTCCTCAGAGTTGACTTTTTGTTGACTTTCGGCATTCCTATCCATTTTCCTCATTTTCGACTATTTTTCCCATTCCTCTTGAGATTGCAGATGACATCTTACACGACGGAGCTCCTCCGGGGATGGAGATGGATCCCGACTTTGAGCCTTTACCTCTCAGCATTCGAACTTTTGACCCTGCGACATACCATCCGGAGGTACACGTGCTGCCTCCCGATGGCATCCGCCAGTTCAGGGGGTTTGTGCGAGGTGCATCGGAGGACCTCTTGCTACGCGAGCGAGAGTCACACTTATCCCACGGCACCTCTGAGGTATACACTTCCTCTCTCCTTTCCGCGATGTAGATCGTATTCATATTGCTCTTCAGCTATTCAAACCCAAACACACTTGTGCACTAAACCTCTTATACTGCCTTGCATCTGTTTATCTTGAACATACCCTTGCACTGTATTTCTTACATTGCCTTGCATCTGTTTATCTTACTCACAGGGAGATTCACATGCCTTCCGAGGCTACGGGATTATTGCTGCACGGGGCTGGTACATGGAGCTGCCCGACGCCGTCCATCATATCGTCGACGAGGCTGGTTTCGGCACATTCTGCATGGGACTATCACGTCTCACTGCCAGTCGGCCTCTTCTACGCGCTTTAGTAGAGAGGTGCTGGGATACCACTGATTCCTTCTATTTCTCTACAGCAGGGGAGATGACGATGACTCCTTTTGACTTCTCTATGCTCACCGGCATAGGGGTTGGGGGTCATTCGATTCCTTACGACACTGACATGGGCGAGTGGGATGCTGGTCAGATCTACTTGCTGGGGACTCGCCCACCCCTCTCCCAACCAGGGATGGTGCGGTATTCATGGTTCACAGACTATTTTAGAGGGGAGACACCAACGACCCACGAGGAGACCGAGCACTATGCTCAGGGGTTCCTCATGTTCTTGTTTGGCACTACTCTCTTCGTCGACTGGGCGAACACCGTTGGGCTCTACCTTCTGAGCACCTAGGTGGACTTGTCCCAGGTTCGTTACTATGACTGGAGCGGTACCGGCCTCGCCACATTATATGGATACATGAGCTCCTCTTCCCACCGGAGCGGGCACCTGCTGGGAGGATACTGGAGGGCTTGGAAGGTATGTCCTTCCCTTCTGCTTTGCATTTCCGTTTTACATTACCTGTACTCCGTACATTGCATATTGCACACACTACCTACTGCTTTACATCATCGGTACATTGCTCACACGACATAATGCACTACATATCATTTGATTCCTGCTTTATCAGCATTTGTTCGACATACACTCACTGTTACCCTGCTACATTCCATAGCTATGGGTATATGCCTACTTCCTGAGGCTTGCCCCAAAGCCGGAGGTGGAGACACCTTCCATGGTCCCGTATTCACACAGATACGACGTGAGATGCCAACAGAGGCCCCGAGAGTCTTTCTCATTCTTTTGCCGATATTTTGATACTGTAGCTGTAGCAGAGGTAGTTCAAACCTTTTAGTCATTTCAGTTCTTCTTCAGATTAACATTGCATCTCTAATGGCAGCTAATAACCTGTACATTCGTTATTTATAGATCACCTGGCAGCCGTAGGCAGTGATGCCTGCCGGGGTTAAAGATCAGTTTGCCGGTGCTTGGGAGACGTCTCGATTCCAGGTTTTGCTTGAGGGCCCGGTCTGTCGAGCGTGGTTCTCGGGGGAGCGCTTCCTATGACAGAGCCTTGGTTTACTCGAGCCAGTGGTTCCGATGCCGCCTCCCACGTACATGAGGATTATAGAGAGGTACACCCCGCAGGAGATGACCGATTTCATGATAGGTTGGGACGCCGACCTCTTCAGGCTTGACGGCGACTACACTGTCTTCATCTAGACATACCTCATGCTGTCTCTGACTAGCACTCGCAGGGGTGGGAGGGACAGAGCTCCAGTCGCAGCAAAGCGAGCTGGAAGATTCAGGGTGACTCAGGCCCATGACATGAGAGACTTCCGAGCGAGACAGGGAGCAGGATGGCCGGAGCTGCCCACTACCGTGTCCTGTCGGGGACGCGGTGGAGAGACTTATCAGATTCCCATCGCTCCTCCTCCAGCTAGCCACGAGCTTGTCAGAGTACGTGGCCCGACCCCGATATGTACCATACATTACATTCTGCATATTCAATTCATTTCAGTTTACGCATTGTGAATTACTAATCATCTCAACACATTTACAGGCATCCATAGAGTACACCAAGCAGGCTCTCGAGCTGTTGGCTTCTCTGATAGGGATGGTGCAGACGAGCATGGACCTGCTCAGCATTTACGGGATCCTAGTAAGTTCCTTTAACCTCCGTGTAGGCCTCTCGAACTCTCTCCGCGTGTCCCTCTTTTCGGAGACGGCTCAAATTTGGTTCTAGCTACTACAGTTCAGACTCCTGTCACGGTTCTGTACCTAATCTCACAAAGTGCAATGTAAGACTGATAAATCACCAAAGAGTCCAAATCTGACAAATCGTTTTGGAAATTCGATTTTAATCAAAAAGCGCCAAACATGGATTGCTTTGCCAGATTATAGAGTCGCCACCTAAATATTTTGTTTTTGGGAAATTTAGGAAACCCTGACCCGTGCCACTCACCAAAGTTGCCTCGGCTTGGGAACTTGGGTACGAGAGGGGAAGGTCCCGAAATGAGCACCCTCGCTCGTCCGATCAAAGATCGGCCTCTACTAACATGATATGTTGTTTTATGAACCTCATGCGTTCTTGTTAATTATTAGCTAACTTACTATGTGATGTGTACAACACACAAGTATAGACTAAATCGCCCGATTTGGAACAAAACATCTCATGTTTGTTGTTGAAAATGGTTTGAAGTTGCTACTCGCAAGTAGGCTATAGCGCGGATTTGCCACCCTCAAGTGGGCTTAAAACATGATGATTTGCCACTTCAAGTGGACTTAAAACTCATATTTTGATGAATTGTTCCAATTCAAGTAATAAAGCCTTCATCCACAAGCACTCATTCAGTTTATCACTTAAGCAAATAGTCTCATGGCAAGCATGCTATCATGGCGATCACTTACACACATGCAAGGATGCTAAAGCGTAAACACTTACAGTGTACTCTGAGTCAAAACAGAAAACTAATTAGAAATCAATGCATGATCCTAGCTATGTTAAGATGCCTAATGCAACACATGCAAAAATGCAACTAAATAGGCTCGGCTATCTAAGATGGTATATGAATGCAACACTTTATAACATGCTTTGAAACACGAATTCAAGTAAGTATTGAAATACAATGCAGTTTGAATGATGCGCCAAGCCTGGTGCATGCAATACAAATGAATGATGCATGCATGCAAGCATAAGGTATGCTAATCGAAATATGCCCTAAATTAACCATCAAAAGCTGATAAGTAAAAGGGAGAAAGAAGTGGGGGTTGGAAGACATGCACACTCACACGCACACTTATTACAACATTTGTGCCCTCTCGACGGAGGGTCCGAATGAATAAGCTAAGATAATCTAAGCTAGGCTACTTATTACAAGTAAACTAATTAACTAACTCTAGCTAATTAAATATTACAATCCAAATTGAAACAAATAGCTATGCTAAGCTAATTAGAATATTACAAAACAAATCAAATGACTAGTTACATGAACTAAACATAAAGCAATGAAATGGCCTTGCGGGTGAGGAAGAGATGCATGTTCATTTGGCGCCATCTCGGAAATCCACTACCTTGCCTCTAGAAGCCTCTGTTTGCACATCTTTGGACCTCTAAAAATTGTGCCAACCTCTAGATTACTTATATTTGCTCTCAAGAACATACTGAGAGATGATCGGCTAGAAATGGTGGCCATCAGCCAACATTGATGGTCGACCGGCTGGCTTGGGTGGCCGGTCAGCTAGAACATGTGGCCGGTCGGCCACTGCTTCCCTGAAATTCCTTCTTTTGCTACAACAGAGAGAAAGCAGAGGCATGGCAGTGTATTTGCAAGGAAATGTGTGTACCACCACACTCCTTATCATATCTCAAGCTCAAAGGAGTGTGGTACTCAAGTCTCGGACCACCAACCAAGCATCACAATGCACGATGGCCGAGAAGCCAAGTTTGTACAAGTCAATGAATGCACAAATAACACACAAGACTCAAGAGGCCTCCACCCTATCATGCACAATCAAGGGGAACGACGACCAAGAAACGTGACACGTTTCATCACTTCAAGTATGAAACGTCTCATATTTCTTGTGTTTGGATTAACGTCCGATCCAAATACGTGCAATGCAACACAAACATGTTATCTTGGCATGTTTTACTTTATTCATTTTGTTTACTCATTTTGGATTACCGATAAGTCCTTTAACCGGTTATGTCCAAAAGTGTGAAGTCCTCTAATTGGAAAGATGGCCTCAACCACAAGCACCTTGAGCATGAAAGAAACCTCATTCTTTTGGTTAGTAGAAACCCTCAAGAGAAGGCTAAAACCATTAGGCATGAGAGCCTTAATTCCATGCTCAAGCCAACAAGGGGCTTAAGACCTCTTTCAAAGCGAATGAAGAAGTGAAGCATGGAATGCAATGGAATAATTTTCAGCACTGAAATGACATGCTAAATGACTTAAAATCATGGAAATGACGCATACAAAACATGCTTGAAGTCAAAGGCATTGAAACCAGCAAAGAGCATAGCACTATAGCATACAATACTAAGCCTAAATGACCAAACCAACCCCGGACAGAGGTTAAACATGCCAAAACCGAGGCCTAATCATGCTGAAATGGGAGCTCAAAATGCTAGAAGAACATGCACACATGTTGGCCTATGAGCAAGGCATGATACACAACCCTCAAAAGCTATGAAGAAGTGAAGTGTATGAGAGTGTGACTACACTATATACACTGAAATTACATGCCAAATGGTGTCATACCATGCAAACATCACATACACAACATGTTAAAGGCCCCAAAACTCAAGGCTAGTCAAGGCCTTTTACACTACAACCATACTGAGCAATGCTCAAATGACCCTAACCATTCAAAATAGATGTAAGGCAGGTCAAAATAATGCCAAAAACATGCATGGAGTATAGCCAAGACAAGCTAGAATGAAAGGCCAAAACACCAAGTACACTAGGCTAATGAGCACTACAAGCACATGAAGCTTGCAAGAGGTGACCAAATCAGCCCAAAACAGAGTTATATCTGGTCCTTAAAGTCACAAAAACATGCTTGAAAAGAGCTAACATAAGCCACAAAAAGATGCTAATTTACAAGGCTAACTAGGCATGGCATAGAGAGACAAGAAGGGGAGGCCACCCCCTCCTATTTGGGACCTCAAAACAAGTTTTCCACCACTGAAATTCCTTTGGAGTTCAGTGGTTTTAAGGCCAAAAAGAGATTGTTCGAAAAGCTTGGAAGATAGCTCAAAAGGCCTTACAAGCCAAGGAGCAAAAGGGAGGAAACACCGCCTAGCCAAACAAGGCTTAAACCATCATTATAGAACCTCAAAAATCAGAGTTTTTTTATAGTTCAAAACCAGCCCCAAAATAGTCCAAAACAATGGAAAAAGGAGGGTAAAACAAATGTGCAAAAACAAGCTTGAAAGGGGGAAAAGCTTACCCTTGAAGCACCTTGAAGCACAACAGCAAAACCAGCCAAAATCAGCCTTTTGGAGCTCAAACAAAGTCCCAAGCTACCTCAGCCCAAAGATGATCAACTTTGGTTAAGGGGCTCTTTGCAAAAGTGTAGGAAATTCTCACTTCTAAGCCTAAAACAAGAGGAGAAAGAGAGAATTCTGGAGAGAGGGGAGAATTTGCTCACAAATCTTTTGGAGAGAGAGGATTCTGGAGTGAGAAGCTCCCAAATTTTCTAACTTGTTCTCCCCTTGCAAGATATGAGATATAGCCTTTATATATAGCAAAAGCAAGAGCTTTGGTCAAAAATATCTGATTATAGGACAGCTAGAGGTTGTGGAAGACAGCTGGAGCAAAATATCTTCAAAGAAAATGAGTTTGGGTCAATTTGGCTGACCAGCCATCTATGGGGCCGACCTGCGACTTGTGGTGGCCGACCGGCCATCTCTGTGGCCGACTATACACATTTGTGGCCGACAGGACATTCTGCTCTGCAGGTCCAACTCCAAACAGGCATAACTCCTTCATCTGGACTCCTTTGTAGGTCATTCTTGTGACCAAATTGAAGCCCCGAAAGTAAGATTTCCAATGGTGGAAGCCTTGCATCAAACTTCCGACTGTGCTAAGAGATATCCCTATTTTAGTGAAGGCTGCTCAGTTTCGGTCCAACCGGATTGATGCCCAACTTCAACCAACCATATCTCCCCCATTCGGACTCGGCTTTAGGAGATTCTTGAGTGAAAAATGAAGCCCCAGAAGTCTTATTTCCAACGGTGGTGGCCTCATAGCTGAAATCCAAGTGTACAAATGGATAGGCCTGATTTAGCGAGTACCGCTCGACGCTCTCTTAGTGATTCATGCCCATCTTCGTCTCCAACTCGGTTTCTTCCCTCTCCTCCAATTTTATTCAACTCCAAACCCCTAAACAAGGTGTTTTGAAAGATTTTTCAAATATTTCATCTCTTTTTTCATTCATTTCCACTTTGGCCTCGCTCGGTTTACCGAAAAGTGCAACATTTAACGAAATACGAGCCTCGAAACATCGTAGGAACTTTATTTCAAAAATATTTTGAAAGAGAGGGTTTTAAGGTCTAAAAACCATTCAAAATAGCTTTGGTCCAAAACGGGGTGTGAGGTTAGGAATTGACTCTCCTCTTGTCAAAGAAACTGAACCTTTGCACTACACACCTTTCATCACCAAGTAAACAATCAGTAGAGGCCAAGTCTTAAGAGCGGTCAAAAATGGGGTGTCTACACTCCGTTCCAAAACCCTCTATAATCTGCTCAATACTGATCTGATGCATTACATTATCAATATTGCATTTGATACACCGCACTCATATACCGCTCACGGCACCGATACACTGTATCCCATATACTGCTCACGGCCTTCATATACTGTAATCATTTATTGCTCACGGCATTCATACACTGCAATCATAGACTGTATTTGATGTATTTTGACACACTGCTCTTTTCAGATTCCTTTTCAGATGCCAGCCCCATTGGGCGCCCCAATAAGAGTTGCAGTAGGACCTTCAGCGCCTCCTCCAGCAGCAGGGAGAGAGGGACGAGGGACATTGGCACACAGCCGAGGTAGGGATAGGCGCACTCATACCAAGAGCAGTTCACGGGGGCCTATCCCAGATGATGACGAGTCTGACGAGGAGCCTGTGAGCCTATAGTCGGTATCGTCTCAGGCTGGTGACGATGCTGGGGACTGCTCCGAGGAGGGGAGTGGAGATGGTTTTGGAGCCGACTCCGGCTCAAATGTAGATGGCGGCACTGATGGTGACAGCTCTGAGGCCATGCCCCAGAAGAGGGCGAAGACGGCCTCTTGATCTTGAGGTAGCCGGGGTCGATTCAGATGCTTCTTTTGAGTTCCTTTTCTTTTTTTTCTTTTTTTTTCGCTTAGCTTTCTTTTGCTTGTAGTATCAACTCATTGTACAGCCCTAGGCAGTTTTATTTCTTTAAAAAACTTGTACCCTTTTGCAAAAAGAAACCATGATTGGAAATGAAAACAGCTTTTTGTTTAAAAAGTGTTGCATTTTATATTCTGAGCATCACATAACATCGCACCATTTTGCACAAAAATGAGATTGATGAACATTGAATATTTGCACACTACAAAGTTAGGTAGTGAACTGACACATCAAACATAACAAACAAAATAAGATAACTTTAAAGAACAACTCGATAAGCAAAACAACGACAACTCGATAAACGAATTACAACAAACTCAATAAGAAAAGTGCAACAAACTCGATAAACAAACACAACTGTTAAACAGAGCAGCAGGACGCATCCGAAGTAGAATCAAACTCAGGTTTTCAGTATGCTCAACACACAGGAATGCTAAAAACTCTCTGCTGAAGACAAGAGGTGGCAACCGGCCATAAGAGAAGGCTGCTGGCCACCAGAAAAGGCTATCGGCCACTAGCCCTGGCCGGTCGTTTAAAAAGTTGGCCGGTCGCACTAGTGTCAGGAACCTCCAGGATGCTGCCACCTGTTTTCCACTCACTGCCTTATCTTCAACAAAAACTCTAGCTTCGGGGTTTTCTTCATTTCAACTCTGTTGTTTCCCTAAATGGAACCATTCTTCGCCGAAAAAGTCTCCAATTGGATTGCGACTTTAGATGGCTCGAAAAAGTTGAATTTCCGAGGTTTTAGGCTAAACGCACTTTTCACGCTGAGTCACACCCCGATGCGTTTTCCATTCCTCCATGCCGCAGCTAGGTGTTGGAACCCCGTAACTCATGTTTTTAGCTTTGGGGGTCAAGAGATGTGCCCCACTTTTGAAGAATTCCAAGCTTTGATGGAATTGCGATGTGACGAGGAAATATTGCCTCAACTCTGTTTCGGCCACATCCAAGCTTTAGGACGGACATGTGGACTTACTTTGCATGACGCTCGGTCTTTGATTCGCAACGGAGAAGTAGATATTCCGAGCTTAATTCATCGGTTTTGTAATACTGGTGACCGCGACAACTATCTTTGGCAAAGTTTTCGGCGACACGGCCTCTGCTTGTGCCTGTTATCTCATTTTCTACTTGCCCCTGGCTTTGGAGGGTCTAGCATTCGCTTGATTGAGGTCACCCAAGGCTTGAAATAGGGCAAAAGCTGCATCAACATGACATTAGCCGAAACCTTGATGGGTTTGGATGCTTTCCATCACCGGGAGACAACCAGGTTCGCAGGAAGTCCACTACTCTTACAGGTAATGTTTCCCACCCTTCTCACACGTATTTCTCACATTACTCGGCCCTCAGGCTCTATTTTTCTCTCAAAACCCTTTTCTTACTTTTTCTCTCTACATACACCTCTCTATTCTTTAATTTCTCTTATTTTTCATCCCTCCCCAGATATAGCTTATGGATAAATTGAAAGTAGTGGACTCTTGCCCAGCATATTCAGCACGTGGCTATTTCTTTTTCCAACGGCTAGTTGACGCCCCGGATGAGGGATGGTGGTGCGAATGGATATGCACTCGATCTGCTATTGACATCACTTGGCGTTGTCCCTGGCTTGATTTGCCGGTGATGGGCTACAGTATCTCCCAGCAACCTAGGATTCAGTTAGTTGGCCTGACACACCGCGTCTTCTACTTTCCATTCTAATTCCGGCGTCAGTTCGGCCACGACCAGACTTGCCCGGAAGAGGGGATAGAATACCCTACTGCATTTCCGATCAAAGGCTCATATCTAGCTTGGTATGCCACCGCATGGAGGATAAGAGAACTTCTGGCCCCCGCTTCCACTTTCAGTTGTGCCCTTTCTAGCAAATGCATAGCTTGGCTTGGAGGCGAGGCATAGACAGGGCCCACTTTGGCGTCCGAAGGTTCCACAAGCTCAGGGAGGGGGCGCAGGAACACCTGACTTAACCATGCCCCTAGTTTATTGCTTTAATCTGTACTTTTAAGTTTTCTTTTTGAATGTAATAAAAAAGCAACTTCAATTTGTACCGAGAGCTAGAGAGCTCTGTAATGAAATCAATGAAATTGGAGCTTGTGGGTACTGAAAATTTTTCATTTCGGTCAAAAAATGGTCTAAGTTGTAAAAAGATTAATTTGAGAAAAATCAACTTTTATTAAAACTTTTCAAAACCATTTTCGATATGGATCACAACTGGACACGCCCGAGATCTATCATTGAGATGTACAACCCTGGATCCAAACAACTGGAAAGTTGTCCCTTGTCTGAACAGCACTACACTGGAGATCACAACCGAGCTCTTGAATGTAGAAAAGACAAAGATGACCAACATGGTCACATGGACAAAGTTGATTTGGAAATGTTTGTTGCTGGACTTCAGAGTGAAGTAGCCTACGTATCTCGAAGATGGGAATCAAGCCTTACGTAGTTTGGTTCGGGTTCACTAGAGTATTAATACTCTTCTTTTGCGCTCCAACTTTTGCCAAGGCCGCCCTTTCAGAGTTTTCAACCTTGCGAGCTCAGTTTTTCTTTTTTCAATTTTTTTGTGCTCTAACTTTTGCCTAGGTTGCCCTTTTGGGTTTTCAACCTAGCGAGCCACTCAGGGATAGTATTTCTTCAACTTGTCCAAGTTGATCGGCTTGGAGAACTCAAGGCCATCCAGGTCCATCAGAACGACAGCTCTACCCGACCAAATTGACTTGATAATGTAAAGACCAGTCCAATTAGGTCTGAACATGCCCCTAGGGTCGTGGATAGGAGCTCGGTTGTCTTTGAGCACCAGATCTCCTTCTTTCAGATTCCTGGACTTAACTTTATTGTTGAAAGCCCTGGCAATTCTACGTTGATAACCTTGAATGTGGTACAGTGCTTTCAGTCTTCTCTCGTCGAACAGCATGAGTTCTTCGAACCTGCTCTGATGCCAATCTGCCTCAGCTATCTGGTACTCAGCCATTACTCGCAACGACGGAACCTCAACTTTGATAGGCAGAACACCTCCATCCCATAAACCAAGGAATACAGAGTTGCCCCATTAGACGTTTGAATTAATGTCCGGTAGCCCCAGAGAGCAAATGGTAACTTATTTGGCCAGTCCATGTAGGTTTCTACCATCTTCTGCAGAATGTGCTTGATGTTCTTGTTGGCGGCCTCAACTGCTCTGTTGGATTGCGGCCTATATGTGGATGACTTATGAAAAGCCACGTTGTACATCTCTAACAAGTTGATCACTTCCTTCTTGAAGTGGGAACCATTATCCGAGATAATTTCATTCGGGACCCTATACCGACAGATAATGTAATTCCTGATGAACTTAGCAACATGTGACGCCTTCAGCACTGCGTAAGATTGGGCCTCGACCCACTTTGTAAAGTAGTCTATCGCCACCAGAAAGTACTCATGCCCATTCGATCCCTTCAGAGTAACTGCCCTAATCACATCAATCCCCCAGACTGAAAATGGCCATGGCGAAGTCATGTTGTACAGCTTCGACGACGGAATGTTCATGTGATTTGCATGAATTTGGCATTTGTGGCATTGCCGAACAAGGCCAATACAATCCTTCTCCATGGTTGACCAGTAGTAACCCTATTTGAGAATCTTCCGAGCTAGCATCACCCCGCTCATGTGCGCTCCGCACCCTCCTCCATGGATGGCCCCCATCAGGTGCTTCGACTCTTCAGCATCAACACACAGTTTACGCATCCCAAGATGACCCCGTTTGTACAGTTGACCCCCGCAGATGATGAACTGAGCAGCCATTCTTGATATTGCCCTCTTATTTTTGGCATTGGCCCTCGATGGATAAGCCTCCTTTTCCAAGAAGTTCCAGATGTCATGACACTAGGGATTCTGATCTTGTACTTCATCTATGGCAGTAATCAATTCATAAGCTGGCACATACCGCTGTTCAATGATGATTGGACGCATCCGAACTCCGAAAAGGATGTCTATCATGGAAGATAGAGTTGATAAGGCGTCTGCAAACCTGTTGCTCTCTCTTAACAGATGGGTGAAGGTTAGCTTGTCAAACCTGGGGATTAGGACATCCAGGGTTTGGTGATAGATTTTTATTCTTTCTGCCTTAACCTTCCAGTCTCCTTTCGCTTGAGACACAACCAGGTTCGAGTCTCCAATGACGTCTAACCTTTTTGCCCCTAGTTCCAAGGTGGCTTCAAAGTCAACAATACATGCCTCATGCTCTGCTTCGTTATTCAATACCTTGAACCGGAGTTTGAAAGCTAAGGGTATGTGGGAATTGTCGGGTGCTATCAACAACACCCCTATCCCATACCCGTACTGGTTTGACGCTCCGTCAAAGTACATAGTCTAGACTTCTTCTTCAACCTGCAGAATGGCCTCATCTGGGAACAAATACTCTACTGCTTCATCTCCCTCCACTAGGTGATCGGCTAGGAATTCCGCTATCGTTCTCCCTTTCACAGACTTGCGCGTGATGTACTTCAAATCAAATTCGGAGAGAAGAAGCAACCAACGGGCTAGCCTACCCATAAGTGTTGGTTTCTCAAAGAGATATTTGATGGGATCTAATCTCGAAACCAGTATTACAGAGTGAGCTAATAGGTAGTGCCTCAGCTTCCTGGTAACCCATACTAAGGCCAAACAAACCTTCTCAAGCGAAGTGTAACGGGTCTCATATTCCAGCATCTTCTTGCACAGGTAATTAATAGCCTTCTCCACTTTGTCCTCAGACTCCTATGCAAGCATACAGCCCATTGTCGTGTCAGTTACAGACAGATACAATATCAACGGTTTTCCCGGCTCCAGCGGTGAGAACACGAGTGGGTTCTATAGATACTGCTTGATCTGCTCAAAAGCAACTTAGCATTGATCGTCCCATTGGAATTTCTTTCCTTTCTTCAAGAGACCAAATAGTGTTCACAAGTCAAGGTTAATATTATAATAAATCTTCTTATGAATTGCACCTTACCCAGAAAGCCTCGCACCTCATTTTCAGTCCTTGGTGGTGGCATTTCTAAGATGGCCTTAATCTTGGAAGGGTCCACTTCGATGCCTCTTTGTGTGATCAAGAACCCTAGCATTTTCCCTGCTGTAACACCAAAAGTACATTTCTGAGGGTTCAGCCGCAACCGATATTCTTTGATCAGTTGGAAAAATTTCTTCAAGGCGGTGTAGTGGCCCTCTCTTTCCTTGGACTTGACAATCATGCCGTCAACGTACACCTCAACCTCTTAATGGATCATATCGTGCAAGATCGTGGTCGCAGCCCGTTGATGCGTAGCCCTAGCATTCTTCAAACCAAACAGCATCACTCTATAATAGTAGGTTCCCCGCGGGGTAGTGAAGGCAGTCTTCTCCCTGTCTTCGGGTGCCATCAAAATCTGGTTGTAGCCTGAAAATCCATCCATCCATAAATGAGAGCAACGTATGCCCAGCTGTGAAGTCCACCAATTCATTGATATGCGACAGAGGAAAGTCGCCATTCGGACTGGCTTTGTTCAAATCTCTGAAGTCCACACATACCCGAATTCTGCCATCCTTCTTCGGCGCCAGAACTATATTGGCCAACCAAGTAGGGTATTCAGATACCAACAGGAACCCTACTTCAATCTGCTTGGTGACCTCTTCTTTGATCTTCAGAACCCATTCCGGGCGGATCCTTTGGAGCTACTTCTTAGCAGGTCGGGCCTCTGGGTCAAGAGGGATCCGGTGCTGTACAATCTTAGGATCGATTCCAAGCATGTCTTCGTAGGATCACGCGAAAACATCTTTGAAATCTTTTAATAAAGCGACTAAGCGCTTGCGTTCCTCAGAAGACAACGTGGACTCGATCTGGACCAGCCGCGGGTCCTTCTCAGTACCAACATTAATTGAGGTGATTTCATCAACCAAAGGTTTTACAAACCTCTCCTACTCTCGGTCAATCAAATGTTGTAAAATCGGAGAAATTTCTTCCTCGACATTTTCATCAAAATTTTGAAAGTCCTAATTAATGTAATAAACTAAAGGCACAAAAAAGTACTCAAAAGCCATAGTAGCACCATTCTCATTAACTTCCAGATCGTCTAATTCTTCGGTTACAACTGACTCAAAAGAAAATGAAAATGACGACCTGGAGAGGACAGTGGCATCCGGGTTATCACCCCTAAGAATACCAGACTCTGACTTAGAAGAACCAGAATCTGATTCCGACTCCACAGACTCTGCGGAATCAGATTCTGGTTCACTACGTGACCCGGAACTGCTAGATAAAAAGCCTTCCTCGAATTGCCAAACGAGGGAGGGTGCGATGGATGCATCCAGAATGCCGAAAGATGGGCACACAGCCGCGTTATCTCCAATCATGGACACTGAGAAATCATCCTCCGAGCACTCTGGTAAGATCTGAGGATCTGATAGGAGACAGGCCAGCGCTGCTCCCAGTTCAAAATCTGTGCCACTAGACTCATCCACATTGCACTGCTTAGCCACAACTGTTGGGTCGGTCTGCTCTTCGGCAACTTCATCCCCGGCAATTGTAAGTCAAAGAAGATCTCAAAACCCGGCATGCGCCACCTCTCTGAATTGAACCATGGCTCTGGAAAGCCGCAGAATGGGAAATCTTCCCCCTCCCCAATGAAGTGTCCGTTTAGGGTCCCTCGGATAGGTCTATACACTAACTCATAGTGCTTCCCGGCTTGTTTAGCTCTGGCTCTTCCAGCCATTTCTCTTCCTTTCCTTACCTAATCCTCTTTGGTAGGTGTATAACCTAGACCAAAGGTATGGGGATTGTGTGGCACTTCGGCCAATTTAGCGACGCCCTTCCGGCCATTTCTTCCTAATCCCATCCCGGGAACATGTTGAAGCTTGTTCATGAGGTAAAGAGATTGTGCACTGACATATAGCCCCTCATCAACTGCTAGCAAGGACTGTACCACCCGAGCCTCAGCCAAAGTGAATCCCGACAGAAAGACATCTTCCACGCTGTGCTCAATTTCCAAAACTGGTGTAGAAACTTTTGGCGGCGGGTGTATTGAAGAGTTCCCAAAAACTATTGCTACCCTCTTCCTATGGGGGTACTTCAACATCTGGTGTAAGGCGGAAGAAACAGCCCTCACCTGGTGCAGCCACGACCGTCGAAGGAGTAAGTTAAAGGTGGCTGGAACATCTAAGACATGAAACTCAATGTCCTGCTGCCCCGGGCCAACCTGAGTTTTAATTCGCAATGCCCCCATCACCTCCCAACTGGTGTTATCATAGGCCTGTATTACCTGGGCTGTAGGAACGAAATCTGCGGGCTTCAACCTGATAGCATACGCTGTTCGCGACGGACATACATTGATTGCAGAACCCGTATCAACCAAGACCACCGGTATCCACTTCTCCTTGCACTCCACAGAGATATAGAGCGACTTGTTATGATCAGAGCCCTCAGGCGGTAGTTCCTTGTCCGTAAAGGTTAAGGTCGGTGAAGCTCCACCCGGGAAAACCAGCCCTACTAATTGCTTGGGCGTTGTATCAATCGAAAGCTTAGCCCTGTCCATGGCAGAAAGGACGGCTTGTCTATGCACCCTCGAGGCCATAAGCAGTCCCCAGATAGAGATGTCTGCTTGAATTTTCTTTAGCTGCTTCAGCACAACTTCCTCCTCTAACAGTCGGTCCTTCTATTTCTCCGCTTCTTTGTCTTTCCCGGACGCCTCTGGCTGGTCTAGGTGTGGGGGCTTGAAATACCGCCCACTCCAGGTCATATGGTCGACCTCCTCAATATACCAGGTGTCATCTGGGAGATTCTGTCCCCAGTCTTCATCAGTATGGACCAGACGCAAGTTGTCGTCTTCCCACCACATGCCCTCAGCAACCGATAGACAACTATTCAGCTCTGCTGTAGTTGTTTCCGTGCTCACAGCACATTTTGTCCCCGCAAGGGCCTTGGCTTTTCTAGTCCTGTCATCATTCTCAATTTTCTCTTGTTCGAACTGCCGCAGCGTGTTCTCCTGTTCTGTGTCTGCTGCGCACAAACTGCCCAAGTTCCGAGCAAAATTCTTCGCACCAGTGCTCTTCGGCAATTCTACCTTATTCTCAACCCTTTCGGCCACTGTAGATGTTCTAGTTTCTGATTGCCCCTGTTTTGGCTGAGACTCCTCAACAACATCTGGCTCGTCACTAAGCCACCCTGTAGCATCTATCGCTCCATTCAGGTCAAACCAGTTGACGCTCACATCTCCCAGATCCTGCTCATCAAAGAATTACAGATTAGCAATGTCCTCTTCAAGCTCCACTAAATCATCCAACCCATGACTTGGCCCGTCTTCCCGAACCACATTGACCTCTGCCGCAGTTAGCAATGCCACCCTCGGCTTAGCCTGATCTCTTGACATAATATAACCGCACGGGTTGTATGCTTCCTCAATTAAGCTCGCAGATCCCTCGGGTTCTGAACTAACATTTCCATTCTCCTCCAAGGTCACTCCAACTTTGTTTTTGACAGTCACCACCACTGGCTTGGGTAGGGTTAGGAAAGTGCTCATCATGCATAAGTCCGTGCTATCTGGGATGACCACCTCAGGCTTGGGCAAGTGGGAGGGAGTGATGTATGTGGTGGGGTCGTACGAGACGGCCATGGTTTAAATCAGGTTTATCTGTCTGGGTGGAGGAGGGGGGCTATTATGTGGTGGAAGGGGGTTTGTGGTGACATTTGGTTTGTTAGGAGGTGCAATCACCTTGTTGTCAATGAGATCTTGAATCTCATGACGTAATCTGAAGCACTGGTCAGTATCATGCCCATGTTGCTAATGGAAGGCACAATACTTGGCTGGATTGTGTGTGAGAGGGAGGTTATTTGGCAGTGGGCGTGGTTCCAAGGGCTTCAGAAGCCATTTTCTAATTAGAACCCCCAAGGCTTTGGATAGGGGTATGTAAGGTGGGGTGAAGGTCCTCTGGCCCCTAGGCGGGTATTTTGCTGGTTGTATGGTGGCTTCGGATGTGCTGGTGAAAGGTGTGGATGTTTTTAATGTGGTGGTGGTGACCATGCCCACGTCAGAAGTTCTTGCGACTGCACTACTACTTGTAGCTGCATTCAAACCGCGTGTAAATGCCCTTTTGGGCTACTCCTTTTGCTGGTCAATCAGACCTTGCTTCATAGCATCTTCAATTTGTACCCCTATCTCGTGCCAGTCAGCAAAGGTGGGGAGGGGTAAGACGATTATTTTTTGCATCAGCTTGGGTTACAGGTCGCGCACAACCATCCATATCTGATCCTTTTCGAGTGGTCGAGTTGTCATCATGGAGGCCTTGGCTCTCCATCGAGTGACAAAGTCAGAAAAGCCCTCTTTCGGCTCTTGCCTAGTTACCTCGCGATCACAAGTCGTAACCTTGATTTGGGTATTGTAAGCATATTGAGCGATGAAGGCCTTGGCCATCTCCTCCCAACTCATTTTTACTGAATCCTCCAGCTTGGCATACCGAATGCGCGCAATACTCGACAGGGTCCGACCGAAGAGAGATAGTTTCTGGAGTCTAGTTTATGGAGTCTAGTCAAGCCCATCGGGCACAGAATATCCGAGAACAACCTCAGATGAACTATAGGATCACCCGAGCCGTCAAAACGGTCTATGTGGGGCATCTTGAATCTGTCCGGCAATGTCACCGCCGAATCTGTATAGCCATCCTCAATGTCTAGGATCGAGTTAACTACATGGGCTCACTTGAATAGCTTTTCAAGCTTACTCACTTTCAGCGCAGTTGGATCAACCTCAAATTCGAACAGCGTGTCCACTGGATTAGCCGGTGCTTTAGACATCTAAGGTGGAATTGGCGGTGGGACTAGCCCTGTTGGAATGTTCGTATTTTTCTAGACGTTTGCTATTTCCTTGGGTGTTGGAACCCTAGGTGGGGGTGGGGGTGGATGCGAAGTAGATGCTCTGGCTTATTGTGGTTTCTGCTATTGTTGAAGCCTGGCAATCAGTTCTGCCTGTTAGGTTACAACTGCTACCTGACGTGTGGTAACCTCTGCTTAGCGAGTAGCATCCCGCTGCATGGCCTGCATGGTCTCTTGGAGTTGACACATCATGTCCTCCATTCTGACTATAAAGTGCTGATATGACTGAACAGGTATCTATTCTCTCTCTGAGATGGAAGAGGATATCTCAGCCCAACTGCGCACAGGTGAGACGAATAATGACTGTTGATCTGGTGACTACTGTACTGATGACCTGTGCCTAACTGACCTCCGTCTAGTAACCGAGGGTAGCAAAATGAACACTAGTTGTCCACTAATTAGATCCTTAGATCGGGAAAGCCTTCTACCTCTAGTCCAAAGTGCTCGGGGATTAACTGCCTCGTCAGAAGCAATGATGAAATACTACCTTGCAAAACAGAAAATAAAGCAAAAATACAAAAATAAGAAAAACGGACAGCATCTCGGCTTATATAGAGACAACACACAGTTGAAAATCATAAGCTGGACAATCTGCACTCAACACTGATTTCTGCCCCCAAATCACTACCTCAATACTGATACCCTTAAACACTGATGTCCTCAGACTGATACCCAGACTTGTAAACTAATACATGCATTCCTGTAGAGACACACCCTAACAGCACGTAGCAAGCAAGTGAGAGCCAAAACACCCTTATGGTGGGGTAAGGTTTCCCTGTCCTATTTTGTCAGGAGCTAGGGTTTCACTATGCACGCATGCAATTTCAAACAACCTGCATTTGGGTAAGCAACCTGTCTTAGTTTGGAATGGTCTCTATGGCTTTCGATATGCAACTAGGTCGATTGGTCAAGAAGGGTGTCTCGGCAAAACCAAGGTTTGTGTTCCCATTGTGGCAGAGCTTGTAACCGGTCAGCCTTATGGCACGTTTTTCCAAGCGAGCCTCCGGCAAACCATTTGGGAATAACAGATGGCAAACACTGTGTCCTAAGCGCACCAATGCAAATTCAATGCAAAGAAACACATAAGTGTAGACAAAACAACATATCATGCTTTCGAGTCAAGTTCTCTAAATCCCTAGCAAAGTCTCCAGAAACTGTAGACTTGACTTCCTTCGAGCACCCCCTTTCAGAGAAGACTCGAATTTGGTTTTTCTACAGTTAGGACTCCTGTCACGGTTCTGAATCTAATCTCACAAAGTGCAAAGTGAGACTGATAAACACCAATGAGTCCAAATCTGGCAATTGGTTTTGGAAAATCAATTTTGAATGAAAAAGCGCCAAACATGGACAGTAAAGTATTTGTTCCCAGATAAGGCCATTCTGCAACTTGAGGAAGAGAATTGGACTATGTACTTTGACATAGCATCAAACCAGTACAAGTATGAGATAGGGGTGTTGCTGATAACACTCAACAATTCCCACATACCCTTAGCTTTTAAACTCCGGTTCAAGGTATCGAACAACGAAGCAGAGTATGAGGCATGTATCGTTGGCTTGGAAGCCACCCTGGAACAAGGGGCAAAAAGGTTAGACGTCATTGGGGACTCGAACCTAGTTGTGTCTCAGGCAAAAGGAGACTAGAAGGTTAAGGAAGAAAAGATAAAAATCTATCACCAAACCCTTGACGTTCTAATTCCCAGGTTTGAGAAGTTAACCTTCACCCATCTGTTAAAAGAGAGCAACAGGTTTGCAGACACTTTATCAACTCTATCTTCTATGATAGACATCCCTTTGGGAGTCTAGATGCGTCCAATTATCATTGAACAGCGGTATGTGCCAGCCTACGAGCTGATTGTTGCTATAGATGAAGTACAAGACCAGAATCCCTGGTATTATGACATTTGAAACTTCTTGGAAAATGAGACTTATCCGGCCGGGGCAAATGCCAAAGACAAGAGGGCAATACGAAGAATGGCTGCTCAGTTCATCATATGCGGGGGTAAATTGCACAAACGAGGCCATCTTGGGATGCATAAACTATGTGTTGATGCTGAAGAATCGAAGCGCCTGATGGAGGCCATCCATGGAGGAGAGTACGGAGCGCACATGAGCGGAGTGATGCTAGCTCAGAAAATTCTCAGACAGGGTTACTATTGGTCAACCATGGAGGAGGATTGTATTGGCTTTGTTCGGCGATGCCACAAATGTCAGATCCATGCAAATCGCATGAACATTCCGCCGTTGAAGCTGTACAACATGACTTCGCCATGGCCATTTTCAGTCTGGGGGATTGATGTGATTGGGGCAACTACTCTGAAGTAGTCGAATGGGCATGAGTACATCTTGCTGGCGATAGACTATTTTAGAAAGTGGGTCGAGGCCCAATCTTATGCAGTGTTGACGGCGTCACATGTTGCTAATTCATCAAGAATAACATTATCTACCGGTATGGGGTCCCAAATGAGATTATTTTGAATAATCTCGGGCAAGTCTGGTCGTGGCCGAACTGACGCCTGAATCGAAATGGAAAGTAAAAGTCACAGTGCGTCAGGCCAATCAGCTGAATACCAGGTTGCCGGGACATGCTGTAGCCCATCTCCGGCAGATCAAGCCAAGGACAATACCAAGCGATGTCAATAGCAGATCGAGTGCACATCCATTCGTACCACTATCGCTCATCTGGGGCATCAACTAGCCATTGGCAAAAAAAAGAGCCGCGTGCTGAATATGTTGGGCAAGAGTCCACTACTTTCAATTTATCCATGAGCCATATCTGGGAAGGGATGAAAAATAAGAGAGATTAAAGAATAGAGAGGTGTACGTAGAGAGAAAAAGTGAGAAAAGGGTTTTGAGCAAAAAATTGGAGCCTGAGGGCCGAGTGGTGTGAGAAACACATGTGAGAAGGGTGGGAAACATTACTTGTAAGAGTAATGGACTTCCTGCGAACCTAGTTGTCTCCTGGTGATGGAAAACATCCAAGCCCATCAAGGTTTCGGCTAATGTCATGCCAATGCAACTCTTGCCCTCTTTCAAGCCTTGGGCGACCTCAATCAAATGAATGTTAGACCCTCCAAAGCCAGAGGCAAGTAGAAAAGGAGATAACATGCACAAACAGAGGGCATGTCACCGAAAACTTTGCCAAAGGTAATCGCCGTGATCATCGGCATCAGAAAAGCGATGAATCAGGCTGGGAAAGTCCAACTCCCCATTGCGAATCAGGGACCGAGCATCATACAAAGTAAGCCCACGCATCCATCCTAAAGCTTGGATGTGGCTAAAACGGAACTGGGGCAAGATTTCCTTGTTGCGCTGAGATTCCATTAAAGCTTGGAATTCTTCAAATGTGGGGCACATCTCTTGACCCGCAAAGCTGAAAACATGAGTTACCGGATTCCAACACCTAGCCACGACATGGAGGAACAGAAAACGCAGCGCGTTACGACTCAGCGTGAATAGTGCATTCACCTCGAAATCTCAAAAATTCAAATTTTCCAAGCCATCCAAAGTCGCGATCCAATTGGAGAGTTTTTCGACAAAGAATGGTTCCATTTGGGGCAAAAATGAAGCTGAAATGAAGAAACCACGAAACTGAAACTTTTATAGAAGATAAGGCAGTGAGTGGAGGACAGAAGTCGACGTTTCAGAGGTTTTGCCATCGATGGTCAGTAGTGGCTCATTGATGGCCAGCAGTGGCTCATTAATGGCCGACAGGGGTGCATTGATGGCCGGCAGGCCATTCCCCATGGCCGGCAGTCTTTCTTCAGGCTCACTGACCTCCTCTATGAAGATTCAGTTTGTTTTTTGCAGTGGAGTTTTGTTATTTGTACCTTTTGAGGTCTTGTTTTGGTCCTGTTGGACTCGACTGTGTTTTGTTTATCGAGTTGCAATCGTCTTCGTTTGATTATCGAGTTGTTTGGCCTATCAAAGCCTTGTGTTGTTTACTGTGTTGTTTTGTTCTTTTCAGCTGTTAGTCGGTTCACTACCTAATTAAGACAATGCAATTTGACTGTGCGGTTTTCAAAAGATCAATCTCATTTTCATGCTATGTGATGTTATGCGATGCTTAGAATACAAAATGCAACACTTTTTTAAGCCAAAGCTGAGTTTTCATTACCAATCATGGTTTCTTTTTGTAAAAGAGTACAAGTTTTAAGAAATAAAACTGCCTAAGGCTATACAATGTACTAATACTACTAGCAAAAAGAAAACAAAGCAAAAAGCATCTGAATCGGTGCTGGCTATCTCAAGCTCAAGAGGCCCTCTTCATCCTTTTCCTCGGCCGAGCGGACTCCGAAGCACTGTCGCCATCGGCACCGTTGTCTGAAGCTGGATCAGAGCCTGAACTAGAACCCTCCTCAACCTCTCCAGCCTCTCTACTGGCAGAACCCAAGCCAGCGTCGTTGTCTCCACCCTCTGATGACTCAGACTGTGGACTCGCTGCCTCAGCCTCCTCGTTCGTCTCGTCATCATCATCGCCCAAAATAAGCTCTGAAGGGCCACTCTGGCTGTGGATGCCTCTAGCTCTACCTCGGCTGTGTGTCTGAGCCTGTCTCCCTCTCCTCTCTATAGCTGGGAGAGGAACTGAAGGTCCTGTTGTGGCTTTTGCTGGGGCATCTGGTGGAGCTGGGGTCTGGAAAGGGATCTGAAAAGGGCAATTTGTTAAGATGTGTTAGTTGTGGTGGGTATTAGATGCAAAAGATAATGTGCTGTGAGCAGCGTTTGAATATAGTGTATGTATGCCGTGTGTAGTGTATGGGAATAGTGGTGTTTTGATGTAATGAATCAAATCAGAAAAGTGTGAAACAGTTGAAATGCTAATGTGTTGGCAAAGATTGTCATGGCATGAAGTGCAAACAAAACAAAAAAAAAACTTACCGAAATCCTGTAGAGGCTGAGCATGTTCATGCTCGTCTGAACCATCCCCATCAGAGAAGCCGCTAGCTCAAGAGCCTGCCCGGTGTACTCTATGGATGCTTGTAAATGTGTTGAGATGATCAGTGGTCTGTAAAGCATAATCAAAATGAATTGAATATGCAAAATGTAAAGTATGGAACATACCGGTGTCGGGCCTCGAATTCCAACAAGCTCGTGACTAGCAGGTGCAAGCTCTATGGGAATCTGATAGGTCTCCCTAGGGCGTCCCCAACAAATCAATATAGTAGGCAGCTCTGGCCATCCCGCTCTCTACCTCTCCCCAGAATCTCTCCTGCCGCGAGATCTAGTCGCTCTGGCCCCTCTGCCTCCTCCTCTCGCAGCTGAAGCTCTCGCTCCCTCACCTCATCGAACGCTGGTCAGAGGCGGCATCATATGAGTCTGGATGAAGGTCGCGTAGTCGCCCTCTGCACTAAAGTAATCCGTATCTAGCCCTACCATGAACTGGATCACCTGGTCGACAGAGAGTCTGTGCATCTCCCTCATCGATACTGGAGGTGCCGCCGGTACAAACGGGGCAGGCAATCCTAGGGTTTGGTGTGTTAAACTCTCGCTCAAGAACCAAGCACGGCAGATCGGGTCCTAGAAGAGTATATGATAGCGAGTGACGACCCTAGCTGTCTCGTACAGGAATCTGAGCCCCGAGGGTATCACACCCCACGGCTGCCACGTGATCTGAAATGTGAATGAACAAATTGATCAGTCATTGTCAATTAATGAATGTGTTGATAAATGTGTTTATCAAGTGGATTGAAAAGTGGGATGACTTTGTTTTAAAATACCTCGCGCACTATGACCGTGTCAAAGTACTAACGGAAAAACATGAAGTTTTCCTGGGTTCTACAACGGAGCAGGCTGTCGTATACCCGAGAAAATGAGACTGTAATCGGGGTCTCCTCTATGGGCTATGGAGCAAGAGTTGGGAACTATGCGTACACCCACAGTTGCAAGGAAAATGTGATCAGTGCAATGTATGAGCAGATATAGAAAACGCTGAAAGCATACAATGTATGAGCAGGTGTAGAAAGTGCACAATGGAAAGCACATGTGTTGAACAAGTGTAAAGCAAGAAATGTTAAGCAGAAAATGTAAAGGGAAAAGAGGGAACTGAGATGTGTACTTCCCAAGCCCACCAGTAGCCGCCTATCAAGGTCCTGCTCATGCAAGAAGTCGAGATCATATATCCATCTAGAGTGGTAAGGCCGGCTCCGCCCTAGTCATAGAACTGAACTCGATGGAGTACAACCAATGCGCTCAAAAAGTACAAGCCTACGGTATTCCACATGTTTGAGAACAAGGTGGTACCAAAAAGGAACTTGAGGAAGCCCCTGGCATGCTGCTCTGCCTCCTCGAATGTCTCAGGCTCCTATCCTCTAAACTGTTCCTCGAACCGACTATATCTGACCATGCATGCCCGAAGTACCGGATGCCGTGCCCCAAGCAGTGCGGTCCATGCAGCCTCCTACTCTCCCATGTCACGGTCGAGAGGGATCGGATCACCTCCCACGTCTAAGCCAGTGATCATGGCGAAGTCGTAAGGGGTCATCGTCATCTCCCCCGTGGTAGAGAAATGGAAGGAGTTGGTTGTATCCCACCACCTCTCCACCAGAGCCCCTAAGAGAGGGCGACTCGCTATAATCCGTGTCAAGATGGAGCAAAACAGACTGAAGCCGGTCTCATCGATGATGTTGCGAACCCTGGCTGGGAGCTTGCCGTACCAATCTTGAGCTGCCGTGGTGCCATAGCCTCTGAAGGAGCAGGATTCGTCCTGTGGCAATGCATGTGATGCAATCAGTTACAAGTACAGTTAAGTATAGTGGAGAGTACAGTCAGGTACAGTTGCAAGTACAGTTGAAAGTACAGATGAAAGTATAGTTGAATGTGAAGCAGTGATGTATAAGACACAGTTAGATCAATGCAATTTGTGCAGTCAAATCAAAATAGTGCAAGAAATGCAAACAGTAAAAGGTAAGACTACAGAAAAGTGAAGTTCGCACCTCCACGGCAATAGCTGATAAGTGAGACGTAGGCTCTCTCAGTAAGAGGTCGTCTGGTGCGTCCTCAGTGAAGTCAGTGAAAGCTTTGATGCCTCCCGCTGCAGGTAATATGTGAGTCTCTAGGTGATACCTCGCTGGGTCAAAGGGACGTATGCTTGGTGGTAAAGGCTCTGGCTCAACCTCGGGCTCAACCGTAAAGTCAGCCGCAAACTCTATCAGAGGAAACGCGGGGAGGGCCCTGTCATGCGGGACATCATCAGCCATCTGAAATAGATGCAAGAGAAGCAAAAATGAGGAAAAATGAACAAAATGGTGAAACTTTGCAAAAGTCAAACCCTAAGAGAGAGAAAAGTCAAGGAAGGTCAAGATCCCAAAAAAGTGTACTAACCTTGGGAGAATCTCGAGGGGAATCAACCTAGAACGGTGGAAACGATGAAAGAAGCATTGAAATCAAATTCTGATTGGTTCAAAGTGAAGAGAACTAGAGGGTTTTCGCGAATAAAGTTTGTTTAGGGGGTTGGGAAACGAGTAGAATGCACAGATCTAGAGAGAAGGAACACCTAGGGAGCAAGGGAAATGATTTTTTTGCAAGGGGTTATGAGGAAATGAAGTGATTTTGCCTCTACTTAAAGACCCACGGTTGAAAAGATCAAAATGTCCAAAGCTGCCATCGGTGGCTGGCACCCCCTCATTGGTGGCCGACAGTGTTGCATTGGTGGCCGGCAGTGGCCACTGATGGCCAGCAGGGGGCTGGAAGCATCCCCCCATGGTCGGCATGCTTCCATCGGCTTTCTATGCCTCTTTCCCTTTGATTGGTGTCCTTGGATCTCGGGAAATGAAGGGTATTCTCAAAATTTGATTCAAAATGCCTCCGCGGAAGCTTAGAAATCGCATTTCCAATGCGCGGCGGTCATCGCTCATCAAACACGAACAAGGTGTATCCTTATTAACATGTTGCAACTCTTTCTGGGAGGTAAATCGGAAGTTGCCTTCGAATTGTCTTTATCAAGCATGCTTTTGTCATCACATAGAATTTGCACGTTGCATTGAACATGCATTCTGAATTGTCGCACAGAGCATGCGTTATCATGTTTGCATTGAATACGCATCGTTACCATGCTTGCATTGAAAATGCATCGTTGATCATCTTACATTGAATATGCATCATCAATTATTTTGCATTGAACATGCCTCTCTTTCGTTTCTTGCATGATGTGCATAGAAGCATTCCTCTCGTATTTGTGTTGCGATTATTCATCTTGCATGAAACATGCATTGTATTACATTGCACCTATCAAGTTTCTTTCTCATACAAGCACGATATTGTATGTATGGTTCATTTGGAGGAATTCCGGGTAAAACCATTCCTCTCCCTTATTTCGTTGGTTAGAGACATTCAGGTACACCCAATGTCTACACTGACATTCTGTTGGCTAGAAACACTCGAGTACGCCCGGTGTTTACACTAACACCCTATTGAAAGTGCCCGGGTCGTGTGCCCGGTGCTTCCTTTCCCTCTCTCGCGTGTGATACGCTGAGAGGTGTTTCCTTTCCCTCTCTCGCGTGTCATACGCTGAGGGGTGCTTCCTTTTCCTCTCTCGCGTATGATACGATGAGAGGTGTTTCCTTTCCATCTCTCGCGTGTGATACGATGAGAGGTGTTTCATTTCCCTCTCTCGCGTGCGATACTCTAAGGGGTGTTTCCTTTCCCTCTCTCGCGTGTGATACGCTGAGAGGTGTTTCCTCTCCTTTCCCTTTCTCGCGTGTGATACGCTGAGAGTTGTTTCCTTTCCCTCTCTCGCATGTGATACGCTGAGAGGTTCTTCCTTTTTCCCTTTCGCGTGTGTTACACTAAGAAGTGTTTTGTTTGAGACTTCGGGTATTCTTGGTAGTCACTTTTAGCCTTTCCTGCGTGAGGCGCAGTGAAGATTGCATAATTTTCTTATATACTTCCTATTGAAATGTGTGAGACTATTGTAACTTGTCAGTTTGCTTAAAATGTTGTATTTATTTTGCATAAATGCTCCATTACCGCCCTCTTTGCATAATCATAAGTTATGCTCTTGCATCATGCATGTCATTTGCATTTTGCCCCAGCCTGCGGGCGCATCTATATCGTTACATTGAATGTTTGTCTAAGTCTTCGGCCTTGTCAAAAATGGGTCGTCTCTGGGCTTTGACATTCACTCCCGTCATCTCGTGACTTTCGAGTTCTGTCAAAGAGAGGCAACTATAGACACCCATTTTTGCCTGTCCTCAAGACTTGGATGTTCTTGCAGGGTACATCCAGTAACAAGTTTGATCGCTCGCTGAGTACTCGACTTTCGCGACGGAATGCTCCAGGTTTGATCCTTTTAGACCCTATTTCCATTTTGTCTCATATTTTGACCACCTGTTGGTCTTTGCGTAGTGGTGTTCTTGATGGCCTACCGGCCATGGGCTTTGCCCTACCGACCATCAATAGGCACTGCCGGCCACCAATGAGGCACTGCCGGCCACCAGTGTATTCAGAAGATATTTTTGTAGATATTTTGACATCTGTTTGCACAGATGAGCCCATCTTCTTGCACGTGGATGGTTGGATCTCTTTAAGACTTCTTTGTATCTCCTATATATAGAACTCATCTATATGCATGCAAAGGGTTACAAGTTTTGAGCTGTGCTATAATTCTCTCTCTCTATATATATATGTTTTGTGCTTGAAAGTGTGTTTTCTCTTCACCTTTGCACTAGCACCCTTAGCCAAACACCTTCACCTTAGTGTTGAGGATCTTGGAGGCCTTATTTGAGCTCCTTGGAGTGGTTTTGGCTTGGTTTTGGCTAAGAAGTTGCTGAATTGTTGCTGTGCTTCAAGGGTAAGAACTTGTCCCTTTTTAAGCTATGTTTTGATTAAGGGCTTGGCCATCCTTGTATGCTACTTTGAAGCTGGTTTTAGCCACTAAAAGGTTGTGTTTTTAAGGCTTAAAAATGTTGGTTTGAGCCTTGTGTGGTTAGGGGGTGGTTCACCTCCTTTGCTTTTTGGCTTGTAAAGCCCTTTGAGCCATCTTTGGTAGCTTTTGTAATAACCTTTGCTTGGCCTTCACACCACTGAAACTCAGAGGAATTTCAGTGGTAGAAAGTTAGTTTTGAGGCTCAAAATAGGAGGGGGTGATCCCCTCTCCTCGTATCTTGTTTGCTTATGTTGATGGCCTCATACTTGAGCATGCTTTTCTACTTTTTTGTGACTTAGTTCAAGCATGTTTTTGGCTTTGTTTTGACATGCTTTAACTCTGATTTTGGCTAGTTGGGTCACTTCTTGCTTGCTTTTGGTACTTGTAGTGCAATCATGCTTGTTGGCCTAACATGCTTCATGTTTTAGCCTATCATCCTAGTTTGTGTTAGCTCTACTTCAGCTTGTTTTTGGCCTTGTTTTAATATGCTTTAACTCTGTTTTGAGTGGTCTTGGCTATGTAAGACTTGTTATGCATGGTTGTAGTGTAAGTGCCATGACTAGCTTTGAGTTTCAAGGCCCCTAGCATGCTTTGCTTGTGATGTTTGCATGCCATAACATCATTTCATACATGATTTTAGTGCACGTAGCCTTGTCACACTCTCACATATTCCACTCTTTCATTGTGTTTGAGAGTTGTGCCTTATGCCTTGTTTGTGAGCCAATGAGTGAGCATGCTTTTTCTTGCCTTTTAAGCCTAAATCTCAGCATGTTTTGGCCTTTATTTTGGCATGTTGTAGCTTTGTTTTGAGCTGGTTTGGTCATTTGAGAATTCTATTGCATATCTCTAGTGTAAAGCTCTTCACTAGCTTTCCATGCTTTTGGCCTTTAACATGTTGTACATGTGTTGTTTGCATGTTGGAATCTTGTGTTTCATGCCACTTTAGTACTGAATTTGTACCACTTCCCTCACTTCTTCATCTTCTCATTTGTTTTGAGGATTGTTTAGTCTTGAGGTTGTGTTTAACGCTTGGGATTGAGACTTATGCTTAAATGGCTTCAACCCTCTTTTGAGGGTTCCTCCTAGTCAAAGGCCTGGTCTCTCCCATGCTTTAAATCATTCTTTTGATTGACCTTTCCCTCATTAGAGGACTTTCACATTTGGACAAATCAATTAAGGGATGGTTTGGTAACTTAAAATGTGTAAACAAGAATTGAATCAAGTAAAACATGCAAAGATAAGCATTATTGTTTGCATTGCATTGTGTTTAATCAGACGTTATATTGAACACAAGGTGGATTGGTTCATTTCATACTTAAAGTGATGAAATGAGTCAATCTCCTTTGTCTCCATTGCCTTTGATCATCCATGATAAGGTAATGGTTCTTGAGTCTTGTTTGTTGTGCATTTATTGAATTTGTGCAAGTTGGATCCTTGGCCATCATGCATTGAAATGCTTGATTGGTGGCTTTAGACCCAATGGTGCCACTCCCTTGATGTTTTGAGATGATAAGGAGTTGCATAGTACAAACATGTCCCTGGAAGAACCCCCCATTTTCTTTATTTTGTGCTCTGTTGCAGTTTGGTGTCACATCACACCACTGGCCGGCACCCTTTCATTATTGGCTGGCACCCTTACATCCTTGGCTGGCAGAGGCACACTCTTGGCCGGCAGATGGCTGGCAGCCACCATTCATGGCTGGCAAGCCACTGGTGCACTCCCCAGCACTGTTTTGGTAAGGTTCAGCAAAAAGTTCTTGAAGACACCCTGCAAACAGAGACTCTGAAGAGCAAATCGGAGAGCTTTTCAGGACGGAAACCGAGGCATGCATGTTCAACTTCTTCAAACAGAGCTGAGGCAGCATATGTTTAAAGCTTTACTTGTCAGTTAGCTTGAATTTGTAATTTAACTAGTTTGTTAATTAGTTAAATGTTGTAATAATTAGTAAGTAGTTTGCTAGTTATTCGATTGGTTTGTAATAATTAGTCTAATTAGTTTAATTAGATTAGTTAGCTTAGCTTAGCTTAGATTAGCTTATTTATTCGGACTCTCCTTCTCGAGGGTGTAATGTTGTAATAAGGGTGCGTGTGTGTGTGTATGTCTTCCAACCCCATATCTTTCTCCCTTTTACTTAACCGCTTTCGATGGTTAGTTTAGGGTCATTTTCAATTAGCATACCTTATGCTTGCATGTTTGCATCATTCATTTGTCTTGCATGCACCGTGCTCGGCGCATCATTCAAACTGCATCGTATTTCAATACCTATTTGAATACGTGTATCAATTGTGGTATTCATATGCCATCTTAGATAGCCGAGCCTATTTTAGTTGCATTATTGCATGTGTTGCATTAGGCATCTTGTATAGTTAGGATCATGCATGATTTCTAATTAGCTTTTTGTTTTGGCTTGGAGTACTCTGTAAGTTTTACGCTTTAGCATCCTTGTATGAGTGTGGATGCTGCCATGAGGCTATTTGCTTAAATGCTTAACTGCATGAATGCCTGTGGGTGGAGGCTTGATTGCCTGAATTGGAACAAACTCGATGATTATGAGTTTTAAGCCCACTTTGCGAAGTGACAAAATCATGTTTTTAAGCCCACTTGAGGGTGGCAAATCCGTGCTTTAGCCTACTTACGAGTAGCACTTTCAAACCATTTTCCAAAACAAGCATGAGTTGTTTTGTTCCAATTCTTGTGATTTAGTCTATACTTGTATGCTGTGCGCATCACATAGTGGTTAGGTTAATAATCAGAACAAGAACACATGTGTTTATAAAACAACATATCATGCTTAGTAGAGGTCGATCCTTTGATCGGGCGAGCAGGGGTGCTCATTTCAGGACCTTCCCCTCTCGTACCCAAGTTCCCGAGCTGAGGCAACTTTAGTGATGACGGACAAGTGGCCTTTGACACAACTCAGGGTTTCCTAAATTTTCCAAAATAAAATATTTAGGTGGCGACTCTGTAATCTGGCAAACCAGTCCATGTTTGACGCTTTTTATTCAAAATCGATTTTCTAAAACGATTTGTCAGATTTGGACTCTTTGGTGTTTATCAGTCTCACATTGCACTTTGTGAGATTAGATTAAGAACCGTGACAGGAGTCCAAATTGTAGTAAGACAAATTCGCGCCTCCTCCGAAAGAGGGGCACGCGAAGAAAGTCGGGTCTACAGCAGGCCATCTGAAGGAAACCAGATGTTGGATTTTTAGTAGAATCTTACTGATTGTTCCAGTCAGCTCTGTGTATTTCTTATCTAACCGCTTGGAGTGCTTGTTTTGTACTTGGTATTACTTGTTTTGCCGGTGGGAATCTCGGTGGCTTTCCCTTATTGATCGGCCTTTTGGCTCTAGGCTCCTTGGGGTTCTATTTGGTGGTGCAATATTCAATGGTTGTACTAGGATAGGTGTTGTCGTTTCTGCAGCTTGCAGTTGTAGATGCGCCCGAGCGTCCCGGGAAAATCCCGTTTTGTTCATTGAGCTCACTGTAGTTCAGACTCGATGTTACGGTTCTGAATCTAATCTTGCAAAGTGCAATGCGAGATTGATAAATCACCAAAGAGCCAAAATCTGGTAAATCATTTTGAAAAACTGATTTTTAGAAAGAAGTGTCAAACATGGACTGCTTTGCCAGATACAGAGTCGCCACCTAAATATTTTTATTTTGGGAAATTTAGGAAATCCTGACTCGTGCCTAAGGCCACGTGTCCGTCATCACTAAAGTTGCCTCGGCTCGGGAACTTGGGTACGAGAGGGAAAGGTCATGCAATGAGCACCCCCGCTCGCCCGATCAAAGATCGGCCACTACTAAACATGATATCTTGTTTTTGAAAACACATGTGCTCTTATTCCGGTTATTAATCTAGAATTACTATGTGACGTACATAGCGTACAAGTATAGACTGGATCGCCTAAATTGGAGCAAAACATCTCATGTTTGTTTTTGAAAGTGGTTTGCTACTCGCAAGTAGGCTAAAATGTGGATTTTGCCACCCTCAAGTGGGCTTAGAAAACATGGTGATTTGCCACTCTCAAGTGGGCTTAAAAACTCGCAATCAATGAATTGTTCCAATTCAAGTAATCCAACCTTCACCCACAGGCATTCAAGCAGTTATATCACATAAGCAGTTCGCCTTATGGCAAGCATGCTATCATGGCAGTCACTCACACACATGCAAGGATGCTAAATCATAAACACTTACCAAGTACTCTGAGCCAAAACAAAAGATAGTTAGTAATCATGCATGATCCTAGCTATGTCAAGAATGCCTAATGCAACACATGCAAAATGCAACTAACATAGGCTTGGCTATTCTAAAATGTCATGTGAAATGCAACTTGATACATGTATTCAAACAGGAATTGAAATACAATGCAGTTAGTATGATGCGCCGAGCCCCGTGCATGCAAGACAGATGAATGGATGCAAACATACGAGCATAAGGATGCGAGTTGAAACATGCCCTAAAACTAACCATCGTAAGCTGGTAAATAAAAGGGAGAAAGAAATAGGGGTTGGAAGACATGCATCACGCACACGCACACTTATTTACAACAGTTGTGCCCTCTCGACGGAGAGCCCGAATGAATAATACAGAACCAACTAGCTAATCTAAGCTAATCTAATTAAACTAGTTATTACACACGAAATGAATAACAAGCTACAGCTAATTATTACACAACTGTAATTAATCAACAAATTAACTAAGTAAGCAATTTAGATAAGCATGTAAACCAATTGAAATAGGCTGCCTCAGCTCTGCTTTGGATGATAAAGGATGCATGCATGCTTGAGTTGCCTTGTTCGGAAATCCCTCGCGACGCCCCGATTTGCCTCTGTTTGCAATTGATCTTAGAAACTTGCACCAAGCTCCAGAGAGAAGAAACTCCACCTTGGGAATCTGTAGGGATGCTGCCGACCAGATATTGGCCTCAGAGACCACCAGCCGACCACTTTTTGTGGTGATAACCAGAAAAAGTGGTCGGCCTGCCACTTTATCTGGTCGGCCAACCAGTTTTTGCTGCTGGTTTCTGGTTTTCTGCAACAGAGAGCAAGAAAGGGGCATGGCAAAGTATTTGCAACACATATATGCACAACCACCCTCCCTATCATTACACCAGCTTAAGGGAGTATAGTTCTCGACCCTCAGGCCACCAATCACGCATCTCGATGCATGATGGCCAAGGAGCCAAATTGCACAACTCAATATGAAATGAATGCACACACGAACACATAAAGCCTAAAACTCCATCATATATAGTCAAGAGTGTCGGCGATTGAGAATTGAGGCACATTTCATCACTTCGAGTATGAAACGTCCCTCGTTTCCCGTGTTTGGACTAACTCCTATTCTAAACACAATGCAACAAAACATGGCATACACAATGCAGCTCCAACATGCAAACATGCAATGCAACAAAACAAGCATGCAAACAACATGCAAGAGACAAGCATGCAAACATGCAGTGCAATGTAACTTAGCATACTCAACGCCAATGCCATGCACAATGCACAATGCTAAGAACCACATGGCCCACTCAATGCAATGTGACATGATTAACTTAACAAAGGTAATGACATGCAAATTATGCTAATGCATGCATACTCAATGCAAGACAACATAAGCATGCAACAATATGAACAACAACTAGCATACACAATGCGAATGGACATGGCATACACAACGCAATGAACCATATGGAATACACAATGCTCGATGGACTTAAACCAAAATGGACTGACCTCAGTCATGCCCAAATTAGTGGCCATAACACCAAGACTAAGGCATCAAAAGGCAAGACACACATGCACACATATTGGTCTACAAGCTAGGCAACAAGAACACAACCCTTAGGGGCACTCAAGGGGTGACAAAAGTTGGAGCATGGCAAGTCTATATGCTTTGAAATTACATGCAAAGTGAAGTCATATCATGCAAATAGCTCAAATAAAGCATGCCAAGAGACTTGAAATACAAAGCTAGTCAAGGGCTTTACACTACAACCATACCAAGCAATGCTTAAATGACCTAAAGCACTCAAAACAGACCTAATGCATGTCAAAATAGTGGCTGAAATGGACTGAAATGATAGCATGCTAAGCAAGAAAAAGCATGCCCAAATGAGGGCTCGCAAGCAAGGCACAAAGCTCAACTCTCAAATACAATTAAAGAGTGATAAATATGAGAATATGGCAAAGACGTAAGCTCTGAAATTTCATGCCAAATGATGCCAAAGTATGCAAACATCACAAATATAGCATGTTAGGGACCTCAAAACTCAAGACTAGCCAAAGCATTTGCACTATAACTATACAAAACATGAGTGATATGACCATGGCAGCCCAAAACAGTCCTAGAACAGCCCAAAATATGAATAAAATCATGCTGGAGCATAGCCAAAATATGCTAGAATGATGAGCCAAAACATCATGCATAGAAAGCTAGTAAGCAAGATTTGTTCTACAAGTACATGAGCCACTCAAGAGACAACCAAAACAGTTTTAGACAGAGTTATGACATGCCAAATTATGGTAAAAAACCCACTAAAATGGAGTCAATACATGCTAGCAAGACATGCTACTTTGATTGGCCACATATGGGATTACACTACACATACTAGATGCATGCACAAGGTGACCAAACTAGCCATGGACAGACTTAAGGCAGGTCCTAAAAGTCACAAAAAGTGCCTGAACCAAGCCTCAAAAGTAAAGGGATAAATGCTCCTTTGATAGGCCAAAAATGCAAGCAAACAAAACCAAAAGAGAGGGGGTCACCCCCCTGTGGTTTTAGGCCTCAAAACCACATGCCTACCATTGAAAATCCACTGGATTTCAGTGGCTAAAAGGCCAAACAAAGACTAGCTCAAAGACCTTAAGGCATGGCTCAAAACAAGGCTAAACAAGGCATGCAAGAGGGTAGGAGACCCTCAGCACCCAAGAGGCCTTAAACAAACATGTTAAGTACTAAAAAATAAAGCTTTTTTTTAGTTGAAAGTTAATCCATATAAAGCATGCAAATATGGCTAAGAGTGTAATCAAAATAGAGCTTAAAAAAGGGAAAAAAAAGGGTTACCCTTGAAGCACTGCAAAACCAGTAGATTTCCAGAGCCAAAACCAACTTTTGAGCTCCCACAAGATGCTCCAGCAACTCAGCAACAAGGTAAGAGTGTTTGGCTAGGAGGTTGTAGTGCAAAAGTGAAGGAGTAACATTCTTTAAGACAAAAAATATAGAGGGAGAGAAAAATATAGAGAGGGAGATGTATGTATATGCCCTAAGCCAACTTCAGAACCTGAGACAAGAGAGAGAGCCTTTCCTCTTATAGAAAAACAAGCGCCAAGCTTGTTGAAGAAGTTTGAAGCTAGATGCAATCCCTCCATATGTGTATGGAGGATGCAATCTGTGCACTCCAGCTGGCACAATTGGCATCCACAACACCTGTAGAATATGCAAGAAGGCCACCGACCAGTTAAAGTGGTCGGCCCGCCACTTTTTTTGGTCGGCCAGCTAGTTTTTCTGGTCGGCAGGAAAATTCTACTTTCCAGGCCCAACTTCAAATGGCCATAACTCCTTCATATTTACTCCTTTTCAAGTCATTCTTATGTCCAAATTGAAGCCCGGGAAGTAAGATTTCCAATAGTGGCATCCTTACATAAAAATTCGAACTGTACAAAAATTTATACCTGTTTTAGTGAAGCCGCGCAGTTTTGGTCCTACCCAGATTCATGCCGAACTTCTCCCAAACTAGTTTTCTTCTCTCCTTTCCTCTTTTCTTCAACTCCAAACCCCTAAAAAAAGTGTTTTGAAAGATTTTTCAAAGATTTCATCTCTCTTTCATTCATTTCCACTTTGTCGTTGCTCGATTTACCGAAAAGTGCGACATTTAACAAAATGCGAGTGTCGGAACATCGTAGAAACTTTATTTTCAAAACATTTCGAAAGAGAGGGTTTCAAGGTCTAAAATCTTTTGATCAAGATTGTTTTGGTCCAAAAGGGGTATGAAGTTGAGATTTGTCTATCTCCTTGCCGAAGAAACTGAACTTTTGCCTGCATACATTTCTCCACCAAGTAAACCATCAGTATTGCCCAAGTCTTAAGGGCGGTAAAAAATGAGGTGTCTACAGCAGTCTAGATTTAACTCATATTGCATCATCTTCCACTCTGCAGTACTTTTCTACCTTCCTTATAAGAGCCTAGACTGTCTTGGGAGGCTTTCGAGTCAGAGAGCTTCTGAGTAAGCTGTCAGGATGCAATTCCATCTTGAAAGCTATCATCCACCAAATTAAAACACTCCTAATAGTGCGCCGAATACTCGTGGAAGGTTTCGTTGGTCTTGATTTTTATTGCCCACAGTGAGTCTGCTTGTTTTGGTTGAGTTTCATTGGTTATGAACCTAGGCCTGAAGGATTTTCAGAGTTGATAAAAACTCTCAATCGAAGTCAGCTCAAGCTTGTAATACCATCTGACGATGAGTGGTCCCAAAATACTAGGGAATATGCAGCAAATGAGTGCCTCATCGTTTGCATGCAATGTCATTGCTTGTTGGTAATGACTAACGTGATCCGTAGGGTCTGACGTTCTATCATAAAGAGTGAAAGATGGAGCTTTAAACTTCTTAGGCAAGACGACCTTCGCAATGCGTCGTATGAAATGATCGTGCTTGTTTTTTGAGTTTGAGTCATTGTGTCTCTTCTTTCGTCTGTGACACACTTGCGGAGGACTTCCCTCATTTGATGAGTTAGATGTGTCTACCCAGCCTTGCTCCCTACGTTGTTTCTAGGAGGAGTCTGACGTACGCCTACCGTGTCTCCGAGGCAGAAGTTGTTGCCCCTTTTGAGTTCTTAGCGATCAACCACGTTCATGGGAAGGAGGTAATTGTTGGGTTCGTTTTCCATTGCCATGTCTTTAAGACATTGTTCACTACGTTACATTCGACTCATCAGTGTTTGCATGACATCCTCTGCTGATGTCGAAGGCTGAAATGGGGTTTGTGGGTCAAAATTCAGAGACTACCTTACGGGGGTTTGTTCAGCCTAAAATTGCTCCTGGTGTGCTACTATTGACTTCGGTAGCCAAAGGATCTTGGTTTGGGTTCGCTATAGATGAGTTTGAGTATTCCCACAGACGGCGCCAATTGTGTGGAGGTGGACATGGAATACTCCTTCAGTCTAAATGAGCTGTTTGGATAATCTTCCGGGCAATAACCTGAAATAAGAACAAAACTTCGAATGGTAGTGCCGGAATTAGTATTCCGACGGATAAGTCAGTTTTGCGCAGAAAAGTTGGTGTATTTTTAGATTTCTTGAGGTTCAAGGTTCTTTCACATATTTCTTTCTTCTGCCTCTCACCTCATTTTATAGAGTCACTCTTCTCAATTTTCACTCCATGCAGACTAGCCCTTTATTATTATCCTGACAGTGCCCACCCCTCTGTTGTACTTCCTTGAAATGGACATTTTGGTCTCGTAAGATGGCTCCATTCCAACTTTTTCGACGTATTTTGCTCTTAAATTTGGCACAAGTATCCACCATGAGGCGCTCCTTGATGCTTTTATGCTCAATCGGACATTTATTCGGCAAATACGCAGTCTGGTGGGCTTGGCCTTTTAGGCCCACTTTAAATGGGTTTCGGCCTTGTTTGGTCTAGCCCACAATTACTCGGATCCCACAAGACTCACTTCCATAATTTATTCTGTCCACTTTGTAAGCCCATAGGTGTTGATCAAGCATAGAAAAATCAATTGATTTTTTTTATTGTTATAAATAATCTACATATAAAGATTTACAAAATGAATGTAACAACATTGAAGTTGGACCTATAGTGAGCTCACATGCCCATTGAATAAATTCAAAGACATTACGTATATCATATTACAAATATAAAATTTTTGTTTGTATAATATTATTAAGTGAAATAGACAAATGGAGCTAAGAATGTTGTCTATTATCTCTTTCTCTTTTTCTGTCACCGAAATCTCACTTTAAACAGCATGGTGGAGTGTTGCGTGGTTGCAAGGGGGTGCGTGGAAAGGGGATTGGGGAAAAGGGAGTTGCGAAGTAAGGAAGGTAGGGGTTTGGAAGGGTGGGGAAAAAAATAAGCTAGAGATTAGGAAGTAGGAGAGGACATGTTTTCATTTTTTGCAATGCAAGTGAAGAATATACTTGGTGCAAGAAGATATTGGAAGATGCTAGGGAACAATGATGGAGGAGTGACAGGGGATGGTAGGGATGAGAGTAGTCGTGGCAAGGAATGAGTTGATGGTGGCGGCAGAGATTCAGAGTGGTGACTAGCTGTGAGGCTAATTGTGGAGAATAAATGAAAGAAAAAGGACATAAGATGGAAAGTGGATGAGCGGTGGGTAGTTTTGTCACTTTAAGGAAAATTTTATGCATTTCATTTGATTTGATTTTTGTCTAATTTTATATACAACAATGATTCATATCATTAAAAAAAAGTATTACTAACAGCACTAATACATTAAGAATGCTAAAAAAAGAAAAAGAAAAAAAGAAAACACGACATAAGCAGTGGGCGGGATCCACTGCCACATCATTAGTGCTCCCCCTAGTGCTCCCTTTTTATTGCTCTCAATCATTTATATATATATATATATATATATTAAAATGTTTTTAAAAAGTTCTCACTAATTTGCAAAGAGCGTCTCCAAAACGTTCCTAATGAGTTCATTAGTTTTTATTACAATGAGCTAGTTGTGGCTAGTTATGTGCATCGTTATTAAGTTTATTTTTTATTAAGTCAAGTGACAAATGTGTAGCCACGATTAGCATATAGAGAGAGATCGACATGTGTGATGGCAAACTAGCACCACAACCCTGCCTCTTTTTTCTTTGTTTTTTTAAAAATTATTTTAGTTAATGAAATCTATATTTATGTAGACTATATTTTTACCTGATACACAATTTAACTATATCTTATTGTAGCTCCCTCCCACTCTCTAAATTAAGAAAGACTCCCCACTACAGGAAATATATGATTTAACGACGTTTATTTAATGGCACTTTTTAAAACATCATTATTTCTAATATTTAACAGTGTTTTATAAACGTCACATTTTATTTTAATTAAAACGGTACCGTTTAAGTAATGAAGTCGTTTGACAAGTGCCTTCAAATGTGTTAACAGTGTTTCTCACTTTCTCTCTCTTCAAACCCTCAAATCTCTCACTCACTTATTTGAATCTGAGAAACCCTAGAGTCTCAGAGAAACCGATCCCTCAAATCTCTCACTCTCTCTCTAAACCCTTCAACTCGATTCAACCTTCTTTAGCTCGGTGATTTATCATTCGGTCGATCCAATCTCAGAATGATTTTGATTTCGAAGCTCCACCGCCATCGCCACCGCCACCACCATCTGCCTCTGCATCTGCATCATCTACTAACCATCTGCACGATTTTGATTTCAATCCAATCTCAGTTTTGTCAATTCTTCTCTCTCTCTCTCTCTCTCTCTCTCTCTCTCGATCTCTCTCTTTCGATCTCTGTCTTTGTCTCTATCTCTATCTCCCTCTCTCTCAATCTCTCAATCTCTCAATCTCTCTCTCAGAATGATTTTGGTTTTGTTGACAAATTTTGGGACAAAAATTGGGGGTTTGTGGCTTTCATCGTCTATTAGCACAAGATTGTGGAGCTTTAACTCCCATCTTTGCATTCGATTGCTGGTTATATGGTGATTTGTTGTGGTTTTTTACTTTGTTTATTTGTGTATTTTTTGTAGTGGTATTTTCTGGTAGATTGAAGATACTTATACATTTGTCAAAGAAGATAGGTATATTTTAGCTTTTGCAATTGTATTTTTGCTATATATTCGATGTCATTACTTGTAAACATGTATTTAAGATTGTTCTTTGAATTTTTTAACTTATAAATAAAGGAAAATCTTCCTAAATCATTTCTTTAAATTTTTGCTGAAGTTTATCATTGATACTATATTCTTTGTTCAGTCTTGTACAGGGAAAACCTTTGTTCAGTCGTTTCGAGCATGGATGCTATGCCATTCTGCTTCATTTGTTGTGAATTGAGATCTGTGTATACAGATAGTGTTGAGTATAATACATCATTACTATCGATGCTATCTGTTGTCTTTTTGTATACTTTTGCATCGTCTTGATGTGCTCTCAATAAAGTTGCTTATTTATAAAAATAAATAAATAAATTTAAAAAATATTGGGTTACATGTGGAGATAGTATTTTCTTATATTCTTTCTAATTCGTTGATGAAATTACATGTCGTGTTACCGACCTACTTCATTTGATGAGTTGTTCCTCTAGTTCGCAATATGAGGCTGACTACTTTATTTAAAATTCTTGCTACTGTTACTGAAGGATGCTAGCCATTACCCTTGTTTCAATAGTGTCATTAGTCAATGGGTTTAGTGGCAGTTTGGCTTAGCTGATTGTATCCAAATCAAATAGATATTCAATAATTATTAACCTCGAGGCTGTGGGTTCGAACTTGAGGGCAACTAATTTGTGCAAATTATGAGAAAGGTTAGGTTAGGACTCAATTTATCCCTTCCAGACCCATATCCAATGGGGACTAAACTAGTCATACACACAATCACCAGGTGATACGGTGATCATTGCTCATAAATGAACATCTAGCACTGGATTTGATTTTGCCCTGGCCATCATTTTGTCAACTGTTACATATGATGTCCACTGTTATTTTGATGGTGTGAGTAAGCCCTGCTTTGGCAGCAATCCGTGGTTCAACAAGCATAATTGAAATATAAATCACTGATTTTGGGTTCGTTGTTGCTGGTAAATACTAAATAGTAAATATAGTCACTCTTTAATAGTTTGTGTTTTTGCATGTGCATGTGTTTGCTAGCATTTAAATTAGAGTTTTTCCCATTTGTTTTGCAGAATAAAACATAGTACATAATTTTCTTTTATTGAGCAATATATACATTTGATTCTGATATATTTTGCCTTGATAATTTTAGGTCACCAACAATTATTTCCATTCCAAAGTCATCTGACAGTGTCTCCTCTAATTCATCACGGAGCAAGACTCGGGGGAGGTTAACTCGCAAGTTAGTATATGTTCTTGAAGTTGTTAAGTTATGTCATGGGTGGATGTATCTTCGTCATCTTTTCTGGTTTGATTGATTAAGTTGGCTGATTTAGTGGACTAAATACTTGATTTTTGTATTTTTCTCAAGAGATCTGTGGTTGCACAAGTTGGTATTTCAGGATGATGCACTGCCTGATGCAACTGAACTAGCTTATTTTGTTCATGGGCAGGTTGTTAAGATGAGCACATACATATTATTATTTTGGTTTAAGGAAATGTTTATGTTGCTTTTTATAAAGATCAAATGTATTAAACAATTAACATATTTTTTTTTTTATTTTTGTGGAAGCAATGCTTTCCCAATGAAGCACCTTGTTGTGATATGTATTTGTTTTCTGATTACTTGTCATCTACAGAAATGCGCAGAAGGTTATAAAAAATTCTTAATAGTTTCTCTTTAGAAGCTGAAGTTGTCTCTTAATAGTTTACATAAGCCTTCACCAATAGAAGGCTCTTGAAAATGGTTCCACTAAACGAAAACATTTTTCAATTTGGTTATAGAAATTCTTGCCTCCCATGGACCAAATGCATGCGAAAGCTTTGTTGTGTGGTGTCTTTTTGCTAAATTCTGCAATTCAGTTTTGTTTCTTTCTCTTTAATCTATTTTTTTATTTTGTAATCAGCATTTGTGAGCTTATATTTTTCTACACATTGATGATGCATGCAGGGGCCATGGTTTCAAAACTATTAGTTTCCATTCTAGCTTTTATTTTCATTCTTCAAACAATTCTTTTTTTTCTTTTTTCTTTTTTAAGTTTTTTGCTTTGGTAAATTAAGTGTCCCTGGAGTTCCATCTAAATAGTGTTCTCTTAATATGTCAATTAACTAGCTAGAACTAATTGGTATTTATCATTACAGAACAAAGAGAAGTCTATATCATTGAAAACAATGAAGGATGGTCAGGTACTTCTGTACTCATCAGTAAGTTTCTCATCTTTTTTGGTATGGTGTTCAGCAAAGCATCATCCATAAACATGTTTTAATATTAAAACAATCATCAGATTCAAGTGTTCTATTTTTGAGTTCTAATGTGGATAGCATTATCTTTTTCTTTCTCCCAGAATTCTGTGAACGCCCAGGAACCCAAAATCCCATACCCTTGGCTGGTTTTCAATGACAAGGTTAAAGTGAATTCAGTATTTCTCCGAGATTCAACTGCGGTATCTGATTTCGTGCTTCTCTTATTTGGAGGAAAGAATTCTAGAGGCAGCCTGGTAAGTTTCTTTTTCCATTTGTAGTCGATACTATCAGCAATATCGGTTCTTGCAACATATATCCATGATAATTAATTTTCTTTCATTTTATTGTGCCATATATTTTACTTGGGTCATTTCTTGCTTTTGCATAGGATGGACACTTGAAAATGTTGGGAGGATACTTGGAGTTTTTCATGAAACCTTCCTTGGTAGATACATATCTAAGATTGAAGAATGAACTTGAAGAACTTATTCAAATGAAAGTAAGTATTTTGCAACACAGTTATGTTTGGCACAAGGGATGGATAAATATGGGCAAAGAGAAAGAGGGATGGCAGAAGCATCTCCTTATGTTGGAAAACAAATGAAAACCTATTAAAAAAGTGAAGTGCCTTTTACATATTAAAATAGACGAGTTCTTAGTTCCATCTTGCCTGTACGATTTTTGGTGGCCTGGGCAGATTTGTATCCTCTTCCTTTTCCTTCATTTTCTTATTTCTTCCTTTTCCATCATTCTCTAATCTTTCCTCGTACTAAACATGATGTGGCCAAGTTTTCAAGGCTGAATTTTTCTCTCACTCACTCTTAATTCGAAGTGAGAAATACCCGCAATTTGATGTTGATTGTTTTATTTATTTGATTTATCGTTCTGTATTTTGTTGATGCAGCTTTTGAATTCCAAGCTGGAAATAAAAAATCACAATGAGCTCCTGTTTGCGGTAAGACTATTGGTATCAGAGGATCAATGTGAAGGTAGATTTGTTTTTGGTTGCCAAGTTCCAACATCTTCAAAAAAGATCACAAAAGAGATGCTGCCAAGCACGCCCTTGAGAAGTATTGATGGTGGTGGAGATAATTCCAAGAACGAGCTCCAAACATTGCTTGCCAGGGCTGGACACGAAGCACCCACCTACAAGACAACCCAACTGAAAAACAACAAGTTTCGTTCTACTGTGATTTTTAACGGATTGAACTTTGTTGGCCAGCCTTCCAACAATAAGAAACTTGTAGAAAAGGGTGCAGCGGCTCAAGCTCTACAATGGTTGACAGGTGATGGAACTCGGTCACCTCAGAAAGCTGTTGATCATATGGAAATGCTTTTAAAGAAGAGCAAAAAGAAACGTCAAGTCAATGCTACTAAGTGGAGGTAGTTGCTGCAGAGAATTAGAACAAACAATATAATGTCATGATTGCTTTGCAAAGAAAGATGAGCTGTGGAAGTCAATCTTTCTCGTCATTTATTTATAAGCCAGAAGGGAAGTACTGGATCAGATGTAAGATTGTTCCCGGTCCTTTCCAACCCTGGACAAAACCACCCTTCCAGAGAGGAAACTCGGGTTTTCACCTTGGTCATTATAGACATGGAAGTCAATGTTTGGATGCAGGCGGTACCTATTTCAGGTCGAGGATGAACTTGGTCCAGAATTACTACCACGCCAGGTAGTTACTGTTACTTCTTGTATCATATAGTTATTCTTACTATGAAAAAATAGAAGATAGGCCCTCACAGAAGAGAAGAGTTAGCTAGATATTGTTTTTGTATAGAGTGATTGCTAGCAGTTTGCAGAGATTGTTGCATTTTATATAGCATTTCTTGCTTCTAAGAAACCTTTGTCATCAATTTATGGATTTCAGCCATTGAGATTTTCACTTATCAACTGAATTAATGTTGGGGACAGTTGGTAGCTGCCGTTTTTCTAGGCTTTCCATGATTTTAGTTAATGTTTCACTGTCTTGAACATGAAAGAAATATTGTCACATGAGCACTAATAAGTTCTTTTATTTCATGGTTGGACTTTAGGATCGGTTTGACCTGATAGCGGATTCAAACACAATCCGTAATGATCTTATTCCTCACATGGTTTATGGGTGAGTATTAAAATTCTCTTTCTGATCTTTTACGTTTTATCTTTGACTTTGTTCTTAACCTTCTTTGTGGGTGTTGGTACGTGTTACATGGAATTTGCATGTCACAATTACTTTAAATGTTTCTGCAGGAGGAACGTGAGGGATCAAGAGTTTGGAGGGATGTATTGTGCAATATTATCAGTCAAGTAAGTATACTATTTCTAAAGGCTTGAGGTAGCTGTTTCTCCCTGTATTGGTCAGTTAATATCTTCATTCCTTATTATGCAGCTCAAACATTGTGTGCTGGGATTATTCGAATTTATTAATACCCATAAGGTCAATTCCAGATTTATTAATACCCATTAGTATCATGGATTCATTTGTTAGGTAGAAAATTTGTTCTAAATAAAATAATAATAATAATATAAAGGGAAAAAAATTATACTTTATACTAAATTTTGTAGTTACTTAAGAATGAAGGATGACCAGCAAGAAGAGAGTAGACAATGAATGAGGCTTGCCAAATTGGTTGGGTTAATATGGAATCAAATATTCCTGGGAACTTTTTTTAAAAAATGGAATGCCCTTTTATACTTTTTTTGTTTTTGTTTTTTCAGATAGGTCTCCAAGTGATAGCCTTTTAGCATATCTTTTCTGTGTGTGTGTGGGCGGGTGTGCATGTATGTATTTACTTGTTTGTGGTTTCTGATTTATGAATGAACAAGAGTTATGTACAATAAGAAAATGACTTGGGATTGGATGTAGTAGATGCTACAACTTACTCTTTCTATGTAACCAATGCTGTTGTGACTATGTATATTCATTATTCATATACCTATTGTAGGGATGAATCACTGCTATGTCAAGGACTTGCACTTAATGATGAATTCCAATGACTACTAGCCAAACATGAATACATCACCTCAGGAATTTCTACGAAAACAGAGAAACCGAAGCTCGGACCTGTTCAAGCACTGGTGAATCTGGATGCTCCTCTAATTTTTATTCTTTGCAATATTTGTGTTGGCTAATATCCTTGATACATCAGTTATTGTTGGAATTGGTCTTTTAAAAATTTATATTGGGTATAGTTCATAGATGTCAAAACATTAGTGTTTATGTTTTGCACAATTTTTTTAGAAAGCCAATGTCTAGACAATTGGGAAATTAAAATTAACTTTGGAAGACTTATGCAATGGATATCTAGAACTTGAGTGAGTTTATTCTCATTCTAGAACAGATGCATTGACTTTCTATTTTGTTGAATTAGTGGGGTTCTTTCCAGGGATTTTTGTATTTATTTGCTGCTCTATTCTGGAACTTATATTCTACAGGAGAGAGTCAATTTGTATTTTAAGACAATTTTAATTGCCTTCTATATTAGATTGTTGTTGGATGATGTTAAACTGTGCATGAGATGGCTGCTTGGTTTTTTGGGATTGAACTTATTGGATTTTTTTCTTGAAGGATGTTGTATTGGGTACTATTATAGATGTGAGGGAATAGTAATCTCACAGAAATATGTCTATACAAAGTTTTATTGGGTACAAAATTAGTAGTTTAAATAAATAAAATAAAATAAAAATTCTTTTGCGGCGTTTTTCAAAATGCCACTATAGTTATATTTTTAAAAAAACAAAAAGCTATTACGACATTTTGAAGCGTTGCTGAATGCCTGTGTGACGTCATGTTACCGTTGGTTGCCACATTTAGCGGCATTTTTATAAACGCCGCCTATACTAATTTTACAACGTTTTTAAAGCGTCATAAACTTACAGCGACGGCCACGTCCTCGGCGTTTGGTGGTAAGCTCACTAAAGGAATTAGCGGCATTTTTCAAACATATAGCGGCGTTTAACGCCGCTAAAAGTCATTTTTCCAGTAGTGCCCACATAAAATTATGTCCTACTTTCATCATTTTTTGTTGTATAATAATACATTTTAATGCAAAATTTTGGTCATCTCCTATTAGAGATATTCTAAGTGTCTGTTTGATTATAAGGATTATAGTATATGATTGTAATAATTAATTAATATCACTTACATTTTATTGTTTAGTTGAACCTTTTATTATTCAGATTAAATTTCCATTGGCATTCTATTTAATAAAACTGGTAGGTTTTAATCATATAATTAATAATGCAAAAATAAACATATAATTGAGATTATATATATATATATATATATATATATTTCATATTCATTGCAAGATAAATATGAATAAGAGAGAATTATTTATTTCGCTATTCTAACTGGAGAACCAATCCTACACTAATTTCATGCACTGTTAATCCCATATCTTTATTAATCTTACTAATAAAATAGTGGCTAAGGGAATGGTCAATTATTAGTTTTAAAAAAACAAAATTCATTAATATGAGTCCCTTGAATATGGTTTTTTCATGGGTACGTGTTTTCATGATATATATTATGTATTTTTATAATAAATATTAGGGTACTCAGTCTAAAAATCCAAATTTGAATTTTGTTTGGTTAAAGATCCAGGCGGTGAAATTGTTTGTCCATGAGGACAAAGTCTAAGTAAAATGACCAAAATGACCATGTATATATATATATATATATATATATTCCACTAGTCCATTAACAAGTTCTCTCTCTCTCTCTTCTCCTGTCGATATCTCCTCCTCTATCTCCGCCGTCTGTCGATCTCTCTCCCTCTGTTGTTGTCACCGCCCGCCGGCCTCTCTCCATTCGTTGCCACGTTGTTACTCCTCTCATCTTCTCTGCCACACCACCACCACCACCACCACCGTTGCTTCCATCTTCGAACATCGCGGTTCTTCTCTCTCTCCTCTGTCTGTCTGTCTGCCTATCTCTCTCTCTCTCTCTCTCTCTCTCTCTCTCATCTCCTCTATATCTCTCTCTCTCCTCTATTCTGAGCTATTCGCTAGATCTGTAACTTATGTCAAAGTTTGTCGCGACTAGAATGCGACGCATCGTCAGTGCCAGAGGAGTTGACAACGAGGAGTTCTAGATCTCCAATCTTAGATGACTAACGAGGAATAATAGATCTGAACTCAGATCTGTGAGTGGTTGTGAGATGTCCAAATTTGAAGCCCCAATGCAAGCTTTTCGAAAAGCAATTAGAGTCCAAATCAAAGAAGACACCGAAGTCATTGAGGGAAAAGTTGTGGAAATCCAAATTGACTGCTCAGCAGTGGTTGGAGCGGTGTTAAAGAACGGGAAGTTGACGTTGAAGATAACAAAAATGAAGATTGTGTATGATTTGGGGGCTAAGATGATTTAGGCATTGGCGAAAGATAAGGTGCAGAGTGGAGATGTAATTGCGATTGATAAGGCTTCTGGAAAAATTACTAAGACCATCTCCAACGATGAATCAAATTCAGCACCAGATTTGAATTTGATGAAAAAAGGTCACTTTTATCTCTCCAATGGTTTCACCAAAGTGATATCAAATTGAGAATGGAGCAAAATTTTCACCAAATCAAGAAGTTGGGTCAGATTTCAACAAAACACTATGTGTTTAGGTTGGAGGTGGGTCCCATTGGACAACTAGTTGGACGTCCAGCCGGTTGTCCCACCGGTCGTCCCTACTTACAAAAAATTGCATACTTGTTGTGCAGTGCTTCAACCAGGCTAAAAACCAGACAACTCCAAATCCACTATTACTATGGCTTTATCTTCTCACTTTGCCCCCCACACAATCCTCACCACCACTCCCTCTTCCTCCTTACATTCAGTCCCAAAACTCCTCCATCTTTCCCAGCACTACTCCATCTCTTTCCCAATCAAACCCACCACCACTCAATACACCCAAAATATTTCTGAAAGGGGATCAAAAAGAACATATACAAACACAAAAAATTAAACTTTTCAATTAATATAATTTTTAAAATTAAAATTCCAACTTGCCCAGAAAATCTACTAACAAACCCAACAAAAATAAGGCAAAAGTAGATAAAAAATCAAACCTGACAACAATGGTTCTTGCAGCTTCGACTAATCTCGAGAGCTTTTCGAAAAAAGCATTTTTGGATTTGTCGGAATCAATTACCAAACAACAAACTGTGCAATTCAAAATTTTGTGAGGTTTGATATAGGATGATGAAGAACGAACCCTAAAACTAGTCAAATGTGAGGAAGCAAAATGGGAAACAGAAATGGAGGGAAAAAAAAATTCACTCCACTAATCGATCGATCGGTTGGTCGTCTACCGGACGTCCCCAGTATTTTGATACAAGCTAAGTGCAACTGTTTGAGCAGCTCATATCAGATTGCGGAAATCGCCCTTTTTTTCCTCAGATTTGATGAAAAAAAAAGGTTCACCGTTAGAGATGCTCTAAGCTTGAGAGATCATTTTCAGTATTTTTTTTTCTCTATCTATTGTTATTTTTAGATATTGTTTTCTCTATTTGTTGTTGTTGATGGTGATGATAATAATGAACAAATAAGGTTTGATTTGGCTTGTTATTACAACAGATGAGATTAATTTTGGCTCAACAAATAAGGTTGGTTTGGCTTATATTTCAATGTGGCTAAGGGAATGATCAATTATTAGTTTTAAAAAAACAAAATTCATTAACATGAGTCCCTTGAATATCGTTTTTTTCATGGGTACGTATTTTCATGATATATGTTATGTATTTTTGTAATAAATATTAGGATACTCAGCCTAAAAATCCAAATTTGAATTTTGTTTGGTTAAAGATACGTGCGGCGAAATTGTTTGTCCATGAGGACAAAGTCTAAGTAAAATGACCAAAATGCCCATGTATATATATTCCACCAGTCCATTAACAAGTTCTCTCTCTCTCTCTCTCTCTCTCTCTCTCTCTCTCTCTCTCTTCTTTTGTCAATCTCTCATCCTGTATCTCCGTCGTCTATCGCTTTCTCTCTCTTTGTCGTCGTCACTGCCCACCGATTTCTCTCCCTCCGTTGCCACGTTATTACTTCTCTCATCTTCTCTGCCACACTACCACCACCATCGTTGCTTTCACCTTTTAACATCGCGGTTGTTCTCTCTTTCATTCGTCTGCCTGCCTGTCTGTCTGTCTGTCTGTCTGTCTGTCTGTCTCTCTATATATATATATATATATATCTCTCTCCTCTTCATTCTGAGCTATTCGTCAAATCTGTAACTTATGTCAAAGTTCATCGCGACTAGAACGCGACACATCGTCAGTGCCCGAGGAGTTGACGACGATGAGTTCCAGATCTCCGATCTTATATGACTAACGAGGAATAGTTGATCTGAACTTAGATCTGTGAGTGGTTGTGAGATGTCCAAATTCGAAGCCCTAATGCAAGCATTCCGAAAAGCAGCCAGAGTCCAAATCAAAGAAGACACTGAAGTCATTGAGGGAAAAGTTGTGGAAATCCAAATTTACCGCTCGACAGTGGCTGGAGCGGTGTTAGAGATTGGTAAGTTGGCGTTGACAATAACAAAATTGAAAATTGTGTATGATTTGGGGCTAAGATGATTCAGGCATTAGTGAAAGATAAGGTGTAGAGTGGAGATGTAATTGCGATTGATATGGCTTCTAGAAAAATTACTAAGCTTGGGAGATCATTTTTAGTATTTTTTTTTTCTCTATCTATTGTTATTTTTAGATTTTGTTTCCTTTATTTGTTGTTATTGTTGCTGTTGTTGTTGGTGGTGGTAATGATGGTGATGATGATAATGAACAAATAAAGTTTGATTTGGCTTGGTATTGCAATAGATGAGATTAATTTTGGCTCAACAAATAAGGTTGCTTTGGCTTATATTTCAATAGATAGAAAAAATAAAATTTAGAACAAACAGATAAAAACAAATAGACTTAACAGATAGTGAAAATTGAGTTACTAAATTCAACAGATAAATATAAATTTGAACAGATAGAATAAAAATATGACAAGAATTTCAACAAGTAGAATTTCATACAAATATATTGTCAACAGATAGAAAAAAATTTCAGCAGATAGAAGTTTTTTTTTTCAATAGATAGAAAAAACTTTCAACATATAAATTTTTTTTTTCAACAGATAAAAAAAAAACATTCAACAGATAAAATGGTAAAATTGGAAATAAAATGTCCTTAAAAACAAAGTGTGTATTTTTTTCTAATAAAAAATATCCATTGAACCTAATGTCATAGTTAATTGTTAGAGTGGAATTTTCAACAATTTTCTCTAAATAATATATATATATATATATATATTTGATATAGTTACGATAATTTATGGTTTCAAAAATAAGATTAAGTATTTTGTGATAATGCTACTCATTTTTTTAGTTAGAAAATGTTTGTATAAAAAAAAAAATGTGTAACATTACTTCAAAACAAAAAAAAAAAAACAAAAAAAAAATCGATAACTTTATCACAAAATATACAACTTTATTTCTGAATCACAAATTATCATAAATCTATTAAAAATTTAAGTAATATTTATCACAAAAATACATAACATATATTATAAAATTACATAACAGTTGCATATGGCATACACAAAAAATTTCTCTTTTTTTTTTTTTCATATATCATGTTAATTGAGGAAAACACTAGATGCACCTTATAACTAAAGAAAAAAATTACATAATTTCATACTTTTTTGTGTCATAACTAAAAAAATTTTTCATAATCAAACAAAATATAAGGCATATCTAAAGAATTCATGAATTATAAGTAAAATAATGTCACAACTATAAAATATTAAAAAAATATAACCAAAAATGTATATATTATACATTTTAAGGATGTGTAGGTTAGAATTTCCTTTTAATTGATAGTTTTGCCCAAGGCAGAATAGACAAATTTGAAATGCAATAAAATGGGAAAGAGGGACATGAGAGATTTGTGTGGAATAAGAATCGGCCAGAATAGACATCTGCCCGGAAACAAAGTAGTTATTATTGGTCGGTTTTGGGCAGCATCAAGTAAATGTAGTAATGTTCTAAGGATGTTGTCATTATAGACATCCGCCCCGGAAACAAATTAGTTATTATTAGTTGGTTTTGGAACAGTGCCAAGTAATGCTTTAAGGCCATGTTTGTTTGGGTGGATATGAACTTGGGATTGGACTAATAGTCCAATAAAATTATTAATCCGATATTTGGTTAAACAATTGAAGTATGGACTAATTATTTTAAATTTGACTATTAGTTAAGATAGGATATATAATCCAATAAATTCGTAATCCTAGTACTATTAGTCATGGGAATGCTAATCCAGTCCGCCCAAACAAACATAGCTTAAGGCCATGTTTGTTTGGGCGGACTGGATTAGCATTCCCATGACTAATAGTCCTAGGGGTACAAATCAATTGGATTATGTATCCTATCTTAACTAATAGTCAAGTTTAAAATAATTAGTCCGTACTTCAATTGTTTAATCAAACATTGGATTAGTAATTTTATTGGACTATTAGTCCAATCCCAAGCTCATGTCCACCCAAACAAACATGACCTAAGGGTATTGTGATTAGTAAAAGATGTGAAATTTAGAGTTTTGTGTTAAATAATTAAGAAACAAAAAGAAATATAATATATTATAATTGGTAAGGAACACCATCATATGGCAACCCAGCAACACCAAATAAATTTTCGAAATAAAGGGAGTCGTACACACTTCACAGACGACTTCGAATCTGCCCCTGCATCTTTTAACGGACCTCTACTACTGCAAAGCAAACACCCCCATTTATAATAAATGTACTCAAGCTTTACTTTTAATAATACACATTTAACGCTCTCCATCTTTTTGCTCTCTCCATAATTGACTTACGAGAAAAGATATGTACCATATATATTTTATAATTAAAAAATAAGATGATTTAATTTTATATTTTTTAAGTTATAGCTAAAAATGAAAAAATCATATCTAAACATCACATGAGATATAATCAAAGATTTTATGAGTCATAAAGGTCTAATTATATGGGAGTAACCTCTGAGACTAAACCTTATAAGGAGACATGACTTCATAGGTCACCCTTAGGTAGTTGCTAGGTAGTAGGGTAACTCAATCATATAGCGATAAGTCACGGATTCGTACACAGGCGGGAATTCGAACTCACACTTCTAACATCGAGTATGGTTCACTCAGGCCTAGAAGATTCGTCCTATCAACCATATATGTTGTTGCCCGGATGGCTTGCCATAGAAAAAGTGGAACCTGGGTCTTATGGCTTATGCCCCAAAGTCTTATCAAAGTGCCACAACCCTTTGGGTTATCTTATGAGTCATAACTAAAGAAAAAAATTGATCATACATAAAGAAGAAAATAACATAACTAGGAGTGTATATAGTACACCCTTTAAAGGGGTGTGTATAGTAGAATTTTCTTAGGCTTATACATACGTACATACATACATACATACATATAGACTTTCTTTCTCTTAAAAAAAATAAGCCTAATCACAGAGAGGTGACTTCTGGGGTTAACCCTAAAGAGCTGAGGCCTCAGAGGTTGCCCCTCAGGTGGTGCTACACAGTAGAGCCACTTAACTAACTAAGTCGCAGATTCACACACAGGCAGGGATTTGAACCCACACTCCAGCTGTTTCCTCCACCTAGTAATCTTAGCACCAGTAATTTGCAAGCACAACGACATCACCCTCACCTCCGTTCTTCTAGTAAATAGAAAATCTTTAAAAAATAAAAAGATAAATTATAAGTACACCTCCTATGATTTGTTTAAAATGATTGGTTTCTCTTCAATCCTGATCTAAATTGGAAAGGACTGTTTTGGCTCGAGGGCCCATTATGAGCTTTGTTTTGATGATATAAATTGTTCATTTTATTAGGCCCTGTATATATATTATTCATAAAAAAATTAGGTCAATCCAATATTTGTAGCCCCTTAATTTTGTAGAATTTGTCTCCAAAAAAAACTAACGATCAATGTATTTTATAAACAGTACATCCATTTTTCCAAGATACAAATGCAATAAAATGAAGGGGTTACGAATATCAAATCAACCTAATTTTTCTTACAGATAATATACACAAAGGGCCTGATAAAATGAACGGTTCAGATTATTGAAACGAGACCCATAATAGGTCCCATGGACCCGAACAGTTCTCTCAAGTCTAGATGAGGACTGAAGAGAAGCCTTCCCTTGTTTAAAACATGAATTATTCTTTATAATTTTGAAAATTACATCTATCCTCTTCAAGTTTTTATACGCATAACAAATGACCCATTTTATTAATAAATTATCAAGTCAATTAATACTTTTAAATGTTATTACAAATATATTTCAATTAAGTATTTAGATAATTTTATTGCTGTGTAGAAAATTAATTACAAATTGTATTTTTTTATGTTAATTCTGTTAAATAAAAAATTATGACAATGGGGTATTTGTAATTTTCAAAACAACAGAGAACAAATTTGTATTTTAAGCGAATCTCATGGGTGTATTTATATAATGTACCCAAAAATAAAAATAGAAAGAGTAAATTACACTCACATTTTCTAAGTTCGTTTAAAAAACATAGAAGAAATTATAAATAATAAAAAATATATCAAGGTATGACCCTTGTAATAAAATTAATTTTTTTTCAATTTAAACAATAATCTTTTAATTTATTTTCAATCTGACCATATATAAAATTGATGAAAAATATATTTTAGTTATTGAACTCAATGAAAAAGATATTTTAGACATTTTATGTACACCTACATTGAGTTTAATGACTAAAATATAATTTTTTATCTGTTTTACTTAACGAAAATAGACAAATGGTTTTGTTGAAAAAAAATTAAAAGATTAGGCTCTAAATCGATAAAATTAAAAATTTATTTTGTTACAAAAGTCAAATCTTAGAATTTTTTATTTTTATTTTTATTTATTTATTGTAATTACTCGAAACAAAATACAATAAACTCCAAGCTTTTGACAATTTCATTGTTTTTTCTCAGTAAGGTTAAAATGACAAAAATAAATGCAGATGGTTTGTATGTACTTGAATAAAAAAAATAAAAATATATTATTGATGAAAAATGATTTAATTGTTATATGAATTAAAACTTTAAGAGATATCAATATAATTATCTCAAAAGTATGGGGCTAATTGTATATTTTTAAATATCAAAGGAGGTGAGTGTAATGTTCCCAAATAATTGTCAAAGGCATATATATATATATACACAATGACACCCACTTCGCTTCAGATTTTGAAAAAATATAATCAGCACAACATTTTTAACATAATTATATTAATTTTTGTTTTTATATGATTAAAATGACTGAAACTAATGTCATAGTAGGTAGACACTAAAATAAATAAACATAAATAGATATTCTAATAGAAAAGAGATGGTAACATTTATTTATATGACTAATTAAAACCTTAAGTAAAGTAAGTGTAATTATGTCAAAAATGTAAAATTAACTATATTTTTTTAAATCTCTAGGGAGGTGAGTGTAATTTAATAAATTGAAAAAAGACTATTTTTTATTTTGGTAAACATTATTTTTCAAACTTTTTATAATACAAAATTTTAAAATCCCATTTGCAAAACATAATTAAAAAAGCACTTTATGAAACACGATGAACTTTAAAATATTTAAAATTAATTTTTTTTAGGATTAGGTTTCTCTCATGTTGATATCTCAATATGAGGGAACTTAAGAGAGCCATGGAGCCCACCATGAGTTCTGTTTCCCTGATCCGAACCGTTCACGTTTTAGGACTCATTGAATAGAATATTCATGTAAAAAGATAATCGAATATCGGTAGCTATATGTTTGAATCAAATTTATATTACAAAAAATGAATGGCTATTTTTGAAATTATATTTATTGTCTATTTTTTTTTAAAACAAATATGATTCAAACATATAGCCATTGATGTCCAATCATCTTAATTTTTTGTATGAATATTCGACTCAATGTGTCTTAAAAAGCAAATGGCTCGGATTGCTGAAATTGATTCTAAAATGAGTCTACTAAGTCCAAACAATCTCTTAAGTTGAAATGACAATTTGAAAGAATTTAAACCCTTCTTTTAACACATCGCTCAGTTTTGTTGACTTTACTTATTTTTTTGATTTTTTTTTTTTATAAAAAAATGGGAACAGTTTGATGAAAATAAATAAAATTTTTAAAAATTGTTTCTATAAACAAATCAAATGAAAATAGTATTTTTTAAATTTTATGTTTTTTTTTACCAAATTAATTTTTAAAATTTATTAAAAAAAACAAATTTCAAAAATTTGGTTAGAAGATGAGAATAACAAATCAGTGTATGTTCTGATTTTTTTTTTCCAAATTAATAATAAACTCTACAAATTTTAATTAGGCTAAATTAAAAATACAATCTTAACGTTGTTTAAAATACAATTTGTCTCATGTAATTCTGAAAATTATATTATGCCTTTTAAGATTTTTAATTTCATAACAAATGAACAGTTTTATTAATAAAATATCAATTCAATTAACAATTTTTAATAATGTCATAAATTTATCTCAATTAACAATTTAATTAATTTTATATTATATGGAAGAGCAGTTAAGAAATTTATTTTTTCAATTAATTATGTTAAATAAAAAATTATGACAAGAAGGTGTTTGCAATTTTTTGAATCATAAGAAATTATTCATATTTTAAGAAAATTTTAAGAAATATATTTATAATTTATTCTTTTAATTATCAAGACCATAATTTTTTTCATTGTATATATATAATTATTATTATTCTTATTATTATTATTATTATTTTAAAGATACAACTGATTTATAATTTCGTAAAAAGAAAACTCCACCAAAATGTGGATAGAAGAGAAGTAGATTTGTTATTGGAGAAAATTTTATTTTATCTCCTTAAACTATTTAATTTTGGAGTAATTTTATCTTTACCGTTAGTTGCCATTTATAATTAAGATATGGTACCGAAATTTTGTTTGAAATTTTATTTTGTCACCCAAACTATCTCAAAAATATTAATTAGACTCTCCATGTTGTTTAGGGGTTTAATTGATATTTTGTATAACGATTCCCGTTTAAACCTGACCTGTTTATTATTTTGAATTTGAGATTCCTTGTCCTAATTGGTTGTTCATATCCTTAATCATCTTATTCTCGATTGAGTTTGGTTGTTTGGATGTTATTGTTGCGTTTGAAATAGGTTGGGAGTTCGTTTTTCAAAGGAGTCTTTGCCCAAAATTTCACTTGTTCGCTTGAGTGAAACTTCTTGCGCTCAAACAGTCTTTTATAATTTGCAAAACTACTGAGAGTTTAATATCTAAGCTCGGGCGACACTTCTTGCACTCGAGTGAACTTTTACAAGTGTAAACTACTAGGAGTGGTGCATTGTGCGCTCGAGCGGTGTCTTTGTTGTGTCTGGTCACTCAAGCAACCATTCTAATAGCGATTCTGGATTAGACCCGACCTATTTGATGTTTTGGATCCGAGTTTCATTGTCTTATATAGTTATTCATGTCTTGTTTCCCCTTATTTTTCTTTGAGTATGGCTATTGGGATGTGTTGGTTGCATTTAGAACATGTTGGTAGCTTGTTTTTCAAACTGTTGTTGCCTAGAATTTTGCTTCTTCGCTTGAGTGACACTTCTTACACTCAAGCGGTCTTTGCAAACTCTCAGTACTTTTGCAGGTCTACAAAACTACTGAGAGGTGGTATTCTTCGCTCTAGCGAAGTTTCTTGTGCTCGAATGGTATAACTTAGTGTGTTTGGTAGCTCGAGTGGCACTTCTTGCGCTCAAGTGATCTTTGAGAACTCTTAGTACTTTTGTAGGCTTGTAAAACTACTAGAAGTAGGCATTCTTTGCTCAAGCGGTCCTTCTTGAGCTCGAGCGATGGTTGTCTGTCTGTAAAACTTCGGGAGTTTGTATTTTTTGCTCGACCAGTCACTTATTGCACTCAAGCGGTCACACTTATTGTGTTTGGTCACTCAAGCGACACTTCTTGCGCTTGAGCAATCTGCGCATATATCAGTCTATAAAAGTCACTTTTTAAATCACTTTTTCATATATATATATATATATATCCAAACATTCTAAAAACCCTAGATCTACACCCTCTCTCTAAAACACTACTTCTCTCTACAAATACACCTAGATCCGTCGAGTTCTTCACCTGTGTCCCTTTCTTAAAAAGGTAGAGCACGCCATAGGCTTTCTTTCGATCCAAACAAAGTTGGGTTTGGGCATTGTTAAAGTTCTTCCACTTTTTCTCTCATCTTATAAGCTTGAGGTAAGAATTCTCTGCACTTTTTATAATTTTTAACTTAGATATTTGTCTTTTTAAAATAACATTGTGATTTGGAGGAATTTTAGGACAAACCTAGGGTTTGGCTTGATTTCAAAAAGGGCTTTCAAATGCTTTGTTGGTAATGATTAAGAGAACGTATTTATTGTTAACTTATGATGAATTAGTGGATTTTTACCTTTGAAATTAGTTTATAAAGAAATGGGGGTTTTACCCTAAATATATCAGATGCTAATTTTGAAAGGATAAATGAAATTGATGTTGGAAATGTGGAATTGGGTTGACATTGATGAATATGGTGAAGTTGGATATGCATTATCACTCACTGCGACATCTTGTTCCAAGTGACCACTCGAGCGTAGAATTGCTACCCCCAATATCTCGTGAGTTTATAGGTGGGAACGCTTGAGCTCATGAATCGTCGCTCAAGCGTAGAATGTGAGCTCCTAGTAATTTCACTATAGCTCTGCAAAACTTCTGGGAGTTTTCATTTTTCGCTCAGGCGGTGGCATTGTCACTCGAGCAATCCTTTCATACTTGTGTTGTTCGCTTAAGCGAAGGAAGTCGCACTCGAGCGGTCTGTGTGAATTCAGGAGTTTAAAAAGGACATTCTAGATCATTCTTTTCACTTTTCTTTTCTCTCTTCCTCCTTCCTTCCTCTAGCCCGAAAAACTCTTAAGTTTTCACCCCAAAATACTCCTCATTCTCTTAAGATCCAACCTAAATCACTTGCAAGGAGTGGAGTACAAGTGGAGATCTTCTTTCTTACCGATTGGATTCCATTTCTTACGAAAGATTCTCTTAGAAACTTGGTATTTTGCTCATAAGTTAAGGTAGGGTTACGTTTAATCTAGTATTTCTTTGTTTTGGAGATATATCTATGGTGTTATTGTGAATTGAAACCTAATTTGATGATTGGGTTGGATAAACTCTTATTTCATACAAAGGGAACATAATACTCAACTTTTAGTATAATTTTTCCAAATCTTTTCTCAAAATGTGTCTATAAATGTTAAGGAGATACTTAAATATGAAAATGGGGATAAAGCCCAAAATTTGATAAAACCCTAGTTTCTAAATTGATAAGAAAATAGTGTTAAGATTGGAATTTTCTTGAATTCTTATGATGTTGTGAATAATAAAGAGATGAAATATATGAACAATGTTGTGGCATTGAAATTGAGGCTTGGGAATTTATTCTTCTTGAATATTATGTGTGTATTTCATCTCATACAATGTGAATACTGTTGATTGAGTGAAAGTTTGGTAAATTGAGCATGAGTCCGGGTTAAGAGTCGGTTTTGATTTTGTTGAATTTTGTTGGTACCCACGCAGAGAGTTAAGGTGCCCGATTGCCTTGTCTTGAGCTTATCACTAGACGAATGTGGGAAAATATTTTTGAGTGTTCACTGGTCCTGCCGTATTATAGTCGGTAAAAGTGAAAAAACAGATGATTTTGGATACCCACATCCTGCCGTATAATAGTCGATAAATGTGGGGAATGTTTCTTTTTGGAATGAAGGTGATTTGAGTATGTGTTTTCGGACTCTTACGAGAGACTCATGGCATGATACTTTTTCTAATATGGAATGTGATTTCCATGTTTTTTTGAATTAAATTATCTAATTGACTATGTTTTCTTATTAGCCGCTAACGTAGTTTTGGCTATGATGGTACCATGGACTTATCTGAATGATTAGATACTTGGTTAAATGTATTCTTACTAGGCATATAGCTCAAACCTATTTAAGTTTTCAAGACATGATGATGTACCACCACAGTGAAGATTGGAAGTAAGCAGTCTCTTGATTTCGGATTGATAGCTCGAGGATATTTTGTTGCCAATGCTTAGCATTTTGTATCAAGACTTGTAAATTTATTTTGTTGTTGTCTTGTATGCCTTTGGATTTTTGATTTTGTAATGTCATCTAGTTCGTTGAACTTGGGAAGGAGTTTAAAGTATCTTGGGAATGTGACCTTGAAATTGTAATTTCTTAAATCGTAGTTCAATGAGAAAGTTGGTTTTGGTATTTTGCTATACTTTGTTGTGGTGTATTTGTGTATGATATAGCAGGGCGTTACAAATTGGTGTCAGAGCGCTAGGTTTGAATATGTTAGGCTTGTGGGAAGTGACATTTGTCACAACGGGTTCCCTAGGCTTGGATGCTTGGATGGTACGCTTATATGCCTTGCGTGTGTTTTGTGTGATTATGTGGTTATGTGAGTATGGAGTTACACTCCTTTGATATAGCTTTTATCCATTACATTTATCGAGGTCCTTTTGGAAAGGCACCTGATCAATGCTCTTTCCATCTGGAGGTCCTTGATTGCCATGGAAGTGGCTAGTATCCTAGGAGGGTGACCTAATGTACTTTATGTGATGGAGTGACATGTGGATTACTTTACGTGAAAGTAGGTATATGTGAAGATATGTGTTTAGATCGTGTGTATGAGATGAAGATCTTGAGTGGGGCACTTAGGTGTGGAAAGTTGGTCTTGAACTTAATATTGTTTCTGTTTTTTATAGGATGTCTGGATGTGTTAGAGGTTGTGGTAGACCTCGTCGGGGAGGCTGGAATGTTCCAACCCAACCAGAGATCCCTCTACAAGAAAACGGAGTGGGTCAGAACAACCTACCCGCCTAAGATACAATGGGGCCTTGGATAGGGAGATGTCAAGGGATCTTCGAGAGTCCATGGAGATACTGAGAGCCGAACAAGTGGCTAGAACAATTGAATGGAAAACTAGAGCTTCATTTTTGAAAAAGGAGTTCTTTCGTTCAAACCCCATTGAGTTCAACGATGGGCCTGACCCGATGAAAGCAGATGAGAGGTTAGAACAGATTGTCAAATCTGTTGAGATTTTGGATATCTGTGAGAACAAGTTGTGGGTAGCATTAGCGGCATATCAATTGAAAGGAGAGGCTGGACAATGGTGTAGAATCGAGTTGAACACATATGGGAGCCATTTGTACATGTTTTCCAAGAAAAGTTTATCCCACCCACTATTAAGGAGAGACTAAAGAAATAGTTTGAGGAGCTGTTACAACTCGATACACATGTGGTTGAGTTTGAAGCCACATTCACTAGTCTATCTCGCTTTGTGCCCAAACTAGTAACAACGGAAGAACGCTGATGCCTAGAATTCAAAAAGAGGTTGAGACTAAAAATTTTGATAAAAGTGGTAGGTAATATGATTCGTGATTATGATCGCCTAGTTGAAGCAACAGCCCCTGTGGAGATCATGGTAAAGGCAGAGGAGGCAAGACAAAAGTTGAAGAGGATAGGACATTCTGAATCCAAGGGTGATACGAGCTCTTCCAAAAAGTTTGGGGGCTCATCATCATCATTTCAATCACCCCCACAACCAACCAAATCTTCCGATTTTGTGATGGATGGAAGTTCAGGGAGTGAGGGTCAAATATGTCGTGCTTGCTATCACTATGGCCAAGTGGGTCATAAATCTTTAAAGTGTGGATAGAAGGGTAGAACATAGTCCCAACCTGTACGCTCACAGGGCCAATCTCAGAGTAGGTGTCATCCACCGTCTTGTTATCAGTGTGGTCAACTGGGACATTTGAAGAAGTTTTGTTCACAAAGAGCGAGGACTACTAGTATGGCAAGATCTTAGTAATCTAGAGGGTTTAAGATGGGCCAGGGACAAAGACTGTCTTACTAGCCTGCTCAATCAGGCCAAGCATCTAGGGCAGCATAGGGGGCCACCTTAGCACAATAGACTTATGCTCAAAGAGGTAACTTAGGAGAATAGAGGTCATAGGGAAAGATGTAAGCCGCCACCATTTCAGAGCAGACTTCGGGACCATCAGTTATGAGAGGTACATTTCTCATTTTCAATACTTGGGCTTGTGTGTTGATTGACACTAGGCATCTCACTCGTCTATGGAAACTTCTTTTGCATCATTGTTGGGATTAGAAAGTAAACAATTAAAATCTTCACTCACTATAGAGTCACCATTTGAGGGTAAAGTTACTTCGACCCAGAGGTGTCAAGGGTGTGTAATTGAGGTGGCGGGTCGACAACTTCTGTTTAATTTTGTTTTCTTGGATATTATGGGTTTTGATGTTATCCTTGGCATGGACTGGTTGTCTACTTACCAGGCTATTATAGATTGTCATCGTGGGAGAGTTACAGTATGCACACCGAGTGGTGATTGTCTCACATTTCTGGGGGATAGGAATGATAAATCCTTACCCCCATCATACTATCCGCGTGGCCGAAATGAATTTGTTTCTCTCTTAGTAGCTATTATAGATAATGGAGGTGGTATAGTCTGGGATAGGTTTCCATGGGTAGTATGTGAGTACCTTGATGTCTTTCCTGAAGATCTCATTGACTTACCTCCACACCGGGAAGTTAAGTTTTCTATAGACTTAATACCCGGTACAACACTATCTCTTTGTCCCCATATAGATTCACTCTGGCCGAATTGGTTATCCTGAAAGAACAATTACAGAAGTTGCTAAGTAAGGGCTTTATACGCCCTAGCACCTCACCATAAGGAGCTTCAGCCTTGTTTGTGAAAAAGAAAGACGAATCATTAAGACTGTGCATAGATTGCCATAAATTGCATCAAATTACGGTTAAGAATGAATACCCCTTGCCTAGAATAGATGATCTCTTTGACCAACTTAAAGGCTCTCATTGCTTCTCAAAGATAAATTTTAGGTTAGGTTATCACTAGATATGGGTTACGGAGGAAAATATTCCCCAGACTACTTTTTCGTACCAAATATGGTCATTACGAATTCTTGGTTATGCCATTCAATTTAACTAACACCCCAGCTACATTTATGGATTTAATGAACCAAATTTTCTGGGAGTTTCTCGACAAATTTATGGTCGTCTTTGTAGACGACATCCTTATATATTTGCCTTCTGAAGAAGAGCATGAAGGACACCTTCATACTATTTTGCAGCTTCTTAGAGAGTGTCGTTCATATGCGAAATATGAGAAATGTGAGTTTTGACTTTCAAAAGTGAAGTTTTTAGACCATGTAGTCTCTGGAGATGGAGTTATGGTGGACTATTCAATGATAGATGCAGTACAAAAGTGGGAACAACCTAAAAATGCTGTAGAGATTCATAGTTTCTTGGGTTTAGCCAGTTACTACTGTCGGTTTTTGAGGAATTTCTCTTCAATCACTCCACCCATGACAAGGTTAACACGAAAATGAGTGATATTTGTTTGGAATTTGTGAGAATTCGTTTTGGAAACCGAAACTTAGATTGACCACCGCTCCTATTCTTATTATTCTAGAACAAGGGTTGGGGTATACAGTATTTTGTGATGCCTTTAGAGACGGGTTGGGGTGCGTTTTGATGCAAGAGAGCAAGGTGGTGACGTATGGCTTGTGTCAATTGAACACTCATGAGAGAAACTACCTGACGCATGATTTAGAACCTATCGCTATTGTCTTCGCCTTGAAACTTTGGAGACATTATTTGTATAGTGAGAAATTTGAAGTCTTCCCTGACCACAATAAGTGTTTGTTCTCTTAGAAAGATCTAAACCTACGTCAACGGAGATGGATAGAATTCTTGGAGGATTATGACTTCGAAATACACTATCATCCTGGTAAGGCCAACGTTGTGGTGGATGCTATGAGTAGAAAATTTGTAAGTACTCTAGCCAGCTTAGCGATAAGAGAATGGAAGACGATGAGGGATGTCAGTGAATTTGACTTGCAACTTCATGAATCTTCGGAATAAGCTATCTTATACACCACTATCACACATCCCACCCTAGTTATGAGAGTAGTTAAAGCACAATTGGGTGATCCAAAAGTGGATGCAATTAGAGAGAGAATCTCTCAAGGGAATGAAGAGAGGGCCTTGAACATTTATACCAATTCTAGTATTCATTACCTTGATCGATTGTTTGTGCCTAAATCAATGAGAGATGAAGTTTTGCGAGACTTCCATCACTCACGCTTTGCCGTGCATTTGGGAAGCACCAAAATGTATCATGACCTTAGTCGACAATTTTGGTGGAGGGGAATGAAAAAGGATGTAGCCTTATTTGTGTCTAAGTATTTGACCTGTCAACAAGTCAAGGCGGAATATCAAAAGCCGGCGGGATTGCTACAACCTTTTCTAGTTGCAGAATGGAAATGAGAGCATGTTAACATGGACTTTGTCATGGCCCTTCCTAGAACGCAAAGAAGTAATGATGCAATATGGGCGGTTGTCAACAGACTCACTAAATTAGCCCACTTCCTTGCCATAAGCATGGGAGATTCTATAGAATTTCTAGCTGAACTTAACATCCGGGAGATTGTTCACCTCCATGGGGTTCTAGTGAGTACAGTGTCCGATATAGACCCTCGCTTTACAGCTAGACTATGGCATGGTCTCCAGAGCGCTTTGGGAACTCAATTGAATTTCAATACAGCTTATCACAGACCGACGGACAATCCGAACATACCATTCGAATCTTAGAAGATATGTTGAGGGCATGTGTACTTGATTTTAAAGCGTCGTGGGAGAAACATTTACCCTTAATTGAATTTACTTATAACAATAGCTAGTAGGCCAGTATTGAAATGGCATCTTTTGAAGCTCTTTATGGACATCCCTGTAGATCACTGGTGTGTTGGATAGAAGTTAGAGACTCACTTATACTTGGGCTCGAGTTAGTTCGTGAGACAATTGAAAAGTTAGCTCGAGAACTTAGGTATGAGAATAGAAGGTCATGAATTGAACACCCCACTCACCCGATCAAAGATCAGCCTGTAGTAATCATGATGTGATTCTTATTTACATTATATGCTCTTGTTCTGATTATTATCCTATCTTTACTATATGTTTCACACAAGTATAGATTAATTCACAAAAGTTGAAATGCTTTGATTTCATGTTCGTTTTGAAAAGTGTTTGAATATGTACCACTCGAAAAAGAGATCTCATATGTACATTTAATCAAATTACCCCAACTTAAGTAAAAGCCTTCATCCACAGGCATTTCAAACATGTATATCAACTAACCACTTAGCCTAATAGTAAACATGCTTGATATGGCAACATTCACATGCATGCAATATACTAAAGCGAAAATGCTCACCTTGTACTCAACCGAGGCAAGCCAAAAGGAATAAAAATAGTTAGAAAAATGCATGATCCTAACGATGCAAATGGCTAATGCAACACATACAATATGTAAATGATAAGCACGACTACTAGCATGGCATGTAAGTCGATTCAAGGCATGCAAGAGAGCACGTATTCGAGTAAACAATTAGAAATTGACATTGGTTAGTATGATGAGTTGAGCCCTTACTCATGCAAAACGAATGGATACGAGTCATGGACAATGCTACTTAAAACATGATGCTACCATTATAAGTAATTAAATGAAAGGTAGAAAGAAATGGGGATTAGAAGACATACACATTATTACATATTTGCCCTCGCACAAGAGGGTCCAAATGTCCAAGTGTTCGAATTAAACCAACAATTACAAACCCAAAGGAATAATGAATGAAGGACTATCTAATTTATTACAATAATATTACAATAAGAATATGTAAAGAATGCACAAGGATCGCATGCACGCTGATTTTCAGAAACTGCTCTGTCAGCCCTTTATGAAACTGTTCTGTTTCACCCTCAGCTATTGCCCTCAGTTTCAACCAAAAGTGCCCTATTTACCACACATTGGAGCCCGACCGGGCCCAAAAAGAGCCGGTCGTGTCTTGTTTTGTTGCGAAAAAATGTTTTTTTGTGCTCTGAGGTGAAAATAGTGTAGATAGCAGAACTTTAAACCATGTTTGTCCCTTCTGTTCTTCTCTATCATAGAGAAACTCAAAAGAAGAATGGATTTGGTTCCGAAACCATCAATGGTTGCACGTTGATTGCTTAATGGTTTTGTACACGATTGGACATAAATTTATGAATGCAATGAAAGACATACCACGCCCTCTTTCTATCATGAAGTTAGCTCAAAGAGGGAGGTAGACACGCCTCAAGATTCATCAAACATCATGAATTAATATGTGATGACTCTTGAAGCGATGGACTCGGCATAACGTCCGACCGAATGCAACCAATTTTATTAATCTTCTTTATGTCAATTTAATCGATTTTAAACTGATTTTAGTAGGATTTTTCAACTTACCTTTCCATTCTTTAATCATTTCGTCCAAAAAATGAGAATTAAGTCCACTAATGAAAAGAAGTGTCAAACAAGAAGTTGTTCATGGCATGAGAGAGATGTGATGCCTTGGTAATGAACCTCCGAAGAGATTAAACCATTAAGCATGGAAGGGTCTCTTTCACATGCCTTAAACAACACTTGTTTGAAATGACTCACGACTCTCAAACAAAGAAAACCAAGAAAGGAGGGAGGGTGCAGAGATGATTGTGCAAAGTTGATTATTACAAAAGTGAAACTCTTTACTACAAGAAAACTAAGTAAATAAAGTTATTAACTCAAATGACTTGATGTCTAAGGCCTAAACAACTGAAGCCATGAGGACTTACAACACAACAAGTATAATATTCAAAGCATAAACTATTTAAATGAATTAAAACAACCCTAAAATGTAAAAAAACAAAAAGACAGTAGCTAAAACCATGTTTAAGAGAGCACAAAAGATAGGCAAAAACAAAGAGATACAAAACTAGTAAGAAAGGCTAAGGAGGGGTGGCTAACCCCTCCACTTTTGGTACTTCTAAACCATATTTTCTAGCCCTTTAAAACTCTAAAAATTAGTGTGTAAGCTAAAGAAAAGAGTGATAAAACAAAAGGGATGAGCTATGGGATAAGGTGCAAGAAAGGGTGTTAAGCCTCTCTACCTTTGGTAGCTCTTTAACCCCAAGTTTCAACACTTGGAATTGATCCAAAGAATTATGAAAACACAAGAAAAAGATAAAAAAAAAGAAGATTGAAATGAAAGCAAGGAAAAAGGTGGCAAGCCTATACCTCTTGAAGAGTAAAAGCTTTTGTTGTAAACCAAACTCAATCCTCAGGCACTCTCAAGTTTGAATTATGGTTTTAAAGTCTCAACCAAGGCTCCAAGCTTAAGCTCTAAGGGTGTATATGGTGCATGTATATGGTTCAAGGATAATATAAGAACACAAAGTTAGCTTTCAAGGGAAAAAGGAGCTTTCAAAGACGTCTTTGGTTCTTTGAAATTTTTCTAACCCCAAACACAGAGACATCAACTCATTTTTATAGAATTTGAGACAAATAGATCACAAATATCTTTAAAAATAGACAGCTGGCGGATTCTCGCCCAGTATAGTGTTTCTGACCCAAAAGGCACGTCCGACCTCTAATGGCCATGACCAGGCCTAAATGAGGCACCTCCGGTCCCCAATTTGATCCCCTTGTTTCTCAATTTCAAGTTTCAAGCAGGTTGGCACAATGCTCAAAAATGGTTTTCTGAGGCAAAAACAGTGTGGGTATGGAAGGTTGGGATTGTTTGGAGCTTGAATTCGAATTCTTTCATTGAGAATTCAAACCACTTTCAACACATAATGTTCATCATCAAGTGCTCAGGATAAAGCACCCATGTCTTGCAGGCGGTCAAAAATGGGGTGCCTACAGTTGCCCCTCTCTGACAGAGCTTAGTATACCATGAAATGACGTGAGTGAATATCAAAGCCTAAAGATGACCCATTTGACGAGGCCGTAAGACTTGGGCAAACAAACAAATGTTAATACAATTGGTTGAAACTGAGGATTGTCTACATATCCTTTTGCAAGAAATCAAACCTGCATAGTTCAGGGGCAGGATACACAATGACATATAAAATGTGATGCATTTGAAAGTTGACCTTACACACTGAGGGAAGCCGGTTACTTTTGAAAACTCATGAGCATGCAAAATAATGCAATAAGCAATAGCAAAGTAGCAATACAAATGAAAAGTTCCAAAACAAATCTAACTGTGCCTCGCACGAAAAAGAGTGAACAATTAACAAGATGGTGCAACCGACAGACGTGTCTCCCCGTATTCCACACAGAGAGAAAGAGAAAAGTTTAACTAAGAGAAGATAATAACCTAATGCGTCTCACGCGAAAGGAGATAAGGTGGTGTGAACACCAGGTGCACCTGATGTTTTTAATCGAGGGAATCAACTGCCTAATGTGTCTCACGTGAAAGGAGAAAAGATGGTGTGAACACCAGATGCACCTGATGTTTTTAACCAAGGGAATCATAACCTAACTCATCTCATGTGAAAGGAGAAAAGATGGTGTGAACACCAGGTGCACTTGATGTTTTTAACCGAGGGAATCATAACATAATGCGTCTTACACAAAAGGAGGAAAGATGGTGTGAACACCAGGCGCAACTGATGTTTTTAACCAAGGGAATCACAACCTAACGCGTCTCACACGAAAGAAGGAAAGATGGTGTGAACACCAGGCACATCTGATGTTTTTAACCAAGAGAATCACAACCTAACACGTCTCATGCGAAGGCACACCTGATGTTTTTAATCGAGGGAATCACAACCTAACGCGTCCCATGCGAAAGGAGGAAAACGGAAGAGCAAATAACTTTTCAGAAGTTGATAGAGCGCTCATGGAGATAACCTCATTCAAGGTACAAAATTAAGCACGAGTTTGAAGAAGATTTGAACACGAGCTTGACAAACCAAAAAAAGACGCACAAATCGGAACGGTCAAAACGATGCTCGAATTAATAATAATCACGAAATTAATCCCGCAAAGTGTCTCTTAAAAGTGGGCCTAATTTGAAATTAACATGCCTTAGAAAAATAATAAATAGAAATGAATGCCATTTCCGTAACAATTTATGAAACAAAAGAACAAAAAAACAAAACACTTTTTCCCTTTTCCTTTCCCTTTTATTTTTCTTCTTCTTCTTCTTCTTCTTATTTTTTTTATGTGTATGTTTTCCCACTCTATTTTTCCTCCATGTTCTTTCTTTTCTTCCCCTTTTTGCTCGCTCTTGTATTTTTCTTCTCATTATTTTTTTCCGTTACGTTTTTCTCTTTTTCTTCTTTGTTTTCTTTGCTTTCTTTTTTCGTTCTTCTTTTTTCTTTCCCTTATTTTCCTTTTTTCATTATGTTTTTTTTTTCTTCTGTTTGTTTCTTCTTTTTCTGTTCTGTTTTTTTTCTCTTCTTTTGTTCTTTCCTGTTCTTTTTTTTCCCCCTTGAAATAGGGCCTACTCAGTCACAGACATAACAACAGAACAGGCAAATGGTGCTGCACTTGGGGCTGGCCGGGTCGTGACAGCGGCCTGGGGCAAATCGGAAAAACAACAACCCATGGTTCATTTAAACATAACCTAACCCTCGTTCTGCCCACACACTCCTTCAAAATCACTCCCTTTCTGTCTCTCTCTAAACTTCTCTTCTCTCTAGATTTCCATCTCACTTGTGATACCCAACAACCCTCGCGGGTTTTTCTTCAAAAACTCTTCCACCCCTCTATATATTTTGAATCAATTAAAACTTGATTTGGTTGAGTTTTGGGGTTCCTCTTGGCTTTTCTTGATTTCTTGCATGTTTGTTCGGGTTTTACCCACTCCCTCTTGCTTTTCCCCTTCTCGCGCTTTATTTTCTCTCCCCTAGGGTTTATACTTGGAGTTTTCCCCTCCCACTCACCCACCTACACTCTTTTTTTCATTTTTTTCTCATTTTCCCTCTATGGCTAGTGACGAGGTTCCCATTTCGGACCCCCCATTGGTATTGGTGCCATCCTAGATGAGGACATGGAGGGTGAGGATGTTCTCCCTCCTATCCCTGAGCCTAAGTTACTTCCTCTCGTGGATAGACCTTTTGATGTGGCCACCTACCAGCCGCACATACACGTCATAACCCCTGGCGGTATTCTGAGATTTGAGGGCCTCATTCCCGGGATTGATGAGGCGGTCCTACTGCGAGAGCCTGCAGAGCACTTATTTGCTGATGCCTCCTCGATAAACAATCTTTTCTTTGTTTTGAACACATTTGAATAAGCAAGCAAATCCTTTATTGTCCTTTAATGCAAATATTGACAACATTCCTACACCACAAGTCATAGCCAGGAGGATAGGTGGCTATGGGGCTATTTTCAGGCCCCGACATTTGTACGAGAGGCTCCCCCTAACAATCCACACACTAGTTGACACTGCCGGCTTTGGGCCTTTCTGCTCAGGACTTATACAGATAAGGGCCGAGCCACCGCTATACGAGGCCTTAGTGGAGAAGTGATGGGACACCACTGACTCTTTCCACTTCTCATCGATCGGGGAGCTAACTCTGACCCCATACAACTTTTCGATGCTCACAGGTTTGCGAGTAGGGGTTGGCGGCCTGATCCCATTTGATCTTGATATGGCACAGTGGAGAGCCACATAGCTTCATATTCTTGGGGCAATTCTGGATACTGCCGGCCACGAGATGATTCACTACAGTTGGTTCTTGGACCACTTCTCCGGCCTCCAGCCAGTGACTCCAGAGGAGATTGCTCAGTACACCAGCAGATTCCTTATATATCTCTTCAGTACTACCCTATTTGCAAAGAGGGAAAATACCATGGGGCTATACATCTTGGGCATGTTTGTGCATCTACCATGAGTGGTGGTGTATGACTAGGGTGGTGCCAGCCTGGCCATCCTATACTACTACATGAACTGCTTATCTCGCTGAAAGGCGGATTCACTTGGTAGTTACTGGAGAGTTTGGGAGGTACAGCTTCACAATTGCTTTTATGTTTTGCTCATTTTCTATTTATACTTGCTTTGTTCACCTGGTTCCTCAACTTGTTTTCTTTTGCAGCTCTGCGCTTACACATACTTCACTTCCCTTGCCCCAGTCCTAGTGCGGCCGATCGAGTTATTTGTGCCCTGCTCTCAGTACTATAACTCCCGATTTGAGTACCGATGACGCGTAGACCATGACTTCCCTTACTTCCGCCGCTTCTTTAACACTGTCACCGTGGAGAGGATAACAAAACCCGATACTAGTCTCTTTTACTACTTTTACTGTTTCCATACTAGTCAACCCTTGATATTTGATACTTGCCTTCCATCTTCTACTCGCAGATTGACTGGCACCCCTAGGCAGGCATTCCTCAGGTATCGAGGACGACCTATGTTGTTGCATGAGAGGCTTCCACCATGTAGATTCTGTTCGAGGGTATCTTTGGCAGGGCATACCATTTGGAGGAGTGATTTATTCGCCAGACTCAGGGCCATGCCAATTCTAATGTTCCACATCCCCCTCCTGCAGGCATGATGATCATTAATGATCTGTGTGACAGGCCCTTGATCGATCACCTTATGCAGGGAGAGGATGGTGACCAGTACCACAGAGCCGGCAAATTCATAGCATTCTTACAGACTCAAGTGATGGCTCCGCTTACCAGGGGTGTGGTTCGTGCACTTCCTAAGGCTGCTACTGTTGTCGCTGCTAGAGATGTTCCTACCTCAGCTCCTATTCTTAGGCTTCCTACGATTCTGACTGAGGTTGTATACATGCGACCAGACGGAGTGATCGAGCAGATCCATCTTGAGCACATTGAGGAGAGATATCCCAGGTTGGTGATTGCTCCCGGCGTCGAGCAGGTACATACTCCTCTATATTTCTGTCCACTATGCTTTATTATTTTTTTGTTCCATATTCTTAAGTCCTCTTTCTTTTGGAAGTGCCTGTAGGGTATTTCAATGACCTACTTCAGACAGTTGACCGACTACTTCTCATGGTGCAGAGGAGATAGACTGCTCTGGTTACTCACAGGATCAAGGTACACTTTGTCTGTAGTCTACTGTTGTTGCAATCTTGCTCATAGTTCTATTGAATCCATTCTGATATCTGTACGCTCTTCAGCTTGAGATAGCACTAGTCACACCTACAAGACCTCCCCCAGCTGGGAGAAGGAGAGGGAGATAGGCCCCATTGAGAGGTAGAGGATGGGCTGATCAGGAGAGGGGCAGAGTGAGACAACGCTCGCCCTTTGAAGATTTCTTTGATGAGTACACGACCCCTGAGTATGAAGGAGATCAGACTAACATCCAGTCCATTAATGCCAGTGATGATAGTGACGCGCCTCCTCCACGGCCGAGGATGAAGAGGGCCAGGATGAGTTTATTTATTTTCTTTTCTCCCTTTTTGCTTTTTAGTTAGGAACTATGTAGCATCAGATAGACCTTTTTGTTTTGTTTTTGAAGACTTTTCTTTTGCTTTGTTTTTGTAAAACAATGACCAGGGTTAGACCTTCTAGTTTATGAAAAGAAAGACTTTGAATGATTTCTCTTGCATAGTATGTGATGGATGGCATAACCTTTGCATGATAACCTTGTACAAGACTTTAAAACTATGAATGTTTGCTCTTGAATTTATTCTCGAATCGGATAATAACCTACAACTGGACAAAATACAAAATACAACTCGATAACAAAAAAATGAAATGAAAACGGCCTAAAAACACTAAAAAAAACAAGGCAAAACTCAACACACAGCCACAGTGAACCAAGGCAAAAACTTGTCTTTTCCTGTAACTGCTCTGTTTGGGCCAACATTTAGACTCGGCCGGGTCCAAATAAACATGGCACGATCGGGGGCAAAAAGGAGGTCGGTCAGTGTGATCTAATTACCATGCACTACCTCTTCCTAAACTCTATAAAAAGAGCTCTCATGCTATTTTTTTGGTAGAATAGCAAGTCTTTGATATTTTGCTCTCAAGATGGAGATTCTACTCAACAATAGACTCCGAGACTGGATAGCCACTTTGGACGGCTCGGAAAAGGTGAATTTTTATGGTTTTGGCATAAACGCTCTTTTTCCTTTGAGTCATACTTTGCTTTGTTTTCTGTTCCTCTATGCCGCGGTTTGATGTGGGAACCCGATTACACATGTATTTCGCTTCTGGCCCAAGAAATGCGCCTTACACTTGAAGAATTTCAAGCCTTAATAGAGTCCGAGCGTGATGAGGAAATTATGCCCTAGCCCCGCTTTGGCCATGCAAAGGCTTTGGAACAGATGTGTGGGTTTACTTTGCATGAGCCTCGATCTTTGGCCCACGATGGAGAGGTATATATTCCCGATTTGATTCGTCGCTTTTCGGGTATTGGGGACAGGAGTGACCTTCTTTGGCGAAGTTATCGTCAACATGCCCTCTACTCATACTCACTTGCGCACTTCCATCTTGCCCTTAGTTATGGTGGAGCCAGCATTGGGTTGATCGAAGTGGCCTAGCGTTTGAAAGAGGGTAAGAGTTGCATTGGTTTGGCACTAGCTAAGACCCTAATGGGTTTAGATGTTTTTGTCGACGAGAGACCACTCGGTTTCAGGGAGTTCGCTGCTTCTCCAGGTATTGTTTTCCACCATTTCTTATTTGTGATTCCTTGCATCCCTCGACACTCACACTCTATTGTTCTCTTAACCCATATCTCTCTATTCTTTAATCTCTGTTATTTTTCATCCCTTCCTAGGTGTGGCTAATGGATAAGCTTAAGGAGGTTGACCCTTGCCCTGAGTATTCAGCTCGAGCCTACTTCTTCCGTCCACGGTTGGTGGACTTCTCCATGGAGGAAGTGTGGTGTGATTGGATGTGCAGCAGATTTGTAGCTGACATAGCTTGACATTGCCCCTAGCTTAACTTGACTGAGATGAGCTACAACATGTCCCAACAGCCAGGTATACAGTTGATTGACCTTGCGCACTGTGTGTTCTATTTTCCATTCTGGTTCAGACACCAGTTTGGGCATGATCAGACCTGTCCAGAAGAAGGGGTGGAATACCCGGCTCCATTTCCCATTCGTGGTTCACACTTGACTTGGTACCTCACTGCTTGGAGGACGAGAAAACTTTTAGCCCCTGCCTCTAGCTTCAATTACGCCATTTCTGGTGAGTGTTTGGCTTGGATTAAGAACGAGGCACATGTTGGGCCATCTTTGGCTGTAGAGACCTCCATGAGTGCGAGTAGAAGACATAGAACCACCTGACTTATCTGTGCCCCTAGTTTTATTGCTTTGTCTTTTTCTTTTTTTTCAAGTTTTTATAATGTAAAAAAAACTTTGATTTAATCAAAGAGTTGGAGAATGTACTTGTGTTAAAATCAATGGAATTAAAGTTGTGAGCACTGAAAATTTTCATTTTTGGTCTAAAATGGTCCAAGTTGTAAAAGGTACAATTTTGAGAAAATCAATTCATTAAAACTTTTGAAAACAATTTTCGAGAACGATCATTGCCTGACATACACGGAATCGATCTTTAAGATGCACAAGTCTAAATCAGAAGATCATATTACCCACAACTGCGTTAACCATTGCTGCTCTAACTTGAAACTAGTTGTTCTGCCAAATGAAGGTAACACAACCACGTTCACAGATGACGAAAAAAGATGGACCGATCAAATAAATGGACAGGATAGTTGAGTTGGAGATGATTGTGGCCAAACATCGGAATGAAGTTGCCTACGTATCCTAAAGATGGGAATCAGGCCTTACGTAGTTTGGTTCGGGTTCACTCGAGTATTAACACTCTCATTTTACGCTCTAATTTTTTCCAAAGCCGCCATTTTGGATTTTCGACTTTGCGAGCTTTGTTTTTCTTATTTCTAATTTTTCATGCTCTAACTTTTGCCTAGGTCACCCTTTCGGGTTTTTGCCTCTTAGGGATAGTATTCTTCAACTTGTCCATGTTGATTGGTCCAGGCCGTCTAAATCCATAAGAATAATCACTCCGCCTGACCAGATAGATTTGATAATGTAAGGACCAGTCCAATTGGATCGGAACTTGCCCCTAGGGTCATGGATGGGGGCTTGGTTATCTTTCAGTACCATGTCTCCTTTCTTGAGATTCCTGGACTTAACTTTCTTGTTAAAAGCCCTAGCAATTCTGCGCTGGTACCCTTGGATGTGATATAATGCCTTTTACCTCCTCTCATTAAACGACATTAATTTTTCGAACCTACTCTGCTGCCAATCTACCTCCACTATCTGACACTCAACCATAATCCGTAGCGATGGTACTTCAATCTTAATTGGTAGAACAACTTCCATTCCATACACCAAAGAATACGGGGTTGCACCTGTAGATGTTCGAATTGACGTTCTGTAGCCCCAGAGTGCAAAAGGCAATTTATCCAGCCAATCCTTGTAAGTCTCAACCATCTTCTGTAGGATGTTCTTAACATTCTTGTTAACGGCTTTAATAGCTCCGTTTTTCTGTGGTCTATATGTTGATGACTTGTGAAAATCCACATTGTATTTCTTGAGCAAATCAACCACTTCTTTCTTGAAGTGTGAACCGTTGTTCGAAATGATCTCGTTTGGTACCCCGTACTTGTAGATGATGTTGTTCTTGATAAACTTAGCCACTTGCGATGCCTTCAACACAAAGTAAGACTGAGCTTCCACCCACTTAGTGAAATAGTCGATTGCCACCAGAATGAACTCATATGCCCATTAGAGCCTTTTGGCGAGACTGCCCCAATAACATCAATTCCCCAAACTAAGAAAGGCCACGGTGAAGTCATGTTGTAGAGCTTCGACGGTGGTATGTTCATGCAACCGGCATGAATTTGACATTTGTGGCATCATCGTACAAAACTAATACAATCCTCCTCCATAGTTGACCAATAATAACCTTGTCAGAGGATTTTCTGGGCTAACATCACACCATTCATGTATGCACCACACTCTCCTCCATGGATGGCCTGCATGAAGCGTTTCGATTCATCTTCTTCAACACAAAGCTTGTGTATTCCCATATGGCCTCTCTTGTATAGCTTACACCCATAAATGATGAACTGGATGGCCAGACGTCATATTCCCCATTTATCTTTGACATTTTCCCCTGGTGGATACGCGTCCTTCTCCAAAAAATTCCAAATGTCGTAATACCATGGGTTCTTGACTTGAACCTCATCTATTGTGGCAATGGTCTGATAAGCAGACGTATATTTTTGTTCAATAATGATTGGACTCATCTTCACCCCAAGTGGTATGCTTATCATGGAAGATAGAGTTATCAACACATCAGCGAATCGGTTATTCTCTCTCAGCAGATGCTTGAAAGTCAGTTTTTCAAACCTCAAAATTAGAATATCTAAGGCCAGATGATACACCTTCATGTTCTCTTCCTTGACCTTCCAATCTCCATTGGCTTGAGAAACAACCAGGTTTGAGTCTTTGATGACGTCCAACCTTATTGGCCCTAGTTCTAGGGCAGCTTCCAAACCAGCAATGCACACCTCATATTCTGCTTCATTGTTAGAAACTCTAAACCGAAGTTCGAAGGCTAAGGGTATGTGGGAGTCATCGGGTGCTATCAGCAATACACCTATTCCATAACCGTACTGGTTAGATGCTCCATCAAAGTACATTGTCCATGTTTCCTCTTCTATCTGCAGAATGTCTTTATCTAGGAATAGATACTCTACTGTCTCATCTACTTCTACTAGGTGGTCTGCCAGAAACTCCATGACGACTCTCCTTTTAACTAACTTTCACGTGGCATATTTGAGGTCAAACTCAGAGAAAAGAAGCAACCAACGAGCTAGCCTACCTGTAAGCGCTGGTTTCTCGAAGAGATATTTTATGGGATCTAATATCGAAACCAAAATTACGAAGTGAGCTAACAAATAATGTCTCAACTTCCTCGTTGCCATACTAAAGCTAAACAAGCTTTCTTGAGGGCAGTATAGCGGGTCTCGTAAATCAACATCTTCTTGCTTAGATAGTAGATGGTCTTTTCCACCTTAGCTTCTAATTCTTGCGCCACCATGCACCCCATGGTCGAATTCATTACCAACTGGTACAAGATGAATGGATTTCCTGGTTTTGTTGGTGATAATACAGGTGGATTCTACAAGTATTACTTGACCCTGCTCGAAGGCAAACTGACATCGATCATCCCACTAGAACTTCTTTCATTTCTTTAAGAGACCAACAGTGGTTCACAAGTCAAGGTTAATTTTGAGATAAACCTTTTTATGAATTGCATTTTACCCAGAAAGTTGCACAGCTCCTTTTCAATCCTCAGTGGTGGCATTTCTAAAATGGCCTTGATTTTGAACGGATCTACTTCAATTCCACTCTGCGTAATCAGAAATCCCAACATTTTCCCTGCAGTCATCCCGAAGGTGCATTTCTATGGGTTCAACCTCAGTTTGTACTCCCTAATCTATTCAAAGAATTTTTCTAGTGCAGTATAGTGGCCTTCTCGCTCTTTAGACTTAACGATCATGTCATCCACATACACCTCAATCTCTTTATGGATCATGTCGTACAAGATTGTGGCCGTAGCCCTCTGATATGTAGCCCCAGCATTTTTAACCTAAAAGGCATGACTCGGTAGCAGTAGGTACCCCATAGCGTAGTGAAAGCAATCTTCTCTCTGTCCTTTGGTGCCATTAGAATCTAATTATACCCGAAAAATCCATCTATGAACGAAAGCAAAGCAAGGCATGGCCTGTGGTGAAGTCTACCAGTTCATCGATGTGTGACAATAGAAAGTCGTCTTTCAAACTAGCTCGTTTAGATCCCGAAAGTTGACGTAGAGTCTGATTCTACCATTCTTCTTTGGAACCGGAACAATATTAGCCAGCCAAGTTTGGTATTCAGATACCATCAAGAAGCCTGCATCAATCTGTTTGGTGACCTCCTCCTTAATCTTTAATGCCCAGTCCAAACGGACTCTGTGCAGTCTCTACTTGACTAGTTGGGCCTCAGGGTCAAGAGGGATCTAGTGTTGTACAATCTCAAGATTGATTCTAGGCATGTCTTTGTAGGACCATGCGAAAACATCTTTGAAATCTTTTAATAAAGCGATTAAACGCTCGCATTCCTCCGAAGACAACGTGGACCAGATTTGGACTAATCAGGGATCCTCTTCAGTACCCTCGTTAATTGCAATGATTTCGTCTGTGCAGGGCTTAGCACGCCTCTTCTCCTTTCGATCAACCAAATTTTTCAAAGCTTGAGGAATTTCTTCCTTTTTGTTTAAGTCAAAATGTTGAAAGTCAAGATCAATGCAACAAACCAAAGGCATAGAGAAGTAAGTGAAATCTACTGCATTCCCATTAAAAAAGTCAGGATCTTCAGTTACAGTTGACTCAAAACAAAAACTAAAAGAAGACCTAGACAGGACCTTGGTATTTAGGTTACCACATTCGGAAGTACCAGACTCAGAAAAACGCGAATCTGACCCTAATTCCACAGACTCAGTGGAATCAGATTTGGACTCATTATTTGATTCAGAATTGCTGATGGTGCCTTTCTCAAATTGCCAAACCAGGCGTGGACCCTCAGTTTCGTCCATGATAAGACTAGAGAAATCTGCTGCTGGTTTATCCCCGATCATAAAGATAGTAACACTATCCCCCAAGTTGACGGGCTTAATTCTAGCATTAGAACTTACTAGTAGGTCAACCAGTGCTTCAACTCCAACCGGTTCCATCTTTGAGCTCCGTCTTGTCAGATTGGGCCGTTCACTTAGGATTTGCTGTGTGCAGAATGAATCGAATGCTGTGTTATGGGCTGCATGCAGATTAACCCCCAGTAGAGTAAGGGCTGTGTGTCCAGAATCAGGCAGTGGGCTGCTTAGGCTATTTTGCTATTGGCTGTTTAGTTATCTGATTACCACAGTGCAAGTGTTCAATTTTCAGACCACAGATCAATTCCATTTACATTGAAGTGTAACATGATGGGATGCGATGCAATACATGAGATATGTAAATGTAACACTTTTTAAGCAAAAAGTTTGTTCATTTCATAATCTTTTTTTTTAAGTACAAAGTTTTGAGGAAAACAAAAATCTGCCTGCGGCAGTACAGAGTATCCTAACTACCAACAAAAAGGAAAAGTACAAGAAAGAGGAAAAAATAACAAAAATCTGTATCCATGTCAAGCGACTCTGAGGGTTATCGGTCTGTCCTAGTCCTCTTCCTAGACGAAGGTCCAGGAGCATCATCAGCATCGTCGTCAGAGCCCGAGCTAGTGCCGCCTCCGGTCTCCTCCTCCGATGACTCCGCCTCCGACTCTGCCTCCGCCTCCGACTCGTCATCCTCATCGTCTTCATCATCAGGGACGGGAGCCCGCGAACTACTCCCGACATGAGTGTGCCCCGCCTTGGTGCGGGGGAATACTCTGCCCTCCTCATCTCTCCCTCGGGCGGGGACGGAAGGTCCAGCTGGAGCACCTCCTACCACGGGCATCTGGAAGGGAGGCTGAAAAAGTACATAAAAGACAAATGCATCAGTATATTGTGGACAGTTTATCATGCAGAATGCAGTGTATGAGTACAGTGTGTGAATGCCGTGAGCAGTTTATCAGTGCAGAATGCAGTGTATGAGTACAGTGTGTGAATGTCGTGAGCAGTTTATCATTGCAGAATGCGGTATATGAGTACAATGTATGAACGCCGTGAGAAGTTTATCAGTGCAGAGTACAGTGCAGAATGCAGTGTATCAGACGCTGTGAGATAAGTGTATCAGGTGTTGTGCCGTGCATCAGATTACGTGAATCAGCTTGTGAGTGATTTGAGGCCGTGATCAGAAGAACATACCGGAATGCTGTAGAGGGCCAGGAGATCAAAGGTCCGTTGTAGCATCCCCATCATGGAGGCATTCATCTCCAATGACTGCCGAGTGTACTCAGAAGAAGCCTGCAAAAGTATCAGATGCATCAATATTCTGTGGAATATCAAATAAACTGAAATGAAATGACTGTACAAAAATGCAGTAATACATACCGGAGGCAAGTCGGGGACACCGACAAACTCGGGATCAGCCGGCGGAGGGCCAAAGGGGATCTGATAGGTCACCCCACCCTGCCCTCGGAAAGTCAATCAAGTGGGCAGAACAGGCCAACCGGTCCCCCGTCCTCCCTGAACTCCGCCCCTGCCACGGACTCGAGCCCTCCTCGAAGCTCCTGCTCCAGCTCCTGCTCCTGCCCTAACTGCTGGCGCCACGGGCCTGGCTCCCTCAGCTCGATGGCCGCCGCTCAGAGACCGCATAATGTACGTCTGCACATACTCTCTGTAGTCGCCGATGCCTCTGAAGCGGGTCACCTCCCAGCCGATAGTATAATCGGCCATCTGCTCGGTAGTGAGCCTGTCGGTCTCCCTCATGTCCTCAGGAGGGTGAACCGGACTATCTGCTCCGGTAACCCTAGGGTCTGGCGTAGGAAACGCTCACCCAGGTACCAAGCCCGACAGACCGGGCCCTCCAGTAAGATCCGGAAACACGAGGTCTCATCGGCACCGGCAAACCGATCCCGCATCAGGGCTGGCAAAGGAGCCCAAGGCTGCCAGGTGATCTGAAAATGCAATACAGTTTGTTATCTATCGCTATTGAAGTATGCGGTGAAAAGCAAAGCTTAGATAAATTCTGAAATAAAACATACCTCGGCAGGGGTGATAGTGTCGAAGTAGCGGCGGAAGAAGCTAAATGTCTCTCGCGGCCTCCGGGTGCATCTCCCGTCAAAGCGACGCGAAAAAGGGACGGCCAGAGGAGTCTCCGTCTCCGGTACGGGAGCGAGCCTAGGAAAGTAGGCATAAACCCACAACTGCAAGGTAAATGCTAGTGCATTTATCAGATAAAGCAGAATATAGAGTAAAAGCAGAAATAGCAGTGCCATGTGTTGTGCAGTGTATTGTGCAGAGTATGTGTGTGCCGTGTGTACAGTATACAACAAGTATAAAGTAGACTACAGTGCGTGCAGTGTACAGAGTACAGAAAATATAGGACAGAAATGAAAGGCAGAAAAAGAAATGTACCTCCCAAGCACGCCAGTAGCCCCCGAGCAACTGTCCGCTGCCGCGGGAAGCTGAGCTCATATATTCGTAGAGAGTGGCCAGAGCGGCGCCGCCCCATTCGTAATGCAAGATGTCTCTGACATCCACCAGTGCGCTGAGCAGGCAGAGAGGCACGGTGTTCGCCCGGTCGGCGAAAATGGTCGTCCCAAACAAGAACATGAGGAAGCCACGTGCGTATCTCTCCACGGCCTCCGGAGTCATCGGGGCTGCATCAACAAGGGTGGGCTGGACTTTGAACTGCACCTCGAGCCAGGAATATTGGACGTAGCCAGGACGCGCGAGAGGTGGCACCTCACCAAGCAGATAGATCTGGGCGGCAGTCCACTCGTCCATGTCAGTATCAAAGGGGATCGGATCACCCCCTACGCCGATGCCTGTGAGCATCGAGAAATCATAGGGAGTCATCGTCATGTCTCCCGTCGTAGACAAATGGAACGAGTCGGTGGTGTCCCACCACCTCTCCACTAGAGCGGCGAGCAAGGGCCTGCAAGTCGTGAGCCTGGATAGTCCCCTGCAGAAAGCGCCGAAGCCCGCCTGGTCCACGATGTGGCGAACCGCGTCGGGAAGCTCGGCATACCAATCACGAGCGCCAGTATTCCCAACCCACGGATGGTATGGGAATCCCCCTGTAAACAAAAAAACAACAATTGCAAGGCAACATTCAAAATGCAGTTCTAAGAAGCATATAGGTATGTAGCATGTGTGCATATTTTCAGACTCAAACAAATACCGGGTGTCGGTATGCTTACAGTGAACTACAGCGTGTGATGCGTCAGCGCGTTTGGGTGGTTTAGAGCAGATGTAGCATGTGTGCAAGTTTGGTAGATTTAAACAAATACCGGGTGCCGGTATGCTTACAGTGAACTACAGCGTGTGATGCGTCAGCGCGTTTGGGTGGTTCAGAGTAGATGTAGCATGTGTGCAAGTTTGGCAGATTTAAACAAATACCGGGTGCCGGTATGCTTACAGTGAACTACAGCGTGTGATGCGTCAGCGCGTTTGGGTGGTTCAGAGCAAATGTAGTATGTGTGCAAGTTTGGCAGATTTAAACAAATACCTAGTGCTGGTATCCTTACAGTGAACTACAACGTGTGATGCGTCAGCGTGTTCGGGTGGTTCAGTACAGTATAGCATGTGTGCATATTTTCAGACTCAAGTAAATATTGGGTACCAGTGGGTATGCAGTGAAATACAGTGAGCGCCGTGTGTTCGGGTGATTCAGGGCTAGTGTAGTGTGTGTACATGTGTCAGTCTCAAGTAGAAAGTAAAGTAGAGAAAGAGAGTTTCCTTGGAAGCGCCGAAGGACAGGTGGGAGGTAGGCTCACGCAATAATAGCTCGGGTGGCACGTGCCTGTCGAAACTCCTGAACTGGCGCAGTCCGTCAGGGGGCAGAACATGAATCACCGGCCGGTAGGTCGCTGCGTCGAATGGGCGCTCGCTCAAAGGTAGGAGCTCGACCCCGGGATCCATCTCGTGATCCAGGGGAGTCCCACGGCGTGGAATGTCGTCCGCCATGTCAAGAATGATGAGAAAATAGCCGGAGGGAGGAAAACCGGGCTAAAATATGGAAAGTCAACCAAAAAGTCAACCCCCAGAAGGTCGAAAATGGCCGAAAAGGCCGGGATGTGAAAAGGGTACGGAAATCAAGAGGAAAGCGAGGGGAACAAACCCCAAAAAAGGTGAGAACGGCAAAAGAGGCACCGAAACAAAGATTTGTTCGGTTGAAAATGTCCGAAACGCGAAGAAAATCGTGAATCTGACGACGAAACGGGCGTAGAACGCGAAGAAATGGAGAAAAGAGGAGAGGAAAACACTCTAGAGAGAGAGGGTGTGGAATTTCGGCGAAGGAGGAAGTGAGAAATAGGGTTTAGAAACCCTATTTTAAAACACCCATGGTGAAATGTCGAATCTGCCCCAACTCAGGAACTTTTTGCCGGTCGGCAACATTTTGTGCCGGCCGGCAGAATATTGTGCCGATGAAATTATTTTGCAACCGGTGGACAGCCGGTGGCTTCCCCTCCCGGCCGGTGGTGTTCCCACAACCTTGTTTAGGCCATATGAGTAGTTTTTGGTCTTCATAGCTCAAGAAAGTGCAAGAAAGTGTATCTCCGACGCTCAGCCGGCCTCCGTTTTGACATCGGGTCGTATCTTCTGTGCGTGACGCTCGAATTCCTGCAAGGTGTATCCTTTTCATATCCTTTTGGCTTTTACGAAATTCAAAAGTTGCCCCACGTGCATCGCATATCAATCGTACTGTTTTATGCATTTCAAACAATCGCACTGTTTTGTGCATTTCAAATTATCGCACTGTTTTGTGCATTTCAAACAATCGCACTGTTTTGTGCATTTCCAATTAGCACACTATTTTGCGCATTTCAAATTATCGCACTGTTTTGTGCATTTCAAATTATCGCACTGTTTTGTGCATTTCAAATTATCGCACTGTCTTGTGCATTTCAAACCATGGCACTGTCTTGTGCACTCGCGTTGTCTAACGCATCGCGCTGTTTTGCGCATCTCATTGCATTTTGCATATCTAATCAATTTCATTACTTGTGTAGACCGCATGTTTGTAATCGATTTCATTACCTGCGTAGACCGCATGTATTTCTTGCGTAGACCGCATGATTGTTCAAATTCATTACTTGCGTAGACCGCATGTATTGCTTGCATAGACCGCATGATTGTTCAAATTCATTACTTGCGTAGACCGCATGTTAATTACGTTACCTGCGTAGACCGCATGTCTGTAATCAATTTCATTACTTGCGTAGACCGCATGTTAATTACATTACCTGCGTAGACCGCATGTTTGTAATCAATTTCATTACTTGCGTAGACCGCATGTTAATTACATTACCTGCGTAGACCGCATGCTTGTAATCAATTTCATTACTTGCGTAGACCGCATGTTAATTACATTACCTGCGTAGACCGCATGTTTGTAATCAATTTCATTACTTGCGTAGACCGCATGTTAATTCAATTACCTGCGTAGACCGCATGCCTGTAATCAATTTCATTACTTGCGTAGACCGCATGTTAATTACATTACCTGCGTAGACCGCATGTTTGTAATCAATTTCGTTACTTGCGTAGACCGCATGTTAATTACATTACCTGCGTAGACCGCATGTTTGTAATCAATTTCGTTACTTGCGTAGACCGCATGTTAATTACATTACCTGTGTAGACCGCATGTCTGTAATCAATTTCTTTACTTGCGTAGACCGCATGTTAAATTCATTACTTGCGTAGACCGCATGTTTTGCTTGCGTAGACCGCATAATTGTTCAATTCCATTACTTGCGTAGACCGCATGTATTGCTTGCGTAGACCGCATAATTGTTCAATTTCATTACCTGCGTAGACTGCATGTTTTGCTTGCGTAGACCGCATAATTGTTCAATTTCATTACCTGCATAGACCGCATGTTTTGCTTTCGTAGACCGCATAATTGTTCAATTGCATTACTTGCGTAGATCGCATGTTTTGCTTGCGTAGACCGCATAATTGTTCAATTCCATTACCTGCGTAGACTGCATGTATTGCTTGTGTAGACCGCATGCTTGAAACCAACTTCATTACCTGCGTAGACCAGATGTTCTGCTTGCGTAGACCGTATGCTCATGATCAATTTCACTAATTGCGTAGACCGCATGCTCATGATCAATTTCGTTGCCCGCGTAGACCGCGTGCTCCACTTACATGTCTGTGCTTACATAGCATTGTTATGCTTCCCACTTGTTTTGCATTGTCACGCATTTTCAAAATACGTTGACAAACATTGTACCTGTTAAGTTTGTTTTCTTTGCAGGCACGATATTGTATGTACGATTCATTTGAGGCTGGTGCAACCAGACGAACCGCACAGGCATTGTACGGTCTAGGAGACCCTAAATCCTCTGAAGGTGCAAGTCCTTCGGTGTTTGTCGTGCCTGGACGACTTTTGATGAGTTGCATTATATATGTATTTTAAAGCCGCGTGTTATCGCGCATTCCATGCATTTCATGCATCATTTGCATTCAAAAAAAAAAACAAAAACAAAACAAAATATATAATTGTATTGTTATGCGTCATTAAAACGTAGTGCATATTGCATTTCAGTTTGCATGCATTTATTGCATCGCCTTTCATCTATGGCTCGCGCCTTTCCATGATTGAGCTTGGTCTGGTATGTGCCCATACTTCTCGTGTCGAAGCATAGTTCAGTGGACCGTTCTATGTTAGCCGTGGTTTGTACGTACATGCCTTTCCTAGGCAAGATTTGGTTTGGCCTGCAGGCCATATCCATTGTAAATATCCATTTCCATTGCATTGTAGCTTTATGGCTCGCGCCTTTCCATGATTGAGCTTGGTCTGGTATATGCCCATACTTCTCGTGTCGAAGCATAGTTCAGTGGACCGTTCTATGTTAGACGCGGCTTGTACGCGTACATGCCTTTCTTAGGCAAGATTTGGTTTGGCCTGCGTGCCATATCTATTGCATTGTAGATCGCATACATTCACTGCATCACCTTCCATCTATGGCTTGCATCTTTCCCTGTTGAGCTTGGTCTGGTATGTGCCCATACTTCTCGTGTCAAAGCATAGTTCAGTAGACCGTTCTATGTTAGCCGCGACTTGTATGCGTACATGCCTTTCCTAGGCAAGATTTGGTTTGGCCTACGTGCCATATCCATTGTATCCATTTCCATTGCGTTGCAATTTGCATACACTCATTACATCACCTCCGCCTATGGCTTGCGCCTTTCCATGTTGAGCTTGGTCTGGTATGTGCCCATACTTCTCATGCCGAAGCATAGTTCAGTGGACCGTTCTATGTTAGACGTGGCTCGTATGCGTACATGCCTTGCCTAGGCAAGATTTGGTTTGGCCCACGTGCCATATCCATTGCCATCTGCCCAGCATATTCGTTATATATTACATTGTAGTGTAATTGTTGCATCCAGCATTAGGATCATAGTCCTTTCCCCAGCGGGTCGTTTCCCCACTTATGTCATTCCACCCAATACTTGTTCTTGTGTCCGTCTACATTACTCATAGTTCAGTTGACCGTTCTATGGTAGACAGACTTGTTACCTCCATCAATCTATTTGACATAGGCGTGGTTTCGAACTGCTCATGATCGGATCATGATTCAATTGCTTTGCATATAGTTTGCATTGTTTCAATTCCATTGCATCTTCATTTGCATTATTTATACATTGTCTTGTATATATTGCATATCATTTCGCATCCATTTTTTTTGCATTGTCATGCATGTTGCTAACAACATTATACCTGTTAAGTTTGTTTTCTTTGCAGGCACGATATTGTATGTACGGTTCATTTGAGGCTGGTGCAACCAGACGAGCCACACAGGTATTGTATCCTCCGAGTGAGAAGTTTCGAGAATTGCATAATTCTCGTACATCCTTTCTGCATCATAGTGTAGTCTGGTGTATGCTAGCTTAAAACTGTCGCATGTGTGCTTCATTACAGTTTTTCTTTGCATGATCATAAGTTATGTTCGGCTCTGTGCATTGTCTTGCATTTTGCCCCTGCCTTCGGGCGCATATCTTGTTTGTCTTGCAAGTTTGTCTAAGTCTTCGGCCTTGTCAAAAATGGGTCGTCTTGGTTTTTGACATTCACTCCCGTCATTGTTATGACTTTCGAGTTCTGTCAAAGAGGGGCAACTGTAGACATCCCATTTTTGACCGTCCTCAAGACTTGGATGTCACCATTGGAACACTTGGTGATTACCTTTGTTTGTGTTCGTTTGGAGTTCCCAGAGGTCTCGGCTACGCGCCTTGCCTCAGGATCTCAGAACTTGACTGGTTAAGTGTCTGGTTTTGCACCAAACACTTGTGTTTTGCCTTGGAGGGGCAGGGAATGCCTTCTGAGGCATCCTCACACACCACCGGCCATGGCCAGAGGCCACCGGCTGGTTTTTGCTGCCATCGGCAATGTATATTGCCGGTCGACACTATTTATTGCCGGTCGGCACTCCCTTTTGCCAAAATGGCATTTTTGAGCAGCCGACTACTGTTCATCTGCTTTTGCAGATATTTTATTACAGCTGTCTTGCATTTGGCTCCCCTCCATACACGTGTATGAAGGGATCTCCCTCTTTAGAAGCTTGTCATGTAAGCTTTACAAGACAAGAAGCTCTATAAGAGGAGCCCTTCTCTCCCTTGCTTAGGGTTAGGCACTTTAGAGAGTTTAGACAGCCATATTAGGGTTTTGAGTTCTAGGGTTAGGATCCATACATATCCTATCTCTATATCCCCCTCTTGTGTGTGTTAAAGTGTGTTTGTGTCTTACTATTGCACACAAACACATAGTGTTTCACCTTCACTTAGCTACTGAGGTTCTAAGAGGTTGTTTTTGAGGTTTTGGAGCTGGTTTCAACCTAAAAGAGGCTGCTCGTCCACCAATGTTGAAGAGGTCTTCAAGGGTAAGAAACTAGTCCATTTATTCCCTATTTTTGCATTGTATTTTTACCTATCTTAGAACTGTTTTTGTGCTTAGTGTATAACATAAAAAAGTTCTGTTTTTAGGCCCTCTTGATTGTTTATTCAGGGCGTTTTGTGGTTTGGGTTTGTTTGACCCCTCCTAAGCCTTGTAAGGCTCCTTTTTGTGCTATTTTTGTGCAAGTTCCGAGACCTTGGTGCTTGGGCCTCCTCACCACTAAAATCTTGAGGGATTTCAGAGGTGAGGATGGTGCCTTGAGGTCCCAAGAAGGAGAGGGCCACCCCCTCTCCTTATTGTCCTTGAAATGGACCCTTTTTGGCCTCTTGAGTGAGCATCATGTTAGAGTGTATATTGATCGTGTCTTGGCTGTTTTCCATGCTTATTATGCCATGATATAACCTTGTTGTGTGTTGGTTTTGGTACACCATGCACACTTAGCATACCTACCATGTAATGCCTTGTTATTGCCTTAATATGACTTAGGTTGTTAGCCTTTGCTCTAGCATGTTTTAGGTTTAGCCTCGTGAAGGTTTTGTGCTCATTTTGCCATGTTTTAGGTCTGTCCATAGTTGTTTGGGTTGATCTTGGCATGCGTAGTATAGCTCCTTTGTATTTGAGCTTGTATGCTTCAAGTATGTGAATGTGTAGTATGTGTTGCTTGCATCATTTCGGCGGTTTGGAACCACCCTACATGTTATTTCAGTCCTTTTGACATGCTCATATGTTTGCCTTGGATGCCTCTTTGAAGCTTTGGAAGCTTGCCTTGCATGCTCCTTGTTTTAGCATTTATGCATGCCTTTAAATTCAAACCCTCTAGATGCTATCTAGTTGGTCTTTTGGGCTTAGTTTCATGTGTTAAAACTCCGTTTTTGGTTGCCTAAGTCCTGCCATGTGTGGTTGTACTAAGTGTAGTCCATTGCCTCTTTGGTGAGCCTTGAATGCTTGGACCATTGTTGCATGTTTAGCTTGCCTTGTTGCTTGGTTTGGCACCATGTTTTAACATGATTTTTAGAGCTTATGTTGCATGCTAATTGTCCATGATATCCCTTTTCAAGTGTGCCTTAGAGTTGCTTATTTAATGCCTAAGTGTTAGTCCAACTTGCTTGCATGCGTGTATGTATGTTTGATCCCAATTCCTTGGTTTTTGGCCACTGTTTTAGGCCTATTTAGAGTTGCCAAAAAATCATGTATAAGTCCACCTTTTCATCAGTTTGCATTGCCTCATGTTTGCTTGTATGCTTGCATAAGTGTCTTGTCATGCCATGTTGCATCCTTAGCTTGCATGCCTAGGTTGCATTGCATCTTGCATGCATACCTTGTTCCTTGACATGGTGATAGGAATTGGACCTTGGTTCGTTTGTTTGGTTTGCATTTCATTTGACATGAAAGTTGCATACTTGATTCTTTGGGCCATCATGCATGGAAATGCGTGATTGGTGGTCTGAGAATCGAGACACATGCCCTTTTGAGTCACAAACATGATAGGGGACATGATTGGTGCATACATTGCTTGAATTGTATTGCCATGCAAGTTCTGTCCTCTGCTGCTGTGAGTTACAGGTTCTGCAGGCATTCTTTGCCGACCGGCAGTATACATTGCCGACCGGCAGTAAATCACCAGCCGATGGATTCATTTTGTGCCGGTGACCACAATTCACTGCCGGTGGTAATTCTACTCAGCCGGTGGTGATTCCCAGTATCCAGAGAGGCATCCTTGAGACTTTGGCAGTCTTCAGAGAGGCAGAGCAGGAAAAACAGAGGCAGACTATGCATGGCCGTGCACTTCCGAGCAGGACCCGAGCATGCGCTACATCTGGCTCTCCTCCCGAGGCGGTTTACTGCTTTTCTTAGTTTAAATTAGTTTGTTGACTGATTAGGCAATTTGTAATATTTAATTAGCTTGCGTAGTTAATTAATTTGTATTATTTATTTGGTCCCACCGGACGAGGGCAAATCTGTAATAAGTGTGTGTGAGTGGTGTGTATGTCTTCCAATCGCCACTTCTTTCTTCCCTTTTATTTACCTGCTTTGATGGTTAGTATTAGGGCACGTTTAAATCAGCATACCTCATGCAATGCATGCATGCATTCATTCATTTATCTTACATGCACCGGGCTCGGCGCATCATTCTAACTGCATCTGTATTTCAATTTCCAAATTGAATACGTGTTAGTTGTAGCATTTCACATGTCATCGTAGATTAGCCGAGCCTATCCTAATCACATTTTGCTTGTGTTGCATTAGTCATTTTAACATGAACTAGGACATGCATGTTTGCTAACTAGTTTATTTTTTTTGGCACGGAGTACGATGTAAGTATTTTTGCTTTAGCATATTGCATGCGTGTGAATGTTAACATGATAGCATAGTTACCATGTGGCCAGATGCTTATGTGATAAACTGTTTGAATGCCTGTGGGTGAAGGTTGGATTGTTTGAGTTGGAAAAACTCGTTGAAATCCATATTTTAGCCTACTTGCGAGTCGCAAATCCCAAAACATTTTCCAAAACAAACGGATATGCAATGCTTATTTCCAAATTAGGCAATCTAGTCTATACTTGTTTGCTGTGCGCATAACATAGTAATTCCAGGCTAATAAATGGAATAGGAACACATAATGTTTTCAAAAACGGATATCACGGTTAGTAGAGGCCGATCTTCGGATCGGGAGAGAGGGGGTGCTCATAGCTGACCTTCCCCAATCGTACCCTAGCTCCCGAGCCGAGACAACTCCGGTGATGACGGACATGTGGCCTTCGGCACCGAGTCAGGGTTTCCTAAATTCCCCCATAAAAAATATTTAGGTGGCGACTCTATATCTGGCAAAGCAGTCCTTGTTTGGCACTTCTTTTCAAAAATCTGTTTCTCGAAACGATTTGCCCGATTTGGACTCTTTGGTTCAAGATTAAGAACCGTGACACAAATCGAGTCCGAGGTGTAGTGACCCCAAATGAACAGAACGGGACTCACCCTCCCGGGGCGTTCGGGGACATCTACACCTTGTTTCTTAGTTTCAAGTTCCAAGCAGGTTGGCACAATTCTCAAAAATGGTTTTATGAGGCAAAAACAGTGTGGGTATGGAAGGTTAGGATTGTTTGGAGCTCGAATTCAGATTCCTTCATTGAGAATTCAAACCACTTTTAACATGTAGCATTCATCATCGAGTGCTTAGAATAAAGTGCCCAAGTCTTGCGGGCGGTCAAAAATTGGGTGTCTACACATATCGTCTTACCTTACCGCCACAACTCTCCAGAGTGTATAATGTGTTTCATGTGTCTATGCTTTTCAAGTACGAACTAGATCCCTTCCACGTGTTAGATTGGACGGAGATTGAAGTGGATGAAGATGTGTCCTATGAAGAAAGGCCTCTCCAAATTTGAGATACACGGGAGCAAGTATTAACCAGTAAGACAATTCCACTAGTTAAGGTATTGTGGCATCATCATGATATTGAAGAAGTGACATCGGAACGTGAAGCTGAAGTCTGTAAGAAATATCCAAATTTATTCTCTAATTTGTGAGTAATGGTCTATTTACTCTTTCCTTGTATATGATAAGATAGAAATGAACTATAATCTTCCAATTCTCACTTGTCTTTGGTTTGGGTTTTGAATTGATATATATTGTTCAACTGGGTGTTGTCAAGGAATGATAAGTATATGTTGTTGCCATACTTTATTATCGGATTGGGAGTGAATGCTATTTCGAGGGTGAAATTTTGTAAGGGGGAGAGATTGTGACATCTTGTTCCAGGTGACCGCTCGAGCGAAGAAAATGTCGCTCAAGCATAGAATTGTTGCCCCTAGTATCTCGTGAGTTTACAAGCGGGAACGCTTGAGCTCAGGAATCGTCGCTTAACCGTAGAATGTAAGCTCCCTGCAATTTCATTGTAGCTTTACAAAACTTCTTGGAGTTTTTCATTTTTTGCTCTAGCGATGGAATTGTCACTCGAGCGAAGGAAGTTACGCTCCAACGGTCTGTGCAAATTCAACAGTTTAAAAAGGACATTCTAGATCAATCTTTTCAATTTTATTTTCCCTCTTCCTCGTTCCTTCCTGTAGCCTGAAAAACCCTTAGTTTTGACCCCAAAATACTCCTCATTCTCCTAAGATCCAACCTAAACCACTTGCAAGGAGTGGAGTACAAGTGAAGATCTTCCTTCCTATCAATTGGATTCCATTTTTTACGACAGATTCTCTTGGAAGCTTGGTATTTTTCTCATAACTTGAGGTATCGTTACATTTGATCTAGTGTTTTTTTTTTTTTGGGAGATGTATCTATGTTGTTATTGTGAATTGAAACCTAATTTGATGATTGGGTTGGATAAACTCTTATTTCATACAAAGGGAACATAATACTCAAGTTTTAGTATAAGTTTTCCAAATCTTTGCTCAAAATGTGTCTATAAATGTCAAGGAGATACTTATATATGAAAATGGGGAGAAAGCCCCAAATTTGATAAAACCCTAGTTTCTAAATTGAGAAGAAAATAGTATTAAGATTGGAATTTTCTTGAATTGTTAAGATGTTGTGAATAATAAAGACATGAAATATATGAACAATGCTATGGTATTCAAATTGAGGCTTGGGAATTTATTCTTCTTGAATGTTATGTGTGTATTTCATCACATAGAATGTGAATATTGTTGATTGAGTGAACGTTTGGTAAATTGAGCATGAGTCCGGGTTAAGAGTCCGTTTTGATGTTGTTGAATTGTGTTGGTACCCCCGTGGGAGTCAAAGTGCCTAATTGCCCTGTCTTGAGCTTATTGCCAAACAAATGTGGGAAAATATTTTTGGGTGTCCACTGGTCATGTCATTTTGTAGTTCGTAAAAGTGGAAAAATGGATGATTTTGGGTGCCCATGTCCTGCCGTATACTAGTCGGTAAATGTGAGCAATGTTTCTTTTTGGAATGAAAGTGATTTGAGTATGTGTTTTTGGACTCTTACGAGGGACTCATGGCATGATACATTTTCTAATATGGAATGTGATTTCCATGTCTTTTTTAATTAAATTACCTAATTGACTATGTTTTCTTATTAGCCGCTAATGTAGTTTTGGTTATGATGGTGCCATGGACTATCTGAACGATTAGATACTTGGTTAAATGTGTTCTTACTAGGAGCTCAACCCTATTTAATTTTTCAAGACAGGATGATGTACCACCACAGTAAGGACTGGTAGTAAGCAGTCTCTCGATTTTCGGATTGATAGCTCGAGGATATTTTGCTACCAAAGCTTAGCGTTTTGTATCAAGACTTGTAAATTTATTTTGTTGTTGTCTTGTATGCCTTTGGGCTTTTCTATTTTGTAATGTCATCTAGTTCGTTGAACTTAGGAAGGAGTTTAAAGTTTCTTGGGAATGTGACCTTGAAATTGTAGTTTCTTAAATTGTAGCTCAATAAGAAAGATGGTTTTGGTATTTTGCTATGCTTCATTGTGGTGTATTTGTGTATGATATAGCAGAGCGTTACACTCACGTTTTGAAATTTGGAAAGTTTATCTTTATTGAAACTTTGTTTATCTATTTAGAAATATCTATTTTGGACTATCAGTGGAGGATAGCTATGATTGCCGTAGAAATTGCATGAGAATTAGGAGAATTGAAACTATTGTCTCATTCATTTGTATTTAGCATTATTTCATATTTATACATCGGAAATGTTTATTATTTTGAGAAAAATGAGTGAATCTGGAAAGTATGTGTTGCCTTGTTGAAATAAGTTGGCGTGAGTATCCATGGTGAAAGTTCTAAAAACCGCGCGTATACATGGGTGCTAATCCTGCGGATGAAATTTCCATGAAATGACAATAGTAATACTTGTAGAGCCTACGTTTACATGGGTGCTGGTTTATGATTTCTAGTGGATGAAATTTCCCTGAAAGGTTGGAATTGTTTTGAGATTCCCAAAGTGTAATTCACTGCCCTGTTTTCTATTGTAAAGGAAGTGATTTACGAATTCTAATATTAACCTGAGATTTCATGGTGATTTCATGGTCTTAGAAAAGACAAAATGTTTTGGTACGAGCATTGTATATGCATTCACTTTATATCTTTGTTAAGATTCATATACTGTGTTAGATTATTTCTATTGAGATTTGGCTCACGCTATATGGGAAAACCATTTTCAGGTACTGATGATATGCCTCTGCCAAGATAATAGCTTGGGAGGACTTGGAAGCAAGTGCTTCATTTCGTTGTTTTGTTGTATTTATTTTGTACAAGCCTAGGGCTTTAACAATATTGGGATTTAAATTCATTTTGTTGTAACCAAGAACTGTTTTGGAAAGTTGTAAGCCTTGACAGCATTCCTTATTTGTTCAACCTTCATTCTATTTCCTTTTAATGTAACATATGCTATAGATTCAGGGTTGGACTTGTAAATGTATATCTGCATATGTTACCCTTTTATACAAGTAATTGGGATTAATGGAAGATAACTATTTCATTATGTGTTATTTAATTAACGAATTATATGGGTTATTATTATTTATTTCGAGGCGTTACAATTCTTGCACTCGAGCGGTCTGTGCGTATATCAGTCCGAGAAAGCCAGTTTCTAGATCAATTTTTCATCTCTCTCTGTCTCTCTAAACACTTCAAAATCTCAAATCTTCTTTCTATCTCTAGAAACCATCTTTAAACCTTAAATATACCTTGAACTGTTGATTTCTACACCATTGTCCTTTGGGAAAAGGGTAGAGCTTGTCTAGAGCTTGATTTTAATTGGAACAAATTTGATTTTTGACTTCGTCAAAGTTTCTTCACTCTCTCCTTCGTCTTCTAACTTTGAGGTAGGGATTTCTTTACACTTTTGTATGGTTTTTAACTTAGTTATTTGTTTTTCCAAACAATATTATGATTTGGGGATTTTTGGACAAACCTGGGGTTTTCGTTTTGAAATCAAAATAGGGGTTTCCAAAATGGTTTTTTGGAAATTATTGTGGGTTTGTAAATGTGGTTGAGATGAGATAAAATGGTGGATTTTTATCCTTGGAATTGGTTTATAAAGAAAAAGAGATTTTGCCCTAAAATGTGAATACTGATTTTGTAAAGAGGAAATGGAAATGATGTTGGAATTTATGAAATTGGAACGATGATGATGATGATGATGATGATGGAGTTGAATATGCATTACAACTCTCATCTTGAAATTTTGAAAAGTTTATCTTTATTGAAAATTATCTATTTGTTTAGAAATATCCGTTTTGGGCTATCAGTGGACGATAACTATGATTGTTGTAGAAATTGAATGAGAATTAGGAGAATTAAAATGAATTTCTCATTCATTTACATTGAGCATTGTTGTATACTTTACACATTGAAAATGTATATTGTCTTGAGAAAAAAGGGTGAATACCTTAGTAAATCCGGGTAGGGGGTGTGGTTGTGGTATTATTGTTGGCCTGTGTAACCTTAGTGAAAGTCTAGAAATCAGTGCGATTAGGTTTCGAGCCTTCCAGTTAGTACCAGTAAAAATGGCAATTGGTAGTGCTTGTATAACCTATTTGCAGACATGTACTTAGAGATTCCCAATGTTATATCCACTACGCTGTTTTCTATTGTAAAGGAAATCATTTCATGAATGGTTTTGGAAAAGATATAAAACATTTTGACTCGAGCATTGTATATGTATTCAACTTATAAGCTTGTTAAGATTCATACACTATGTTAGAGTATTCCTACTGGGCTTTGGCTCACCCTATGTGGAAAACCATTTTTAGGTGCTGATGATATGCCTCCGCCAAGGTCGTAGCTTGGAAGGACTTGGAGCTGAGAGCTTCTTGTTTTGTTTTTGTTGTATTTATTTTGTACAAGCCAAGGGCATTATTTGTATTAGGTTTAAACTCACTTTTGGTGTAACCAAGCATCATCTTAGAAAGTTATAGCCATTAGGGCATTTATATATCTATTTTACTTTTATTTCATATCGTTAACTTTTGGCACATGCTATAGATTCAGGGTTGGGGCATTACAGTGATTCCGGTTTTGACCCAGTCTTTGTTGTACTTCAGACTCGGATTTCATGGTTTAGTTTGGTTAATCTCTTATTCCCTTGGTTATTCCCTTAAGTTTGTCTTTTGGTTTGTTGTGGTTATGTTTGGGGCAAGTTGTTTGTTTGGTTTCCAAACTCTTGCTGCCCATATTTTTGCTCCTCCCTTCAAGCGTCACTTCTTGTGCTCGAGCGGGATTTGCAAACTCTCAGTACTTTTGCAGGCTTGCAAAACTACTAGGAGAGTGTATTCTACGCGTGAGTGGCCACTTCTTGCTCTCGAATAGTTAGTCAAATGTTTGTAAAACTACTGGATGTGTGTTTTCTACGCTCGAGCGTCACTTCTTGCTCTTGAGTAGTGTGCGTCTCTTTCATTGTGTCTTGGCGCTTGAGCGTCACTTCTTGCGCTTGAGCGGAACAACTTATTGTGTTTGATGCTCGAGCGTCACTTCTTGGGTTCGAGCGGACTATGCATATATCAGTTCGTGAAAGTGACTTTTTACATCACTTTTTCAGATCTTTTATTCCTAAACCCTAAAGTTGAGACCCTCTCTCTCTAAAACACACACTCTCTCTATATTTTCACCTAGTTCTAATGATTCTCCACTAATTTGCCTTTGTTAAAAAAAGTGAGCATCTCTAGATCTCCATTTTGATCCTAATAAAGTTAGGTTTGAGCATCTTTAAAGTTTCATCCTTGCTTGGCTCGTCTGCTCTCTTTGAGGTAGGGATTTTCTACACTTTTATATGGCTTTTAACTTAGTTATGGGTTATTGTCTAACAATGGTGGAATTTGGAGTATTGTGAACAAACCTAGAGTTTGGGTATTAAATCAGAAAAAGGGTTTCTAAGTGAATGAGCTACAGATGGTTATGGGATTGAATATGAGGCTATGTTGTGTCAACATAGTTGATTTTGGCATTTGGTTTGAAATTTGGGAAAAAGAGGAATTTGCCCTAAAATGCTTTAGATATTTATTTTGTATAAATAAATGAAATTGATATTGTAAATATGAAATTTGTTAGATGTTGATATAAATGGTAGAGTTGGATATGTATTACCTCACACCTTTGGGAATTTGAATAAATTATCTGTCTTGAGATTGAATATCTGTTTAGAATTATCTATATTAGGCTATCGGTGGGGGATAGCTATGATTGTTGTAGAAATTAGATGAAGATTAGGTGAATTGAAACTAATCTCTTGTTGGTTGTTATTGAATATGACTACATTTTAAATACATTATGATTGTTTGGGAGGAGAAAATGGATGTACTCCATTGTTTGGGAGGAAATAGAGGATGGACTCCATTGAAATTAAGTTGGCCTATGTGTCCAGGGTGAAAGTCCCAAAACCGGGCATATACATGGGTGCCGATCTCGCGAATGAAATTTCTGTAAAATGGCAAATTGAAGTGTTTGTGTGATAATTGTGTTAATTTCGGAACCATTGAGTTGTAGTCTCAGATGGATTGCCTAAAAGATAATGAAATTGGTTCATGAAGTGAAATGAAATGAATTAACTTGAATTGATGAGAAGGAAAAAGGATTGAGATGTGAATTTTGATACTTTATGATTATATAGAATATAGATGTTTTATCACTGGCATTGTAAATACACATTATACTTATATCTTTGTTAACATCTATATACTGTGTTAGATTGTTCCTACCAGGCTTTGGCTCACCCTATTTGGGAAAAACCATTTCAGGTGTTGATGATATGCCTCCACCAAGGCAATAGCTTAGAGGGATGTTGGAGCAAGAGGTTCATTTTGTTGCATTTTCTTTTATATAGCCCAGGGCTTTATTTTTATTGAGCTAGTCTCGCTTTTGTTATAACCAAGTAATGACTTGGAAAGATGTAAGCCCTTAGACATTTAAATATATGTTTAACTTTCATTCCTCTTTACTACTTGTAACACATGCTATAGATTTAGGATGAACTATTTATGAATGTATATCGTATGTGTCACTTTTGTATATCAATTCAGATTAATGAAAGTTTATTAATTCAGTTATGTTGTCTTGCGTTAATTGTGTTGGATTGGATTATTGTAATTATTTTCTAGGTGTTACAAATTGGTATCAAAGTGTACCAAGTTTGAATGCTTTGGGTACGTGGGAAGTGGTTATTACCACAATGGGTTTGTCTAGCTTAGCTAAGACATTAGTATGTATCATATGCTTATGTAATAACATGCTTATGTAATTATATGGGTATGGGATTTAATTTCTAGAATGTTAATCGAGTCCACAAGTTTCTAGAAGTCCTGTTAGAAAGGCACTTGATCACTATTGTTTCTAACTGGAACTCTGGCAACGCCGCGGGATGGTTATTATCTGAAAATGAAATTTGTATGTGTTTATGTGAATACATGCTTACGTGAAGTGAATTACTGTTGTCCATCGTATTAGGACATGAGTGGATTAGGTTCGGCACATTTGTAAATGTGCTAATCTCTTTTATTACATTTATTAGGATGTCAAAACGTGGTCGTGGTGGTAGGCATGGTAGACCTAGGAGGCACAAGGTGCCTATACCAGATGAAATTCTGGCACAGGAAGAAGGGGTTAGTCAAGCCAATGTGGCTGAATTGGTTGCTCAACAGGCCATGGACGCCTTAGCCTGCGAAATGGCCAGAGCAATGCGGGAATCCATGGACATTCTCAGGGCTAAGAATCATGTCCAGGCCCAAGTAGCAGAAGCAAGGCCATCTTTTCTGAAGCAAGAGTTTTTCTAGTCAAATCCGGACGAGTTTCTGGGTGATCCCAAGGAACCACTGAAGGCAGATGAGTGGCTAGAGCAGATTGTGAAAACGTTCGAGATGCTTGGCATCGAGCATGACTAGTTAAGAGTGACCTTGGCATCCTTCCAGCTAAAGAGGGATGCAGGTCAGTGGTGGAAGTATGCATGTGGGTGCATTGGGGTGACTTGGAAGGCATTTGTCAACGCCTTCCAGGACAAGTTTTTGCCTCCCACAACTAGAGAGAAGTTGAGAGACCAGTTCTCTAAATTGGTGCAGTTGAACACACCAGTTACCGAGTTTGAGGTCACATTCACCAGTTTGTCGAGGTTTGCACCAGAACTAATGGCGATTGAAGAGCACCATTGTCTGGATTTCAAGAAGAGGTTAAGGACCAGACTCATGTTCCAAGTGACCAGGTCCATGTTTAGAGATTATGTGCATCTTATGGAGGCGGGCCCATTTTGAGACCATCATGCAAATGGACAACGTGAGAATGAGGGGCCCTAGGAGGATAGTCAGGAGGACAGCAAGACGTAGAAGGATTCTAACCCCAGTCGTCCTAGGGAGCGCAATCGAGTTCCACTTTTCCAGTATCAAGTTTAGGTTCTGGGAGAGGTGGTCAGGGAAATGTGACTTGCTACAAGTGTGGTTAGCTGGGCCACAAGTCTCCAGTTTGTCCTCAGAGAAGAGGGGGGCAATGGTCTGTATCATCTTCGGCTCGTTCTCAGAGCCAGAATCAGGGGAGAGGGCAACCGCTCACTTGTTATTAGTGTGGGCAGGCGAGGCACATGAAAAGATTTTTCTCTCAGTTGGGTGGCACATCTGGTGCATTTGGTTCGAGGCAGACACAGAGCCACCAACCTGCACAATCAGCGCTTGAACTATTGAGAAAACTTTCCATCTCTTCAAAGATTTTGTTCCTTTTCCTCAGATCAGAATCAGAAGATTCAGGAATGAACACAATGGGTTTGGGCTCATTGGCGGGTATGATGTGTTAGCTAGGGTAATGGTTGGTTGTTCACAAGCTGTGGATGGGTTTTATGTTATGGTGTGGCAATCTATTGCGGTCAAGGAGAGGGTTGTTGATAGCTTTTGGATTTTCAGGTGGAGTGATGACCTTATTGTCAATCAAGTCTTGAATTTCATGGCGAAGGCGAAAGCAACAGTCACTATGGTGACCGTACTGCTGATGGAATGTACAGTATTGGGTATGGTCATGTTCAAATGGGAGAGGATTAGGGAGAGGTCGAGGATTGAGCGGTTTGAGATACCCTTTCTCCATTAGTACCTTCAATGGACAGGTTAGGCTCATAGGGAGATGGGCAAAAGTTCGGTTTTGGGGGCAAGGAGCACTAGTTTTGGAAATATTAGCAAATGGGTTGGCAGGTGTTGGCTGGGTATTCATGGCCTTGCGACTTGAAGCATGATGGGTGTTTCTGGTAAAGCGTCCCTTTTCACGGCTTGCATCATGATTCAAAATGCTCTTAACCTGAGCAACAAAAGTGTCATCCACAGTCTTCGCAACAACTGCGAGCACTTGCTGTTTGTGCAACCCTTCGACCTTCAAAGTCTTAGTAGCCCTCCGAAGATGTGCATAGGGAGCAATACTTGCCCCAACCTTGTTCTTGCAACTTGGATCTACTTGGCCAAGGGATTGGATGGCTATATCGAAGTGAGGCCTATTTGTTGTTGATCTTTCATCGCCCAGACTTGAGATAGCTTTAGGTTGGCCCTTTTCAACTGCAGCTCACCCCAAGATTGGGGAGCTTTTTGACAGGATCGAAACCCCAAATGTTAAATCTGCCACCGTTTCTTGAAGCTCTTCACTCATTCTCAACATCTCAGCAGTAGTGGGTTCGGCCATTTGGCACCCTTGGCGTATCCGAACCAGATTGGGTGCATCCATCATGCACAAATCTGTACTTTCAACAATGAACACCTTTGGCTTGAGCAGATGGGCTAGGGTGATGTATATGCTAGGGTTGAAAGTAGATGGTAGTGTATGGATGAGGTTAAGGTGAGGAGAAGGTACTTGGTCATGGATGGGAAATGAGTTGGTGGTAACATTGGGTTCTTGGGGTGGAGCTATCGTCTGGTTGTCCAAATCTCATCCCAACCACCAAATCATCTATTTTAAAGCAACACAAGTTCATATTCATTCCTATGACCATTCCCAAGACATCCTTTTGAAAACCCCTCGTTTGAATTTAAATCCCAAACCCTAAGTTTGTTAAAATCACCTCAAAACCCAATGTTTCTTGCACATCAAGAAAGAACCAAGTTAAAACTCATAAAGAGTGTAGAAAGTCCATACCTCAAGCTTAGAAGACCAATGCAACAATGGAGGAACTTCAAAGACGCCAAAACCAACTTCTACTCAAATCAAAACGGAGCTCTTGAGATGCTCTACCTTTTTAACAAAGACACACAGGTAGAGAGATCACTAGATCTAGGTGAAAATGTAGAGAGAATGGGAGTTTTAGAGAGAGAGGCTCTAGATCTATGGTTTTGGGACAAAAGATATGAAAAAATGATGTAAAAAGGTGCTACTGCGAACTGCTATATGCACAGTCCGCTCGAGCGCAAGAAGTGACACTCGAGTGTCAGACACAATAAGTTATTCCGCTCGAGCACAAGAAGTGACGCTCAAGCACAAAATACACACATCCAGTAGTTTTGTAGACGCCAGACCAATGCTCAAGCTCAAGAAAAGGCCGCTTGAGCGCCCACCCGCTCAAGCATAGGAAATGTTGTTCAAGCATAGAATACACTCTCCCAGTAGTTTTGCAGGCCAGCAAAAGTACTGAGAGTTTGCAAATCCCAGTCGAGCGTAAAAAGTGCTGCTCGAGCGGAGGACCAAAATCTTGGGCAACAAAAGTTTGAAAACTAAGCAACCAACCTGTTCCAAACATGCTCAATACAACCTAATAGCCAAACTTAAGTAAGAATAAGGGAAAAAGACATGAACAACCATATGAGACTATGAAACACCAGTCCAGAATACAAAATGGGTTAGGTCTAAACCAGAAACGCTATAACTTCCCCCACTTAAAGAATTTCGTCCTCGAAATTTCAAATTGAGTTTCAAAAACAAAGTTTTAATCAATTACCACAATGATTACAAATCAATTCCAATACCATGACCCATCCATCGGCCATTCAATGCCATCACATGGCGAATAAATTCTCAATACTAAATTTACATTTCACATTTCCAAAACATATTCCATGTTTATTAGAATTCGTATTTCCAAAACTTAAACAACATATACGATGTTTATATTAAGCATGTGTCTCCAAAACATATTCAACATATACAATGTTTCCATATTCTCAAAACAGATACAATGCTTTCATATTTCATTAACATAACAAAATTTCATTACATGCTCAAACATCAACAAATAAGTCTGGATACTTCTCACAGACTTCTGACTCACGTTTCCAGGTTGCTTCCTTAGCCCCATGATATTTCCAAAAAACCTTAACCAAGGGAATTGTCTTGCCTCACAAGACTTGGTCCCGGGTATCCAAGACTCTTACCGGTCTCTCCTCATGCGAGGCATCCTCATCTACCTCTAAATCAGCCCAATCCAACATGTGCGATGGACACGGCTCATACTTTCGAAGCATGCTAATATGAAATACATCTTGGATCCCGGAAAGCTGTGGCGGCAAAGCGAAATGGTAAGCTACCTCTCCAATCCGCTCAAGGATCTCAATAGGCCTAATGAATCGAGGGGACAACTTCTCATTCTTTCCAAACCTCATCAAACCCCTCCTAGACGATATCTTCAAGAAGACGTGGTCTCCCACCTCAAAAGATAAGGGTCTCCTCCTACGATCGGCATAACATTTCTGGCAACTCTAAGCCGTAACCAACCTCTTACGGATAATTACAACTTTCTCCGTCGTTTCTCAGACCAACTCGGGGCCCAACATAGGTGCATCACCCACCTCTGCCCAATATATAGGTGACCTACAAGGTCGGCCATACAAGGCTTCAAACGGTGCCATGCCAATACTCGATTGGAAACTATTATTATAGGCAAACTCCACTAAGGACAAGTGCCTCTCCCCCATCCCCTTAAAGTCAAGGACGCAACCTCAAAGCATATCCTCAAGGATTTGAATAGTACGCTCGGACTGCCTGTCAGTATGAGGATGATACGCAGTGCTAAAAGTCAATTTAGTACCCAAGGCACTCTGTAAGCTTTGCCACAACCGAGCCATGAAACACGGATCTCTATCCAATAAAATCATCACAGGGACCCCTTTCAACCTCACTATGTCCGTAATATAAAGATCGGCAAGGTAATCTACAGAATCACTCACATGCATAGGTATAAAGTGCGTTGACTTGGTCAACTGATCAACTATTACCCAAATGGCATCACTACCCCATTGAGTCCTCGGAAGGCCCACAACAAAATCTATCGTGACATGTTCCCATTTCCACTCGGCTATAGGAAAGGGTTGCAACAAACTCGCTGGCCTCTGATGCTCGGCCTTCACTTGTTGGCAAGTAAGGCACCTTGACACAAACAAGGCCACATCCTTCTTCATCCCCTTCCACCAAAACTAGCGACTAAGGTCATGATACATCTTTGTGCCTCCTGGATGCACCGCAAGGCATGAATAGTGAAACTTTTGAAGTACTTCCTCTTGGCAAGGCTCCAGTACGAAGAGATGGTCACGGTATCTAATACTCGCGTCGGGATAAACGTTCAAGCCTTTCTCCACCTTCCTACCTGAGATCTTTTCCCGAAGGGTTTCTACCTTGAAGTTACCCCTCTGTGCTTTTATTACTCGATTCATAAGTGTAAGTTGTGCAACAACTGTAAATAAGGCTGCAGACTCAACGGACTTGCCAAGATACAAGTCAAACTCCCCAATAGCATCCAATATCTCACATTCCCGTATGGCAAAACAAGCTACACTGCTAATGGATTTCCTACTCACGGCATCGGCCACTATATTGGCCTTCCCTGGGTGGTAATATAACTCAAAATCATAATCTTCTATGAACTCCATCCACCCCCTTTGCCTCAGATTCAAGTCTTTTTGTGTAAATAGATACTTCAGACTCTTATGATCAGAAAACACCTCAAACTTCTCTCCATACAAATAATGTCTCCAAATCTTTAAGGCAAAGATCACTGCTGCTAACTCTAGGTCAAGAGTAGGGTAATTCCTGTCATGTGTTTTCAACTACCGTGGGCTATAGGCTACCACCTTCCCCTCTTGCATCAAAACACAACCCAAGCCTTCCCGTGAGGCATCACAATAAACCAAATAGCCCAATCTCCTCTCCGAAATAATCAAGATAGGAGTAATGGTGAATCTAACCTTAAGCTCTTGAAAAGACTTCTCACAAGTCTCACTCCACACAAACTTAATCCCTTTCCTCGTCAGTCTAGTCAGCGGTGAAGCTAGCTTAGAGAAATCTTTCACAAATCTACGGTAATACCCAGCCAACCCCAAGAAACTACGGATCTCGAAAGCATTCTTAGGTTTCTCCTAATCTTGCACTGCCTCTATCTTGGATGAATCTACAGTCACCCCTTCCTCGGATACTACATGGCCTAGGAATTTAACCTCTCTCAACCAAAATTCACATTTCCTAAACTTAGCATACTGCTTGTGGCTCTAAGAAATTCAAGCACTACTCGTAAGTGGTTCTCGTGCTCCTCCTCAAAGGGTGATTAAATCAGAATGTTGTCCACAAAGAGGACCACAAAGCGGTCTAGAAATTCATAGAAGATCTGGTTCATCAAATCCATAAACATGACCAGTGCATTAGTTAGCCCAAAGGGCATCACTAGAAATTCGTAATGGCCATATCGCGTATGGAATGCCGTTTTCTCGATATCCTCCTCTCGTACTCTCAGCTGATGATAACCTGATCTAAGGTCGATCTTAGAAAAACAACAGGATCCCTTCAAGTAATCAAACAGATCATCTGTACGAGGCATAGGGTACTTGTTCTTAACAGTTACCTGATTCAACTTCCGGTAATCTATACAAAGTCGCAACGCACCATCTTTCTTTGTGGCAAAGAGAGCCGATGTTCTCCAGGGTGAAGTACTAGGGTGGATAAGACCCTTATCTAACAATTCATGGATTTGAATCTTCAACTCACTCAACTCGACTAGTGCGAATCTATAATGTGCCATAGAAATCAGTGTCGTGTCAAACACTAAATCAATAGAGAACTCGATCTCTCGGTGAGGTGGCAAACTAGTAAGATCCTCCATAAAAATGTCTGGATATTCACAAACTACCATTGGCAACTCAACTTGGACTTCATCACACTCTGTACTTAAGAACTTGGCAAGAAAGCAACTAAGCTCACTCTACCCACACGGATCATACACCAGTGATAAGACTCTATCAACTCAATCCCCCAAGAAATAAAAGCAATCACCACTCAGAGTACATATAGTAACCCTCTGACGGTAGCAATCTATAACAGCCCGGTAGGATGACAATCAGTTCATACCCAATATAATGTCAAAACTAGATATATCAATCAATACAAATGCAAAAGGAAGTCAGCGACTAACAACCACTATATCACAACCCCGACACCCTTGTTTCAGAATAACCTCACCACCAATAGGTGACTCTACACAGATAAGAGATGCTAACTAAGACAACTCATATCCCAAAATCGATGCAAATACAGACGAGATAAATAAATGGGATGCACCCGCATCAATCAACACATTAGCAACTGAATTGCAAAACAAGCAAGTACCTCTCACTACTGAAGGAGTCGGTACAAGATTCGGCGTAGTAACAACATACACATGCCCTGTCAGCCTCTGATCTACCTGTTTGCCCCTTAGAGCATAAGTCTAATGCACAGACTAAGCCGAAAAGGCTCCCTAATTGGCCCTCGAGGCTTATGCTGACTGTGCTGGCTGGTGACTTTGTGTTTGTCTTGAACCAGACACACTAGGTGTGCCACTCAACTATGGAAAAAACATCTTCAAGTGCCTCATCTACCCACACTGATAACAAGTAAGCGGCTGGCCTTTCCCCTAACTCTGGCTCTGAAAGGGAGCCAAAGACGATGCAGATTGTTGCCCTCCTCCTCTCTACGGGCAAGCTGAAGACTTGTGGCCCAACTGACCACACTTGTACCAGGTAAAATCTCCCTGACCACCTCTCTCAGAGCCCAAACTCGACACTGGAAAAGTGGACCTCAGCTGTGCTCCCTAGGACTGTTGTGGGTTAGAACTCCTCTGCCTCTTACTGTCCTCTTGTACCTCCTAACCCCTCTTCGAGCCCCTCATCCTCTTTTCCTCCATCTGCATCACGGTCTCAAGATGAGCCGCCACCTCCACAAGGCGTCCATTGTCCCTAATCATAGACCCGACCACTCTGAACAAGAGTCTGGTCCTCAACCTTTTCTCAAACTCCAAACAACGGCGCTCCTCAGTTGCCACTAATTCTGGAGCAAACCAGGCCACCAGTGTGTTCAATTGCTTAAGCTGAGCAAACTGATCCCGCAACTTCTCCCTAACAGTAAGAGGAAAATACTTGTCCTATAAGGCGTTGACAAAGGCTTCCCAAGTCAGCCCAATGCGCCTGTGATGACCCCACCACGTGTAATATTTTACATTTAATTAATTAAAGAGATTTAGATTTTAATTAGTTCTTATTCTGATTTAATTTGGGAATCCATGAGAATTATTCAATCTAATTCATATATGATTTGATTAAGAATTTATTTTGGAATTAGAATTTGGGAGCCTAAATGGCATATGGTGAAATTGATGAGCTGAATCAGTTTAATTTCAAGTATTGGACGATATGAGAGTTTAACTAAATATTCGATTTAGTTTAGTAAAATTAAGATTTTATTAATTAGGTCCGAATTGGAGTTGATCAAGTTATGAAGATTGGAAATTGTGATTATTATAAATTAAATTTAATTATGAGGTGTCCAATTTGAATATGTAATTTATTGACAGAAATTTGAGTCTGATCAGAAATTAAAGGCCTAAATGATTTGAGAAACCCAGATTGATGATGTCAATAAGGTTAATTTGATATTTTGTGCCTTTTGGAAGTTTGATTAAAAATCTGCAGAATGATAAATCTAAATATAATTAATTCGGCTATAATGGAAGTCAAATTAGAGTGATTAAATTATGTGGAATTTGTGATTAGTTATGATTAATTTAATTATGTACTAATCAAGATTTATTAAAATTGAGTGTTGCTTAAAGTTAATTTTAATCATAAATTGGATGATCTAAAATTTGAGAGTGTATGTGTGTGTGTGTGTGTGTGTGCATGTCATTGTTGTGTTGGAAGCTCAACATTGTGTGCACGTGTGCTTGAGGTGTCAACAAAAAAGGGTGAGATTGTGTACCTCCTAATATGGAATGAGAAGGAAAATAAATTCATTCATTTTATGCTGGAAAGAACAGAGCCCCGAGAGAGAGAAAGAAGAGACGAGAGAGAGAGAGAGAGAGAGAGAGAGAGAGAGAGAGAGAGAGAGAGAGAGAGAGTTTGATGGAAGACCAAGGAGAAAAACAAAGAAGAGTGAAGTGTTGAAGAGGAGTTCAATAATTGACCAAGAAATTCATCAATTTGAAGACTTAAGGTAAGAAATTGAGACTTAAATTTTGTAGATAATTTACGTACAAGATGAAATTAAGAGGTGATTGGGTTGAATCTCATGCAATTGAAAAGAAATGAAGTAATTAAGTTAGATTCTTGATTATGGAAATTAATTTGGAAATTGATTATTTTGGGTTGATTTTGATTATCTTGCATGAATTTGAGTTGTATTCCTACATGCATGAACAAATCCTACAAGCCTCAATACTCTAGTTGTACATACATCATAGATTTCTTAGAATTGATTTCATGTTTTGATGAAATAAGAACTAAGCCTTGGAAAATTATGAGTTTATGAACAAAATGAGTTTAACTTTAAATTAAAGGAATCTTGATGTAAATGATTTAAAAATTGATCATATATTTTTTTTATTAATTAAGAGTTTGTGTGTTTTTAGACAAGCCATGTATGAACCGAAGTTTTGAGATTATATTTTGAAAGTTTAATTCATATTTTAGAATTTATGAGTTTGAAATTAGGTTCGATATGAAGAAAATTAATTTGGATAAATCAAGAAATTAATTATGATTTAGAATTTGAAAATCAAGAATTGACTTGATTTTGATTTGAATTGCATACTTGCAAATATTTTTCTAAGAGCTTGTAGCTTAATTTATGTTTTGTAAGAAAGGAATAAAAGTATTAAAATCATTGAATTAATGGAGATTTGAGCTAAGAGTTAGAAATGACCTTATATACATGTTTTTGGGAGTGTTTTTGTACATTAGAACATGTCATGCATGAAATTTGGAGCTTTAAATGTGTGTTTGAACTTCAAACAAAATTCTAAAAATTTCCAAAATTCGACATGTTCGCTCGAGTGAAGAAAGTATCACTCGAGCGTAAAAATCAAACTCCCAAAAGTTTTGCAAAATTTTACAGACTGCTTGAGCAACAAAAGTTGTGCTTAAGTGGAGTGCCTTGTTTCAGAAAGTTTTGAAAAGCTGGTTCATATTTCGATTTCCGTTCTCTTTCACTTCTAAGCACTCTTAGGCATGTATTGAGCATCATAAATGAACTATAGAGTTGGCAAGAGCCTAAGAGAATTAAAAGAATTAAAGAACGGAATGAATTGTATTGTGACCCAATTTCTATGTATATTACAAATTGTATAGGGTCAAGTGCATGGACAAATCGAGCAACTGAACACTGTGGGTAATATCTTAGTAAAGATATTTTGATGAATATTATTTTCCAAATGCTACTCATGTGTAACTTTTTTGGACTTGGGAATTTGAATTATGAATGAGCATTCTATTCATTTGATACGTCTGATAAGAGTATGAATTGGGCCTGAGGCCATTTGTCATTTAAAATGTTTGAATATTTTATTGGGCCGAAGGCCGTTTGAATATTTTGATAAGCCAAAGGCCGTTTGAATATTTTGATGGGCCAAAGGCCATTTGTATATTTTATTGGGCCAAAGGCCGTTTGAATATTTTATTTGGCCAAAGGCTGTTTGAATATTTTGGGGGCCCAAGACTGTTTGAATATTTTGATAGGCCAAAGGCCGTTTGAATATCTTGATGGGTCAAAGGGCATTGGAATATCTTGATGGGCCAAAGGCCGTTTGAATAAAAAGTGATCATGATCATGAATACGAAATGCGCATAGATATGAATATGGAAATAATGGGCCCAAGGCCATTTGATACATTGAAGTGTTTGAATTGGGCCCGAGGCTGTTTGATGAGTCCGAGAAAGTTATGCAATGGGCCTGAGGCCGTCTAGCATGCTTGATGCAATGGGCCTGAGGCTATTTGATATGTTTGATAAGGATCTAAATTGGGCCTGAGGCCATTTGACATGTACAAGAAAACACATAATCGGCCTAAGGCCGTTTGTATATGAAATTTATGGGTTCGATGTACTTAACATGAATCTCATTCAAATAACCTCTTTACTATGGTATTATTCACTGGGCTTTCGCTCACTCTTTGTATACATGTATGTAGGTAAGCAATAGGATGCCCAACCCCAACTGTAATGAACCCAAGAAAGAATGTCAAGTTTGTGAAGTCAACCATGACACGCCTCACGAACGAGGCCTTAGTTTTCATTTTGACCCTTTTGTCTTCTTTTGATGGTCATGTTTGACCTTATCTGTATATAAGCTATGGTTTTGTATAAATATGGCATTGCATGGATCTAGACATAAAATGTCTTTTATGTGGGTATGTTTGGTGTGAGTTATTAATATAAGAAATGTTTTTGTTCATTCCATTTATGCACAAGCTCATTGGATAATTATTATCTTTTTGCTTTCGCTTTTGGCCCCATATGATTATTTAAAAAAAAAATTCTGTCTGAGGCCATAGGTAATCTAATAATTATTGGTCGGTTATGACCCTAATCTATAGGGGCGGGTTCGGGTCATGACAACACCCACGCGTATTCTTCCACCACTAACCAGAATCTCCCTTCAGTTGGAAAGATGCCAAGGTCATTCTCAGTTGGTCATCCTCGATGCCAAGTATCTTGAACATTTTTACTATTGGCTCTAGCCTCTCATCTGCCTTTAGTGGCTCCTTGGGATTACCCACAAACTCATCCGGATTCAACCAGAAGAACTCCCACTTCAGAAAAGATGGCCTTGCCTCAGCTACTTGGGCCTAAACTTGATTCTCAACCCTGAGAATGTCCATGGATTCCCTCAATGCTCCGGCCATTTCGCGAGCGAAGGCACCCATGTCCTGTTGACCAATTGGTTCGGCCACATTGGCCTGACCAACCCTTTCTTCCTGTGCCGGAATTTCATCTAGTATAGGCACCTCATGCCTTCTAGGCCTACCACGCCTACCACCACCATGTCCACGTTTTGCACATCCTAATGAAAGTAACAAAGTGGATTAGCACATTTACAAACGTGTCGAAACTAACTCACTCGCGTCCTAATACAATGGACAACAGTAATTCACTCCACATAAGCACGTAGTCACCTAAACACATACGAATTTTATTCCCAGATAATGACCGTCTCGCGGCGTTTCTAGATTTCCAATTAGAAACGGCAGTGATCAAGTGCCTTTCTAATAGGACTCCTAGAAACCCATAGACTCGATCAACATCTTAGAAATTAAATCCTATACCCATTTAATCACATTAACATGTTATCAAATAACATTACAAACACATAAACATCTCTTTCAAGCGAGATAAACTCATTGTGGTAAGAACCACTTCCCACGTACCCAAAGTATTCAAACCCGGTATGCTCTGATACCAAGTTGTAACGCTCCAAAATAAATACAACAAACCCAGCTCATAAGATGAAATATAATTTAAACAACATTCTTTCATTCATCAGAGTTTGATATACAAAAGGTGACACATGCGGTATACAGTCGTAAGCTCTTCCCTGAATCTATAGCATGTGATACCAACATAATGATTAATAAAATAATGCCCTACAGGCTTACAGCTTTCCACAACTATACTTGGTTACGACAAAAGAGGGAGTCTTAAGCTCCATACATATAAAGCCCTAGGCTTATACAAAGAGTAAATACAAAAATAACAAAATAGAGCCTGCAGCTCCCAGGCCCTCCCAAGCTAAGTCCTTGGAGGATGCACGTCACTAGTACCTGAAAATGATTTCCGAAGTAGGGTGAGCCAAAGCCCAGTGGAAACAATCTATCACATTATATGAACTTTAACAAAGTCATAAATATGATGCGCATGCTCAATGCTCAAAAATAAAATCATTTACAACTCTTCTTCCATAACCATACTATGCCAAGTATTATATCCCAATCCATTTTCTATCAATTCATTTCATGTCATTTCATATTTCATCAATTCATGAGTCACATCCATTGTTATTCAGACAACCTAACTGAGACTACAACTCAATGGTTTTCTTACTACATAACCATTACACACAAATACTTCAATTTTCCATTTTACAGAAATTTCGTTTGCGGGATCGGCACCCATATATACGCACGATTTTCTAGACTTGCACCCAGGACACACATGCCAACTTAATTTAATAGAGTCCATCCCCTTTCTCCTCCCAAACATGGAGTACATCCCTTTTCTCCATCCAAATATCATATATATACAATGTATTAAACACGGTCATATTTAATGATAACCGATAAGAGATTAGTTTCAATTTAACCTAATCCTCATGCAATTTCTACAACAATCATGACCATACTCCACCGACAGCCCAAAATAGATATACAATCTCACAACAGATAAATTATGCAAATTTTCGTAGGTGGGAGATGACACACATCCAACTCCACCACTTATATAAACATTCATCTAACTTCATATTCCCATTTCCAATTTCATTATTTATGCAAAATAATTATTTGAACATTTTAGGGTAAAACCCCATTTTTTTTTTTTTAAATCTCATCACAACCACCAAATCATATATTTTAAAGCAACACAAGTTCATACTCATTCCCATGACCATTCCCAAGACATTCTTTTGAAAACCCTTCTTTTAAATTTAAAACCCAAACCCTAGGTTTGTTAAAATCACCTCAAAACCCAATGTTCCTTACATATCAAGAAAGAACCAAGTTAAAACTCATAGAGAGTGTAGAAAGTACTTACCTCAAGCTTAGATGACCAATGCAACAATGGAGGAACTTCAAAGACGCCGAAACCAACTTCTACTCCGATCAAAATGGAGCTCTTTAGACGCTCTACCTTTTTAACAAATCATTAGATCTAGGTGAAAATGTAGAGAAAATGGGAGTATTAGAGAGAGGGGCTCTAGATCTAGGGTTTTAGGACAAAAGATATGAAAAACTGATATAAAAATATACGCACAGTCCGCTCGAGTGCAAAAAGTGACGCTTGAGCGTCAAACACCATAAGTTGTTCCGCTCGAGCGCAAGAAGTGATGCTCGAGCATAAAATACACACATCCCATAGTTTTACAAACACCAGACCAATACTCGAGCTCAAGAAAATGCCGCTTGAGCGCTTACCCACTAGAGCATATGAAACGCCGCTCAAGCGTAAAATACACTCTCTTAGTAGTTTTGCAGACCTGTAAAAGTACTGAGAGTTTGCAAATTCCGCTCGAGCACAAGAAGTGCCACTCGAGCAAAAGACCAAAATCCTGGGCAACAAAAGTTTCAAAACTATGCAACCAACCTGTTCCAAACATGCTCGATACAACCCAACAGCCAAACTCAAGTAAGAATAAGGGAAAAAGACATAAACAACCATACAAGGCTATGAAACCCGAGTCTAGAATACAAAATGGGTCGGGTCTAAACCAGAAACGCTATATAGCTTTGCAGAGATATTACTTACAGATAGCTCCAGTAGCAGAACAGTCAAAACAGACGGATTAGACAGTATATGGCGCGTGACCTACACAAACACCCAGTAGATACACGTTGAAACATACACTCAGAAAACAATTAACTCATTTCTTTTCTATCTTGGTGTATTTCTAACCTTACCCTCATTATTATGTCTTAATTAAGGCTTGGAATGCCTAAGATGCAATGAGGATGTTAAAATGTACTTTGAAACACCTAGTTAAATTTTCAAAAATAGGACAGCTCTCTCAAGCGCAACTTCCTTCGCTCGAGCGAACTCTTGGGTCTACAAAACTTCTGAGAGCCCTCATTTTATGCTCAAGCAAAGTTCTTGGTTGCTCAAGCCAAGATGGAAAACAAAGGGTGGTCACTCAAGTGTATGTTCTATCGCTCGAGCCAAGGCTCATGTTAACAAAAGTACTGGGAGCTCAAATTTTATGCTCGAGCCAACTTTTGGTTGCTCGAGCCAAGGTTCAAAACAAAGAGGGGTCACTCGAGCGCCACTGTAGTCACTCGAGCGATGATGCAGAATTCTGGAATTTCTAAATTGTTGTTCAAGATGCAAAACTCAAATTCAAAGCTTCAAAACACATTCTTTGGGCCTAAAACTTGAGAAAACATGAAGGAAATCATAGAACTTCATGAATTGAAAGTCGTTTCGCAAAATCAAAGCCCAAAGGTATGCCAATTGTCCAAAATCAAACTTGAATTATATATATAACATGTATGTAATCCTTTGAATGTAAACCCTCCAAATCATGATCAAATAAAGTAAAATGATGGAAAACATGATGAATTCTCAAAACTAAGTTAGAATTGTCATATGCATGAGAAAATTTCTTAGAAAACATGCTCAAAATGCAATGAAATGCACATGCAAGTGTGAATTGATTCTCAAGTCTACTCTTTAGCTTAATTCATGTCTTTAATTCCTAATTTACTTGACTTCATGAATTAAACAACTCTGTTTCACAATTAAAAGGGTGAATTTCTACCTTAAGTCTTGAATTCTCAAATGTAGAAGCTTAATCTTCCAAATTCTCTTCAATTTTCTCTAAATTTCTAGCAATTCCCTTATTGAGTTCAATTTCTTCCTTCTTTCCCTCTCTCTCATGTTTTTGTTCTCTAGGTAATACATATGAAATATTATTAAGTCCATTAGCCTTATATAGGCATGATTAGTAGGGTTCAATTAAGTTTTTCTTAAGTTAATCAATTATCACTATTTTATTCTAATTATTTGGTTTCGAATCAAATTCAAATGAAACTTACCACAAAGTTCTAAAAATTCTAAATAAGGCATACACGTAGTCAACTTCATGTTCAGATGCTGATAGGGCCTTCAATTCACATACCGAAACAGAAATTCAGATAGATATTTCTACGTCAGACAGATATAAGCACAAATAACACAATACATATGCAATTAAGTTAGAATTTCCTCTTAATTACTGATTAAGAATTCTTAAGTAAGGTTTATTAGCTAACCACAGGTCGGGGTTATTACACGGTTGTAGACACCCCATTTTTGACCGTCCTCAAGACTTGGATGTGCTTGCAGGTACATCCAGTGACAAGTTTGATTGCTCGCTAAGCCCTCAACTTTTGCGACGGAATACCCCAGGTTTGATCCTTCCAGACCCTATTTCCATTCTGTCTCATTTTTGGACCATGCTTTGGTCCCACCATATTGATGTTCGTGAAGCGCAGTTAAGATTGCATAATTTTCTTACATCCTTTTAGCATGAAATGTAGTTTGGTTTGCCTTAACTTGCTTATATCTGAGTTTGTTGTAGCATTTCTTTGCATAACCTTTGCATCTAAATGCTTCATTGCAGCCCTCTTTGCATAATCATAAGTTATTATCTTGCATCATGCATGTCATTTGCATTTTGCCCCAGCCTGTGGACGTATCTATATTATTATCTTGTTTGTTTGTCTGAGTCTTCGGCCTTGTCAAAAATGGGTCATCTTTGGGCTTTGACATTCACTCCTGTCATTTCATGACTTTCGAGTTCTGTCAAAGAGAGGCAACTGTAGACACCCCATTTTTGACCGTCCTTAAGACTTGGATGTGCTTGCAGGTACATCCGGTGACAAGTTTGATTGCTCGCTAAGCGCTCAACTTTTGCGACAGAATGCCCCAGGTTTGATCCTTCTAGACCCTATTTCCATTCTGTCTTATTTTTTGTGACAACCCTCACCACTGTTTACTGATAATACCACTGATTACTGCTAAACTGTGACTGAACATGATTAAGTAACTGATTTGACTAACATTCTAAACTAATTGATTGAGTGTATTAGTTTAAATGCATTTCTATCTGTTTGACTATTAATTGATCTGTTCATGTTTTAAGTGTCGAACTGTGAATTGAAGGCCTTATCGGCTGCCGAATCTGAAATTGATTAGTGTTTCGTGTTAATTAGAATTTATGTGATTTTATGGTAGATTTGATTGAAATGTGATTTAGAATGATTAAATTAGATTAAATAATGGTAAATTACATTAGTTGGTTTATTTACCAAAATACCATAGAAGTGGGCCACTTTGTTAAGTCTTATTAGAGCTTATGTGTTGCATCATTTTGTTCATTCTTGAGACCAAAACCAATTGAGAGAGGAAGAGTAGGAGGAAAGACTTGAGTTCATCAAATTAGCTTGGAGAATTAGAAGATTTGGAGGATAATTGTACAAATTGAGCTTCCATTCTTGAAATTGAGGACCTAAGGTAGGAGAATCACCTTCTTGAACTTGTATTTAAGTTGTATCTTGCATGTTTCATGGAAGTTTGGTGATTAGAGTCTAGAATTGGTTCAAAATGTTGAATTGAAGCTTAAATCATGCATGCATGTTTACATTCTTGAATTTTGAGGTTGTTTTCATAGAATCCTTACATGCATGTCCATATTTGGGTTATAGTTCATGAATTCATCATGTTTTTGGACGGATTGAGTTATTTGATCATGTGTTAGAAGCTTTGAATTCAATTGAATACATGTATGTTAAATGTACATCTTGTTCATGAGAGTTTCTTTGAAATGGTGTTCAATTGACTCACCCTTGGGCTTTGATTTTACAAATTGATCTTCAAAACATGTGTATATTATAGGTTTAAAGTGTTTTTCCAGAAAATGGGCCCAAGAGGTTGAGTTTTGATGTGTTGAATGCTTGGTTTGAGCTTGGGAGGCAAATCTGGAAATTCCAAATTTTGGCTTCCACGATCGAGCGACCGTCTTTTGTTCAAAGATTCGCTCGAGCGAAGGAATGGTGGCTCGAGCGTAAATTGCAAGCTCTCAAGTTTTTGGTGCACGCAGACGCACGCTCGAGCGATGGAACCTACACTCGAGCGAGGACTGTGTCTTACGCTTGAGCGAGCATCGAGCGGGGATTTTCAACATCCAGCACTTTTGGCATTTTTACAGAGCGCTCGAGCGAGGAAGTCAACGCTCGAGCGACCCCACTGTTTTGACAAGCTCGCTCGAACGAAGAAAGCTACGCTCAAGCGAGACCCCTGTTTTCAGAAAATTCTGAACAGTGTTTTAAAGTGCATTTTTGCATCCTCATTTCATCCTAGGCATTCCTAAGCCTAGTTTAAGGCATCTTAATGAGGATAATGATGTAGAACCACACCGAGTCAAGTTAGGGACTAAGTCATTGATTCCCAAGTGTGTAACTTAGTGTGTGTTCATTCTGTAACTATGTAGGGTTGGCATCCGAAGACGCTCACTAGCCTATCTGTAGCCCAGAACTTTGTGAGTAACAATGTTGTAAAGATATATTGAATCATGAATATTTTCTAAATAATCAACTGTACTGCTTTCTGAAATGATATTTCTTACTAAATGAATGCTTGTCCTATTTGCGAACTGTATTCGTGGCATCCATAGCAATTTACTGTTACTATACTATACTAGTACTGTCACAGAGATCTATGTCGGTTCCCTTGTTTAGAACGACTACTATTTACTGATATGATGGCCATCAACTGACTATTCGGTCTATTAAGACCTACTGTACTGTTTTGCTATGGGATGTACCACATATGACTGCTATGACTAAATGACTGATATACAGTTATAACTGACTGTTTTAAATACTGAAAGGACATTCATTCTTAACCTCTTTACGCATATGTTATTCACTGGGCTTTAGCTCACTGTTTATATATATATGTAGGTGTCCAGGCACCGGATCGAAGCTAGGAGCATTGGGTTTAACTCCCTTTTTGTCAAGCCAACCACTGTGCCTCACTAAGAGGTTCCAAGTCCTTCAAGCTAGGGCTTTTTGGGGTGTTTTAGATTCATCCTTTCTATCTCTGTTTTTTTGTATAGACTGACTGTACATGTACTGTACTGTTCTAATAGGGATTAGGTCCCTTCCTGGATGATTGTATATGTATGTATATACTGTTTTGGTTCTGAATGTGAATATGTATGAAAAGTCCTTTTTTTGTATACAGACTGTCACAGCTCATTGGACATCTTTTATTACTATTTTGGCTTCCGCCAGCCCCTGTACTCTGTATTACTGTTATTACTGTTAAGAAGGCCTTTGGTAATCACGGATTACTGGCCGGTTACAGTGCTAAACCCATAGGGGCGGGTTTGGGTCGTGACATTTTTGGACCATGCTTTGGTCCCTCCATATTGATGTTCATGATGGCCTACCGGCCATGGACTTTTCCCTGCCAGCCACCAATAGGCCCTGTCGGCCAACAATGAGGCCCTGTCGGCCACCATTGATAGCCGACCGACCACCATTATTTCAACAGATATTTTTCAAATATTTTTGAGCCAACTGTTTGCCGGATAGACCATCTGCACCCACATGGATGGCTGGATCTCTTCAAGGCTACTTGTATCTCCTATATATAGAGACCTTACTCTTGCATGCAAAGGGTTACAAAAATTTGGCTGAGATATTTCTCTCTCTCTCTCTAGAATCCTCTCTCTCTACATTTTAGCCTTGAAAGTGAGTTTTTCTTGCATATTTGCACTAGCATCCTTAGCCAAACACTATCATATTGGAGCTGAGGTCTCTTGAGGCTTGGTTTGAGGGCTCAAAGTTGGTTTTAGCTCAAGAAAGTTGCTGATTTGTTGTTGTGCTTCAAAGGTAATCACTTTACTCTCTTAAGCTTTGTTTTTGTACATTGGTTTGGCCAACCTTACATGCTGTTTTTGGCCTAGTTGTCAGCTACAAAAACCACTATTTTTGAGTGTTGAAAATGGTTGTTTGAGGCCCTTTTCGGGTTAGAGGTGTTCCTCTCTCTCTTGTGGCTTATTGGCCAAGATTTGTGCCATGTTTAAAACCCCTTAAAGCTATCTCTTTTTAGCCTTTTAACCACTGAAATCTAGGGGATTTTCAGTGGCAAAAACTTGGTTTTGAGGACCAAAATAGGAGGGGGTGATCACCTCTCCTAGTTTCTCCTTTGCATGTGTTGATGGCTTAGTAGATGAGCATGTTTTTCTACCATCTCTTGACTTGATCTAAGCATGTTTTTGTGATTTTTTTAACATGCTTTAGTTCTATTTTTGGCTGGCTTGGTCACTTCTTGTTTGCACCTTGCACTTGTAGTGCAAATCTTGCATACTAGCCTTGTATGCTTAATGTTTGAGCTCATCATTCTAGCTTGTGTTAATCTAACTTCAGCATGCTTTTACCACTGATTTTGCATGCTTTAACTCTGTGCTAAGTGGTTTTGGTCATATGAGACTTGTTATGCATGGTTGTAGTACAAAGACCCTTCCTAGCCTTGTGTTTTGAGGTCTCTAGCATGCTTTGCTTATGATGTTTGCATGACATAGCATCATTTCACATGTAATTTCAGAGCATGTCATTGTCACACTCTCACATATTTCACTCTCTAAGTGCTTTTGAGTGTTGAGCCTTATGCCTTGTTTGTGAGCCAATGCATGAACATGATTTTTCTTGCTTTTCATGCTACAATCTCAGCACATTTTGGTTACTGTTTTGGCATGTTTGAGGTCTATTTAGGGCTGGCTTGGCCATTTGAGCATTGTATTGCATAGGTCTAGTGTAAAGCACTTCACTAGCTTTGATGCTTAAACCTTTAAACATGTATATTATGGGTTATTTGCATGGTTTTAAGTTACTTAGCATGTCATTTCAATGCTGAAATGTATGCCATCACACTCCATGGTTTCAATCTTTCACTTGCCTTGAAAGTGATCTTAAGCCCCTTTTTGGCTTGGACATGTAATTGAGGTTCTCATGCCTGATGGTTTTAACCTTCTCTTGAGGGTTTCTACTAACCAACAACATGAGGCTTCTTTCATGCTTAAGGTGCTTGTGGCTAAGGCCATCTTTCCAATTAGAGGACTTTTCACATTGGACTTAACCAGTTAAAAGACTAATTAGTAATTTAAAATGTGTAAACAAGAATTGAATCAAGTAAAACATGCCAAGATAAGCATGTTGCATGTGTGCATTGCATTGTGTTCAATCAGACGTTATATTGAACAAAAGGTGAATTGGTCCATTTCATAATCAAAGTGATGAAAATAAGCCAATTCCCTTTGTCTCCATTGCCTTTGATCTTCCATGATAAGGTAGTGGTCTTAGAGTCTTGTTTGTCTTGCATTTATTGAAATGCATGCAAGTTGGATCTTTGGCCATCATGCATTGCATGCTTGATTAATGGTTTTGGATCCAATAGTGCCTCTTCCTTGATGTTTTGAAATGATAAGGAGTGGCACAGTACAGACATGCCCTGGGAGACCCTCTATTTCCTCTGTTTTGTGCTCTGTTACAGTTTGGTGTCACAGCACACCAGTGGCCGACAGTGCCACACTGATGGCCAACACCCTTGCATTGTTGGGCGATGGAGGCCCACTCTTGGCCGGCAGATGGCTGGCAGTAACTCCTCATGGCCGGCAGGCCACTGGTGCACTCCCCAGCATTGGTTTGGTAAGTTTCAGCAGCAAGTTCTTGAAGACACCCTGCAAAGAGAGCCTCTAAAGAGCAAACCGAAAGGCTTTTCGGGGCAAGAAATCAAATGCGTGCATGCATGTTCAACATCTTCAAACAGAGCTGGGATAGCTTAGTTTAAAGCTTTATTTATTAATTAGCTTGAATTTGTAATTTAATTAATTAATTTGTTAATTAGTTAATTGTTGTAATAATTAGTAAGTAGTTTTCTAGTTATTCATTTCGTTGTGTAATAATTAGTCTAATTAGATCAATTAGATTAGTTAGCTTAGCTTAGCTTATTCGGACTCTCCTTCGCGAGGGAAAAATGTTGTATTAAGGGTGCGTGTGTGTGTGCATGTCTTCCAACCCCACTTCTTTCTCCCTTTTACTTATCAGCTTTTGATGGTTAGTTTGGGGCATATTTCAATTAGCATACCTTATGCTTGCACGCGTGCATCATTCATTTGTCTTACATGCACCGGGCTCGGCGCATCATTCAAACTGCTTCGTATTTCAATACCTACTTGAATACGTGTTTCACAGTATGTTATCAAGTGTTGCATTCATATGCCATTTTAGATAGCCGAGCCTATTTAGTTGCATTATTGCATGTGTTGCATTAGGCATCTTGTATAGTTAGGTCATGCATTGTTTTCTAACTAGTTTTCTATTTTAGCTCGGAGTACACTGTAAATGTTTATGCTTTAGCATACTTGCATGAGTGTGAGTGTTGCCATGACAACATGCTTGCCATGAGGCTACTTGCTTAAGTGATTAACTGCATGAATGCCTGTGGATGAAGGCTCGATTACTTGAATTGGAACAATTCGACGATTGTGAGTTTTAAGCCCACTTGAGGGTGGTAAATCTGCGCTTTAGCCTACTTACGAGCAGCACTTCCAAACCATTTTCAAATAATAAACATAAGTCATTTTTTTCCAACTTGAGTGATTTAGTCTATATTTGTATGCTGTGCGCATCACATAGTAATGCTGGATTAAAAACCGGAATAAAAACACATGTGTTTTTAAAACAACATATCATGTTTAGTAGAGCCCGATCTTTAATCAGGCAAGCGGGGGTGCTCATTTCAGGACCTTCCCCTTTTGTACCCCAGTTCCCGAGCCGAGGTAGCTTTGGTGATGACGGACACGTGGCCTTTGGCACGAGTCAGGGTTTCCTAAATTTCCCAAAACAAAATATTTAGGTGGCGACTCTATAATCTGGCAAAACAGTCCAATTTTGGCATAATTTGATTTAAAATTTGATTTTCTAAAATGATTTGCTGGATTGGACTCTTTGGTGATTTATCAGTCTTACATTGCACTTTGTGAGATTAGATTCAGAACCGTGATAGGAGTCCAAACTGTAGTAGTATGACCAATTCACGCCTCTCCGAGAAGGGGGCGTGCAATGAAAGTCGGGTCTACAGTTTCTGGCGACTCTACTAGGGATTTAAAGAACTTGACTCGAACTCATGATATGTTGTTTTATCTACACTTATGTGTTTCGTTGCATTGCATTTGCATTGGTGTGCCTAAGTCACAGTGTTTGCCATCTGCTATTCCTGAACGGTTTGCCGGAGGCTTGCTTGGAAAAGCGTGCCATAAGGCTGACCGGTTATGGGCTCTGCCACGATGGAAACACAAACCTTGGTTTTCCCGAGGCACCCTTCTTGACCAATCGACCTAGTTGCATATCGGAAGCCATAGAGACCATTCCAAACTAGGACAGGTTGCATACCCGAATATAGGTTGTTTGAAACTGCATGTGTGCATAGTGAAACCCTAGCTCCTGACAAGATAGGATAGGGAAACCCTACCCCACCATAAGGGGGTTTTGGCTCTCACTTGCTTGCTACATGCTGTTAGGGTGTGTCTCTGCATGAATGCATGTATCAGTTTGCAAGTCTGGGTATCAGTTTGAGGACATTAGTATTTGGGGGCATCAGATTTGAGGTAGTGATTTGGGAGCAGAAATCAGTGTTGAGTGCAGATTGTCCAGCTTATGATTATCAACTGTGTGTTGTCATTATCTAAGCCAAAATGCTATCCGTTTTCTTATTGTTGTTTCTTTTTTTTGCTTTATTTTCCTTTTTGCAAGGTAGTATTGCATCATTGCTTCCAACGAGGCATATACCCCCGAAGCACTCTAGACCTGGATTGGGAGAATTCATCGATCTGAGGATCTAGTCAACGGACAACCAGTGTTTGTTGCATTACCCCCAGTTACGAGACGGAGGTCATCCAGGCATAGTTCATCAGTACAGCGATTACCAGATCAACAGTCATTATCTACCTCACCTATGCGCAGTTGGGCTGAGATATCTACTTCTGCCTTAGAGAGGGAATACATACCTGTTCAGTCAGATCAGCACTTTATAGTCAGTATGAAGGACATGATTGTAGACACCCCATTTTTGACCGTCCTCAAGACTTGGATGTCACCGTTTGAACACTCGGTGATTAACCATGTTTGTGTTCGTTTGGAGTTCCCAGAGGTCTCGGCTCGCGCGCCTTGCCTCAGGATCCCCGAACTCGACTATTTAGTGTCTGGTTTTGCACCAAACACTTGTGTTTTGCCTTTAAAGGGCAGGGAATGCCTTATGAGGCATCCCCACACACCACCGGCAGTGGCTGGAGGCCACCGGCTGGTCCTTCTCTTCCATCGGCACTTTAGTTTGCCGGTCGGCACACTTTATTGCCGGTCGGCATAATATGTTGCCGGTCGGCACTGTTTTTTGCCGGAATAGCTTTTTTGGGCAGCCGACCACTGTTCATCCACTTTATGGAGATATTTTGTGCCAGCTGTGATAGCTGGCACCAACTCCTTTCCCCTTCATACACGTGTATGGAGGGGTTTCCCTCTAGCCAAGCTTGTTGAATAAGCTTTGCAAGAGGGAGTCCTATAAGAGAGAGGCTTTCCTCTTGGTTCTAGGTTAGAAAAACAGAAGCAAAAATCAGCCTTTAGAGATATAGATACATATTATCTCTATACCTCTCTCCCTCTCCCTTCTTGTGTGTGTTTCTTGGCCCAAAAGGTGTGTTTTACCTTACTTTTGCACCATTACACACACCATTACACCTTATTCCGAGATTGAGGGACTTGGAGGAGTTGTTTCTTGAGTTTTCGACTGGTTTTGATCCAAAGAAGGAGGCTAGACCATTTGTTCTTCAAGGGTTCTTCAAGGGTGAGCATCTTCCCTTTTATTCCCCAAACTTGCATTGGTTTTCTACCTATTTTGTTTATTGTTTTGGCTCTTGTGTATAACATAAAAAAGGCTCATATTTTCCTGCTCTAGCACTTTCATTAAGGTCACTTTGTGGTTAGAGTGCAAACTCATCCTCATAGGCCTTGTTTGGTCTATTTTGGTGCCTCTTTGATAAGGTTTTGTTCACTTCAGCACTTTGATCTTTTCATCACTAAAAATCAGTGTATTTTGGTGTCAAAAAAGTTGGTTTGAAGTCTTGCATAGGGGAGGGACACCCCTCTCCCTTTATGGTTTTGTTTCCTTGCTTTTTGGGCTCAAGAGGGTAGCATGTGTGCTTGATGTTTCTTGGCTTCATTCCAGCATTTTTTTAGGCATCTTAGGTCATATATAACCTCTGTTTTTGGTCGGATTTGGGCCTCTTTGTATGCTTGTAATATTTGCTTTGTATTGCTCCATCTTGCTTAGAAATACATATCATGATTAGGCCATGATTCTTGTGAGAATTGGTTTAGTTCCATGAAGTTCTTAGTGTTGTTTTTCCATGCTTAAGGTTTGTTGGTTATCCATTTAGTTATGCTTGACATGTGTGTTAAGGTTGCTTTGTATTTTAGCTTAAAAGCTTTGAGCATGTTGACCTCTAATATGTATGTTTGTGATTAACCCTCATGATTCAACATCATCTAAGGACCACATTTTAGCCCAAGAATCATGCTTGTATGTGTGCATGCATGGTCTCTTTAATGCCTTGAGGGTGTGTCCTCTTATGCCTAAGAATGAGCCTTAGCGCATATGCTTCATGGGAGATGTTTTAGTCGCCATATTAGGAGTCTTGGGGTCCTATTTTGCATGCACAAATTCTGTTTTTGCTTGGCTTTGATCATGCCATGAGAGGTCGTGTTGGTGGGGGTAAATTGTCTCCTTGTGTGCCTTAGCTTTGGGACCATGAGTTTGCTTGTTAACATGAGTTGATTGTCTATCATTTTGAGCACTCTTGGCCACTGTTTTGAGAAGGGTGAGGGCCTGCCCCTTTGCCATTTTAAGCCCTCTTGCATGCTTGCTCCATGTTTGTTGCATAGTTGTTCCATTAAGCTTTGTAGCACATCAATCCCATAGTCAATTTGGTCCATGTTTATATCATGTTTGTACCTTGTATGCTTGATATTATACATTTATCATGTTGGTTGCATAATGCTTGTTGTGCTTTACATCTTGATGGCATGATACATTTGAGCCTTGTTGAGCATTATATGCATTGCATTTACTTGGTTTGGGGTGTCAAACTGAGTGTGGGAATCAAGGACCATTCATACTTCAAGTGATGCAATGTGCCTCGATTCCCGGTCATCGGGACCTTTGACTCCATCTTGATAAGGCCCCGGTTTTCATGTTGTTTGTTGCATACATTTTCATATCAAATGGCAAATTCGATCTTTTGACCCACCACGTACCATTGGTGGTTCAAGGATCGAAAGTCATGCTTCTTTGAGTTCAAAATATGATAAGAAGTAGGACCATGCTTACATGTGTCCAAAAACTCCATGCTATGCACTGTCTGTTCTCTGTTTGCTGTCAAATTGTCTTCTGCAGGAAGTTTCTGCCGACCGGCAGAATTTAGTGCCGACCGGCACTATCTGGAATGCCGATGAATCCGATAAAGTGCCGATGGGAATTTTGAAGTGCCGGTGGCAATTCTGTTTGGCCGGTGGTGCTCTGCAGGATGCAAGGAGCTTGTTCCAGTACTTTGGCAATTTTCAGAAAGACAAGGCAGTACAAACAGAGGCGACAAGAGTATAGTACGGGTTTTCTGGGCAGGACGGATTCGAGCATGCATCATCCGCGCACCCCGAGGCAGAGGCTGTGGCCACCCTCTTCTTTCCTTTTGCTTCCTTTCTTTTAATTAATTAGAGAAATTTTGTAATAATTTTGTTTGTTCATTATTTTGGGACTGTAATATTAATTCGAACCCTCTGAGTGAGGGTAAACATGTAATAAGTGTGGGTGAGTGTGTGTATGTCTTCCAATCCCCATTTCTTTCTTCCTTTTTATTTATCTGCTTATAATGGTAGATTAGGGCATTTTTGAGATTAGCAAACCTTATGATGTGCATGCGTGCATTCATGCATCTGTTGGCATGCACCGGGCTCGGTACATCATACTAACCGCATTCGTATTTTCAAATTCCAAAATTGAATACATGAAATAGTTGGTTGCATATCATATGCCATGTTTAGGTTAACCGAGCCTAACTAAAATTGCATCTTGTATGTGTTGCATTAGGCAAAATAACATGAACTAGGACACGCACATTTGCTAACTAGTTTATTGTTTTGGCACGGAGTACAATGTAAGTGGTTATGCTTTAGCATCCAACATGCGTGTGAATGTTGCCATAATAGTATGTTTACCATGCGGCTAAGTGTTTACGTGAGATAAATTGCTTGAATGCCTGTGGGTGGAGGTCAAACTGCTTAAATTGGGATAATGCGTTAAAACTATATTTGTTTTAAGCCCACTAGATAGTGGCAAAACCGTCTTTTCTAAAAAGCCCACTTGAGGGTGGCAAAACCTGCATTTTAGCCTACTTGCGAGTAGCAAACCATTTTCAAAATGAACATAGAATGTTTTGTTCCAATTTGGGCAATTTGGTCTATACTTGTTTGCTGCGCGCATAACATAGTAATCTTAGGCTAATAATTGGAATAAGAATACATAAACGTTTTCAAAATCAGATATCACGGTTAGTAGAGGCCGGTCTTCGGACCGGGCGAAAGGGGTGCTCATAGCTGACCTTCCCCGATCGTACCCATGCTCCCGAGCCGAGACAACTCCGGTGATGACGGACATGTGGCCTTCGGCACCGAGTCAGGGTTTCCTAAATTTCCCCATTTTAAAATATTTAGGTGGCGACTCTGTATCTGGCAAAGCAGTCCATGTTTGGCACTACTTTTTCAAAAATCTGTTTCTCAAAAACGATTTGCCAGATTTGGACTCTTTGGTTCAGATTAAGAACCGTGACACAAATCGAGTCCGAACCGTAGCGAGGCCCACGCGGGCGCGTCTACAGTTTCTGGCGACTCTGCTGGGGATGCTTAGAGAGCTTGACTCAAACTCGTGATATCCTGTTTTGATCTCATTTATGTGTTTCTTTGCATCGCATGTGCATTGGTGCGCCTAGGAACACAGTGTTTGCCATCTGCCATTCCTGAACGGTTTGCCGGAGGCTTGTCTTGTCAAGGCATGTCCATAAGGCTGACCGGCTATGGGCTCTGACAGTATGGGAACACAAACCCCGGTTTACCGGGGCACCCTTTTTTACCATTCGACCTAGTTCATATTCGGATCCATAGTGACCATACCAAATTAGGACAGGTTGCTCACCCGATGTTAGGTTGTTTGAAACCGCTGTGTGCGTAGTGAAACCCTAGCTCCTGACAAAATAGGACAGGGAAACCCTACCCCAACATAGGGGTGTTTTGTTCTCTTTACTTGCTATGTGCTTTTAGAGTGTATCTCTACAGGAACGCATATACCAGTTTACGAGTTTGAGTATCGGGCCCGAAGGCGCCAGAATCAGTATTGTTGAGAATCAGTTATCAGGAATCAGTTATCCGCGGGTATCAGATTCAGTATTTTGGGAACAAAAATCTGGGAACAGTGATCAGCAGTAGGGTACAATTGTTTGGCTACACCCGTGTTTGATCAGTTTGGGCTGAAATGCTGTCTGTTTTTCTTTCAGTTCAGAGAGTTGTAGAGTTGGTACAGAACAGCCAGTGTCTCCCCTTTGCTGAGGCAGGATTTATGGCGGCACAAAGTTCAGAAGAAATTGTGGTTATGGCAGCTGTATCGGAGCAGGGAACCACTCCGCAGAATGAGGCCAGCATCAGTATGTCATATCCGCCCAGGTTGTCCGTTGTGCACCCGGTCTGGGCTCCCCAGTTATACCAGGCTCGTGAGCCCACCACCTTCGAATTGATGGGGATGATAGGCGATCTCCAAAGGTCTGTGGCAGACCTCGCCTATGGAATGTCAGCTTCACCGCCAGCGGCGCCGTATGCCGGGAATTTTGTACCACAGGAGCCCCCGCTACTGGGGCGGATTGTGATAGAGCTCAGCCAGCCAGAGGTGGCTTCCGGCTATAGCCACGACACGCCAGTATTAACCCCGACCCTTGATCAGGCTGAGGCCAAAGGAAAAGACAAGGCAAAGGTAGACGCCGACCCTATTGAACAACTGCTGTGGGCAGTCGAGGCTTTGAAGGCCAGACGGATGAACAAACAACAAACGTCTGCAATAGTGACCAAAGCTGTGGATGATGCTTTCCCCACTCCGATCAAAGGCAGTTCAAGCCAGACAGAAAACCGGGATGGGCCCCGTCATGCCCAGACAGTTCCTGTAGTTCCCAACCCTGCACCGGGAAAGGTTCAAAAGGCCAAGGCAGCGCCAGCTGATCCTTTCGCCAGCGCATCTGGCAAGAATCCTCAAACTGCAAAGTACCTGCCCCGAGGGCGCAGGGTCTTTCACGACCTCCACATGCCTTTGTCTAGGGCATTGCTAATATTGGCGAAGAATGGGCATCTTAAGCCTTTGGAGCCCCGGCCACTCCCGAAGAATCTCCCCACCACCCATGATGCTACTTTGTACTGCGCGTACCATCAACAGTCCGGTCACAGCACCGATGGATGTTCCCGCCTTCGTCATGAAGTGCAGGATTTGATTGATAACAAGGTTATCCTACCGCCCACCTCAGGCAAGCCCGTCACCACTCAGTTGTTGGATTTCGAGGGCTCAGATACTGCGAGTATGTAAAGTGAATTGCCTGCGGGCAACATTTGGTGTATTTTTGAAGCGTCTGGCACGCATTTTTGAGCACCGGTGAAACCGAGTTTTGTAAATCTTGGCTTGGATGTCGAGTCAGTCTTTTGTTTTGAGTCTGTCTCTTTGTCTGGAGTCAGTCTTTTTTTGCTTAAGGGTCTGTCTGATTGTATCGAGTCAGTCCCTGTTGTATATAATACCCGGTGATTCAGGGGTTGTTGTCCCGAACACCGTCTTGTTTTGTAATTATCTGTTTTTGTTTTGAGTCTGTTCCTGCCGAGGGGCCAGTTGCACCAACAGAGCCGATTGAAACAGCTGTTGCTATCTCAACTTCATGCTCGCTTTCAGCATAAGTGCCAGAGAATTTGATTGGACTGACAGTACATCTCGCCTGCTCTCCTGTGTGCCAAACTCATTGCAATAACCTAGAATTTTCAAAAAAAACAAACCTTTTGAACACTGCGGTGATAAAAACGAAGAGGAAGGAATTCCTCGGGTTTTGTAAAATTTTGATCATTTTGAGAGAAAGAAAGGCGCGCTAAGCCTTTTTATGAATGAAATCATGCTTATCGGCGTGAGTACTGAGAAGGACCCTGGCCTGATCCAGATTGGTTCCACACTATCTTCGGCACGAGCGATTCGTCGCTTCCTTAAAAACTTTCAAAAGCAAATGTTTTACGCGGCCCTGCGAAGACCTGTGTGGAATCGCTCTTGAGATTGCGCAGCCTAGGATCGCTCTCAGCCTCAAGATTCAACCTATTTGTTTTCCGAGTTTGAACCCGTTCAGAATGTTCAGAAAGTTCAACGGACAAAACGTCGTGAAAGGCCCGTGTGGCCAGTTTTGAAACAGCCCTCGAGCAGGAGGCACCAAAGCCGAATCAGAAGGAGTAGATCTCGTCGGAAGAAGCTCGTAGAGCAACCGGGATGGATTCTCCGCAAATTAGTGCAACAGTCGTTCTCCTAGACACAGAGAGGCTTCAATTTTAAAAAAAAAAACATTTGGCATGGACTTGCTACACTTTTACCCTTTGAGAGGCTCGCTGGGCCGAAAACCCGGAAGGGCGGCCCAGTCAAAAGTTAGAGCAAGAAAAGAAAGAAAAAGAAAAAAGAAAAAAAAGAAAAAAAAAAGCAAGAAAAGAAAAAAAAAAGAAGAAAAAAGAAATAGAAAATGAAAAGAAGCTCGCAAGGTCGAAAACCCGCATTGGGCGCCTTGGCAAAAGTGAGAGCCAAACAAAGTGAAGGTTAAAATACCTGAGTGGACCTTAACCGGAACTACGTAAGGCTTGATTCCCATGTTTGGGATACGTAGGCAACTTCATCATGAAGTCCAGCCCCCAACGCTTTCATAAGCATCTCAGTCCATGCAATGGTTTCGATTTCATCCCCAAAGTCTAGTGGCCAACACTCTTCAAGGTGATTGTGTCCATATATGTGTTGTGACCGTCTTCGCCATCGCTATGTCCAAGAGCTCGACCACCGCCAATGAAGACTGTCCGCGGATTGCTGCGGCACCATCCCAAACAAGGAGCAACTTTCCGTTGCCACAAGCCGTCGTGAGACGCCATTCAGACTAGGGGCAACTTTCCGTTGCCTCACACCCCCCTTCAAACCAGGGGCAATTTTCCATTGCCTCCGATCCGAGGTTGCGCGTCTCGAAGGGTAAGCTCCATGCTTGTTAAGCATCAGCTGTTTGAAAAATAGTTTTTGAAACTTTTTACTGAAGTTGACTATTTTCTCGAAAACTATTCCATTTTCCAAAATCGGACCATTGTCTTGGACCCAAAAAAGGAAAATTTTCAGTGCTTGCTGCCTGACTTGCATGTTTTTCAAATCAAAAATCGAACAAGTACGTTAATCCGACTCTCATTTTGATCAAAATTGTTTTAGTAGAAAGAAAAAACGAAAAGATGGTTAAAATGATGAACTAGGGGCACAGTTGAGTCAAGCATTCTGTCTTTCCCCCGTTATCAACGTACTTGCCAGAAGAGCACTCTGCCCGCTAGAAGAAATAGCCGTGAGCTAACGGTATTGAGCATGAACCCACACTTTGCTATTTGTCCATCAATCACCCCGGGGAGGGATGAAAAATGAGAGATTGAAGAATAGAGAGGTGTAAGTTGAGAGAAAAGTGAGGAAAAGGGTCTTGAGAGAAAATCCGAGCTTGACAGTCGAGTGATGTGAGGATCACAAATCAGAAAGGGTGGGAAACAATACCCAGATTGAACTGGCTCCTCGTGGTCCGAGGTCTCCCATCTTCGTTTACGCGTCTGTGTGTCGTGTCTCTTTCATTTGACGGTTTCGTCTTTTGTTTTGAGTCTCTCCCGAGCATGTCTCGTTGTGTTTAGGTCGTGTACCTCTTTGTTTGAGTCCTCCCCGCTGTGTTCAGTTGTAGGCTCGACATCCCGGTTTGAAAAACCCTTATTCAATTTCAAAAATCATCTATGCTCAGAATGCTGTGCCATTCTCTACATTTGAACGTGTCTCGGCTCCAACCAGTTCCATCTTTGAGCTCTATCTTGTCAGATTGGGCCGTTTGTTTGATAATTTGCCGTGTGGAGAATGAATCGAATGCTGTGTTATGGGCTGTATGCAGATTAATCCCCAACAGAGTAAGGGCTGTGTGTCCAGAATCAGGCAGTGGGTTGCTTGGGTTATTTTGGCTGTTGGCTGTCTAGTTATCTGATTATTACAGTGCAAGTGTTCAATTTCCAGACAACCAATCAATTCCATTTACATTGAGGTGTAACATGATGAGATCCGATGCAATGCATGAAATGTGTAAATGTAAACACTTTTTCAGATAAAAAGTCTGTTTCATTTACTTAGCTTTTCAAACGTACAAGTTTTGGAAACAAAAATCTGCCTGCGGCAGTACAAGGTAATCTATCTACCAATAAAAAGAAAAGTACAAAGAAAGAAAGAAAAGATAGCAAAAATCTGCATCTATGTCCAGCGACTCCAAGGGCTGTCAGTCCGTCCTGGTCCTCTTCCTGGACGAAGGTCCAGGAGCATCGTCAGCGTCGTCGTCAGAGCCCGAGCTAGAACCGTCTTCGGTCTCCTCCTCCGATGACCCTGCCTCCGCCTCTGACTCCTCGTCGTCGTCGTCGTCCGGGACTGGAGCTCGCGAGCTACTCCCGACGTGAGTACGCCCTCCCCTGGTACGGGGAAATATCCGGCCCTCCTCATCTCTCCCCCGAGCAGGGACAGCAGGTCTAGCTGGAGCACCTCCCGCCATGGGAATCTGAAAAGGAGGCTGAAAAGTTCACAAAAAGTGAAATGCATCAGTGTACTGTAGACAGTTTATCAGTGCAGAATGCAACGTCGAGTACAGTGTATGAATGCCGTGAGCAGTTTATCAGTGCAGAATGCAGTGTGTGAGGACAGTGCATGAATGCCGTGAGCAGTTTATCAGTGCAGAATGCAGTGTATGCAGTGTTCAGATACTGTGAGATCAGTGTATCAGGTGTTGTGCCGTGCATCAGATTATGTAAAGCAGTGTATGAATGGTTTCAGGCCAGTGTCAGAAGGACATACCGGTATGCTGTAGACGGCTAGGAGGTCAAATGTCCGCTGGAGCATCCCCATCATCGAGGCATTCATCGCCAACGACTGACGGGTGTACTCAGAAGAAGCCTGCAAAGGTATCAGATGCATTAGTATTCTGTGGAATATCAAGTAAACTGAAATGAAATAACTATACAAAAGTGCAGTAGTACATACCGGAGGTAAGTCGGGGACGTCAACGAACTCGTGCCCAGCCGGTGGAGGGGCGAAGCGGATCTGATAGGTCGACCCACCCTGCCCCTGGAAAGTCAGTACAGCGGGCAGGGCAGGCCAGCCAGCTCTTCGTGCTCCCCGCACTCCGCCCCTGCTACGGACCCGGGCCCTCCTCGAAGATCCAGCCCCTGCTCCCGCTCCGGCCCCAGCCGCCGATGCTACAGGCCTGGCCCCCCCTGCTCGACGACCGCTCAAGGGACGCATCAGGTACGTCCGGACGTACTCCTGATAGTCGCCGGTACCTCGGAAGCCGGCCTCCTCCCAGCCGATGGAGTAATCATCCAGCTGCTCAGGGGTCAGCCCCTCGGTCTCCCTCATCTCTGCAGGAGGGTGAACCGGGACTATCTACTCAGGTAACCCGCGGGTCTGGCGTAGAAAATGCTCCCCCAGGTACCAAGCCCGACAGACCGGGCCCTCAAGCAAAATCCGGAAACGCGAGGTCTCCTCAGCACCAGGGAACCGACCCCGCATCGCCGACGGCAGCGAAGCCCATGGCCGCCATGTGATCTGAAAGTAACAGACAGTTTGTTATCTACTGTTATTGAAACATGCAGTGGGAAAGCGAAGCTAAACGAACTGAAATTAAAGCATACCTCTGTGGGGGTGATGGTGTCGAAATATCGGCGGAAGAAGCCGAATGTCTCCCGTGGTCGCCGGGTGCATCTCCCGTCAAAGCGACTCGAGAACGGGACAGCCGGAGGAGGCTCCGCGACTGGCACGGGTGCAAGCCTAGGAAAGTAGGCATAAACCCACAACTGCAAAACAGATGTCAGTATGACCATCAGATAAAGCAGGATATACCGAATAAAACAGAAATGGCAGAGCCGTGTGTTGAGCCGTGTATTGTGTGCAGTGCACAGTGTGAGCAGTGTACAGTAAGTGTAAAGCAGAATGTATGTGTGTGCCGTGTGTACAGTATACAGTGAGTGTAAAGCAGACCGCAATGTGTGCAGTGTACAGAGTACAGAGAATATCGGACAGAAATGAAAAGCGGAGAAGGAATGTACCTCCCAAGCCCGCCAGTAACCTCCAAGCAGCTGGCCGCTGCCGCGAGAAGCCGAGCTCATATATCCGTACAGGGTGGCTAGAGCAGCGCCGCCCCAGTCATAGTGCAAGATATCTCGGACGTCCACCAGTGCGCTGAGAAGGCAGAGAGGCACGGTGTTCGCCCGGTCGGCGAAGATGGTAGTCCCGAACAAGAACATGAGGAAGCCACGAGCATACCTCTCCTCGTCCTCCGGGGTCATCTGCACCTCCACCCCCAATGCGGGCTGGACCCGAAATTGTGTCTCGAACCAGGAGTACCGGACGAAGCCTGGACGAGCTAGTGGTGGGGCCTCCCCCAGTAAATGGACCTGAGCGGCGGTCCACTCATCCATATCGGTGTCGAAAGGGATCGGATCCCCCCTACCCCGATGCCTGTGAGCATCGAGAAGTCATAAGGGGTCATCGTCATGTCCCCTGCAGCAGAAAAATGGAAAGAATCGGTGGTGTCCCACCACCTCTCCGCCAAAGCAGCGAGGAGAGGTCTGCATGTGGAGAGCCTGGAGAGCCCTCGGCAGAAGGTACCGAAGCCCGCTCGGTCCACGATGCGCTGGACCGCATCAGGGAGCTCATCATACCACTCTCGTGCACCAGTATTCCCATACCCGCGAATGGTATGGGAACCCTCCTGCAAACAGAAAACAACAATTGCAAGACAATATTCAACATGCAGTTTTGAAGGGACAGATATGGCATGTATGCAAGTTTGTCAGATTCAGGCAAATACCGGGTGCCGGTGTGCTTACAGTGAAATACGTGTGCTGTGTCAGCGTGTTTAGGTGTTTCAGAACAGATGTGGCATGTATGCAAGGTTGACAGATTCAGACAAATACTGGGTGCCAGTGTGTATGCAGTGAAATACAGTGGGTGCCGTGTGTTTGGGTGATTCAGGGCTAGTGCAGTGTGTGTGCATGTGTCAGTCTCAAGCAGATATCAGTTGTATGTATGTTTACAGTCAACTACGGTCTACGGCATATCAGATTTCAGCAATTAGAGAATACAGCTAACTATGGCAGTTTTGTATCCTACATTACAGAAAGTAAAGCAGAAGATGAAGAGTTACCTCGGAAGTGCCGAATGAAAGGTGGGAGGTAGGCTCACGTAGTAGTAGCTCAGGCGCCGCGTACCTCTCAAAGCTCTGGAACTGACGCAGGCCGTCCGGGGGCAGAACGTGGATCGCCGGCCGGTAGGTCGCCGGATCGAACAGGCGCTCGCTCAGTGGTAGGAGCTCGACCCCGGGATCCATCTCATGGTCCGGGGGAGTCCCGCCACGTGGAATGTCGTCCGCCATGAAGAGAGTGGTGTGAAAATGGCCGGAAAAGGGAAAACCGAGCCGGAATGCGAAGAGTCAACTGAAAAGTCAACTCCCGAGAGGGTCGGAAATGGCCGGGAAGGCCGGAATGTGAAGAGGCACGGAAATGAAGAGGAAAGTGAGGGGAACAAACCCCGAAAAGGCGAGAATGCCGAACGAGGCACCGAAACAAGAATGTGATCGGTGGAAAATGTCCGAAACGCGAAGAGGATCGCGAATCCGACGATGAAACGAGCGTAGAACGCGAAGAAACGGGCGAAAAATGAGAGAGAAGCACTCTAGAGAGAGAGAGCAAGGGTTTTCGGCGTGAGAAGAATGAGAAAATAGGGCATGAAGGCCTATTTTATAACACCCAAGGTGAAAAGACAAAACTGCCCCGCACCAGCAACTGTTTGCCGGTCGGCAATGTTTTGTGCCGGCCGGCAATTTTTTGTGCCGATGGAATTGTTTTTGTGCCGATGGCCAGCCGGTGGCCTCATCTTTCGGCCGGTGGGGTTCCCACAGCTTTGTTTAGGCCATTTGAGTTGTTTTGGGTCTTCATAGCTGAAGAAAGTGCATCTCCGACATTCAACCGGCCTCCGTTTTGACTTCGGGCCGTGTCTCCAGTGCGTGGCACTCGAATTCGTGCAAGGTGTATCCTTTTTGTATCCTTTTTGAATTCAAAAGTTGCCCCAGGTGTGTTGCACGAGTTCATCACACTACTTCGGTGCATTACATTGCGCTGTCATGCGCCACACATTTGCATTGTTATGCACGTGTTACATACGTTGCAACACGCACCCCTTTGCATTATCGTGCACATTTCTCATGCATCATCATTGCATTTCCATTCCATGCATTGTCATGCATTCTGGAATACGTGCGTTGTTGCGCATTCAAGCCCATTTACATTCCGTGTGGCATGCATGTCACACTTGGCATCGCACTGTTTTGTGCATTTCAAAAATGTTCGCGCTGTTCTGCGCATCGCACTGTTTTGTGCATTTCAAATCGTCGCACTGTTTTGTGCATTTCAAATCGTCGCACTGTTTCGTGCATTGCATTCCGTCGCGCTGTTTTGCGCATCTCAATTGCATTTTGCGTAGACCGCATGTTAAATTCTTTATTTGCGTAGACCACATCTCAATTCCATTACTTGCGTAGACCGCATGATAATTCTTTCCTTGCGTAGACCGCATCTTAATTCTTTACTTGCGTAGACCGCATGTTAATTTCTTTACTTGCGTAGACCGCATGTTAATTACATTACTTGCGTAGACCGCATGTTTGTAATCGTTTCTTTCCTTGCGTAGACCGCATGTTTAATCTCATTACTTGCGTAGACCGCATGTCTTGGTTGCGTAGATCGCATTATCAGTTTCATTACTTGCGTAGACCGCATGTCTTGATTGCGTAGACCGCATTTTTAATTTCATTACCTGCGTAGACCGCATGTCTTGATTGCGTCGACCGCATGTTTAATTTCAATACCTGCGTAGACCGCATGTCTTGATTGCGTAGACCGCATGCTTAATTTCATTATCTGCGTAGACCGCATGTCATGTCTTGCTTGCGTAGACCGCATGATTTATCGATTTCATTACCTGCGTAGACCGCATGTTTTCCTTGCGTAGACCGCATGTTTGTAATCATTTCTTTCCTTGCGTAGACCGCATGTTTAACTTCATTACTTGCGTAGACCGCATGTCTTGATTTGCGTAGACCGCATGCTTAGTTTCATTACTTGCATAGACCGCATGTCTTGATCGCGTAGACCGCATGTTTTGATTGCGTAGACCGCATGTTTAAAATTCAATACTTGCGTAGACGGCATGTCTTGATTGCGTAGATCGCATGTTTAAATTTCATTACTTGCGTAGACCGCATGTCTTGATTGCGTAGACCGCATGTTTAAATTTCATTACTTGCGTAGACCGCATGTTTTGATTGCGTAGACCGCATGTTAATTACAAATACCTGCGTAGACCGCATGTTTTGACTGCGTAGACCGCATGCTTATTCAAATTTCATTACTTGCGTAGACCGCATGTTTTGATTGCGTAGACCGCATGTTTTGCTTGCGTAGACCGCATGTTTAATTCCATTACCTGCGTAGACCGCATGTTTTGACTGCGTAGACCGCATGCTTATTCAAATCTCATTACCTGCGTAGACCGCATGTCTTGATTGCGTAGACCGCATGTTCAGTTTCATCACCTGCGTAGACCGCATGTTTCAACTGCGTAGACCGCATGTTTGCTAAATATCATCACCTGCGTAGACCGCATGTTCATGATCAATTTTGTTGACTGCGTAGACCGCATGCTCCACTTACATGTTTGTATTTCCACAGCATTGTCATGCTCCCCACTTGCTTTGCGCTGTCACGCATTTCGAGTACACCACATTTGCATTGTCATGCATGTTGCTAACCATATTGCACCTGTTAAGTTTGTTTTCTTTTCAGGCACGATATTGTATGTACGGTTCATTTGCAGCTGGTGCAACCGGACGAGCCGCACAGGTATGGTATCTCCCGAGTGAGACGTATTGAGAATTCCATAATTCTCTTACATCCTTTTCTGCATTGTAGTGTAGTTTGGTATGCTAGCTTAAAACTGTCGCATGTTTGCTTCATTACAGCTTTCTTTGCATGATCATAAGTTATGCTCGGCTTCGTGCATTGTCTTGCATTTTGCCCCTGCCTTCGGGCGCATATCTTATTTGTCTTGTATGCCTGTCTAAGTCTTCGGCCTTGTCAAAAATGGATCGTCTCTGGGCTTTGACATTCACTCCCGTCATTGTTATGACTTTCGAGTTCTGTCAAAGAGGGGCAACTGTAGACACCCCATTTTTGACCGTCCTCAAGACTTGGACGTCACCGTTTGAACACTCGGTGATTATCCATGTTTGTGTTCGTTTGGAGTTCCCGGAGGTCTCGGCTCGCGCGCCTTGCCTCAGGATCCCCGAACTCGACTATTTAGTGTCTGGTTTTGCACCAAACACTTGTGTTTTGCCTTTAAAGGGCAGGGAATGCCTTATGAGGCATCCCCACACACCACCGACAGTGGCTGGAGGCCACCGACTGGTCCTTCTCTTCCATCGGCACTTTAGTTTGCCGGTCGGCACACTTTATTGCCGGTCGGCATAATATGTTGCCGGTCGGCACTGTTTTTTGCCGGAATAGCTTTTTTGGGCAGCCGACCACTGTTCATCCACTTTATGGAGATATTTTGTGCCAGCTGTGATAGCTGGCACCAACTCCTTTCCCCTACATACACGTGTATGGAGGGATTTCCCTCTAGCCAAGCTTGTTGAATAAGCTTTGCAAGAGGGAGTCCTATAAGAGAGAGGCTTTCCTCTTGGTTCTTGTTTAGAAAAACAGAAGCAAAAATCAGCCTTTAGAGATATAGATACATATTATCTCTATACCTCTCTCCCTCTCCCTTCTTGTGTGTGTTTCTTGGCCCAAAAGGTGTGTTTTACCTTACTTTTGCACCATTACACACACCATTACACCTTATTCCGAGATTGAGGGACTTGGAGGAGTTGTTTCTTGAGTTTTCGACTGGTTTTGATCCAAAGAAGGAGGCTAGACCATTTGTTCTTCAAGGGTGAGCATCTTCCCTTTTATTCCCCAAACTTGCATTGGTTTTCTACCTATTTTGTTTATTGTTTTGGCTCTTGTGTATAACATAAAAAAAGGCTCATATTTTCCTGCTCTAGCACTTTCATTAAGGTCACTTTGTGGTTAGAGTGCAAACTCATCCTCATAGGCCTTGTTTGGTCTATTTTGGTGCCTCTTTGATAAGGTTTTGTTCACTTCAGCACTTTGATCTTTTCATCACTAAAAATCAGTGTATTTTGGTGTCAAAAAAGTTGGTTTGAAGTCTTGCATAGGGGAGGGACACCCCTCTCCCTTTATGGTTTTGTTTCCTTGCTTTTTGGGCTCAAGAGGGTAGCATGTGTGCTTGATGTTTCTTGGCTTCATTCCAGCATTTTTTTAGGCATCTTAGGTCATATATAACCTCTGTTTTTGGTCAGATTTGGGCCTCTTTGTATGCTTGTAATATTTGCTTTGTATTGCTCCATCTTGCTTAGAAATACATATCATGATTAGGCCATGATTCTTGTGAGAATTGGTTTAGTTCCATGAAGTTCTTAGTGTTGTTTTTCCATGCTTAAGGTTTGTTGGTTATCCATTTAGTTATGCTTGACATGTGTGTTACGGTTGCTTTGTATTTTATCTTAAAAGCTTTGAGTATGTTGACCTCTAATATGTATGTTTGTGATTAACCCTCATGATTCAACATCATCTAAGGACCACATTTTAGCCCAAGAATCATGCTTGTATGTGTGCATGCATGGTCTCTTTAATGCCTTGAGGGTGTGTCCTCTTATGCCTAAGAATGAGCCTTAGCGCATATGCTTCATGGGAGATGTTTTAGTCGCCATATTAGGAGTCTTGGGGTCCTATTTTGCATGCACAAATTCTGTTTTTGCTTGGCTTTGATCATGCCATGAGAGGTCGTGTTGGTGGGGGTAAATTGTCTCCTTGTGTGCCTTAGCTTTGGGACCATGAGTTTGCTTGTTAACATGAGTTGATTGTCTATCATTTTGAGCACTCTTGGCCACTATTTTGAGAAGGGTGAGGGCCTGCCCCTTTGCCATTTTAAGCCCTCTTGCATGCTTGCTCCATGTTTGTTGCATAGTTGTTCCATTAAGCTTTGTAGCACATCAATCCCATAGTCAATTTGGTCCATGTTTATATCATGTTTGTACCTTGTATGCTTGATATTATACATTTATCATGTTGGTTGCATAATGCTTGTTGTGCTTTACATCTTGATGGCATGATACATTTGAGCCTTGTTGAGCATTACATGCATTGCATTTACTTGGTTTGGGGTGTCAAACTGAGTGTGGGAATCAAGGACCATTCATACTTCAAGTGATGCAATGCGCCTCGATTCCCGGTCATCGGGACCTTTGACTCCATCTTGATAAGGCCCCGGTTTTCATGTTGCTTGTTGCATACATTTTCATATCAAATGGCAAATTCGATCTTTTGACCCACCACGTACCATTGGTGGTTCAAGGATCGAAAGTCATGCTTCTTTGAGTTCAAAATATGATAAGAAGTAGGACCATGCTTACATGTGTCCAAAAACTCCATGCTATGCACTGTCTGTTCTCTGTTTGCTGTCAAATTGTCTTCTGCAGGAAGTTTCTGCCGACCGGCAGAATTTAGTGCCGACCGGCACTATCTGGAATGCCGATGAATCCGATAAAGTGCCGATGGGAATTTTGAAGTGCCGGTGGCAATTCTGTCTGGCCGGTGGTGCTCTGCAGGATGCAAGGAGCTTGTTCCAGTACTTTGGCAATTTTTAGAAAGACAAGGCAGTACAAACAGAGGCGACAAGAGTATAGTACGGGTTTTTCGGGCAGGACGGATTAGAGCATGCATCATCCGCACACCCCGAGGCAGAGGCTGTGGCCACCCCCTTCTTTCCTTTTGCTTCCTTTCTTTTAATTAATTAGAGAAATTTTGTAATAATTTTGTTTGTTCATTATTTTGGGACTGTAATATTAATTCGAACCCTCTGAGTGAGGGTAAACATGTAATAAGTGTGGGTGAGTGTGTGTATGTCTTCCAATCCCCATTTCTTTCTTCCTTTTTATTTATCTGCTTATAATGGTAGATTAGGGCATTTTTGAGATTAGCATACCTTATGATGTGCATGCGTGCATTCATGCATCTGTTGGCATGCACCGGGCTCGGTACATCATACTAACCGCATTTGTATTTTCAAATTCCAAAATTGAATACATGAAACAGTTGATTGCATATCATATGCCATGTTTAGGTTAACCGAGCCTAACTAAAATTGCATCTTGTATGTGTTGCATTAGGCAAAATAACATGAACTAGGACACGCACATTTGCTAACTAGTTTATTGTTTTGGCACGGAGTACAATGTAAGTGGTTATGCTTTAGCATCCAACATGCGTGTGAATGTTGCCATAATAGTATGTTTACCATGCGGCTAAGTGTTTACGTGAGATAAATTGCTTGAATGCCTGTGGGTGGAGGTCAAACTGCTTAAATTGGGATAATGCGTTAAAACTATATTTGTTTTAAGCCCACTAGATAGTGGCAAAACCGTCTTTTCTAAAAAGCCCACTTGAGGGTGGCAAAACCTGCATTTTAGCCTACTTGCGAGTAGCAAACCATTTTCAAAATGAACATAGAATGTTTTGTTCCAATTTGGGCAATTTGGTCTATACTTGTTTGTTGCGCGCATAACATAGTAATCTTAGGCTAATAATTGGAATAAGAATACATAAACGTTTTCAAAATCAGATATCACGGTTAGTAGAGGCCGGTCTTCGGACCGGGCGAAAGGGGGTGCTCATAGCTGACCTTCCCCGATCGTACCCAAGCTCCCGAGCCGAGACAACTCCGGTGATGACGGACATGTAGCCTTCGGCACCGAGTCAGGGTTTCCTAAATTTCCCCATTTTAAAATATTTAGGTGGCAACTCTGTATCTGGCAAAGCAGTCCATGTTTGGCACTACTTTTTCAAAAATCTGTTTCTCAAAAACGATTTGCCAGATTTGGACTCTTTGGTTCAGATTAAGAACCGTGACACAAATCAAGTCCGAACCGTAGCGAGGCCCACGCGGGCGCGTCTACAATGATGCGTCAACTCCAAGAGACCATGCAGGCTATACAGCGGGATACTGCTCGCCAAGCAGAGGTTACCCCACGTCAAGCAGAGGTTGTAACCCAACAGGCAGAATTGATTGCCAGGCTCCAACAATAGCAGCAACCACAACAAGCTGGAGCATCTGCTCCGCATCCACCCCCACCCCCACCTAGGGTTCCAATACCGGGGGAAACAGCAAACGTCCAGGAAAATACGAACGTTCCAACAGGGCCAGTCCCACCGCCAATCCCACCTCAGATGTCTAAAGCACCGGCTAATCCAGTGGACACGCCATTCAAATTTGAGGTTGATCCAACCGCGTTGAAAGTGAGTAAGCTTGAAAAGCTATGCAAGCGAGCCTAGGGAGTTAACTCGATCCCGAATATAGAAGATGGATACACTTATTCAACGGTGACATTGCCGGACAGGTTCAAAATGCCTCACATAGATCGCTTTGGCGGCTCGGGCAATCCTATGGTTCATTTGAGGCTGTTTTCTGATATTTTATGCCCGATGGGCTTGACGAGACTCCATAAACTATCACTCTTTGGTCGGACCCTGTCGGGTATTGCGGCCATTTGGTATGCCAAGCTGGAGGACTTAGTGAAAAGGAGTTGGGACGAGATGGCTGAGGCCTTTGTTGCCCAATATTCATACAATACCTAGATCAAGGTCACGACTCATGATCTTAAGGCGACCCGGTAGGAGTTGAAGGAAGACTTTTCTGACTTTGTTACTCGATAGAGGGCCAAGGCCTCCGTAATGATAACTCGACCACTTGAGAAAGATCAGATAAGAATGGTTGCGAGCAACCTACAGCTAAAGCTGATGCAGGAAATGATCGTCTTACCCCTCCCCACCTTTGCTGACTTGCACGAGATTGGGGTACAGATTGAAGATGCTATGAAGCATGGTCTAATCGACCAGGAAAAGAACTAGCCCAAGAGGGCGTTTACACGCGGTTCGAATGCAGCTACAAGTAGTAGTGCAGCCGCAAGAACTTCTGACGTCAGCATGGTCACCACCACTCTAAAAATAGCCGCCCCATTTGCTGGTACATCCAACCCAAACCGCCAGACTTTGAACTATCCACCTTGAGGCAAGAGGGTTTTTACCCCACTTTATATGCCTTTGTCTAAAGCTCTAGGGGTCCTACTCAGGAAAAGACATCTCAAACCGTTAGACCAACGGCCTCTACCCGATCCTCTCCCTCCAAAGCATGACCCGACTAAATACTGTGCCTTCCATCAGCAGTGAGGTCACGACACCAACTTCTACTTTAGACTACGTCATGAGATTCAAGATCTCATTGACAACAAGGTGATCGCGCCTCCCGACAAGCCAAATGTCACTACCAACCCACTCCCACCACATAACCAAGCTTTGTCACCCAAGCAAATCAACCTGATCCAAACCACGACCATCCCATAAGACCCTAGCATATACATCACACCTTTCCACCTGCCTAAGCCTGAGGTGTTCATCCCAGATAGCACGGATTTGTGCATGATGAGCACCTCTCTAACCCAGCCCAAGCCAATGGTGGTGGCTATTGAAAATAGAACTAGGGTGGCCTTGGAGGAGAATGGGAATGTTGGTTCAGAACCTGATGGATCTGGGAGCTTTATTAAGGAAGCATACAACCCGTGTGGTTATATTGTGCCAACAGATCAGGCTAAGTCAAGGGTAGAGTTGCCAACTGGGGCAGAGATCGATGCGGTCCGGAAGGACGGACCGAGTTAGGGGCTAGATGACCTAGTAGAGTTGGAGGAGGACATTGCCAATCTGCAGTTCTTTAACGAGCAGGATCCAGGAGATGTGAGCATCAATTGGTTTGACTTGAATGAATTGAAAGACAATGCGGGGTGGCTCAGTGACGAGCCAGATGTTGTTGAGGAGCATCAATCAGAATAGGGACCATCAGAAATGGGAACATCTGCAGTGGCCAGAATGGCCGAGAATTAGGAGGAATCGCTGGAGAGCACCGGTGTGAAGAATTTTGCTTAGGACTTGGGCAGTTTGTGCGTAGCAGACACAGAATAGGAGAACGCGCTGCGACAGTTTGAACAAGAGAAAATTGAGAATGATGACAGGGCTAGAAAAGCCCAAGGCACCTGAGGGGGCAAAGTGTGCTGTGAGCACAGAAACAACTACAGCAAAACCGGACAGTTGTCTGTCGGTTGCTGAGGGCATGTGGTGGGAAGACGACGATTTGCGTCTAGCCCATACTGATGAAGACTGGGGACAAAACCTCCCAGATGACACCTGGTATATTGAAGAGGTCGACCATATGACCCGGAGTGGGCAGTACTTTAAGCCCCCACATTTGGACCAGCCGGAGGCATCAGGGAAAGAGAGGGAAGCTAAGAAGCAGAATGACAAGCTGTTAGAGGAGGAAGCTGTACTGAAGCAGCTAAAGAAAATTCAAGCAGACATCTCTATTTGGGGACTGCTTATGGCCTCGAGGCTGCATAGACAGGCCGTCCTTTCAGCTATGGATAGGGCCAAGCTTTCAATTTATGCAACGTCGGAGCAGTTGCTGGGGTTGGTTTTCCCAAGTGGTGCTTCGCCGACTCTAACCTTCACAGACAAAGAACTACTGCCTGGGGGCTCCGATCATAACAAGCCGTTGTATATCTCTGTGGAGTGTAGAGAAAAATGGATACCGGTGGTTCTGGTTGATACGGGATCTGCAATCAATGTGTGTCCGTCGTGAACGACATATGCTATCGGGTTGAAGCCTGCAGATTTCGCACCAACAACCCAGGTGATACGGGCATACGACAACACCAATCGGGAGGTGATGGGGATGGTACGGATTAAAACTCAGGTTGGCCCGGGGTAGCAGGACATCGAGTTTCATGTCTTTGATGTTCCAACCACCTTCAATCTACTCCTCGAGCGGCTGTGGCTGCACCAGGTGAGAGTCGTCTCTTCCACTTTACACCAGATGCTGAAGTACTACCATAGAAAGAGGGTGGCAATTGTTTTTGGGAACTCTTCAATACATCCGCCGCCAGAGGCTTCTACACCAACTCTGGAAATTGAGCATGGCGTGGAGGATGTCTTCCTGTCTAGGTTCACCTTGACTGAGGCTCGGGTAGTATAAGATCTGCTAGCTGTTGATGAGGGGCTGTATGTCAGTGCTCAATCTGTTTGCCTCATGAACAAGCTTTAACATGTGCCTAGGATAGGATTAGGAAGGAGTGGCCAGAAAGGCGTCGCTACATTGGTCAAAGTGCCACACAACCTGTATACCTTTAGTTTAGGTTACTCACCTACCAAGGAGGATTGGGCAAGGAAAAGAAGGGAGATAGCTGGAAGAGCCAGGGCTAAACAAGCCAGAAAGCACTATGAGTTAGTGCATAGACCTATCCAAGGGACCTAAACGAACACTTTGTCCGGGAGATGGAAGATTTCCCATTTTGTGGCTTTCCAGAGCCATGACTAAATGCAGAGAGGCAGCGCTTGCCGGGTTTTGAGATCTTTTCTGACCTTTAGTTACCTAGGGATGAAGTTGCGGAAAAGCAGACTGACCCACCAGTTGAGACTGAGCAGTGCAAGGAGGATGAGTCCGAGGGCACAGAATTGGAAATTGGGGTAGCGCTGGCTTGTCTCCTCTTAGATCCTCAGATTACACCGGAGTGCTTATGGGGTGATTTCTCAGTTTCCATGATTGGAGATAACTCGGCTGTGAGCCCATTTTCTGGCATTCTGGATGCATCCATCGCACCCTCCCTCGTCTAGAAATACGAAGAAGGCTCTTCATCTAGCGGTTCTAGGTCTGGTAGCGAACCGGAATCTGATTCTACAGAGTTTGTGGAGTCGGAATCAGATTCCAGTTCTTCTGAGTCAGAGTCTGGTATTCCTGAGGGTGATAACCCGGATGCCACTATCCTGTCCAGGTCGTCATTTTCATTTTCTTTTGAGTGGGTTGTAACCGAAGAATCAGACGAGCTGGAAGTTAATGAGAATGGTACTTCTGTGGCTTTTGAGTACTTTTATGTGCCTTTAGTTTATTGCATTAATCAGGACTTTCAAATTTTTGATGAAAACGACAAGGAAGAAATTCATCCGGTTTTGAAGCATTTGATTGACCGAGAGCATGAGAGGTTTGTAAACCTTTGGTTGATGAAAACACCTCAATTAATGTTGGTACTGAAAAGGATCCATGGCTGGTCCAAATCGGGTCCACGTTGTCTTCGAAGGAACGCAAACGCTTAGTCACTTTTTAAAAAGATTTCAAAGATGTTTTCACGTGGTCCTATGAAGACATGCCTGGAATCGATCCTGAGATTGTACAGCACCAGAACCCTCTTGACCCAGAGGCCCGACCTATTAAGCAGAAGCTCCAAAGGATCCGCCCAGGTTGGGCTCTGAAAATCATAGAAGAGGTCACCAAGCAGATTGATGCAGGGTTCCTGTTAGTATCTGAATACCCTACTTGGTTGGCCAATATAGTTCTGGTGCTGAAGAGGGACGGCATAATTCGAGTATGTGTGGACTTCAGAGATCTAAACAAAGCTAGTCCGAAGGACGACTTTCCTCTACTGCAAATCGACGAATTGGTGGACTTCACTACGGGGCATGCGCTACTCTCATTTATGGATGGGTTTTCAGGCTACAACCAGATTTTGATGGCACCCAAAGGTAGGGAGAAGACTGCTTTCACTACCCTGTGGGGAACCTACTACTATAGGGTGATGCCGTTCGGTTTGAAGAATGTAGGGGCTACGTATCAATGGGTTGCGGCTACGTTCTTGCACGATATGATCCATAAAGAGGTTGAGGTGCATGTGGACGACATGATTGTCAAGTCCAAGGAAAGATAGGGCCACTACACCACCTTGAAGAAAATTTTCCAACGGATCAGAGAGTATTAGTTGTGGTTGAACCCTCAGAAATGTACTTTTAGTGTTACAGCAGGGAAAATGTTGGGGTTCTTGAGCACACAAAGAGGTGTCGAGGTATCGAGGTCGATCCTTCCAAGATTAAGGTGTAGATCTCCCGAACTTCGCTCCGTGTCCCCCCTCTTTCGGAGAGGGCGCAAATTGTAGTTCTATCTACTACGGTTCAGACTCCTGTCACGGTTCTGAATCTAATCTCACAAAGTGCAATGTAAGACTGATAAATCATCAAAGAGTCCAAATCCGGCAAATCGTTTTGGAAAATCGATTTTAATCAAAAAAACACCAAACATGGACTGCTTTGCCAGATTTCAGAGTCGCCATCTAAATATTTTATTTTGAAAAATTTAGGAAACCCTGACTCGTGCCTAAGGCCACATGTCCGTCATCACCAAAGTTGCCTCGGCTCGGGAACTTAGGTACGAGGGAGGAAGGTCATGAAATGTGCACCCCCGCTCGCCCGCTCAAAGATCGTCCTTTACTAACATGATATGTTATTTTTTAAGACACATGTGTTCTTATTCTGATTTATTAGCTATCTTTACTATGTGATGCGCACAACACACAAGAATAGACTAGATCTCCTAAATTGGAACAAAACATCTCATGTTTGTTTTTTTTTAAATGGTTTGAAAGTGCTACCCGCAAGTAGACTAAGACGCGAATTTGCCACCCTCAAGTGGGCTTTAGAAAACATGATTTGCCACTGTCAAGTGGGCTTAAAATGCACATTTTGATGAATTGCTCCAATTCAAGCAATAAAGCCTTCATCCACAGGTATTCATGCAGTTATATCAGTTAAGCAAATAGCCTCATGGCAAGCATGCTATCATGGCAACACTCACACTCATGCAAGGATGCTAAAGCATAAACACTCACAGTGTACTCCGAGCCAAAAAAGAAGCTAGTTAGTAATCAATGAATGATCCTAGCTATGTTAAGATGCCTAATGCAACACATGCAAAAATGCAACTAAAATAGGCACGGCTATTTAAGATGGCACATGAATGCAACACTTGATAACATGCTGTTAAACACGTATTCAAGAAGGTGTATTGAAACACAATGCAGTTTGAATGATGCGCCGAGCCCGGTGCATGCAAGACAAAATGAATGATGCACGCATGCAAGCATAAGTATGCTAATTGAAATATGCCCTAAAACTAACCATCAAAAGCTGGTAAATAAAAGGGAGAAAGAAATGGGGTTGGAAGACATGCATCACACACACGCACGCTTATTACAAAATTCACCCTCTCGGCGGAGCGTCCGAATAAATCAACTAACTAGTTACGCTAAGCTAAGCTAATTAACTAATCTAATTAAACTAATTAGACTAATTATTACAAAACAAAATTAATTAACTACTCCTAGTCAACTAATTATTACAAAACGAATCAATTAATTAAACGCATAACTAATTAATTACAACACTTTTATAAATAAAATAACAGTTTACACCAAGTTAACAAAAGCACTGAAATGGCCTCATGACGAGGGATGCACGCATGCTCAGTCGGCTTCGCTCGGAAATCCACTACCGTGTGCTCAGTCAGCTTCGCTCGGAAATCCACTACCGTGCCTCATGATGCCTCTATTTGCACTCTTTTGTACTTCTGAAAATTGCGCCAATTTCCAATATGCTTCTAATCCACCTTAGGAACATGCTAAGGGGTGGTCGGCCAAAGTTAATGGTCATCGACCACTTTTGATAGCCGATCGGCAGCCTTTGATGACCGGTCTGCCACTGCTTCCTGCAAATTCTATTTTTTGCTGCAACAGAGCACTAACAGAGGCATGGTAGTGTATTTACAAGAAAATGTGCGTGCAACCACACTCCTTATCATGTCTCAAGCTCAAAGGAGTGTAGTGCTCGGCTCTCGAGCCATCAATCACGCATCTCAATGCATGATGGTCAAAGAGGCCGAGTTGCACAGATCAATGTCAATGAATGCACACAAATAACACATAAGACTAGATGAACCCCCACCTTGTCATACATGATCAAAGGTGTCGGTGGCCTAAGGAATGAGGAACGTTTCATCACTTTGAGTATGAAACGTCCCCCATTCCTCGTGTTTGGATTCACGTCCAACCCAAACACAATGCAACACACAACATGCTAACGCAATACAATGTAACAACATGCAAGCAACAATGCAATGCAACAACACGCAAACAACATGTACATGGCAAGGGCTATGTAATGCAATACTCAATGGACCAAACCAACCTCAAAAAAGCCTCATGCATGCCAAGACAATGGCCAAAACATGCTGAGAATGAAGTCTAAAAACAAATACAAGCATGCATACACATTGGTTCACAAACAAGGCATGAAGACAACAACTCTCAATCATATTGAAGGAGTGGAAAATGCAAGAGTGTTGCAATGAAATAGGCTCTAAAATCATGTAAGGAATGATGCCAAATGATGCACATAACACAAGCATAGCATGCTAGGAGGCTCAAAGCTTAAGGCTAGCAAAGGGACTTGCACCATGGCCATATCAGGCAAGCCCCAAAGGGCCAAGGTGACTCAAAATAGTCCCAAGGCATGACAAAACAATGTCAAAAACATGCTTGAACATAGCCAACACAAGCTAGAATTAGAGGCATGAAGCATGGAGCATACAAGGCAATGAGGAGGATTACACTACACCTACCAAAACCAAGCATGAGATGACTTCACCAACAAATATCAAAGTTGTATTATGGAAAAACAACACCAAAAACAAACTGAAATGGCATCCTAAAAGCTTAGGCAAGATGGCATACATATTGGCTCATGTTTAAGGCATAAAGCACAAACCCTCCAAAGCATTGAAAGAGTGAAAGATGAGAGAGTGTGACCACACTACACACATTGAAATCACATACCAAATTATGCTAAATCATGCAAATAGCCCAAGCAATGCATACTAATGACATGGAAACTCAAAGCTAGTGAGCAAGATTGCACTATGGCTATACAAAGCAAGGCATGCATGACCAAAACAACTTAAAATAGAGCTTAAGAATGGCAAAACATGAGTAAAAGCTTGCTGGAGTGGAGCCAAAAACATGCTAAAAAGATGGTTCAAAGCATGATGCATGTTAAGGCTATAGGGAGGATTGCAGTACAAGTGCAAGAAGCATGCAAGAGGTAATCAAACCAAGCCAAAACATAGCTATAACATGCTGAAATAACACCAACAACTTGCTGAGATAGGACCAAAACAAGCTAGAAATATGAGCTATCAACACAAGCATGTAAGGCTAGTATGCAAAATTTACACTACAAGTGTATAAAGCATGCAAGGGGTGACCAAACCAAGCCAAAACAGAGCTATAACATGCTAAAATAAGGCCAAAAATAGGTTGAGATGGGGCCAAAATGTGCTAAATAAACATGCTCAAACATGAGGCCAACAAGGCAAGCACACAAGATACAAAAGGGGGGGACCACCCCCACCTATTTGAGACCTCAAAACACACTTTCCACCACTAAAATTCCTCTGGATTTCAGTGGTGAAGAGACCAAACAAAGGTGATCCAAAGGTCTAAAAGAGATGGATCAAAACAAGGCCAAACAAGGCACAAAAGGAGGTAGACCACCCCTAACACCAAAGAGGCCTCAAACAAACACTTTTAAAACTTAAAAATGAAGCTTTTTAGAGTTGAAAGTTAAGCCAAAAGAAGCATGCAAATAGGGCCAAATAAGTTATGAAAACAAAGCTTTAAAGAGGTAAGAGACTCACCCTTGAAGAACCTCTTTAGAACAGTAACTTCAGAGGCAAAAACCAAGCTTAAACCACTCAAATGCAACCTCCAAGAACCTCAGTTCAATAGTGAAGGTGTTTCACTAGGTGCTTTAGTGCAAAAGTGTGAAGGAAAGACACTTTTGAGCACAAACAAGTGCAAATATATATATAGAGAGAGATATATATATATATATGTTTTGTATCTCAAATTTTCAGAATCTCTGGAAAGGGAGAGGGGCCTCCCCTCTTATAGAAATCCAAGTCTCAAGCTTGTTGAACAAGCTAGAGGCTTGGTTCAATCCCTCCATACACGTGTATGAGATCTGTGCTCACTAGCTGTCATAGCTGGCAAGAAAATATCTGTAAAAGCAAATAAAAAGGCCTCGGCCAACAAACATGGCCGACCGGCCAACAAACATGGCCGACCGGCCAAAAAGAGTGTTGACCGGCCATCAACAGTGCCGACCGGCCACCACAGATGGCCAATGGAAAGAAGGAATGGCCGATAGGCATAAGGCCTGGCCGATTGGTTGTAGGGCTAGCCAACAAGCCACCCTCTTCCCTCAGAAACAAAATCACAAGTTCTTGGTCCACAACCAAGTGCAAAACAAACAAGTTGAGAGGTTCTAAGGCAAGGCGCGCAACTGAGTCCTTCAGGAACTCAAAACGAACACGAGCATGGATGATCATCGAGTGTTCAAACGATGACGTGCAAGTCTTGAGGACGGTCAAAAATGGAGTGTCTACAATTGCCCCTCTTTGACAGAACTCGAAAGTCATAAGATGACGGGAGTGAATGTCAAAGCCCAGAGACGACCCATTTTTGACAAGACCAAAGACATAGACAAACATACAAGATAACAATGACATGTGCCCGCAGGTAGGGGCAAGATGCAAATGACATGCACGATGCGGAACATAACTTATGATTATGCAAAGAGGGTTGTAATGAAGCATTCATGCAAAATAAATAGAACATTTTAAGCAAGCGAATAAGAAACAACGGTCTTACACATTCCAATAGAAAGGATGGAAGAAAATTATACAATTCTCACTGCGTCTCACGCGGAGAAGGCTAAAAACGACTACCAAGAATACCCAGAGTCTCAAACGAAACACCTCCTAGCGTATCAAACACAAAAGGAGAAAGGCATCCAAACGCGTGTCAAACGCGAGAGGAGAAGGGTACGTCCAAATGCATGTCAAACACGAGTGAAGAAGGTTAGCAGTCAAACTGAACCGGAACTTCTCTTGAATGAACCATACATACAATATCGTCTGGTTTCACCATCTTCAAATGAACCGTACATACAATATCGTGCCTGCACAAAAAAGAGATTTTGACAAGTACAATATAATAGGAACACATGATCAACGCTATATCAAGATACAATTTCAATACAAGATGAACGCATGCACATATGATGCCGATGGAAAGGTTCATAGCAATGCAAGTGAAAAGTGCACAACAATGCAAGTGAAACATGCATAACAATGCAGGTGGAACGATGCAAAACAACGCAACTGAAGAGGTGCATAACAATGCAAGTATCATGCATAACAATGCAAGTAGAAGGGTGCATAACAATGCAAGTAGCATGTATAACAATGCAAGTAAAAAGTTGCATAACAATCCAAGTACAATGTGCGTAACAACGCAAGTGAAGAGGTGCATAACAATGCAACTGAAGCGTGCATAACAATGCAAGTAGAACGCGTGTGACAACGCAAGTGAAGAAGTGCATAACAATGTAACCGAAGCGCGTATAACAATGCAAGTGAAAAGGTGCATAACAATGCAAGTGGAACGTGCGTGACAACATAAGTAAAGAGGTGCATGACAATGCAACTAGAGTGTGCATGACAATGCAAATAAAGAGGTGCATGACAATGCAACGAGTGTGTGTGACAACGCAATTAAGGTGTGCATGACAATGCAACCAGTGTGCGTGACAACGCAAGTAAGGTGTGCATGACAATGCAAAGAGTGTGCGTGACAACGCAAATAAAGTGGCAAGACAATGCAATGAGTGTGCATGACAACACAAATAAGGTGTGCATGACAATGTAACGAGTGTGCGTGACAATGCAAGTAAGGTGTGCATGACAATGCAACGAGTGTGCGTGACAATGCAAATAAGGTGTGCATGACAATGCAATGAGTGTTCGTGACAACGCAAATAAGGTGTGCATGACAATGCAAGTAACGTTAAATGTATGCTCCATGCAATATTATGATGCATATTCTATGCAAGAGGGAGAAATGCATATTCTATGCAAAACAGCAAAAATGCATGTTCAATGCAACATGCATGCTCTATGCAATGTAATTGTGGATACATATCCAATACAACATGCATATGCTATGCAAGCGTGACGATGCATATTCCAGGCGACGATGGAAATGTTCCATGCAACGACATAGAGATGCACATATTCAATGTAAGGATGGCAAAGGCATGTTCTCCGCAATGTTGAGATACAACCTCAAAACGAGATGAGGCATACTCAATGTAAGAGTGAAAAGGCGTATAACAAATGCGCACCTTGCAAACATGACAAAAACACTGTAATGCAACATATTCAAAAGCAATTTTCGAATCTTGCAATATACAACAAGATACAAAAAAAAAAGATATACCTTGTGCACATCGAGTGCCGTGCACGGAAGACACGGTTTGAGGTCACCACGGAGGCCGCATAAGCTTCAAAAGTGTACTTTCTAGCACTTTCTTGAGAGATGAGGGTACAAGTCAACAGAAATACCCCAAACAAGGGCATTGCAGGTCCATCGACCACAAAGGGGAGCCATCAGCCACTCATTGGCCATCAAACAAGCTTATCGGCCAACAATTTGGCCGATCGGCCAAAAGTGGCAGATTCAGGGCAGTTTTGTCCATTTGCCTTGGGTCTTTAAGTATAGGGTTTCAAACCCTATTCTTTCACTTCCTCTTTGCCGAAAAACATTCCCCTCTCTCTCTAGATCACTTTTCCTCCCCCGATTTAAGCTTCAAACGTGTTTTTGATCGTCCCACAAACCTTCAATTCACGAAACCCTCGTAGTTTTCAACATTTTGAACCGATTGGAAAGTGACTTTGGTGCCTTTTTCTTGATTTCCTTCACTTGGGGTTTGTTTCCCCCAAGTTATCCTTGGTTTCCGTGCCTTGTTCCACACTTCGACCTTTTCTTTCATTTTTCACCCCTCGGAGTTGACTTTCGGTTGACTTTTTGCATTCTTGCCCATTTTCCATACCTTTGACCATTTTCTCACTTTTATCAAGATGGCGGATGACATTCCACAGGGTGGGGCTCGTCCAGGGATGGAGATGGATCCCGAGTTCGAGCTCTTACCGCTCTGTGTTCGGCCTTTCGACCCGGCGACGTACCAGCCTGAGGTACATGTGTTGCCTCCCGACAGTATTCTTCAGTTCAGGAGCTTTGTGCGAGGTGCTCCGGAGGACCTCCTGCTACGCGAGTCGGAGTGGCACTTATCCTTTGGTGTCGCTGAGGTATACTCTTTCCCTCTACTTTCTGCAATGTAGGTCATATATCTTGAATAGCCAAAACTGCTCTTTATCTGATCATCCTAAACACACTTGTACATCACATGCCTAGTTCACCCTGAGCACATTCATACATGATACCTGTGTCACCTCAAACACATATACTCACTGGATTTCTATCAATTCTGAGCACATGCATACACTGTATTCCTGACACTGCTTCACATATGTTTGTCTTGAACACAGGGAGATTCTCATGCCTTCCGGGGGTATGGAACACCATCGCACGGGGTTGGTACATGGAGCTACCCGATGATGTTCGCCACATCATCGATCAGGCCGGTTTTGGCATATTCTACATGGGACTCTCCCGCCTCACTGCGAGACGGCCTCTTCTCGGCACGTTAGTGGAATATCTAATATGAGTATGATGTTGTGTAACATGCTAATTGGTCCTTAATATGAGTATGATGATGTGCTTAATATGATTTTATGTGCTATTTTGTAAATATATGTGATTTCGAAGTTCTATCTGTTCACCGTAGGAATATCTGTTTGAATAACCTGCTTTGGAAATTAAATTGGAGGCCTTATCGGCCATAGAACTTGAAATTGATTACGCCATTGTGATTGGCATAATTTTTAGAACCTACGGTGAAATTTAATTGAAAATTTATTCGGGCCAGATTAAATTGATTAAATCGATGAATTAGAACCCAACTACTTTATTACTATCATATTGGCCTTAGTGGGTTTTGTTGTAAAGGCTTTATACACTCAAACTTCCCTCTTTAGTTTATTTTGACTGAATCTAACTCAAGAGAAGGAGGAGGGGGTCGGCTAGAGAGAGGGAAAGAGGAGAGTTGGGTGTTTGGCTCAAATTGTGAAGAATAGAGGGATTAAACTCAAGAAATTGCCATAATTAGAAGAATTGAGCCTCTAGGTAAGCCCTAATCTTTGAATTGATGAGACTTAACTTGTGATTTTGTGAATTAAAGATTAATTGGTGATCAAGAACAAGAGTTGTGCTATAATTGATGAATTTGAAGCTAATGTGCACATGCATGTGTAGGATCACCATGATTTTGCATAATCAAGCATGTTTTTGTTGTGTTCCATAAGAATGATCGCCATTTGTGTTATCTAAGTTGAGAATGTGGAAAATTCATCACATGCATGTACAATATATGAAGATGGGAGCTTTGAATGCATGAATGTGTGTTGGAGTTGAGTTTAGTGCCAATTTGGGACATGCATGTGGTTAATTCATGAAATTGGGCTCCATGATGTTGTGTTTTGGTGTTTATATCATGCTAGTGCAAATATATGTGAAGTTGGAGCCATATTATGCAGGAAATGAGGTTGGAAGGTCGAATTGGAGCTCAAGAACTCAATCTGGAAAACCCAGATTTTTGATGTCTGCTCGAGCGGGTGAAGTGCTGCTCGAGCAGGAAAATTGTGCTCCCAGCACTTTTTGCAGACATGGTTCCCGCTCGAGCGGGGAAGTTGACGCTCGAGCGGCAAAGTTCACGCTCGAGCGTGATTTTGATGTAACCAGTATTTTTGCAGGCCTTAAGGGTCCACTCGAGCGGGAAAGTTCACGGTCGAGCTGGGACCTTATTTTCTGAAATTCTAAAATTGCATTCTGTGTTCTGTTTTCCGTCCTCTTTCACTTGTAAGTACTCTTAGGCATGCATTGAGCATTGTAAATGAGTTAACGAGATAAGAATAAAGCCTAAAGAGGAATATGTGAATTAAAGAACGGATTGAACTGTTAGTGACCCTTTTGTGTTCATTAAATGGGTAGGGTAGGGCTCCAGGGCAAATCCACAAGCCGATCACTGTGAGTAATATCGATATTTGAAAGCTTAGCAATGTTAAACTATTTATTCCCTTATAAGCTTTATGAGTTGCTAATTGGGATTGTGGACAAAAGTCTAACATGAACGAATGAATGGACCGAAGGTCGTTTCGATATGAATAAATGGACCTATGGTCGTTTTGATAGAAATAAATGGACCTAAGGTCGTTTTGACATAAACGAGTGGGCCGAAGGCCGTAGGCCGTTTTGACGTAAACGAATGGACCGAAGGTCGTTTTGACAGAAATGAATGGACCGAAGGTCGTTTTGATAGAAATGAGTGGACCGAAGGTCGTTTGGACATGTATGAATGGACTTAGGGTCGTTTTGACATGAATGAGTGGGCCGAAGGCCGTTTTGACATGAATGTATGGGCCGAAAGTCGTTTTGACGTAAACGAATGGGCCGAAGGCCATTTTGATAGAAATGAATGGGCCGAAGGCCTTTTTGACATAAATGAATGGGCTGAAGGCCGTTTTGACATGAATGGAAATCTGAATGGGCCAAAGGCTAGAATGTTTGGAACTAAAGTCACTTGATTTGAATTTCGTATAGTTATATATCTGTTAAATAGAAATATGAATTGGGCCCAAGGCCGTTTGGAACATGTTCTTCTACATTGTTATGTAACTTCTATATTTGATTTGATATTATTCACTGGGCTTTCGTTCACGCTCATTCATGTGTTTATAGGTGAGCCAAGAGAAGTCCAGACCCAGCCTCAGTGAAGTCTGCATGGAACAACTAAGGTTTTGAGAGAGTCAGCCCTTGTGTCTCACGCACGAAACCCGTCTTCGCCCTTTTGTTATGTATTTACATTTTGTCAGGTTGGCGAAGTTTTGAATACGTCTGTATATGGCTTTCATGGGTTGACTTAGTTTGGATGATCCTGTCTGTATAGAATCTTATGTCATTACACTTTCTGTTGTGAGTTATTAACATATGTATATATGGAATGTTACGGTGTGCATATAAGCACGGCTCTATGGACAAAGTTTTAAATTTGCTTCCGTTTAGCCCCTTTTACTCTGATGAGTCTTGTCTTATTTGGTTTGAGGCCGTACGTAATCTCGTGATTACTGGCCGGTTATGGCCTTAACCCATAGGGGCGGGTTCGGGTCGTGACAACTCCCTTTGACTTCTCCATGCTCACTGGCATCGGAGTAGGGGGTGTTCCGATCCCTTTTGACACTGATATAGGTGAGTGGGATGCTGCCCAGATCTTTTTGCTCGGCACTTGCCCACCTCTCTCCCGACCAGGGTTTGTGAGATATTCGTGGTTCGAGGACCAGTTCAGGGGACAGACGCCGACGACCCAAGAGGAGGTTGAGCACTACGCCCGAGGGTTCCTCATGTTCATGTTAGGCACTACTCTCTTCGCTGATCGGGCGAACACCGTTGGCCTCTATCTCTTGAGTGCGCTGGTGGACGTGACTCGCATCTAGCGCTATGACTGGGGTGGCGCAGACTTGGCCACACTGTATGGATATATGAGTTCCTCATCTCGCCGGAGTGGACACCTGCTAGGAGGCTATTGGCGAGCCTGGGAGGTACACCTTTCCTTTTTGCTTTACAGTTTTGCTTTATATTATCTATACACCCCACACACAGCATAACACGCAATCTACTTTACACTAGTTGTACACTGCACACATTGGACAATACACTACACACCATTCTTTGATTTCTACTTTATCTGTATTCTGCTTTACTGATAAACATACTCATTGTTACCCTTTTACATTTTGTAGCTGTGAGTATATGCCTACTTCCCGAGGCTTGCTCCAGAGCCGGAGGTAGAGATGCCCCTCGTTGTTCCATATTCTCATAGGTATGATGTGAGATGCGAACGGAGGCAACGAGAGTCTTTCTTGTTCTTCCGTAGATATTTTGACACTGTAGCCGCAGCAGAGGTATTTCAAACCTTACAGTTCATCTGAGTTTTGCTTTATATTGCAATGTCAATAATAGATAACCTGTATATCTATCATCTGCAGATCACATGGCAGCCTTGGGCAGTGTTGCCTGACGTAGTTGGAGACCGGTATATGGGCGCTCGGGAGGCTGTCCGATTCTAGGTTTTGCATGAGGGCCCGGTCTGTCGAGCATGGTACTTGGGTGAGCGCTTCCTACGACAAAGCCTTGGCTTACCCGAGCCGATGGTTCCGATGCTGCCTCCTTCGCACATGAGGCAGACAGAGATGTACACCCCGCAAAAGATGACTGATTTTACGATCGATTAGGACGCCGACTTCTTCAGAGATAATGGCAACTACATCGTTTTCATCCAGACTTACCTCATGCAGCCTCTAGCTAGTGCTCGCCGAGGTGAGAGAGAGAGGCCTATAGCCACAGCAGGAGGAGCGGGAGGATCGAGGGCGACTCAGGCCCATGGCAGGAGGGGTTCGGGGACAGAGAGAGGAATGGCCAGACCTGCCCACTACCATGACATGCCGAGGACGGGCTGGAGAGACTTATCAGATACCCATCGCTCCTTCCCCGGCTGATAATGAGCTCATTGGAGTTCGAGGCTCGACCCCCGGTATATGCTATACTTTTCATTCTGTACATTCATTTCATTTCAGTTGATATTCTGCAGATTACTAATTACCTCAACACTTTTGCAGGCTTCCATTGAATGCACTGGGCAGGCTCTGGAGCTGTCGGCTTCAGTGATGGGGATGCTGCAGAGGAGCATGAACCTGCTCAGTATTTATGGTATTCTGGTAAGTACTTTCAACTTCCATCTCAATACCCTCTATAATTTGCCCCATACTGATCTGATGCATTACATTGCCAACACTGCATTGGATACACCACATTCACATACCACTTATGGCACCGATACACTGCATCTCATATATTGGCCACGACCCTTATACACTGCAATGATTCACCACTCACGGCATTCATATACTGCTCACAGCATTTATACACTGCAATCATTCATCGCTCACGGCATTCATATACTGCTCATAGCATTCACACACTATAATCATACACTGCATTTGATACCATACTTAGCTTCGCACAGCATAACTGATGCATTTGCCAAATTGTTCTTCTCAGGCCCTATTCCAAATACCAGCCACAGCAGGCGCTTCAGCGGGACCTTCAGTGCCTCCCCGGGAAGCAGGAGGAGCAGGATGAGGGACTCCAGCGCACAGCCGGAGCAGAGCTCAGCGTGCTTATACCGGGAGCAGTTCGCGAGCGCCTGCCCCAGATGATGACGAGTCTGATGAGGAGGCAGTGAGTCCACAGTCAGAGTCTTCCCAGGATGGAGATAACGCTGGAGATGGCTCGGGTTCAGACTCTGGCAGCAGAGCCGACGGCAGTGGTTCCGGGCCTTCGTCGAGGAAAAGGGCGAGGAGGGGTTCCCACTCTTGAGGCGACTGGTGCCGATTTCAGATGCTTTGTTTTTGCTTTATTTTTCTTTTTTACTTGTAGTTTTTGCAAATTGTACTGCCTCAGGCAGGTTTTATGTTCTTTAAAACTTTGTACTTTTGCAAAAAGGAACCATGATGGGATGAAAAACAGCTTTTTGATTAAAAAGGTGTTACATTTTATATTCTAAGCATCGCATCGCATCGCATCACATTACATCACACAACATGTAAATGAGAGTGGACTTTGTTTGGAAATTGCACACTCGAATTGCATTGCCTTAATCAGGTAGTGAACCAACTGACAACTGAAAGAACAAAATAACTTGATAAGCAAAAATAGGACTTGTCATGCTAATTAAATACAACTTGATAAGTAAGACAAGAACTTAACAATCAATGCAAAATACAACTCGATAAACAAAAATACAACAACTCAATAAACAAATTGAAGTAACCCAGGCACGACTTCGCAAAATCGTCACAAAAAGGCATTCAAAGTGGAACAAAACACAAGTTCTCAACTCCTCCAAGACATGGACAGCTCAGAGAACAAAAAGAGAGGCCATCGGCCAAGGTGGGAGGTCATCGGCCATCATAAGGATCCATCGGCCACAAAAACTAGCTGATCGGCCAAAAAGATGGTCGATCGGCCATCAAAGTTGGCTGGTGGGCCATTAATGCAAAAAGTGCCCAGATTGTTGATACCTGTCTTCCACTCAACACCTTATCTTCTACAAAAGCCCCAGCTTCGTAGTTTCTCCATTTCAACTCAGTTTCTGCACCAAATAGAGGAATTTCTTGTCCAAAATCTCACAAATTGGATTGCTAACTTGGATGGCTCAGAAAATTTAAATTTTTGGGGCTTCGGAATAAATGCACTATTCACGCTGAGCCGCACCCCGCTGTGTTTTCCGTTCCTCCATGCCGCGGCTAGGTGTTGGAATCCGTAACTCATGTTTTCAGCTTTGGCGGACAAGAGATGTGTCCCACTTCCGAAGACTTCCAAGGTTTAATGAAATCTTAGAGAGATTAAGAAATCTTGTCCCAATTCCGTTTTGACCACATCCAAGCCTTGGAACGGATGTGCGGGCTCACTTTGCACGGCACTCGATCTTTGATCCGCGATGAAGAACTGGACATTCCGAGCCTGATTCGTCAGTTTTCTGATGTCGGTGACCACGACGATCATCACTGGTAGAGTTTTTGGCGACACGCCCTCTGTTTGTGCATGATGTCTCATTTATTGCTTGCCTCAGGCTCCAGTGGATCTAGCATCCGTTTGATTGAGGTTGCCCAAGGCTTAAAAGAGGGCAAGAGCTACATCGCCATGACACTAGCTGAGACATTGATGGGTTTGGATGCTTTCCATCGTCGAGAGACGACTAGATTCGCGGGGAGTCCACTACTGCTGCAGGTAATGTTTCCCATCCTATCTCGCATATATTTTTCACATCACTCGGCCCTCAGGCTCGGTTTTTTTTCTCTCAAAACCCTTTTCTCCCTTTTCTCTCAACATACACCTCTCTATTCTTTAATCTCTCATTTTTCATCCCCCCCAGATATGGTTGATGGATAAGTTGAAGGTTGTGGACTCATGCCCAGCATATTTAGCTCGCGGCTATGTCTTCCGGCGACGTCTAGTCGATGCCCCTGATGAGGGATGGTGGTGAGAATGGATGTGCAGTCTATCTGCTACCAAAATTGTTGGCGCTGCCCTTGGCTCAATCTGCCGGCGATGAGTTACAGCATGTCTCGCCAGCCCGGCATTCAGTTGATTGGCCTGACACACTATGTCTTCTACTTCCCGTTTCGAATCCGGCACCAATTTGGACATAATCAGACTTGCCCGGAAGAAGGGATAGAGTACCCCGCTGTATTTCTAGTCTGAGGCACACAGCTATCTCGGTATACCACAGAATGGAGGATGAGAGAGCTTTTGGCCCCCCTCCCACTTTCAGTTGCACCCTCTCTGATGAGTGCATAGCTTGGCTTGACGAAGAGGCGCAGGCTGGGCCTACTTTGGCATTAGAGGCTTCCACAAGCTCTGGGAGGGGACGCAGGAACACCTGACTATGCCCCGAATTTACTACTTTATCAGTACTTTCAAGTTTTCTTTATGAATGTAATAAAAAGTAACTTCAATTTGTATTCAAGAGCAGGAAAACTCAATACTGAAATCAATGTAATTGAAGGTTGTGGGTACTAAAAATTTCCCGTTTGGTCCAAAAATGGTCTAAGTTGTAAAAAGATTAATTTGAGCAAAATCAACTTTTATTAAAACTTTTCAAAACCATTTTCGATATGGATCACAATTGGACACGCCTGAGATCTATCGCTGAGATATGCAACCCCGGATCCAGCAACTGGAAAGTTGGCCCTAGTCTGAATAGCACTGCACTGGAGGTCACAACCGAGCACTTGAATGCAGAATAGACAAATATGACCAACATGATCACACGGACAAAGTTGATTTGGAAGTGTTTATGGTTGGACTTCAGAATAAAGTTGCCTACGTATCCCGAAGATGGGAATCAAGCCTTACGTAGTTCGGCTTAGGTTCACTCGTGTATTAAAACTCTCCTTTTGCGCTCTAACTTTTACCAAGGCCGCCCTTTCTGGGTTTTCAAACTTTCGAGCTCAGTTTTTATTAATTCAAATTTTTCATACTCTAACTTTTTCCTAGGTCACCCTTTCGGGTTTTCGGCCTAGCGAGCCACTCAGGGAAAGTATTTCTTCAACTTGTCCATGTTGATCGGCTGGGAGAACTCTAGGCTATCTTGGTCCATCAGAACGATAGCTCCACCCGACCAAATAAACTTGATGATGTAAGGGCGAGTCCAATTGGGTCTGAACTTGCCCCTAGGGTCGTGGATGGGAGCTCAGTTGTCTTTGAGCACAAGATCCCCCCCTTTCAAATTCCTGGACTTAACCTTCTTATTGAAAGCCCTGGCAATTCTTCGTTGATAACCCTGGACATGATACAGTGCTTTCAGCCTTCTTTCATTAAAGAACATGAGTTCTTTGAACCTCCTTTGCTGCCAATCTACTTCAGCTATCTGGCACTCAGCCAATACCCGTAATGACGGAACCTCAACTTCGATAGGCAGAACAGCCTCTATCCCATAAACCAAGAAATATGGAGTTGCCCCAGTAGAAGTTTGAATTGAAGTCTGGTAGCCCCAAAGAGCAAATGACAGCTTATCTGGCTAGTCCCTGTAGGTTTTCACCATCTTTTGCAGAATGTGCTTGATATTCTTGTTGGTGGTCTCAGCTGTTCTGTTGGTTTGCAGCCAATATGTATATAACTTATGAAAAGCCACATTGTATTTCTCCAACAAGTCGATCACTTCCTTCTTGAGGTGGGAACCATTATCCGAAAGAACCTCATTCGAGACCCCGTAGCGATAGATGATGTTGTTTCTGATGAACTTAGCGGCATGCGATGCCTTCAACATCGCGTAAGATTGGGCCTCAACCCACTTCATAAAGTAGTCTATCGCTACCAAAATGTACTCATGCCCGTTGGACCCCTTCGGAGTGACAGCCCCGATTACATCAATCCCCCAGACTGAAAATGGCCATGGCGAAGTCATATTGTATAGCTACGATGGCGAAATGTTCATGCGATTTGCATGGATCTGACATTTGTGGCATCGCCAGACAAAGCCAATACAATCCTCCTCCATGGTGGACCAGTAATAACCCTGTCTAAGGATCTTCTGGGCTAGCATTACCCCGCTCATTTGCGCTCCGCACACTCCTCCATGGATGGCCTTCATCAGGCACTTGGATTCTTCAGCATCAACACACAGTTTGTGCATCCTGAGATGACCCCTCTTGTACAGTTTACCCCTGCAGACGATGAACTGAGCAGCCATTATTCGAATTGCGCTCTTGTCTTTGGCATTTTTCCCTGGTGGATACGCTTTCTTTTCCAAGAAGTTCCAGATGTCGTAATACCAGGGATTCTCATCTTGTACCTCATCTATGGCAGCAATCAGCTCGTAAGTCGGCACGAATTTCTGTTCGATGATGATCGGACGCATCCGGACTTCGAAAGGGATGTCTATCATAGAAGATAGAGTTGCTAATGAATCAGCGAACCTGTTGTTCTCACTTAACAGATGAGCGAAGTTTAGTTTCTCAAACCGAGGAATCAGCACGTCCAAGGTCTGGTGATAGATTCTCATCTTTTCTTCTTTGACTTTCCAATCTCCTTTAGCTTGAGATACAACAAGGTTCAAGTCCCCGATGGCATCCAACTGTTTTGCCCCTAGTTCTAGGGCGGCTTCTAGTCCAGCAATACATGCCTCATACTCTGCCTCATTGTTCGACACTCTGAACTGGAGTTTGAATGCTAGAGGTATGCGGGAATTGTCGGGTGCTATCAGCAACACCCCTATCCCATACCCGTATTGGTTTGACGCTCCGTCAAAGTCATTGTCTAGGTCTCTTCTTCAACATGTAGAATAGCCTCGTCTAGGAACAGATACTCAACTGCTTTATCCGCTTCAACTGGGTGATCAGCTAGGAACTCCGCTACCGCTCTCCCTTTCACTGACTTGTGCGTCATGTACTTCAGATCAAATTCAGAAAGCAGAAGCAACCAACGAGCTAGCCTACCCGTAAGTGTTGGTTTCTTGAAAAGATATTTGATGGGATCTAATCTCGAAACCAGTATTACAGAGTGAGCTAACAGGTAGTGCCTCAGCTTCCTGGTAGCCCATACCAAGGCCAGACAAGCCTTCTCCAACGGAGTGTAGCGAGTCTCGTAATCCAGCAATTTCTTGCTCAGGTAGTGGATAGCCTTCTCCACTTTGTCCTCAGGCTCCTGTGCAAGCATGCAGCCTATTATCGTTTCAGTAACTGAAAGATACAGAATCAACGGTTTCCCTGGCTCAGGTGGTGACAACACAGGTGGGTTCTATAAATATTGCTTGATCTGCTTGAAAGCAACTTGGCATTGGTCGTCCCATTGGAACTTCTTTCCTTTCTTCAGGAGACCAAAGAGATGTTCACAAGTCAAGGTTAATTTTGCAATAAATCGTCTTCTGAATTGCACTTTACCCAGAAAGCCTCGCACCTCATTTTCAGTCCTCGGTGGTGGCATTTCTAAGATGGCCTTGATTTTAGAAGGATCGACCTCGATACCTCTTTGTGTGATCAAGAACCCCAGCATTTTCCCTGCTGTAACACCAAATATACATTTCTGAGGATTCAACCGCAACTGATACTCTGTTATCCGTTGGACGAATTTCTGCAAGGCAGTGTAGTGGCCCTCTCTTTCCTTGGACTTGACAATCATGTCGTCCACGTACACCTCAACCTCTTTCTGGATCATATCGTGCAGAATTGTGGTCACAGCCCGTTGATACGTAGCCCCAGCGTTCTTTAGCCCAAACGGCATCACCCTATAACAATAGGTGCCCCACGGGGTAGTGAAAGCAGTATTCTCCCGATCTTCGGGTGCCATCAAAATCTGATTGTAGCCTGAAAACCCATCCATGAATGAGAGCAACGCATGCCCAGCAGTGAAGTCTACTAATTCGTCGATATGCGGCAGAGGAAAGTTGTCCTTTGGACTGGCTTTGTTCAAATCCCTGAAGTCCACACATACCCGAATTTTGCCGTCCTTCTTCGGCACCGGAACTATATTGGCTTACCAAGTAGGGTATTCAGATACCAGTAAGAACCCTGCGTCAATTTGCTTGGTGACCTCTTCTTTGATCTTCAGAGCCCAGTCCGGGCGGATCCTTCGGAGCTTCTGCTTAACATGTCGGGCCTCTAGGTAAAGAGGGATCCGGTGATGTACAATCTCAGGATCGATTCCAGGCATGTCTTCGTAGGACTACGCGAAAACATCTTTGAAATCTTTTAATAAAGTGACTAAGCGCTCGCGCTCCTCCGAAGACAACATGGACCCAATCTAGACCAGCCGTGGGTCCTTCTCAGTACCAACATTAATTGTAGTGATTTCATCAATGAAAGGTTTAACAGACCTCTCATGCTCTTCATTAAGAAAATGTTGCAAAATCGGAGGAATTTCTTCCTCGTCGTTTTCATCAAAATTTTGAAAATCCTGATTAATGCAATAAATTAAAGGCACAGAAAAGTACTCGGAAGCCACAGCCATACCATTCTCATTAATAACATCCAGTCCACCTGATTCCTCTGTTACAACAGACTCAAAGGAAAAAGAAAAAGACGATCTGGACAGGACAGTGGCATCCGGGTTATTACCTCCAAGAATACTGGACTCAGACTCAGACGAGCTGGAACCTGATTCTGACTCCACAGACTCAGTGGAATCAGATTCTGGATCACTACGTGACCCGGTGCTGCTCGATAAAAGGCCCTCCTGGTATTGCCAGACGAGGGAGGGTGCGATGGATGCATCCAAAATGCCAGAAGGTGGGCCCATAGCCGCTTCATTCCCGATCACAGAAACTGGGAAGTTATCCCCCAAGCACTCCTGTACGATCTGAGGATCTGAGAGTAGACAAGCCAATGCTACCTCCATCTCAATTTATGTATTCTCGGAATCCTCCTCTATACACTGCTCAGCCTCAGGTGGTAGGTCTGTCTACTCCCGGTTATCATTTCAACTTCCCGCCTCTTTATACATTTCTATTTATTATGATTTAAAATTTTGACGTCTTTTCAAATGCATACATGCTTTTAGACGCCCGTCGCTGGATTGCCTTCCGAACTACCACTGCAACTTCCTACTCTTCTCTATCTCCTTCGCCTCTTGTATGTTCTCTCCTTCTCTGCTTTGTTTTTTGGCTTAGCATAATCCTATTGGCTGGGGGAATGGCGAAACATTTAAAAGATCTCCTCTCGCCGGATCGAATTTCTGGCTTCCGACGCCATTTTTCCATTCCTGATGATGTCCGTCTGTCATTTGTGGCACCCTCAATATGGAGAGGGTTGATGAAACCATGATCGTCTTCCCTCTTCTATCAATTGCAGAGGGTGGGGTCCGTTTTTCCCTTCACCCACTCCTTAGGGCCGTGCTTTGCCATTGGGGGTTAATCCCTTCCCAACCCAACGTCAACTTCTATAGGATCGTGATGGGAATTATCGCACTAAACTGCCGCCTTAGGCTTAACCTTGGCATTCCCGCTATTCGGCATTGCTACGCCTTGGCCAAGTTTTCTAGTCGGCACAGGCGTTATTTCCTTAGGGCCAAAGACACTGACTATAAACTAGTAACTATGCTTTCTAGTTCTGGGAAGCGAGTTGATGATGTTATGGTTGTCATCCAAGGAAACTGGGAATTCGGCGAAGGTGAGGATCGCCTTGATCGTATTCCTAGATGGAGGGGCGAACCAGGTGCCTGAGTTTCTTCTTTTACTTATTTGCTTGTTATATTTATAAAACTTTCTTTTCGGGACCTCATAGTTTTTCTTTTGCCGAAAACGATTTGAAGAAAGTCTTGATCTCGACCGACGACGCCGTCCTTTCGGAAATCAAGACTGCGCTCAATTATTTCGGTCGATCGAGTCTTCAAAAGTAGGGGAGGGCGGCCCACATTCTGCTCCACTACTAGCTGACTTATACAACCTTTTTGGCGGCGGAAAACATCCCAATTCCGGAGGGTGAGGAGCCTCTTATCGCCCTGATCTTGACTAATTTCAGAAATTTGAGGCAAGTTGGTTGCGAGGGATTAGATTCGGAGCGACTGGAAGTTGCTAAGGCCGCCGAGTTAGACCAATCCGAAACTGAGGTTGACAAGGCTTTGAAGTTAGCATTTGAAGAAGCCAGCCTCAATTCGGTTGATCCTCCGTCCATTTCGGGTCGAGAGGACCGTCCGCTCGATGATATTTTTCACGGTCTGGAGGACCTTCCCATCATGTTCCCAAAAGATATGGTTGGGTTGAGCCTCATTAAACTTGCCAAGAAGGCAAATGCGGAAAGGATGGCCGCGCTGCGAAGGGCGGAGGAGATTCGGGCTGCCGAGTCTCAGTCCTAGACCTCCTTGCCTGTTATTAAGGGGACGACAAAGAACGGAAGTACCGAGGCAAAGCCTCTTGTGCAGGCAAGTGTAGAAGCTGAGCAAACGGTGGAGAAACGCCCTGCTGACGTCGAGGCCGGCTCAGAAGAAGACCGTGCCGACAAATGACCTCGTTTGGAGGAGTCGGATGTGATTGTACCTTTTGTTATTCAGCCAAGATAAGAAATACGCCGATCTCTTCCGATGCTTCGATAATCAAAGATCCAACGTTTGCACTCAGCTTGGCGACACCCGTTTCACTGCCTGCTGGGTAGAGCCTGATCTAGTTGCAACTGGGTTGGCCGCACAATTGGCTCTTTTGGTATATATCTGGACTTTGTCTTTTCTCATTACGCAAATATTATTTTGTTCTTAACTTCCTGTTTTGTAGGCCGTCGGGAGGATCGCCAACATGGGTCGTCGCTATCACGATACTGTTGAGCTAATTGGCTGTTTACAAGCTAAGGTTGAGGGCCAAAGGAGTAGGGCACAGACGAAGGGTGCCCGTGCCGAGGCCGAGATGGAGAGAGCTCGCAATGCTGAAGAATTGAGATCAGTTGCCGAGAAGAGGGCAGATGCGAGCGACGACGACCTTAAATTGGCCCAGGAGGCAATCTCTAAATTGGAGGCTGGGTTGGAAGAGATGAAGACGGTGAAGGAAACAGCCGACCTAAAGGCTTCCAACGCATTCGATGCTGGGAAAAAATCTACTTTTGATGAATATGTAGACGAAGTCCCAAAATTTGAGAATCGGTGATTTAAACACGGCTGGCTCAAAGCCCTTGCTGCTACTGATGTGACATTGGCTACGCCAATTCCGTACGAGCAAGTGGATGTTGAGCCGCTGGAGTCTAACTCTGAGGGCTAATTTGGGTGGCTCTTGTTTTTTTTTAAGATTTGCATGTAATTTTCAGCTTTTTACATCTTTTTGTTTAGTAATTTTCATATGCAAAATGGTTACAATTTGTGCCTAATTTACTTAATGAAAATTCGTTTTGTACTTTGCTGTTACTAATGAACGGAATTGTCTGGTTGCTGTTTTGGATAAAACACTTTGTATACTTGTCGACTAGATGACTAGGCCGTTTAGATAATTAGGCCATTTTAACAAGCTAAGAATTAGTGCATGAAGTGGCTGTGGCAAATATCAATCGGCATGGGGCCAAGACGCTCGGCCGGTTAGATTAATAAATCTGCCCTTGCCCCATCTAGTGCATGGACTTCAAGGCATTCTCCCATGATTACCGTTTAGATAATTAGGCCGTTTTAACAAGCCAAGAATTAGTGCATGAAGTGGTTGTGGCACATATCAATCGGCATGGGGCCAAGATGCTCGGCCAGTTAGATTAATAAATCTGCCCTTGCCCCAGCCAGTGCATGGACTTCAAGGCATTTTCCCATGATTGTCGTTTAGATAATTAGGTCGTTTTAACAAGCCAAGAATTAGTGCATGAAGTGGCTGTGGCACATACCAATCGGCATGGGGCCAAGATGCTTGGCCGGTTAGATTAATAAATCTGCCCTTGCCCCAGCCAGTGCATAGACTTCAAGGCATTCTCCCATGATTGTCGTTTAGATAATTAGGCCGTTTTAAGAAGCCAAGAATTAGTGCATGAAGTGGCTGTGGCACATACCAATCGGCATGGGGCCAAGATGATCGGCCGGTTAGATTAATAAATTTGCCCTTGCCCCAGCCAGTGCATAGACTTCAAGGCATTCTCCCATGATTGCCGTTTAGATAATTAGGCCGTTTTAACAAGCCAAGAATTAGTGCATGAAGTAACTGTGGCACATACCAATCGGCATGGGGCCAAGATGCTCGGCCGGTTAGATTAATAAATCTGCCCTTGCCCCAGCCAGTGCATAGAATTCAAGGTATTCTCCCATGATTGCTGTTTAGATAATTAGGCCGTTTAAACAAGCGAAGAATTAGTGCATGAAGTGGCTGTGGCACATACCAATCGGCATCCGTCGTTTGGAGACTGCCAAAAGTGTTAATGAAATTGTCTCGTGGTCGCTGCACACCTACGAATAAATGGGATGAGTTCGCGCCAGTGGGTCCACTTATTCTTAATTAGACTCGAATGTCAAACAGACTGTTCTTCAACAGCAGAGGAGAGGGACGAACGCTGGCTGAGCTAGATACTGCGATGAATCGCAGTAGCAAGCCTGCGCGTACGGGAGGAAGGACGTCCAAGGAAAGCAAAAAACGTCAACCTTCAAGCTGTCAAAGCAGATCACCATGAAGAGAGAAGCATCAACGGGGAAGCTCCCCGCGACCACAACCGAGGAATGAGTCAGACGCGACGCCACGACCACTGAGTTTTGCAGTGTTCGTAGGGAATGAACCAATGACTGAGGTAGATTCCATTGTCAATGATCTGGGTGCAGCGGTCGAGTTCGCTCGACAGATCTTTCCACCGAAAGTCCAACAATCGATGGTTGGACAACGAGATTTTGAAGTGGTTCGAGAAGGTATTCACGGGGCGGTGAAGGGGCTATACACCGCCTACAAAGTCGGCATTCGTCTGCACACCGCGTGGCGGGAGATGAAGTAAATGACCGAACGGGTCCGCAGTTCGGAGGCTCGTACGGAGAAAGCCGAGAGCGAGCTTAGGGAGCTTAGGAAGGTTAAAGTTGCCAATCCGCATGCGGTGGGTCAATCTAACCCGATTGTGTACGAGAGGGTGACCCAACGGCTATTGAGTCATGCCATTGCTGACCGAGATACGGCAAGCATGTTTGCCGTAGAAAATGCGAGGGCCAAGGGTTATGAGCAAGGCTTCCATGCTGGTCAAAAGGTTGGGATCGACAAAATGAAAAAGAAACTTGCTGAGGAGGTCTGCCGATGCGAGAATCGGGGTTTTAAGCTTGGTTGGATCGCGGCTCTTCAGGCCGTGGAGGCTCTCCGAGCAAAGGGTGTCAATTCCAACTTATCTGGCCTGGATCATCATGATCATTTGCCCTTTTCCGCCTTTGAAGTTGAAAAGAGCAATTAGGAGGGCGACACCGAATAAAAATATTCGTTGTAATGTTCAAACGCGAATCGCGTCTAGAATTATGTAATTATTGGTTGGTCGAATAATAAAAGAAAAAAAAAGAATTTTATTTTCAATGTTTTGTTATAATTTTCGTTCGGCACACACGTGCTTGCATGTGTTTTATTATGTACATGTTTGAATAAGCGTATTTCAGACGAGTAAATGGACATTGATCGGCCTGATTTAATCGACATCATTGTGTTACGCATGGCCCGAAGGCTTTATCGGCCCAATGACGTCATTCGCCAATGGGGCTCCGAAACCGGAGACTTTATTTGGCCAATCATGATATCCACGAAGGGCGCTCTGAATCCGGAGACATTATCGGCCCAAAGACGTCATTCGCCGATGGGCCTTTGAATCCGGAGACTTTATTTGGCCAATCGTGATATCCACGGAGGGTGCTCCGAATCCGGAGACTTTATTGGCCCAAAGACGTCATTCGCCGATGGGGCTCCAAATCCGGAGACTTTATTTGGCCAACTGTGATATCCACGAAGGGCGCTCTGAATCTGAAAACTTTATTTGACCAATCGTGATATCCACAAAGGGCGCTCCAAATCCGGAGGCTTTATCGGCCCAAAGACGTCATTCACCGATGGTGCTCCGAATCCGGAGACCATCTGGCCAATCGTGATGTCCACGAAGGGTGCTCCAAATCCAGAGGCTTTATCGGCCCAAAGACGTCATTCGTTGATGGGGCTCCGAATCTGGAGACTTTAGTTGGCCAATCGTGATATCCACGAAGGACGCTCCGAATCCGAAAACTTTATTTGGCCAATCGTGATATCCACGAAGGGTGCTCTGAATCCAGAGGCTTTATCGGCCCAAAGACGTCATTCGCCGATGGGGCTCCGAATCTGAAGACTTTATTTGGCCAATCTTGATATCCACGAAGGGCGCTCCGAATTCGTTGGCTTTATCGGCCCAAAGACGTCATTCGCCGATGGGGCTCCGAATCCAGAGACTTTATTTGGCCAATCGTGATATCCACGAAGGGCGCTCCGAATCTGGAGGCTTTAACGGCCCAAAGACGTCATTCGCCAATGGGGCTCCGAATCCGGAGGCTTTAATCGGTACATCTTTGAACTAGATTTTGTAATAGGTGAATGGGAATCTTTGTATTGTAGAAAAAGAGATGTACATGGCGAACAGTTCGGAACAAGCATTATGTCCCACAAGTCGGGTTAATGATAAAATTTGCGTAAATGCGTGGAATTCCAAGGTCGTGGCAGATTCCTTCCTGACATGTCTTTGAGCCGATATGCCCCTACTCCAGCGATCGAATCGATCTAATAGGGGCGTCCCAGTTAGGACCCAATTTTCCATCGGCCGGTTTCCTGTCAGTTGGAAGCACCTTCTTCAGGACCAACTCTCCTGGTGTGTAGCGGCGCAGTTGAACGCATTGATTATACGATTTTGCCAACTGCTGCTGGTACCATGCCATGGACGCAAGGGTTCGGTCTCTTCGTTTTTTGATTAGAATCAAATCCAAAGCCAGCATCATATCGTTTTGGCCCATATCAAAAGCTTGCAATTTGAGTGTCGAGTGGTCGATCTTCAGGGGTAAGATTGCCTGGGTTCCAAAGCATAGGGCAAACGGCGTTTCTCCAATCGATCTTCTCGGTGTAGTTCGATGAGCCCACAGTACACTCTGTAATTCTTCGACCCATTTGCCTTTGGCTTTCTCCAGCCTCTTCTTGATGCCGTCCAAGATGGATTTATTAGAGGCTTTGGCTTGGCCATTGCTTTGGCGGTAAGCCGGCGTAGAAAAGTACGGCCGAATACCATATTTGCTGCACAACTCTCGGTATACGCCACAATTAAACTGGGTGCCGTTGTCTGAGATAAGAGCTCTGGGAATGCCGAATCGTGTTATAATGTTCCTCTGCACAAAGCTCTTAACGTTAGCATCTCAGATGTGTGTTAATGCCTCCGCTTCGACCCATTTCGTGAAATAATCTGTTGCGACGATCAGGTATTTCTTGTTCCCTGGGGCCCTCGGCATTGGTCCTATGATATCAAGCCCCCACTGGGCGAATGGCCAAGGGCTGGTGATTGAGTTTAACTCTTCAGCAGGCAGATGGTTTAACGGGGAGAATTTCTGGCATTGTTCACACTTTTTTGCATAGCATTTGGCGTCCACTCTCATTGTCGGCCAATAATACCCCTGCGTTATAGCTCGGTGGGCCAAAGAGCGTCCGCCAGAATTGGCTCCACAACTGCCTTCGTGTATTTCAGTCAGAAGCTCCCCTACTTTATCCAGGTGCACACATTCCAAATATGGGCCAGAAAGTGACTTTTTATAAAGCCTTCCTTGCAGGTCCAAGTAGTATCGCATGGCTTTGTTTCACAGCTTATGTCCTTCTTTCTTGTCCTCTAGGAGTTGTTAAGAAGATAGGAATGCAACAATGGGATCCATCCAACTTGGTGTAGATTCTATAACGTTGATTTGGACTTCCTCCGAAGGGCCAATGCTTAGCTCTGGGACGAATCCTACTTCAATGGTCCGTTTAATCTCTGAGTTGATTGCGGAGGCTAGGCAAGCCGAGGCATCTGCATGGGTGTTCTAATCACGTGTTATCTGGTTCAACTCATGATGGTCAAATTTTGCCAACAGGGAATTGGCCGTTTTCATGTAGGCCGCCATACGGCCGTTTCTTGCCGCGTACTCTCCCTTTAGCTGATTGATCACCAGTTTTGAGTCGCAAAACACAAGCAGACGCCGAGCACCCAGAATATGCGCATTCCACAAACCGGCTAAAAAGGCTTCATATTCGGCTTCGTTATTTGATGCTTTGAAGCCGAGCTTAACGGCCTGCTCAATTATTGCGCCGTCGAGGGTCATGATTATAACTCCAGCTCCACTGCCCGCTGATTGGACGATCCATCACAATACAACTGCCAGATGTCCCCAACATAAATCCTCCATTTCGGCTTTGGTCGAATTTCATCTGACTTAAAGTCGACGACATCAGATTTGAAGTCGACAAGGCCCCCTGTGAATTCGGCGATAAAGTCGGCAAGCACCTGTCCCTTGATTGAGGTTCTGGGTAGAAATTGAATGTCGTACTGACCAAGTTCCACAGCCCATTTTGAAACACATCCAGATGCTTCCGTACTGTGTAGTACTGATCGGAGGGGATAATCTGTTAACACCCTAATGCTATGCCCCTAGAAGTAATGCATGAGCTTCCTTGCTGCCATAACTAGGGCTAGGATGAGCTTTTCCAGTGAAAGGTAACGTGTTTGGGCGTCAACCATTGCCTTGCTCACATAATACACTAGCCACTGCTGCCCCATCTCTTTCTTTATCAATACGGCACTGACAGCTCGGTCAGAAACTGCCAGGTACAAAATGAGCGGGTCGCCAGCAGAGGGTGTTGTCAGGAGTGGTACTGAGCAGAGGTAGGTCTTCAGGCCGTTGAAAGCGGCTTCGCACTCGGCAGACCATTCAAAGGCCTTGCCCTGCCGTAGTGTATGAAAGAATTGTCGGCAGCGATCTGTGGACCGGCTGATAAACATGTTGAGTGCAGCAGCCATCCCCATCAACTTTTGAACCTCCTTTACTGAACGAGGGGAGCCAAGCTCTAGGATTGCTATGATTTGCCTTGGGTTGGCTTCGATTCCTCTGTGGTTGACAATGTAGCCCAAGAATTTGCCAGAGCCGATACCAAACGCACATTTGGAAGCGTTCAACTTCATTCTATATTTGCGTAGGATGCCGAATGTCTCTTCCAGATCGGCTATATGATTCTGCTCTTCTTTGGACTTAACCACCATATCGTCAATGTACACTTCCATAGTTTTTCCGAGTTTCTCCTTAAACATGGTAGTGACCAGTCTCTGGTAGGTTGCCCCTGCATTCTTCAACCCAAAAGGCATTACCTTATAGCAATAGGTTCCTCTTGGGTTGAGGAATGCAGTTTTCTCTTGATCCTCCAGATACATAGTAATTTGATGATAACCTCTATAGGCATCAAGGAAGCTCATACGCTGATGGCGCGCCGTAGCATCTACAAGCTGGTTTATCCTAGGAAGAGGAAAACAATCCTTTGGGCAGGCTTTGTTTAGGTTCATGAAGTCGACGCACACTCGCCAAGTCCCATTTTTCTTCTTCACCACCACTGTATTAGAGAGCCACATAGGGTAGGTCACATCCCTAACTACTCCGACGTCAAGCAGCCTGTCAACCTCCTCAACAACGGCGGCAGTGTGCTCTGTAGCTGATCGCCAGCTTTTCTGAATGATCATCTTGCACTTAGGATCGACACTCAAATGGTGCTGTGAAACTGACGGATCTATACCCGGCATCTCGTACAGAGTCCATGCAAAGACATCGAGGTTGCTGAGCAGGAAAGATATTAGTTACTATCTGTCGGCCTGATTCAATGAGGCGCCGACCATGAAGACCTTGTCTGGGCTTCCATCGATTTGAACTCGTTCCAAGTCTTCCGTTGCCTTTTCATTTGGGAGCCGCCCGACATCGTTAAGGCTTTCTCGATCCGACAACTCAATGGAATTCACCTGTAGTTCCTTTGGTGTTTTCTTGGCGAGGAGATAACATGCTTGGGCCGATTTCTGGGAGCCACGGATTTGCTCAATACCGCGTTCTATAGGGGAGCGGGGCAGCTGATGATAGGTGCTGGGCATGGCTCGCATAGTATGCAACCAGGATCGGCCCATGATGAGATTATACGGCGACTGCAGCTTGACGACCAAGAATCTAACATCCACTGTTCGGGATCCTGCTCGAACGGGAAGTCTGATTTTCTCCAACGGGTACTCTGGATTAGCATTGAAGCCGAATAGTGGATAAAGGGCCGGAGAGAGATCTGATTTGGAGAAGCTGAGCTTGGTGAATGTCTTGTAGTACATATGTAGACACCCCATTTTTGACCGTCCTCAAGACTTGGACGTCACTGTTTGAACACCCGGTGATCATCCATGTTTGTGTTCGTTTGGAGTTCCCGGAGGTCTCGGCGACGCGCCTTGCCTCAGGATCTCCGAACTCGACCGTTTAGTGTCTGGTTTTGCACCAAACACTTGTGTTTTGCCTTGGAGGGGGAGGGAATGATTTGTGAGGCATCCCCACACATCACCGGCCATGGCCACAGGCCACCGGCTGGTGTTTTGTTGCCGTCGGCAATCTATTTTGCCGGTCGGCACTCTTTGTTGCCAGTCGGCACTCAATTTTGTCAAAATGGCATTTTTGAGGAGCCGACTACTGTTCATCTACTTTATGTAGATATTTTGTGCCAGCTGTGATAGCTGGCACCAACTCTGCATCCCTCCATACACGTGTATGGAGGGATTTCCCTCTAAGCAAGCTTGTTGTGTAAGCTTGGCAAGAGGGACTTCTATAAGAGGAGAGGTCTTCTCCTTGTTCTAGGTTAGAAATTTTGAAGGCAAAAACCAGAGCTTATACATATAGATACACCCTCTCTCTATATTTCCCTCTCTCTCCTCCCTTGTGTGTGTTTCTTGGCCTAAAAGTGTACTTTTACCTTACTTTTGCACTAATACACACACTATTACACCTTGCTCCGAGATTGAGGGGCTTTGAGGGTTGATTCTTGAGTTTTTGGACTGTTTTTGATCAAAAAAAGAAGGCTGCATTGGCTATTCTTGAGGTGTGCTTCAAGGGTGAGCACTTTGCTTTAGTTTCCCCAAACTTGCACTAGTCTTTTACCTATCTTGCTTGCTGATTTAGTTTTTGTGCATAACATAAAAAAAGGCTTATATTTTCATGCTTAAGAACTTTCATTAAGGGTCTTTTGTGGTTTGAGTTCAAACTCACCCTCTTAGGCCTTATTTGGCCTTTTGGTGTTTCCTTTGTGAGGCCTTGTTTGCTTGAGTGTTTTGGTCTTCTCACCACTGAAAACCAGTGGATTTTCAGTGGTGAGGAAGGTGGTTTGAAGTCTTGCATAGGGGAGGGACACCCCTATCCCTTCATTGTCTTATTTCCTTGCATTTTGGCTTAAAGGGTAACATGCATGCTTGATTGATTTTGGCCCTTTTTTAGAGGTTTTTGGGTGTTTTTAGGTCACATGTAACCTCTGTTTTTGGTCGGATTCGTGTCCTTTTGCATGCTTAACATACTTGCTTTGCATTCCTCTATTTGGCCTAGAAATGCATCTTGTGCTTAGGCCATGATTCTTGCATGTGTTGGCTTAGTTCCATGAAGGTGTTGGCATTATTTTACCATGTTTAAGGCCTGTTCGCCATCTGTTTCAGTCATGCTTGCCTTATTTGGTGTCCTCTCTTTGTGTTTTGGCTTGTAAGCCTTGAGTATATTGGCCTCTAGCATGCATAGCTTAGACCATCCTCATGATTTGGCGTCATTTAGGATTGTATTTCAATCCATAAATCATGTTTGTATGTGTACATAAGTGACCTCTTTCATGCTTTGAGGGTATGCCTTTTATGCCTAGATATGAGCTTTGGTGCATGCATCTCATTGGAGCCACTTTAGCTGCCATGTTAGTAGGTTTTGGGGTCTATTTTTTCTTGCTAAATTTCTATTTTAGCTTGTCCAATTCATGCCATGAGTGGTCATGTTGGTGGAAGTGAAGTGCCCCCTTTTGTGCCTTAGTTTTAGGTCCATTGGCTTGCTTGTTGGCATGAGTGTTTGTCCACCATTTTGGACACTTTTGGCCACTGTTTTGGAGTGGATCAAGGTCCGCCCCTTCATGGTTTAAGCCCACCATTGCATGCTTATCTCATGTCCATTGCATGATTGCTTCATCAAGTGTTGTAATATGTTGATCCTATTGCTTAGGTTGTCCATGTTTGCATTGCATTTGCATCTTGTATGCCTAGCATTGCGTACTTGCCATATTAGTTGCATGGCACTTGGCATGCCTTGCATTTTAATCCCATGTTGTATCTTTGAGTCATTGTTCCCATAACATGCATTGCATTACTTGGTTTGGGGTGTCAAACCAAGTGCGAGGGTTAAGGAGCGTTCATACTATAAGTGATGTAATGCGCCTTAACTCTCAGTCAGCGGGGCCCTTGACTTCGGCATGATAGGGTCTTGGTCCTCATTTGTGTGTTGCATGTATCTTTACATGAAGTGGCAAGCTTGATCCCTTGGGCTATCATGCACCATTGATGGCTCGAGGATCAAGGGCCATGCTTCCCTGAGTTCAAAGCATGATGGGAAACATGACCATGCTCACATGTGCCTGAAATCCCATGCCATACACTGGCTGTCCTCTATTGCTGTCAAAACTGTCCTCTGCAGGAATATTCTGCCGACCGGCAGCATCCAATGCCGACCGGCCATTTGTGAATGGCCGATAACTCCAATAGAAGCCGATGGAAATTATACAGGGCCCGTGGGCATTTTCCCCAGCCGGTGGTATTCTGCAGCATTCAAGGAACCTGTCCCAGGACTTTGGCATTTTTCAGAGAAGCAGGGCAGTGTAAACAGAGGCAGCCTTGGTATGGTACGGGCTTTCCGGGCAAGGCGGGTTCGAGCATGCATCATTCGCGCATCTCGAGGCGAAGGCTGTGGCCACCTTTCTCCTTTTTTGCATTCTTTCTATTAATTAAGGTGAAATTCTGTAATAATTAATGTATTTATTACTTGGATGTAATATTTATTTGTACCCTCCGAGTGAGGGCAATTGTGTAATAAGTGTGCGTGAGTGGGTGTATGTCTTCCAACCCCCACTTCTTTCTTCCCTTTTATTTACCTGCTTATGATGGTAGATTAGGGCATGTTTAAATTAGCATACCTTATGTTATGCATGCGTGCATCCATACATTTGTCCCGTATGCACCGGGCTCGGTACATCACGCTAACTGCATTTGTACTTCAATTCCAAATTGAATACGTGCATCAATTGATTACATTTCACATGTCATGCTTAGGTTAGCCGAGCCTACTCTAATTGCATCTTGCATGTGTTGCATTAGTCAACTTGACATGAACTAGGATCACGCATGTTTGCTAACTAGTTTATTGTTTTGGCACGGAGTACGATGTAAGTATTTATGCTTTAGCATACCGCATGCGTGTGAATGCTATTATGACAGCATGCTTACCATGTGGCTAGATGCTTATGTGTTATAAACTGTTTGAATGCCTGTGGGTGAAGGTTGGATTGTTTGAGTTGGAAAAACTCGTTGAAATCCGTATTTTAGCCTACCTGCGAGTAGCAAATTCCAAAACATTTTTCCAAAACAAACGGATATGCAATGCTTATTTCCAAATTAGGCAATCTAGTCTATACTTGTTTGCTATGCGCATAACGTAGTAATTCTAGGCTAATAAATGGAATAAGAACACATAACGTTTTCAAAAACGGATATCACGGTTAGTAGAGGCCGATCTTTGGATCGGGCGAATGGGGGTGCTCATAGCTGACCTTCCCCAATCGTACCCTAACTCCCGAGCCGAGGCAACTCTGGTGATGACGGACATGTGGCCTTCGGCACCGAGTCAGGGTTTCCTAAATTCCCCCATAAAAAAAATATGTAGGTGGCGACTCTGTATCTGGCGAAGCAGTCCATGTTTGGGACTTCTTTTTCTAAAAGTCTATTTCTCAAAACGATTTTCCAGATTTGGACTCTTTGGTTCAGATTAAGAACCGTGACACAAATCGAGTCCGAACTGTAGTGAGGCCCACGCGGGCGCGTCTACAGTTTCTGGCGACTCTGCTGGGGATTTAGAGAGCTTGACTCGAACTCGTGATATCCCGTTTTGATCTCATTTATGTGTCTCTTTGCATTGCATGTGCATTGGTGCGCCTAGGACACCGTGTTTGCCATCTGCCATTCCTGAACAGTTTGCCGGAGGCTTGTCTTGTCAAGGCATGACGATAAGGCTGACCGGTTATGGGCTCTGACAGTATGGGAACACAAACCCCGATTTTACCGGGGCACTCTTTTCGACCATTCAACCTAGTGCATATCGAAATCCATAGTGACCATTCCAAGTTAGGACATGTTGTTTACCCGATGTTAGGTTGTTTGAAAACTGCTGCGTGCATAGTGAAACCCTAGCTCCTGACAAAATAGGACAGGGAAACCCTACCCCAACATAGGGTTGTTTTGGCTCTCTTTACTTGCTATGTGCTTTTAGAGTGTTGCTCTACAGGAACGTGCATATCAGTTTGCAAGATTGAGTATTACACCTGAGGGCATTAGTATCAGTTTATGAGAATCAGTTATCTGCGGGTATCAGGTTCAGTTTTGGGAACAGTGATTTTGGGGAACAGTGATCAGTGTCGAGGAACAGTGTGTTCGGCTTACCAACTGTGTATTATGGATACCCAACTGTGCGTTGTATGTGTTTATTTTATGCCGTTACGCTGTCCGGTTGTTAGTTTATTTACTGCTTTATTTATCTTTTTGCTAGGTAGTTTAGCATCATTGCTTCCAACCCGATAGATATTCCCTAAGCACTCTGGATTAGAGGTCGTCGGCTCCATCGATCTGAGGATCTGGTAGACGGACAACCAGTGTACCACTCTCTACCCCCGATTACCAGATGAAGGACAATTAGGCAGAGGGCATCAGTTCAACAGTCAGTACAGAGGGCTTTATCTACCCCACCTGTGTACAGTAGGGATCAGAATCCTGTTTCACCCACAGAAAGGGAACATATACCGACAATTCAGTCAGAACAGAACAGCATGGCTAGTTTAGAAGAGATGGTGCGCCAACTCCAAGAAAGCATGAAAGTGATGCAGCAGGATGCTGTCCGACAGGCAGAATTCACCAAACAACAAGCCACAGTTACGAATGAGCAAGCGGAGTTAATCGTGAGATTGGAGCAGCAAATTGGAGCGTCTGCTTCACAGCAAGTCCCTCCCCCACTAAGGGTTCCGACACCCGAAGAGACGCCAAATGCTCGGAATGTCCAAGAAGATACAGACATCCCAACGGGGCTGGCTCCACCCCCGATTCTGCCTCCACTATCCAAGGCACCCACTCCTATCAATCAATCGGATTCTCCCTTCGAGTCCAAGGTGGACCCCGTGGCATTAAAAATGCGCAAGCTTGAAAAGCTGTTCAAGAAATCTCAAGGTGTGAAGTCCATTCCGGACATTGGAGACGGATACACCGACGCAGCCGTGACGCTGCCAAATCGGTTTAAGATGCCACAAATTGATCATTTTGATGGATCCGGGGATCCCATGGTGCACCTGCGACTATTTTCAGACATCCTGAGGCCAATGGGCCTCACTAGACTGCAGAAGCTGTCTTTATTTGGCCGGACCCTGTCGGGTGTAGCGGCCACATGGTATGCCAAATTGGAGGATGACGTCAAGAGAAGTTGGGACGAGATGGTTGAGGCCTTCATCCTGCAGTGCTCATACAATACACAAATCGAGATCACGACCCGGGATCTCGAGACAACGACGCAAGAACCCAAGGAGAGCTTCTCAAAATTCGTAACTAGATGGCGGGCTAAGGCTTCGATGATGACCTTAAGGCCCACGGACAAAGACCAGATTCGGATGATTGTGCGCAATCTTCAGCCGAAGCTAATGCAAAAGATGATTGTACTCCCCTTCCCTACCTTTTCTGATCTGCATGAAATGGGGGTGCAGATCGAGGATGCCTTAAAACAAGGCTTGATTGATAATGACCGGGAGCAACCCCGCAGAACTTTCAATCGTAATAATGCAGGCTCGAGTGGCACTACAACTACCAAGACCTCCGAAGTGAGTATGGTCACCACCAACCCTTCCCCGAGAACTATGGCAGCCACACCATTCTCCGGTGCGTCCGGAAGCAACCCACAAACAGCCAAATACCCTCCCAAAAATACCAGAACCTTCGTTCCGCTTTATATGCCCCTGTCCAAAGCTTTGGGGGTTTTGATCAGAAAAGGGCATCTGAAGCCCCTAGAGCCGCGGCCCTTACCGGAAAGACTCCCCGCTGCCCACAACCCAGCCAAGTATTGTGCATTTCACCAGCAGCACGGTCACGACACCGATCTGTGCTTTCGATTACGTCATGAGATTCAAGATCTCATTGATAACGGGGTGATTTTATCTCTTGAGAAACCCAATGTTACTACAAATCCTCTCCCCACACATAACCAAGCTCCACCACCCAAAAGAATCAATCTCATCCATACTGGGGTCGTGCCCTATGATCCTAGTATTTATATCACACCTTCCTATCTGCCTAAGCCGAAGGTTTTTCTTCCTGATTGCACCGATTTGTGCATGATGGACGTCTCCATAACCCAACCCGAGCCAGCGGTGGTGATTATCAAGAGCAGGAGAAAGAAGACTCCAAAGGAAAAGGGGGTTGTTGAGCCAGAGTCTGCGGAATCTGGGAGTGATGTTAGAAATGCTTATAGTCCGAGTGACTACATTTCACCGATGGGCCAGAATAGACCAGATGTGGAATTTCCAGCAGGAGGAGAGCTGTGTGCAATCCAAGGAGACAGTCCAGGACAGGGAACGAATGATTTGACGGCTGTGGAAAAGGATCTTGCCAAGTTCCAGTTTTACAGTAACCAAGATCCGGGAGACTCAGCCGTCAACTGGTCCGATTATGAGGAATCGGCAGAGGCCACGGGATGGTTGGACGATCAGCCAGATGTGGTAGGAGAGTTTCAGTCAAAACAAGGCCCGGCAGGGGTAGGAATGTCAATAACAGTCGGGAGGGTCGAAGAACAGAGTACATCGCCGGAGAGCGCCGGTGTCAAGGGTTTCGCTCGGGAATGGAGCATTTTGAGTACAGGGATTATTGAACAATCTACTGCATTGATATAGTCAGAACATGAAAGATTTGAAGATTCCGAGAGAATCAGGAAGGCAAAAGCCCACGTGGGAGTTGAGACTGCCGCAGGTACAGAAATGGAGAATGCTGCGAGCATAGGAATAGAAGGTACTGCGAGTGTCGGAACAGTCATGCCAGAACCGGACAGGTGCCTGTCAGCTGCAGATGGAATGTGGTGGGAAGACGATGATCTATGTCTTGCCCACACAGACGAGGATTGGGGAGGTAACCAACCGGATGATACCTGGTATATCGGCGAAGTCGATCACATGACTTGGAGTGGACAGTACTTCAAGCCTCCACACCTAGATCAACCAGAGGCGTCTGGAAAAGATAAGGACGCAGAGAAGCAAAAAGAAAAGCAACTCGAGGATGAGGCCGTATTGAGACAATTGAAGAAGATACAAGCAGACATCTCCATCTGGGGGCTGCTTATGGCTTCTCGAGTACATAGACAGGCTGTCCTTTCATCCATGGATAAAGCCAAGCTTTCTATAGACACCACGCCCGAACAGCTAGTGGGCCTAGTTTTTTCGGGAGGGACTACCCCGATGTTGACCTTTTCCGACAAAGAACTGCCACCTGAGGGTGCGAACCATAACAAGCCACTCTACATCTCTGTGGAGTGCAGAGATAAATGGATACCCGTGGTGCTTGTCGACACAGGGTCCGCCATCAACGTCTGCCCGGCAAGGACAGCCTATGCAATCGGTTTGAAAATTGCGGATTTTGTGCCAACGGCCCAGGTGATTCGGGCGTATGACAACACAAGCCGGGAAGTAATGGGAACAGTTAAGATTCAAACAAAGGTCGGGTCGGGACAGCATGAGATAGATTTCCATGTCTTGGAGGTTCCTGCAACTTTCAACCTGCTTTTAGGGCGGTCGTGGCTGCATCAGGTAAAGGCAGTCTCCTCCACCCTACATCAAGTGGTGAAATACCCCTATGGGAAGGGAGTAGCCATCGTTTTCGGAATTCATCGATCCATCCGCCGCCGGAGGTATCTACGCCTGTTCTAGAAATTGAGCACGGTATGGAAGATGTGTTCATATCGGGTTTTACCTTGGCTGAGGCTCGGGTTGTACAGGACATCATGGCTGCTAGTGAAGGGGTATATGTCAGTGCTCAGGCAGTCTATCTCATGAACAAGCTCCAACACATCCTCGGGATGTGATTGGGCAAAAGCGGCCGGAAGGGCGTCGCAGCATTGGCCGAAGTGCCACACAACCCTCATACCTTTGGATTGGGTTATCTACCCACCAAAGAGGACTGGATAAGGAAAGGAAAGGAAATGGCCGGAAGAGCCAGAGCAAAGAAGGCTGGGAAGCTTTTGAGTTGATGCATAGGCCCATTCAGGGTACCCTAAACGGACGCTTCGTCCGGGAGGGGGAGGACTTTCCATTTTGTGGCTTCCCAGAACCATGGCTGAACGCGGAGAAGAAGCGCGTGCCGGGTTTCGAGATTTTCTTTAACCTGCAGCTACCTGAGAATGACATCGCCGAAGGGCGGGCAGACCTGTTGGCTGAGACTGAACAGAGTAAGGAAGAGCAGTCTGTGGACGCTGAGAATGAAATGGGGGTAGCACTGGCATGTCTACTTTCAGATCCTCCGATCGAACAGAAGTGCTTGAGGGATAACTCCTCGGTATGCATGATCGGGAATGAAACGGCTGCAAGCCTACCATTAACTATTTTGGATGCATCCATCGCACCCTCTCTAATTTGGCAGTACGAGGAAGAATTCTTGTCCAGCAGCACCGGGTCAGGTAGTGAGCCGGAATCTGATTCCACCAAGTCCTGTGAGTCAGAATCAGGTTCCAGCTCGACTAAGTCTGAGTCCGGTATTCCTGGGGGTGATAACCCGGATGCCACAGTCCTGTCTAGGTCGTCATTTGCTTTCTCTTTTGAGTCTGTTGTAACAGAAGAATCAGACGGCTTGGAAGTATTTAATGAGAACGATGTGAATGTGGTTTCTGAGTATTTTTCTTTCTGTGCCTTTGATTTATTGCTTAAATCAGGATTTTCAAAATTTTGATGAAAACGACGAGGAAGAAATTCCTCCGGTTTTGCAACGATTAATTGATCAAGAGCAGGAAAGATTTGTTAAACCCTTAATGGATGAAATCACTACTGTGAATGTTGGTACTGAGGAGGGCCCGCGGCTGGTCCAGATCGGGTCCACGTTGTCTTCGAAGGAACGCGAGCGCTTAGTCGCTTTATTAAAAGACTTCAAAGATGTTTTCGCGTGGTCCTACGAAGACATGCCTGGAATCGATCCTGAGATTGTACACCACCGGATCCCTCTTGATCCCGAGGCCCGACCTGTCAAGCAGAAACTCAGAAGGATCCGCCCTGGTTGGGCCATTAAGATCAAGGAAGAGGTCACCAAGCAAATCGATGCAGGCTTCCTGCTGGTATCCGAATACCCGACTTGGTTGGCCAACATTGTTCCAATGCCGAAGAAAGATGGTAGAATTTGGGTATGCGTAGACTTCAGAGATTTGAACAGGGCCAGCCCGAAGGACGACTTTCCCTTGCCGCACATTGATGAATTGGAAGATTTCACGACAAGACGCGCCTTGCTTTCGTTTATGGATGGCTTCTCAGGCTATAATTAGATAGTAATGGCACCCGAAGACCGGGAGAAGACTGCATTCACTACCCCGTGGGGTACATATTGCTACAGAGTGATGCCATTTGGGTTGAAGAACGCTGGAGCTACTTATCAACGGGCAGCAACCACGATATTGCATGATATGATCCATAAAGAGGTCGAGGTGTACGTGGACGACATGATTGTCAAGTCCAAAGAAAGAGAGGGCCACTACACCGCCTTACAAAAGTTCTTTCAAAGGATCAGACAGTTTCGGCTGCGGTTGAATCCCCAAAAGTGTACATTCGGTGTTACAGCGGGGAAAATGCTAGGGCTTCTGATTACACAAAAGGGCATCGAGGTCGACCCTTCCAAAATCAAGGCCATCTTGGAAATACCACCACCAATGACTGAAAAGGAGGTGCGAGGCTTTCTAGGTAAAATGCAATTCATAAGACGGTTTATCTCAAAATTAACCTTGACTTCTGAACCACTTTTTGGTCTCCTGAAGAAAGGAAAGAAGTTCTAATGGGACGGCCGATGTCAAGCAGCTTTTGAACAGATCAAAGAATATTTACAGAACCCGCCCGTGTTGTCACCACCAGAGCCGGAGAGACCGTTGATATTGTACCTTTTAGTAACTGAGACTACCATGGGCTGCATGCTCGCACAAGAATCAGAGGACAAAGTGGAAAGGGCCATCTACTATCTGAGCAAGAAGATGCTGGATTACGAGACCCGCTACACTCCGCTGGAGAAGGCTTGCTTGGCCTTGGTATGGGCTACCAGGAAGCTGCGGCACTACTTGTTAGCTCACTCTGTAATGTTGGTTTCACGCTTGGAACCCATCAAATATCTTTTCGAGAAACCGGCACTTACGAGTAGGCTAGCTCGTTGGCTACTGTTTGCTTTCTGAATTTGATATGAAGTATGTAACACGCAAGTCAGTAAAAGGAAGAGCAGTAGCGGAGTTCCTTGCCAACCACCCGGTTGAAGGGGATGAAGCGGTTGAGTACCTGTTCCCAGATGAAGCCATTCTGCACATCGAAGATGAAACTTGGACGATGTACTTTGACGGAGCGTCGAACCAATACGGGTATGGGATAGGAGTGTTGCTGATAGCGCCAGACGATTCCCGTATCCCTTTAGAATTCAAGCTCCAATTCAAAGTCTCGAACAATGAAGCAGAATATGAGGCATGTATTGCTGGCCTAGAAGCAGCCCTAGAACTAGGGGCAAGACGGTTGGACGTTATTGGGGACTCGAACCTTGTTGTATCTCAAGCAAAAGGAGACTGGAAAGTCAAAGAGGAAAGGATGATAATTTACCACCAAACCTTGGATTTGTTAATTCCTCGATTTGAGAAGCTAAATTTCACCCACCTAGTAAGAGAGAACAACAGGTTCGCAGATTCATTAGCAACTCTATCTTCCATGATAGACATCCCGTCCGGAGTCCGGATGCGTCCAGTCATTATTGACCAGAAGTTTGCGCCAGCGTACGAGTCAATTTCCGCCATAGATGAGGCTCAGGACGACAACCCCTGGTATTACGACATTTGGAACTTCTTGGAAAAGGAGGCGTATCCGCCAGGGGTAAATGCCAAGGATAAAAGGGCAATCAGAAAAATGGTTGTTCAGTTCATCATCTGCGGGGGTAAGCTATATAAGAGAGGTCATCTGGGAATGCATAAGCTCTGTGTAGAAGCTGAGGAATCGAAGCGCCTGATGGAGGCCATCCATGGAGGGGAGTGCGGCGCACACATGAATGGAGTAATGCTGGCCAGAAAGATCCTCAGACAGGGCCACTACTGGTCTACCATGGAAGAGGATTGTATCGGCTTTGTTCAGCGATGCCACCAATGCCAGATCCATGCAAACCGCATGAACATCCCACCGTCAAAGCTGTATAACATGACGTCCCCATAGCCGTTTTCAGTTTGGGGAATCGATGTGATCGGAGCTGTTACTCCGAAGGGATCGAATGGGCATGAGTTTATCCTGGTAGCGATAGATTACTTTACGAAGTGGGTCGAGGCCCAATCATACGCGGTGTTGAAGGCGTCGCACGTCATAAAGTTCATCAGGAACAACATCATCTGTCGTTATGGGGTTCCAAACGAGATTATTTCGGATAATGGATCCCACTTTAAGAAGGAAGTGATTGACTTGTTGGAGAAATATAACGTGGTTTTTCATAAGTCATCCACATACCGGCCACAAACCAATGGAGCAGTTGAGGGCACCAACAAGAACATCAAGCATATACTGCGGAAGATGGTGGAAACCTACCGGGATTGGCAAGATAAGTTGCCGTTTGCTCTATGGGGCTACAGGACTTCAATTAGAACTTTTACCGGAGCGACTCTGTATTCATTAGTTTATGGAATGGAGGCCGTTCTACCTATCGAAATTGAGGTTCCGTCCTTACGGGTATTGGCTGAGTGTCAAATAGCCGAAGCAGATTGGCAACAGAGCAGGTTTGAGGAACTCATGCTCTTTGACGAGAGAAGATTGAAAGCACTGTACCACGTTCAAAGCTATCAGCGCAGAATTGCCCGGACTTTCAACAAGAAGGTTAAGTCAAGGAATCTAAAGGAAGGGGATTTGGTGCTCAAGGACAACCGAGCTTCCATCCATGACCCAAGGGACAAGTTCAGACCCAATTGGACGGGTCCCTACATCATCAAAGCTATCTGGTCAGTGGGTGCTGTGGTTCTGATGGACCTAGATGGCCTAGAGTTCTCCCAACCGATCAACATGGACAAGTTGAAGAAATATTACCCTTGAGAGGCTCGCTAGGCCGAAAACCTGAAAGGGCGACCTAGGCAAAAGTTAGAGCACAAAAAAATTAGAAAATATAAAAACTGAGCTCGCAAGGCTGAAAACCCGCAAATGGCGGCTTTGACAAAAGTTAGAGCGCAAAAGGAGAGTGAAAATACTCGAGTGAACCTAAACCTGAACTACGCAAGGCTTGATTCCCATTTATGGGGTACGTAGGCAACTTCATCTTGAAGTTCAGCCATAACACTTCCCCGATCAACTTTGTCCATTTGATCATCTCAGTCATCTTTGTCTATCAGCATCCATTGGAATCTCCAGTGCAATGCTACTCAGACTAGGGGCAACTTTCCGTTGCCATGCAGTGCTGCGATGCTCTTCAGACTAGGGGCAACTTTCCAGTTGCAGGGATCTAGGGTTGTGCATCTCAGTGACAGATCTCAGGCGTGTCCAGTTCTGATCCACATCAAAAATGATTTTGAGAAGTTTAAATGAAAGCTGACTTTGTTCAAATAATCTTTTTACAACTCTGACCATTTTTGGACCAAAGCAAAAAATTTTCAGTACCACAATCTTCAATTTCATTGATTTCAAAAACAGAGTTCTCCTGCTCTTGCATACAATCAAAGTTGCTTTTCAGTACAATCATAAAGAAAACTTGAAAGTACTAAAAAAGCAATAAATCTGGGGCATAGTCAAGTCAGGTGCTCCTGCGCCCCCTCCCAGAGCTGGTCGAAGCCTCTGATGCCAAGATGGGCCCAACCTGTGCCTCCTCATTAAGCCAATCTAAGCACTCATCAGACAAAGTACAACTGAAAGTAGGGGCGGGGGCCAGGAGTTCTCTCATCCTCCACGCGGTGGCCTGCCAAGCAAGATGTGCGCCTCAGGCTGGAAATGCGGCAGGATATTTTATCCCCTCTGGCCGGCAAGTCTGATCATGGCCAAATTGGCGTCGAATCCGAAATGGGAAGTAGAATACACAGTGAGTGTGACCAACCAATTGAATCCCGGTCTGCCGGGGCATATTGTAACTCATTGCCGGAAGGCTCAGCCAAGGGCACCGCCAAACAATACGGTCTGCGGACAAGCGACACATCCAAGCGAACCACCATCCCTCATCCAGGGCATTGACTAGACGGTGCCAAAAGAAGTAGCCGCGAGCTGAATATGCTGGGCAAGAGTCCACAACCTGCAGTTTGTCCATCAACCATACCTGGGGAGGGATGAAAAATGAGAGAGTAAAGAATAGAGAGATGTACGAGGAGAGAAAAGTGAGAATAGGGTTTTGTGAGAAAAGACCGAGCTTGAGGGCCGAGTGATGTGAGCAATGCATAATGTGAGATTGGGTGGGAAACATTACCTGTAGTAGTAGTGGACTCCCTGCTAATCTGGCCGTCTCATGACGATAAAAGGCGTCTAAGCCCATTAACGTCTCAGCTAAAGTCATGGCAATGCAGCTCTTGCCCTCCTTCAAGCCTTGGGCAACCTCAATCAACCGGACACTAGACCCTCCAGAGCCTGAGACGAATAGAAAATGGGATAGCATGCACAAACAGAGGGCATGTCGCCGGAAGCCTTGCCAGTGATGGTTGTTGCGATCACCAGCATCAGAAAATCGATCGGTCAAACTCGGAATGTCCAGCATCCCGTCACAAATCAGAGACCGAGCGTCACGCATGCTGAGTCCACACATTCGCCCTAAGGATTGGGCATGGCCAAAATTAAGTCGGGGCAGGAGCTCCTCGTCGCGCTCAGACTCCATTAAGGCTCGGAAATCTTCAAAGGTAGGACATATCTCTTGCCCAGCGAAGCTAAAGACATGTGTCACTGGATTCCAAAACCTTGCCGCAGCTTGAAGAAACGGGAGGTGCAACGGGGTACGACCCAGAGTGAATAGTGCATTTATGCCGAAACCCCGGAAATTCAACTTTTCCGAGCCATCCAAACTAGCAATCCAAGCTGTGAGATTTTGAGCAAGAAACTCTTCCATTAGAGCAAATCAGTGTGGAACTGAGAAAAACTACGAAGCTGGGGTCATTTGTGAGAGATAAGGGTGTGTAGAGGACAGGTGTCAACATTCTGGTGATTCCCTCATTCATAGCCGGCCGGCCAAATATCCTGCCGACCGGCCATCACCTTTTGCCGACCGAACAAATTTCTGGCCGATGGCCATTCCTTGTGGCCGATGGCCTTTACCCCTGGCCGTTGGGTTTTCTCCTGGTTCCCTGAGCTGTTTATGCTAGGGATTGGGGAACTCCACCACCTCCAATCCCTCCCCCGGTGATCGATTCTTGCGGAGTCACACCTGTTTGCTTATCGGGTTATTGTACATTTGCTTATCGAGTTGTATTTCACTCTCTTTGAGTTTTTCATTTGTTTATCGAGTTGTACTCACACTTGTTTGGTCGTATCATGCCATTGTACATTTGCTTATCGAGTTGTAAATCGGTTCACTGCCTGATTATTATGATGCAAATACTCGGTGTTCAAAATGAGTTCAATTTCGTTCACATTGTGGTGTGATACCTTGCGATGCGATGCATAGAAAGTTTACAAATACAACATCTTTTGAACAAAATGGTTGTTTCATTCCCGTCACGTGCTTTGCAAATTGTGTAATTTTGAGAAAGAATAAAACCTGCCCGAGGCAGTGCAATGTGCTTAAACTACCAGTAAAAAGGAAAGTAAAACATAGAATGACAGGGTAGCCAAGTGTCGGAATGGATACCAGCAAAACTCCCCTTGCGGTCAACGCACCTTCCATGCCTTTGTTCGTGTCAACGACATGGTTTGGCACCTTCATTACTTGAGACCATACGGGGAAGCGCACTTTTGAAACGTGGACCTTTGAGTTGACCTCAGGCCACAACTTCTGCGAATGATGCTCGATACGTACGAAGAACGTCCCTTCCCGTATCCTTTTCATGTCTTGAGGATTCCCACAAATCACTTCAACTACGCTGTGTTACAGTATTTTACCCCCCCTTGCATTATGAATGATAGGTTCTCACTCACATGTGTTCAAATTTCTCTTTATACACTTTACTTGCGTAGACCGCATGTTAATTACATTACCTGCGTAGACCGCATGTTTGTAATCAATTTCATTACTTGCGTAGACCGCATGTTAATTACATTACCTGCGTAGACCGCATGTTTGTAATCAATTTCATTACTTGCGTAGACCACATGTTAATTACATTACCTGCGTAGACCGCATGTTTGTAATCAATTTCATTACTTGCGTAGACCGCATGTTAATTACATTACCTGCGTAGACCGCATGTTTGTAATCAATTTCATTACTTGCGTAGACCGCATGTTAATTACATTACTTGCGTAGACCATATATTTTGCTTGCGTAGACCGCATGTTTGTTAAATTCATTACCTGCGTAGACCGCATGTGTTGCTTGCGTAGACCGCATGATTGTTCAATTTCATTATTTGCGTAGACCGCATGTTTTGCTTGCATAGACCGCATGTTTGTTAAATTCATTACCTGCGTAGACCGCATGTTTTGCTTGCGTAGACCGCATGATTGTTCAATTTCATTACTTGCGTAGACCGCATATTCTACTTGCGTAGACCGCATTCTTATGTCCAATTTCATTGCTTGCGTAGACCGCATGCTTATGATCAAATTCATTGCCTGCGTAGACCGCATGCTCCACTTACACATCTGTACCTTCACAGCATTGTTATGCTCCCCACTTGCTTTGCGTTGTCACGCATTTCGAGTACACTATTATGCATGTTGGTAACGATATTGTACCTGCTAAGTTTGTTTTCTTTGCAGGCACGATATTGTATGTACGGTTCGTTTGAGGCTGGTGCAACCAGACGAGCCGCACAGGTATTGTATCCTCTGAGTGAGACGTATTGAGAATTACATAATTCTCTTACATCCCTTCTGCATTGTAGTGTAGTTCGGTGTATGCTAGCTTAAAATTGTCGCATGTGTGCTTCGTTACAGCTTTCTTTACATGATCATAAGTTATGTTTGGCTTTGTGCATTGTCTTGCATTTTTCCCCTGCCTTCGGGTGCATACCTTGTCTGTCTTGCATGTTTGTCTAAGTCATTGGCCTTGTCAAAAATGGGTCATCTCTGGGCTTTGACATTCACTCCCGTCATTGTTATGACTTTCGAGTTCTGTCAAAGAGGGGCAACTGTAGACACCCCATTTTTGACCGCCCTCAAGACTTGGACATCACCGTTTGAACACCGGGTGATCATCCATGTTTGTGTTCGTTTGGAGTTCCCGGAGGTCTCGGCTACGCGCCTTGCCTCAGGATCTCCGAACTCGACCATTTAGTGTATGGTTTTGCACCAAACACTTGTGTTTTGCCTTGGAGGGGGAGGGAATGCCTTGTGAGGCATCCCCACACGTCACCGGTCATGGCCACAGGCCACCGGCTGGTGTTTTGTTGCCGTTGGCAATCTATTTTGCCGGTCGGCACTATTTGTTGCCGGTCGGCACTCAATTTTGTCAAAATGGCATTTTTGAGGAGCCGACTACTGTTCATCTACTTTATGTAGATATTTTGTGCCAGCTGTGATAGCTGGCACCAACTCTGTTTCCCTCCATACACGTGTATGGAGGGATTTCCCTCTAAGCAAGCTTGTTGTGTAAGCTTGGCAAGAGGGACCTCTATAAGAGGAGAGGTCTTCTCCTTGTTCTAGGTTAGAAATTTTGAAGGAAAAAACCAGAGCTTATACATATAGATACACCCTCTCTCTATATTTCCCTCTTTCTCCTCCCTTGTGTGTGTTTCTTGGCCTAAAAGTGTACTTTTACCATACTTTTGCACTAATACACACACTATTACACCTTGCTCCGAGATTGAGGGGCTTTGAGGGTTGATTCTTGAGTTTTTGGACTATTTTTAATCAAAAGAAGAAGGCTGCATTGGCTATTCTTGAGGTGTGCTTCAAGGGTGAGCACTTTGCTTTAGTTTCCCCAAACTTGCACTAGTCTTTTACCTATCTTGCTTGCTGATTTAGTTTTTGTGCATAACATAAAAAAGGCTTATATTTTCATGCTTAAGAACTTTCATTAAGGGTCTTTTATGGTTTGAGTTCAAACTCACCCTCTTAGGCCTTATTTGGCCCTTTTGGTGTTTCCTTTGTGAGGCCTTGTTTGCTTGAGTGTTTTGGTCTTCTCACCACTGAAAACCAGTGGATTTTCAGTGGTGAGGAAGGTGGTTTGAATTCTTGCATAGGGGAGGGACACCCCTCTCCCTTCATTGTCTTATTTCCTTGCATTTTAGCTTAAAGGGTAACATGCATGCTTGATTGATTTTGGCCCTTTTTCAGAGGTTTTTGGGTGTTTTTAGGTCACATGTAACCTCTTTTTTTGGTCGGATTCGTGTCCTTTTGCATGCTTAACATACTTGCTTTGCATTCCTCTATTTGGCCTAGAAATGCATCTTGTGCTTAGGCCATGATTCTTGCATGTGTTGGCTTAGTTCCATGAAGGTGTTGGCATTATTTTACCATGTTTAAGGCATGTTTGCCATCTGTTTCAGTCATGCTTGCCTTATATGGTGTCCTCTCTTTGTGTTTTGGCTTGTAAGCCTTGAGTATATTGGCCTCTAGCATGCATAGCTTAGACCATCCTCATGATTTGGCATCATTTAGGATCGTATTTCAGTCCATAAATCATGTTTGTATGTGTACATAAGTGACCTCTTTCATGCTTTGAGGGTATGCCTTTTATGCCTAGATATGAGCTTTGGTGCATGCATCTCATTGAAGCCACTTTAGCTGCCATGTTAGTAGGTTTTAGGGTCTATTTTTGCTTGCTAAATTTCTGTTTTATCTTGTCCAATTCATGCCATGAGTGGTCATGTTGGTGGAAGTGAAGTGCCCCCTTTTGTGCCTTAGTTTTAGGTCCATTGGCTTGCTTGTTGGCATGAGTGTTTGTCCACCATTTTGGACACTTTTGGCCACTGTTTTGGGGTAGATCAAGGTCTGCCCCTTCATGGTTTAAGCCCACCATTGCATGCTTATCTCATGTCCATTGCATGATTGCTTCATCAAGTGTTGTAATATGTTGATCCTATTGCTTAGGTTGTCCATGTTTGCATTGCATTTGCATCTTGTATGCCTAGCATTGCATACTTGCCATATTAGTTGCATGGCACTTGGCATGCCTTGCATTTTAATCCCATGTTGTATCTTTGAGTCATTGTTCCCATAACATGCATTGCATTACTTGGTTTGGGGTGTCAAACCAAGTGCGAGGGTTAAGGACCGTTCATACTATAAGTGATGTAATGCGCCTTAACTCTCGGTCACCGGGGCCCTTGACTTCGGCATGATAGGCTCTTGGTCCTCATTTGTGTGTTGCATGCATCTTTATATCAAGTGGCAAGCTTGATCCCTCGGGCTATCATGCACCATTGATGGCTCGAGGATCGAGGGCCATGCTTCCCTGAGTTCAAAGCATGATGGGAAACATGACCATGCTCACATGTGCCTGAAATCCCATGCCATACACTGTCTGTCCTCTGTTGCTGTCAAAACTATCCTCTGCAGGAATCTTCTACCGACCGGCAGCATCCAATGCCGACCGGCCATTTGTGAATGGCCGATAACTCCAACAGAAGCCGATGGAAATTATACAGGGCCAGTGGGCATTTTCCCCAGCAGGTGGTATTCTGCAGCATTCAAGGAACCTGTCCCAGGACTTTGGCATTTTTCAGAGAAGCAGGGCCGTGTAAACAGAGGCAGCCTTGGTATGGTACAGACTTTCTGGGCAAGGCGGGTTCGAGCATGCATCATTCGCGCATCTCGAGGCGAAGGCTGTGGCCACCTTTCTCCTTTTTTGCATTCTTTCTATTAATTAAGTAGAAATTCTATAATAATTAATGTATTTATTACTTGGACTGTAATATTTATTTGTACCCTCCGAGTGAGGGCAATTGTGTAATAAGTGTGCGTGAGTGGGTGTATGTCTTCCAACCCCCACTTCTTTCTTCCTTTTTATTTACCTGCTTATGATGGTAGATTAGGGCATGTTTAAATTAGCATACCTTATGTTATGCATGCGTGCATCCATACATTTGTCCCGCATGCACCGGGCTCGGTACATCACGCTAACTGCATTTGTACTTCAATTCCAAATTGAATACGTGCATCAATTGATTACATTCCACATGCCATGCTTAGGTTAGCCGAGCCTACTCTAATTACATCTTGCATGTGTTGCATTAGTCAACTTGACATGAACTAGGATCACGCATGTTTGCTAACTAGTTTATTATTTTGGCACGGAGTACGATGAAAGTATTTATGCTTTAGCATACCGCATGCGTGTGAATGCTATTATGACAGCATGCTTACCATGTGGCTAGATGCTTATGTGTTATAAACTGTTTGAATACCTGTGGGTGAAGGTTGGATTGTTTGAGTTGGAAAAACTCGTTGAAATCCGTATTTTAGCCTACCTGCGAGTAGCAAATTCCAAAACATTTTTCCAAAACAAACGGATATGCAATGCTTATTTCCAAATTAGGCAATCTAGTCTATACTTGTTTGCTGTGCGCATAACGTAGTAATTCTACGCTAATAAATGGAATAAGAACACATAACGTTTTCAAAAACGGATATCACGGTTAGTAGAGGCCGATCTTTGGATCGGGCGAGAGGGGGTGCTCATAGCTGACCTTCCCCAATCGTACCCTAGCTTCCAAGCCGAGGCAACTCTGGTGATGACGGACATGTGGCCTTCGGCACCGAGTCAGGGTTTCCTAAATTCCCCCATAAAAAAAATATTTAGGTGGCGACTCTGTATCTGGCGAAGCAGTCCATGTTTGGCACTTCTTTTTCTAATAATCTGTTTCTCAAAACGATTTGCCAGATTTGGACTCTTTGGTTCAGATTAAGAACAGTGACACAAATCGAGTCCGAACTGTAGTGAGGCCCACGTGGGCACGTCTACAGCATAGTATGCAACCAGGATCGGCCCATGATGAGATTATACGGCGACTGCAGCTTGACGACCAAGAATCTGACATCCACTGTTCGGGAGCCTGCTCGAACGGGAAGTCTGATTTTCTCCAACGGGTACTCTAGATTAGCATTGAAGCCGAATAGTGGATAAGGGGCCGGAGAGAGATCTGATTTGGAGAAGCTGAGCTTGGTGAATGTCTTGTAGTACATAATCTCCGATGTGCTCCCCCAGATCAATGAGTATGCGCTCAACTATGAATCGATTTACGCGTAACTCAATTACCATGGGATCAATGTGGAGCAGTGTTACTCCGGCCAAATCCGAATCATCAAAAGTGATAACCTCGGCTTCATGGGGCCGCTAGAGTGAGTTGCTCTTGAGGGTTAGCCTTCGACTAAATCGCGTTAATCGCTGATGACATTGGCAGGCTGTATATCATGTGGATCACGCAGAGCGCATGTAAATCCTGTGTCAAGGCTATTGCTTTGGTTGGGTTGCCTTTTCGGACGTACCATTATAGCCGGCCATCTTGTACCAATTTACCGTCGTACAAGGTGAATGACGATGCTTTGAATTTCTTGGGTAGCACTGCCTTTACAATCCGTCGTACAAAATGATCATGTTGATCGTCATCCGAGCTGTTTCTTCTTCGCTTACGCCTTGTACGGGGACTCTCTTCAGAAGAACTGGAAATTTTAGATCGTCTCTTCTTCTTGGGCTCCGAGGATAATGAGTCAGAGTTGCTATCAGTATCTTGTTGTCGGGCTCGAGAACGTCGACCAGCTGTCCTCACGGATCGTCCCGGGCCTTGGTATGCAGATTGTTTGGACTTCGCCACCTCCAAGGCCAAATCCTGACGGAGATGTTCGTTCTCTGCGATCATGTTCTCCAATCTTTGTTCGTTTTGCTTTGCTTGTTGCAGGATTGCTTGCATTGCTTCGTGCTCCGAAGTCGAGGGTGAGACGAAATTCAAGGCACGTCTTACGGCGATAGTCTCTGTTCTAAGCATGTTTGTTGGAGTGGTTTCATCTTGCGGTATAGGGTCAACAGTGACTATCGGAGGATCTTCCGTCACGTTCACCATGGATGTGCTTTTGTATTCCCATAGACGGCGTCAATTGTGGAGATGTGGTTTGGAAATACTCTTCAGATCCTGGAGAGCGCTCATGATCCTCTTTTGGTCACCTGAAAAGGAATAAACACTCCGGTCGGGGGTGCCAGAATTAGCACTCCGACGGACAAGTCAAAATCCACACTCAAGAATGCTTGTATTCTAAGTTAAGCACAACAATTCTTACATACCTCTTTCTGGCTGATGTTCTTTTATTTATATCTTTTCTTTCATGGGCCCCAGGATTAGGTCCATTTGCAACTCATATTAGGCACATTTTATAATAGACCGACCTTCACTCGGCCCCTTGCCTAATCGGTTATTTGGCCGAATAGGGTTGGATTTGAGCTTACGAGCCAATTGTCGAGTGCTTCGAATCTCGACTCTCTGAGATTCGACTATCCGAAATCTCTACGACTCCCTCTTCTAGGCCTCCACACTCTCTACACTTGACAGAGATGTAGAGCGGTTTGTTATGATCTGAGCCCTCAGGCGGCAGTTCCTTGTCAGTGATGGTCAGGGTTGGGGAAGCTCCTCCCGGGAAAACCAGCCCTACCAACTGTTTGGATGTGGTATCAATTGAAAGTTTGGCCCTATCCATTGCGGAAAAGACAACTTTTCTGTGGACTCTTGAGGCCATAAGCAGTCCCAAGATAGAGATGTCTGCTTGGATTTTCTTAAGCTGTTTCAATACAGCCTCCTCCTCGAGCAGTTTTTCTTTCTGCCTCCCTGCTTTTTTGTCCTTTCCAGACGCCTCTGGTTGGTCCAAGTGTAGGGACTTGAAATACTGCCCACTTTTGGTCATATGGTCAACCTCCTCCACATACTAGGTGTCATCCGGTTGATTTTACCCCCATACTTCATCAGTGTGGGCAAGACGTAAGTCGTCGTCTTCCCACCACATCGTGTCAACAACCGATAGACAACTGTCCGGTTCCATTGCAATTGTTCCTGTGCACATAGCACGTTCCGTCCCCGTAGGGGCTTTGGTCTTCCCAGTCCTCTCAAGATCCTCGATCTTTTCCTGTTCAAACTGCTTCAGTGCAGCCTGTTGTTCAGCATCTTCCGTACTCAAACTGCCCAAATCCCAAGCAAAATTCTTAACACCGGTGTTCTCCGGTGATTTCTCCTGATTCTCGGCCATTCCGGCCACTGCTGATATCCCAGCTCCTAATATCCCCTGTTTTAGCTGAAGTTCTTCAACAACATCCAGCTGGTCGTTGAGCCACCCAGTATTCTCTGTGGATCTATCCAAGTCGAACCAGTTGATGTTCACATCCCCTGAGTCATGCTCTTCAAAGAACTACAGATTTGTAATGTCTTCTTCCAGCTCTGCTAGGTCATCTGACCCCTGACTAGGTCCATCTTCCCGAACCACACTGGTCTTTGCCCCAACCGGCAACTCTACCCACGGCTTAGCCTGGTCTGTTGGCGTGATGTAACTGCTCGGGTTGTACGCAAAGCTCGCAGACCTTGCAGGCTCTGAATCATCATTCCCATCTGCCTCCAAAGTCAACCCAATTCTATCTTCGATAGTCACCACCACTAGTTCAGGTTGGGTTTGGGAGGTGCTCAACATGCACAAGTCTGTGCTGTCCGAGATGAACACCTCAAGCTTAGGCAGGTGAGGGGGTGTGATATATATGCTAGGGTCATATGACACAACCCCAGTTTGGATCAGGTTGATGTGTTTAGGTGGTGGAGCTTGGTTATGTGGTGGGAGAGGGTTGGTTGTGAAATTTTGTTTTTCTGGAGGGGTGATCACCCTATTGTCAACAAGATCTTGGATCTTGTGACGCAATCTATAGCACTGGTTGGTGTCGTGACCATGCTGTTGGTGAAAGGCACAATATTTGGCTGTGTTATGGGAAGCAGGAAGTTTGTCTGGTAATGGCCGCGGCTCCAGGGGCTTCAAATGCCCTTTCCTGAACAAAACCCCCAGAGCTTTGGACCGGGGCATGTATAGTGGAGTGAAGGTTCTCTGGCCTCGAGGTGGATATCTAGCTGTTTGTGAGCTGGTTCCGGACACATCGGTGAAGGGTGTGGCTGTGAGTGTTTTCGGAGGGGTGGTGGTGACCATGCACACATCTAAAGTTCTGGTAGCTGCAGCATTACTCGTGCCTGCATTTGAACTGCGGGTAAATGCCCTCTTGGACTGTTCTCTCTTGTGGTCAATCAGACCCTGCTTTATGGCGTCCTTAATCTGTACCCCAATCTTGTGTAAATCCGCAAAGGTGAGAAGGGGTAAGACGATCATCTTTTGCTTTAGCTTGGGTTGGAGGTTACGCACAACCATCCGTATCTGATCCTTGTCGACCGGCCTGATGGTCATCATAGAAGCTTTGGCGCTCCAACGGGTTACAAAGTCAGAGAAGCCCTCATTTGGCTCTTGTCTGGTTGTCTCGAGATCATGAGTTGTGATCTCGATCTGCATGTTATAGGAGTATTGAGCTACAAAGGCCTTAGCCATCTCCTCCCAGCTTCTCTTGATAGAGTCCTCCAGCTTTGCGTACCAAATAGCCGCAACACCCGACAAGGTCCGGCCGAAGAGGGAAAGCTTTTGCAATCTAGAGAGGACCATTGGCCTTAGGATATCTGAAAACTGCTACAGGTGTACCATGGGATCTCCAGAACCGTCAAATCGGTCTATATGTAGCATCTTGAACGGGTCCGGCAAAGTAACTGCTGAATCGGTGTATCCATCCTCTATGTCCGGAATGGAATTAACACCTTGAGCCTTCTTGAACAGTTTTTCTAGCTTGCTCACTTTCAACGCTGTTAGATCCACCTCAAATTCAAACGATGTGTCCACTAGGTTAGTCGGTGCTTTGAACAGCTGAGGTAGGATTGGAGGTGGAACTAACCCCGTTGGGATGTCTGTATTTTCCTGGATGTTTGCAGTACCCCCGAGTGGTGGAACTCTAAGTGGGGGTGGGGGTGGATGCGAAGTAGATGCTCTGGCTTGGTGTGGTTGTTGCTGTTGCTGAAGTCTGGCAATCAGCTCTGTCTGTTGAGCTACGACTTCTACCTGACGTGCGGCAAACTCTGCCTGGCAGGCAGCATCCCGCTGCATGGCTTGCATAGTTTCTTGGAGCTGACACATCATCTCTTCCATACCTGCCATAAGGTGCTGATCTAACTGAACAACAGATGTATCTCTCTCTGCGGTAGAAACGAAAACCATAGCCCGACTACACACTAGTGGGGTGGATAAGGACCGCTGTACTGATGGACTGCGCCTAACTGACCTCCGTCTAGTAACCGGGGGTAATGAAAGGAACACTGGTTGTTCATCTATCAGATCCTCGGATCGATGAAGTCTTCGACCTCTAATCCAAAGTGCTTGGGGAATATCTGCCTGGTTGGAAGCAATAATGCTAAACTACCTTGCAAAAAGATAAATAAAGCATAATAAGGAAACAAACAACCAGAAAAATGGACAGCATAATGGCTTAAATAAAGACAACACACAGTTGGCATTTGTAAGCTGAACACACTGTTCTCAACACTGATCATTGTTCCCAAATCACTGCCTCGAATCTGATACCCCCAGGTAAAACTAATTCCCCAAATACTGATGCCCGCAGGCCTGATACCCAGACTTGCAAACTGATACATACAACCCTGTAGAGACACACTCTGATAGCATATATCAAGCAAGTAAGAGCCAAAACACCCCTATGGAGGGGTAGGGTTTCCCTGTCCTATTTTGTCAGGAACTAGGGTTTAACTACGCACACAGCAGTTTCAAACAACCTACAATCAGGTAAGCAATCTGTCCTAGTTTGGAATAGTCACTATGGATTCCGATATGCACTAGGTCGAATGGTCAAAAAGGGTGCCTCGGTAACAACCGAGGTTTGTGTTCCCATCGTGGCAGAGCCCGTAATCGGTCTGCCTTATGGCACGCAGCCTCCGGCCAACTGTTCAGGAATAGCAGACGGCAAACACGGTATCCTAGGCGCACCAATGCTAATGCAATGCAAAGAAACACATAAGTGTAGATAAAACAACATATCATGAGTTCGAGCCAAGTTCTCTAAATCCCCAGTGGACTCCCCAGAAACTGTAGACCGCCCGAACTCTACTTCACATGCCCCCCTTTCGGAGAGGGCGCGAATTGTAGTTCTAGCTACTACAGTTCGGACTCCTGTCACAGTTCTGAATCTAATCTCACAAAGTGCAATGTAAGACTGATAAATCACCAAAGAGTCCAAATCTAGCAAATCGCTTTGGAAAATCGATTTTAATCAAAAAAAACGCCAAACATGGACTGCTTTTCCAGATTTCAGATTCACCACCTAAATATTTTATTTTGGAAAATTTAGGAAACCTTGACTCATGCCTAAGGCCACGTGTCTGTTATCACCAAAGTTGCCTCAGCTCGGGAACTTGGGTACGAGGGGGGAATGTCATGAAATGAGCACCCCCGCTCGCCTGATCAAAGATCGGCCTTTACTAACATGATATGTTGTTTTTGAAGAAGCATTTGTTCTTATTCTAATTTATTTGCTATCTTTACTATGTGATGCGCACAACACACAAGTATAGACTAGATCGTCTAAATTGGAACAAAACATCTCATGTTTGTTTTTTGAAAATGGTTTGAAAGTGCTACTCGCAAGTAGGCTAAGACGCGGATTTGCCACCCTCAAGTGGGCTTTAGTAAGCATGATTTGCCACTCTCTAGTGGGCTTAAAACGCATATTTTGATGAATTGTTCCAATTCAAGCAATGAAGCTGTCATCCACAGGCATTCATGCAGTTATATCAGTTAAGCATATAGCCTCATGGCAAGCATGCTGTCATGGAAACACTCACACTCATGCAAGGATGCTAAAACATAAACACTCACAGTGTACTCCGAGCCAAAAAAGAAGCTAGTTAGTAATCGATGCATGATCCTAGCTATGTTAAGATGCCTAATGCAACACATGCAAAAATGTAACTAAAATAGGCTCGGCTATTTAAGATGGCATATGAATGCAACACTTGATAACATGCTGTTAAACACGTATTCAAGAAGGTGTATTGAAACACAATGCAGTTTGAATGATGCACCAAACCCGGTGCATACAAGACAAAATGAATGATGCACGCATGCAAGCATAAGTATGCTAATTGAAATATGCCCTAAAACTAACCATCAAAAGCTAGTAAATAAAAGGGAGAAAGAAATGGGGTTGGAAGACATGCATCACACACACACACACACTTATTACAAAATTCGCCCTCTCGACGGAGGGTCCGAATAAATCAACTAACTAGCTACGCTAAGCTAAGCTAATTAACTAATCTAATTAAACTAATTAGACTAATTATTTCAAAACAAAATTAATTAACTACTCCTAGTCAATTAATTATTACAAAACAAATCAATTAATTAAACGCATTCACTAATTAATTACAACACTTTTATAAATAAAATAATAGTTTACTCCAAGTTAACAAAAGCACTGAAATGGCCTCCTGACGAGGGATGCACGCATGCTCAGTCGGCTTCGCTCGGAAATCCACTATCGTGCCTCATGATGCCTCTATTTGCACTCTTTTGTACTTCTGAAAATTGCGCCAATTTCCAATATGCTTCTGATCCACCTTAGGAACATGCTGAGGGGTGGTCAGCGAAGAGGAATGGCCATCGGCCAAAGTTAATGGTCATCGACCACTTTTGATAGCCGATCGGCAGCCTTTGATGGTCGGTCGGCAGCTTTGATGGCCGGTCTGCCACTGCTTCCTGCAAATTCTCCTTTTTGCTGCAACAGAGCACTAATAGAGGCATGGCAGTGTATTTACAAGAAAATGTGTGTGCAACCACACTCTTTATCATGTCTCAAGCTCAAAGGAGTGTAGTGCTCGGCTTTCGAGCCATCAATCACGCATCTTAATGCATGATGGTCAAAGAGGCCGAGTTGCACAAATCAATGTCAATGAATGCACACAAATAACACATAAGACTCGATGAACCTCCACCTTATCATACATGATCAAAGGTGTCGGTGACCTAAGGAATGAGGCACGTTTCATCACTTTGAGTATGAAGCGTCCCTCGTTCCTTGTGTTTGGATTGATGTCCAACCCAAACACAATGCAACACATAATATGCTAACACAATACAATGCAACAACATGTAAGCAACAATGTAATGCAACAACATGCAAACAACATGAACATGGCAAGGGCTATGTAATGCAATACTCAATAGACCAAACCAACCTCAAACAAGCCTCATGCATGCCAAGACAATAGCCGAAACATGCTGAGAATGAAGTCCAAAAGCAAATACAAGCATGCATCCACATTGGTTCACAAACAAGGCATGAAGACAACAACTCTCAAACATATTGAAGGAGTGGAAAATGTGAGAGTGTGGCAATGAAATAGGCTCTGAAATCATGTAAGGAATGATGCCAAATGATGCACATAACACAAGCATAGCATGCTAGAAGGCTCAAAGCTTAAGGCTAGTAAAGGGACTTGCACCATGGCCATATCAAGCAAGCCCCAAAGGGCCAAGGTGACTCAAAACAGTCCCAAGGCAGGACAAAACAATGCCAAAAACATACTTGAACATAGCCAACACATGCTAGAATTAGAGGCATGAAGCATGGAGCATACAAGGCCAATGAGGAGGATTACACTACACCTACCAAAACCAAGCATGATATGACTTCACTAACAAAAATCAGAGTTGTATTATGGCAAAACAACACAAAAAACAAACTGAAATGGCATCCTAAAAGCTTAGGCAAGATGATATACATATTGGCTCATGTTTAAGGCATAAAGCACAAACCCTCCAAAGCGTTGAAAGAGTGAAAGATGAGAGAGTGTGACCACATTACACACACTGAAATCACATACCAAATGATGCTAAATCATGCAAATAGCTCAAGCAATGCATACTAATGACATGGAAACTCAAAGCTAGTGAGCAAGATTACACTATGGCTATAGGGAAGCTTGCTGGAGTGGAGCCAAAAACATGCTACAAAGATGGTTCAAAGCATGATGCATGTTAAGGCTATAGGGAGCATTGCAGTACAAGTGCAAGGAGCATGCAAGAGGTAATCAAACCAAGCCAAAACAGAGCTATAACATGCTGAAATAACACCAAAAACTTGCTGAGATAGGACCAAAACATGCTAGAAAGATGAGCTATCAACACAAGCATGTAAGGCTAGTATGCAAAATTTACACTGCAAGTGTGTAAAGCATGCAAGGGGTGACCAAACCAAGCCAAAACAGAGCTATAACATGCTGAAATAAGGCCAAAAATAGGTTGAGATGGAGCCAAAATGTGCTAGACAAACAAGCTCAAACATGAGGCCAAGAAGGCAAGCACACATGATACAAAAGGGGGGGACCACCCCCACCTATTTGAGACCTCAAAACACACTTTCCAACACTGAAATTCCTCTGGATTTCAGTGGTGAAGAGACCAGCAAAGGTGATCCAAAGGCCTAAAAGAGATGGCTCAAAACAAGGCCAAACAAGGCACAAAAGGGGGTAGACCACCCCCAACACCAAAGAGGCCTCAAACAAACACTTTTAAAACTTTAAAATGAAACTTTTTATAGTTGAAAGTTAAGCCAAAAGAAGCATGCAAATAGGACCAGATAAGCTACGAAAACAAAGCTTTAAAGAGGTAAGAGACTCACCCTTGAAGAACCTCTTTAGAACAGTAACTTCAGAGGCAAAAACCAAGCTTAAACCACTCAAATGCAACCTCCAAGAACCTCAGCTCAGTAGTGAAAGTGTTTCACTAGGTGTTTTAGTGCAAAAATGTGAAGAAAAGACATTTTTGAGCACAAACAAGTGCAAATATAGAGAGAGGGGAAGAAATATAGAGAGAAAGATATATATGTTTTGTATCTCAAATTTTCAGAACCTCTGGAAAGGAAGAGGGGCCTCCCCTCTTATAGAAATCCAAGCCTCAAGCTTGTTAAACAAGCTAGAGGCTTGGTTCAATCCCTCCATGCACGTGTATGGAAGATGAGATCTATGCTCACCAGCTGTCATAGCTAGCAAGAAAATATCTGCAAAAGCAAATAAAAAGGCCTCAGCCAACAAACATGGCCGACCGGCAAAAAAGGGGGCCGACCGACCACCACTGATGGCCGATGGAAAGAAGAAATGGCCGATAGGCATGAGGCCTAGCCGATGGGTTGTAGGGCTGGCCAACAAGCCACCCTCTTCCCTCAGAAACAAAATCACAAGTTCTTGGTCCACAACCATGCACAAAACAGACAAGTTGAGAGGTTTTAAGGCAAGGCGCGCAACCGAGACCTTCAGGAACTCAAAATGAACACGAGCATAGATGATCATCGAGTGTTCAAACGATGACGTCCAAGTCTTGAGGACGGTCAAAAATGAGGTGTCTACATAAGGCCATCTTAGAAATGCCACCACCAAAGACTGAAAAGGAGGTGCGAGGCTTTCTGGGTAAAGTGCAATTCATAAGACGGTTTACTGCAAAATTAACCTTGACTTGTGAACCACTATTTGGTCTCTTGAAGAAAGGAAAGAAATTCTAGTGGGACAACCGATGTCAAGTTGCTTTTTAGCAGATCAAGCAGTATTTACAGAACCCACCTGTGTTGTCACCTCCGGAGCTAGGAAAACCGTTGATATTGTATCTGTCAGTAACTGAAACGACAATGGGCTGCATGCTTGCACAGGAGTCTGAGGACAAAGTGGAGAAGGCTATCTATTACCTCAGCAAGAAGATGCTGGAATATGAGACCCGCTACACTCTGCTTGAGAAGGCTTGTTTGGCCTTGGTATGGGCTACCAGGAAGTTGAGGCACTATCTGTTAGCTCACTCTGTAATACTGGTTTCGAGATTAGACCCCATCAAATATCTCTTCGAGAAACCGGCACTTACGGGTAGGCTAGCTCATTGGTTGCTTCTTCTCTCCAAATTCGATTTGAAGTACATAACTCGCAAGTTAGTGAAAGGGAGAATGGTAACAGAGTTCCTAGCCAATCACTGAGTAAAAGGAGATGAAGAAGTAGAATATCTGTTCCCAGATGAGGCCATTCTGTATGTTGAAGAAGAAACATGGACTATGTACTTTGACGGAACGTCAAACCAGTACGGGTATGGGATAGGGGTGTTGCTGATAGCACCCGACAATTCCTGCATACCCTTAGCCTTCAAGCTCCGGTTCAAGTTATCGAATAATGAAGATGAATATGAGGCATGTATCGCTGGACTAGAAGCTGCCCTGGAACTATTGGCAAAACGATTAGACGTCATTGCGGATTCAAACCTGGTTGTATCTCAAGCAAAAGGAGACTGGAAAGTTAAAGAAGAAAGAATGAAAATCTATCACCAGACCTTGGACGTTCTGATTCCTCGGTTTGAAAAGCTGAATTTTGCCCATCTGTTAAGAGAGAACAGCTGGTTCGCTGATTCTTTAGCAACTCTATCATCCATGATAGACATCCCTTTCGGAGTCCGGAAGCGTCCGATGATTATTGAACAGAAATTTGTGCCGGCCTACGAACTGATTGCTGCGATTGATGAAGTGCAAGATCAGAACCCCTGGTATCATGACATTTGGAACTTCTTGGAAAATGAGGTTTATCCACCATGGGCAAATGCCAAAGACAAGAAGGCAATACGAAGAATGGCTACTTAGTTCATCATCTGCGGGGGTAAATTGTACAAACGGGGCCATCTTGGATGCATAACCTGTGTGTTGATGCTGAGGAATCTAAGCACCTAATAGAGGCCATCCACGGAGGAGAGTCTGGAGCACACATGAGTGGGGTAATGCTAGCCCGGAAGATTCTCGGAGAGGGTTACTGTTGGTCAACCATGGAGGAGGATTGTATTGGCTTTGTTCGGCGATGCCACAAATGTCAGGTCCATGCAAATCGCATGAACATTCCGCTGTCGAAGCTGTACAACATGACTTCGCCATGGCCATTTTTAGTCTAGGGGATTGATATGATTGGGGCAGTCACTCCAAAGGGGTCGAACGGGCATGAGTATATTCTGGTGGCAATAGACTACTTCAGAAAGTGCGTCGAGGCCCAATCCTATGCAGTGTTGAAGGCATCGCATATAGCTAAGTTCATCAGGAATAACATTATCTGCCGATATGGGGTCCCGAATGAAATCATCTCGGACAATGGTTCCCACTTCAAAAAGGAGGTGATAGACTTGTTGAAGAAGTACAACGTGACTTTTCATAAGTCATCCACATATAGGCCACAAACCAACGGAGCAGTTGAGGCCGCCAACAAGAACATCAAACACATTCTACAGAAGATGGTGGAAACCTACAGGGACTGGCCAGATAAGTCATCATTTGCTCTCTAGGGCTACCGAACATCAATTCAAACTTCTACTAGGGCAACTCTGTATTCCTTGGTTTATGGGATAAACACTGTTCTGCCTATCGAAGTTGAGGTTCCGTCGTTACGAGTAATGGCTGAGTGCCAGATAGCGGAGGTAGATTGACAGCAGAGCAGGTTCGAAGAACTCATGCTGTTTGACAAGAGAAGACTGAAAGCACTGTATCACGTCCAAGGTTATCAACGGAGAATTACCAGGACTTTCAACAAGAAAGTTAAGTCCAGGAATTTGAAAGAAAGGGATTTGGTCCTTAAAGACAACCGAGCTCCTATCCACGACCCTAGGGGAAAGTTTAGACCCAATTGGACTAGCCCTTACATCATCAAGTCAATCTGGTCGGGTGGAGCTGTCATTCTGATGGATTTAGATGGCCTTGAATTCTCCCAACCTATCAACATGGACAAGTTGAAGAAATACTATCCCTGAGTGGCTCACTAGGCCGAGAACCCGAAAGGGGGACCTAGGCAAAAGTTAGAGCACAGAAAATTTGAAATAAGAAAAACTGAGCTCGCAAGGTTGAAAACCCAGAAAGGGCGGCCTTGGCAAAAGTTAGAGCACAAAAAGAGAGTGTTAATACACGAGTGAACCTGAACTGAACTACATAAGGCTTGATTCCCATCTTGGGGATACGTAGGCAACTTCATTCTGAAGTCCAGCCATAACCACTTCCAAAATCAACTTTGTCCATGTGATCATGTTGGTCTTCTTTGTCTCTTCTGTATCCAAGAGTTCGGTTGTGATCTCCAGTGCAGTGCTATTCAGACTAGGGGCAACTTTCCAGTTGTTGGGATTCGAGGTTGTGCATCTTGAGGATAGATCTCAAGCGTGTCCAGTTGTGATCCATATCGAAAATGGTTTTGAAAAGTTTTAATAAAAGTTGATTTTGTTCAAATTAATCTTTTTACAACTTAGACCATTTTTGGACCATAACGGAAAATTTTCAGTACCCACAACCTTTAATTTCATTGATTTCAGTACAGAGTTCTCCCACTCTTAAATATAAATTGAAGTTGCTTTTTATTACATTCGAAAGAAAACTTGAAAATATAGATTAAAGCAATAAACTTGGGGCATAGTCAAGTCAGGTGTTCCTGCGCCCCCCTCCCAGAGCTCGTGGAAACTTCGGATGCTAAAGTAGGCCCGGTTTGTGCTTCTTCTTCAAGCCAGGCTATGCACCCATCAAAAAGGATGCAACTGAAATTGGGAGTGGGGGCCAGAAGTTCTCTCGTCCTCCATGTTGTGGCATACTAAGCTAGATGTGAGCCTTTGATCAGATATGAAGCCGGGTATTCCACTTCCTCTTCTAGGTGGGTCTAGTCGTACCCGAACTGGTGCCGAAACCAGAATGGAAAGTAAAAAACACAGTGTGTCAGGCCAATCAACTAAATGCCCAGCTGGCGAGACATTCTGTAGCTCATCGCCGGCAGATTAAGCCAGGGGCAACGCCAAGCAATGTTGACAGCAGATAGGCTGCACATCCATTCGCACCACCATCCCTCATCTGGGGCAGCAACTAGCCGTTGGTGAAAGAAATAGCCGCGTACTGAATATGCTGGGCAATAGCCCACTACTTTCAATTTATCCATGAGCCATATCTGGGGAGGGATGAAAAATAAAAGAGATTAAATAATAGAGAGATGTACGTAGAGAAAAAAGTGAGAAAGGGTTTTGAAAAAAAAAAAAGAGCCTGAGGGCCGAGCGATGTGAGAAATACACATGTGAGAAGGGCAGGAAACATTACCTGTAAGAGTAGTGAACTTCCTGTGAACCTGGTTGTCTCTCGGCGATGGAAAGCATCCAAGCCTATCAAGGTTTCGGCTAATGTCATGCCAATACAGCTCTTGTCCTCTTTCAAGCCTTGGGCGACCTCAATCAAACGAATGCTAGACCCTCCATAGCCAGGGGCAAGTAGAAAATGAGATAACATGCACAAACAGAGGGCATGTCGACGTGGTTACCGGCATTAGAAAAGTGATGAATCAAGCTGGGAATGTCCAACTCCCCATTGCGAATCAAAGACCGAGCGTCGTGCAAAGTAAGCCCACATGTCCGTCCTAAAGCTTGGATGTGGCCGAAACGGAACTGAGTCAAGATTTTCTCGTTGCGTCGGGACTCCATCAACGCTTAGAATTCCTTAAAAGTGGGGCACATCTCTTGACCCCCAAAACTAAAAACATGAGTTACCAGATTCCAACACCTAGCTGTGGCATGGAGGAACGGAAAACGCAGCGGGGTGCGACTCAGCGTGAATAGTGCGTTTATTCCAAAACATCAAAAATTTAACTTTTTCAGGCCATCCAAAGTCACAATCTAATTGGAGAGTTTTTCAGCCAAAAATGGTTCCATTTGGGGCAAAAATGGAGTTGGAATGGAGAGATTACGAAGATGGAACTTTTATAGAAGATAAGGCAATGAATGGAGGACAGATGTCGACGTTTCGGAGGTTCTGCCATCGATGGCCGGCAGTGGCTCATTGATGGCCTGCAGTGGCTCCTCAATGGCCGGTAGGGGTGCATTGATGGCCGACAGGCCATTCCTATGGCGGCAGGCCATCCCCCATGACCGGCAATCTTTCTTCAGGCTCACTGACCTCCTCTGTAAAGATCGAATTTGTTTTTTGCAGTGGAGTTTTGTTATTTGTACCTTTTGAGGTCTTGTTTTGGTCCTGTTGGACTCGACTGTGTTTTGTTTAAGACGTACTAGTCTTCATTTTGTTTATCGAGTTGTAATCGTCTCTGCTTGATTATCGAGTTGTAATCATCTTCGTTCTGTTTATCGAGTAATTGCAATTTGTTTATCGAGTTGTACTTACTTTGTTTAGCCTGTCAAGGCCTTGTTTTGTTTATCGAGTTGTTTTTTCCTTTCAGTTGTTAGTCGGTTCACTACCTAATTAAGACAATGCAATATGACTGTGCGGTTTTCAAAAGCTCAATCTCATTTGCATGTTGTGTGATGCGATGCGATGCTTAGAATGTAAAATGTAACACCTTTTGAACCAAAAAGGTGTTTTCATTCCAATCATGGTCTCCTTTTTACAAAAGTACAAGTTTTGAAGAAAATAAAACTGCCTAAGACTGTACAATGATACTATACTACTCGCAAAAAAAGAAAACAAAGCAAAAAGCATTTGAGCTAGTGCCGACTATCTTAGGATCGAAAGGCCCTCTTCGTCCTCTTCCTCGGTCGAGCAGACTCTGGAGATCTGTCACCATCAGCTTCTAAAGCTGAACCAGAGCCCTTCTCATTCTCTCCAGCCTCGTCCCCAACTGAACCTGAGCCGGCGTTGCCATCTCCATCCCCAGAGGACTCTGAATGTGCACTCGCCACCTTACCCTCCTCCTCACTCGTCTCGTCATCATTATCGCCTAGAATGGGCTCTGAAGGGCCATTCTTGCTACAGGTGCCCCTAGCTCCGCCTCGGCTATGTGTCTAAGCCTGTCTCCCTCTCCTCTTTGCTAATGGGGGAGGTGCTGAAGGTCTTACCTCTACTCCTTCTGGGGTGTATGACGAGGCTGGCGTCTCCAAAGGAATATGAAAAGGACAATTTATGAGAACGCATTAGTCTATGTATATAGGATACAAAAGATGATGTGTCGTGAGCAATGAATGATTGCAGTGTATGTGCCGTGAGCAGTGAATGATTGTAGTGAATGTATGCCATGCGCAGTTCACGGGAACAGTGTATCTATGCAGTGTTTTAGTGCAATATATTAGATCAGTGTAGTATGGAACATTTGAAATGCTAATGTGTTAGCAGAGAGCTTCATGACATGAAATACAAATTGAAGAAAGATTACCAGGATCCTGTAGAGGCTGAGCAGATCCAAGCTCGTCTGTACCATCTCTGTCAAGGAAGCCACTAGCTCAAGGGCCTACCTTGTGTACTCTATGGGTGCCTGCAAGTGCATTGAAGGGATCAGTACTCTATACAGCATAATTGAAATGAAGTAAATATGTAGAATTGAAATGTAAAAATTGATACATACTGGAGTCGGGCCTCGAACCCCAACAAGTGCACGCCCAGCTGATACGGGCTCGATGGGGATCTGGCAAGTCTCCCCAGAACATCTCCGATAAGTCAACATAGTAGGCAGCTCTGGCCATCCAGTCTCCTGCTCACCTCAGGATCTCTCCTGCCACAGGCTCTGGTCGCCCTAGTCCCTCTGCCCATCCCTCCCGCAGCTGGAGCTCTAACTCCCTCACCTCCGTGAATACCGGTCAGAGGTGGCAACAGATGCGTTTGAATGAAGGTCACGTAGTCGCCCTCCATGCAGAAAAAGTCTGCATCCACTCCTACCATGAACTGAATCACCTCCTCCACAGAAAGCTTATGTCTCTCTCATAGATGTGGGAGGTGCCATCGATATAAACTGGGCAAGCAAGCTCAAGGTCTGGCGCACGAAGCGCTTGCTCAAGAACCGAGCGTGGCAGATTGGTCCCTCAAGAAGGATGTGGTAGCGAACCACGACCCTAGCAGTCTCATATGCGAATCTGGCCCCTGACGATATCACGTCCCACGGCTATCATGTGATCTGAAAATAAGATAATGAGCAAATGATCAGTCATGGCCAATTGACCGATATGTGTATCAAGTTCATTGAAGAGCAGATTGTTTTCTTTTGGATTACCTCGCGCACCGTGACCGTGTCGAAGTACTGACGGAAAAACATGAAGGTCTCCCGGGTCCTACGGCAGAGCTGGCCGTCGTATGCCCAAGAGAACGGAACTGTCGCTGGGGTCTTCTTTATGGGCTCTGGGGCAAGAGTCGGAAAGTATGCATACACCCACAGCTGCACGGGAAATGTGATCAATACAGTGTATGAATAGAGTACCAAAAATGCAGAAAATAGAGCGTAGTACAATGCACAGAAAGTACAAGTCAAGAGCAGAGATTAGACTTTGTGTGTGCAGTGTGTAGTATGCAGTACAGTGCATGAGCAGATTCAGAAAATGCGAAGCAGAAAGCATACAGTGTATGACCAGATACAGAGAATGCAGAAAGTACATGTGTTGCACAAATGTAAAGCAGGAAATGTTGAACAGAAAATGTAAAAGTGAAGAGGAGGAACTAAGCTACGTACCTCCCAGGCTCGCCAGTAGCCACTGATCAAGGTCCCGCACATCCGAGAGGTCGAGCTCATGTATCCGTATAGAGTGGTGAGATCGGCTCCGCCCCAGTCGTAGAACGGGACTCGCTGCAGCACCACTAATGCGCTCAGTAAATATAAACCTATGGTATTCCATCTGTTCGAGAACAAGGTGGTACCGAAGAGGAACATGAGAAAGCCCCTGGCGTACTACTCAGTCTACTCAATGGTCACGAGCTCAACTCTTCGAAATTGCTCCTCAAACCAGCTGTATCAAGTCATACCTAGCCGAAGTGTCGATGGCTGTGCCCCGAGCAGTGCAGCCCATGTCGCCTCCCACTCTCCCATGTCAGGATCAAAAGGGATCGAATCACCTCCTACGCCTAAGACGATGATCATGGCAAAGCCGTAGGGAGTCATCGTCGTCTCCCCCGTGGAGGAGAAGTGGAAGGAGTTGGTGGTATCCCATCACCTCTCCACAAAAGCCCCTAAGAGAGGGTGGCTCGCTGTGACCCATGTCAAACTGGAGCAAAATAGACCGAAGTCGGTCCCGTCAATGATGTCACGGACCCCGACTAGAAGCTCATCGTACCAATCCCGAGCTGTCGTGGCACCGTAGCCTCAGAAGGAGTGGGATCCATCCTGTGTTAATGCATGTGATGTAATTAGATCAAGTGAGGTGTAAAGTACAATTGAAAGTACAATTGAATACAGAGAGTGTTGTATGAAGTACAATTGAATTCAGAGCAGTGATGTATGAAGTATAGTTGAATGTGAAGCAGCAGTCTGTGGAATACAGTCAAATCAAGGCATGTGATGCAATCAGATCAAAACAGTGCAAGAAATGCAACAGTTAAAGGTGGTATTGTAGAAAAGCGAAGTTTGTACCTCTACGGCTATGGCCGACAAGTGAGACATGGGCTCTCTCAGTAAGAGATCGTCTAGCGCGTCCTCGGCAAAATTATTGAATGCCTTGATGCCTCCCGCAACAGGTACCGCGTGTGTCTCAAGGTGATACCTCGTCGCGGATCAAAAGGGCGAATGCTTGGTGGTAGTGGCTCAGGCTCAACCTCAGGCTTGGCCTCGAAGTTTGCTGCAAAATCTACCGGAGGGAGCGCGGGGAAGCCCCCGTCATGTGGGACATCGTCTGCCATCTGAAATAGATGCAAGAGAATCAAAAATGTGGAAAAATGTGGAAAATAGTGAAACTTTGAACAAGTTAAACCCTAGGAGAGAGAAAAAGTCAAAGAAACTTGAAACCCAGGAAAAGTGTACTAACCATGGGAGAAACTCAAGGGGAATCTACCTTGAATGGTGGAAATGACGAAAGAAGCATCGAAATCAACTTTTGATTGGTTCAAAGCAAAGAGAACAAGAGGGTTTTGCGAAGAAAAATGATTCTAGGGTGTTGGGAAAAGCGTAGAACGCGCGGATCTAGAGAGAAGAAGCACTTAGAGAGCAAGAGAAGACAATTTTGTGCAAGGGTTTGTGGGGAAATGAAGTGATTTTGGGTGTACTTAAAGAGCCACGGCTGAAAAGACAATTTTTCCTAAATCTGCTATCGATGGCCAGCAGTGCCACATCGATGGCCAGCACCCCTTTATTGATGGCCGGCAGGGGGCCGGCAGCCTCCCCCCATGGCCGGCATGGTCCCACAAGCTCCCTCTGACCCTTTGACTCAGATATGTGTCCTTGGGTTCCAATAAATGCAAGGTATGCTCAAATTTTGATTCAAAATGCCTCCGCAGAAGCCCAGATTCGTGTTCTCAGTGTGCGGTGTCATTGCCCATCAATACACACAAGGTGTATCCTTTTTAATACGTCGCACCTCTTTCGGGAGGTAAACCAGAAGTTGCCTTCGAATTGTCTTTATTGAGCATGCTTTTGTTGTCACATAGCATTTGCACGTTACATTGAACATGCATTCTAAATTGTTGCATAGACCATGCATTATCGTGTTTGCATGGATCATGCATCGTTGATTATCTTGCATTGAATATGCATCGTTGATTATCTTGCATAGAATATGCCTCTGCTTCATTTCTTGCATGTTGTGCATTGAGCATGCCTCAACATCATGTTATGATCATCCATCTCGCTTGAGACATGCATTGTATTGCATTGTACCTGTAAAGTTTCTTTCTTATGCAGGCACGATATTGTATGTACGGTTCATTTGAAGCTGGTGCAACAAGGCGATATTGTATGTACGGTTCATTTAGAGAAGTTCCATTTAAGATTGTTCAACTTTGTGTATCTATCGCACATGTTCACCTTTGTATATCTATCGCACATGTTCACTTTGTGTATCTATCGTACATGTTCAACTTTGTGTAACTATCGCACATGTTCACTTTGTGTATCTATCACACATGTTCACTTTGTGTATTTATCGCACATGTTCATTTTTGTGTATCTATCACACATGTTCACTTTGTGTATCTATCGCACATGCTCACCTTTGTGTATCTATCGCACATGTTCACCTTTGTGTATCTATCGCACATGCTCACCTTTATGTATCTATCGCACCTATTCAACTTTGTGTATCTATCGCACATGTTAACTTTGTGTATCTATCGCACATGTTCAACTTTGTGTATCTATCGCACATGTTCACCTTTTGGTATCTATCGCACATGCTCACCTTTGTGTATCTATCGCACATGCTCACCTTTGTGTATCTATCGCACATGTTCACCTTTGTGTATCTATCGCACATGCTCACCTTTGTGTATCTATCGCACATGTTCACCTTCATGTATCTATCGCACATGCCCACCTTTGTGTATCTATCGCACATGTTCACCTTTGTGTATCTATCGCACATGTTCACTTTATGCATCTATCGCACATGTTCACTCTGTGTATCTATCGCATTTAACCCTGTATGCCTTAGGCATTGTTGTTCTTTCTCCTCGCGCACGCGACGGGTTAGACCTTCTTTGGTTAAAAGCATTTGAAACGTGTTCCAATGCTTATACCACTCTTTTTCCTTTTGCGTGCAACGCGTCGGAATCTTGTTTGAGACCTCGGGTGTGCCCAATATTCGCTTTTGGCCTTTCCTTCGTGAAGCGCAGTTAAGATTGCATAATTTTTTTACATCCTTTTGGTATGAAATGTAGTTTGGTTTGTCTTAACTTGCTTATATCCAAGTTTGTTGTAGCATTTCTTTGCATAACCTTTGCATCTAAATGCTTCATTGCAGCCTCTTTGCATAATCATAAGTTATGCTTTTGCATCATGCATGTCATTTGCATTTTGCCCCAGCCTACGGGCGCATCTATATTATTATCTTGTTTGTTTGTCTGAGTCTTCGGCCTTGTCAAAAATGGGTTGTCTCTGGGCTTTGACATTCACTCCCGTCATTTCATGACTTTAGAGTTCTATCAAAGAGGGGCAACTATGGACACCTTATTTTTGACCGTCCTCAAGACTTGGATGTGCTTGTAGGTACATCCAATGACAAGTTTCATTGCTCGCTGAGCGCTCAACTTTCGCGACGAAATGTCCCAAGTTTGATCCTTCCAGACCCTATTTCTATTCTGTCTTATTTTTGGACCATGCTTTGGTCCCTCCATATTGATGTTCATGATGGCCTGTCGGCCATGATCAAGGGCTACCGGCCATGGACTTTTCCCTGCCGGCCACCAATAGGCCCTGCCAGCCAACAATGAGGCCCTGCCGGCCACCACTGATGGCCGGCCGGCCAGCCATTATTATTTCAACAGATATTTTTCAGATACTTTTGAGCCAGCTGTTTGCAGGATAGACCATCTACACCCACGTGGATGGCTGGATCTTTTCAAGGCTCCTTGTATCTCCTATATATAAAGACCTTCCTCTTGCATACAAAGGGTTACAAAAATTTGGCTGAGAAATTTCTCTCTCTCTCTCTCTCTCTCTCTCTCTCTAGAATCCTCTCTCTTTACATTTTAGCCTTGAAAGTGAGCTTTTCATGCATATTTGCACTAGCATCCTTAGCCAAACACTCTCATATTGGAGTTGTGGTCTCTTGAGGCTTGGTTTGAGAGCTCAAAGTTGGTTTTAGCTCAAGAAAGTTGCTGATTTGTTGCCGTGCTTCAAAGGTAATCACTTTACTCTCTTAAGCTTTGTTTTTGTACATTGGTTTGGCCAACCTTACATGTTGTTTGTGGCCTAGTTGTCAACTACAAAAACCTCTATTTTTAGTGTTGAAAATGGTTGTTTGAGGCCCTTTTCGAGTTAGGGGTGTTTCTCTCTCTCTTGTGGCTTATTGACCAAGCTTTGTGCCATGTTTAAAACCCCTTAAAGCAATCTCTTTTTATCCTTTTAACCACTGAAATCCAGGGGATTTTCAATGGCAAAAACTTGGTTTTGAGGACCAAAATAGGAGGGGTGATCCCCTCTCCTTGTTTCTCCTTTGCATGTGTTGATGGCTTAGTAGATGAGCATGTTTTTCTACCATCTCTTGACTTGATCTAAGCATGTTTTTGTGACTTTTTTAACATGTTTTAGTTCTATTTTTGGCTGGCATGGTCACTTCTTGTTTGCATCTTGCACTTGTAGTGCAAATCTTGCATACTAGCCTTGTATGCTTAATGTTTTAGCTTATCTTTCTAGCATGTGTTAGTCTAACTTCAGCATGCCCTTTACCATTGATTTTGCATTCTTTAACTCTGTGCTGAGTGGTTTTGGTCATATGAGACTTGTTATGCATGGTTGTAGTACAAAGACCCTTGCTAGCCTTGTGTTTTGAGGTCTCTAGCATGCTTTTCTTATGATGTTTGCATGACATAGCATCATTTCACATGTAATTTCAGAGCATATGTCATTGTCACACTCTCACATATTTCACTCTCTAAGTGTTTTTGAGTGTTGAGCCTTATGGCTTGTTTGTGAGCCAATGAATGAACATGATTTTTCTTGCTTTTCGTGCTACAATCTCAGCACATTTTGGTTATTGTTTTGGCATGTTTGAGGTCTATTTAGGGCTAGCTTGTCCATTTAAGCATTGTATTGCATGGGTCTAGTGTAAAGCACTTCACTAGCTTTGATGCTTAAACCTTTAAACATGCATATTATGGGTTATTTGCATGGTTTTAAGTTACTTAGCATGTCGTTTCAGTACTGAAATGTATGTCATCGCACTCCATGGTTTCAATCTTTCACTTGCCTTGAAAGTGATCTTAAGCCCCTTGTTGGCTTGGGCGTGGAATTGAGGTTCTCATGCCTAATGGTTTTAACCTTCTCTTGAGGGTTTCTACTAACCAACAGCATGAGGCTTCTTTCATCCTTAAGGTGCTTGTGGCTAAGGCCATCTTTCCAATTAGAGGACTTTTCACATTAGACTTAACCAGTTAAAGGACTAATTGGTAATGTAAAATGTGTAAACAAGAATTAAATCAAGTAAAACATGCCAAGATAAGCATGTTGCATGTGTGCATTGCATTGTGTTCAATCGGACGTTATATTGAACACAAGGTGAATTGGTCCATTTCATACTCAAAGTGATGAAAATGAGCCAATTCCCTTTGTCTCCATTGCCTTTGATCTTCCATGATAAGGTAGTGGTCTTAGAGTCTTGTTTGTCTTGTATTTATTGAAATACGTGCAAGTTGGATCTTTGGCCATCATGCATTGCATGCTTGATTGATGGTTTTGGATCCAATAGTGCCTCTCCCTTGATGTTTTGAAATGACAAGGAGTGGCACAGTACATACACGCCCTAGGGAGACCCTCACTTTCCTCTGTTTTGTGCTTTGTTATAGTTTGGTGTCACAGCACACCAATGGCCGGTAGTGCCACACTGATGGCCAGCACCCTTGCATTGTTGGCCGGCAGAGGCCCACTCTTGGCTGGCAGATGGCCAGCAGCAACTCCTCATGGCCGGCAGGCCACTGGTGCACTCCCCAGCATTGGTTTAGTAAGTTTCAGCAGCAAGTTCTTGAAGACACCCTG